>NC_136108.1:22128119-23587458 GCF_965212315.1 Lampetra planeri | reverse complement strand
GCCTTGGCGAGATGTAAGCGAATCAGCCTCACGCTGGGAGGCTGTCCATCCGAACCCGGCAACTGGAGTTGGATTCCCACTCATGGTCACCAATACCATCAGTGAAGATTATCCGAACCGGTCCTGGGCCTCCCCGAACTCAACTCGGCGGCTTCAAATGAGTACTTGGTGCGTTGTGTAAACATCGCCACTGGGGGAGACAAAGACGGCCAAGCGTGGTGATGTCCACCCACCACCCTCTCGTGTGCCGTTCCGGTCTTCATAGATGCTGCTCGCTAATGTGAAGGCGATACACAGGATCAGATGAATAAAAAAATATTAGATTTTTATATACAGTATTTAAGTGATTTGTTTACATTTCTATGAGCACTCCTATGGTAATATTTTGTATTGTTTTTGTAACGTTCTGACCAGCCCTTACTGGATAACTGTGAAAATAAATCTCAATAGCTCATAGGATTCCTCCTCCAGTATATAGATAAATTTTCATATTGTGGACGTGGGGCTTTAACCCTGGGGTGAGCTTGGCCTGACACGTGGGGGCGTGGCTTGACCGACAGTGGGCGGCGCATGGTCGTGGGGCGTGGCCTAACCCGAAAGTTTGAGGGGCCGCGCAATAACAAAGGGGGCTTGGCGTCTCACCCTGAGTGACATCTGAGCTGACCAATCACAGAGGAGACCGCGAACGCCGGACTACAAGCCAGAGAAGCGCGCTCCTTTAAAGTTAACAACAACATTGTTAAATGTAAGTAGCGCCTCTCTATTATTGTTTTATTTGTTTAATACATCACTTGTGGTGCCATGAGTCGAGTCATATGATACAATTACCTTGCTAGACATGGCTAAGCTTTTAATAAGGGGCGCCGCGGTGGCGAGATGTTAACTACCTCGCCTGGCCTACAGGAGCGTGTAGGTTCCATCCCGATCCTGACGCCTGCTCTATATTTGTATATTTTTTTCCCCGTGGTCACATAGATTTTCTCTTGGTCCTTTGGTTTTCCCCTCCACATTTAGAAACGTGAGTTTAGAGTTTTGGTTGCCATAAATGTCCACATGATAAGCCACTTCGTTGAGCTATCACTTGTGTCCAGGTCGCTTCTGATAAAAGCTATACAGCTCAAGTGGGCCTTACCTGGTAAAATAAAAATAGTTTATAGTTTAGTTTATAGTTCATAAGAACTCGTGGCCAAGGGTCAGCGTCTACTTCAAATATTGTTCAGGCTCTCGAGACCTCCAGAGTTATTCGTGATGTTTTACATTTGGTTAGTTTTGAGCATAATCGCAACCTTATATAATTATTACGTGATACACACACTGAATATACGCACATAAGCATCGTGTACACGTGTGCCGTGTCCTCTATTGTCTACATAGACGGCTTGTGCTAACGAGAGAACGGTCATGACGTACAATGTTGTGACATGTATCAGCCATTTGTCGATTCAGCGTTTTGATAGAGGCCTCCCCCACACCATGTCGTTCGTGGGAGTTGTTTAACCATACTTCGCCATGCTGGTCAATGCGGGTTTGTGAAGTGAGGAGGCCCAGACACTATATGCAGATACGAGTTGGCCTGTGCTTGCAACTGCGGCATTACATTCTCATTTTAAAATAAATTACACATCTTCAAGTATAGTTTAATACTCTTGGATCTTTCGGTAAAGTCACGTAGAAGGGAAATAATAAAATTATAAAAAAATAAAACAATACAATTCTCACGACGTTTCGGCCACAAGACAAGCAGCCGTCCTCACAGCTGCTTGTGTTGTTTGTGTTGTGGCCGAAACGTGAGAATTTTATTATGTTTTATTTTTATTATTTCCCTTCTACGTTACTTTACCGAAAGATCCAAGAACATGAATCCCTGCAGTCACGAAAGCTTTACATCGAAAGAAAACAACTTCATTTGAATGCTTTGTTGAGCAGGGAATGCTTTATTGAGTTTGTGGGTTGAATCTATCTGTGCGGAGTTGTGTTATTTCCCCATATGAGGTGGGGTCTCTCTGGGTTCCACTCACACAAACATATCAATGCAATGGGACCTTTCTGAAAAAGCTGTATTTAGACTCAATGAGGCTTTCCTGGGTAACTAGTTAATATTGTAATAATTAGCATGAGAGATAATGAAGTTCACTTATGAGTGCCATTAACAGCATTCTTTGGTTATTTCGATAAGTCACGTAGATAGAAAAAATATAATAATAAAAGTAAAAAAATTAAACTACGACGTTTCAATCACAAGCGATCGTCTTAGTTTATATTTTTTATTTTATTTACTTTTATTATTATTTTTCGATCTACGTGACTTTTCCAAAAGAACCAAAGAATATGAATTCCTGCAGTCACGAAAGTTTTAAGCCATTAATAGTACCATATTTTAATGAAGACTATTTTAGTTGGTTGTTTGGAAAAAAGTGTCCATTCTCAAAACTTTTTGACGGGCCCTCATACAGAAATGATATTACAATCTTATATGGAGATTGCGAGTCAGAGTGTTGTGAATAGTGGACTGAACGTATGGTGCCATCATTATCTTGTTGTTGTGTAAAAACATAAAGGCCTATTTGGTGGGTAACATTATGAAAATGGAGGAAGTTAGTCATTGTTGTTAAGAAACAAAATCCAATATGGGTGGATCAGAGGAGTAAAATCGTAGATGATAGGAACTGCAATATTGTGGAGTTCTGGTATAATGAGTTGTAGTATATATGAATCTTATGTCACCTTATGGTATGCTTTTGTGAGTACACATATGACATGGGTGTAATGCGCATGACCTTTGTCTTTTGTTTCAGATGTGTGAGAGCAACTCCGCTGCGAGTCATGGTGCTGGGAGAATTGCCTTTACCATCGATGGCACTTCACCAGCATACGTCTCAAGCCCACCTCAATCCGATAGAGTTACTAGAGTGAAAAAACTAATCTCTTGTGATGTCTGTGGGAAAACATTCCAACTGGCATGGTGCCTAGATTCCCAAATGAGAAAGCACAAGAAGACCCGTGACCAATGGTGCGGCATCTGCGGACAATGCTTTGATCAGCCAGGCAAATTCACAAGGCATATGGAGACCCACGAAAAGAACTACATGATAAAGGGTGCACCAGGTTTGGTGAATAACTGCAGTTTTGCCAATGCGGTGTTGAATCCACCGTTGCCCTATGAGATGTGCTCAGTCTGCGGATTTGTGTGTCATATTGAAATCCTGAAAACTCACAAAAGTCTTCACGCACAGTTCTTGTACAGACCGAAGCCTGAACATGATTACGCTTCGACAGAAGATAGCGGCGTTAAGATAAATTACGTGAAATTAAATTTTCTTGAATGCTTTGGCCTAGTTCCACGTCAAGAAACTGCTTCACAAGTCAGTGAGAATAAACCATACGCTGCTCTCGATCCTATTACGAGCATAAAAGTGTTGATTGCCTTGCAACAGAAGAAGGAAAAGCGAAGTGGACCTAAGTCTGTTAAAAGTAAAAAGACCACCACCAGCGGAAACAATTGCAGCAGTAGCAACAGCCAGAATTCGGACATCAAGAGGATGGACTGCACGGAAGCAGGAGGCTGCGTTGAGAAGAGCATCCCCAAGGTGGATGAACCCAACCTGGAATCTTTGGGTACGTAATGCACACTACATTTCATTTGGATGTAATGATAGTTTCACAAATTAAGTAATGTATGCATATGTTGACCATATTTGTATGCCTGTGCTGAGGAGTCTAGAGATGTGATGTGGTGCTGCTAGGATGTTGTGTTAAACTCTGGGTTTCAGCCACTTAGCCATGATTAAACTGGCTTCTCATTAATGGTCTCATCCCAGTTACCAAACACTTCCAGCAAACACTTCTGATGTCGCGTGTCATGTAGGAAATTGCAATAACCTCCTAGTGGATAAAAAACGGTCACGAAGGGATGTCATGAGTAGTGCAATGATATCTCCTTCCACGAGCTGTTCTCTTACATGAGGTGGTTCACTGCTGTGTGAGAGTTGCACAGGGATACTTCATCTCATGACATGGTGCCAATAGCACCATTGGAATAGAACTGAACAAAATACATTGTTTGCCAAATTCCAAAAAGTATCTGTTAATTTTAGATTTGAAGCTTTCGTGACTGCAAGGATTCATATTCTTAGGTTTTTTCGGTAAAGTCACGTAGGTAAAACATTAAAATTAATAAAAGTAAAATACAATAAAAATCACGACGTTTCGGAGGCAACACAAGCTTCCGTCTTCAGGTGGAACCGTCACAGCCACGACAGCTGTATCAAGTAAATGAGAGATTGCAGGAGCTACCCCTCCGTTTATATAATGGTTGGAGAGGGGGGGAAGGGCCAAATACAGCACACTTTTTATTCATATGGTAAGGTGAGGCTTAAGAGGGTGAGCCTTTGTTATGGAGAGGCACGGTTTGTGACTCAACCTGGCCTACCTAACAATAGTGTGAAAAGGAGAAAACAACTAAACATGGTAAAACAAGTCTGGCTGTCTATCAATAACCTGTAATAGTTGTCTGTCAAATAAGATTGGCCAAATAAGTGTAGTTAAATCTTTTTTGCATGGTTAATCACATCTTTCCAATGATTACTCAGTTTGTAACCATCATCACGGTTGAAATTATGTCTGTGTTTGTATATTTGTATGGCTTCGTGTACAAACCTTTGATGGTAGCCAGGAGGTTTGCAGAGAACCTTGGTCTCGGAAAAGACAATTTTATGAGAGCCCACCGAGTTGTAGCAATGATCGGCTTGTTTCCCTGGGAAACAAGCCTCTTTTTCAGGAGGGGCCTGCCAAGTCTTCGCAGGAGTAATTTGTATGTTTGGCTAGTACCAGTTACGTTGTATGTTTTTGTTGTTGTTTTGCTATGGGAGTAAATTCATGCAGAGAAAGGGACCATAATTAGGAAAGCGAAGCCAGGCACTCCTTCAGAAGATGTCATGCACGGGCGTGACCACTGCACCACCCTGCCGCCCAAACAAATGTAATTCAAGTAATGTACAACACTGGCAAATAAACCCTATTAGTATCAGCCGAATATCTGGACAATCTGGCATGTGTATAGCTGCATCGGTGTTTTTGTAAGTCGTGTTCAAATTGCCTGCTATTAATAATATTTTAAAGTACAGGTTGCCCACCTCTCGTTTCATTTGACTTACCGGTTGTGCTCATTATGTTTGTCAGGTAATATGGCAAGGAAAATACTTCGCAGCACGAGTTGCAGCATCAGGACAATTGTTGACACACTTGACCCCTCTACACAGGTTGCAGTTGAGAGTCAATGCTGTGATGTTGTGCGATTGGTGCAAGCGACCCATCATTGTGTTTTGATGTTGAGCGGTTAAAATTGCACTCTTGTGGGGTGAGGTCAAGGCCGATGACTGGTTCCAGCGATATCAAGATCAGCATTTTGAAGAGGCTCGCGAATGATGATACTGGGCAGTTGGGTGCAGTCTCCCTCCATTAACAACAGAGGGTAGAGGAGTGACGCTCACAACAATTGGCGGAGCACTGGGCGTATACTACGCATCGAGTTGGCAGCAAGTTTATCTCAGGGAGTTAACACAAAACTGGGTCTGTCCCGCGTGTTCACGCTATAGCGCGTTTTCACAACAACGCTTTTCGCACAACGCGGAACGCGCACCGCCATAACGCGACTTCTGAGCGGTCGACGGCGAACTACTTTCTTGAGCTGCGTGGTTGAGCGAGATGATAGGGTAACGCGGCGGCGTCCCTTCAAGGGCCAAGTACGGCACACTTTTTATTCATATGGTAAGGTGAGGCTTAAGAGGGTGAGCCTTTGTTATGGAGAGGTACGGTTTGTGACTAAACATGGCCTACATAACAATAGACCAAGGTTCTCTGCAAACCTCCTGGCTACCATCAAAGGTTTGTACACGAAGCCATACAAATATACAAACACAGACATAATTTCAACCGTGATGATGGTTACAAACTGAGTAATCATTGGAAAGATGTGATTAACCATGCAAAAAAGATTTAACTACACTTATTTGGCCAATCTTATTTGACAGACAACTGTTACAGGTTATTGATAGACAGCCATGTTTGTTTTTCCACCTGAAGACGGAAGCTTGTGTTGCCTCTGAAACGTCGTGATTTTTATTTTATTTTACTTTTATTAATTGTAATGTTTTTACCTACGTGACTTTACCGAAAAAACCTTAGAATATGAATCCTTGCAGTCACGAAAGCTTCAAATCTAGAATTGTTTTACCATGTTTAGTTGTTTTCTCCTTTTCACACTATTGCTATGTAGGCCAGGTTTAGTCACAAACCATACCTCTCCATAACAAAGGCTCACCCTCTTAAGCCTCATTTAGCATATGAATAAAAAGTGTGCCGTACTTGGCCATTCCCCCCTCTTCAACCATTATATATACGAAGTGGTAGCTCTTGCAATCTCTCATTTACTTGATGCAGCTGTCGTGGCTGTGACGGTTCCACCTGAAGACGGAAGCTTGTGTTGCCTCCGAAACGTCGTGATTTTTATTTTATTTTACTTTTATTAATTTTAATGTTTTACCTACGTGACTTTACCTAAAAAAACCTAAGAATATGAATCCTTGCAGTCACGAAAGCTTCAAATCTAGAACAACCGTAATTCTTGCGCTTTTGTTAATCATTAACATTTGGTCAGGAATAATATACTTAACATATATGATCAAGTTACGATATTTTGAAAAACACCATGGCAAATTGTGGATAATATATTGTGCGATATGTACCACTTAATCGCAAGAACTCATAATAATGACTCGTGTTGAGTGTTTAATATGCAAGCAATGAGCCCACCACAGGTTCGGAAATGTTAGAATGGAAGCAATGAAATAAATGAAAATCTTTTACTCTGCCATTTGATTTTAAATTACGACTCTTCAAATGGCTTTGGATGTAGTAAGCAGTATTTGAAATTGTTTAAACGTCCTGTATTCTCTTACAACATGTTTTGTATTCCTAGGCATTAAATGTGTACTAAAAATTCAGACTAATTGTAAATCTAATGGCACCACTTTAATCGATGTCCGTTAATTTTTGTAGACGTGGTAAGGTTTCGAGACACACTCGGCGATGTGAATGAGGTGCGGCTGCGTGAAATGCAGTCCGTGTCCTTCCTTGTCCATTTGTCTTCATTCCAACGTCAACTTTTGTTCAATCTTTCTCTGTCATTAAGGCCACATGGCCACACTACTTATTAGTTCTTGCAAGGTAAGCTGGAGTAATTTTCTTTTCGACATATGCCCCACCCAATTCTGTACTGTTCCAGTTTCTCTATATGTTTTAAAATATAGATTTAAATAAATATATATTTTTAATCCACAAATCTTCCTGATATTGCTGATTGTAATTACTGTCGAAACGTCGTGCTCAGATTGTAAATGTTGTCGCTTTGCTCTCCAACACACAACCGGTGTGCTGTACTTGAAACAAATTGGCATGTTCTGTTTACGTGACAAACCTTACTAATTGGCTGTGTCGGGTGGTGGCGGGTTTAACAACATATTTTCCCGATCTAACCCAAACCCCCAAAAACCTGTATTATGATAGAAAAAAAATACTTTCCCCCTTTTTCGTTTTGGATAGTTTCAAATCTCTAACGTATTTCAAATAGTTCTGATGTACAGTGCTACATTTCAAATTACGCTCATGTTTGCAACGGGTTATTTAAGATATATTAAAATGGTGTAGATTCACGTTTAAACTCGCTTCCAACCCGCATTCAGCATTTTCTTCTTTAGCAGTCATCCGTAACCACAATTTGTACATCGATGCACTACCCATTTGACTATGGGTTATTGACCTTGATTTTTAAATGTAAATATTATTGAGTGTAACATCCTAAAGAGCGGCTTTTGAGTCGTCGACCCTATTTATGTTATATTCACATCTGAAACGCCTGTGCACATGTATGTAATCCGATTACACACTCTCCTACTTGTTCATCAACTCTCTTCGTGGTGTAGATTTGATGGCTTGTATAGCAACCATAAACAAATACAATAACCCATAGTCCGGGTGACTCATAATCCGTGACTCATTATGCCAGTGGCCCAGGTTTCACTCTTAACTCTCTACCTGTGTGGCATGAATAAAGCGTACCTGTAAATATCCTAAGTAAGTTTGACCTGACATTATTGCACAACAATTGCCCAGCCACCGTGGGATGTTTATCCTCCAATGTGTATCTGGCTTTGACCTGAATTATATTAAAGTGCAGCTCTGCAATTGCTTGGTCACACCACCGCTGGTGAAAAGACCTTCATGAGAGCGAACTCTTTACGAGTATTTGGTCTACTTTTCCATATAACAATAGGTTTTACCCTTTCTGGCAATACAACAGGTGTCAAGATGTTAAAACACCAAACAGAATCCTTATTCAAGGAATCCTGTCTGCATTAACCACACGTACTTGTGGTGAACATGCAAACATGCTCTGATAATATATGCATTGTCTTTGAAACTGATTGGTCCACACATCCCATATTCTACTTTTCCATGTTGACCAGATGTGTTGGAAGAGCTGGCTGAAACCCACACTTTGCTGCATCACACGCGACTTGCCGATCAGCTGTGGTGTACCCATTAAGCGACCTCTGGTCTGTGAGTTCAGTATACAAACCATTAACAGCATGGCAGCTTTCTAATTTGCTTGTGTGATAATTAACCGGTGTCATCTCTTGCACAGCCTGAAATAAGTATTGGCGTAAGGGATGGAAATTATTACTCACTCACCTGCATCTGCCTTGTGCTCCCAGACACATAAGGACCTTACTACCGCTGTGAGAAATTGACTGGCGTAGACTGCTGCATGGCGATTATGTATTCACGTCGTTCCTGCTGTTTTCCTCTTTTGCTAGGCAATTGGTGTTCCAACACCTCAAGATGCAGTTCCTGAAAGACGTGGGCATTCAGAACATGTTCGTTTTGCCTGCGATGAATGAGTTTTTCCGAACACACAGGGAAGTCACACTGTTCATCGAGGTGCGTTTCCCATGTTTATTTCACTCGATTGGTCGTCTGTTTGCAAGGTAATGCTGTGCCCAGAGGTCACCCACTGAGTTTTTTTTTACCGTAACATTACCGTCACTTGGGATTGGTGATCGATTCAACAGGGCAAAACTATTTGTAAGTTGCGTAAACATGGCAACGTAATAATTGTCAGACCACGGAGGACCTTCAGAATGCTGAGTGTGATCTTGAAATTGATCCATGACTGGTTCGGGGAATATTTGAACAATTCGAATATTGGAGCGATATCGTCTTGCATACGGGACTCAGTGAGAAGTCTGCCAGCGGTTTTTTGAGTCCATAATCGAGATTTTTGGGTTAGAGCACGTAAACATGCAGTCAATAATACATGTAAATATGCACTATTTATGTGACGTAGCCCAAAAATCTCGATTACGGATAATATTGGTTGCGAAGGCCTTCGTTTTAAACTTGTTTTTTGAGTCATCTGGAGTGTGATGATGAAACTTATCGGGAGGCCATAGACGAGACGTGGGGGGGGGGGGAGAGAGTTGCAGTTGTTGAGCCTATTGGAGCGAGTTACAGCATCGTTGTCCTCTCCGACAATGGCATTGCTTCTCTCCTTCGCAAAGGAGGTAGCTGAGCAGTTTGTCCATCTGCTGAGCCACGCAAGTAAGACAGCAGAGCCCCTGGGCCTAACCGCGCTGTCACGCGTGGAGATGCAGCTTGCCAAGCACTTTGACTCGCGTGACCTCCCCAGCCTGGGCCTCGGCTCTTTCTTGGACATCCTCGATCACAACACCCAGGTGTGTACGTGGTGTGCATGGGCCCACCCGCCTCCAGCTGGTAAGAGGCAGTACAGCAAGTAGGTGTGCGACACTGCCCGTGCAAAGTTTGAGTGTACTTTCCGCCTCCGAGTGGCACTCAATGTTAAGTTCGTTTCCGAAATTGTGCGCGGTAATATTAGTTAATTATTATGAACTTAAAACTCATTTGTCGATAACTCGAATACGTTTAAGTGTTATGTAATCACTGCCAATGCAGAGCACAACAAAGTATCACATAAGATGCATGGGTTTTCTCTTGTCACTCTTAAAAAATAATTGTGAATATTGGCAAACATCCCAAAGGTAGATATTGAAAAACACCTTTAAAAGAGAGTGTACAGTGGTGACATTAACTAAAAATATATCCTAACACTATATATGCAAAGTGGCCGGGTGGCTCAGAGATCAAAGCGGTGCGTTGGCAACAATGAGATTCTGGGTTTGAATCTGCATTTAGACCGCTTGGGTTGCAACTGAGTTGTCAAGTCCAGCAAGTTGATCGTCCCAGCCCCGTCACTAGCGACTGCACAAAACTAAAATATTCTTCAACTTGGTTTTGCACTTAATTTTCTTCATTCCATCTCTGAGAATAACAATTTCAGCCTGACTCTCGTGCGTTGCACAATCTCATAACACAGCTAATGTGAAAGTGTTGGCTCCTATTGTGTATAAGATAAAAGGCCACCCACAGCATTTTAATGACACACGGCCTGCACGGTTATGCGAGATTTACGAATGGATTATTTATTCGTCTCTTGACATGACGCCGATAGCGCATTTGGAAAACAAAAATTGAGAACGAATTTAGTTTTAATAGGCAAACTTAAATCTGTATAATTGTATCAGTTTTCATGCTCTGCATTGTGCGAAGCAGCTCCATGTGTATCGTTTAGCTTTAAGCCAGTGTGGCAGCCTCGACACCGCAGTGGTGAGACACGGGTCCCTATGTGGTTTTTCACCGATAAAGTAATTTGCAAGTATTTTATCGGATTTGGCAAATTTGGAACATGATGTAGTTACACGTGGCCAATTCTATTTTTTAAATACAGCGTCACAGGATTATTAGAATTCATTGTGAAATTGATCTCTTTGTTTATGGTGAATAAACTGGCAACATTAACCAGGGCTGATGCTGGGCTTGAACCGAGAACCACCACTCGACCATGTTTCCATAAATTTGTGCAGTCACATTGACGCTGTTCGCGTCGTACGCAATGGACACTTCATTATGAGCACCGCCTCTGGACCTGTTTGGCCCCTGGTCCATTTTGAGAGGTCTTGTAAGGGCGGCGTATTACAGTTTGATTTAATATCGGCACGGCAAATAGCCAATCGAAAACCACCCGTTCTATGGGGGGGCTCGGCGCTGGCACGGACTGGATGTGCCAGTGGAAAAGGGCCGTGGACTGCGCTGTGGGGCAGCACTACGGCGTGCATTCTTGCCGCAGCCTTGGACACGGCCAAGGTTGCGGCCGGTTGCTTTATATGGCACATAGTTTGAGTAAACCTTCATCATGAATGTCGCCTTCAGGAAAAACATTTGGATTGAATAATTGACTGTACGTGCTTTGATCGTAAAAAAGAGTTGTGCTAGTTAATATTAAGATTGCGATACATCGGTTAAATCGATTTAATATTTATTATTAAGCTGACAATTCATGTATTGAATTGCACGTGTAAGAATAAATATTTTAACATTTTTATCCCTTTTTATTTTAATAGTTTCACATTGCCACTGAAGACACTAGACATTTTCAGTGTAAGTTCAAAAGAACTGGCACACCTTGTGAAAGACCTAACGCAGAAGATCCCTCGGTTTAATCTTCCACGAAACTCATGGTCCGAAACCGCATCCGCACAAACCATGGCAGATGCGGATACCTGATGCACAAATGGAAAATTAAAAACTCTGCAGTGTGTGGCTGTGGTCATCCAGAACAGATCGTACAACGTGAAACCATACAATGCTCGATCCACAAATACGAAGAAGACATCACAACGATACACTCCGCTCGCTACTCCTGGCTTGACCACCTACATGTGAAATTGTAGTTGTTGTTCTGCATCTACATCAGTCATATGAAAGAAGAAGAGAAGTAAAAAAAATGTACATTCACAATAATAATCTACCGGCCATGACGGAGTGGTGCATTGATTCCTTTTGACGAGGCAGATGCTGAAATGTGTGTGTGTGTCAGAAAAATAAAGTTTCCCTTCTTCAGTCACTCTCAACTGCACTCGTATTGTTTAGAGACCTCAACAATGTACCTTGCCACCAACTTAAGTCCCGATCCCCCTTTTGGGATGACGGTTGTCACCATCTAAGAACCTCACTAAAATCCGGAAAAACGCTGGCGAACTGAGTGGAACAACGCGGACGTCCAGAATAATCACCTCATTAGAGACCCATACATTGCACCTCCTGGCTTTGACATGCCTCCATCAACTGCATCAGAACAACGACAAGCCAATGCGCACATCTCCTTCGTAAATAGAACATTTAAATCAAGCCACAATGTGATTGTGACCATGCAACCCAAGCTATGCACGTTATAATATAGCACGTTGTAGTATAGTGTAATATGAGGATATATCCGGCTCACTGACGTATCACAACTCGTCATGGTGATTGGCTCTGCCGGTCCTGGTTTACAGCCAATGGGGGGAAGCCTGGGGGCATGGCCCTGACGTGATGGAAAGGTGACAGCTATAAGGATTGGTTCTGCTGGCTTTGGCCTCAGCCAATGGGGAGATGAGTCAGGGGCGTGGTCCCGGGAGCTGACGAGGGAGCCTGGAAGATTCGATGCAGGTTAACGAGGATTGGCGGAAACGTATCACATGACCCGGGTATTAAATAGGGGTGGAGACGAACGACACGTGGTCAGAACGGGAACGAACAGAGGAAGGGGGCCACGCGGGAGCGGGGCTCCGAGTTGCCACGTGTTAGTGCGTCTCTCTCTGTCTATCTGTCCCTCTCACGCTGCCTATCAGCAGCGTGAAGTAACTGTAACATAAGTTGAATAAAAGACGGATTCCAGAAGTCGTCTCAACGAGCTTTATTACATTGGTGTCAGAAGTATCTTCTGAGACCGTTTGGACGATCCTTCAAGATGTCCAAGCACCTCAGGAAGAAGAACCCACCGGACCCTCCATCGGAGGAAGAAGTTGAGGCGGACGAAGACGAACTGCTGGGAGCTGCGGGTCCTCTGCCTCCGGCTGCTGCTCTCCTCGGCGCCGCTCATCGCCTACAGGTTGGAGAAGCGACGGCCTCGACTGCGGACGAGGGATGGCGGCTACTGGCGGAGCAGATCGAGTCGCTCCGCGCGATTTTGCTGAATTTGGTGACGGCGGTCGCATCCTCAGCGGCCCTTGGTCAGCCGCGTGGGTTTCAGCCGAGTGCCGATGACCAGGATTTTCAGCGGGAATCGACGTCCGCCATTGCTCCTGCCGCGCGGGGAGAGGCCTCCATCTTGGGCGGGGCGGCTGCGATGGAGCCGCCGGACGCCATCTTGGGAGGGGCTGCTGCAAGGCGGCCGCCGGACGCCATCTTGGGCGGGGCTGTCGCCACCCAGCCGCCAGACGCCATTTTGACAGAGCCGCGAAGAACGCGAGAAGCGGGAATGGAGACGCTCGAGGCGTCGGACATTCACCGCGGACATCGCCTTCCTCAAATCAAGGAATTTATCGCCGGGGGCGATTGGAGTGCCTTCATGTGGTGCTTCGAGTCGGCCTTTAGATCCGTTCGATGGACGGAGGCACTGGAGGCGCTGCCCACGCTGCTGGATGATGTCTCCCTGGCGGTCTTCCGATCCATCCCGGCGACC
This sequence comes from Lampetra planeri, assembly GCF_965212315.1. Classification (NCBI taxonomy): domain Eukaryota; kingdom Metazoa; phylum Chordata; class Hyperoartia; order Petromyzontiformes; family Petromyzontidae; genus Lampetra; species Lampetra planeri. Next base: position 23,573,822 of record NC_136108.1, on the reverse strand, counting down.
AAGAAGACGACGCTTCGTGATGCTTTCACAGAAATGGCGGAGTTTTATGACCCGCCGACGGCGGCTACCAGAAAATTTATGTCACGTCGTCGAGGATCAGAGGAATCGCCCTTGGCCTACCGGGGGGCGCTGTTAGCTCTGGCCATGGCCGCCTACCCCGACTCATCGGCTGATCTCCTGGATCCTCTCATCCTTTCCCGAATGCTTGAGCTATCCCAGGAACTGAACATCTTGTTGCCGGTATGCGGCCACGAACCGCTCACGTCGCGATGGGTGGCGCGCTGCTTGGACGCTAAGTTCAATCTGAAGCGCTGGGATCAGATGGCGGCATGGATGGGGAATCCCCAAATAGACGGTCCACCGTTGGGGTGGTCTCCACGGCGGGTCGTCCACTGCTCCGATGACTCCGGCGATGACGAGATGATGGCTGCTGTTCCTCGCTGAGTCCCGAGACGCCGGCTGCGCAACCAGCATGATGATACGGGTCGACCACGTGCAGGGCCCGGGACGAGCAACCGCCAGGCGACGACGGCCACGTGCTTCAAGTGTGGCCGACGGGGCCATTTCGCCCGGGATTGCCGCTGCCGACCTCTGCCTTCTCAGCTCCCGTCAGGTCGGCTTCCACCTCCTCCACCGGACGCGGATCCACGACACCCTCGGGTGAGTCGGCACAAATCGGACACCCGGCAGGTCTTGTCACATCACCCATCCACTCGCACACATGTTTGCGCTCCGGACGGAAATTGTTGTACACCTGTGTCGATGCCACACTCTACGACACAATGGAAAAAATTGGCCCGTAGGGTGGTAGCTGCCGCGTCGGGCTCATCGACGGTACGAGGTACCATCGATGGGATCGATGTCCGTATTTTGGTGGACACAGGCGCGTCTGCCACCATAATTTCCAATGTCATTTTTCATCTCCTGTCTATTCCCACGTCACGGATCCGTCCGGTTAATGACGCGTGTGTTGCGCGTAGACGCCTACTCCCCCCCTTACTTTGTTAATGCGTCTCAGATGCCCTAATAATTATCTAAATTGGATTCGGCTTGTCACCCTTTTCCCGGGGGGGGGGGGGGGGTGATGTAATATGAGGATATATCCGGCTCACTGACGTATCACAACTCGTCATGGTGATTGGCTCTGCCGGTCCTGGTTTACAGCCAATGGGGGGAAGCCTGGGGGCATGGCCCTGACGTGATGGAAAGGTGACAGCTATAAGGATTGGTTCTGCTGGCTTTGGCCTCAGCCAATGGGGAGATGAGTCAGGGGCGTGGTCCCGGGAGCTGACGAGGGAGCCTGGAAGATTCGATGCAGGCTAACGAGGATTGGCGGAAACGTACCACGTGACCCGGGTATTAAATAGGGGTGGAGACGAACGACACATGGTCAGAACGGGAACGAACAGAGGAAGGGGGCCACGCGGGAGCGGGGCTCCGAGTTGCCACGTGGCAGTGCGTCTCTCTCTGTCTATCTGTCCCTCTCATGCTGCCTGCCAGCAGCGTGAAGTAACTGTAACATAGGTTGAATAAAAGACGGATTCCAGCAGTCGTCTCAACGAGCTTTATTACAATAGTATAGCACGTTATGTAAGAGCAAATATAATGTGGCACACAAATTGAAAACAATCTTATTTAAAATGTAAAAAATATATATCGAGCTTTATTTATTTCTTTTTGTCTTTCGTTTGTCAGGCATTCAAACCTGCTGCTGCTACTGTTTCAGACTATGACGTGACCAATGGCAGTGAGGAGGAGGAGAGTGGATCCGTGGAGTCCGAAGCCAAGTCAGATTCTGAGTCCGAGGATGAAGAGACCTCCGACTCGTCCGGTAGCTATGACACTGATATAGCCGCACTCAGGGAGCAGCAGTGCTGCTCACAGAGCTCGTGCATCGCTTGCTTTAGTGCACCGCATCACAGAGATGTTACTGGGTTCAAGAGTCGTGCTTTCACAAGAGGTGAAATCAGATCCCCAAGTGTAGAGAGCTCATTGTCTGAACCCCCCAAACCAATGACTGCCCCTGACCTTCCCTCCCTCCCCTCCCCTCCCTCCCTCCTTCTTTATGAGTGTAGAGGTGTTACGGGAGGGCAAACAAACACACCGGGGGTGGTTATGCCCGCACGCGGAAGGATGCTTACATCCACATCCGCACCGTTTAGCCTGGGGGGCTAATACGGCGCTGGGATCCCCCACGGCCCCACCCCTCGGTGGGGGAGTTGCTATATAAGGCGGTGAGCCGGAGGGCTCGGGATTCAGTGTTTAGCTTAAACCAGCGAAGAAAGAAGACTGGCTAGATAGGCCCTGGGACTTCCCTGGATCGCCGTCCTTCTCAGGACCGACCCGGGCAAGCCAGTGGCGTGGCCCCGAGAGCCCAGAGCCGATGTTCTTATAAGAGCCGGTCTGGGGACTCAGGGTGCCGTAATCCCAGCTTGACCAGAGCTGGGTCAGCTAGCCTCCCCTAGCCCTGTAGTGGAGGACCTGGGAGTAGGCTAGCCGGGACAGAGATTGTGGGATCTCCCTGTTAGGCGGGTGAAGGGGCCGATACCCCTTCGAGTGTTGTATATCTCGGCCTGTAATAAACAACTGTAGTTCAATAAATAAGTGTGCCTCCGACTACGTCGTCCAAGTTTCCTTGAACCTACTACATGAGTAATGTAATGGATTGGCGTGATTTAATTCAGGAGTCAATTCTTATTTTTGTCTCATTTGTATTGTTGCTCATTGTTTCCCCATCTTGTTGCACCGTTATGTTTGTAACCATTACCGTAAGTGTAACATATCATTTGAACTTGATTTGCATAAATCGTCACCTATGTATTCTCAAAAGGACACCTCAATGAATGTATAATAAGCATAAAGAGTATTTTTAAATGCATGGATTAATGCATGATTGCATGCCTGCTGCTCAGACCATGGTTTGTGATGATCGATGATGATGACATTGTAACCGAATGAAACTGAAATCCAGGAGATGAGGATTGTCAGAAGTTCGCCCTTGCACCTTCGACCTACGAGGTGGAGGAGAAGACTGACGAGGTGGAGGGGAACATTGACGAGGCGGAGGAGAAGAAAGACGAGGTGCTGGAGGAGGTCGCCTCGGGCATAGTGGCCGACGTGGATGGAGCAGCCGCGTCCGAGGGTGAGGGGACAGCCGAGACGACAAACGCCGATGGAGACGTGGGGGAGGGGGAGGAGGCCAACGGTGGAGGATCCGTGCAGAGCCATCGTGGAGGACATCCGGTGAGGAGCTGCCTCCACGCCAGCGCGCATCGCAACCGAGCAAGCCGTACGCACTGTTGGATATATGCCCCCCTTTTTAATTTTAAAATTTTTTTTTAAGAATTATTCTGCCAACATAGATAATATCGTTTTTTTTAATATACACGGGGCAACGTGAGAACGGACACGCCCTCACACTCCCACAGAGGCCCCCACACACTAACACAGATGTGCGTACACCTCATTTCAAAGGAAAGAGAGCATGAAAGAAGGGTAATCAAGATCATAAAAACTCCCCGAATTTCACACAAGAGGAACAAGGGAGGGGGGAATGGTAGCCGGGGGGTTCTGGAAGAAACATCCTTTCGTAAAGAAAAAAAAACCCCTTTTTTAAGTACAAAACCAGGCCACGAAATATATAATTATATTCTTAACAAAGGAACAACATTAACGAAAAAAAACACAAACGGGTTTTGAACCATGTTAGACAAACTAGTACAACTTAGCCATGAAGTAAGCAAACAGTATCCATCCTCACTACAATTGAAAATCAGACTACAGTCTGCACCAGAATCGCGACCCATCATTGTTAATTAAATACTGACATTATTTACCTTTATAGAATTTCTACACGGCCGGGCCGAAGCATCGAAGAACAATTATGGCATATATTTCGCTCCAAAACAAAATTCTTAGCCGGGATAGCAGATTAAATAATCACAAGAAGTCAAATAATAAGTACGGAATTAAAGTGAATATCCTAGGAGCTAACGGTGAATAAGGCTCTCAAAATTAACCAAACACAACAACCCCCTGAAAACAACAGCAGCAACACGACCGTCTTTGTCTTTCCGAGAGGATCTCCACACGCAGGCACAAAGCCGGGAAATGACACCAATAAAACTCCCGGGCAATGGCTCAAAGGAAATTAACACGCTCTCAGAAATAAATAAATAAGCGCATGCGCCGGGCGCTTCCACCGTGGAAACAACCGTCTTTGTCTTCCCACAACACGGACAGCAAAAATTGCACACGCAAGGAATAACATCTCCATGAGAGATCGGGTCACGATGAAACATCGGGAACACGGTTTCGGCATAACTGGGGCATAATGGAATAAGTCGCATTTCAACTTCCAAACCAAAACAACTTAAGCTGTGTGAGACAAAAGATATGATCCCCGAGCGAGGGCGGAAATAATTAAGCTCGCTTAACGCGTAGGTTGTCGCGACAAATATTATTCAGTAACAAAAACATGGATTCGAATATCTCTTTTATATATATATATATAACTCGACGCGAATCATCGGTCTGGCTAATGTATAACTTCGTTGGCGCCGTCACGAGCCCCCCCCCCCCCCTTCCAGAACGACAACAGCTGTGTCTTCAAAGCTAATAAACACACGGACAAACACGCAAGCGAAACACACGGACGGACACACACACGGATGCAGATGGTCACACACAGGAAGGTTTTATGACAGACTTTGAACAACTCGGGAAACGGAGGGGATTTTTCTCAATATAAGCCGGAAAAAAATCCATTCAAAACACTTCGTCAGGGGCCTGGCCCCCCACCACACATCGCCAGGGCTTCGACTCCACCACAGATCGTCAAGAAGCTTTCGTCATCCAGCATGACGAGAATCGCGAGGTAGCGACGTGCTGCTACAAGCCGAGGTCTGCACCACCTAAGAAGAATTACTACACTGAGCCGCCGAGCTGCGAGTGAAACGGACGGAGATTCCAGCTATCACTCTCGAGCCAACAACTTCAACCCAACGTCAATACCAGCAACGAGCGAAAGCATCGTTCATCGCCAGAGCGACAACCAACGAGAACCGACTCGTCATCCAGCAGTGGAGAGAAAGAGCGCGCCACCGCGCCGTCAGCTACGAGAGCGCGCCACCGCGCCGTCAGCTACGAGAGCGCGCCACCGCGCCGTCAGCTACGAGAGCGCGCCACCGCGCCGTCAGCTACGAGAGCGCGCCACCGCGCCGTCAGCTACGAGAGCGCGCCACCGCGCCGTCAGCTACAAGAGCGCGCCACCGCGCTGTCAGCTACCGAGAGCGCGACACCGCGCCGTCAGCTACAAAGAACGCACCACCGCGCCGTCAGCTACCGAGAGCACGACACCGCGCCGTCAGCTACAAGAGCGCGCCACCGCGCCGTCAGCTACCGAGAGCGCGACACCGCGCCGTCAGCTACAAAGAACGCGCCACCGCGCCGTCAGCTACCGAGGGCCGCCAAGCGCCGCCAAGCGCCGCCGCTCACCTCATCGCGGAGAAAGTGTCAGCTGCAACTCGCACAGACGGCAGAGAGGTTGTATCGCTCCCCACATACAGACTCGAGGAAACACAGAGAAAATCTTGTCAAACCAGTTTCCTTTGTCATAGAGCCTCGCCGAAGAATTAATTAAAACAGAGCCAGATTAGCTCTCCCGCAACACGCCCTCACCCACCATTGACTCCAACATTCCGTTAAAAGAATATTATACTTACCGATGAATCTATTGACATATACTTTCGCCTCGGGGATACAATAAGTGCTTTTATTAACGCAAAACGAAATGTGTCATGCTTGTTTTCAAACTCGGCCAGTCGCCGATGGTGATCGATACAAAAACGAACTAATGAGATGCCTGGTGGAGAGGTAGAGGTTACGATTGCATAATAATTTTTGGTCATTCAGTTCGTTAAATGCACAATATCGAAAATGCATAAGAGTTTGGAGTTATTCAATTTAGTAAATGCATAAGTGTTTATTCATTCATTTTAGTCAATGCTTAATCTCGTAATTGCATAAGAATTTTAGTTATCCATATTAATCGAATGCTTGATATCGCAAATGCATAAGTGTTTGGTTATTCATGGATTATTGACGCATGTTTGACCTGCATGATAGAATGTCACATGCTTGTTAGAATAAAATTGCTTAACACCAACTGTTCGAGTGATTCTTTCCAAGTCCATGCAAAACCATCTTATTTTTGATAACTGTATCCTGTGATGAGATATGAAAATGGAGACCTAAATATCATAACACACACTAGGATAATCGGTAAACGTTTAATCATTGATCATCGTGTTATCCTGATTGACATAACTCTGGATAAACGAAGCTGAGCCTAATTACCACAACTGCTCACATTAACATCAGCGCAAGCATCCGCATAAATTACCACGACTATCTCCGCGATTATCATAAATTATGCATATAATTACTCACACCATCATAATTTATGCATGTTAATACACACATTAACATAATTAATGCGATTTGCGCATTTTTCGGAAAATTATTAAATTTTCTTATTTTCATCAAAATTTCATAACTCCAACACATACAACATAATGGGGGCTCGTCCGGGATCTCTCACAGACAGTGTTTTGCATGGATGATGGAATGAATCACTTCGTGTTAACCAGAATATCGTGACCAAACATTGCATTGTGATTGTAAACGGGCGTAAAACAAAAAAAAAACGCCCTCTAAGGTTAAAACCCAGAATAGCAGGTTGAAACAGAGACAGTGGAATTAAGATAATATCGTATCAAACCGATTGCACCCTGTGATAAATGGTGTTAGAGGTACGCACACTGAATCGGAAAATTACAGAATAGCTCGAGTCAAACTGACCACACTCTGTGAGATAATTGTTTTATATGCACTCTGAAAGGAAAGGTCAAAGTAACTCCTGCCACTTGAGATGATAGGATTAAGAATAATTTTTGAATGGGTTACGGGGTACGGGGAACTCGTATTAAAACGTACCGACCAATCTGTTACAAAGCAGTACAGTCAGAGAGACATATGGGAAGGGAGCTGTATCGATAACCCGAACACACCTCGGGGGAAACTAATTGACTGGATAAAAGGTAACGAAGGCGAACACGATGCAAAAACTGCAGAGAAGGCAGGACAGGACTCATGTCTTCTCACACAGGCATACAGACAGGGATGGTGGAATAAAGAAAAAATTGGAAAGGAAACGGGAGAGAAATCGTCTCTAATAAACGAGGAAAAATGTCCCCACACCATCGTAAGGGAGGAGAGATCAGGGCTCGCGACACCAGCGAAACTCACAGACGTGGATCCACAGAATAAATATGGAAGTAACATTAAATCACACTCTTGGGTACGTGGACAGAGTCCAGGGACTAATCGCAAAAAAATTATGGATATCGAACAAAAAATCCTTGACAAACAGAAACCTTCACAATTCGAGAGAAGGGATGGAGAGATACATATGCAAACAAAAACATGTGAGATTGACAACTTCACAGATAGAGGGAAGCAAAATGTTAAAGTAAAGTCGACAGGACGTGCTCCACTAAGAGCAGAGGCAAAAACTGAAGGGAAATGGCAACACGAGCGACACGGCACTGGGCGCGCACACAGAAAATGCACACCGCTTAATCACGCCCCACACAGAACAGATAAAAGTGACAGATTGCCTGATGATAACTTGTTTGATGATGACGCTGACGGCGATCAACTTTCGGAATACCTATTCACCAGTAAAACCCTTAAATTGATGGACAAGGCTCTAGTCAGAATTCCCGATTTTGACCCCCACAATAAGTCCATGGATATACATACACATATCGCGACAGTGGAAGAGGAGGCAATGATTAGAGGGCTGATGAGACGGGATGAAAAAGCGAGTTTGTTGAAACGGACCTTACATAAAGATTCTATCCCATGGGTAATGTCACTACCACACAAGGTTAGAAATGATTTTAAACAACTGAGCCTGGCAGTGATTCGGAAGTTTGGAGAATATTCGACACTCACTGAAGGGTTTTATGCTGTAAAATCGATGACCCAGGGCATGGACCAAGATCCACGTGACTACCTCGTACAATTTAAAAGAGCGTATTACGCAGGTGATGTGAATCAATACCACGAAGGAGATAAAATGTTCAAAATTATGTTTTTTGAATCCTTGAGCCCAGAGATTACAGAAAGGGTGAGAATGGTTTTGAATCCAGAAACCGCATCCTTACGCCGCATAGAGAGCAAGGCGTACATGGCATGGTTATACAGAGCTAAGAATCAGAATTCGGATCCAGAACACAGTGAGAGGGATAAGGAACCCAGCCTCTCAGAGAGGAATAAAAATCACCGAACAGTCCCACAATGCCTAGAAGAGCAAACACACACGTACCTGTGGCAAAATAACCCAGAGAGAGGTTGGCACGAGAATGAGAGCGGCACAAAGCCGAACATTCAGAGGAATCGCAGGAGGGGGAGGTTCAGAACAGAACCATACCAACACCCCATGCCACGACACACACAAGGTCAAAATTACCCACAGAGATGGCGAAGTAACAATCCAAAAAAATTTGGCACCCAAATGGGAAAAACACTGGGCCAAAAATGTACGAGAATCGTAGGAAGGAGAGGTTCAGAACAGAACCATATCAACACCCCATCCCACGACACACGCAAGGTTCAAATTACGCACAGAGATGGCAAGATAACCACCTAGCGGGAAGGTGTTACACAAACCGCGGAGGTATGGATGCGAACATGCAGAAGAATCGTAGGATGGGAGGTCAAACACAATCGATCCAATTCCGACCAATTCCTCCACCGGCTATACCAGGAGGGAATAGAGGAATAACACAGAATGCGGTCCAAATACATGATAAACAACCCACAGTGAGCGCGAGCGAGCGGCCAACACGCGCCCCACCCGCCGAGGTATTAAACCCGGAGCTCAATGAGAAATACAAGCAGGCTGCAAGTGACGGGGCGGGCAAAAACACGAGCAGTGCTCTTGTAAATGACGCGCGGATCGAATACAAGGACAGGGTTGCATTGAAGCGTGATCGGACAGTACAAAGAGAGAACACAGAGACACGCCCTGAGGAGCGCAGGCGTGAGCCTTTGAATGAAAAATATCCAAGGGAAACCAAAATGTATGTGGATCGGAGTGCTAAAATGGAGACGAATGTTCATGACATATCGGGAATGGTGTTAAAATCTAACACACTCGTAAAAACAAAGAGGGCAACATTACGAGGGACAGAATTAAATCGACACACAAACTCGGCAAATGTGCATGTAATCGCAGAGAGAGCGAATGCCACGAACCAAGTGTCAAAGTGGGTTGTGTGCGCGAATTCTGATTATGTACAGCACAATTTTTCACCACACACTCCCACGACGCGAGAGAGTGAGAGAGGAAATTACAAAAACGAACCCGAAAACCGTGATCGAATTATCAAAGTGATAAGTGGTAAACCAGGCAACAGGAGGAAGGTAACGCATAAATGCGTTCGAAACCGCTACCTAGCGTTTCCCAGGATTTAACAAAAACAAAGATGAAATTCGTCGGAATTATGATGTATGAGAACCATGTAACTGATGATATCGATGTTTTAACGTGTTGTTATTTTCCTTGCTTAATTCAAATGTAACCATGTTAAGCAAAAACAAAAATGAATATTCGTCGGAATTATGATGTACAAGAACCAATGTAACGCAATATCGATGTTAACGGTTGTTATTTCCTTTGCTAATTCAGATGTAACCAGATTAAGATTGTAATACGTGCACGCGCGTTAATAACCGCCGAGAGTAAGGGCGGCTGATGGGATGCATGACATAAAAAGGGGGCATTACTTTGTTTGAAAATTCGCCAGTGGCCAAATCGACCCCTGATAATTTACAAAAGGGCGGACTGTTGGATATATGCCCCCCTTTTTAATTTTAAATTTTTTTTTTAAGAATTATTCTGCCAACATAGATAATATCGTTTTTTTTAATATACACGGGGCAACGTGAGAACGGACACGCCCTCACACTCCCACAGAGGCCCCCACACACTAACACAGATGTGCGCACACCTCATTTCAAAGGAAAGAGGGCATGAAAGAAGGGTAATCAAGATCATAAAAACTCCCCGAATTTCACACAAGAGGAACAAGGGAGGGGGGAATGGTAGCCGGGGGGTTCTGGAAGAAACATCCTTTCGTAAAGAAAAAAAAACCCCTTTTTTAAGTACAAAACCAGGCCACGAAATATATAATTATATTCTTAACAAAGGAACAACATTAACGAAAAAAAACACAAACGGGTTTTGAACCATGTTAGACAAACTAGTACAACTTAGCCATGAAGTAAGCAAACAGTATCCATCCTCACTACAATTGAAAATCAGACTACAGTCTGCACCAGAATCGCGACCCATCATTGTTAATTAAATACTGACATTATTTACCTTTATAGAATTTCTACACGGCCGGGCCGAAGCATCGAAGAACAATTATGGCATATATTTCGCTCCAAAACAAAATTCTTAGCCGGGATAGCAGATTAAATAATCACAAGAAGTCAAATAATAAGTACGGAATTAAAGTGAATATCCTAGGAGCTAACGGTGAATAAGGCTCTCAAAATTAACCAAACACAACAACCCCCTGAAAACAACAGCAGCAACACGACCGTCTTTGTCTTTCCGAGAGGATCTCCACACGCAGGCACAAAGCCGGGAAATGACACCAATAAAACTCCCGGGCAATGGCTCAAAGGAAATTAACACGCTCTCAGAAATAAATAAATAAGCGCATGCGCCGGGCGCTTCCACCGTGGAAACAACCGTCTTTGTCTTCCCACAACACGGACAGCAAAAATTGCACACGCAAGGAATAACATCTCCATGAGAGATCGGGTCACGATGAAACATCGGGAACACGGTTTCGGCATAACTGGGGCATAATGGAATAAGTCGCATTTCAACTTCCAAACCAAAACAACTTAAGCTGTGTGAGACAAAAGATATGATCCCCGAGCGAGGGCGGAAATAATTAAGCTCGCTTAACGCGTAGGTTGTCGCGACAAATATTATTCATTTTTCGAGCTTAGCTCTTATCTCAGAGAAAATCAGACTTATGCGCACCGAACTAGATCAGTTAGACAAGACACTCTACAAATCACACTTATCCTTGAGTGCAACAATGTCCACATCGGATTGGGAACATGTGGAAAAAATGACTGCCTCTTCAGCTGCCGCTATGTCGACTAAATGTAAGGACAACTTGATTTCCAAATTCAACCGCCTCTCAAACAAGAAACCGGACCCACACATTGAAAAGCTAGATGTTAACAAAGTCGTAATTAATCGCAGTAACAGTCCTATTTCTGAAGGTTTGAAATCCGTTTTAGCTAAAGGACTAAACTTTGCAGTCACACCTAGACACATACCAGTTAATGATATAATTGCTCGAGTAGATGTAGCTCTCAAGGGCTTGAGTCACATCGCTGCAGACGTAGCAAGATCGGAAATCTCTGTAACCCTCAAAAACGCTAAGATGCCAGCTAGCAACATCAGCAAAGATGAGCGTTTTGAATTAGCTCAATTAAAAAAGAGGGATGACATTGTCATCCTCTCAGCCGACAAAGGCAATGCCACTGTCATCATGGACAAAATAGAATACAACAACAAAATTCAAGAACTACTCACCGATGGCAGCTATACAAAAATAAAAAGAGACCCCACCAACAGCCTCGTCTCCAAAACCAACAACATCATTTCTGCTTCAACCGCATTAATTGATCAGACCAAACAGTTCTCGTTGAAACCTTCTGCAGCCAGGCCACCAAGATTGTACGGCTTGCCAAAGATACATAAAGAAGATACACCTCTTCGTCCCATTGTCTCTACTATCAACTCCCCGACTTACAAACTGGCTCGTTTTTTGTCCGAAATCCTACGGCCTTTCACTGGAAAAACCACCTCTGCAGTACTAAACTCTACTGACCTGGTATCAACAATCAAGGGGATTGCCCTGTCCCCAGACGACCTGCTTGTCAGTTTTGATGTGGTTTCCTTGTTCACCAAGGTGCCTGTGCCTGACACCATCGCAATCATTGAAGACTTGGTTCATCAAGGACTGAATGCTGGGGTACCCCCCCTGGTGAGACACTGCTTAACCAATACATACTTCACCTGGAATGGAACCTTCTACAAGCAAATTGAGGGCACCCCAATGGGCTCCCCCTTATCTCCGGTTGTAGCCAACATCTTCATGGAGAAATTTGAGACGGACGCCATCCAGACTGCGACTCTACGCCCGACCTTATGGAAGAGGTACGTAGACGACACTTTTGTCATCTGGCCACATGGCCGGCCTGCTCTAGACCAATTTCTCGACCATATCAATTCCATACACCCAGCCATCAGATTCACCATGGAAGTCGAAAATGATGGCAAGCTACCCTTTTTGGATGTCCTAATCAAAAGGAGACCTGATGGTTCAATGAGCCACTCTGTCTACAGGAAAGCCACCCACACGGATGCTTATCTAAAACCGGATTCCCACCACCATCCATCCCAGAAGAATTATCTCATCAAGACTCTATATCATAGAGCCCAATGCATCTCCGACCATGAACACATTTCCAGTGAACTCAAACACGTACGCCAAGCTCTTAAGGCTAATGGTTACTCCGACTACACAATCCGCAAAGCCATCACTCCAACCACCAAGAAAGATCCTGTTGAGGAGCCTTTCAAGACCATCACCTTACCCTACATTGCTGGGGTCACAAAAAAGATCTCCAAAATCCTGATTAAACACAAGATCCAGGTCCGATTCAACACAGTACATAAAATCCGTGATCTGGTACCGTCTGTAAAAGATGTGGTTCCAGACATACAGTACCCTGGTGTCTACAAACTAAGTTGCCTCTGTGGTAGCAGTTACATTGGGGAAACCAAACGACATGTCTCGGACCGCATCCGTGAACATAAAGCTGACCTGAAACACTGTAGGACAAACACCTCAGCCGTGGCAGATCACTGTTACAACTCAGTGGGCTCACATGACATTGACTTCTCCAAGACAGAGGTTCTCTGCAAGCCATCTGGCTATCATGAGAGATTCGTACATGAGGCGATCCACATTTACAAACACAGAGACAATTTTAACCGAGAAGATGGATTCTGGCTTAGCAATCACTGGAAGGACGTAATAAACCATTTTGATACACATTAGGGTGGGTAGAATAATACATAGTGTTATATTAAAAATGTATAAGGTATAGGGTGGTTTATAGCAATACAGTATGTAATTTAATGTTGGTTTTGCCTATGGAAGTATATAGTACGGTATAGACGCGTGTGATGTAAGAGAATAAAGTTTAGATGGAAGCATATTATATAATTTTTTACAACGTAGAATTTTTCATGTATTACTTACTGTTAGTAACTCAGCTTATTGTAGAGTATAGTAAGTTTACTGATGATGCTATGTAGTTTATACTTTAGTTTGTCATGCAGTTTATACTGTAGTTTTTTACGTGGTTGTTTAGTAACTACAGCTACATACTATTAACATTCCTTTCCTTTGTTAATGCTCCCCCCCTTCCCCCCCCCCCTTTTGATGCTGCTAATCCTGCATAATGCACGGGCATAGTATTGATTTGGAACCCCCCCCGCCCACCTCCTACGCATTTTCCATATGCTGAATTCCTCTTGATATGCAAATTATTTTGTTTAGGCGCTCTTCTTCCCACCTCCCCCCCCCTCTAACCCAGCTTAAATATACGCTCCAAGCTTGGGGTGTTTCATTCTTCGCCTGAGGATGGCTGCTTGCGTTGTGGCCGAAACGTCGTGAGAATTGTTTTATTATGTTTTATTTTTATTATTTTATTACTTCCCTTCTACGTGACTTTACCGAAAGAACCAAGAAGAAAAATATTATTCAGTAACAAAAACATGGATTCGAATATCTCTTTTATATATATATATATAACTCGACGCGAATCATCGGTCTGGCTAATGTATAACTTCGTTGGCGCCGTCACGAGCCCCCCCCCCCCCCTTCCAGAACGACAACAGCTGTGTCTTCAAAGCTAATAAACACACGGACAAACACGCAAGCGAAACACACGGACGGACACACACACGGATGCAGATGGTCACACACAGGAAGGTTTTATGACAGACTTTGAACAACTCGGGAAACGGAGGGGATTTTTCTCAATATAAGCCAGAAAAAAATCCATTCAAAACACTTCGTCAGGGGCCTGGCCCCCCACCACACATCGCCAGGGCTTCGACTCCACCACAGATCGTCAAGAAGCTTTCGTCATCCAGCATGACGAGAATCGCGAGGTAGCGACGTGCTGCTACAAGCCGAGGTCTGCACCACCTAAGAAGAATTACTACACTGAGCCGCCGAGCTGCGAGTGAAACGGACGGAGATTCCAGCTATCACTCTCGAGCCAACAACTTCAACCCAACGTCAATACCAGTGTAATGCGGGCGTAAGCGACCTTCCGGAGGTGACGTCACGGGGGGTGGAGTCATGTGACGTGGGGGTAAGGTTCGGGGCTTTAAGCGGGTAAACCGGAAGGGGAAGGTAGTCGGGGTGCGAGCGGAAAAGAGTGAGGCCACGCGGGCAAGTGTGGAGAGGGGGGGCGCCGACGGCGATCGGGAGCCAACCCCGAAGATAAGAGGAAGCTGCGGAGTGGTGTGCAGCTGGGGAGGAGACAGCCAGGAGGGCTGCGTGTTAGAGGCAGCGGTGTGGCTGCCAGGAGGAGCTGCGGAGAGAGAGAGAGAGGGGGCTGCTTGTTAGAGGCAGCGGTGTGGCTGCCAGGAGGAGCTGCGGAGAGAGAGAGAGAGGGCAAGAAGCTGTGAGAGCTGCGGAGGGAGAAGAGCAGCAGAGAGTACAGCCAAGGGGGGCTGTGTGAGAGAAACAGCAGCGGAGCTGCTGTTGTGGATCGGGCCGACATTGGAGTCAGCACCGTGGAGAAGCTACAGAGTAAAGACAGCCGTGTGGGTGTACAGCACGAACCGAATAATAAAGGACACTGGGACAGACATCGTGGTCCAGTCGTTTATTACACTGGTGTCGGAAGTGCAACGGCATGTCGAAACAAGTGAGGAAGAAAGTTAATCCGGCGCCTGCATCGGCTTCTTCGTCCGACGACGACGAACTCCCTCCAACCACGGATCCTGTTGGGGTGGTGGAGGAGAGCCAGGCTGAGGCGACCACGGGAACGGGTGTGGAGGATGTTGGCGCGGTGGCGGGTCCGTCGACATCATCAGACGCGGATCAACGATGGCAAGCGATGGCGGTACAACTGGAGGCACTTCAGGACGTCCTGGCGCATCTATGCCATCTCGTCGCGCCAGGGACGATGGATGATGCAAGTGGTGCTCCGCGGGCCGCCACGTTGCCTGTCCTGCCGCCGCCATTGCCCACGCGGCAAGAGGCCGCCATTTTGCGCGCTCCGTGGCGCCAAACCGCCATCTTGGCCACGCCGCGGGCCGACGCCATTTTGAATTTGCCATCACAACCACCACCATTGGAAGACGGCGGGAAGAGGAGTCGGAGTCGCCACCTTACAACAGTTAAAGAATTTTCCGTCGGTGGGGACTGGAGCGCGTTCGCCTGCCGCTTCTTGGCGGCGGTACGCACAGCAAGATGGACCGATGCGGAGGCTTTGGAGGTGTTGCCGACTCTCCTGGACGACGAATCTGTCCGATTCTTCCGTTCCATAGCGACCGATAAGAAGGCAACTTTATGTGGTGTTTTTCAAGAAATGGCCGATGCTTATGAGCCACCAGATGATGCGCATCGGCGATTCGCTCAACGACAACGAGCACCAGAGGAGTCGCCCGTGGCGTTCAGGGGTGCGGTGCTGGAGCTGGCCATGGCAGCTTATCCTGAGACGCCACAGGACCTGCTTGAGCCTCTCATATTAGGGAAGATGTTGGAGCTGTCTCGGGATCTAGGGATCCCCATGCCTGTGTGTGGGCATGAGAAGCTAACTTCCCGGATGGCTGCTAAGTGTCTCGATGCGCAATTCAACCTCCGTCGCTGGAAACAAGTGACGGCGTGGACGGGGGGGCCCGTCAAAGAAGGGGATGCGCTGGGGTGGAACCCTGCGCAGGCCGTCTATGTTCCGGATGACCGGGGCCCTCAACAACTGACGGCCGCCTCCGCTCCATGGACGGGACGCGGCGGGCCGAGACCGCGCGCGGTGCTACCAGAACGGGGCCGTCAGGAGGCGAGGCCTGCGCTTCGGCGCAACGAGGCCGAATGTTTCCGCTGCGGGCGTAGGGGCCACTACGCCAGAGACTGCTGGGCCCGCTTCCCGGCTCCGCCGCAGCAGGAGGCCTCGGCACCGGTCAAGTCGGCTAAAGATCCTCCGAAACAGGCATGTCGGCACGCACCAGACACTCGGCAAGGCTTTCCACCTCACCCACCACCTGTGTTGCGCGATCCTATTGTTGTTGTTAAAGAAAGGCCATCGACGGGGCCTTGTCATTCAGTTACGCAGTGGCGCAAATTGGCACGGAGAGTTGTCGCGGCCGCTACGGGTTCGTCCACTGTACCGGGGTCCATACAAGGTGTGGACGTGCGCATTTTGGTCGACTCGGGGGCGTCTGCGACTATTATATCGGATGTCATTTTCCATCTGTTGGGCATTCCGTCGGGGGCTGTGCGTCCGGTTTATGGGTCGTGCGTCGCTGCGAACGGGGGTAGCATGGGCATCGTGGGTCAGGTGGATGCTAAGATATCTATTGGGGATGTGTCGGCCTCGGGTGTTGTGTTGATATCGAGATCTTTGGCGGTTCCTTGTTTGTTAGGCACCGATTTTTTGGCTAAGATGCCCATTTTGATCAAAATCAATGAGAATTGTATTGAACTGCCGGGGGGCCGTCAAATCTCGTTTCTGCCGTCGCCCTGGGGGCGACCTGCTTCGGCCGTACAAGTGCAGGCGCTGTCCGTCGCATCTGTGGACATCCCACCTGGTACACAGATGCTTATACCCTTGCGGTATCGGAAGCCCCTGCCTGATCGGCTAGGAGCAGTAGGGGTCTTGTTGTCACCGTCCGCCACGATAACAACCGGGTTGGCGTTAGTGGGGGCACAGACCATCGTCCGGCCGGATCAATTACCGTTTTTACAGGTGCTTAATGCGGGGGGAGAAAACGTCCGTGTCCCGGCCGGTACGGTTGTGGCACATGCCACTACGGCGTTTGCGACCCATGATTGTCCACATAGCCGGGGAGTTGTTGCTGGGGTTTCCGAGCCAAGGAGTTCGGATGATCGTTGGGTTGCTCAATTATGTGACGAAAATTCTTCCCTGTCCATGGAGCAACGTGGTGCGCTGCGTAAATTGTTGTTGACATATTCCGATGTGTTCAGCTCCGATGATTTGGATTTGGGCCGCACTTCCTTGCTTTACCATCACATTGAGACGGGCGATGCTGCCCCTATTCGATTAAATTCGCATCGGATGAGTCCTGCGGAGCGAGAACACGTACGGGGGGCAGTGGAAGACATGTTGGCTGCGGACATTATATCGCCATCTAACAGCCCATGGGGCGCTCCAGTCGTCTTGGTTAAGAAGAAGGATGGCAAATTGCGATTTTGTGTTGATTTCCGCAAATTGAATAAGATATCGGTGGCAGATGCGTACCCTCTGCCGCGTATGGATGACTCCCTCGACGCATTGTCGGGGGCTAAGTTCTTTTCCACACTGGACCTCTCTTCGGGATTTTGGCAGCTTCCCCTTGACGAGTCCTCACGGGAGAAAACCGCATTCCGTACGCCTCAGGGGTTATTTCAATTCAACTGTCTCCCGATGGGATTGAATGCGGCCCCTGCTACATTTCAAAGATTGATGGAGCTCGTTTTGACGGGGTTGCAGTGGGAGACATGTCTTATATATTTGGACGATATCATTGTCTTCAGCCGCACATTCGATGAACATTTGACGCGGCTGGAGACAGTGTTTACGAGGATGCGTTCTGCCAAATTGAAATTCAAACCAAAGAAATGTCACCTACTGCAACGGTCCGTCCGCTATTTGGGGCACATTGTGAGCGCTGAGGGAGTGTCCACGGATCCGGAAAAGACGGCGTGCGTCCGGGATTGGCCGACTCCGGCCACCGTGGGGGATGTTCGGCGGTTTTTGGGATTTGCCTCGTATTACCGAAGATTCGTGCCGGGTTTTGCGACGATTGCGAGGCCTTTGCATCTCCTTACGGGTAAAGGACGGAAGTTTGTTTGGGGACAGCCGGAGGAGGCGGCCTTTCGGAGTCTGCGTGATCTATTGGCCACGGCCCCAACATTGGAGTATCCCGATTTCGATCACCCATTCATTCTTGATACGGACGCGAGTGACACAGGTATTGGGGCGGTGTTATCACAGTCTAAAGGGGGTGTAGAGCGTGTCGTGGCGTATGGTAGCCGAGTCTTGTCTCCTGCGGAAACCCGCTACTGTGTCACTCGCAGAGAACTATTGGCGGTTGTTTTTTTCCTACGGCAATTTCGACCATACCTCTACGGTCGTTCTTTTATTGTGCGTACGGATCATGCGGCCTTGCAATATGCCCTTAAAATTGACCAGCCATCCGGACAGTTGGCACGTTGGTTGGACACGCTACAGGAATTTTCCTTCCAAATTCAACATCGGAAGGGTGTGCGCCATGCGAACGCTGACGCACTTTCCAGATTACCGCGGCGCGGCCCTTGTAAATGTGAGTCGGGGACGCATAGGTGTTCGCCGATTCCAAACCCCCCTCAGCCGCTCACGCTGGCCGTCGAGAAGTCGGACACTCCGATGGAACCGGGACCGGCTGACGGGGTTTTGAATCTGCCGCGGTCTGTCTGGATCCGGGAACAGATGATGGATGAGTCATTGGTGTCCTTGCGGAAGCGGTCTGCTAAGGACAATGGGAGTCCGAGTACGGCTGTGGGGCCGCAAACCGCTCTCCGAGATGGTCTGCTTATGTGGCGGGAGGGGTTCCAGGAACGTTGGCGCCTGGTGGTACCAACGTCCTTGCGGTTCGAGTTGATTAGAACCCTCCATTGTGACACTCTCTTACATTTAGGGGTGCAGAAGACCTTGTTGACGTTGCAACGTCATTATTTTTGGCACGGCATGGCGACAGATGTCGTAGGGCACGTGCGCGCGTGCCCTGCGTGTGCACAACGTAAGCCGCCGAAACATCCTTACGTGCCGCCTCTCCAGTCGATTCAGGTGTCTCGAGTCAATGAATTGGTGGCACTGGACATATTGGGACCTTTTCCACCATCGGCGAGGGGTAATAAATATTTGCTGGTAGGGGTTGAGTACCTCTCCCGTTGGCCGATGGCCTGGCCGTTGCCCGATCAGTCGGCCGCGGCCATTACCGACGCCTTTTTGTTTGGGTATATTATGGATAAGGGGGCGCCTGAGAGACTCCTCACGGACCAGGGCAGGAATTTCTCTTCTAAATTATTGGCGGAAGTGTGCGCGGGCCTTGGGACTAAGAAAGTACGGACATCCCCATACCATCCGCAGACGGATGGTATGGTTGAACGGCTGAACAGGACATTGTCTGCCATGCTTTGCCATACCGTGAGTGAACAACAATCAGATTGGGATCTGCACATCCCCGGGGTGCTTTCGGCGTACAGGATGACGCCTCATGCGGCTACAGGATATTCGCCGTTTTACCTTATGTATGGTCGGGAAAACGTGCCGCCGGTGGATGTGCAATTGGGAACTGGGGTGAAGGGACCTCGGAAACCACTTCCTGAATACATCCAGGACACGGTTCGCCGAGTCACGGAGGCGCGGGAGAATGCCCGCGTGGCTACGGCCAAAGCCCAGGCCCGGAACGAGCGATATGCGCGACGGTCTGAGGGGGAGTGCCCTTGGAAGGTTGGGGACCTAGCCTGGCTTCATTGTCCACAGGTACGTCCGGGGACCTCGCCGAAATTGCACAAACCCTGGCATGGTCCCGTACGCCTCATTGCGGTTCCCAACCCACAGACAGCACGCGTCCAGATTGGGTCTCGTCGCTGGGTTGTGCATACGTCGCGCTTGAAACCATATGTTGCTCCCTTACATGATGCGTCATCCCCCAATATTGCCTTGCCGGGGTCTGTTGCTGCTGACTCTCCCCTGCCTGCGTCCATTGATCTCGCTAGAGCGCCTGTCGTACCTGTTCCAGACAGGCCGGCCGTGACATTGCGGGGGACGAGGGGCCCTGCTCGGAGGACGCCTGCCAGGTCTGCGGGACCTTCGAGCCCTGCAGCCCTTCCGACCCAGCTGCGGGCACGGTCACAGGACAAGCCCAAGACTAACTCTTTAGAGACACGGGACGGCGGTGGACTTCCAGCTGCGACAGGGGGATTACCCCCTGTCGTTCCTCGACTTTCATCGCGTTCCCGTTCTGCGAGTGGGCCGCCGACCGTCCGGGACGGGCCGGCGACCCGCACACGTTCCAAATCGCTTACGTTTCGTTGATTGTTGCTGTCTTGTTATTTTTTTCTTACAGTTGTATTTATTGCATGCTTTTGTACGATCGTTGATGTTGATTGCGTTGTTGTTGTTCTTGCTGTTACATTATATGCTTAGTGTCCTTTAGGGGGGGAAGCTCGGTTCGCCGCATTACGATTTGCTATTGGTCAGCCGAGGTCGGCTGGGATTTTTCTACGGGGGAGGGTGGTGTAATGCGGGCGTAAGCGACCTTCCGGAGGTGACGTCACGGGGGGTGGAGTCATGTGACGTGGGGGTAAGGTTCGGGGCTTTAAGCGGGTAAACCGGAAGGGGAAGGTAGTCGGGGTGCGAGCGGAAAAGAGTGAGGCCACGCGGGCAAGTGTGGAGAGGGGGGGCGCCGACGGCGATCGGGAGCCAACCCCGAAGATAAGAGGAAGCTGCGGAGTGGTGTGCAGCTGGGGAGGAGACAGCCAGGAGGGCTGCGTGTTAGAGGCAGCGGTGTGGCTGCCAGGAGGAGCTGCGGAGAGAGAGAGAGAGGGGGCTGCTTGTTAGAGGCAGCGGTGTGGCTGCCAGGAGGAGCTGCGGAGAGAGAGAGAGAGGGCAAGAAGCTGTGAGAGCTGCGGAGGGAGAAGAGCAGCAGAGAGTACAGCCAAGGGGGGCTGTGTGAGAGAAACAGCAGCGGAGCTGCTGTTGTGGATCGGGCCGACATTGGAGTCAGCACCGTGGAGAAGCTACAGAGTAAAGACAGCCGTGTGGGTGTACAGCACGAACCGAATAATAAAGGACACTGGGACAGACATCGTGGTCCAGTCGTTTATTACACCAGCAACGAGCGAAAGCATCGTTCATCGCCAGAGCGACAACCAACGAGAACCGACTCGTCATCCAGCAGTGGAGAGAAAGAGCGCGCCACCGCGCCGTCAGCTACGAGAGCGCGCCACCGCGCCGTCAGCTACAAGAGCGCGCCACCGCGCCGTCAGCTACGAGAGCGCGCCACCGCGCCGTCAGCTACGACAGCGCGCCACCGCGCCGTCAGCTACGAGAGCGCGCCACCGCGCCGTCAGCTACGAGAGCGCGCCACCGCGCCGTCAGCTACAAGAGCGCGCCACCGCGCCGTCAGCTACCGAGAGCGCGACACCGCGCCGTCAGCTACAAAGAACGCACCACCGCGCCGTCAGCTACCCAGAGCGCGACACCGCGCCGTCAGCTACAAAGAACGCGCCACCGCGCCGTCAGCTACCGAGGGCCGCCAAGCGCCGCCAAGCGCCGCCGCTCACCTCATCGCGGAGAAAGTGTCAGCTGCAACTCGCACAGACGGCAGAGAGGTTGTATCGCTCCCCACATACAGACTCGAGGAAACACAGAGAAAATCTTGTCAAACCAGTTTCCTTTGTCATAGAGCCTCGCCGAAGAATTAATTAAAACAGAGCCAGATTAGCTCTCCCGCAACACGCCCTCACCCACCATTGACTCCAACATTCCGTTAAAAGAATATTATACTTACCGATGAATCTATTGACATATACTTTCGCCTCGGGGATACAATAAGTGCTTTTATTAACGCAAAACGAAATGTGTCATGCTTGTTTTCAAACTCGGCCAGTCGCCGATGGTGATCGATACAAAAACGAACTAATGAGATGCCTGGTGGAGAGGTAGAGGTTACGATTGCATAATAATTTTTGGTCATTCAGTTCGTTAAATGCACAATATCGAAAATGCATAAGAGTTTGGAGTTATTCAATTTAGTAAATGCATAAGTGTTTATTCATTCATTTTAGTCAATGCTTAATCTCGTAATTGCATAAGAATTTTAGTTATCCATATTAATCGAATGCTTGATATCGCAAATGCATAAGTGTTTGGTTATTCATGGATTATTGACGCATGTTTGACCTGCATGATAGAATGTCACATGCTTGTTAGAATAAAATTGCTTAACACCAACTGTTCGAGTGATTCTTTCCAAGTCCATGCAAAACCATCTTATTTTTGATAACTGTATCCTGTGATGAGATATGAAAATGGAGACCTAAATATCATAACACACACTAGGATAATCGGTAAACGTTTAATCATTGATCATCGTGTTATCCTGATTGACATAACTCTGGATAAACGAAGCTGAGCCTAATTACCACAACTGCTCACATTAACATCAGCGCAAGCATCCGCATAAATTACCACGACTATCTCCGCGATTATCATAAATTATGCATATAATTACTCACACCATAATTTATGCATGTTAATACACACATTAACATAATTAATGCGATTTGCGCATTTTTCGGAAAATTATAAAATTTTATTATTTTCATCAAAATTTCATAACTCCAACACATACAACAGCTCGGCAGCAGGATCGGCCAAACAATTAGGTGCAGGACTCTCCTTGTGAAAAAGGTTTCTTGAGACTCACAATGATTGAGTCCACATTATGATGATGATATGTGTCATGTGTACTGTGGCTTAATTAACGTAGCTGGACAGTGCATTGTGCCTTTGCAGAGGATCAAGTACGTATGTTGAACTTCTTTCGCACCGTACGTAGACAACCGTGCTAATCGGAGGTGCGGGGGAAGGGCAACAAACTAAACACAAAAAGCAGTTCATGAGTAATGTCAATAAACAGAAAAAAATATATTTATTGCTACATCTGAATGGGCTCCATTTCTTAAGTGTATGGCTTTGGCCTATCACATTTCAGCCTAAAAATCCACAAAAAAACGATCTCTGCTAATGGTCAGATGTATTGGAGACATTCAGATGTAATATCTGAATCTCTGCAATAGTGTTCGGATGATCCAAAAGCACCTCAGAAAATAATCTGGCAAATGCGATGTCCCTTCTGTGCTTCTCCCAATAGTGGGGTCACATGACCTTGGGTGACGTCACTTGTTAGCAGACACGGTAAATGGTCACACAGTCCAAATAATCCGAAATTGTTCTGTAATTGTCTTAAAAAATCCTAAAATATTGTAAGCCATGCAGTTTCGGATGTTTTTAATTAATTTGATTAATAGGGGAACGCATCCCTGGCCATTTACCTTGGCTAGGGATGCCTGTCTTTACAGGCAGAGTGCAGGAGGCGCGAGTTTGGGATCGGCATTAAGTTGAGCAAGGACGCAGCGCAGCTCATGGAGGTGCAGCAGAGCATCTGTCCTCGGAGCTCTCCAGCAAAGACTCGCACTTTGTCCAGGAGCTCGTAAAGGCGAGACGCTCTGCCTGCGCTCTTGAAAATCCGCGAACCCACGCACACGTACACACACCAACAACAACGAACGTCATTCGCCACTAAGTGGCGGTGACGTCACCTCGGCGCTTGTGCCAGGCTATGTGCATGGTAAGCTCACGTGAAGTGTCGAACGCCCGCTGGCAGGAGGTCACGGGACAGACCCAGGTGCCATGGGTCGACTGACAGATTACTGGACGATGTACCACCTGGGCATCTGGGCTACATGACCCAGCCAACGCAGCCTTGCCTGCCGGAGGAGGTCACTGATGGGACTTTGTCCAAATCTTTCAAGGAGTTGTGAGCTCCTCACACAATCCAGCCTGGTTAAACCCAGGATTGATCGTAAACCGACCAGCCTAAATGTTTGTAACCGGGAAAGATGTTCCATTAGGTGGGTCCATGGTTCACAAACATAAAGAAGGGAGGGCATGACCGTGGCCGAGAAGACCCGAAGCTTCGTGTGGAGCGACAGACCAGATAGCTTCCACACAGCGTTACGCAGCCAATGAAAAGATAATGCCGCTCGACTGATTTGGAGTGAGACCTCTCCTGTCAAACCGGAGCCAGTCATGAGCACACTGCCCATGTATGGAAAACTCTCCACTTTCTCCACAACTGCCCCATCACCAATTGGAAGTTGTGGGAGTTAAGTGTCTGATAGCACAAAATACCCAGGCAGGTGCTTAGTTTTGGTCGGGCTGATGATAAGGCCCCACCTCTTCGTGGCATGCTCCAGGTTCAGCAGCAGCACTTCCAATTCCTCCTCTGAGTGAGCAGCAATCACCAGATCATCAGCATACATAACGTGGTTGACCAACAAGGAGCAATCTCTTGACCGCACCCGTCATCGATCAGCCGTCCATTGTTTCTGTATCAGATGGAAATTCCTCTGGTCCAGCCATCGAAGGTTTCATGAACTACGTGGTCGAAATAGATGTTAAATAATTTGGGAGCCAGAGGACATCCCTGTCGCACCCCAAGGCGAACAGGGAATGGCTCCGACTCCCAGCCACGTAGTTTTACCTGGGTCTGCCCACCATCATGAAGGTCCTTAATTATTGTGAGCAGAGTCAGAGCCCAGGCCTACTGATGGTATCATAGGCCTTGACCAGGTCAATAAAGCAGAGATGTAGGTCCTGTTGGAATTTACTACACTTCTGCTGTAGGAGACGGACAGAAAATATGGCATTTATTCAACATCACCTGGTAAGGCAATGTTGAATAATCCTTATTATCCGTACATATGTAATAAGGGACTCGATCCTGGTTCTGTCTCCGTCGTCCTTTATTCGGGTTCTTACACTTTTCCCGCACGGCCCTCGCTCAGAGCTCTCCCCTTGGCAGCTCCGTAGCTGCCCTCGCTCCCGTAGCCTCCACACCTCTGCAGCTCCGCTGCAGACCCCTGTGCAGTCCTCCGGCTGCCCTCACTGCAGCTCCATCGCTGCCCTCACTGCAGCTCCACCGCTGCCCGTCGTTCCTCCGTGCTTGGTCACCGCTGGCCGACGGTGCCAAGTCTTACCCTCCGTGTATGTGGCGATCTCGCCACTCCTCGACCTCCGCCCTGCGTGGCTTCACTCTAACTCTGTCTCCCACACTCCTCCTCTCTTCCGGTATCTCTCCCTTAAGACCTCACCCCTCTCTCCCACGTGACCTAACTCCTCCCCCCATGACGTCACATCCGCGAAGCCGTTAACGCCCGCATTACACCACCCTCCCCCGTAGAGAAAATCTAGCCGACCTCGGCTGAACAATAACGAGACAAGTAATGCGAGCGAACACAACCATCACACATTCAAGGACAACGAAGCATACAATAAATATAACAACAAGAACAACACAACAGTCAAATTTAACGAAATGTAAGGGACTTTGAGCGCGTTCGGGTCGCCGGTCCGTCCCGGACGGGCGGCGGCCCTCCTGCAGACCGGGAACGTGACGGGGTTTTAGGAGCGATAGGATGAAGTCCTCCTGTCGCTATTGGAGGCCCGTCAACGTCCCGGTCCCGTGTCCCTGAAGGCCCAGCGTCGGGGGTGCGTCGCGATCGTGTCTGCGACGGGGTCGGAGGGGCGGCGGGGCTCGGAGTCCCCGCAGCCGTGGCAGGCACACCCCGAGCAGAGTCTCCTGTCTCCGGCAATGTCACGGCCGGCTTGTCTGTAAAAGGCACGACAGGCGCTCTTGCAAGGTCAACAGGCACAGGCAAGGATGAGTCGGCAGCCACAGACCCCGGCAAGGCAACATCGGGAGATGACGCATCGTCTCGAGGGGCCACGTATGGTTTCAAGCGCGACGTGTGAACGAACCAACGCCGAGATCCAAACAGAACACGCGCAGACTGTGGGTTGGGAACCTCGATGAGGCGGACCGGCCCTTGCCATGGTTTGTGTAATTTAGGCGAGGTACCTGGCCGCACCTGCGGGCAATGGAGCCAGGCCATGTCCCCCACCTTCCAGGGGCACTCCCCCTTCGAGCGTCGAGCACACCGCTCGTTCCGGGCCTGGGCTTTGGCAGTAGCCATGCGGGCCCCCTCCCGTGCCTCAGTAACCCGGCGAACAGTATCCCGAATGTAATCAGGAAGAGGCTTAGCAGGTCCCCTCACTCCAGTTCCCAACTGCACATCCATTGGCGGCACGTTCTCGCGACCATACATAAGGAAAAACGGCGAATATCCTGTAGCCGCATGCGGCGTCATTCGGTATGCCGAAAGTACCCCAGGGATATGCAAATCCCAATCCGATTGTTTTTCACTCACGGTGTTACACAACATGGCGGACAATGTCCGATTTAGCCGTTCGACCATACCATCTGTTTGCGGATGGTAGGGAGATGTCCGTATCTTTTTAGTTCCAAGAGCCGCGCACACCTCCCCCAACAATTTAGAAGAAAAATTACGGCCTTGGTCTGTGAGGAGCCTCTCCGGCGCCCCCTTGTCCATAACGTACCCGAATAGAAAGGCGTCTGTGATAGACGCCGCTGACTGGTCAGGCAAAGGCCAGGCCATCGGCCAGCGGGAGAGGTACTCTACCCCAACTAACAAGTATTTATTTCCCTTAGCGGATGGCGGGAAGGGTCCCAAAATGTCCAACGCCACGAATTCGTTAACTCTAGACACCTGAATAGATTGTATGGGCGGCACATATGGTTGTTTAGGTGGTTTCCGGCGGGCACAATCGGGACACGCGCGAACGTGACCGACGACATCCGTTGTCATGCCGTGCCAAAAATAGTCACGCTGCAGCGTCAATAGGGTCTTCTGCACCCCCAGATGTAAAAGCGTGTCCCCATGCAGAGTCCTAATCAACTCGTACCGCAAGGAATGCGGTACAACCAGACGCCAGCGTTCCTGTAACCCTTCCCTCCACATTAGCAGACCATCGCGGAGAGCGGTTTCTGGCATACCACCTGTACCCAGTCCCCCACTCTTCTTCGCAGTCCGATTCCGTAACGAGACCAATGAACCATCCAACATTTGTTCCCGAATCCACACAGCCCTTGGAAGATTCAGAATCCCACCAGCCGGTCCCGGCTCCTTTGGAGCTTCGGGCATGTCGACCGCCAACGCAACAGGCTGAGGGGGTTGCTGAATCGGCGCACATCTATGCGTCCCCGATGCGCACGCGCAAGGGGATGGCTGCGGCAACCTAGAAAGTGCGTCCGCATTCGCGTGACGCACCCCCTTCCGATGGTGAATTTGGAAGGAAAATTCCTGCAGCGTGTCCAGCCACCGCGCCAACTGGCCGGATGGTTGGTCCATCTTAAGAGCATACTGCAAGGCCGCATGATCCGTGCGAACAATAAACGAACGACCGTAGAGATATGGTCGAAATTGGCAGTGAAAGAAAACAATAGCCAAAAGTTCCCTGCGTGTGACGCAGTAGCGAGTTTCTGCGGGAGACAAAACCCGGCTACCATACGCTACCACGCGTTCCACACCACCTTTTGATTGAGACAACACGGCCCCAATGCCCGTGTCACTCGCATCCGTATCCAGAATGAAGGGGTGATCAAAATCAGGATAATCTAACGTCGGTGCCGTAGCCAGTCGATCGCGTAGGCTCTGAAACGCCGCCTCTTCCGGCGGTCCCCAAGCAAATTTCCTTCCTTTACCCGTAAGGAGGTGCAAGGGCCTCGCGATCGTCGCGAAATCCGGAACAAACCTCCGATAGTATGAGGCAAAGCCCAAAAAGCGACGTACATCCCCCACCGTGGCCAGGGTCGGCCAGTCATGGACGCATGCTGTCTTGTCCGGATCCGTGGCCACCCCGTCAGCACTTACGATATGCCCCAAATAGCGCACAGACCGTTGCAGTAGGTGACATTTCTTAGGCTTAAATTTCAAATTTGCAGAACGCATCCTGGCGAACACCGCCTCCAACCGCAGTAAATGCTCATCAAATGTGCGGCTGAAGATGATAATATCATCTAAATATATCAGACACGTCTCCCACTGCAACCCCGTTAACACCAACTCCATCAACCTTTGAAATGTGGCAGGGGCAGCATTCAGCCCCATCGGAAGGCAGTTAAATTGGAATAACCCCTGCGGCGTACGGAAAGCAGTCTTCTCCCGCGAGGGTTCGTCAAGGGGAAGCTGCCAGAATCCCGAAGAGAGATCTAGCATTGAAAAGAACTTCGCCCCCGACAAGGCATCGAGGGAGTCGTCCATACGCGGCAGGGGGTACGCATCTGCCACAGACACTTTATTCAACTTACGAAAGTCGACACAAAAGCGCAATTTGCCATCCTTCTTTTTAACCAAAACAACAGGCGCGCCCCATGGGCTGTTAGATGGAGATATTATGTCTGCAGCCAACATGTCATCCACTGCCCCTCGAACCTGATCTCGCTCCGCCGGACTCATCCGATGCGAGTTCAACCGAATAGGGGCAGCGTCCCGTGTCAATGTGATGGTAAAGCAACGAGGTGCGTCCCAAGTCCAAATCGTCGGAGCTAAACACATCAGAATAACTCAATAATAATTTACGAAGCGCACAACGTTGTTCACCGGAAAGGGAAGATTTTTCCCCACACAATTCGGCGATCCAGCGATTATCAGCGGCACCAGGACCTGAAACACCACCAACCACGATCTGGCTGCCCAGATGATCTTGTGCCGTAAACGCCGTAGTGGCATGCGCCACAACCGTACCAGCCGGCACACACACATTCTCAGAACTTGCATTAAGCACCTGCAGAAACGGCTGCTGGTCATGCCGGACAATAGTTTGCGCCCCAACGAGCGCCGCTCCGCCCGTTATAGTGGCGGACGGCGACAACAAAATCCCAATTGCACCCTGACGACCAGGTACAGGCTTCCGATATCGCAAGGGGATAAGCATCTGTGAGCCAGGTGGAATATCAACAGATACCTCGGACAGCGCCTGCACCTGAGCGACCGGAGCAGGTCGCCCCCAGGGCGACGGTAGAAATGTAATTTTCCGGCCACCCGGTAATTCAATGCAGTTTTGATTAATTCGAATTAGAATGGGCATCTTGGCCAGGAAGTCAGTTCCCAATAAGCAAGGAACCGCGAGGGACCTCGAAATTAACACAATTCCCGAGGCCGACACTCCCCCGATAGATATTGTAGCGTCCACCTGGCCCACAATGCCCATGCTACCCCCGTTGGCAGCGACGCAAGAATCGTAAACCGGACGCACGGCCTCAGGTGGGATGTTCAACAGATGGAAAATGACATCCGATATAATGGTCGCAGACGCCCCGGAATCCACTAACACACGTACGTCCACCCCTTGTATAGAACCAGGTACGGTGGACGAGCCAGTAGCGGCCGCGACGACCCGCCGTGCCAATTTACGCCACTGCGTTACCGAGCGACGTGGCCCAGTCGATGGCTTCCCCCCGTTATTAACAACACCCGGATCGCACGACAACGGTGATGAGTGAGGTGTCAAGCCTTGCCGGGTGTCTGGTGCGCACCGACTTGCCTGTCCTGGGGGATCCTTCCGTGGCGCGTCCGCTGACGAGGCCTCCTGCTGGGGCGGACCCGGGACGCGGGCCCAGCAGTCCCTGGCGTAATGGCCTTTACGGCCGCAGCGGAAGCAGTCGATGTTGTTGCGCCGCGCCGTAGGCACCCCGTCCCGACGCTCCCGTGGCGGTGGCGCAGATCGCGGCCCCGGCGTACTGCGGGCCGACCACTGAGCAGAGGCGGCTGTCAGCTCCTGCGGGCCCCCCCCCCGTCAGGAACGTACACCGCCTTCTTGGGATCCCAACCCGCGGCACCTCCCTCGACGATGGGCCCCCCCGTCCACGCCGTGACTTGCTTCCAACGGCGCAGGTTGAACTGGGCATCAAGACATTTAGCGGCCGCCCGGGACGTAAGCTTTTCGTGGCCACACACCGGCATAGGAATCCCCAAATCCCGGGACAGCTCGAGCATCTTACCCAAGATGAGAGGTTCGAGCAGGTCAGGCTCCGTCTCCGGGTATGCAGCCATGGCCAACTCCAATACCGCACCCCTGTATGCCACCAGCGACTCTTCGGGTGCTCGCTGACGTTGAACAAACCGGCGATGAGCGTCATCCGGTGGCTCATATGCATCTGCCATCTCGTCGAAAACTCCTCTCAATGTTTTCTTCTTCTCCGCCTTGATGGAGCGGAAGAATCTCACCGACTCGTCATCGAGAAGAGTCGGTAAAATCTCCAACGCCTCAGCGTCCGTCCACCTCGCTGAGCGTACCGCATCCAGAAATCTGCAGGCGAAAGCACTCCAATCGCCCCCGATGGAGAATTCTTTGACGGTCGTGAGATGATGACTGCGACTCCTTGTTGCACCGTCCTCCTCCGATGACTCACCAGGCGGCATATTCAAAATGGCGTCGCATCGCCGCGTGTTCAAGATGGCGGCCTCTCGCCGCGGAGAGCGCAAGATGGCGGCTTCCCGCCGTTCTTCTCCTGCCACGCCCAAGATGGCGTCTTCTTGCCGCGTGGTCAATGGCGCCGACAGCGGAGGCAAGGCAGCGACCTGCGGACCTCCATCGGCTCCCCCCAACGCCGTCCTCGGCGTGACGAGCTCGCACAATTGCGCGAGCACAATTTTCAGCGTCTCCAGCTGCGCCGCCATCTGCCTCCATCGCCAATCCGCGTCCACAGGTGCAGACGGGTCCACCGACGCGGCGACCTCTTCGACTCCCGGACCCGCACTTGTTCCCGCACGGATCTCCTCCATCGCAGGTAGGTCGACCGCCCGAGGAAGGTCGTCGTCGTCGGATGTTGTAGCAGACGATGGAGCAGGAATATTCTTTCTTCTGAGCTGTTTTGACATGCCGTTTCACTTCTGACACCAGTGTAATAAGGGACTCGATCCTGGTTCTGTCTCCGTCGTCCTTTATTCGGGTTCTTACACTTTTCCCGCACGGCCCTCGCTCAGAGCTCTCCCCTTGGCAGCTCCGTAGCTGCCCTCGCTCCCGTAGCCTCCACACCTCTGCAGCTCCGCTGCAGAACCCTGTGCAGTCCTCCGGCTGCCCTCACTGCAGCTCCATCGCTGCCCTCACTGCAGCTCCACCGCTGCCCGTGGTTCCTCCGTGCTTGGTCACCGCTGGCCGACGGTGCCAAGTCTTACCCTCCGTGTATGTGGCGATCTCGCCAATCCTCGACCTCCGCCCAGCGTGGCCTCACTCTAACTCTGTCTCCCACACTCCTCCTCTCTTCCGGTATCTCTCCCTTAAGACCTCACCCCTCTCTCCCACGTGACCTAACTCCTCCCCCCATGACGTCACATCCGCGAAGCCGTTTACGCCCGCATTACACATACACACACACGTACAAGCACAGACACACACGTACATGCCAGTATACGCGCACACGTACGTGCGCACACATACACGCGCACGTACATGCACACGTACACACACACGTACATATGCATGCGTGTACATACATACACATGCACACATACATACAAACACAAGATCCCCTCCCTGTATAGCCTTAACAGACTGTTAGGGCAAGTGCTGTTAGCGAGCACCTATGAAGGCGGTACAGTACACGAGGAGGTGGGTGGCCAGCATGTTGTATGTGTCGGAGTTATGAATTTTTGATGAAAATAATAAAAATTAATAATTTTCCGAAAAATGCGCAAATCGCATTAATTATGATAGTGTGTGCATTAATATGCATAAATTATGATGATGCGTGTAATTATATGCATACATTATGATAATCGCTGAGATAATCGTAGTAATTTATGCGGATGCTTGCGACGATGTTAATGTGTGCAGTTGTGATAATTAGGCTCAGCTTCGTTTATCCAGAGTTGTCAATCAGGATAACACGATTATCATCGATTAAACGTTTACCGATTATCCTAGTGTGTGTTATGATATTTAAGGTCACCAGTTCAGATCTCATCAGGATACAGCTCTTATGAATAAGACAGTTTTGCATGGACTTGGAAAGAAGCACTCGAACAGTTGGTGTTAAGCAATTTTATTCTAACAAGCATGTGACATTCTATCATGCAGGTCAAACATGCGTCAATAATTCATGAATAACCAAACTCTTATGCATTGCGATACTATGCATTCGATTAATATGAATAACTAAAATTATTATGCAATTACGATATCATGCATTTGACTAAAATGAATGAATAAACACTTATGCATTTGCGATACTATGCAATTACCTAATATGAATGACTAAATATTTCTTATTCATGTAACTCGACGGCAGCACCGCTTTGCACGATCAGTTGATATTGAACGCACCACCTCGAAATGGCAACCCTTTTTGAAACGCAAAGACAATAATTTTTTTTTTAGTCTTATTCGTGTGCGTGCTGTGTGTGCGTTGTCCCCTCGTAATATTAATTGTGTCGTTAGCTTGTGTGGTGTAGGAGGATACAACCAGCGGCCAGAAGTTTTCTCTGGCTTGGGCGTGGCCGCCACGAGTGCCTGCGTGTCTCTGCTCCCTCGCTCAGCGTGTCGCTCGGCTTGTGCGCTCTCTCTCTCTCTCCACCGCTGGATGACGAGTTGGCACGATGCTGTCCTTGAAGATGCTCGGTCGCTCGTGTCGCTCGGTGGCGCTGGGTGTCGCTCGTTGGCGCACAGTGGCGCACGGTGGCGCGTTCTCGGTAGCTGACGGCGCGGTGGCGCGCTCTTGTAGCTGACGGCGCGGTGGCGCGCTCTTGTAGCTGACGGCGCGGTGGCGCGCTCTCGTAGCTGACGGCGCGGTGGCGCGCTCTCGTAGCTGACGGCGCGGTGGCGCGCTATCGGTAGCTGACGGCGCGGTGGCGCGCTCTTGGTAGCTGACGGCGCGGTGGCGCGCTCTCGTAGCTGACGGCGCGGTGGCGCGCTATCGGTAGCTGACGGCGCGGTGGCGCGCTCTCGTAGCTGACGGCGCGGTGGCGCGCTCTCGGTAGCTGACGGCGCGGTGGCGCGCTCTTGTAGCTGACGGCGCGGTGGCGCGCTCTCGTAGCTGACGGCGCGGTGGCGCGCTCTCGTAGCTGACGGCGCGGTGGCGCGCTATCGGTAGCTGACGGCGCGGTGGCTCGCTCTTTCTCTCCACTGCTGGATGACGAGTCGGTTCTCGTTGGTTGTCGCTCTGGCGATGAACGATGCTTTCGTTCGTTGCTGGTATTGACGTTGGGTTGAAGTTGTTGGCTCGAGAGTGATAGCTGGAATCTCCGTCCATTTCACTCGCAGCTCGGCGGCTCAGTGTAGTAATTCTTCTTAGGTGATGCAGACCTCAGCTTGTAGCAGCACGTCGCTACCTCGCGATTCTCGTCATTTTGGATGACGGAAGAGCTCCTTCGTTGTTGGCGACGAGATGGGGCTCAGAGCCCTGGCGATCTGTGATGGGGCCGGAGGCCCTGACGAGCTGGTGGTGGGGCCCGTGGCCCAGACGATCTGTGGTGGGGGGCCAGGCCCCTGACGAAGTGAGTTGAATGGATTTTTCCCCGGCTTATATTGAGAATATCCACTCAATCTTCCCGAGTTGTTTGAAGGCCGTCATATATCTTTCTGTGGGTTGAACACATCTCGTCCGTGTGTTTCGTGTGTTTATTAGTGAAGACACAGTTGTGTGACCCTTCTGGGAGGAGGGGTGTGGAGTATTATTTGCTTGCGTGTGCAAATCTTGCTGTTTGTGCTCAAAACGTGATCACCCTCTTCTCTCTTTTGCGAGAGAAAACAAACTAAAACAGAGCGAGAATAAGCAGACACCCTCGCAATCACTCCTCGCGACCTTCCTAACCCTCCAAGCATTCATGGGCCATCTGTTTGTGCTGCGGGGAGACAAAGGCGGCCGTGCTTAACTCAAACACGCGAGCACCCTCCCTCTCTCCGCATCTCTTGCGAGAGAAAACAAACCATGTCAGCACAAACACCCCCCCCCCGCCCCTTGTGACCTTTTTACTCCCTCTTTGCTTGTCAGGCCCTGCTGGAAGACAAAGGTGGCTGAGGAGATGTTTGCAATACATTAATGTGGTCCTGTGTGTTACATTTATTCTTGAATTATATTTTATGAGTTCCTTCGGTCTTGGTATCGGGGTTATCATTCGTCTATGTTTAATGAATATTCGTCATGATCCTCGTCACATTATTATTCGGCTTCGCCAAGTTTAGTTCCCCAGAGATTGGTGTTTTATTCTGAGTTAATTTTTTTATGTCCTAAGGTTAAGTGTACTATGCACTTAAGCTTTCTGGAATTCGTACTCTTTAGTTTTTCGGAAGGTCGTGTAGATAGGAAACATATACTTCTAAATAATATGTATGCGGTGAATATAAGGTAATTACTAATAATAAAATTATTGTTTGTTGGTTAATTATCTATGTTAAGTTTCTACTTTTCGGTAAGGAAAACGTTAAGAAAACGCGAAGTTTCAACCGTTATTTATTCTTTACTCTGCTCTGCACCCCCTCCGTGCATCTCAAGATGTTTTGGGAGTTCAGGTCATCGATCTTTGTCCATCTGGATGTCTCTGACCTCTCTTGTGACCGACTTCTTACCAGTTTAATGGCCGTTTCACAGATTCCTGGTGTGCTTGTAGTGGGTTGTTTTCATTATTTAATTTAGAAAAAAAATATATATATATAGATATAATAAAAAAAAAAATATTATTCTTAATATTAATAACGGAAAACAGGGCATAGATCCAACAAGCACCACACCCGACCGCCTTTGTCTCCCCAATGGCGATTTTTACACACTGCACCAGGTACTCATTTGAGTCTGAGTCGACCGTCGACCTAGGGGAGGCCCAAGAAAAGTTCAGATATTCGTCACAGGGGTTGGTCGTGAGCGGGAATTGAACTCAGATCGCTGGGTTCGTAGCTCAGCGCGCTACCAGCAAAGTTCTACACATACACACAAAGACAAAGATCCCCCACATAGCCTTAATAGACTGTAGGGGCAAGTGCTGTTAGCGAGCACCTATGAAGGCCGGAACGGTACACGAGGGGGTGGGTGGCCAGCACCACGGCCGACTGCCTTTGTCTCCCTAGTGGCAATGTTTTACACACCACACCAGGTACTCATTTGAGGCTGAGTCGACCTAGGTGTTGTATCTATGCCCTGTTTTCCGTTATTAATATTAAGAATAATTAAAAAAAATATTTTTTTTTTTATTATATCTATGCATATATTTTTTTAAATTAAATAATGAAAACAACCCACTACAAGCACACCAGGAATCTGTGAAACGGCCATTAAACTGGTAAGAAGTCGGTCACAAGAGAGGTCAGAGACATCCAGATGGACAAAGATCGATGACCTGAACTCCCAAAACATCTTGAGATGCACGGAGGGGGTGCACAGCAGAGTAAAGGATAATAACGGTTGCCACTCGCGTTTTCTTAACGTTTTCCTAACCGAAAAGTAGAAACTTAACAAAGAGAATTAACCAACAAACCATAAGTTTTTTTTTGTAATTATCTTATATAACTCGTATTCACCGCATACATATTATTTCGAATTATATGTTTCCTATCTACATGACCTTCCGAAAAACTAAAGAGTACGAATTCCAGAAAGCTTAAGTGGAAACATAGTTACATTTAACCTCAGGACATTAAAATATAACTCAGAATAAAACACCAATCTCTGGAGAACTAAACTTGGCGAAACCCCAAAATAATAATGTGACGAGGATCATTACGAATCTTCATTAAACATAGACGAATGATTACCACGATACTAAGACCGAAGGAACTCATAAAAAAAATATCAAGAATAAATGTAACACACAGGACCACATAAGGATCGCATACATCTCCTCGACCACCTTTGTCTTCCAGCGGGGTCTGCCCTCAGAATGACCCACGAAGGGCAAGCAAGGAGGGAGCAAAAAGGTCACAAGGGGGGGGGGTTTGTGCTGACATTGTTTGTTTTCTCTCGCAAGAGACGCGGAGAGAGGAGAGGGTGCTCACGTTTTGAGTTAAACACGGCCGTCTTTGTCTCCCCGCAGCACAAACAGATGGCCCATGAATGCTTGGAGGGTTAGGAAAGGTCGCGAGGAGGGGTCGCGGGGGTGTCTGCTTCTTCTCGCTCTGTTTTTGTTTGTTTTCTCTCGCAAGAGACGCGGAGAGAGGAGAGGGTGCTCACGTTTTGAGTTAAACACGGCCGTCTTTGTCTCCCCGCAGCACAAACAGATGGCCCATGAATGCTTGGAGGGTTAGGAAAGGTCGCGAGGAGGGGTCGCGGGGGTGTCTGCTTCTTCTCGCTCTGTTTTTGTTTGTTTTCTCTTGCAAGAGACGCGGAGAGAGGAGAGGGTGCTCACGTTGAGTTAAACACGGCCGTCTTTGTCTCCCCGCAGCACGGACAGCAAGATTTGCACACGCGAGCAAATAACATTCCCCACCCCTCCTTCCAGAATGGTTACACAGCTGTGTCTTTACTAATAAACACGCACACGAAACACACGGACGCAGATGTGTTCAACCCACAGAAAGATATATGACGGCTTTCAAACAACTCGGGAAGACTGATTGGATTTTTTCAATATAAGCCGGGGAAAAATCCATTCAACACAGATCGTCAAGGGCTTCGGCCCCCACCACATCTCGTCAGAGGCCCTGGGCCCCACCTCATCTCAACGCCGACAACGAAGAAGTTTTCGTCATCCAGAATGACGAGGTTCGCGGGGTAGCGACGTGCAGCAACAAGCCGAGGTCTGCACCACCTGAGAAGAATCGCTACCCTGAGTCGCCGAGCTGCGAGTGAAGCCAACAAAGACGCCAACGTCCACCCTGCCACGAACGAAGCATCGCTCCTCGTCAGTGACGACCAGCGAACAACCCGCAGGAAAGGCGGAGATCGCCAAGCGAGCAAAGCAGAGAGCGCAAAGCAGTGGAGAAAGCCTGGTCAAACGGCTGTGAGGAGGAGGACAGCGCTGTTGAATGCGCCGTGTGTCTAATACACACCTAGATAAACCAGCATCAACCAAAACCAACTCGTCATCCCGCAGTGGAGAAAGAGAGTCAAAGTCTTCCGAGCGCCACCATGCGCCACCGAGCGCCACCGTGCGCCACCGAGCGCCACCGTGCGCCGAGCGCCACCGAGCGACAACGAGCGACAACGAGCGACAACGAGCGACACCGAGCGACCGAGCATCTTCAAGGACAGCATCGTGCCAACTCGTCGTCCAGCAGTGGAGAGAGAGCGAGGGAGCAGCAGGGGCTCGCGGCGGCCACGCCCTACCCAGAGAAAACTTCTGGCCGCTGTTCGTATCCTCCCACACCACACAAGCTAACGACACAACTCCCGGCTCTAAGAATTAATTAATATTACAAGGGGACAACGCACACACAGCACGCACACGAATAAGAAAAAATTGTCTTTGCGTTTCAGAAAGGGTTGCCATTTCGAGGTGGTGCGTTCAATATCAACGGATCGTGCAAAGCAGTTGCTGCCGTCGAGTTACATGAATAAAACATGTTGAGTCATTCATTTTCGTTAACTGCATAATCACGCCAATGAATAAGTATTTTTAGTCATTCATTTTCGTTACTGCATAATCTTGTCCATGAATTTATTGACGTATACTTGCTTTCGGATAAGAGAGTGTCATGTGCTTGTTTAGAATACAATTGCTTAACACCACTGTTCGAGTGCTTCTTTCCAAGTCCATGCAAAACTATCTTATTCTTGATAACTGTATCCTGTGATGAGATATGAAAATGGAGACCTAAAATATCATAACACACACTAAGATAATCGGTAAACGTTTAATCGATGATAATCGTATTATCCTGATTGATATAACAATGGATAAACGAAGCTAAGCCTAATTATCATAACTGCTCACAGTAACATAATCCGCATAAATCTCTGCGATTATCATAATTTATGCATATAATTACACACATTATCATAATTTATGCATGTTAATACACACATTAACATAATTAATGCGATTTGCGCATTTTTTGGAAAATTATGAATTTTTATTATTTTCATCAAAATTTCATAACCCAACACATACAACATAGGGGAGGCCCGGGACCGGTTCAGATAATCGTCACTGATGTTGGCCATGAGCGGGAATCGAACCCGTGTTGCCGGGTTCATAGCGCAGCGCGCTAACCGCTACACTATCGCTCCCCACATACACGCATATACATACATGTGTAGTGGTGATACGCGCTGACAGTAGGGATCGTGTGGCAGCGCGTGGTGATTGGCTGTGTGTCGGTGATGCACGCTGATGGTGAGGGATCATAGGGCAGCGCGGGGTCATGGGTTATGTGGTGGTGATTGGCTGTGTGTTGGTGACGCGCGCTGACAGGGAGTGATCGTGTGGCAGCGCGGGGCGAGTAGTTGTGTGGTGGTAACACATGCTGGGAAAATGGATCGTAAGGCAGCGCGTCGTGATTGGTCGACTAGTGGGTGCTCACATCGCGGTCCGCATAGACTCCGTCTCCTCGGGAGCGGAGGGCTATATAAGGCGGTGCGCGCGGGCGCTCGGGGAGTTGGTGACCAGTGAAGACAGAAGACGGAGAAGGAAGAGGTAGGGCCCTGAGACCCCTAGTCCCGCTGTCCTTGTAAGGGCCGGGACCCTGTGTGGCTCAGAGGCGGGACCTTGGGACCCGGGGCCGGACGTCCGTGTGAGGGCCAGGCCACGGGACCCAGTGGTCGTGACCCATACCCAAGCTGGGGTGGGTCTGTAGGTTCCCCTGGGAGCTACGGGGCTGGAGAGCCCGTGTGTGTGTAGCCGGGTGGAAAGTGTAGCGTGAGCTGTAGTGTCCACACGTGTTATTGTGGCTAAGGAAGAGCTGTAGTGTCCACACGTGTTATTGTGGCTAAGGAAGAGCTGTAGTTGTCCACACGTGTCATTGTGCCCAAGAGAAGAGTTAATAAAGTGTGCTACCCGTCAAGTGGTCTCCCGCTGTAATTTACAATACTACACATGTACAGTGAGGGAAAAAAGTATTTGATCCCCTGTTGATTTTGTAAATTTTCCCACTGACAAAGAAATGATCAGTCTCTAATTTTAATGGTAGGTTTATTTGAAGAGTGAGAGACAGAATAACAACAACAAAATCCAGAAAAACGCATGTTGCTGCAGCTCCTTACTATTAAAATTCCTTCCCTTTATTACTGCTAATCCTACTTCCTCCCTTTATTACTGCTAATCCTACATAATACACGAGCATAGTATGACTTTGAGACCCCCCCCCACCACCACCTACACATTTCACAAGTAGTGACTAATCCCATATCTGCATTTTCCATAAATATGCTAAATTCCTCTGTTGATATGCAAATTCTTTGTCAAGGCGCCCTCCTCCTCTAACCCAGATTAAATATACGCTGCCAAGCTTGGTGGTGTTCATTCAGACGCTGTCTTTCCGACAGCCCTGTTCTTCACCTGAGGACGGCTGCTTGCGTTGTGGCCGAAACATCGTGAGAATTGTATTTTATAATGTTTTATTTTTATTATTTTATTATTTCCCTTCTACGTGACTTTACCGAAAGAACCAAGAAGATGAATCCCTGCAGTCACGAACGCTTTAAATCGAAACATTCTTTGGTTCTTTCGGTAAAGTCATGTAGATGTAAAATAATAAATTGAAAATAAGAAAATGTAAAAATATTTTTAATGAAAACCAAAAACTCACGACGTTTCGATCACAACACAAGCGATCGTCATCATGCGGAGAGAATAGGGGGGCAAGCCCCCACATGCAACTGTTTATAAAGGCTTGAAATGGGCGCAGCCCAAGTGTCAGAAGGAATCTTAAACAACTACGCTGGTTTGGTCGTCTGCGTGCGTGTCTGGACGTTTAATTATTTATTTACGGGCCTCGCCCAGACAGCTCACTCTGATTCGATAAAAATAAAACAGCCGGAAGAGAGCAAAAGCTCACTTTGAATCGATAAAAATAAATACATAAAACTGCCGCCTGA
This sequence comes from Lampetra planeri, assembly GCF_965212315.1. Lineage (NCBI taxonomy): Eukaryota > Metazoa > Chordata > Hyperoartia > Petromyzontiformes > Petromyzontidae > Lampetra > Lampetra planeri. Next base: position 23,533,756 of record NC_136108.1, on the reverse strand, counting down.
GCGCGAAAGCATAGGTCTGCCAAGGTCTGCGCCGCAGTGGTGCAGTGCACTGTGGGCGCAGACCCTGCGCTGTGTGAGTGTGGTGTGTATGCAAGTGTGCGAATGGTAGTGTGCGAATATTACGTTTATTTATGTACAAAATGGGTGCTGCGTGCTGCGATTAGTGGAGTCCCCAAACAACTTTGCCTTACGAGTAGGCAGGGGTCGCTATACAGTGAGTCTTAGCGGACTGAGCTGGCAGCTTCACCTGCCGGGACCACGGCCAGTTGCGTAGCGCCCCCTACAGTTTCGCCCATGGGTCAATACCCCCATGGGGCAACCCAGCTGACTGTTTGATGGGTACAATGGGTACTTTTTGGTTTATCCGGCTTATTACCATTATTATGTATTGACGTTGATCACGTCTCCATGGACGGCTTGCTGTCTACTTCGGTTGTGTAATTGAGATGTTGTGCATGCTGCTGCTGGTAACACATGCTGCATAATATGCAGTATGTGTCCGCGTATCATGTTTGCCACGGATGCAGTTGGCGTTACTGTACATTTTTCATGTTTTGGAGTGCCAATCCCATGCACTTTGAAATGTAATAAACTGTCTAAAAAGGTTGCAGCCCGGCCCCCGCTGCTGTCACTCTCTGGCCGTTGCACAAGCCATATCGGAATTTACGACATGCTAAAACAATGAGTACAGTGTGACACCACCCGGGTAACTCCCGGGATCAAAATGGGCATTGGAAAGTGATCGCTTTATTGAGATGATTATGGTACTACCACAGGGTATTGTGAACGGTTCAGGAGGAGGAGAGGTCTGGATTTGTAAGTCTCACAGTAACGGTAAGAAGCGCCGGGTGGGGGATACCCTCCACTGGGGTACAAATTCTGTCATTATTAGTATACGATCATGCAATGTTTCTATCTGCAAGCTGTCATAACTGAAACGATCCCCGTTATTGTTCGATTGAGAGTGACCCACACCTCTGATACCATATGTGAGGAACCCAAAAATCTGATGCATGTGTAGTATTGTAAATTACAGCGGGAGACCACTTGACGGGTAGCACACTTTATTAACTCTTCTCTTGGGCACAATGACACGTGTGGACAACTACAGCTCTTCCTTAGCCACAATAACACGTGTGGACACTACAGCTCTTCCTTAGCCACAATAACACGTGTGGACACTACAGCTCACGCTACACGTTCCACCCGGCTACACACACACGGGCTCTCCAGCCCCGTAGCTTCCAGGGGAACCTACAGACCCACCCCAGCTTGGGTATGGGTCACGACCACTGGGTCCCGTGGCCTGGCCCTCACACGGACGTCCGGCCCCGGGTCCCAAGGTCCCGCCTCTGAGCCACACAGGGTCCCGGCCCTTACAAGGACAGCAGGACTAGGGGTCTCAGGGCCCTACCTCTTCCTTCTCCGTCTTCTGTCTTCACTGGTCACCAACTCCCCGAGCGCCCGCGCGCACCGCCTTATATAGCCCTCCGCTCCCGAGGAGACGGAGTCTATGCGGACCGCAATGTGAGCACCCACTAGTCGACCAATCACGACGCGCTGCCCTACGATCCATTTTCCCAGCATGTGTTACCACCACACAACTACTCGCCCCGCGCTGCCACACGATCACTCCCTGTCAGCGCGCGTCACCAACACACAGCCAATCACCACCCCATAACCCATGACCCCGCGCTGCCCTATGATCCCTCACCGTCAGCGCGCGTCACCGACACACAGCCAATCACCACGCGCTGCCACACGATCCCTACTGTCAGCGCGTATCACCACTACACATGCGTAAAACACCCACAATAGGAATACGTAAACGTAAACGTAAAAACACCAACAAAATACATTTCAATATAAGAAAAAAATAGGTGGCCCCATAGCGCATCTGTCTGTGTGTGTACATACAGACGGAGGATGCAGGGGCCAACCTGTGTGCGATCGGAACGGTGCAATTGCTGACCAATGTCACTGTGGATGGCGCACACGCTGACGCACACCGGAGCTGTGTCTTTGCGATGCAAGGGCATGGTGGATGGTGGAGCGCATATGGATGGTGCGTTACGAATAAAATAAAACAAAACAAACCGCTGGAAGCAGCCATGCGAGCAGGCTACCTTGAGAGCGATCGCGAATGGATTGCGTGTCTGGAAGAAGCCTCGCTCTTTCAGATGCCGTACCAGCTTCGTCAACTCTTCGCTACGATTCTGCTGTATTCCATGCCAGCAGATACGAAGGCTCTCTGGGATAAATTCTACGACGAATTGGCTCGCGATTACGAGTACCAGTACCGCCAGCTGACCAACAAAGAAGAAATGGTAAATCTTCTTGGTTCTTTCGGTAAATTCACGTAGAAGGGAAGTAATAAAATAATAAAAATAAAACAATAAAATAATTCTCACGACGTTTTGGCCACAACGCAAGCAGCCGTCCTCAGGTGAAAACCAGGTCTGTCGAGGCGACAGCGTCTGAATGAAACAGCACACGTGCTTGGAGCATATATATAAGCTGGGTTGGAAGGGGGGGAAAGGGCGCCTTGACAAAAAAATGTGCATATCAAGAGGAATTTAGCATATTTATGGGAAATGCAGGTATGTGATTAGTACTACTTATGCCCGTGCATTATGCATGATTAACAGCATCAAAGGGAGGGGATATGGGAAATGCAGGTATGTGATTAGTACTACTTATGCCCATGCATTATGCAGGATTAGCAGTATCAAAGAGAGGGGATATGGGAAATGCAGGTATGTGATTAGTACTACTTATACCCGTGCATTATGCAGGATTAGCAGCATCAAAGAAAATAAAAGAAATGGTAAAGTTCAAGACCCTTCACAGCCTCCACGAGTTCCTCACGGCAGGTGGGATGGCTCTGTCTTGGACTCGCTGGTTGAGAACAACCATATCCGCCGCGAATTGGACACGAAGGACTTCCCATTTCGACTTCGGCGCAAACAGTTCCCCATTGTCCCAGCCTTCGCGATGACCATCAACAAGGCGCAAGGGCAAACTGTTCACAACCTGGGATTATATCTACCAACGCCATGCTTCTCGCACGGCCAACTGTACGTGGCACTATCGCGAGTCACGGCAAGATCCAACATCAAGGCGCTTATTGAGGGACCTGACGACGAGGAGGAAGACGGAGTGTACACGAAGAATATCGTGTATCGCCAGATATTTCAATAAGTTGCATTCTATATTTGAATAAGTTGCATTCTTTAATATTGTCGATTGAGCGTCTCATAAAAATGCATATAACCTCACAAAAATAAACATAAAACAATCACCAAAACATGTCTATTGTGTCCAGCCACTTTCAACTCCCCACCAACCAACTATATACACATCGCCCGCGAAGCGGGCGGCGACTGCTAGTGGAGACAAGTGCTGTGGGGCAGCATGAATGGACGAGCCAAAGCTGTGAGTGGGCGGGGCACAAGAGTCGTGAAGCCAGCCCTGAGCGGCGAGCAGCGCATCCAAGTGTTTCAGCAGCATGGGCGGGGCAGGCAATTCTATTGCAGGAGAAGACAAAGGGGGGAGAGAGGGGGCAGAACTTGGGGGAGAGAGAAGGGGCAGAGATAGGGGAAGAGAGAGGGTGCAGAGACAGTGAGAGAGAAGGGGCAGAGATAGGTGGAGAGAGAGGGGGAGAGATAAGGGGGAGAGACAGGGGGCAGAGATGGGGGGGGGAGAGAGGGGGGCAGAGACAGGGGGCAGCGATAGGGGGGAGAGAGAGGGGGGAGAGATGGGGGGGAGAGAGGGGGTAGTGATACGGGAAGAGGGAGGGGTTAGAGATATGGGGCTGGGGGGGAGATAGGGGGAGAGAGAAGGGGGGTAGAGATAGGGGGAGAGAGAGGGGGATAGAGATGGGGGGAGAGAGAGGAGGTAGAGATGGGAGGCATTGTACCTCGCTCCACACATCCAGGTGGAGGTTGACAAGAAATTACAAATCAAGTCCATTACCCAAAGTGATTGAAGACATCCAAGAAAGGTAGCATGCCATCCTGTTCTACTTCCATTGTGAGTGTTATGGCTGGGTGTATGGAATTGATGTGGTTGAGGAACTGGTTCAGAGCTGGTCGACCATGTGGCCAGATGACAAACATGTCATCCACGTATCTCTTCCACAAGGACGGGTGTAGAGTGGATGCCTGGATGGTGTCCGTCTCAAATTATTCCATGAAAATGTTGGCTACAACCAGAGATAAGGAAGAACTCATTGGGGTGCCTTCAGTTTTTGTTGTAGAATGTTCCATTTCAGGTGAAGTATGTATTGGTGAGGCAGTGTGTCACCAGGGCCGGAACATCATTCAATCCTTGTTGGACCAATTCTTGAATGATTGCAATGGTATCGGGCACAGAAACTTTGGTGAACAAAAAAACTACATCGAAACTAACGAGGAAATCACCCGGGGACAGTGAGATGTCTTTAATTGACGATACCAGGTGAGCTGAGTTATGTACAGAAGAGGTGGTCTTACCAGTGAATGGCTGCAAGGTCTCAGACAGATATCGGGCCAGTTTGTAGATGGATGAGCTAATGGTGGAGACGATGGGACAGAGGGGTGTACCTTTATGAATTTTTGGTAAGCTATATAATCTGGGTGGTCTAGCAGCAGAAGGTTTTAAAGAAAACCGTTTGGTCTGTTCAATTAATCAAGCTGAATCAGTAATGGTACTGTTCGTTTTTGTAACGAGGCTATTGTTGGGATCTTTTTTTTATTTTTGTGTAGCTACCATCATTAAGTAGGTCCTGAATATTGCTATTGTACACGGTTTTGTCCATGATCACCGTGGCATTGCCCTTGTCGGCTGAAAGGATGACGATATCATCCCTCTATTTCAATTGAGATAACTCAAAATGCTCATCTTTACTGATGTTGCTGACTGGTATCTTAGCGCTTTTGAGGGTTGCAGCGATTTCCGATCTTGTCACGTCTGCAGCGATGTGTCTCAAACTCTTAAGAGCTACATCGATCTGGGCAATAATGTCATCCACGGGTATGTGTTTGGGTGTGACTGCAAAGTTTAACCCTTTAGCCAAAACCGATTTTAGACCATCGGAAATTGAGCTATTACTCAGATTAATAACAACCTTAAAACTTGACTTAAAGGTTTTGTGACTGCAGAAATTAATATTCTTTGGGTCTTTCGGTAAAGTCATGTAAATAGGTTCAAAGAAAAAAATAACAATAAACATTTCTCACCCTAACAGCTGCTACCTTGCTCGCCGAGCTCGAGGTTTTTGCTTTGCAATCTACCATTAACATGCTAATCTCTCACATTAACATAGCCACATCAGGGTGTGGAGGCCTCTCAACGATCTTACATTTTAATGCTAATTTTTACTGGGCAGCCCTATGATTGGTGGGAAAACCCACCACTGTCGCTGCCCACCACATTGGCTGCTGACATTTTGGCTCCACCCATTTCAAACCTTTGAAGCGACTATCAACGTCACTACTGTGTACACACATGCAAACGTGTGACGTCACTACGCGGGGAGCGTCACTACCACGCGGGTCTACGCACATGACGTCATCCCGTCTGGAGGTGGGAATAATGTCAGGGCCGGTTCAGGGATCTGGAGGCCTTGGGTGAGGCCACGTAGGTTGTGTAAGGCCGTGGAACTCTTGAGTGAGCCAGGCTGGACACGTGACTGAATCAAGGTGGGGGCCCGGGGGCACCTTGGGGGGCCACGTGTACAGCCGAGGAGCTTTAAGAGGGTTTTCGAAGGAAGGCGGGGCCGGGGTGGGGCCCGGACACGCCAAGGCCCATGTAAGCAGCCCCCTCACATGGTTCGAGGCTGCCCATGTCAAGAATGACGATGCATCGTGAAGACGCCTCGTGAAGAGTCAAGCCTACAGTCAGCGGACCAGCCAGTAGCCCTCCTGACTGGGTCACGCTAGTTGTATCTGAGTGTCCGTGTTAGTGAAAGATGGTGTGTGTTAGGATAGGGCGGTGGTCACCACCCTATTTTAAGGAACGTTGTGTTAATAAATAGTGTTGCCTCCCAAGAAGTTGTGAGCGCCTATTTTTGAGCCCATTACACCTTTATAAACAGTTTACCTTTAGAAGCTAACCCCCTCTTCCTGATGACGAACGCTTGTGTTGTGTTTGGAACGTCGTAGTTTTTTGTACATTGTATTTTCTTTGAACCTATCTACGTGACTTTTCCTAAAAGACCCAAAGAATATAATAACTTTGTCAACATATTCTCGGTTATTTCGGTAAAGTCACGGAGATAATAAAAAATAATAAAATACAAATAAAATTTCAAATAAAATACAAATGAAAGCAAAAAACCCACGACGTTTCGATCGCAACACAAGCAGTCTTCATCAGGCGGAGAGAAAAATGATGAAGTCCGCTTGTGTTGCAATCAAAACGTCGTGCTTTTATTTTATTATTTTTATTTTCTATCTACGTGACTTTACCGTAAGAATCAAGAATATGAATTCCTGCAGTCACGAAAGTTTTAAGTCAAAATGTAACTTTGTCAACGTCTAACTTTTTCATGTGTGGATCTGTTTTTTTCTTGGAAAGGAGGTTGAACTTGGAAATCAAGTCATCTTTACATTTAGTTGACATTGTAGCAGCTGATGAAGCGGTCATGTTATTTACATGTTCCCAATCTGTTGTAGACATTTGTTCCATCAATGTTAAGTGTGATTTCAATAGTGTCTTGTCTACATGGTCTAGTTCAGTACGGATCAGTTTAATTCTCTCTGAGATTAGGGCTAAGCTAGGTCTGAAGAAAATTCGTTTGGCATTGGAAGATGTGACGGCAGCAGAAGTCAAGTGTAAATGAGATCGGTATTACCTTAGAGTCGTGGCATCTCTTCAGAAATGTGAGTGACTCGATCAGATGAGCTTTCTTGTCTCGGAGTTTGTTAAAAGATATTATGGTTATGTGGAAATCCTCCCCGTAGAGGCGGTAACATTTTAATTGAAAACTTTCGTGACTGCAGGAATTAATATTCTTTGGTTCTTTCAGTAAAGTCACGTAGATAGAAAATAATAAAATTATTTTTAGCTTATTTTTTATTATTATTTTCTATCTACGTGACTTTACCGAAAGAACCAAAGAATATGAATCGAATTTAAATAAATTGTTAATGAGATGAATGGGCGTGGCTTTGCCCAAATTAGAATTTTACTGGGAGGGCATTCGGCATGGACCAAACATACATGACGTCACGCGCTGGTACGCGTGAGGGGTGGAGTTACTTGATCACATGACGTCACTAGTAGGGTACACCTCCCCCAGCCGTCTCGGGCTGATGACGTGCGTGTAGTGACGTCAGAGACTGAGCGAGAGAGAAATCGGGGTGAGTGAAGTGGTGAGCAGTGGATTTAGCGTTTACATTTATTTATATTAATCCTAAATTCCTCTATTCTACAGAGATCCCTTGAGTGCGTGAGTTCAACAACAACGTGAACATTGTGTACACTGTACGCGTGTATGTTCCAAGTGTTCACTGTACACTTCGTGTTTACTGTATACAGTATACACTGCGTACTTTACACTGCATGTACAATGCGTATGTGTATATTACGTTGTGTACACTGTACAACGTGTATCCATTATATGGACACTGTGTCTGCACTGTGCGTGGCGCAGTGGTTAGCGCGCTGTGCTGCACACCCGGCGACCTGAGCTCATGGCCACAGTGACGATTAACTGAACCGGTTCTTGGGCCTCCCCTAGGTCGACTCCGCCTCTAATGAGTGCCTGGTGTGGTATGTAAACACAACTGGGGAGACAAAGGCGGTCAGGTGTGGTGCTGGCCACCCACCCCCACGTGAACTGTACCGGCCTTCATAGATACTAACAGCACTTTCCCCAACAGTCTTAAGGCTTTGACTTAAAACTTTTGTGACTGCAGGAATTCATATTCTTGGTTCTTTCGGTAAAGTCACGTAGATAGAAAATAAAAATAACTACAATTTTTTATTGTATTAAAGTAAATGTTATTACAATTAAAATGACAATACAATTAAAATAATATTTATATTTTATGTTATTTTTATTTTCTTTCTACGTGACTTTATCGAAAGAACAAAGAATATGAAGTCTGTTAAAGCTATACGGGGGATCTTTATGTGTATCTACAGTGGGTGTGTACAGTGCGTGTATGTACACTGTGTGTGTATACTCTGAGGGTTGCTATTTATATCATGGGAGAGAGAGGATTTAGGATCCATTCAGGCTGGCCTGCCTACCATCCATCTTGAGTTTAACCAGGCTGGATTGTGTGAGGAGCTCACAAATCCTTGAAATATCTGGACACATTCCGATCAGTGAGCTCCAGCGGGCAAAGGTCTGTTTTCTGGATCATGTCTGCATGCCCAAGCAGCCTCTGCTTGGTTGGATAAAGGGGGCTAAACGGGCATGATAGGGCTGGAAAAGAGATGAACTGATACGGTATACAGTAGTAGGATCTGGAGCTGAGTGGATTTGCCAAAGACTTTATCCAGCGGTGTCAAGATCGGCCTCTGTGGAGGAGGCTCGTGAAGAATGCTGCAGGCCAGTTGGAGGCATTTGCCCTGCAACGAGGTCGGAGGAGCGATGCCCACATCAATAGCCAGAGCACTGAGTGGCTAAAACGCATTGTTGCCACAGTGGGGAGCACAGGTGGTGCATCTGGCAGTCATATTAGTCGATCATCCCTTGATACCTATATAATTCCCATGACCTGCTGGAAAGTTTTCCACACTTACATGGCCTTAAATTGCACCTATCCTGACATGAGCACTGTGATGATGTTGCTTCCAATTAGTGTTGAATGGTGGCTGTTTTGTTTATACGTTATTTATCCATGTGAAACATTTACGTAAGAGCATATCTACATGGGGAACGAGGCGAAGTTGTTAGTCCACTGCATTATGTATCCAACAATCAGAGTTGGATTATTGCTAACAGTAGACATTATTGACAAGTGATATAACTTATTGTGATCCTCCACTGGGTTGATTGATCGTCATTTAATTGCTTGGTGAAATGAGCGTCAGTACTGAGCAGATACAGGCAGCCAAGCATGGTTCTGACCACACCACCGCCTTGTTCATCGTGCCAGTGTGTTAGAGTCTAAAGTTTGTATTTGCTGTAAAGTATGATGACTCTATTAAACACCAAGGTTTAATGAAAGTGATATTTTTTTTTCTTCCATGCAATGTTTTACAAGCATGGAAACAGGACATGAACACAGCAAATACACAGCTAAAGCAACAAGTGTCAATTCGAGAATTCAAGCAAAACTGATCCTGGCTTTGGACCTCCAATTTGCAATTGAACATTACTTTGTCCATTTTGCTACATTATTTGCCCATTGCAAATTGTTTTATTTTTAACACCCTTTATTTTTAGCAGAAAGTTGCTAAAGTCAACATTTCTTCAGTAGCCAGACGCAACCGAAATTGTGTACATTGAGTTATGGATTAGCATTGCTATTGAAGATACAAGGGACCTCCAGGTATAATGCTGACCACTTGCACTCACATTGTCTGCTGTGCCAGGTCAATAGGTGATTGTCAATAGCATATCGAGCCTTAAATGAGCTTGTATGGTGCATTGGGGATGATTTTTTTTTATTTCTAGTGAATGCTTCAGTATAGATGTGTATGTCATAGGTGAATGTCATGTGTAACTGTATATATGTGTATACCTGTGTGCATCTATGCTCACATACATCGTGTGGATATTCCTGTGTTCTGTCTGCAGCTCCCAGTTCCTCTGCCACTTTGCTCTGCAGAATCATTCAAATGGAGCCAAGACACTCAGCCCAACTTGGTACTAAAATACACCAGTGCGACCAGTGCCCATACAGCACGAATCACACTGGAAGCTTGAGGCAGCACCAGAGAACACACACAGGGGAGAAACCATTCAAGTGCACTGTGTGTGGGAAGGCGTTTGCACTGTCATCAGATCTTCACAGACACCAGAGAACACACACAGGCGAGAAACCCTTCAAGTGCACTCTGTGTGCAAAGGCGTTTGCACGGTCATCAGATCTTCAAAGGCACCTGAGAATACACACGGGAGAGAAACCCTTCAAGTGCAGTGTGTGTGAGAAGGCATTTGCACGGTCATCAGATCTTAAGATCCACCAGAGAACACACACAGGAGAGAAACCCTTCAAGTGCGCTGTGTGTGGGAAGGCGTTTGCACTGTCATCAGATATTCACAGACACCAGAGAACACACACAGGAGAGAAACCCTTCAAGTGCGCGGTGTGTGGGAAGGCGTTTGCACTGTCATCAGATCTTCACAGACACCAGAGAACACACACAGGAGAGAAACCCTTCAAGTGCACTCTGTGTGGAAAGGCGTTTGCACGGTCATCAGTTCTTCACAACCACCGGAATATACACACCGGAAAGAAACCCTTCCAGTGCACTGTGTGTGGGAAGGCGTTTCGACAGTTAGGGATTCGAAACAGGCATCAAAAGATTCACAAGGAAATTAATCAGAACTTGACATGTGAAAGTCAACGTTCTGGAATGAGCTCATACCTCATAAAACAAGAATCAGAAAAACATTCCAGATATGAAACGTGGCCAGGAGTGAAGGTGAAATGTCAAGAAGCAAGAATAAAATATCAAGAAGTGAATGTGAAGAGTGAAGAAGTGAAGGTGAAATGTGAAGTGATGGTGAAGCGTGAAGAAGTGAATGTGAAATGTGAACATGTAAATTCAACTCCAAAATCCGACCATCACATCAATGGAAGCAGTGTGAAACAGGAGGAGAATTCTGACTCTGAGGCAGAGCGAAGCCACCATCAGCAGTTTGTGGATGTGGAAGTGTGGGTGGAATTTTCAGGCAATACAGAATCAAATGGAGACCAGATAGATGTGTCACCTTGAGCTTGAGACAAAGAAGCTCCATTTCATCCACATTATTCACTGGTCTTTCTCATTACAAATGTGTGGAGTTGAAGATTTTACTCCAAGGTTCAACTTCCAAGTTGTCGATGGAGACAGCATGAAGCTGGAGAGGTTGGACTCTTAAGGGAGAGTGATATGAACCCCAGCAGGTTGTGGATGTTGATGTGGACTCTTTGGACAATGCAGAATAGGAGCAGCCAGCATGTGTGGACCTGCAGGTTGGGTAGGCCTATATACAGGAGCACGAGACAAAAAATCCTCCATAGCATTCACCTTTTATCATAATAATCTTGACATGTATATGGTGCTGACATAAATATATGCATATTTTACTTTCGCATTTTACATATCCAACAATGCATATGGGCTAGAGACTGCCAGTAGGGTGGGGAGATGATTCATATGTAATCCCATTTGGGTTATTTGTGGCAAATTTTTCTAATTTTGCAAAATTTTGGTGAGCCAAAGTTTTTTAAACATCCACTGTAAAGCAGATGACACATTTTTGGTTAATATTTCTGCAGTAATCATAAGGGCTGCCTGACAGATTTGAACTGTGAACCTCTTCAACAAAGATCAAACGTGCTACCATTTGGCTTCTCTCATTCTGAGAATGCATGCAGGTGTAGGCATCATCGAGTCAAAAATATATTTGCAGTGAACACTATGTAATGTGATTACAGTAAATCAATATTGTCGCTATGTCTTTTGAGTACTTAGAGTTATAATTTGATGAACACATTATTAAAAAAATTACATATCCAGCAAAAACTGATCTCACATCCATGGGAAATGGATAGTGCTGGTTAATCAATATGCCGGTTATTTGAGAGTTATACTTATGGTTCATCAAATTTTCCAAGTACATGACATTTTTAAAGAAATAAACTAACCATACCTTTTAACTATGATATATACGAAATACTCTACTCTTTTACCGAGGTACTCACCAGTCAGTTGTAAAGAATTCCAAGTTGATTGTCGAGAAGCAGTGGGGCCTTTTAGGGTATATTATACATTAGTACAGTACTGTGTATACAGTACATACAGCGCAGTGAAGCAATTAGGTTGGGCAGCACACAACGCGATCAGAATGGCAGATATTTGCAATTGTGACTGCTAGCACCACCACTCGCATGATAAGGTGACATGTGGACCTTTATGGCAGAAAAATCTAATGCATGTCTCTAAATGTGGAGGGAAAACCCGGAGAACCCAGGGAAAAATCCATACTACCACAAGGAGAGAGATACATGCAAACTCCAAATATAAAGTAGGCATCAGGGTCTAGATCAAACCCACCACCACCTGCACACCAGGAGAGAGGCCGTTAACATCTCGCCACTGCATCATCATTTAGTTGTGCTTTTTTGGCGTGTTATTAAAGTGGTGCTGTCATTGCCTAGTAGTGTAGTATATAGTGGTGTAGTGTACAGTAGTGTAATTGTAACGGTGTGGGTGTGTACAAGCGCTTTCTAGCCCGGGTGAGCCGAGGTAATGGGGGGGTGAGCAGTTATGGGGGGAATAATTTGCTAAGACCCTCAACGATGCCGGAAGCAACGACGCCACTAAGTCTGGCTTTGACTGGGGGCAGGACATGAATTGGCCAGTCCGGGCAGGCCAGTTGGCGTGGGGTGAGAGTCGGTGGGGCTATATGTGATTGAAGGCTAGTGTTGCCAAGAAAATCAGGTTAAATATAACGAATTTACAAGGTTCTGATTGGAAGACGCTGTACCTGCCAAATTGATTAACAGGGCCTGAGGGGCGAGAGATAGAGGTAGGCGACCTAGCAACAGGCAGCCGATTGCCGACGAGGGAGGGTAGAGAGAGATGCTGTGAGGGTGGGATACAATTTTAGTATTCAGGTGAACGCTATGCGTGTACAGTAGGCGGTGTTTGTCGGGACCTGGGGGGGGGGGCTCCCAAGGTGGGGGCAGTTACTAGGGGACGCTGATGTATGAGTCATTGTGGGCGCCTTTGCAGTTGTGTGGACTGCTTGGTGCGCGGTGCTTCTGCTGAGTGGAGTCACTGTGCAGTGCTACGGGGAGAGCCGAGTTGGTGCTTTGGTCGGCTGTTGAGCGAAGTTGCTTAGAGCGCTGTTTGGAAGCTCCACAATAAATGCCCCAGACTTCAACTGCGTCAAGTTGTTCAACGCGCTGTTGATAACTCCAACCAAGTCCCTAAACTGCAACTGTGTTGAATTTCTCAGAGTGCTGTTGAAGATGCCAGCCAAGTTCTGAGACTGCCGTTATGTTCCCTTCAATTTCAAGTTCATTTATTAGGTATAGCCCTGAGCCATTCGCCTCTTGAATCGGGTGCAACCGCAACAAACAAAAAACAAAAAATGATCAAGAAAACATCTTAAAGTGACTATGTGACTATGTGCAAACAAAAAATCCAAGAAAATACAGCAAAATATTGCAGAAAAAGCACCGTACACAAACGCTGTGTGCAAAAATCCCAGTGGGATGCAAGTCAAACAACAACAGCAACCACAAGACAACTTAGATTAAGGCCATCAGTCTAACTTCCATACTACAACAAACATGGCCAAACCAAAAAACTTTTCGAAATCACCAAAATAAAGCCATAAAAGCAATGAAACAGATCACTTTCATTGCTTTTATGGCTTTATTTTGGTGATTTCGAAAAGAATTTTCACAATAAACGACAAACAACATGAGTCACTCCACAACAGCAGGAGCATCAGTCGGAGTATCACATTTTTTCAATGCACCTTTAAGATCAGCACACTAAATCAAAACACAGGTTATACTTTGCAGCGATCATCCGGAGCGAAACATTTTATTTTAGGCCACTGAATAGCAGTGGCATTGTTTCGTTACCCAAGAGTGGATCGTGCATGAGGGTTGGTATGACCAGTCGTCGCGTTATTCTGTATGGTTTTTTGCCACGGTGTTGTTTTTGTGGACGTGCAGGGGAGCTGTGCAGATGTGTGCTGTTTTGAGAGTTGGTTATACTCAGTGTTTTGTAATCGTAGACGCGAGGGGATGCTGTGCTGATGTATTCTGTTAATGTTGCCGAGAGTTTTGAGAGTTGTTTGTCCTCTGTGTTGTCTTTGACGTGCGGTGACGCTGTGTAGATGTCACATTTTAACGGTTGAGAAATTATCTGCCACAGTTGGTTTGTGTCCTTGTGCATAGTGCGTCAATAGTGCATAATGAACAAAGGCACAGTTAATCAATTCTAACTGTTGTTAAGATTATCTATTCCGGATCTAGTTATTTGTCCATCTTTCTGTCGCCGTCAAAGCACGTTTAAAAGTCCGCATTGGTGACTTATGATATTGAGGGAATTGCATGGGAGAGAAATTAGAGTGGAGCTCCTTTGTAGGGTACTGTACATGGCAAGGGTTATAGTGGGGTCAGTGGAGATGGGTGGAAACAGGTGCAGGGTACTGATCGAGGGAAGGTTCAAGAAGGGAAGTAGAAGATGGTAGCGTCTGCTGGAAGAATCTACCAGGGGAAAGTGCTGGAAGTTACCAGGGCGTAGCCGAGTGGTTATATAAGGGGGAGCGAGGCCCGCGATCGGGGCACTGGCTCGGGGACTGAAGGATGACTGCAGGTGGATGACATCGGGGCCGACTGTTGGACATCGGCATTGTGGAAAACATCGGGCCAACTGTTCGAGATGGACATGGTGGAACCCATCAAGAAAGACTGTTCGAGATGAATCTAGTGGGAACCACTGGGGCTGCAGATAGTCATTGCCTTGTGAACATGTTAGTCATACTTTTGCCTTGTAAATACGTTACTGTAAAATAAATCGTCTAGAAAATGGGGCCTGAGAAAGAGCTTCTTTACAGTAGTATAGTGTATATGAAATTAAGATTTTGCTATTAGCCAAGTTTAGTCTCCGTATTTCTGCTCAGGGGTGAGTGCTGACCAAAGGGAACAATTTGCATCTAGGGGGGGTCGGCAATCTTTCAAAGAAGAAGAAAGCCATTTTTTTTGTAAGTTGACGAAAATATATATGTATCACTCCACTACTAGATGAGATCCTAGACCACCTGACGAGTTACTTGGCCATACTTCGCCTGTGGTGTGAAGGTCAGGGAACAGCATAGACGTGGGTTTCATAGAAGTGCAGTATAATGATGGGTTTTTTTACACTGCCCTCTGCTGCACAGTAAGCGGGGGCGACTGTAGCCGACAGCACCTGTTATGCATGGGGTCTAATAATGATGACAGATTGGGGATCGACAACCTTTCAAAGAAGAAGAGCCATTTAAAAAATAAAAAAAATTCCAAAATAGTTCAAAAGCCACATTACACCACAGAGCTACTTATACACAAACACGGTCTCCTTCACTCTTACCCTTTTTAAATCCTTTATATTAAGTTCGCTTGCTTGCGTGCTTGCTTGCGTGCTTGCTTGCTTTCGACCATGAAAATCTTTCGGTCGTTTTTTAACCCACTTCCCGTGATCCAATCGAGCTGACATTTTGCACACAGACTCGTTGTGCGAGACAATGTTCGTGAAAATTTTTTTCAAAAATTTTACACTATTTAGGCAAAAAAAAATAATTTTACATTTATTAAAATAGAACTCATTCATGGCTTTGGCTGAACGTCACAGTGTAGGAGCCCAGAGCGTGACACCTCCACAGGCCCTGGCGGAGTAGCGCAGTTGGTAGCGCCCTCGCTTCCCATGCCAAAGGTCGCGGGATCGATCCCCGCGTCATCCACAGGCGAATATATTTTTAAATCCTTTTTATTAAGTTCGCTTGCTTGCTTAGGACCGTGCAAATCTTTCGGTCGTTTTTTAACCCACTTCCCGTGATCCAATCGAGCTGACATTTTCCACACAGACTCGTTGTGCGTGACAATTAATGTTCGTGAAATTTTTTGTACAAAATGTTACACTTTTTAGGACAAAAATATTATATTTAATTACCAATTGCTTAATGGTGCAATGCAATCATCTGACCCATAGGTGGCAGCCATCTCAAGCCAGAGGACGAGAGGACTCTAGCCGCCACGCATATAAAGGATTTATAGTGAAAAACTTTGTTTTTACTGGTTATACTTATTATTCCCCTCTTCCACCACCACTATAGTTTTGTTTTTTAATTATTATGTTTGCAACGCCCATTGTTTAAATTGCTTTGGAGGCGCCTGCCCCCCGTGCTCACCGGGCCTCCTCTTGTTGGCCATGCTGCTAGTGGTTACTCGTCGGGCAGCTCCCTTGCTCACATCAGGTGGCTCCCTTGCCATCCCATGCGATATCTGAGCTGCTCTCTTGCCCACGTCGGGCGGCTCCCTCCTTGGGGCTGCACGGCACACGGAGCTTCGGCAGGCACGGTGGCTATGATATGTTAACTACCTTGCCTGGTATGCAGAAGGTTGTGGGTTCGATCCCCTGATGCCTATTGTATATTTGGAGTCTGTGGTGTCTCTCTCTGTGGTCACGTGCATTTTTGTCCAGATCCTCCAGTGTTTTCCTCCATATTTAGAATCAACATCATGCGTTGAGAGCATTTGCCTGCTATAAATGTGTAGTGGCGTAACATACAGAGTTTTCAAACAGCGGGTGAATTTGAGGGTGAGTAGCTGCAAGCGTCAAGACATAGAGTAGCCACCAGATAGGTGCCAGCAATTAGGGGGAGAAGCAATAATTAATCGAGTGCATTTGGGGACAGGCAGGTGTGAGCGTGGGAACACGAGGCAGATCCCGGAGAGGCGGGAAATGGAGATGATAAGAGAGAGAGCACGTGCAGGAGGCGCTGCTGAGGCGCCAGCTTAATGTCGGGTGGGATATAAGGGTGTGTACGGAGCAACACGGGGTTGTTGGTTGGAGCTGAAGGAACGAAGAGGACAAGAGCCGGGAAGAAGAAGAGAAGAAGCCTGGGACCTCGTCCTCCCAAGCGGTGTTGGCTGATCCCCCGCCTGGGGGAAGGACGAGGGTGGAGGTGTGAGAGAAGAGCGACAGGTTAGCGGAGTATTAAGTGACAGGCTAGTGGGGTATTAAGTGACAGGCGAGCGAAATATAGAGTGACAGGCTAGTGGAGTATAGAGTGAAAGGCTAGCAGAGGATAGAGAGAGGGAGTTCGGAGCAAAAGTGCATTGTGTTAGTGTCAGGAGCATCCACACGAGATGCAGGACGTTTCACCGATGCCTTCTCCGCGTTGGCAGCGATCTTCGACCCACTATCGAACATCCACAGAAGATTCCTGCTCATAAAACGGGGGGACACGGTCTTCCGCAGTGCTCTCTTGGCCCTCGGACAAGCGGCCTACCTCTCCACGGATCGAGCAGCCCTTGACTCGCTCGCCCTGGAGCGGCTCTTGGTGCTGGCAAGGGAGCTGGGCATTGTTCTGACAATCGCTGCCGCCAACAACCTCACGTCCCTCCACGTCGCTCGAAATATACAAGCTCACCTGAGCCTCAGGATGGCCTGCAGTGATGGCGTGCACTGATGAAAAAAGGGACTCGGATTCCAGCGACGACAGTTTGGCGTATGCATCCTGGTCCCAAGATCGACAGCGTGAAGAAATGCGAGGAGGCCAGTCGCCGGTCGAGTGGACACTGAGGAGTGGGCCGCCTACTGGGCCCTCTTCGCAGGCATTCTTTAACTAAGGTCGAACGGGACACATCGCCAGGAATTGCTGTCTGCGCTGCGGTGGTTCACCCAGGCTTCCTTCGATCACCAGCGCCAGCACCTCATCCCAAGGACCACAGGCAAGTTGCGACGCACCATACACACGGCCGTTTCCCTCCCATCACTCATCCACAGTGCACCTCGCCTTCGCTCACCCGGTTACTGTTCATCCCATTGCGTCGGAAGCTTACCATGTTGGTTCGTTGGCTGCGGGTCTGCAACACATTGAGCAGTGGTGTCTGTTGGCCTATCAAGTGGTCGGTGCCGCGGCAGGATCCTCAGATGTAATGGGCCTTTTCCAGGGGGTGCAGGTCCAGGTGTTGATCGATACAGGTACCTCGGCCACGCTCATTTCGTTGCCTACTTTTCGTTCGTTGCCGGCATCACCTCGGCCTCTGGAGTAGGTTGACGGGCCATGTGTAGCGGCGAATGGGGGTAGTTTGGGATAGTCGGTCGCATGATTGCAACAGTGCAAATACGAGAAGTGGTAATGGACGGGCCTGTGTTGATTTCTAAAACTGCCAGTACCCTGCTTGTTGAGCATGGATTTATTATGCAGGATGCCCCTCAAAATAATGGTGGACCAGGGGTGTATTGAGATGTCATCGGGGCAGCGCCTGCATTTTTTGGCTAACCGTAGCCTGCACAACCGCAGTTAATGCGGTTGTGCAGGCTACGGTTAGCCAGACAGTGCGCATTCCGCCAGCCACG
Organism: Lampetra planeri; assembly: GCF_965212315.1. NCBI lineage: Eukaryota > Metazoa > Chordata > Hyperoartia > Petromyzontiformes > Petromyzontidae > Lampetra > Lampetra planeri. The sequence continues at coordinate 23,515,522 of NC_136108.1, read as the reverse complement.
CAGATGCTTGTGCCATTGCAGTTTTGCTCTGCTAAATTTGGAGGAGGGGACCCTCTTGACTCCCTCTAACGCAGTATCACGAACACCCTCCTTGGTGGGGGCACTGACTGTCGTGCTGGCAAACTGCGATCCCTTCCTCCAAGTGGTTAATGCGGGCCATACACCGATAGTTATCCAAGCAGGCACCATGTTGGCACGTGATGGTGGCCTCATGCACGGAGCAAATGACGTGCATGTCCGGGGTTGTGGGGAATGTCTCGCCTGCTAGCGAGGTCGAACCCACGTGGATGCAGAGGTTGTGTCAGGAAAACAAGGATTTATCGACAGCAGCGAGCACGGCTTCAGCGACTTTTGCACGAATTCCAGGACGTGTTTAGCAATGGTAAATACTACATAGGCCGGACCACCCTGTTGCAGCACCATATTGATACGGGGAACTCGCCTCCCATTCAATACAATTCACACAGAATGAGCCCCCATGAAACGGAATGTATTCGTCAGACTGTGGAAGAGATGTTGGCTGCAGACATTGTCTCTCCCTCCACCAGCCCTTGGGGGGCGCCCATTGTTTTGGTTAAAAAAAACGTGACGGCTCCTTGCGATTTTGTATTGACTTCCGAAAACTCAACTAAATTTCCGTAGCAGACGCATACCCGCTTCCTCGCATGGACGATTCCTTGGATGCCGTGTCTGGTGTACAATTCTTCTCAACCCTCGATTTGCTGTCAGGATTTTGGCAACTGCCCTTGGACGCAGAATCTAAACCTAAAACGGCGTTCCGAACACCACAGGGATTGTTCCATTTCAATTGTCTCCTGATGGGACTTCACTCCTCGCCGACCACCTTTCAGCACCTCATGGAATTGGTTCCATCTAGTTTGCAATGGAATCATGCTTATTTATCTAGATGACATTGTCTTCGGTCGCACTTTCGACGAGCACTTGCAGTGGCTGCGCTTTTTTTTCTCGAGTGCATGATGCAAACTTGAACTTTAAGCCGCGAAAATGCCATTTGTTGCAAACTTCCATCAAGTATTTGGGCCATGTCGTCAGCGCGTCAGGGGTCACTACCGACCCGGATAAGACGGCCTGTGTGCGCACGTGCTGGGATGGAGGGGCGAAGAGCATCTTGACAAAATAATTTGCATATCAAGGGGAATTTAGCATATTTATGGGAAATGCAGATATGCGATTAGTACTACTTGTGAAATGCGTAGGAGGTTTGGCGAGGGGTTTAAAGTCATTATGCCCATGCATTATGCAGGATTAGCAGTATCAAAGGGAGGGAGTAAGGTTAGAATTAATAAGTGGAAGGAATGTTAATAATATGGCGCCGCAGCAACTAATATGATTATAGACTATACATTGTAATATTACACTATGTATTATTCTACCCACCCAACTGTATACCACACTGCTATATTATTTTATTATTTTCCTTCTACGTGACTTTACCGAAAGAACCAAGAAGATGAATCCCTGCAGTCACGGAAGCTTTAAATCGAAATGTATGAATGTAATTGCAGAATGCTTTAATGTCGAATTCTGCAATACACTTCTGGACTGGTATCGTCCAAATATTCCAATGCTGAAAAATAATTGCAGAATACTTGATCGAGAATACACGCAAAGCATCACCCCAGCCCCGAGCGACTGCAAAACCAAGTCGACAGGACGCTCCTGAACTAAAATATTGAAATTTAGTGAGGTAAAGCATTGATGCAGGTGAAGACAAATTAAACTTAAAAAGATAATTAAAGCAAATGCAATCAGGCGAGAGACAGGAGGCAAGCCCTGCATGGCTAGGCGCTGAGTTGTAATGTTCCAACCTGGGCCCTGATTCCATTCGTGCTGCTACTCAATTGAACCTCTCTACTAGTGAAAGAAGTGAGGCTGTACCTGGGTAAACAAAAGGAACCACCACCTCGATGTGAACTTCTCAACTCGGAACCTCTGCGTGACGAGCAGAGCTGCAACTCCTGGGTCCTCGTGACGTCACGTGGAAACATGGCGGGGAGGATGACATGACGTCACTATCTGGGTACACCTCCCCCTGCCGTCTCGCGCTGATGACTTAAAGTTGTCGTGATGACGTCATGGACCGAGAGAGACAGAAACAGGACCCTGCGGGGTGGGCTGGTAGGAACGAATAACCAAAGAATAATAACATAATGTATTATTACACGTGTTTAGCCAGGAAAGCCCCACTGAGTCTAAAGGTTTTTGTAGAGTCCTGCCAAGTGTTTGCAGTAGGGGGCGATGTTGCTACACCGAATCGGACGATACGAAGGGAGAGTCTGAGGCCTATTTCTAGGCTTTAGGCCTAGCTGTAGGCGTTAGGCCGCCGTGAGTTAATTTTAAAATTAAATGTTTTTATTATTTATGTAAAAGCTTTAAATTTAAATGTTTCTATTTAAAGGCATCAGGGAATGTAACATTGTTAAACATTAACTCCCTTGCACACACGCGGGGGTACGATACAAAGGGAGAGTGGTAGGCGTAGTTCGAGGCTTTAGGCCTAGCTGTAGGCTTTAGGGCGCTGTGAGTAAATTTTGAATTTAAAAGTTTTAATTAAAAGCTATCTCAGGGAATTATAAGAGAATGTTACACTTGTTTAGCCAGGAAAGCCTCATTAATTTAAATGTTTTAATTGAAAGCTATCTGAGGGAATTATAAGGGAATGTTACACTTGTTTAGCCAGGAAAGCGTCACTGAGTCTAAAGGTTTTTGTAGGGTCATGCCAAGTGTTTGCGGTAGGGGGCGATGTTGCTACACAGACGGACGGACGGACGATATAATCTATTGTAGGCTGATCCACTTCGTTCCTACCAGTAAAAGTGGTGAGTGAAGTGGTGAGCAGTTTGTTGGAGCAGCACTCTCGCTGGTTCAGCAGTTCCACTGCTGGTTTATTTTTTCCGCCTGAGGACAACCGCTTGTGTTGCCATCGAAACGTCGTGATATATTATTTTTTGTTTTATTTTTCTACCTACGTGACCTTACCGAAAGAACCAAAGGGTATGGATTCCTGCAGTCACAAAAGCCTCAAATCAAGAGTGTTTTTAGATTTCGATTTAAAGCTTTCGTGACTGCAGGGATTGATCTTCTTGGTTCTTTCGGTAAAGTCACGTAGAAGGGAAGTAATAAAATAATACAAATAAAACATAATAAAATAATTCTCACGACGTTTCGGCTACAATGCTAGCAGCCGTCTTCAGGTGAAGAATGAGACACTGCCAAGCTAGGAGCTTATATATAAGCTGGGTTGGAGGTGGAAGAGCGCCTTAACAAAAAGAATGTGCATATCAAGAGGAATTTAGCATATTCATGGGAAATGCGTAGGAGGTGGGCGGGGGGGTTTCAAAGTCATATTATGCCCATGCATTATGCAGGATCAGCAGCACCAAGGGAGGGTGCAGGGAGTAGCATTAACAAAGGAAAGGAATGTTAATAGTATGTAGCTGCGGTTACTAAACAACTACGTAGAAAACTAAATTATAAACTACATAGAAAACTAACGTATAAACCGCATAGCACCATCAGTATACTTAATATACTCTACAATAAGCTGAGTTACTAACAGCAAGTAATACATTACAATTCTACGTCGTAAAAATTATATAATATGCTTCCATCTAAACTTTATTCTCTTACATCACACGAGCATACACCGTACTATATACTGCCATAGATAAACCCAACATTAAATTATATACTGTATTGCTATAAACCACCCTATACCTTATACATTTCAATATAACACTATGTATTATTCTACCCACCCTAATGTGTATCACTCTGCTATATGTTTACTATACAATTACGATACTATATATTACTTTGTACATTGTATTAAGCATATAAATGTTATACTATTTGTTATTATACACTGTACCATTGACCGTCGTGTCAATGGGTGAGTCGTGGAAGGAAAAACTTGTAGCGGAGCAAAGAATCCATTCCCTGCGGAGAATACAATGCCAGTGAGTGGAACGCGGTCTGAAAGTCACCGTAAACGTGAACACAATCAGTTAAGATCCGAAATGGTTTATTACGTCCTTCCATTGATTGCTAAGCCAGAATCCATCTTCTCGGTTAAAATTGTCTCTGTGTTTGTATATGTGGATCGCCTCATGAACGAATCTCTCATGATAGCCAGATGGCTTGCAGAGAACCTCTGTCTTGGAGAAGTCAATGTCATGTGAGCCCACTGAGTTGTAACAGTGATCTGCCACGGCTGAGGTGTTTGTCCTACTGTGTTTCAGGTCTGCTTTATGTTCACGGATGCGATCCGAGACATGTCGTTTGGTTTCCCAAATGTAACTGCTACCACAGAGGCAACTTAGTTTGTAGACGCCAGGGTACTGTATGTCTGGAACCACATATTTTACAGACGGGACCAGATCACGGATTTTATGTACTGTGTTGAATCGGACCTGGATCTTGTGTTTAATCAGGATTTTGGAGATCTTTTTTGTGACCCCAGCAATGTAGAGTAAGGTGATGGTCTTGAAAGGCTCCTCAACAGGATCCTTCTTGATGGTTGGAGTGATGGCTTTGCAGATTGTGTAGTCGGAGTAACCATTAGCCTTAAGAGCTTGGCGTACGTGTTTGAGTTCACTGGCAATGTGTTCCTGGTCGGAGATGCATTGGACTCTATGGTATAGAGTCTTGATGAGGGAATTCTTCTGGGATGGATGGTGGTGGGAATCCGGTTTTAGGTAAGCATCCGTATGGGTGGCTTTCGTGTAGACAGAGTGGCTCATTGAACCATCAGGTCTCCTTTTAATTAGGACATCCAAAAAGGGTAGCTTGCCATCTTTTTCGACTTCCATGGTGAATCTGATGGCTGGGTGTATGGAATTGATGTGGTCGAGAAATTGGTCTAGAGCAGGCCGGCCATGGTGAGGGTGAGTGGTGAGCGTGAGTGGTGGGGGAGAGGGGTGAGTGGTGAGGGTAAGTGGTGAGGGAGAGGGATGAGTGGTGAGTGGTGAGTGTGAGTGGTGAGCATGAGTGGTGAGGGTGAGTGGTGAGGGGTCTGTGGTGAGTGTGAGTGGTGAGTGGTGAGGGGTCTGTGGTGAGTGTGAGTGATGAGTGGTGAGTGGTGAGGTGGTGAGTGTGAGTGGTGAGTGTGAGTGGTGAGGGTGAGTGGTGAGGGTCAGTGGTGAGTGGTGAGGGTGAGTGGTGAGAGGTGAGTGGTGAGGGTGAGTGATGAGGGTGAGTGTTGAGGGTGAGTGAGTGGTGAGGGTCAGTGGTGAGCGTGAGTGGTGAGAGTGAGTGGTGAGGGGGAGTGGTGAGTGGTGAGCAGTGAGGATGATTGGTGAGGGTGAGTGGTGAGGGTGAGTGAAGAGAGTGAGTGGTGAGTGGTGAGGGGTCTGTGGTGAGTGTGAGTGATGAGTGGTGAGGTGGTGAGTGGTGAGGTGGTGAGTGTGAGTGGTGAGTGTGAGTGGTGAGGGTGAGTGATGAGGGTCAGTGGTGAGCGGTGAGTGGTGAGAGGTGAGTGGTGAGGGTGAGTGGTGAGGGTGAGTGTTGAGGGTGAGTGAGTGGTGAGGATGAGTGGTGAGCGTGAGTGGTGAGGGTGAGTGGTGAGGGTTAGTGGTGAGTAGTGAGGATGATTGGTGAGGGTGATTGGTGAGTGTGAGTGGTGAATGTGAGTGGTGAGCGGTGAGGGTGAGTGGTGAGGGTGAGTGTTGAGGGTGAGTGAGTGGTGAGGGTCAATGGTGAGCGTGAGTGGTGAGGGTGAGTGGTGAAGGTGAGTGCTGAGTAGTGAGGATGATTTGTGAGGGTGAGGGTGAGTGGTGAGGGTGAGTGGTGAGCGGTCAGAGTGAGTGGTGAGGGTGAGTGGTGAGGGTGAGTGGTGAGGGTCAGTGGTGAGCGGTGAGAGTGAGTGGTGAGAGGTGAGTGGTGAGGGTGAGTGGTGAGTAGTGAGTGGTGAGGGAGAGGGGTGAGTGGTGAGGGTAAGTGGTGAGGGAGAGGGGTGAGTGGTGAGTGGTGAGAGTGAGTGTGAGTGGTGAGGGTGAGTGTGAGTGGTGAGGGGTCTGTTGTGAGTGTGAGTGGTGAGGGGTCTGTGGTGAGGTGGTGAGTTTGAGTGGTGAGTGTGAGTGGTGAGTGTGAGTGGTCAGGGTGAGTGGTGAGGGTCAGTGGTGAGCGGTGAGAGTGAGTGATGAGAGGTGAGTGGTGAGGGTGAGTGGTGAGGGTGAGTGTTGAAGGTGAGTGAGTGGTGAGGGTGAGTGGTGAGCGTGAGTGGTGAGAGTGAGTGGTGAGGGTGAGTGGTGAGTAGTGAGGATGATTGGTGAGGGTGAGTGGTGAGGGGTCTGTGGTGAGTGTGAGTGGTGAGGGGTCTGTGGTGAGTGTGAGTGATGAGTGGTGAGGTGGTGAGTGGTGAGGTGGTGAGTGTGAGTGGTGAGGGTCAGTGGTGAGCGGTGAGTGTGAGTGTTGAAATGTGAGTGGTGAGGGTTAGTGGTGAGGGTGAGTGTTGACGGTGAGTGAGTGGTGAGGGTGAGTGGTGGGCGTGAGTGGTGAGAGTGAGTGGTGAGAGGTGAGTGGTTAGGGTCAGTGGTGAGTAGTGAGTGGTGAGGGAGAGGGGTGAGTGGTGAGGGTAAGTGGTGAGGGAGAGGGGTGAGTGGTGAGTGGTGAGGGTGAGTGGTGAGCGGTGAGAGTGAGTGGTGAGAGGTGAGGGTGAGTGGTGAGGGTGAGTGTTGAGGGTGAGTGAGTGGTGAGGGTGAGTGGTGAGAGTGAGTGGTGAGGGTGAGTAGTGAGGATGATTGGTGAGGGTGAGTGGTGAGGGGTTTGTGGTGAGTGTGAGTGGTGAGTGGTGAGGGGTCTGTGGTGAGTGATGAGTGGTGAGGTGGTGAGTGGTGAGGTGGTGAGTGTGAGTGGTGAGGGTGAGTGGTGAGGGTCAGTGGTGAGCGGTGAGTGTGAGTGGTGAAAGGTGAGTGGTGAGGGTTAGTGGTGAGGGTTAGTGGTGAGGGTGAGTGTTGACGGTGAGTGAGTGGTGAGGGTGAGTGGTGGGCGTGAGTGGTGAGAGTGAGTGGTGAGAGGTGAGTGGTTAGGGTCATTGGTGAGTAGTGAGTGGTGAGGGAGAGGGGTGAGTGGTGAGGGTAAGTGGTGAGGGAGAGGGGTGAGTGGTGAGTGGTGAGGGTGAGCGGTGAGAGTGAGTGGTGAGTGTGAGTGGTGAGGGTGAGTGTGAGTGGTGAGGGGTCTGTTGTGAGTGTGAGTGGTGAGTGGTGAGGGGTCTGTGGTGAGGTGGTGAGTTTGAGTGGTGAGTGTGAGTGGTGAGTGTGAGTGGTCAGGGTGAGTGGTGAGGGTCAGTGGTGAGCGGTGAGAGTGAGTGATGAGAGGTGAGTGGTGAGGGTGAGTGGTGAGGGTGAGTGTTGAAGGTGAGTGAGTGGTGAGGGTGAGTGGTGAGCGTGAGTGGTGAGAGTGAGTGGTGAGGGTGAGTGGTGAGTAGTGAGGATGATTGGTGAGGGTGAGTGGTGAGGGGTCTGTGGTGAGTGTGAGTGGTGAGGGGTCTGTGGTGAGTGTGAGTGATGAGTGGTGAGGTGGTGAGTGGTGAGGTGGTGAGTGTGAGTGGTGAGGGTCAGTGGTGAGCGGTGAGTGTGAGTGTTGAAATGTGAGTGGTGAGGGTTAGTGGTGAGGGTGAGTGTTGACGGTGAGTGAGTGGTGAGGGTGAGTGGTGGGCGTGAGTGGTGAGAGTGAGTGGTGAGAGGTGAGTGGTTAGGGTCAGTGGTGAGTAGTGAGTGGTGAGGGAGAGGGGTGAGTGGTGAGGGTAAGTGGTGAGGGAGAGGGGTGAGTGGTGAGGGTGAGTGGTGAGAGTGAGTGGTGAGTGTGAGTGGTGAGGGTGAGTGGTGAGGGTCAGTGGTGAGCGGTGAGAGTGAGTGGTGAGAGGTGAGGGTGAGTGGTGAGTGTTGAGGGTGAGTGAGTGGTGAGGGTGAGTGGTGAGAGTGAGTGGTGAGGGTGAGTGGTGAGTAGTGAGGATGATTGGTGAGGGTGAGTGGTGAGGGGTTTGTGGTGAGTGTGAGTGGTGAGTGGTGAGGGGTCTGTGGTGAGTGATGAGTGGTGAGGTGGTGAGTGGTGAGTGTGAGTGGTGAGGGTGAGTGGTGAGGGTCAGTGGTGAGCGGTGAGTGTGAGTGGTGAAAGGTGAGTGGTCAGGGTTAGTGGTGAGGGTTAGTGGTGAGGGTGAGTGTTGACGGTGAGTGAGTGGTGAGGGTGAGTGGTGGGCGTGAGTGGTGAGAGTGAGTGGTGAGAGGTGAGTGGTTAGGGTCATTGGTGAGTAGTGAGTGGTGAGGGAGAGGGGTGAGTGGTGAGGGTAAGTGGTGAGGGAGAGGGGTGAGTGGTGAGTGGTGAGGGTGAGTGGTGAGAGTGAGTGGTGAGTGGTGAGGGTGAGTGGTGAGGGTCAGTGGTGAGCGGTGAGAGTGAGTGGTGAGGGTGAGTGGTGAGGGTGAGTGGTGAGCGTGAGTGGTGAGAGTGAGTGGTGAGGGTGAGTGGTGAGTAGTGAGGATGATTGGTGAGGGTGAGTGGTGAGGGGTTTGTGGTGAGTGTGAGTGGTGAGTGGTGAGGGGTCTGTGGTGAGTGTGAGTGATGAGTGGTGAGGTGGTGAGTGGTGAGGTGGTGAGTGTGAGTGGTGAGTGTGAGTGGTGAGGGTAAGTGGTGAGGGTCAGTGGTGAGGGTGAGTGGTGAGTGGTGAGAGGTGAGTGGTGAGGGTGAGTGGTGAGGGTGAGTGTTGAGGGTGAGTGAGTGGTGAGGGTCAGTGGTGAGCGTGAGTGGTGAGAGTGAGTCGTGAGGGTGAATGGTGAGTGGTGAGTAGTGAGGATGATTGGTGAGGGTGAGTGGTGAGGGGTCTGTGGTGAGTGTGAGTGGTGAGGGGTCTGTGGTGAGTGTGAGTGATGAGTGATGAGTGGTGAGGTGGTGAGTGGTGAGGTGGTGAGTGTGAGTGGTGAGTGTGAGTGGTGAGGGTGAGTGGTGAGGGTGAGTGGTGAGCAGTGAGAGTGAGTGATGAGAGGTGAGTGGTGAGGGTGAGTGGTGAGTAGTGAGGATGATTGGTGAGGGTGAGTGGTGAGCGTGAGTGGTGAGGGAGAGGGGTGAGTGGTGAGGGTGAGTGGAGAGAGTGAGTGATAAGTGGTGAGGGGTCTGTGGTGAGTGTGTCTGGTGAGTGATGAGTGGTGAGCGTGAGTGGTGAGGGTGAGTGGTGAGGGTGAGTGGTGAGTAGTGAGGATGATTGGTGAGGGTGAGTGGTGAGTAGTGAGTGGTGAGGGAGAGGGGTGAGTGGTGAGGGTGAGTGTGAGTGGTGAGGGGTCTGTGGTGTGTGTGAGTGGTGAGTGGTGAGGGGTCTGTGGTGAGGTGGTGAGTGTGAGTGGTGAGTGTGAGTGGTGAGGGTGAGTGGTGAGGGTCAGTGGTGAGCGGTGAGAGTGAGTGGTGAGTGGTGAGGGTGAGTGGTGAGGGTGAGTGGTGAGGGTGAGTGGTGAGCGTGAGTGGTGAGAGTGAGTGGTGAGGGTGAGTGGTGAGTAGTGAGGATGATTGGTGAGGGTGAGTGGTGAGGGGTTTGTGGTGAGTGTGAGTGGTGAGGGGTCTGTGGTGAGTGTGAGTGATGAGTGGTGAGGTGGTGAGTGATGAGGTGGTGAGTGTGAGTGGTGAGTGTGAGTGGTGAGGGTAAGTGGTGAGGGTCAGTGGTGAGTGGTGAGGGTGAGTGGTGAGAGGTGAGTGGTGAGGGTGAGTGGTGAGGGTGAGTGTTGATGGTGAGTGAGTGGTGAGGGTCAGTGGTGAGCGTGAGTGGTGAGAGTGAGTGGTGAGGGTGAGTGGTGAGTGGTGAGTAGTGAGGATGATTGGTGAGGGTGAGTGGTGAGGGGTCTGTGGTGAGTGTGAGTGGTGAGTGGTGAGGGGTCTGTGGTGAGTGTGAGTGATGAGTGGTGAGGTGGTGAGTGGTGAGGTGGTGAGTGTGAGTGGTGAGTGTGAGTGGTGAGGGTGAGTGGTGAGGGTGAGTGGTGAGCAGTGAGAGTGAGTGGTGAGAGGTGAGTGGTGAGGGTGAGTGGTGAGTAGTGAGGATGATTGGTGAGGGTGAGTGGTGAGCGTGAGTGGTGAGGGAGAGGGGCGAGTAGTGAGGAAAAGTGGTGAGGGACAGGGGTGAGTGGTGAGGGTGAGTGGTGAGCTTGAGTGGTGAGGGTGAATGGTGAGTGGTGAGTGAGAGGGGTGAGTGGTGAGGGTGAGTGGAGAGAGTGAGTGATAAGTGGTGAGGGGTCTGTGGTGAGTGTGTGTGGTGAGTGATGAGTGGTGAGCGTGAGTGGTGAGGGTGAGTGGTGAGGGTGAGTGGTGAGTAGTGAGGATGATTGGTGAGGGTGAGTGGTGAGTAGTGAGTGGTGAGGGAGAGGGGTGAGTGGTGAGTGGTGAGTGGTGAGGGTGAGTGTGAGTGGTGAGGGGTCTGTGGTGAGTGTGAGTGGTGAGTGGTGAGGGGTCTGTGGTGAGGTGGTGAGTGTGAATGGTGAGTGTGAGTGGTGAGTGTGAGTGGTGAGGGTGAGTGGTGAGGGTCAGTGGTGAGCGGTGAGAGTGAGTGGTGAGAGGTGAGTGGTGAGGGTGAGTGGTGAGGGTGAGTGGTGAGGGTGAGTGTTGAGGGTGAGTGTGTGGTGAGGGTGAGTGGTGAGCGTGAGTGGTGAGAGTGAGTGGTGAGGGTGAGTGGTGAGTAGTGAGGATGATTGGTGAGGGTGAGTGGTGAGGGGTTTGTGGTGAGTGTGAGTGGTGAGTAGTGAGGATGATTGGTGAGGGTGAGTGGTGAGGGGTTTGTGGTGAGTGTGAGTGGTGAGTGGTGAGGGGTCTGTGGTGAGTGATGAGTGGTGAGGTGGTGAGTGGTGAGGTGGTGAGTGTGAGTGGTGAGGGTGAGTGGTGAGGGTCAGTGGTGAGCGGTGAGTGTGAGTGGTGAAAGGTGAGTGGTGAGGGTTAGTGGTGAGGGTTAGTGGTGAGGGTGAGTGTTGACGGTGAGTGAGTGGTGAGGGTGAGTGGTGGGCGTGAGTGGTGAGAGTGAGTGGTGAGAGGTGAGTGGTTAGGGTCATTGGTGAGTAGTGAGTGGTGAGGGAGAGGGGTGAGTGGTGAGGGTAAGTGGTGAGGGAGAGGGGTGAGTGGTGAGTGGTGAGGGTGAGTGGTGAGAGTGAGTGGTGAGGGTGAGTGGTGAGGGTCAGTGGTGAGCGGTGAGAGTGAGTGGTGAGGGTGAGTGGTGAGGGTGAGTGGTGAGCGTGAGTGGTGAGAGTGAGTGGTGAGGGTGAGTGGTGAGTAGTGAGGATGATTGGTGAGGGTGAGTGGTGAGGGGTTTGTGGTGAGTGTGAGTGGTGAGTGGTGAGGGGTCTGTGGTGAGTGTGAGTGATGAGTGGTGAGGTGGTGAGTGGTGAGGTGGTGAGTGTGAGTGGTGAGTGTGAGTGGTGAGGGTAAGTGGTGAGGGTCAGTGGTGAGGGTGAGTGGTGAGTGGTGAGAGGTGAGTGGTGAGGGTGAGTGGTGAGGGTGAGTGTTGAGGGTGAGTGAGTGGTGAGGGTCAGCGGTGAGCGTGAGTGGTGAGAGTGAGTCGTGAGGGTGAATGGTGAGTGGTGAGTAGTGAGGATGATTGGTGAGGGTGAGTGGTGAGGGGTCTGTGGTGAGTGTGAGTGGTGAGGGGTCTGTGGTGAGTGTGAGTGATGAGTGATGAGTGGTGAGGTGGTGAGTGGTGAGGTGGTGAGTGTGAGTGGTGAGTGTGAGTGGTGAGGGTGAGTGGTGAGGGTGAGTGGTGAGCAGTGAGAGTGAGTGGTGAGAGGTGAGTGGTGAGGGTGAGTGGTGAGTAGTGAGGATGATTGGTGAGGGTGAGTGGTGAGCGTGAGTGGTGAGGGAGAGGGGTGAGTGGTGAGGGTGAGTGGAGAGAGTGAGTGATAAGTGGTGAGGGGTCTGTGGTGAGTGTGTCTGGTGAGTGATGAGTGGTGAGCGTGAGTGGTGAGGGTGAGTGGTGAGTAGTGAGGATGATTGGTGAGGGTGAGTGGTGAGTAGTGAGTGGTGAGGGAGAGGGGTGAGTGGTGAGTGGTGAGGGTGAGTGTGAGTGGTGAGGGGTCTGTGGTGTGTGTGAGTGGTGAGTGGTGAGGGGTCTGTGGTGAGGTGGTGAGTGTGAGTGGTGAGTGTGAGTGGTGAGGGTGAGTGGTGAGGGTCAGTGGTGAGCGGTGAGAGTGAGTGGTGAGTGGTGAGGGTGAGTGGTGAGGGTGAGTGGTGAGGGTGAGTGGTGAGCGTGAGTGGTGAGAGTGAGTGGTGAGGGTGAGTGGTGAGTAGTGAGGATGATTGGTGAGGGTGAGTGGTGAGGGGTTTGTGGTGAGGGGTCTGTGGTGAGTGTGAGTGATGAGTGGTGAGGTGGTGAGTGGTGAGGTGGTGAGTGTGAGTGGTGAGTGTGAGTGGTGAGGGTAAGTGGTGAGGGTCAGTGGTGAGTGGTGAGGGTGAGTGGTGAGAGGTGAGTGGTGAGGGTGAGTGGTGAGGGTGAGTGTTGATGGTGAGTGAGTGGTGAGGGTCAGTGGTGAGCGTGAGTGGTGAGAGTGAGTGGTGAGGGTGAGTGGTGAGTGGTGAGTAGTGAGGATGATTGGTGAGGGTGAGTGGTGAGGGGTCTGTGGTGAGTGTGAGTGGTGAGTGGTGAGGGGTCTGTGGTGAGTGTGAGTGATGAGTGGTGAGGTGGTGAGTGGTGAGGTGGTGAGTGTGAGTGGTGAGTGTGAGTGGTGAGGGTGAGTGGTGAGGGTGAGTGGTGAGCGGTGAGAGTGAGTGGTGAGAGGTGAGTGGTGAGGGTGAGTGGTGAGTAGTGAGGATGATTGGGGAGGGTGAGTGGTGAGCGTGAGTGGTGAGGGAGAGGGGCGAGTAGTGAGGAAAAGTGGTGAGGGACAGGGGTGAGTGGTGAGGGTGAGTGGTGAGCGTGAGTGGTGAGGGTGAATAGTGAGTGGTGAGGGAGAGGGGTGAGTGGTGAGGGTGAGTGGAGAGAGTGAGTGATAAGTGGTGAGGGGTCTGTGGTGAGTGTGTCTGGTGAGTGATGAGTGGTGAGCGTGAGTGGTGAGGGTGAGTGGTGAGGGTGAGTGGTGAGTAGTGAGGATGATTGGTGAGGGTGAGTGGTGAGTAGTGAGTGGTGAGGGAGAGGGGTGAGTGGTGAGTGGTGAGTGGTGAGGGTGAGTGTGAGTGGTGAGGGGTCTGTGGTGAGTGTGAGTGGTGAGGGGTCTGTGGTGAGGTGGTGAGTGTGAATGGTGAGTGTGAGTGGTGAGTGTGAGTGGTGAGGGTGAGTGGTGAGGGTCAGTGGTGAGCGGTGAGAGTGAGTGGTGAGAGGTGAGTGGTGATGGTGAGTGGTGAGGGTGAGTGGTGAGGGTGAGTGTGAGTGGTGAGGGGTCTGTGGTGAGTGTGAGTGGTGAGGGGTCTGTGGTGAGGTGGTGAGTGTGAATGGTGAGTGTGAGTGGTGAGTGTGAGTGGTGAGGGTGAGTGGTGAGGGTCAGTGGTGAGCGGTGAGAGTGAGTGGTGAGAGGTGAGTGGTGATGGTGAGTGGTGAGGGTGAGTGGTGAGGGTGAGTGTTGAGGGTGAGTGAGTGGTGAGGGTGAGTGGTGAGCGTGAGTGGTGAGAGTGAGTGGTGAGGGTGAGTGGTGAGTAGTGAGGATGATTGGTGAGGGTGAGTGGTGAGGGGTTTGTGGTGAGTGTGAGTGGTGAGTGGTCTGTGGTGAGTGTGAGTGGTGAGGGAGAGGGGTGAGTGGTGAGGGTAAGTGGTGAGGGAGAGGGGTGAGTGGTGAGTGGTGAGGGTGAGTGGTGAGAGTGAGTGGTGAGTGTGAGTGGTGAGGGTGAGTGGTGAGGGTCAATGGTGAGCGGTGAGAGTGGTGAGAGGTGAGTGGTGAGGGTGAGTGGTGAGGGTGAGTGTTGAGGGTGAGTGAGTGGTGAGGGTGAGTGGTGAGAGTGAGTGGTGAGGGTGAGTGGTGAGTAGTGAGGATGATTGGTGAGGATGAGTAGTGAGGGGTTTGTGGTGAGTGTGAGTGGTGAGGGGTCTGTGGTGAGTGATGAGTGGTGAGGTGGTGAGTGGTGAGGGTGAGGGTGAGTGGTGAGGGTCAGTGGTGAGCGGTGAGTGTGAGTGGTGAAAGGTGAGTGGTGAGGGTGAGTGTTGACGGTGAGTGAGTGGTGAGGGTGAGTGTTGGGCGTGAGTGGTGAGAGTGAGTGGTGAGAGGTGAGTGGTTAGGGTCAGTGGTGAGTAGTGAGTGGTGAGCGAGAGGGGTGAGTGGTGAGGGTAAGTGGTGAGGGGTGAGTGGTGAGTGGTGAGGGTGAGTGGTGAGAGTGAGTGGTGAGTGTGAGTGGTGAGGGTGAGTGGTGAGGGTCAGTGGTGAGCGGTGAGAGTGAGTGGTGAGAGGTGAGTGGTGAGGGTGAGTGGTGAGGGTGAGTGGTGAGGGTGAGTGGTGAGCTTGAGTGGTGAGAGTGAGTGGTGAGGGTGAGTGGTGAATAGTGAGGATGATTGGTGAGGGTGAGTGGTGAGGGGTTTGTGGTGAGTGTGAGTGGTGAGAAGTGAGGGGTCTGTGGTGAGTGTGAGTGATGAGTGGTGAGGTGGTGAGTGGTGAGGTGGTGAGTGTGAGTGGTGAGTGTGAGTGGTGAGGGTAAGTGGTGAGGGTCAGTGGTGAGTGTTGAGGGTGAGTGGTGAGAGGTGAGAGGTGAGTGGTGAGGGTGAGTGGTGAGGGTGAGTGTTGAGGGTGAGTGAGTGGTGAGGGTCAGTGGTGAGCGTGAGTGGTGAGAGTGAGTGGTGAGGGTGAGTGGTGAGTGGTGAGTAGTGAGGATGATTGGTGAGGGTGAGTGGTGAGGGGTCTGTGGTGAGTGTGAGTGGTGAGTGGTGAGTGGTGAGGGGTCTGTGGTGAGTGTGAGTGATGAGTGATGAGTGGTGAGGTGGTGAGTGGTGAGGTGGTGAGTGTGAGTGGTGAGTGTGAGTGGTGAGGGTGAGTGGTGAGGGTGAGTGGTGAGCGGTGAGAGTGAGTGGTGAGAGGTGAGGGTGAGTGGTGAGTAGTGAGGATGATTGGTGAGGGTGAGTGGTGAGCGTGAGTGGTGAGGAAGAGGGGCGAGTAGTGAGGAAAAGTGGTGAGGGACAGGGGTGAGTGGTGAGGGTGAGTGGTGAGCGTGAGTGGTGAGGGTGAATGGTGAGTGGTGAGGGAGAGGGGTGAGTGGTGAGGGTGAGTGGAGAGTAGTGAGGATGATTGGTGAGGGTGAGTGGTGAGTAGTGAGTGGTGAGGGAGAGGGGTGAGTGGTGAGGGTGAGTGGTGAGTAGTGAGGATGATTGGTGAGGGTGAGTGGTGAGTAGTGAGTGGTGAGGGAGAGGGGTGAGTGGTGAGTGGTGAGGGTGAGTGTGAGTGGTGAGGGGTCTGTGGTGAGTGAGTGGTGAGGGGTCTGTGGTGAGGTGGTGAGTGTGAGTGGTGAGTGTGAGTGGTGAGTGTGAGTGGTGAGGGTGAGTGGTGAGGGTCAGTGGTGAGCGGTGAGAGTGAGTGGTGAGTGGTGAGTGGTGAGGGTGAGTGGTGAGGGTGAGTGTTGAGGGTGAGTGAGTGGTGAGGGTGAGTGGTGAGCGTGAGTGGTGAGAGTGAGTGGTGAGGGTGAGTGGTGAGGATGATTGGTGAGGGTGAGTGGTGAGGGGTTTGTGGTGAGTGTGAGTGGTGAGTGGTGAGGGGACTGTGGTGAGTGATGAGTGGTGAGGTGGTGAGTGGTGAGGTGGTGAGTGTGAGTGGTGAGGGTGAGTGGTGAGGGTCAGTGGTGAGCGGTGAGTGTGAGTCGTGAAAGGTGAGTGGTGAGGGTTAGTGGTGAGGGTGAGTGTTGACGGTGAGTGAGTGGTGAGGGTGAGTGGTGGGCGTGAGTGGTGAGAGTGAGAGGTGAGTGGTTAGGGTCAGTGATGAGTAGTGTGTGGTGAGGGAGAGGGGTGAGTGGTGAGGGTAAGTGGTGAGGGAGAGGGGTGAGTGGTGAGTGGTGAGGGTGAGTGGTGAGAGTGAGTGGTGAGTGTGAGTGGTGAGGGTGAGTGGTGAGGGTCAGTGGTGAGCGGTGAGAGTGAGTGGTGAGAGGTGAGTGGTGAGGGTGAGTGGTGAGGGTGAGTGGTGAGGGTGAGTGGTGAGCTTGAGTGGTGAGAGTGAGTGGTGAGGGTGAGTGGTGAGTAGTGAGGATGATTGGTGAGGGTGAGTGGTGAGGGGTTTGTGGTGAGTGTGAGTGGTGAGTGGTGAGGGGTCTGTGGTGAGTGTGAGTGATGAGTGGTAAGGTGGTGAGTGGTGAGTGTGAGTGGTGAGTGTGAGTGGTGAGGGTAATTGGTGAGGGTCAGTGGTGAGTGGTGAGGGTGAGTTGTGAGAGGTGAGTGGTGAGGGTGAGTGGTGAGGGTGAGTGTTGAGGGTGAGTGAGTGGTGAGGGTCAGTGGTGAGCGTGAGTGGTGAGGGTGAGTGGTGAGTGGTGAGTAGTGAGGATGATTGGTGAGGGTGAGTGGTGAGGGGTCTGTGGTGAGTGTGAGTGGTGAGTGGTGAGGGGTCTGTGGTAAGTGTGAGTGATGAGTGATGAGTGGTGAGGTGGTGAGTGGTGAGGGTGAGTGGTGGGCGTGAGTGGTGAGAGTGAGTGGTGAGAGGTGAGTGGTTAGGGTCAGTGGTGAGTAGTGAGTGGTGAGGGAGAGGGGTGAGTGGTGAGGGTAAGTGGTGAGGGAGAGGGGTGAGTGGTGAGTGGTGAGGGTGAGTGGTGAGAGTGAGTGGTGAGTGTGAGTGGTGAGGGTGAGTGGTGAGGGTCAGTGGTGAGCGGTGAGAGTGAGTGGTGAGAGGTGAGTGGTGAGGGTGAGTGGTGAGGGTGAGTGGTGAGGGTGAGTGGTGAGCTTGAGTGGTGAGAGTGAGTGGTGAGGGTGAGTAGTGAGGATGATTGGTGAGGGTGAGTGGTGAGGCGTTTGTGGTGAGTGTGAGTGGTGAGTGGTGAGGGGTCTGTGGTGAGTGTGAGTGATGAGTGGTGAGGTGGTGAGTGGTGAGGTGGTGAGTGTGAGTGGTGAGTGTGAGTGGTGAGGGTAATTGGTGAGGGTCAGTGGTGAGTGGTGAGGGTGAGTTGTGAGAGGTGAGTGGTGAGGGTGAGTGGTGAGGGTGAGTGTTGAGGGTGAGTGAGTGGTGAGGGTCAGTGGTGAGCGTGAGTGGTGAGAGTGAGTGGTGAGGTTGAGTGGTGAGTGGTGAGTAGTGAGGATGATTGGTGAGGGTGAGTGGTGAGGGGTCTGTGGTGAGTGTGAGTGGTGAGGGGTCTGTGGTGAGTGTGAGTGATGAGTGATGAGTGGAGAGGTGGTGAGTGGTGAGTGTGAGTGGTGAGTGTGAGTGGTGAGGGTGAGTGGTGAGGGTGAGTGGTGAGCGGTGAGAGTGAGTGGTGAGAGGTGAGTGGTGAGGGTGAGTGGTGAGTAGTGAGGATGATTGGTTAGGGTGAGTGGTGAGCGTGAGTGGTGAGGGAGAGGGGCGAGTAGTGAGGAAAAGTGGTGAGGGACAGGGGTGAGTGGTGAGGGTGAGTGGTGAGCATGAGTGGTGAGGGTGAATGGTGAGTGGTGAGGGAGAGGGGTGAGTGGTGAGGGTGAGTGGAGAGAGTGAGTGATAAGTGGTGAGGGGACTGTGGTGAGTGTGTTTGGTGAGTGATGAGTGGTGAGCGTGAGTGGTGAGGGTGAGTGGTGAGGGTGAGTGGTGAGTAGTGAGGATGATTGGTGAGGGTGAGTGGTGAGTAGTGAGTGGTGAGGGAGAGGGGTGAGTGGTGAGTGGTGAGGGTGAGTGTGAGTGGTGAGGGGTCTGTGGTGAGTGTGAGTGGTGAGGGGTCTGTGGTGAGGTGGTGAGTGTGAGTGGTGAGTGTGAGTGGTGAGTGTGAGTGGTGAGTGTGAGTGTTGAGGGTGAGTGGTGAGAGGGGAGTGGTGACGGTGAGTGGTGAGGGTGAGTGTTGAGGGTGAGTGAGTGGTGAGGGTGAGTGGTGAGCGTGAGTGGTGAGAGTGAGTGGTGAGGGTGAGTGGTGAGTAGTGAGGATGATTGGTGAGGGTGAGTGGTGAGGGGTCTGTGGTGAGTGTGAGTGATGAGTGGTGAGGTGGTGAGTGGTGAGGTGGTGAGTGTGAGTGGTGAGTGTGAGTGGTGAGCGTAAGTGGTGAGGGTCATTTGTGAGTGGTGAGGGTGAGTGGTGAGAGGTGAGTGGTGAGGGTGAGTGGTGAGGGTGAGTGGTGAGGGTGAGTGAGTGGTGAGGGTCAGTGGTGAGCGTGAGTGGTGAGAGTGAGTGGTGAGGGTGAGTGGTGAGTGGTGAGTAGTGAGGATGATTGGTGAGGGTGAGTGGTGAGGGGTCTGTGGTGAGTGTGAGTGGTGAGTGGTGAGGGGTCTGTGGTGAGTGTGAGTGATGATTGGTGAGGTGGTGAGTGGTGAGGTGGTGAGTGTGAGTGGTGAGTGTGAGTGGTGAGGGTGAGTGGTGAGGGTGAGTGGTGAGCGGTGAGAGTGAGTGGTGAGAGGTGAGTGGTGAGGGTGAGTGGTGAGTAGTGAGGATGATTGGTGAGGGTGAGTGGTGAGCGTGAGTGGTGAGGGAGAGGGGCGAGTAGTGAGGAAAAGTGGTGAGGGACAGGGGTGAGTGGTGAGGGTGAGTGGTGAGCATGAGTGGTGAGGGTGAATGGTGAGTGGTGAGGGAGAAGGGTGAGTGGTGAGGGTGAGTGGAGAGAGTGAGTGATAAGTGGTGAGGGGTCTGTGGTGAGTGTGTCTGGTGAGTGATGAGTGGTGAGCGTGAGTGGTGAGGGTGAGGGTGAGTGGTGAGGGTGAGTGGTGAGTAGTGAGGATGATTGGTGAGGGTGAGTGGTGAGTAGTGAGTGGTGAGGGAGAGGGGTGAGTGGTGAGTGGTGAGGGTGAGTGTGAGTGGTGAGGGGTCTGTGGTGAGTGGTGAGTGGTGAGGGGTCTTGGTGAGGTGGTGAGTGTGAGTGGTGAGTGTGAGTGTTGAGGGTGAGTGGTGAGGGTCAGTGGTGAGCGGTGAGAGTGAGTGGTGAGGGTGAGTGGTGAGTGGTGAGTAGTGAGGATGATTGGTGAGGGTGAGTGGTGAGGGGTCTGTGGTGAGTGTGAGTGGTGAGTCGTGAGGGGTCTGTGGTAAGTGTGAGTGATGAGTGATGAGTGGTGAGGTGGTGAGTGGTGAGGGTGAGTGGTGGGCGTGAGTGGTGAGAGTGAGTGGTGAGAGGTGAGTGGTTAGGGTCAGTGGTGAGTAGTGAGTGGTGAGGGAGAGGGGTGAGTGGTGAGGGTAAGTGGTGAGGGAGAGGGGTGAGTGGTGAGTGGTGAGGGTGAGTGGTGAGAGTGAGTGGTGAGTGTGAGTGGTGAGGGTGAGTGGTGAGGGTCAGTGGTGAGCGGTGAGAGTGAGTGGTGAGAGGTGAGTGGTGAGGGTGAGTGGTGAGGGTGAGTGGTGAGGGTGAGTGGTGAGCTTGAGTGGTGAGAGTGAGTGGTGAGGGTGAGTGGTGAGTAGTGAGGATGATTGGTGAGGGTGAGTGGTGAGGCGTTTGTGGTGAGTGTGAGTGGTGAGTGGTGAGGGGTCTGTGGTGAGTGTGAGTGATGAGTGGTAAGGTGGTGAGTGGTGAGGTGGTGAGTGTGAGTGGTGAGTGTGAGTGGTGAGGGTAATTGGTGAGGGTCAGTGGTGAGTGGTGAGGGTGAGTTGTGAGAGGTGAGTGGTGAGGGTGAGTGGTGAGGGTGAGTGTTGAGGGTGAGTGAGTGGTGAGGGTCAGTGGTGAGCGTGAGTGGTGAGAGTGAGTGGTGAGGTTGAGTGGTGAGTGGTGAGTAGTGAGGATGATTGGTGAGGGTGAGTGGTGAGGGGTCTGTGGTGAGTGTGAGTGGTGAGGGGTCTGTGGTGAGTGTGAGTGATGAGTGGAGAGGTGGTGAGTGGTGAGTGTGAGTGGTGAGTGTGAGTGGTGAGGGTGAGTGGTGAGGGTGAGTGGTGAGCGGTGAGAGTGAGTGGTGAGAGGTGAGTGGTGAGGGTGAGTGGTGAGTAGTGAGGATGATTGGTGAGGGTGAGTGGTGAGCGTGAGTGGTGAGGGAGAGGGGCGAGTAGTGAGGAAAAGTGGTGAGGGACAGGGGTGAGTGGTGAGGGTGAGTGGTGAGCATGAGTGGTGAGGGTGAATGGTGAGTGGTGAGGGAGAGGGGTGAGTGGTGAGGGTGAGTGGAGAGAGTGAGTGATAAGTGGTGAGGGGACTGTGGTGAGTGTGTCTGGTGAGTGATGAGTGGTGAGCGTGAGTGGTGAGGGTGAGTGGTGAGGGTGAGTGGTGAGTAGTGAGGATGATTGGTGAGGGTGAGTGGTGAGTAGTGAGTGGTGAGGGAGAGGGGTGAGTGGTGAGTGGTGAGGGTGAGTGTGAGTGGTGAGGGGTCTGTGGTGAGTGTGAGTGGTGAGGGGTCTGTGGTGAGGTGGTGAGTGTGAGTGGTGAGTGTGAGTGGTGAGTGTGAGTGTTGAGGGTGAGTGGTGAGAGGTGAGTGGTGACGGTGAGTGGTGAGGGTGAGTGTTGAGGGTGAGTGAGTGGTGAGGGTGAGTGGTGAGCGTGAGTGGTGAGAGTGAGTGGTGAGGGTGAGTGGTGAGTAGTGAGGATGATTGGTGAGGGTGAGTGGTGAGGGGTCTGTGGTGAGTGTGAGTGATGAGTGGTGAGGTGGTGAGTGGTGAGGTGGTGAGTGTGAGTGGTGAGTGTGAGTGGTGAGCGTAAGTGGTGAGGGTCATTGGTGAGTGGTGAGGGTGAGTGGTGAGAGGTGAGTGGTGAGGGTGAGTGGTGAGGGTGAGTGGTGAGGGTGAGTGAGTGGTGAGGGTCAGTGGTGAGCGTGAGTGGTGAGAGTGAGTGGTGAGGGTGAGTGGTGAGTGGTGAGTAGTGAGGATGATTGGTGAGGGTGAGTGGTGAGGGGTCTGTGGTGAGTGTGAGTGGTGAGTGGTGAGGGGTCTGTGGTGAGTGTGAGTGATGAGTGGTGAGGTGGTGAGTGGTGAGGTGGTGAGTGTGAGTGGTGAGTGTGAGTGGTGAGGGTGAGTGGTGAGGGTGAGTGGTGAGCGGTGAGAGTGAGTGGTGAGAGGTGAGTGGTGAGGGTGAGTGGTGAGTAGTGAGGATGATTGGTGAGGGTGAGTGGTGAGCGTGAGTGGTGAGGGAGAGGGGCGAGTAGTGAGGAAAAGTGGTGAGGGACAGGGGTGAGTGGTGAGGGTGAGTGGTGAGCATGAGTGGTGAGGGTGAATGGTGAGTGGTGAGGGAGAAGGGTGAGTGGTGAGGGTGAGTGGAGAGAGTGAGTGATAAGTGGTGAGGGGTCTGTGGTGAGTGTGTCTGGTGAGTGATGAGTGGTGAGCGTGAGTGGTGAGGGTGAGGGTGAGTGGTGAGGGTGAGTGGTGAGTAGTGAGGATGATTGGTGAGGGTGAGTGGTGAGTAGTGAGTGGTGAGGGAGAGGGGTGAGTGGTGAGTGGTGAGGGTGAGTGTGAGTGGTGAGGGGTCTGTGGTGAGTGGTGAGTGGTGAGGGGTCTTGGTGAGGTGGTGAGTGTGAGTGGTGAGTGTGAGTGTTGAGGGTGAGTGGTGAGGGTCAGTGGTGAGCGGTGAGAGTGAGTGGTGAGGGTGAGTGGTGAGTGGTGAGTAGTGAGGATGATTGGTGAGGGTGAGTGGTGAGGGGTCTGTGGTGAGTGTGAGTGGTGAGTCGTGAGGGGTCTGTGGTAAGTGTGAGTGATGAGTGATGAGTGGTGAGGTGGTGAGTGGTGAGGGTGAGTGGTGGGCGTGAGTGGTGAGAGTGAGTGGTGAGAGGTGAGTGGTTAGGGTCAGTGGTGAGTAGTGAGTGGTGAGGGAGAGGGGTGAGTGGTGAGGGTAAGTGGTGAGGGAGAGGGGTGAGTGGTGAGTGGTGAGGGTGAGTGGTGAGAGTGAGTGGTGAGTGTGAGTGGTGAGGGTGAGTGGTGAGGGTCAGTGGTGAGCGGTGAGAGTGAGTGGTGAGAGGTGAGTGGTGAGGGTGAGTGGTGAGGGTGAGTGGTGAGGGTGAGTGGTGAGCTTGAGTGGTGAGAGTGAGTGGTGAGGGTGAGTGGTGAGTAGTGAGGATGATTGGTGAGGGTGAGTGGTGAGGCGTTTGTGGTGAGTGTGAGTGGTGAGTGGTGAGGGGTCTGTGGTGAGTGTGAGTGATGAGTGGTAAGGTGGTGAGTGGTGAGGTGGTGAGTGTGAGTGGTGAGTGTGAGTGGTGAGGGTAATTGGTGAGGGTCAGTGGTGAGTGGTGAGGGTGAGTTGTGAGAGGTGAGTGGTGAGGGTGAGTGGTGAGGGTGAGTGTTGAGGGTGAGTGAGTGGTGAGGGTCAGTGGTGAGCGTGAGTGGTGAGAGTGAGTGGTGAGGTTGAGTGGTGAGTGGTGAGTAGTGAGGATGATTGGTGAGGGTGAGTGGTGAGGGGTCTGTGGTGAGTGTGAGTGGTGAGGGGTCTGTGGTGAGTGTGAGTGATGAGTGGAGAGGTGGTGAGTGGTGAGTGTGAGTGGTGAGTGTGAGTGGTGAGGGTGAGTGGTGAGGGTGAGTGGTGAGCGGTGAGAGTGAGTGGTGAGAGGTGAGTGGTGAGGGTGAGTGGTGAGTAGTGAGGATGATTGGTGAGGGTGAGTGGTGAGCGTGAGTGGTGAGGGAGAGGGGCGAGTAGTGAGGAAAAGTGGTGAGGGACAGGGGTGAGTGGTGAGGGTGAGTGGTGAGCATGAGTGGTGAGGGTGAATGGTGAGTGGTGAGGGAGAGGGGTGAGTGGTGAGGGTGAGTGGAGAGAGTGAGTGATAAGTGGTGAGGGGACTGTGGTGAGTGTGTCTGGTGAGTGATGAGTGGTGAGCGTGAGTGGTGAGGGTGAGTGGTGAGGGTGAGTGGTGAGTAGTGAGGATGATTGGTGAGGGTGAGTGGTGAGTAGTGAGTGGTGAGGGAGAGGGGTGAGTGGTGAGTGGTGAGGGTGAGTGTGAGTGGTGAGGGGTCTGTGGTGAGTGTGAGTGGTGAGGGGTCTGTGGTGAGGTGGTGAGTGTGAGTGGTGAGTGTGAGTGGTGAGTGTGAGTGTTGAGGGTGAGTGGTGAGAGGTGAGTGGTGACGGTGAGTGGTGAGGGTGAGTGTTGAGGGTGAGTGAGTGGTGAGGGTGAGTGGTGAGCGTGAGTGGTGAGAGTGAGTGGTGAGGGTGAGTGGTGAGTAGTGAGGATGATTGGTGAGGGTGAGTGGTGAGGGGTCTGTGGTGAGTGTGAGTGATGAGTGGTGAGGTGGTGAGTGGTGAGGTGGTGAGTGTGAGTGGTGAGTGTGAGTGGTGAGCGTAAGTGGTGAGGGTCATTGGTGAGTGGTGAGGGTGAGTGGTGAGAGGTGAGTGGTGAGGGTGAGTGGTGAGGGTGAGTGGTGAGGGTGAGTGAGTGGTGAGGGTCAGTGGTGAGCGTGAGTGGTGAGAGTGAGTGGTGAGGGTGAGTGGTGAGTGGTGAGTAGTGAGGATGATTGGTGAGGGTGAGTGGTGAGGGGTCTGTGGTGAGTGTGAGTGGTGAGTGGTGAGGGGTCTGTGGTGAGTGTGAGTGATGAGTGGTGAGGTGGTGAGTGGTGAGGTGGTGAGTGTGAGTGGTGAGTGTGAGTGGTGAGGGTGAGTGGTGAGGGTGAGTGGTGAGCGGTGAGAGTGAGTGGTGAGAGGTGAGTGGTGAGGGTGAGTGGTGAGTAGTGAGGATGATTGGTGAGGGTGAGTGGTGAGCGTGAGTGGTGAGGGAGAGGGGCGAGTAGTGAGGAAAAGTGGTGAGGGACAGGGGTGAGTGGTGAGGGTGAGTGGTGAGCATGAGTGGTGAGGGTGAATGGTGAGTGGTGAGGGAGAAGGGTGAGTGGTGAGGGTGAGTGGAGAGAGTGAGTGATAAGTGGTGAGGGGTCTGTGGTGAGTGTGTCTGGTGAGTGATGAGTGGTGAGCGTGAGTGGTGAGGGTGAGGGTGAGTGGTGAGGGTGAGTGGTGAGTAGTGAGGATGATTGGTGAGGGTGAGTGGTGAGTAGTGAGTGGTGAGGGAGAGGGGTGAGTGGTGAGTGGTGAGGGTGAGTGTGAGTGGTGAGGGGTCTGTGGTGAGTGGTGAGGGGTCTTGGTGAGGTGGTGAGTGTGAGTGGTGAGTGTGAGTGTTGAGGGTGAGTGGTGACGGTCAGTGGTGAGCGGTGAGAGTGAGTGGTGAGAGGTGAGTGGTGAGGGTGAGTGGTGAGGGTGAGTGTTGAGGGTGAGTGAGTGGTGAGGGTGAGTGGTGAGTGTGAGTGGTGAGAGTGAGTGGTGAGGGTGAGTGGTGAGTAGTGAGGATGATTGGTGAGGGTGAGTGGTGAGGGGTTTGTGGTGAGTGTGAGTGGTGAGTGGTGAGGGGTCTGTGGTGAGTGTGAGTGATGAGTGGTGAGGTGGTGAGTGGTGAGGTGGTGAGTGTGAGTGGTGAGTGTGAGTGGTGAGCGTAAGTGGTGAGGGTCAGTGGTGAGTGGTGAGGGTGAGTGGTGAGAGGTGAGTGGTGAGGGTGAGTGGTGAGGGTGAGTGGTGAGGGTGAGTGAGTGGTGAGGGTCAGTGGTGAGCGTGAGTGGTGAGAGTGAGTGGTGAGGGTGAGTGGTGAGTAGTGAGGATGATTGGTGAGGGTGAGTGGTGAGGGGTCTGTGGTGAGTGTGAGTGGTGAGTGTTGAGGGGTCTGTGGTGAGTGTGAGTGATGAGTGGTGAGGTGGTGAGTGGTGAGGTGGTGAGTGTGAGTGGTGAGTGTGAGTGGTGAGGGTGAGTGGTGAGGGTGAGTGGTGAGCGGTGAGAGTGAGTGGTGAGAGGTGAGTGGTGAGGGTGAGTGGTGAGTAGTGAGGATGATTGGTGAGGGTGAGTGGTGAGCGTGAGTGGTGAGAGAGAGGGGCGAGTAGTGAGGAAAAGTGGTGAGGGACAGGGGTGAGTGGTGAGGGTGAGTGGTGAGCGTGAGTGGTGAGGGAGAGGGGCGAGTAGTGAGGAAAAGTGGTGAGGGACAGGGGTGAGTGGTGAGGGTGAGTGGTGAGCGTGAGTGGTGAGAGTGAATGGTGAGTGGTGAGGGAGAGGGGTGAGTGGTGAGGGTGAGTGGAGAGAGTGAGTGATAAGTGGTGAGGGGTCTGTGGTGAGTGTGTTTGGTGAGTGATGAGTGGTGAGCGTGAGTGGTGAGGGTGAGTGGTGAGTAGTGAGTGGTGAGGGAGAGGGGTGAGTGGTGAGTGGTGAGGGTGAGTGTGAGTGGTGAGGGGTCTGTGGTGAGTGGTGAGGGGTCTGTGGTGAGGTGGTGAGTGTGAGTGGTGAGTGTGAGTGGTGAGTGTGAGTGGTGAGGGTGAGTGGTGAGGGTCAGTGGTGAGCGGTGAGAGTGAGTGGTGAGAGGTGAGTGGTGAGGGTGAGTGGTGAGGGTGACTGTTGAGGGTGAGTGAGTGGTGAGGGTGAGTGGTGAGAGTGAGTGGTGAGGGTGAGTGGTGAGTAGTGAGGATGATTGGTGAGGGTGAGTGGTGAGGGGTTTGTGGTGAGTGTGAGTGGTGAGTGGTGAGGGGTCTGTGGTGAGTGATGAGTGGTGAGGTGGTGAGTGGTGAGGTGGTGAGTGTGAGTGGTGAGGGTGAGTGGTGAGGGTCAGTGGTGAGCGGTGAGTGTGAGTGGTGAAAGGTGAGTGGTGAGGGTGAGTGTTGACGGTGAGTGAGTGGTGAGGGTGAGTGGTGGGCGTGAGTGGTGAGAGTGAGTGGTGAGAGGTGAGTGGTTAGGGTCAGTGGTGAGTAGTGAGTGGTGAGGGAGAGGGGTGAGTGGTGAGGGTAAGTGGTGAGGGAAAGGGGTGAGTGGTGAGTGGTGAGGGTGAGTGGTGAGAGTGAGTGGTGAGTGTGAGTGGTGAGGGTGAGTGGTGAGGGTCAGTGGTGAGCGGTGAGAGTGAGTGGTGAGAGGTGAGTGGTGAGGGTGAGTGGTGAGGGTGAGTGGTGAGCTTGAGTGGTGAGAGTGAGTGGTGAGGGTGAGTGGTGAGTAGTGTGGATGATTGGTGAGGGTGAGGGTGAGTGGTGAGGGGTTTGTGGTGAGTGTGAGTGGTGAGTGGTGAGGGGTCTGTGGTGAGTGTGAGTGATGAGTGGTGAGGTGGTGAGTGGTGAGGTGGTGAGTGTGAGTGGTGAGTGTGAGTGGTGAGGGTAAGTGGTGAGGGTCAGTGGTGAGTGGTGAGGGTGAGTGGTGAGAGGTGAGTGGTGAGGGTGAGTGGTGCGGGTGAGTGTTGAGGGTGAGTGAGTGGTGAGGGTCAGTGGTGAGCGTGAGTGGTGAGAGTGAGTGGTGAGGGTGAGTGGTGAGTGGTGAGTAGTGAGGATGATTGGTGAGGGTGAGTGGTGAGGGGTCTGTGGTGAGTGTGAGTGGTGACTGGTGAGGGGTCTGTGGTGAGTGTGAGTGATGAGTGGTGAGGTGGTGAGTGGTGAGGTGGTGAGTGTGAGTGGTGAGTGTGAGTGGTGAGGGTGAGTGGTGAGGGTGAGTGGTGAGGGAGAGGGGCGAGTAGTGAGGAATAGTGGTGAGGGACAGGGGTGAGTGGTGAGGGTGAGTGGTGAGCGTGAGTGGTGAGGGTGAATGGTGAGTGGTGAGGGAGAGGGGTGAGTGGTGAGGGTGAGTGGAGAGAGTGAGTGATAAGTGGTGAGGGGTCTGTGGTGAGTGTGTCTGGTGAGTGATGAGTGGTGAGCGTGAGTGGTGAGGGTGAGTGGTGAGGGTGAGTGGTGAGTAGTGAGGATGATTGGTGAGGGTGAGTGGTGTGTAGTGAGTGGTGAGGGAGAGGGGTGAGTGGTGAGTGGTGAGGGTGAGTGTGAGTGGTGAGGGGTCTGTGGTGAGTGTGAGTGGTGAGTGGTGAGGGGTCTGTGGTGAAGTGGTGAGTGTGAGTGGTGAGTGTGAGAGGTGAGTGTGAGTGGTGAGGGTGAGTGGTGAGGGTCAGTGGTGAGCGGTGAGAGTGAGTGGTGAGAGGTGAGTGGTGAGGGTGTGTGGTGAGGGTGAGTGTTGAGGGTGAGTGAGTGGTGAGGGTGAGTGGTGAGCGTGAGTGGTGAGAGTGAGTGGTGAGGGTGAGTGGTGAGTAGTGAGGATGATTGGTGAGGGTGAGTGGTGAGGGGTTTGTGGTGAGTGTGAGTGGTGAGGGGTCTGTGGTGAGTGTGAGTGGTGAGGTGGTGAGTGGTGAGGTGGTGAGTGTGAGTGGTGAGTGTGAGTGGTGAGGGTAAGTGGTGAGGGTCAATGGTGAGTGGTGAGGGTGAGTGGTAAGAGGTGAGTGGTGAGGGTGAGTGGTGAGGGTGAGTGTTGAGGGTGAGTGAGTGGTGAGGGTCAGTGGTGAGCGTGAGTGGTGAGAGTGAGTGGTGAGGGTGAGTGGTGAGTGGTGAGTAGTGAGGATGATTGGTGAGGGTGAGTGGTGAGGGGTCTGTGGTGAGTGGTGAGTGGTGAGGGGTCTGTGGTGAGTGTGAGTGATGAGTGATGAATGGTGAGGTGGTGAGTGGTGAGGTGGTGAGTGTGAGTGGTGAGTGTGAGTGGTGAGGGTGAGTGGTGAGGGTGAGTGGTGATCGGTGAGAGTGACTGGTGAGAGGTGAGTGGTGAGGGTGAGTGGTGAGTAGTGAGGATGATTGGTGAGGGTGAGTGGTGAGCGTGAGTGGTGAGGGAGAGGGGCGAGTAGTGAGGAATAGTGGTGAGGGACAGGGGTGAGTGGTGAGGGTGAGTGGTGAGCGTGAGTGGTGAGGGTGAATGGTGAGTGGTGAGGGAGAGTGGTGAGTGGTGAGGGTGAGTGGAGAGAGTGAGTGATAAGTGGTGAGGGGTCTGTGGTGAGTGTGTCTGGTGAGTGATGAGTGGTGAGCGTGAGTGGTGAGGGTAAGTGGTGAGGGTCAATGGTGAGTGGTGAGGGTGAGTGGTGAGAGGTGAGTGGTGAGGGTGAGTGGTGAGGGTGAGTGTTGAGGGTGAGTGAGTGGTGAGGGTCAGTGGTGAGCGTGAGTGGTGAGAGTGAGTGGTGAGGGTGAGTGGTGAGTGGTGAGTAGTGAGGATGATTGGTGAGGGTGAGTGGTGAGGGGTCTGTGGTGAGTGTGAGTGGTGAGTGGTGAGGGGTCTGTGGTGAGTGTGAGTGATGAGTGATGAGTGGTGAGGTGGTGAGTGGTGAGGTGGTGAGTGTGAGTGGTGAGTGTGAGTGGTGAGGGTGAGTGGTGAGGGTGAGTGGTGATCGGTGAGAGTGACTGGTGAGAGGTGAGTGGTGAGGGTGAGTGGTGAGTAGTGAGGATGATTGGTGAGGGTGAGTGGTGAGCGTCAGTGGTGAGGGAGAGGGGCGAGTAGTGAGGAATAGTGGTGAGGGACAGGGGTGAGTGGTTAGGGTGAGTGGTGAGCGTGAGTGGTGAGGGTGAGTGGTGAGGGAGAGGGGTGAGTGGTGAGGGTGAGTGGAGAGAGTGAGTGATAAGTGGTGAGGGGTCTGTGGTGAGTGTGTCTGGTGAGTGATGAGTGGTGAGCGTGAGTGGTGAGGGTGAGTGGTGAGGGTGAGTGGTGAGTAGTGAGGATGATTGGTGAGGGTGAGTGGTGTGTAGTGAGTGGTGAGGGAGAGGGGTGAGTGGTGAGTGGTGAGGGTGAGTGTGAGTGGTGAGGGGTCTGTGGTGAGTGTGAGTGGTGAGTGGTGAGGGGTCTGTGGTGAGGTGGTGAGTGTGAGTGGTGAGTGTGAGAGGTGAGTGTGAGTGGTGAGGGTGAGTGGTGAGGGTCAGTGGTGAGCGGTGAGAGTGAGTGGTGAGAGGTGAGTGGTGAGGGTGAGTGGTGAGGGTGAGTGTTGAGGGTGAGTGAGTGGTGAGGGTGAGTGGTGAGCGTGAGTGGTGAGAGTGAGTGGTGAGGGTGAGTGGTGAGTAGTGAGGATGATTGGTGAGGGTGAGTTGTGAGGGGTTTGTGGTGAGTGTGAGTGGTGAGTGGTGAGGGGTCTGTGGTGAGTGTGAGTGATGAGTGGTGAGGTGGTGAGTGTGAGTGGTGAGTGTGAGTGGTGAGGGTAAGTGGTGAGGGTCAGTGGTGAGTGGTGAGGGTGAGTGGTGAGAGGTGACTGGTGAGGGTGAGTGGTGAGGGTGAGTGTTGAGGGTGAGTGAGTGATGAGGGTCAGTGGTGAGCGTGAGTGGTGAGAGTGAGTGGTGTGGGTGAGTGGTGAGTAGTGAGAATGATTGGTGAGGGTGAGTGGTGAGGTGGTGAGTGGTGAGGTGGTGAGCGTGAGTGGTGAGAGTGAGTGGTGAGGGTGAGTGGTGAGTGGTGAGTAGTGAGGATGATTGGTGAGGGTGAGTGGTGAGGGGTCTGTGGTGAGTGGTGAGTGGTGAGGGGTCTGTGGTGAGTGTGAGTGATGAGTGATGAATGGTGAGGTGGTGAGTGGTGAGGTGGTGAGTGTGAGTGGTGAGTGTGAGTGGTGAGGGTGAGTGGTGAGGGTGAGTGGTGATCGGTGAGAGTGACTGGTGAGAGGTGAGTGGTGAGGGTGAGTGGTGAGTAGTGAGGATGATTGGTGAGGGTGAGTGGTGAGCGTGAGTGGTGAGGGAGAGGGGCGAGTAGTGAGGAATAGTGGTGAGGGACAGGGGTGAGTGGTGAGGGTGAGTGGTGAGCGTGAGTGGTGAGGGTGAATGGTGAGTGGTGAGGGAGAGTGGTGAGTGGTGAGGGTGAGTGGAGAGAGTGAGTGATAAGTGGTGAGGGGTCTGTGGTGAGTGTGTCTGGTGAGTGATGAGTGGTGAGCGTGAGTGGTGAGGGTAAGTGGTGAGGGTCAATGGTGAGTGGTGAGGGTGAGTGGTGAGAGGTGAGTGGTGAGGGTGAGTGGTGAGGGTGAGTGTTGAGGGTGAGTGAGTGGTGAGGGTCAGTGGTGAGCGTGAGTGGTGAGAGTGAGTGGTGAGGGTGAGTGGTGAGTGGTGAGTAGTGAGGATGATTGGTGAGGGTGAGTGGTGAGGGGTCTGTGGTGAGTGTGAGTGGTGAGTGGTGAGGGGTCTGTGGTGAGTGTGAGTGATGAGTGATGAGTGGTGAGGTGGTGAGTGGTGAGGTGGTGAGTGTGAGTGGTGAGTGTGAGTGGTGAGGGTGAGTGGTGAGGGTGAGTGGTGATCGGTGAGAGTGACTGGTGAGAGGTGAGTGGTGAGGGTGAGTGGTGAGTAGTGAGGATGATTGGTGAGGGTGAGTGGTGAGCGTCAGTGGTGAGGGAGAGGGGCGAGTAGTGAGGAATAGTGGTGAGGGACAGGGGTGAGTGGTTAGGGTGAGTGGTGAGCGTGAGTGGTGAGGGTGAGTGGTGAGGGAGAGGGGTGAGTGGTGAGAGTGAGTGGAGAGAGTGAGTGATAAGTGGTGAGGGGTCTGTGGTGAGTGTGTCTGGTGAGTGATGAGTGGTGAGCGTGAGTGGTGAGGGTGAGTGGTGAGGGTGAGTGGTGAGTAGTGAGGATGATTGGTGAGGGTGAGTGGTGTGTAGTGAGTGGTGAGGGAGAGGGGTGAGTGGTGAGTGGTGAGGGTGAGTGTGAGTGGTGAGGGGTCTGTGGTGAGTGTGAGTGGTGAGTGGTGAGGGGTCTGTGGTGAGGTGGTGAGTGTGAGTGGTGAGTGTGAGAGGTGAGTGTGAGTGGTGAGGGTGAGTGGTGAGGGTCAGTGGTGAGCGGTGAGAGTGAGTGGTGAGAGGTGAGTGGTGAGGGTGAGTGGTGAGGGTGAGTGTTGAGGGTGAGTGAGTGGTGAGGGTGAGTGGTGAGCGTGAGTGGTGAGAGTGAGTGGTGAGGGTGAGTGGTGAGTAGTGAGGATGATTGGTGAGGGTGAGTTGTGAGGGGTTTGTGGTGAGTGTGAGTGGTGAGTGGTGAGGGGTCTGTGGTGAGTGTGAGTGATGAGTGGTGAGGTGGTGAGTGTGAGTGGTGAGTGTGAGTGGTGAGGGTAAGTGGTGAGGGTCAGTGGTGAGTGGTGAGGGTGAGTGGTGAGAGGTGACTGGTGAGGGTGAGTGGTGAGGGTGAGTGTTGAGGGTGAGTGAGTGATGAGGGTCAGTGGTGAGCGTGAGTGGTGAGAGTGAGTGGTGTGGGTGAGTGGTGAGTAGTGAGAATGATTGGTGAGGGTGAGTGGTGAGGTGGTGAGTGGTGAGGTGGTGAGTGTGAGTGGTAAGTGTGAGTGGTGAGGGTGAGTGGTGAGGGTCAGTGGTGAGCGGTGAGAGTGAGTGGTGAGAGGTGAGTGGTGAGTAGTGAGGATGATTGGTGAGGGTGAGTGGTGAGCGTGAGTGGTGAGGGAGAGGGGCGAGTAGTGAGGAAAAGTGGTGAGGGACAGGGGTGAGTGGTGAGTGGTGAGGGTGAGTGGTGAGCGTGAGTGGTGAGGGTGAATGGTGAGTGGTGAGGGAGAGGGGTGAGTGGTGAGTGGTGAGGGTGAGTTAAGAGAGTGAGTGGTGAGGGGTCTGTGGTGAGTGTGAGTGGTGAGTGATGAGTGGTGAGTGGTGAGGTGGTGAGTGTGAGTGGTGAGTGTGAGTGGTGAGTGTGATTGGTGAGGGTGAGTGGTGAGGGTCAGTGGTGAGCGGTGAGAGTGAGTGGTGAGAGGTGAGTGGTGAGGGTGAGTGGTGAGGGTTAGTGTTGTGGGTGAGTGAGTGGTGAGGGTGAGTGGTGAGCGTGAGTGGTGAGGGTGAGTGGTGAGGGTAAGTGGTGAGTAATGAGGATGATTGGTGAGGGTGAGTGGTGAGTGTGAGTGGTGAGTGTGAGTGTTGAGCGGTGAGAGTGAGTGGTGAGGGTGAGTGGTGAGCGTGAGTGGTGAGAGTAAGTGGTGAGGGTGAGTGGTGAGTGGTGAGTAGTGAGGATGATTGGTGAGGGTGAGTGGTGAGGGGTCTGTGGTGAGTGTGAGTGGTGAGGGGTCTGTGGTGAGTGATGAGTGGTGAGGTGGTGAGTGGTGAGGTGCTGAGTGTGAGTGGTGAGTGTGAGTGGTGAGGGTCAGTGGTGAGTGGTGAGAGTGAGTGTTGAGAGGTGAGTGGTGAGGGTGAGTGGTGAGGGTGAGTCTTGAGGGTGAGTGAGTGGTGAGAGTGAGTGGTGAGCGTTAGTGGTGAGGGTGAGTGGTGAGGGTGAGTGGTGAGTAGTGAGGATGATTGGTGAGGGTGAGGGTGAGTGGTGAGTGTGAGTGGTGAGCAGTGTGAGTGAGTGGTGAGGGTGAGTGGTGAGGGTGAGTGGTGAGAGTCAGTGGTGAGCGGTGAGAGTGAGTGGTGAGAGGTGAGTGGTGAAGGTGAGTGGTGAGGGTGAGTGTCGAGGGTGAGTGAGTGGTGAGGGTGAGTGGTGAGCGTGAGTGGTGAGGGTGAGTGGTGAGGGTGAGTGGTGAGTAGTGAGGATGATTGGTGAGGGTGAGTGGTGAGGGGTTTGTGGTGAGTGTGAGTGGTGAGTGGTGAGGGGTCTGTGGTGAGTGTGAGTGATGAGTGGTGAGGTGGTGAGTGGTGAGGTGGTGAGTGTGAGTGGTGAGTGTGAGTGGTGAGGGTATGTGGTGAGGGTCAGTGGTGAGTGGTGAGGGTGAGTGGTGAGAGGTGAGTGGTGAGGGTGAGTGGTGAGGGTGAGTGTTGAGGGTGAGTGGTGAGGGTCAGTGGTGAGCGTGAGTGGTGAGAGTGAGTGATGAGGGTGAGTGGTGAGTGGTGAGTAGTGAGGATGATTGGTGAGGGTGAGTGGTGAGGGGTCTGTGGTGAGTGTGAGTGATGAGTGATGAGTGGTGAGGTGGTGAGTGGTGAGGTGGTGAGTGTGAGTGGTGAGCGGTGAGGATGATTGGTGAGGGTGAGTGGTGAGCGTGAGTGGTGAGGGAGAGGGGCGAGTAGTGAGGAAAAGTGGTGAGGGACAGGGGTGAGTGGTGAGGGTGAGTGGTGAGCGTGAGTGGTGAGGGAGAGGGGCGAGTAGTGAGGAAAAGTGGTGAGGGACAGGGGTGAGTGGTGAGGGTGAGTGGTGAGCGTGAGTGGTGAGGGTGAATGGTGAGTGGTGAGGGAGAGGGGTGAGTGGTGAGGGTGAGTGGAGAGAGTGAGTGATAAGTGGTGAGGGGTCTGTGGTGAGTGTGTCTGGTGAGTGATGAGTGGTGAGCGTGAGTGGTGAGGGTGAGTGGTTAGTGTTGAGTAGTGAGGATGATTGGTGAGGGTGAGTGGTGAGTAGTGAGTGGTGAGGGTGAGTGTGAGTGGTGAGGGGTCTGTGGTGAGTGGTGAGTGGTGAGGGGTCTGTGGTGAGTGTGAGTGGTGAGTGTGAGTGGTGAGTGTGAGTGGTGAGGGTGAGTGGTGAGGGTCAGTGGTGAGCGGTGAGAGTGAGTGGTGAGAGGTGAGTGGTGAGGGTGAGTGGTGAGTGTGAGTGTTGAGGGTGAGTGAGTGGTGAGGGTGAGTGGTGAGCGTGAGTGGTGAGAGTGAGTGGTGCGTGTGAGTGGTGAGTAGTGAGAATGATTGGTGAGGGTGAGTGGTGAGGTGGTGAGTGGTGAGGTGGTGAGTGTGAGTGGTAAGTGTGAGTGGTGAGGGTGAGTGGTGAGGGTCAGTGGTGAGCGGTGAGAGTGAGTGGTGAGAGGTGAGTGGTGAGTAGTGAGGATGATTGGTGAGGGTGAGTGGTGAGCGTGAGTGGTGAGGGAGAGGGGCGAGTAGTGAGGAAAAGTGGTGAGGGACAGGGGTGAGTGGTGAGGGTGAGTGGTGAGCGTGAGTGGTGAGGGTGAATGGTGAGTGGTGAGGGAGAGGGGTGAGTGGTGAGTGGTGAGGGTGAGTTAAGAGAGTGAGTGGTGAGGGGTCTGTGGTGAGTGTGAGTGGTGAGTGATGAGTGGTGAGTGGTGAAGTGGTGAGTGTGAGTGGTGAGTGTGAGTGGTGAGTGTGATTGGTGAGGGTGAGTGGTGAGGGTCAGTGGTGAGCGGTGAGAGTGAGTGGTGAGAGGTGAGTGGTGAGGGTGAGTGGTGAGGGTTAGTGTTGTGGGTGAGTGAGTGGTGAGGGTGAGTGGTGAGCGTGAGTGGTGAGGGTGAGTGGTGAGGGTAAGTGGTGAGTAATGAGGATGATTGGTGAGGGTGAGTGGTGAGTGTGAGTGGTGAGTGTGAGTGTTGAGCGGTGAGAGTGAGTGGTGAGGGTGAGTGGTGAGCGTGAGTGGTGAGAGTGAGTGGTGAGGGTGAGTGGTGAGTGGTGAGTAGTGAGGATGATTGGTGAGGGTGAGTGGTGAGGGGTCTGTGGTGAGTGTGAGTGGTGAGGGGTCTGTGGTGAGTGATGAGTGGTGAGGTGGTGAGTGGTGAGGTGCTGAGTGTGAGTGGTGAGTGTGAGTGGTGAGGGTCAGTGGTGAGTGGTGAGAGTGAGTGTTGAGAGGTGAGTGGTGAGGGTGAGTGGTGAGGGTGAGTCTTGAGGGTGAGTGAGTGGTGAGAGTGAGTGGTGAGCGTTAGTGGTGAGGGTGAGTGGTGAGGGTGAGTAGTGAGGATGATTGGTGAGGGTGAGGGTGAGTGGTGAGTGTGAGTGGTGAGCAGTGAGAGTGAGTGGTGAGGGTGAGTGGTGAGGGTGAGTGGTGAGAGTCAGTGGTGAGCGGTGAGAGTGAGTGGTGAGAGGTGAGTGGTGAAGGTTAGTGGTGAGGGTGAGTGTCGAGGGTGAGTGAGTGGTAAGGGTGAGTGGTGAGCGTGAGTGGTGAGGGTGAGTGGTGAGGGTGAGTGGTGAGTAGTGAGGATGATTGGTGAGGGTGAGGGTGAGTGGTGAGTGGTGAGCAGTGAGAGTGAGTGGTGAGGGTGAGTGGTGAGGGTGAGTGGTGAGAGTCAGTGGTGAGCGGTGAGAGTGAGTGGTGAGAGGTGAGTGGTGAAGGTGAGTGGTGAGGGTGAGTGTTGAGGGTGAGTGAGTGGTGAGGGTGAGTGGTGAGCGTGAGTGGTGAGAGTGAGTGGTGAGGGTGAGTGGTGAGTAGTGAGGATGATTGGTGAGGGTGAGTGGTGAGGGGTCTGTGGTGAGTGTGAGTGGTGAGGGGTCTGTGGTGAGTGTGAGTATTGAGTGATGAGTGGTGAGGCGGTGAGTGGTGAGGTGGTGAGTGTGAGTGTGAGATTAATACTGTCTAATCGCTATAATTTTATTATCTACCGACCCTGTAATAGTAATTGCACAGATTGGGGTGGGGGGGGAGTGACGAGGACGTGAAACTTTGATGAATTTACCTCAGCGTCGCGTGTTAATGTGTGTGCATATTTTTTACGGGAATAAAAAATGGCGTCCACTCCGCAGCGACGGCATTGCTGCCCGTTGGCAGGGGCAACCGCCCGTTGCCGGGGGCAACCGCCCGTTGCCAGGGGCAACCGCCCTTGCGCATGCGCATCGGCGTGCTTCGTCGCGCAACTGTCGGCAAAAGTAAATAAATAAATAAAGAGAAATCGCACTAAATCGATAATCGGACCGCTTTAAAGTTTAGGAACGAAAAAACGGAAATGCCTATTCCCACCGCGGGGCCGGGGCGTACCCACCGGCAAAATTTTATCTCGGCGTACCCCACGGCTCGAGAGCCAAATCCCCCGCAAGCGAGCGTACGCAGATGGACAGACGGACGGACAGACAGACAGACAAAAAATGACTTTTATAGGTTAGATATATATTTATGCACGACAGACAGACAAAAAATCCCTGGTGGGCAGTGTGGAACATATTGTTCCTACCTGTGTAGTGATTTATCAGGGAGACAGACGACGTAGTTGAGGCACACTCTTTTATTTAACCAAATGGCGGTAACAATACTCGAAGGGGTAACGGCCCCTTCACCCGTACTCAATGGGAAACACCCCTAGCACTATTCCCTGACTGTCCTATTCCCGGTCCTCTGCTATGAGTGCTAGGGGAGGCTATCTGATCCGGCCCTGGTCAAGCACGGATCCCGGCACCCAGCTAACCAGGCCGTGCTCTTACAAAAGCACCGGTCCTGGAGCTCTTGGGGCCGTGCCACTGGCTTGCCCTGCTCGGCCCTGAGAAGGACAGCGAGCCAGGGGAGTCCCAGGGCCTATTCTGCCGGTCTTCAGTCTTCCCTGGTAAGCTTCTAACACACTGGCCTCGAGCCCTCTGGCTCCCCGCCTTTTATAGGAAACCTCTCCGAGGGGTGGGGCTATGGGGGATCACAGCGCCCCCATGGCCCCCCAGGGTTAACCGATGCGGACGTGGATGTAGACACCCGTGTGTGGGTGCAGACACCCTTGTGTTTCTGTCCGCCTTTCTCCCCGTAACAACCCCTACACCTGTATAATCCCTGGTGGGCAGTGGGGAACTGTTGTTCCTACCTGTATTTCGAGGACCATACCCCGGAGCTTGCCGTTGCAAGACTGATTTGGGTGGTTTGGCTTCTTTGTTTTATCCAAAAAATTTCGCCTCCGGCTAGTCTTCTCACAAAGGACCGGAATTTATTTGATGATAGAACAACTGTCCTTTTGATTTGTGACCGTTTGTCCCGGTATACGTGTGTGTCTGTTTGTTATAATTTATTTCATTAATTTCCGAAGTCACATCAAGGCCCGGCCCCTGTCCCCTTCCTCCGGTCATCTCATGGCCTGTGGACACAGATGCTCTCAATTGCCCCTAAGTGTGGTCATTCCAGTTTTACAACTTTCCGCAGTAATTAACCTCCAGATGTCCCCTATGTGGGCGAGGCAGCGGGGGGGCGGGGGGGGGGGTCCTTTTGGCCTTTTGTTGTCTCAAGGGAGGAGTTCGCAGGTATGCATTACTGAATTTTTTTGGAACTTGCTGAATCCATATACATGAGAAAATCTATTACATTTACAATAGGCAATATCACTCTTTATATATGTTTTTGGAAAAGGCTATATACAACAACACACATACACCGAGACCACTCACTGGTTAAGGTTATCGGGTTTATTTGCTCTCCGTATTGGGTAGGTTATTTAGCGGACGCCCACATTGGTTGGGTTATTTATCCCGAAAGTCGCCTCTACGTGTTGTTCTTTCAAGGCCACAGCATTATTAATTTTTAGTTTGTTTATATGAATTGCGTTTGAGCGCCTTTGCCAGAGCAACTTTACCTAATAATCCACCGCTAGAGATTCGCCCACGAGAAGGCACCACGTGTCCATGCACTGCAATGATATTCGCAGGGCCAGGCTCCAGCCAAATGTGTTATAAAGACCTGTGCCAAACTCGGACCCACATCTAACCGAGTGGGTCCCTGTCATTAACATCTGGCAGTTCACCAGTGTTTCTTCAAGCGAGCCTGACTGCTGATGTGATACTGAGTGTCGAACCCTGTCCAAGGTGTTGCTTTTGTTGCTGTTGATGATATGGACTCTTGGAAAGTTGTGCGGCTGACGGGATGAGTAGAACTGCTCGAATTGTGTGCAGAGGCGGCTATGTGGAGGCTGTTATGCTCAGATATTTTGTTCCTTGTGATGCAACAGCTGTCGTAAGTTTGTCCACATCATGTGATAAGTGCAGAACCTATAATGCATATACAGTATATGCAACTCAACCCTGTAGTCCGAACCCAAAAGCCCCGTCCATAACCTGCATGTAATGCACATATATCCACCTCAACCTTATAGCCCTAACCATATTAAATTTTCTGGATTCAGAATTCTATGGCGTTGGAATGTGGACTCCTGGATGTGAAAGTCAGACTCTGGGAAGTGTAATTGTAATTCCTTGATTTGGAATCGGGACTCCCACTATGGAATTCCGACTCCCTGGAATAAAATCCGGACTCCCTGGAATGGAATCGAGACTCCTTAGGCTAGCAAGTGAGATGCCTCAAAAAGGAATATGGTATATAAAACAATACGTGCTCCGGATAAATAACTCCAGAAACCCCAAACCTGCTCAGGACCCACCTGTG
Source organism: Lampetra planeri (assembly GCF_965212315.1). Classification (NCBI taxonomy): domain Eukaryota; kingdom Metazoa; phylum Chordata; class Hyperoartia; order Petromyzontiformes; family Petromyzontidae; genus Lampetra; species Lampetra planeri. Next base: position 23,477,932 of record NC_136108.1, on the reverse strand, counting down.
TACCCACCCCTGACCCACTGCGGACTCACCCTGGACTCCAATCGGACCCACAAAGAATATTACAAGCTCCAATCCGTCACAATTGATACATATGTAATGACTCTCGGACGATGGGAACTGTAGACGGTTGCTTTATTATTATTTTGGACGCTTCACCCGGATAACTTGGCCAGGGATAACACGCAAGTAGCGACGGCGTGAAGACAGCGACGGAATGAATACAGCGACGACCCCGATCCCAAGGCAGCCCCGAACGTTTCCCCTCGCCTCCTGCCCCCGCCACGCCCCTTTTCTCGAACTCTCTGGCCCGTTCCCGAACGTCCCTGATGGTTCCCTTCTGTCACAACTCGTCCTCTATTATTATCAATCCCCTGTAATTTATACTCGCGCCTGCCAGTCCACTGTCTCCACACACGCACTGTCTCTACACATACAATGGATCAACAGCAACTTCAACAACCATTCCATTATTTGGACAACTGATGTGGAGAGAATGCAATCCTAACACGGTTTATACAGCAGATCAGCTTTTTTGACAAAAATGCAAATCAATATTGACTTCCACAAAGCCAGCAGTAAATGTTCTGCCCATGTTTTATTTACAAAAGAGGCTCAATATCATGAAAATTAAACCTGTGCAACATATTGGGCTTACAAATGTCAGCGCAATCGAATAGCAGTAACGTGATGCTTGGTTCAATATTGTGCAGCAATTCTATTTGACACTATCCCCAAATGTAGTGTATATAAAAACACAATCTTAAATAATATTTTACATTTAGTCTAGACAATCAAGAACACAGTTTAACAGAGGCAGTACGGTAAGTCCTCACTTAAAGCGTGTTCACACCACGCGTTTTCGCTAGAATGCAGTTCTTCCATCAGGGAACCCTTTTTACACAACACGGAATTATAACGTGGAACGTGCACTGTTATAATGCGGAATACATACCGTTATAAGACAGAACATACCCGTTATATCGTGCAATACATCCATTATAACATTAATGGCGCCCATTAAAACGTCGACGACGAACTACTTTATTGAACTGCGTGGCTGTGCGGTTCGATACAGTTTGCGGAATGATACTGTGAGGCAGCAGCATACTCTCTGAAATTGTTGTCGCTTAAAGCATTGTTAGCTTAACACGCCACTTTTCAAGAATGCAACTACCGCATTAAACGAGGGCTTACTATATGTTACGTTTACAAAGGACGTTGGGTGAATACCCTTGATGTTAATTCCAATTCCCTACTGTGAGGCGTGGCTTTGCAATTGTCAGTTTAAGAAATTGTAAGTTTAAGAAATAAAGATGTATGTTTCAAAACGCCAGTTACTCAATCGTAATACAATAGAGATCATTTCAAACGGAAAGCTATTCTACACTTCTGTGCATAATAGGATCAGCAATGTAATTTGCAGGCGGATTTTTATAGAGGTGCCGAAGCAATGGCATCGTTGTTGGGTTCCTGTTGTTTCTGTCGGCCAAGTGTGACTCGCAGGTTGGCCCAGAAGAGGGCCTGCTTCCCGCGGTGTGCAGGCCACTCCAGGTAGGTTTTGCGCGCCATGAGTCGACGCAACCGGCAGAAGCGGCTGGGCACCGAGTCGCGTGGGATGGGCTCCAGCTGAACGAGCACCAGAGCGTCGTCTCGGCTCTCAATGAGGCGCTGCTGCGCAAAGTACAGCTCGTAGTGGCACCACTCGCTCTCCACGAAACTTTGTGAGATGACAAAGAGAGTCTTGCGGCTCTGCTCGATGCAGTCAATGATGTTGTCCATGATGTGGCGGCCGGGAACAAAGTCCCGCTCGTGCACGCAGAGTCGGAACGGTGGTACTGAGTGCGACTCCAGCTCAGGCAAAAGCTGCTCCATTACCCAGGCAGCGTCGTGCTGGCTGTATGACACAAACGCATCGTAGTCTTTGTTTCCGTCTGGGTCTGAGAGGAAATTCCGCCGCTTGGCTTGGAGCCAAGCCCACGTCATGCGCACGTACCAAAGCGCATCCAGGTACCAGCAGAGCCCGACCAGGAGAGCGGTGCAAACGAATGTAGTAACACAGGCTATCACGCTCTTCATTGTTGTGTCACAGTAGAGTGTGGGGAAGGAGACCGAGGACAGCTGTTTACCAACTTCATTCTCTGGATTGGAGCAGTGATATTCAGCTGGCCATCCTTCAATGCGCAATGGTGAAGAATTCTCACAGAAAGTGACAAAGTGGCGGATGTTGCACGTGCAATAGAATGGGTTTCCCTTCATGTCCAGCAGGGTGAGATTACCCAGACGGTGCAGGACAGAGGGCTCCACTGTCCACAATATGTTTCCGGCGATCGTCAGCACCTTCAGCCAGGGCAGAGCCTGGGGTAGCTGAACTGGGATGGTGCTCAGCTTGTTGTTACTCAAGTACAGCTCTTTCAGGTTTTCAAACTTCATCAATTTATTGCCAACGTTTTGGATCTCATTGTTACTCACGTCGAGTGACTGCAGTGATGTTGGCAGGCAGTCAAACACGTCATCTGTTAGTAAATTGGACGAGATGTTGAAAACTTGCAAATTCGAAGGCCACTTGCAATTGGAATTCCATTCACTGACGATCTGATTTTCAGAAACATCAAGCAGTTTCAAAGAGGGACAAATTCTTAACATGACACCGACATTATGGATATGAGTCAAATGGTTTTTCCTAAGAATTAGTTCCGTAAGGTTTGGTAGTCGTACTTCAGAGCATGTCAGGAATGAAGTATACTCTGTCAACAAATTACCCGAAATGTCAAGGGTAAGGATATTTGTTAGGCCACTTAAAATTCCACAAGGTAAGTAATAGAGGTTTACAAAAATTAAAGCCAGTGATTGAACGTTAACTAAGAAAGGTTGGAGATTTAGAAGTGCATAAAACGAATAAGGTCCTTTGATAGTAAAGCTTTCAATCAATATATGCCGTACATTTGGAGCAGACTTTAAACTCTCCCTTAAAGGAAAATAACCATAGCCTTCATATTTAATGTGTCGTAAATTCAGACATCTTAGTTTCGTAGTTTCTATGACTTCATTTACCAGAAATTTGGCAGCAGATTCTTCGAAGTAGGTATGTGATATAGTTAACACTTCTACCATGCTCTGTGGCTTTGAAATACATTTAAAAGGGTTTACATCACCAGAGTAATCAGTAAAATTAAGGAATTCCAATTGCAACTCCACACTGTTACAGGAGACATCACAGATTATGTCAGTGAGCAGCTCAATGTTTGTGTGCATGGTTAAGGCCAGAGTAACACTCTTTAGACTGTGGAATGCCGACAGAGAACCTCTAGTGTAGATAGTCAGGTTTCCAGTCACAACGGAGAGATGTTCCAGTTCCATTGCCTCGCTGACACTTTGGTGCATTTCGGTGACATTCGGACCCCCAACCTTCAGATGATACAGAGTCTTGAGAGATGTGAAGGAACCTGGAATATGTAAAGAAATATAAGAGTTGTTTCTAACGTCCAGAGATCTTACAGACTTGAGAACAGCAAAGGAGTCATCCCATGCCCCTGGTAATCTGTTATTACTCAGGTCAATGTCTTCTAAAGCAGAGTTGTTTGAGAAAGCCCAGGGGTCAAAGCTTGATATTTGGTTGAAGCCCACATTGAGTGTTTTTAGCCCTGAAAGTACTGACAGGTGCTCTCTATGAATGCGAGAGATCTGGTTGTAGGACATGTCCAGAGAGGTTATGGTGACTGGGAGGTATTTAGGCACAGAGTGCAGGCCCAGGCGTGAGCAGTCAGCTCTGACTCCTCTTATCTGGCAGCCGTTGAAGATGGAAGTCCTATGGCTCCACGCAGCTCCCGCCATCAGGACGACCATCACCAGCAGAGTCACGCTCATCTCCATTGCGTTCCCTTACCCTCGTAGCCAGCACTGACGACACACACAGTTACAACTGGAGGGTTATGCACGGTGAAATTAGTCTTCATCTCAGAAATCACCAATGTGGCTGCACATGGATCAAATTAAGTCCAGACTATGGAATCTTGGTGACATCTAATGCCCATAGTACCAGGGCTGGCAATATAAGCACATATAGAGATACCAAATTTGTCATGCTGGAAAAGCATGGTATTTTTTACAATAATAATAGTTTAGCACAAATAGGCTACGCATCCAGCCAGGTGGCTCAGCAGTAAAATGAGCCGCTTACAGTGGAAGATTGCGAATTCAAACATTGGTTGGTGGTTGACTTGGCCTATAATCTCTCTCGTGTCGATAAAATGAATATCACTTTGTCGGGACGTTAAGAGTAGTTAACGTTACCACCACCATAGGAATGTGGGATTCATCCGCCTGGCTGCTACTGTGACAGGAAGGCGATTATAAATCAGCACTTCTTACGTTAAAGAAAGACTCTGTCTATAACAAGACTGCTAATCGCAGATCGCACTTTCAGCGAATCAAAAATGGTCATCTGGAATTCGCTTGGTATGGGCCTTCCACCAATTGCCAAGCAACCGGCATCTGTCCAGGCCAGCTTCCAAAACAATATTATAACGAGCATATTTCACCAGAGCGTTTGCAAAATGACAAGTGGACAGGCGAGCGCCACTGCGAGTTCTTTGGTACTCTATAAATATGGAGTATTATTATTACAATTAAGATAATCAAGGCAATGGTGTGGAGTGTAGCTTTTTACAGAGTTGAAACGTGGACACAGAAAGTGAGACAGTTGGAAGCTTTCTAGATGTGCAGGATGCAGAGAGTACGATGGACAGAGACGAGGACCAATGAAGGAATCCTGAATGGCATCAATGAAAGAAGAATGATCATGGAAGTCATCAGAACGAGAAAGAAGTGGATTGGCCTCGTAGTACATGGGAATGGGATGATGGACACGAATGTTGTGGATAAAATGGAAAACAAAATAATGAGAGAAGGAGGACAGAGAACAGAGTAGCACGGAGAAGATGGCAGCCAAGGAGCTGCCGCACAGGCAGAGCAGTGCCACAGAAGATCACGATCCAACTCATCTCTGTCTGCTTCTTCCCCCGCACGGCTCCACTGTGGAATTCTCTACTCCCAGCATCGCTAAGCTCTTACCTTGCTCTATTCAAGACACGTGTCAACTCTTACCTCTGACGGTGCTGTTTGTTGCTGACCGCTTGACGTTTTGGGGCCCGTGCTCAGCACCTGTTTAAACAAAATCCGGATCACAGCGCAATAAAGCCAAATATCCCTCTATAGTCTTTAGCAGCACCGATTTAGACCGGCAAGGCACACAAGGGGGTAAGTGGCCAGCACCACGCCGGGCCGCATTTGTCTACCAAGTGCCCATGTTTACACACCGCAACTAGTACTCATTTAAGACTGAGTCAACATAGGAGAGGCCCAGCGCCGGTTCAGATATTCCTTACTGATGTTGGCAATGAGCATGAATCGTAGCGCAGTGCACTAACCACTGTGCCACCGCTCCCATTAGAGCAAGAATAGTGTGGGTATATCATTGAACAAATCAGTTTAGCCGACTTGAGATTACAGACCCCAGTCAAATTTACCTTAAGTCACAATACAAATACAGCATTGCAAGTATGTGTGTATGTATGTATGTTAAACTTATTTCGCACCGTACATATAGGAATCTGTCCTAATCGGAGGTGTGGGGAAAGTACAACAAACTAAGCACACAAAGCAGTTCTCAAGAAAAAAGTTTTACATTTATATTTAAAAGTGCATAGCTCAAGTGGCTTCCTAATATCGAAAGGAAGAGGGTTCCAGAAGCGTATCTAAAAGAGCGCAATGCAGTGACCGTCTCTATTTGATGGTTAACAAAACACCATTGCGAAGATGACCGGAGTTCACGTGATAGTGTATTCTCCTTGACGAGAATCAGCAAGGTATTGTGGTTCATTTGTGGCAAGCACTTTGTGTCTAATGCGTACGACCTTATAATGTATTTGTTTGGCAACTGCAAGCCAATGCAGCTCAGTGAGCACTGGATGGGCATGGTCAGACTTTACAATACCCGTCACCACACGTGCCAAAGAATGTTGTACACGCTGCAGCTTCGTAAAGTTTGTTGCCAGACGTCCAATAGAGTAGTAAGTTACAATAATCGAGCCTTGTCGATACTATACGACACGCCAACGTGTTGGCTATGTTACAACTTAATAGTGGTTGAATGTCAAACTTGATTTGGAGCTTTCGTGACTGCAGGAATTATTCTTTGGTTCTTTCGGTTAAGTCACGTATAAAGATAAAATGATAAATTAAATTAAATACTAGCATACGACGTTTCGATTGCAACACAAGCAATCATCATCAGGTATAAATTAAATAGAAACACAAATCTAGTATACTTAGAAATGTAATGTAATGTGTGTTGCAATCGAAACGTCGTATGCTAGTATTTAATTAAATTTATTATTTTATCTTTATATACGTGACTTTACCGAAAGAACCAAAGAATAGTGGTTGAATGTGTCGTAGAGCCCTGATATGAAATTGCAGGACCTGACTATATTTTGCACGTGGTGATCAAACGACATATTCTGGTCGAGTATAGTTACTCCCGCAATGTACTGTATTTTTATAGTTGTAATTACTTGGGCAGTTTCAATGCTCTTGTTATTTGATTTGGTTTTGGTATTCAATGCCCTGTTGATTTCTGTGCGGGGTGATCTGCTCTTATCAAGACGCTCATTCATCGAGCTAAGAAAGTGTCAGATGGTGACAGTCTGAGAAGTGAAATTTAACATGTTAAAGAAGTGCTGCAAATGAAAGGTTACAATGATGCACAAATCAAAAGGGCATTGAATACCAAAACCAAATCAAATAACAAGGGCATTGAAACTGCCCAAGTAATTTTAACGATCAAAATACCGTACATTGCGGGAGTAACTGATAAACTAGCCAGATGTTTAGAAAAACAAAATATCCGAGTCAGATTTGGCATGGTACATAAAATACAGAATTTAATATCTGGTACAAAAGATGTATTACCGAAGCTATCAACAGGTGTGTACATGATTAACTGCACGTGTGGTAAATGTTATGTTGGGCAAACAGGACGAATGATCAGCACGAGACTTAAAGAAAATCAGAGAAATATAAAATTCTCCCAAATGCAACTGTCAGCAGTAGCAGAACACGCGTGCCAACAAGGACACTCAATTGATTTTGATGTTGAAGTTGTGTGCAAAACTAGGAACTACCGGCCAAGACTAATTAGATAATCTATTGAAATTTAGAGAAGTACAACGTAATTTTACCGTTCTGATAGCTACAGGCTTCGTGTTGCTTGGAAGCGAATTATAAAGTGATACACTGTTTAACTGCATGTCTATATGATGTTGAAGTTTTGTGCAAAACAAGCTACTACTGGCCAAACCTAATTAGAGAATCTATCGAAATTAAAATAAATCAAAATAACTTTAACCGTTCGGATAGCTACCGTCTTAGTGCTGCGTGGAAGCGAATCATCAAATAATATATTATTGAAAAGCATGCCTACAAAGGGCAGCGTACTTGAATAGGGATTACTGTCGGTAGGGCTATTTTAATAAACACAATAGACAGGATGGACAAGTTCAAATGGCTCGCATAATGCACATGCATAATGTATGTTGCCTCAGTAATCCCCCCCCCATCCCACATTGTGCAAGAGCACAGTAGGGTGATCAACACGCCTCTATTTAAGGAACGAACCAGTAAGACTTCTCCACAAATTTGGCTGTCGCCTGATGAAGCTAGTTGTAATTCCTGGTGAAACGTCGTACTCAGTTTGTGAATGTTGTGGCTTGGCTCTCCAACACACTGGTGTTGTACTAGTGTGGTGGTCAAGGTTGACACAGGCGCCACAACCTAGGGGAGGGGTACGTACCGGTCTGGACTGGTCCGGACCGGTCGGTCAAGGAGGCGGTTGGAACCGCTCTGAGGGGAGGGGGCTGGCGAGAGCTGGGGCCCCGAGACACCCCCGCCCCTCAGAGAGGGGATATATAAGACGGCTCCCGGAGAGCGGGAGTCAGTCCATCTCATCTCAAGCTGAAGCGAGGAGCCGCCGGAGACCCTGGACCCCAAGCCCCGAGGATGTCGCCGAGCCGGGACTGAGTGGGCTGCGGGAGGGGTGTTAAGCTTCCCTAGGCTAAGGAGCCGCAGGTTAGAGTAGGAGAGTAGTCAGAATAGCCCGGAGGCTGTACCTCCCTAGGTTGTGTGGATTGGGCTATTCCCCAGTGCGTCAGAATGTCTAGCTGTTATTGAAAAAAAGCGTGTGGCCTCTAAAGAAGTCTCCGTCTCCTTCAAGATACTACACTAGTGACAAATTCGCATGTTCTGTTTACGTGACAACCCTTACTAGTTGGCTGTGTCGGGTGGTGGCGGGTTTTAATGATAAATTTATATATTTATGCGATCTAACCCAAAAACCTCTATTATGGATGATATTGATCACGAAAGCCTACGTGTTATACAAAGACGTTCCATTAATTATTGTTATTGTTATCAAGGAAACCACAGTAGCAGTGCCGACGCTTGTCAATGCAAAATAGACTATTGATGTATACCTAGTGGTAGCAAAGATGTAGGAAAAGCTTTGGTTGGCGAGGGCACTCGAACTTATCAGGAAGATTTTTTGGAAAAAGGCGACAATGTAGCATGGTCAGCCTACTGTGTATCTCTGAAAGATGACTCCAACTAAGAGGATAAGCAAGCAACTCTCACACAACTATTGCCACTCTTCTATGAAAAGGCAGCAACAGCCACCATTATCAAGCATGGTATAGATGTTCAGCGCCAAGCCATACAATTCCTCCACCCTGGCCAAATTCCTGTAATGGCCATGGATGCTCCGCTGTATGCCCTAACAAAGTCTATGCAACATGGGGAGGAAAAGTATGTCGTCATGTTTGGAGACTACCTGGAGGACTCAGGTTAGACCACTGCACGAACACAGGCAGGTATTGCCTGCTCAGGCACAGCAGATTAATTTCATCGCAGCTGCCACCTCACCAGAACAAGGCAAGCACACCAAATTAGTGCTTTGGCCTCTTGCTGGAGCTTGGCCAAGGCCAAGCTTTCCCTTGCACGGAGCAGCCCCACATTGATGGAGACAAGACATGAGCAGCAAGAGCCCAACATTTCAGGACTGAGATACAATCCTCAGTCTAAACTGGGATACAATCCTCAGTCTCATCTTTATCAGAGCTGTTACATGTGTAGTGGTGATACGCGCTGGGGGTAGCGATCAGGTGCCAGCGCGTCGTGATTGAATGTGTGTGTGGTGACGCGCGCTGACGGTGAGGGATCAGGGGTCAGCGCGGGATCGTGGGTTGTGTGGTGCTGATTGGCTGGGTGCCGGTGACGCGCTGGTGTGGGAGTGATCGGGTGGCAGCGCGGCGTGATTGGTTGGTGAGTGGAAACACGCGTTGGGGAAAAGAGGATCGTAGAGATAGCGCGTTGGGATTGGTTCACTAAGAAGCGATGCTCGCATCGAGGTCCGCATCCGCTCCGTCTCCCGGGAGGAGGGACTATATAAGGTGATGCGCACAGGCGCACGGGGAGAGTGTAACCAGCGAAGACTGAAGACGGGAGGAAGAGACAGGGCCCTGCGGTACCTAGTCCCGCTGTCCTGTGAGGACCGGGACTCTGTGTAACCCAGGGGTGGAGTGTAGGGTGAGCATGCAGTGTCAGCATGCAGAGTGTGTAGCCAGGGCCTAGAGTCTACACGAGACGAGTGATGTGGGTGTAGCCAGAGGCATAGGGTCTACACGAGACGAGTCTACACGAGAAGAGTCTACACGAGACGAGTGATGTGTGTGTAGCCAGAGGCATAGGGTCTACACGAGAAGAGTCTACACGAGACGAGTGATGGGTGTGTAGCCAGAGGCATAGGGTCTACACGAGACGAGTCTACACGAGAAGAGTCTACACGAGACGAGTGATGTGTGTGTAGCCAGAGGCATAGGGTCTACACGAGACGAGTACAGTGTGTTATAAGAAGAATAGAGGTTACGAGTTGTACCGGTGTCTGGTGACTGTACTCGGAAGAATAGAGACCACACGTTGTATCGAGATAAGCGAAGATTTAATAAAAGAAGTGTGTTACCCATCAAGGAGTTTCCTGCCGTCATTTCCAATACTTCACATGTGGAGCGCCATTGTTAGGCTGTATGTATGTTACCATTGAGACGTACCTGTAGTAGCGGACATGTGTCAACAGGAAGGGGTAGACAGGCTAGGTGGGATGAGCCGGAACGTTGGGCCACTAGGGTCCCCAGACCCCAAGAGGGGGGCTGGGGGATATTCCAGGGCCCCCTAGACAGTTCCAGGGGGAAGGCATGGCTAGGGGCGAAGAGACCCTAGAACAGGTATAAAAGCCGGACCACTGAACGGGTCCGGCAGTCCTCGTCCACCTGAAGACCCAAAGAGCTTAACCAGTATAGGGTTAGCACTATAACCAGAGTGAGGGCACATTAGTCCGGAGGGGCTACCTCGTTAGTGTATCGGGTGTAAGGGGCCGTTACCCCTTTGTGTTATGTTCAACCAGTTGTAATAAATGTGTTGCCTCTAAGAAACCGTCTCTCCCTCGTCTTGGACTCACTACACATGTGTAGGGAGCGACTTCCGAGGCGCAATCACTGGGCGACATATATATACGGCTACGCAGACAGCGACGGGAGCCAGGACCTGGACCCCACGATAGCCCCAAACCTTCGGCCACGCCCCCTTCTAGAACCTTCGAGCAGGTTCCCGGAGCTTCCCGACTTACCCCGCCTTTTACCTTTAACTCAGTTACGCCCCCCTTATAGTTGGTTATTACATAACGCACCTAAACTCGTGATTAACCCTCCTGGTCAAAAGATGGCACCCTGTCATTACACATGCAACAATATAAAACGAGTCTGGTTTCCAAAGGATACTGTCATTATTCAAATATACACTAGACAACGAAATACCCAAATAATTGACTGATACCAATTGAAATAACAGCAGCCATTGCCACTATGTGGCTTTGACATTCACATGGCGCTTGTGCCAGGCTGGGTGCACTCCGAGGCCAAGTGAAGTATCGAAGGCTCACAGACAGGAGGTTATGGGACAGACCCAGCTACCATGGTTTGAGTGACTGAGATGAATAGCAGATGCACCACCTCCACTGTGTAAACTTGCTGCATTTTAGCCACTCGGCACTCTGATAGTTGTGACTGTCGATCCTACACCCTCCGTTTTTACTGGAGGGTGACTGCCTCCAACTGCCTAGTAGCATCCTTCACGAGCCTCCTCCACAGAGGCCGATCTTGACACCGGTTATTGGCAAGTCCACTCAGCTCCAAATAATTTTGTACTGTATGAGTCCATCTCTTCTTTAGCCCATGTCACTCACTCACCCACACACTCTCCTACTAACTCACTCACTCACCCCTCCACGTTCGCACACCCACTCACCTATCAGCTCATATCTTCTCCATCCTGTGCCGCGCCTACTTTGGCAGCATGCGGTGGCTGATCATGCGGGCTACGTAGCCCAGCTTTTGCAGACTCGCCTACCAGAGGAGTTCACCGATGATAGGGACTGTTTCCAGATCATTCAACGATCCATGAGCTCCTCGCACTGTGATCTAGCCTCGTGGTTAAACCCAGGATGGATAATCAGAGGCACACACGGCACACACGCGCAATAAAGACAATACCGCTGCTGCTGTTGAGGTCTGCGCTGCTCGCTGTGCTGGCGCTGGGCTGCTCGCTCTGTCTCCTGCAGCTGCTACGGAAAGAGGATGGAGAGAGAGCAATAGAGTGTGGGGGTGGTGGAGGCATGGAAGAGATGAGTGTACTAAAGAGAGGGAGGGGTGTATGGAGAGAGGAGTGTATATATAGAGAGGGGTGTATGGAGATAGTGACAGGCGTGTATGGAGAGAGAGGGGGTGTATAGAGAGAGAGTGTATGCAGAGAAAGGGGGGGGTATAGAGCGAGGGTGTATGGAGAGAGAAAGAGGGGTGTATGGAGAGAGCACGAGGGGTGTGTGGAAAGAGTGAGAGGGGTGTATGGAGCGAGATGAGTGTATCAAGAGAGAGAGGGGGGGGGTAGGGAGAGAGAGTGGGGTGTATGGTAAGAAAGTGGGGTGTATGGAGAGAGAGTTTTTAACCAATTTCATTGCTGCCAGCAGCATAAGCACCTAGATCCAATTTCAATAGAAGTGAAATCCAATACAGCATCGTGTGTGCCCGTCACAAACAGGTAGGTTCGTCAGGCCCTCAAAATGCAGGGCTTTCACGCAACACATGGAGAGCGCTCTTTTGGCACGCTCATTAGGGACACGTTCCTGCAGCCTCTGAGCTTCTGTAGCTTCCAAGAGTCAATGCGGCCAGGAGGCTGAATGCAGGTAGTCGCCACTATCCTCCGGCGCCTCCAGTTTCAAACGTAGCGTCTGCATGGCTCATGGCACGTCCCACAGCAGCTTCTCCCCGGCTAGCATGGAGTGGAGTCCCGCAGTGCTAGCGATATCAGCTGCGGTCTTCTACTTCCACTGGTGGCCCTTCACGAGGTTGCTGACTGTCCCCACCTCTACTGAGGTGAAGCGTAGGGCCAAAGTCTTCTCTCCTCTGATCGATTTGAAGAGGCTATTGCAGCACAAGGGTTCGTTCAAGAAATTTTGATATCATCGTGTGTGTGTGCCCTTGCTCCACTAAAAACTCTGCCACACGTCAAAAAGTCTCTGGTAATAAGCTGCCAGCCTCGTGTAGTTGACCAGGCCCAGGTCTAACAGGAACAGCAGAGACATCCTGCGTCTCTCAGCAGGCTGAGGACCGGCGACATCCAGGGTAGCTCCTCATCTTCGTACAGCAGCAGCTTCACGGCCAGAAGAATTAAGTTCATCACCCTGGCATAAACATCCGCCAAGCCCTGGCCAACCTCACCCACTAGCAGGCAGAGAAACCCCAGCCTCAACAGGTGCTTCCCGTGCCATACAAAGTGCATGAGTGACCGGTTCACTCTGGTGAGTAGCCAGCCCGGAGGCTGGATGGCTTTGGTCTTGTGCCACAGCACAGATGCTGCCAGGTTATTAACGATGAGCACTCGCCCCTGAAAGAACATTTGCAAAGCGAGGCGTGCCCATGCCAGCAATTTACTCTCAATTCTGTCGGCCAGGTCCCATTGTTGTTAGCGACGAGTGGTTTCCCCAGGTAGACTCCCAGGTACTTGATACTGTCAGCCTGTCAACTGAATTTTCCTGGGAGAAGCACAGAAAGCACGCCGCACTGTGACCCCAAACACAGAGCCTCACACTTGGCCCAGTTCACCCTGGCACAAGAGGCCTTCTCATACACTCCCACCACCCAGCAGAGTGCGGACATGTCCTGCACATCGTTAACCACGATATGTTGTCTGTGTACGCAGAGACCTTGATGGCTGCATCTTCAGGTCCTGGAACCTTGAAACCAGACAGAGGTTGTCTCAAGTGGAGTAGGAGTGGCTCAATAGACAGGGTGCAAGTAGCTCAAGAGAGGGCATCCCTGTCTGACCCCCGTCGTTATGGAAAAAGTGCTGCTGAGCCGCTGGTTGATTTTCATGCGGTGTGTACAGGAGCTTAACGTGAGAGATAAATGCCTGGCTAAAGCCGAAAGACGCTACCAGTTTTTCCCAGGTACTCATGGCTCACTCTATCAAAGGCCTTCTCCTGATCCGAGATGAGGAGGCCTGAATCCATGTTGTGCGTTTCTGAAAGGAACATTGTATCTCTGACCATACCTGATGTCATCATATACAGTGAGGAAAAAAGTATTTGATCCCCTGCTGATTTTGTACGTTTGCCCACTGACAAAGAAAAGATCAGTCTATAATTTTAATGGTAGGTTTATTTGAACAGTGAGACAGAATAACAACAACAAATAATCCAGAAAAACGCATGTCAAAAATGTTATAAATTGATTTGCATTTTAATGAGGGAAATAGGTATTTACCCCCTCTCAATCAGAAAGATTTCTGGCTCCCAGGTGTCTTTTATACAGGTAACGAGCTGAGATTAAGAGCACACTCTTAAAGGGATGAGCTCAGCTCCGCCTCCAGCAGCAGCAGCTCGTTCTGTAGGTGCTGTACCACCTTCTTTCTGGAGGTGGTGTGCTGGCTCAGAAATTGGCAGAGAACCCGGACCTGTGCCTTTGTGTTGTCCCACCATTGCTGCCGAGAGTTGAAGCTGCTTTTGGCAGTCAACCAGTGAGCCCAAAAGGTCTCCTTAAATTCCTTGTTGTCAAGCAGCTGCACGTTGAGTCTCCAGTAGGTTCTCCACTGCTCCGCTCAAATCTAGCAATTTGTAGCAGCACGAAGATGAAGTGGTGATCAGAAAAGCCGGAAGGGACAATTTTACTGTCCCCAAGCAAGTTCACACTGCTGGAGCTGACATACAGTCGATCCAGCCTGGTAAGGCTTATCCTCCTTTGAGAGCACCAGCAGCACCAGGAGTACTGCCGCTGGGTGGGATGTTGTAGCCGCCACACATCAACCCAATCCAGTTTCAGCAGTAGGTCGGCTAATGGCCATGCAGATTTCAAATGAGGCTTGGTGGTGTTGCAGTCGAGAGCCAGGTCCAGGATGCAGTTTGAAGTCTCCCCCCATGACCGTGCACACGTCGTCTGTCTCGTCTGTCGCCAGGGCATCCCGCAGTATGCCAAAGAAAAGCTTCCTCTCGGAACTTGTGCTCGGCGCGTACACGTTAAAAAGCCTCCGCCTAGAATTATTGAAAACAAAGTCAACTGAAATTAAGAACCCTTTAATGATCTCTTTGAAGACCACGCCCTCTGGTGCCAACCGCGAACCAAACACAATTGCCACTACAGCGAGGTTGTCCTCAGCATGGCTGAGCAAGGCTTGGCCATATGGAAGGTTTTATAATTGGGCCTCCAGAGTGGTATGTAGGTGAGTTTCCTGGAGGAGAGTCACGTCTACCTTCTGTTCTTCGAGAAAGCAACAGATCTGGTCCCACCTCTTGTTGCCACGAGCACTGTTGCAGTTCAGACTGGCTACCTTAATACTTGAAGTCATGATGGTAAGTGGTAGCAGTAGCTGTACAGAATAAATTCTGAACGGAAGGATTATTCCTCTCCATATTGTGGATAGACAATTTTAGATGGAAGTATTCCTGCTGGCTGAACCTAAACTTGTGTGGATCCAGTAAATGTGTTGGGAGGTCTTAAGAAAGCCCATCATATCCGGGAAGAAGGCCTCGATCTTCACACCACACTTCCTGTAGGTAGACTGCAGAAAATGGTGGATCTCCTTGGGCACATATTTATGCTCACTTTTGATTTGTGAGAAGCTCATCACACTCGCGTTGTCGCATAAGTTGGATGCTGACAACTCATCGTCAGAGTCCCCATGCGCGATCGCTTGTGGCTGGGCAGACTCCTCTTGAGGTGACACAAACACCAGGGCCTCATCGAAATGGGGTGACTCTCCTCTGCAGACTGAGTCTCCACAGCTACCTCTTCAGGTGAGGTGAACTGGCTGGTGCCCTCCAGCACTGTGGCACCAGCAGACACTGTGCCTGCCTGCAGCCCCTCTCTTCGAGGCAGCGTCCATTGACCGGGCCTCTCCCACCTCGCCAACCCCAACAGGCTGCCATCAACTGCTCTTGCTGGCATCGCTCTCCCCTCAGCCATCTGAGATGGCGTCCACTGGGGGTCGTTCCTCGGCCTCCACTGCGTCTGGTGGGTCGGGCTTGTCGTGGTGGCTACGCACTAGTGGCAGCACGCCCTCCTCTGGCAGGGCTGTCCTTTGCCCTACGCTTTTGTGACTCGACCGTGGTGAAGCCGTCTTCACTTTCAGTCGACGGCTTAGTGTGTTCGGCCACCAAGTCAGTGGCCTGCTGCTGCTGTACTGTCTAGCACAGGCTGTGCAGCTTTCTCTTTTTCCTTGGCATGGCAGTTTCTCTGAGCATGGCCGACACCACCGCACCTGAAGCACCGCTGCACCTCGGTCGACGCGTACACGGTGTAGACGGCCCCGCCCACTGTGTATTTGAGATTCACATCCAGCTTATGGTTGTGGGTGTTTAAAATCATGAGCGTTTGGTGCTGAAAAAACATGTGTTCCAGCTTCTGCTGCCATCGCCGCAATTTTCCCAAACCGCTGTAGATCTCGTTGCACGTCGGCGTTGTTGAGGAAGGGGTGTTGGAGTTGAGGACTTTTACAGCGTAGGAAGCCAGAGGAGTGCACTGCACCAATAGCTTCCCCTTAATGTTCAGGCCCGTTCCTGCAACGTGCACCACCAAATCTTCCTTGGCCAGGAACAAGACCATGCCACAGCTCATGTGTGAGGTGGCGAGAACACTTGCCAGACCTACACAGGTCCCTCCAGCCGCAGCTACGTCCTCTATATTGACCTCTACTGGAGGAAAGCAGATGAGGCCATTATTCCGAGTAAGAGCCTCGTACATATCCTACTGGCATTGTTGATATATATGGAGCAGCAACAATACAACTAACGTGATAAAAATATATTTGAAAAAAAATACTGAATATAAAGAAAAGAGCATTGTAAGAAAAGAGGGGGGGGGGGGAATCGGGAGAGCTAGGCCCCTGAAAGACGAGCAGCCTGCAGCGAGGTGAGTGCCATATGGGCAGAAAAGCACTAGGAAAACTGAAATAAAGAACACCACATGCATTAACAACTGTTTACAGTGAAGGGGAGAAGATTTGCGGACGCAAGCCAACTCCGAGAGGAAAATAAAAGGTGCATAAACCTATCTCAGGCGAGGTCATGATAGAGGAAAAACCAGGCCCCTATGCGCGGATAGCAGGTTAGCAGGAGCGGCATGAGAACACACCCATTTCCCGGCGTGCACAGAGAGAGAGAGAGAAAATAGAGAGCGAGAGGGGTGTATGGGGAGAGAGGGGGTGTTAAAATAGACTTAATTTGCATTCCTGGTAACTGAGTGAAAAACCGGTGCTAACCAGTTAAGGATTGCCGTACATTTACCAATGCTTCGCATTAAGTGTAAGAACTTTTAGCTCAGACACATTCGGGCTGTCGTGGTGAAAGTTACCGCACTGGCTTTGCAGTGCGGAAGTGACTGGTTCAAACCCATCTGGCCAGGAATGCGGTTTCAATAATGGGGCAATGGCCCCTAACACCCCGCTCTGTCCACCCAGCATAATAAATAATTGGGGGCCCTCACATTTCGTCAATAAGCAGGTACCGTGTGTGATCAGGTAAAGTGTGGGAACTGTTAAAAGACAAACAGAGGAGTGTTGCACATTTTTAGGATTGTCTAATGGTAATAAAAAAGGTTAAACAAATAAATAGCGTATCTACGGATGGTAGCCTTGTGAATGAGAATGGCCCTGCAGTTAAAATGTCTTCTGACGTCCAAGGACATATGCCCAGCCATGGCACAGAGGAGGAAGTCACAGTGGCGCATTCTCCTGTATGGAGCATCCTCTGCAAATTGTAACGCAGCTCAGAAAACCGGGTTAGCTTTATTTAAGTGACCTGAAGAAGCAACCCAATACACTGCTACATGACTCACTTGAAATGTTTATCACATAATTCACTCTTACTGGCCACATCAAGAAATCGGAACCAACACAGCTCTGCCACCGTAAGTGGTACCAAGAGGGGCAATGTCCTGCCTGAGCTGAAGGACAACTTTCGGGCTGCCTTTGATATTGGCAATCAACATTGTTCAAAGAGCTTCTCAATGCGTGCATACACATGCACCACTCTAACAACGCACTGGCCCTCTGCTTCACGGTGGATTTCAAAGATCCCGTGATATTGATTGAACGATTAAGCCATTGTGCGCTGGCGCTATTGTCAATATTGTATAAATTCGTGAATAACCCCACAGAGTACTAAATTGGGATTACACCTAGCAGCATCGCCCCCTACTGTGAACCTCATGTAGACTGCGTCTGCGACACACAGCAGTGCCTTCCTTTGTGATCGCCCTGCACCACAGGGATGGGAATGGACTGACTAACAATTGTGTAGTGGGTTCAACTGAGTCGCAGACGTAGACTTTGGAGGCAACGCATTTATTTAGTTCCAACACACGGGGTAACTTCCCCTTTAACACAATAGGGTGGTGACCACCCTGCTAACTACACTAGTTATGACGTAACTGTTACTACGAACCCGGGACCAACAGCATCTGCCTGGGTCCACGTGCTGGAAGACTCGTAGAACGGAGATCGTATACGAAGGGTTTCTTTCCCGGGATGAACAACCACGATTCCTCTCAGGACTCAGCTTATATTTTCGGCGGCGTGGATCCCCATCACGTGACCCCCTAGCCCCCTCTTGGGGGCCCTCCTGTCATCTTAACCGGTCACGTGTCCTCTCGGGTCAACCCGAGTGCCATGGCCATACACGACCTTCCTCTTAGGTCAGCACTCACACACCGTCTCCTGTAGGGCCGGCACTGCACCCACAACATGGTGACATCCAGCGTTGTCACTACAATTGTATTAAATCATAATTCTTAACATTCCTCCCACAACTCTCATCATCTCTCACCAGCCTTCATTAGGGTATTCATAGGACAATGCCAAGATATTTATGCTTCCATATTTGCATCATCTTTGTGATGTTCACCATTGTTCTCTGGTCTAACACTGGTGCAGAGACGAGGCAATAAAGGAGGCAGTCTCTGGTGGAGGCCAATCCATTTAAAATAGAATGCGTACATTATTAAAAAAACATATTTGTTTTCATGTTTTACCACACGCGTGATGTGTCGTTAATGCTAAACACTGATGCCTTGCGATAGGTGTCTATTTGGTGTATATCTTAACACCTCCTGTATTATTGCCCCGTAATGAAAAATAACTGATTTTAAAAACACGATCATACGTGGATTATTTAGTCGTGCTTATTAGATGTGCCATTCAATACTAGAGTCATAGGAGTTGATCTATAGTAGATGAATAACCACATAGGGGATGATTAACAACTTCACAGTTGAGTTGCAAGGTCAACTTCTGCAGCGATATCTAAGCCACAACCACGTGTCCAACACATGGCTTAGTTTGGTCTGCTGCCTTGCTTTGGGGAATTCCCGCTCCTGGCTGCACGTGTGCCCAGGGTAAACACCAGGACCGAATTGTGACATTGCTGGGGCCCTATCTGTGTGAATCGAGTGGTCTCTCTGTTCTGAATCTATAGGATTCTGTGTGGTTAGTCTATGGGTCTCTATGTGGCGATTCTTTGGGTCCCGGTATGTTGAATATTTGGGTATTTCTGTGGTGAGGGTATGGGTTCCTGTCTGCTGAGTCTATGGGTCTCAGTGTAGTATTTATGGGTCTGTGTGGTGAATCTATGGGTCTTTTGTGTGATGAGTCTATGGGTCTCTGTATGGTTAGCCTATGGGTCTCAACGTCTTGAATCTTTGGGTATCTGTATGGTGACTACTGGGTATTTGTCTCATGAGTATATTGGTAATCTGTGTGGTGAATCTATGGGTCTCTGTGTGGTGAGTGTATTGGTATCTGTGTGGTGAGTCTATGGGTTTCTGTGTGGTGAGTATATGGGTTTCTGTGTGGTAAATGTATGGTCAGTCTATGGGTTTAATTGTGAGGAGTGTTTAGCTCTGTGTGATGATTCTATGGTTTTCTGTATGGTAAACCTATTGGTTTCTGTGTGGTGAGTCGATGGGTCTCTGTGTGGTGAGTTTATGGCTCTTCGTGATGAGTCTATGGGTTACTATGTGGATAATCTATGGGTTTATATATGGTAAATCTAGGGGTATTTGTGTGATGTGTCTATGGGTCTATTTTGTTGAGTGCGTAGTTCTGTGTGTGATGAGTCTATGGCTCTATTTGTGGTGAGTCTATGGTTCTCGGTGTGGTCAGTCCATGGCTTTCTGCGTTATGAGTCTGTATATATTTTTTTGGTTAATCTATGGCTTTCTGTGATTAATTTATGCGTCTCTGTGCTGTGAGTCTATGCCTCTCTGTATAGTGAGTTTATGGGTCTGTGTGATGAGTTTATGAGTCTGTGGTGAGTCTATGGGTCTCTGTGTGGTGAGTTTTTAGCTCTGTGTGTGATGAGTCTATGGGTATCTGTGTGGTGAGTCTATGACTCTCAGTGTGGCGAGCATATGGTCATCTCTATGTTGAGTCGATAGCTCTGTGTGTGGCGAGTCTTTGGGTTTGTGTGTATTGACTCTATGGGTATTCCGTCTGGTGAGTATATGGCTCTATGTTTGGTGAGTCTATAGCTCTCTTTGTGGTGAGTGTATGGGTTTCTGCATGACGAATCTATGGGTGTCTGCGTGGTGAGTCTATGACTATCTGTGTCCTGAGTCTATCGGTTTCTGTGTGGTAAGTCTATGGTTTCTGTATAGGCATTATATGAGTCTCTGCATGGTGAGTTTTTAGCTTTGTGTGATGAGTCTATGGATATCTGTGTGTTGAGTTTAGTTTTCTATGTGTAGTGAGTCATGGTTCATTGTGTTGATTCTATGGCTTTCTGAGTGTTTGGTCTATGGGTATCTGCGTGGTTCGTCTATGCCTCTCTGTGTAGTGAGTCTAGTGGTATCTATGTTGTGAGTCTATTGGTTTCTGTGTAGTCAGTCTATGGGTCTCTCTGTGGTGAGGTTATCGGTCCCTGTCTGTTGAGTCTATGGGTCTCAGTGTAGTGTTTATAGCTCTGTCTGGTGAATCTATGGGTCTGTTGTGTGATGAGTCTATGGGTCACTGTATGGGTAGCCTATGGGTGGTGAATATTTGGGTATCAGTATGGTGACTAAACGGGTCTTTGCTAGTTGTAATTACTGGCGAAACGTCGTGCTCAGATTATAAATGTTGTGGCTTGGCTCTCCAGCACACGGGTGTGCTGTACTCGACTAGTGACGAATTGGCATGTTCTGTTTAAGTAACAACTCTTACGAGTTGGCTTTGTCTGGTGGTGGCGGGTTTTAACAACACATTTACATATTTACGCGATCTAACCCAAAAACCTCTATTATGGAAAATAGCGGTTTTAGAGTGTAGTTTTCCCCTATCTCCTTTCTTTTCCAACTGACTGTGTAACGCCTCTTGATAAACTGAGTTTTCTTTTACGGAATTCGAAAATACGGCTCTTTATATTTTGGTTGCCCATCCCTGCCCTAAGCTGTAGCTTATGCCTAAATCCGGCACTGCGTATGATGATGAGTACGGTACACGCGTGTACACAGGGTATACACAAGTATGATTGAGTACACACGTTTACACAGCAGAGAGTGGGAGTCTTTTCGAGGCTTGTGCATAAATGATGTGGCTGATGAGTGTTGCAACAGACGAGACCCGCGTTTTTTTCAGTATTATAAAAAATAAAGAGAACCATGCAGACATTATATGTGGGTGGCTTCTGCATCCAGGCGTTTCGTTCTTGCTACCAAAAAGAAAGAGGATCTCTTACTTCTTGTTGGTTTTGTGATGGGTTCTGCTTTTTATTCCAATACAATTAAAAACACCACAAAGACAAAGATCCACTGTGTAGCCTTAACAGGTTGTTGGGGCAAGTCCTGTTAGCGACCATCATATATGAAGGCCTGCACTGTGACACACGATGGAGTAGGTGGCCAGCACCACGGCTGGTCGCCTGTCTCCCCAGGGGCTATGTTTTACTACACACTGCACAAGGTATTCATTTGAGGCTGAGCTGACCTCGGGGAGGCCCAGGACCGGTTAAGATAATCGTCACTTATGTTGGTGGTAGCCGTGATCGGGAATCAAACTCGGGTAGCCGGGTTCGTAGAGTAAAACGCTCCCTATACTACGGCTCACACCGACGCATGAATCACACAGTTCCCCCGACAGTCAACACAACCCTGAAGGAGCTGCCCCACATTATTTAAGAATGCGATTCAAGGCTTTCATCAACAAGATTCTAGCCTCGACCAGCCAGCCCCTCATCGGAGGTTGCTATTTCAAACCCTCTTTGTTGAGTTGACTCAGCGCATTATCCCCGTGGGGTAAAAACAATACAAGTAGGGTAATGGACGACTTTGTATGGAAGTCAACAGTGGTTGTCCAATTAATATCCTCATCTTACCGTAGGTTTGTAGAATTTTCAGGGCTGTAACAGGAGATGAGTACGAAATCACTTTTGATGTTGACTCTCATTCTCGCCCCGAGCTACTCCAGCCCCAATTTCAGGGTACCACTTGCATTTGCAAATAATGTTTCAGCATTCAGATATTTGCCAATCCGTGAACCCAACGGAAACCCCTGCAGAATGGTGCCCGGAGTCAGGAATCAAAACCCAAAACCCTTCTTTTTTCACAAAGCACAAGCGTGGTTCCACCACCACCCATCCCAGAAGAATTCTCTCATCAAAATGCTACACCATAGAGCTCAATGTATCTTCGACTATGAACACCTAACCAGTGAACTCAAACACGTACACCAAGCTCTCAACGCGAATGGATACTCTGACTACACAATCCGCAAAACCATCTCCCCAACCGTGAGAACGCAGCCATTTGAGGATCCAATAAAAACCATCACCTTGCCATACATAGCAGGGGTAACCAAAAATATTTCCAAAATCATGAACAAACACAAGATCCAGGTCCGATTTAACACAGTACGTAAAATTCGTGATCTGATCCCATCTGTGAAGGACAAGCTTCCTGACATGCAATATCCCGGTATCTACAAACCAGGCTGTATCTGCGGCAGCAGTTACATTTGGAAAACTAAGCGACATGTCTCGGACCGTGTTCGTGAGCATAAGGCAGATTTGAAACATGGTACGACCAATACTTTTGGCGTGGCTGATCATTATTTTAATGCAGCTGGCTCGCACAAAATTGATTTCTCTAAGACGATGATACTTTGCAAGCCTACTGGTTATCAACAAAGATTCGTTCATGAAGCCATCCATATTTACATATACAGACACAATTTCAACCGAGAGGATGGTTATAAGCTCAGCAATCATTGGAAAGATGTCATCAACCACTTTGGGTCATGACTTGATTTGTGTTTTCTTGTCAACCTCCACCGTCAGCAGTGTGGGTGTGTGGAGCGAGGTGCAATGCTTTGATTGGTGTAGACCTACTGCCGGTGTGGGGCTTTCTCCGACATTAACATTAGCTGCCCCGCCCCTCTCTAAACCTTTATAAACAGCTTGCCTTCAGAGGCTCACCTCCCTGTTCCTGATGACGACCGCTTGTGTTGCGATCCAAACGTCGTGATATTTTTAATCACTTCATTTTTTATACTTATTTTTTCTATCTACGTGACTTTACCGAAAGAACTATAGAACAGAAGTATTACATCTGACAGCGTGACGTCAAAGCATGGGGCCCCCCAAATGGGGGGGCCCCGGGGTGGTCGCCCCGATTCGCCATGTACCCTTAGGGACGGCTGTAGCCACCACTCTGCTGCCCAATGTGGCTGGAAGATAGATGCGTGCAAAGGGAAGAGGGGGTAGAGGGGTGGGTTTTCCCGGAGAGCGCTGCTGTGAGTTGCTGTGGGGGATGGTAGAGGCAGCTCGGTATTTGTCCAGAGGGAAGTACACAGCGAATGCATGGCGTAAAGTTACACCCCACAATGCTACATGCGGGCTTCAGCATATGACGAACACATTGACAAAAAACGGCCAGCATTCAAAGTTTTTTTCAGAGCATGCTTGTTCGCATGTTTTATCACAAACATATGTGGTTAATGCAGACTTCATGCCTTGTGATAATCGGTGTCTATTTTATCTTTGAACATCTTATTGCTAGAAAGGGAGAATCATGTTCGATTTTTTTTTATCACCAAAGTAGCATTTCATTATTTATTTACAATGTGTTGTTACTCTTGTTTACCCAGGAATGCCTCACTGAGTCTGGATACTGTTTTTATGGAAAGTCCTATCGAATTTTTTTTGCGGAAGGGAGTTGATGTTGCCTCTCCGTGCGTATTTTTTTACTGAATACTTTTGGAGGAATTTTTTTCAGCATTGGAATGTGTTTTAGTTAAAGCAGGAAATCACAGCACCCAGAAATAATTCATGTAGTGCAGGGGAGATAAAACACACTTCACTCACTCACTGTACATAACAGGGGGGTGGGGGGACCATACAAACTCCACACAGAAGGGTTTCCGAGTTGGAAATTTAACCCAGGCGCTCTATTGCTATGAAGCATTGCGTGTTATGAAAGGTTTCTCTATATGATAAGATTCTGGAAAATACCAAATATTACAATGACTATTCAAATCAAGAATGACCATTGTGCCTGATTTATTGAGTCATCCAAGCTCTCACAAACTAAGGCCGAAATAATGTATATATTTAAACATAATAAAAACACTCACTCTTTCTTCCGCCTGATGATAATTGCTTGCGTTGCGATCGAAACGTCGTGATTTTTTTTTTTACTTATGTGACTTTACCGAAATAACCAAAGAGTATGGATTCCTGCAGTCACGAAAGCTTAAAATCAAGGAAATGAAAATAATTTAGAAAAATAGATCAGCACATAAACTCAACACTGCCCATAGACTAAACGCTACCCATAGAATCAACACTGCCCATATACTCACACTGCCCATAGACTCAACACTGCCCATATACTAACACTGCCCATAGACTGAACACTACCCATAAACTTACCATAGACTCAACCATGGCCATAGTCTCAACGCTTCCCGTAGACTCAGCGCTGCCCAAAGACTACACACCTCCATAGACTAATACTGCCCAGACTCAACATTATCACAGACTCAACACTGCCCATAGACTGAACGCTGCCCATGGACTCAACACGGCCAATAGACTCAACACTGCCCATAGATGCAATACTGCCGATAGACTCAACACTGCTCAGGAGATATTAAGATGAGCAAACACCAAAGGCTACGTTAACCATACATGATTGTGGTAAAACATGCAAAACAAACATGCTATGTTAATCATGTATGCATTGTCCTTGAAACTGATTGGCCTACGCCAGACAGCCTCCTTTACGGCCTTGTCTCGCCGGTGTTAGACCAGAGAATGCCAAAAAGCGAACAATACAAAGACAATGGAAATATAAAAGCATTCATAGCTCGGGTGGAGCAGTTTGCTGGTATAAAAATTATGAAAAAATAATAGATTTCATCCTTTCTGGTAAGAATACAGGAGGTGTGAAGATGTTCTAAACCCAAATAGACAGCTATTGTATTAGTGCAGTGAACATAATCTTCATCAAAGATGTTCATCAAAGATTATGTCCACTGCACTGACGCCAGTGGGCTTACAAAGACGCATTGTTCCATTTTAATGACCAAAATAAGGAATATCACTCAAGTTAGAGGAATAAAAACAGTACAGTTTTAATTGTAATTAGTCATTTTACTTAGATTCGAGGTTTACAGTGTCACAATCGAGTGAGCATTGCAGCAACAGCAGCAGTTGGAAGTACCTGGGCTCGATTCCCAACTCGCATGTTCCTCTGTGTTTGTTCTCCCCCGTTTTTGCAGGGGTTTCCACTGGGTTATCTGTTTCTTTTAATAGATTACAAAAAGCATAGCATTTAATGGGTGTTGGTCAAAACGTCCCAATGCTTAAACATTTACTTACAAATGACTCAATTGGGATCACACACAGCAACAACATCGCCACCTGCTGCAAAAACCTGGCAGGACCTTCCTGATGAAGAGTTGAGACACAGGAGGGAGCACAGATGCTGCTATGTCAGTCATCTCAGTGAGTCAACCCAAAATATCTGGGTCTGCCCTGTGACCTCCTGACAGCGAGCCTTCGGAACTTCACGTGGAATCAAAGTGTACCTAGTCTGGCACAAGCGCTGTGGTAATGTCACCGCCACAAGGTGGTGAATGACGGCTGTTGAAAGATGTGGAGAGCCAATAGCAAAGGCAGCCAGAATTTCAAGAATAATAGTCCTTTAGCCCAGGCCAGACATTGCCCTTGTTGGTACCACTTAAGGTTGTAGAGCTGTATTGGTTCCGATTTCTTGATGTGGCCAGTAAGAGTGAATTACGTGATAAACATTTCAAGCAAGTGATGTAGCAACATGTCGGGTTGCTTCTTCGGGTCACTTAAACAAAGCTAACCAGGTTTGCCAAGCTGTGTTACAATTCGCTCTGGGAATTCCGTACAGGAGCACGCGCCACTGTGACCACCTCCTCTGTGCCATGACTGTACAAATATCATTGGAGTGTGAAGACATTTTCACTGCAGGGTCATTTTCATTCACAAAGATACCGTCCGTAGATCTGTTTTTTATTTGTTTAACCTGTTGTTATTACTATTAGAAAATCCTAAAAATCTGCGACGCGCGTCTGATTGTCTATTAATAGTTCCGAGATTTCGCACACAATTTGCATAAAAAGTTTTGTAACCACCGAGTTTCATCTATTGGCATCTCAATTCTAATATCTCTGTTCTCATTTAAACTGTCTGATTAAAATCACGGGTTATACACTTCTGATGTCTGATGGTTATCAAATCGTATTCTTTCGTGTGGTTGATGTAGACGCAGAGAAACAACTACAATTTCACATTTAGGTGGTCAAGCCAGACAACCACGTCAGCAGCAGCGGAGTGTATCGCTTTAATGTTTCCTTTGTATTTGTGGATTGGGCAACGCATCTTTATATGTTGTACAGTCTGTTCTGGATGACCACAGTCGCACATTGGGGAGTTTTTTTAATTTTCCATTTCGGCATCAGGTATCCGCCTCTGCCATGGTTTGTGCGGATGTGGTTTAGGGTGGATCATGAGCTTCAAGGTGTTTGTGAGTTCTTTTGAATTCCATTCAGATATCCAAGCTTCATTGGGGTTGAACTCACATCATTGAAGGTTAAGCGTATGGGTCCAATAGGGATTGCGTAACTTCAAGCAATGACGAGTGACGTTATTGAGGTCCTGGTGAATGGGAAGGCAACTGTTTTCCTGTATTTCCAGTACTTCCCGAAGGGTTGCAGCTTTTCTGCAGATAGATGCGGGAAATATTTGTGACAGCACGGGCAGCCACGGTGTTGGGGTCGACTGCAGGATTACAGTGATACACCGCATTGCAGTGTTCAGTTGGACATCAACAAGTCGAGTGTTACTATGTCTGATCCATACTGGTCTTGGCAGTTACCTTTTTCAGGTGGTTGGTCTAGCTTCACTCCGAGATAGGTGTCAGTGGGGTTGTGTCGCACATTATTGCCGCAGAAGGTCACTTTCAGAGTATATTTGACGCTTCTACTATCAAGATGAATTTTTGGGGTTTTGGTTTGAGCCATGGTCTTCTTGGTTCTTTCGGTAAAGTTTACGTAGAAGGGAAGTAATAAAATAATAAAAATAAAACATAATAAAATAAAATAATTCTCACGACGTTTCGGCTACAACGCAAGCAGCCGTCTTCAGGTGAAGAATGAGACACTGCCAAGCTAGGAGCTTATATATAAGCTGGGTTGGAGGTGGAAGAGCGCCTTAACAAAAAGAATGTGCATTTGGTATTACCTTAGAGTCGCGGCATCTCTTCAGAAAGGTGAGAGACTCGATTAGCTGAGCCTTTTTATCATGGAGCTTGTTGAAGGATCTCAAAGTTATGTGGAAACCCTCCCCGTAGAGGTGGTTAAATTTCGATTTAAAGCTTTTGTGACTGCAGGGATGTTTTATTTTTATTATTTTATTACGTCCCTTCTACGTGACTTTACCGAAAGAACCAAGAAGATGAATCCCTGCAGTCACGAAAGCTTTAAATCGAAATTTGAGCCATGGTGTTTAGGTTTTGGTTCAGAGTAGATTCGATGTTGTTGAAAGTGGCGGCTTGCGTTGCCAGAGCAAGGTCATTCACATAAACACATTTGCGTGACCTGGTTGGCTGCATGTCATTGTAAACATTGAAGAGCGTTGTCGAGAGTAATGAACCTTGTGGCAATCCATTGTTGAGGAACCATTATGAGCTCGATTTGTTGGCCACATAGACATGCAGTCGCCTATTTCTCAGCATTGTTTTGAAGCAAAGAATGGTCCTTGCGAACTTCAACATCAAGCCCTGAATCCAGTCATAGGCAGATTACAAGTCTAAAAAGGCTACACCAATTTTGGATTTCTTCTGGAATCTGGCATCGATGTGCGTTGCAAGAGCCACAACTTGGTCACAGCAGCTGCATCTTGGCCGAAATCCCAGTGGTTCTTCAGTGATCACTGGCTAAATGAGGGGGCTGATTCTCTGGAAGATGATGCGTTTCAGGAGTTTATAGATTGTGCACAGGAGTGATATCGGCCTATAGCTTTCCGGGTTGTCAGTTAGCTTGCCCAGTTTGGGTAGAGTAATGACCGACTTAAAACTTTTGTGACTGCAGGAATTCATATTCTTGGTTCTTTCGGTAAAGTCACGTAGATATCAAGTTTAATTTTTTTTCATGTATTAGGTATAGCCCTGTGAGCCATGCGGCTCTTGAGTCGGGTGCAACAGTAACAAACACAAAATAAACTGAGAACATCTTAAAGCGATGACGTGCAACAGAAACATCCTGGATAAACCAGCAAATCTTCCAGAAAAAAACACCGTATTACAAGGCTGTGTGCAAAAATTCCAGTGTGATGCAAGTCAAACAATAACAACCATAAGACAATTTAGATTAAAGTTATGAGGCCAACTCCGCACTTCCGCAAGAAACATGGCTTAACCATGTTTTAGAAATTACCAAAATCAAGCTATAAAAACAATGTAACAACAGTAATCATAGGAACTGTGATTCAAAGTGAACAATAAACGATATTCATAACATGTACGACCAAACTTGCAGCCATAGCTGGCAGCATGACACTCCCAGTGTATGATGTGTGAGTGAGTCAGTGGTAGTGTGAGTGAGTGTATGATGTGCGAGTCAGCGTATGATGAGTGAGTCAGTGTATGATGTGTGAGTGAGTCAGTGGTAGTGTGAGTGAGTGTTTGATGTGTGAGTGAGTCAGAGTATGATGAGTGAGTGTATGATGATTGAATCAGTGTATGATGAGTGAATGGGTCAGTGGTTGTGTGAGTGAGTGTATGATACTCTTTGTTTTTTTCGGTAAAGTCACGTAGGTAAAAAAATAAAAAAAACAACTAAATTAAATCATGACGTTTCATTTTTTTTACCTACGTGACTTTACCGAAAAAACCCAAAGAATATGAATCCTTGCAGTCACGAAAACTTCAAATCTAAAATGAGTGTATGATGTGTGAGTGAGTCAGTGTAAGATGAGTGAGTGTATCACGGAATCCTCCCCGCCATCACGGCCTCCTCCACACCATCACGGCCTTCTCCACGCCATCACGGCCTCCTCCCCGTCATCACGGCCTCCTCCACGCCATCACGGCCTCCTCCCCGCCATCACGGCCTCTTCCTCGCCATCACGGCCTCCTCCACGCCATCACAGCCTCCTCCACGCCATCGCGGCCTTTTCCCCGCCATCACGGCCTCCTCCATGCCATCACGGCCTCTTCCACGCCATCACGGCCTCTTCCTCGCCATCACGGCCTCCTCCACGCCATCACGGCCTCCTCCACGCCATCACGGCCTCTTTCTCGCCATCACGGCCTCTTTCTCGCCATCACGGCCTCTTTCTCGCCATCACGGCCTCTTTCTCGCCATCACGGCCTCTTTCTCGCCATCACGGCCTCTTTCTCGCCATCACGCCCTCCTCCACGCCATCACGGCCTCCTCCACGCCATCACGGCCTCTTCCTCGCCATCACGGCCTCCTCCACGCCATCACGGCCTCCTCCACAAGCTATCGTCATCAGGAGGAAAAAGGAGGATTTTTTCTTCCTGATAACGATTGCTTGTGTTGTGATCGAAACGTCGTAAGTTTTTTTTTATTTACTTTATTTTTTTAATATTTTTTTATATCTACAGTTTTCATGGTTTTTTTGTACAGTTGTATCAAACATTGGAGTCCCATAGGGCCTAAGTGATGGAGGAATTTAGGAGGGATACCATCTTGCCAGACCATCCCTCACTTCCTGTGTCCTGATGGTGGTGGGGTCATGTAAATAAATTGACGCTGATGTCTGATGTAATTGGTGATAGATCTCTCGTTTTATGTTTTTGTCGAGTGGCCCTTTCGTGTTTTCCACTAGTTTGGAGGCTATAGAGTTGGGCAGGACTCTTGTGGTCCGGTATTCTGTTGGATTAGCAGCATCCAGGTATCATAGCAGGGCCCAGGCACGGTGGCGAGAGCGTTTGAAGTCGAGTCTTTAAACGCACTCAATTCACCGCTGGCATCTGGCTATGTCTAAAGTCTAGTAGGGCCTGCCCAATTAGGTTGTACTGTCGGAGCACGTCCTGGGTCTCTTTTGTCCAGCAGACAGTGTATTATTTCTGGAAGCCTCAGAGATCTTCTTCTTGGTGGATGCAGTAAGGAGACCAATAAAACGGTGGTAACATTCCGGTGTTGCCAGAATTCGACTCACAACTCTCTCTACAGTCTCATTATAGTGGCCCCAGTCAGCTTTGACTAGGTTAAACCTTTATACTAGTTTTGATACAATCACGGGGATGGTGATGCCGATTTGGGTGATGATGGGCTTATGCTGACTTCCGGGGAAGCTTGTGAGTATTTTGCCAGATGCCTGAAGTGTCCTTCCACTTTGATCTTTGGAAACGATGGTGAGGTACCGGTGGTAGTCACGTTTCCAGCTAGCAGAGTGGAGAAAGTTGCTTGCTGCTTTGGATCGAAAACCAGGTGCAGATCTTCGGCAGACATCCAGTCAGTGAGGTATTTGTCGTCAGACTGATCTACTGAATTGTTCCAAATAGTATGGTGGCTGTTAAAATCACCAACGTATAGGGCTGGGTTTGGTGAACTTGGGAGTGCTGGCTTTGGCAATTTTGAATTAGGGAATTTGTACACGTTGGTGATGTGCTGGTGGTGTAGGCGTCTTATTTTTCAGTTGGTGAAAAGGCGTATAACTCCAAGCCATATTGCAGGTGGTAGTGTCTCATCGTGAGTTTGTATCTGTGGATGTGATAGTGGCTGCCATGGGTTTCTTGAAGCGTCAGGAAGTTAATGTGTTGTGTGTTCATGATGTTCACAAGATGCTCGCACTTCACCCGGGATAAGTCCCTTAATGTTCAGCTGGAGGATCATTGGGTATATTGTTTGGCCCTGAACAGGCCTGTTGACGTGGCTTGTGGTATTGCTCTGGAGACCAGAAAATCGATCATTATCGATGTTTGGTCACCGCGTTGATTACATTCGTAGTGATTTCTCACTGAACAAAGTGGGCCGCGTGAAGGCTGCCATCTTCATACAAACACATGCGTACAAGTCAGGCTTTGCCCATGAACCAGACCAGTAATCGTTTCCAGTGCAAGTTTATGAGGAACAGGTGGGCGTACCTACACTTTACCCCACCACACGCGGTATCTGATGGTTGACTAACTGTGGAGACACCCATTTATTCTGTTGGGTGAACAGAGCGGGGCGTTATGGACACTTGCCCCATTATTTAAACCGGCTTCCCGGCCAGGAGATCGACTTAAACCGGTTACCTAGACACTGAAAAGCCAATGCGGTAACTGGCACCACGGCAGCCTCTATGTTTCTGAGCTAAAAGTTATTACGCTTAATGCGAGGCATTGGTAAATGTAAGGACATCCCTTAACCGGTTAGGACCAGTTTTTCCTCAGTTACTGTGAATGCAAATTCAATCTATTTTGTCCCCCCCCACTCTCTCCATACACTCTCTCTCTCTTCATACACCCCCTCTTTCTCCATATACCCCTCTCTCTGCACAAACCTTTTTACAAGAGCAGTTTCATATATGGGGTGCCTTGCCTGGCTAATAAGCGTCACGATTTTTCAAACTTCGTCTATGCCCAAGCAAATGTGGTGCCACAGCCACGAAGCCACTCTGCCAAGCCCCTCGCAAACCCCCCACACAAACGCATGCACCTCCTCTGAACACACACATGCACTCACGTAGGACCTCGTAGGGGGGTCACCTGGCCTCAGGGTTTTCACCCGAGAGGCCTCTCGTGGGGGTGCTCCACGGTTTCCCGGGGCTAGGGAATTGGCAGATTCCCCCCAGGTCGAATGGCACTGCGGCGCTGTGGATTGACTTAAAATTGTATTGAGCCTTGGAGGGAGCCGAGCTTCCAGCGGGCAGCAGGGGAGGCAGCACGAGTAAGAGGGCAAGCGTGTAAACAATGGACTAGGGCACCGTGGAGGGGGGCTGAGCCAGGTAGTGGGGGCGAGGCAGCACGCGGGCTGCAGATACACCGGATGGTCCTGAGGCACGCGGGGAGGCGCTCCAATTGGCCGAGAGGACTGCCCAGCTTAGCCGAAAATCTCTTTAATGTGGGGAGCCACGCAACCAGCCTTCCAGCCACTCGAGCGTCTGAGTGACGCTGCCGAGCGCCGCTGGGATACGACACACAGGCAGGGACCTCCTGCACCCTCGTCTCTCCGACTCCCAGCACGGCCGCGAGGAATCGTGAGTACAGAAGAGGGGTGAGGGATAGCGTGAAGGCTCCCCGAGGGCTTAGTGGGGAATCGCGTGAGGACTCCACGAGGGCTTAATTCGAGATAGGTGAGAAGGGTTGAGAACAGCCAGGTAGGACGCTGCTCGCTGGGTGGTTTTGGCTCCGGGCCACGTGTGGTTTTCGTATAGTCGTGACAGGAATAAAATGTTAGCACAGAACACCGACGCCGCATGATTTCTGTGGTTGTGAAAAGAATGTGGGAGTGGTGTGGGTACATACATTAGTGTGGCGATCGTCGCGCATTGACTGATAAACGATCGTGGACGTTCGCGCACGGGTGTGAACGACGGATTAACGCGCAAATCTTACCCTCAATTCATTTGGCATTGTGCTTGTGCCACGCTAACATCGCGCGTTTGCAGAACGGATTAACGTGCGAATCTCATCCTCGATTCGATTGTCGTTGTGCTTGCGCTGCGCTAACCACGCGCGTTTGCGCAACGGATTAACGCGCGAAGCTTGTTCTCGATTCTATCGTCGTTATGCTTGTGCCGCGCTCACCGCGCGCATTTGCGTAACGGATTAACGCGCGAGTATTGTCATCAATAGCTTGCCATGGTGCTGAGAATTAGCGCGCGAATATCCTCATTAACGCGATCACCTGTAACCACGTGTTTGCACTCGCCCATGCGCGTTTGCACCAGGGATTGACGCGCGAACATTACCTAGTAAATTGAGCGTGGGGGGCGAGTGAGGCTGCGTAGTAGCTCATTACCCGCCCCAGCGCCCGTTCCGCAGCTGCGCTAATTTTAGCGCGTGCACGTGGTGAGCGACGGTAGACTCGCACGGGTACGCACGGGGTTATTCATACAGCTATTTTTAGCGCGTGCACGTGGTAGGCAGGTTAACGTAAGGCGGTGGAGGGCCAGCCACGAGTCATGTCCCACAGAGGACGTGGAGGCGGCGAGGCCAATGACACGAGCGGCGACAGCGCGGCAGGAAGAAGAGGAGGAGGAAGAGGGAGAGGAGGAGGGGAGCATCGGCCCCCACACAAAGATGGCAGTTTACAAGACCAGGAAAAGATGCTTCAAGGCGACACTGACTGCTGCTCTGCGGTGTCAATGTTCAGGGGCCTGCTTAAGGCACGGCTCCAGCTGGAGCACGCGTAAGACTTAAATGCTGGCGACCTGCGCATGTTCTTTGAACGGTGGGGGGCCGGTTTCATGGCGTGCGTAATGCGCAATGACGTGCTGTTTGTGTAGGGGTGTTACGGAGGGGCTGTATACATGGGATCACACGGGAAACAAACACAGTGGGCGGGGCTTCGTGAGTGCACGGGGAGGTGCTCTCAACGACGTCCGCACAGGGCAGCCTGGGGGGGCTGGCCCCACCCCTCAGCGAGGGGTTTTGGTATAAAAAGGGATGAGCCGGAGAGCTCGGGGTAGAATGTTAAAGCTAAACCAGTGAAGACCGAAGATCGTCTAGCTAGAGCCCTGGACTCCCCTGGGTCGCCACCCTTGTCAGGGCCGTGCAGGACCGAGCCAGCGGCGTGGTCCCGAGAACCAGAGCTAGTGCTCTGGGACTCCGGGTACCGTAGCCCGACTTACCAGTGTCGGGCCAGACAGCCTCCCCTAGCCTGTTAGTGGAGGACTAGGAGGTAGGTCAGAGATAGCTAGCAGTGTATTCCCAGCTAGCGGGTGAGGGGGCCGATACCCCCTCCAGTGTTGTATGTCCGCGGTTGTGACAACTGTTGCGGAATAAATACGTGTGCCTCAACCCCGGCGTCCAAGAGTCCTCAACGATATTACATCTGGTGACAGAAGTGAACGACCACGAACATGGACACGCGCCGGACAGCTCGAGCCGGGGTACCGGAGGCGGAGGACACCGCTGAAATTGTGGAGCCCGAGACGGCTGAAGAAGGCAACGAGCAGCCGGGCCCGGACGCATCCTTACCGCAGCATCGGGATGAAGGGGAGCCGTCAACAGACGGACTGAGGCTGGCTCACGCCAGACTGGCGGAGCTGCTGTACGCTGCTGCCGCCACGCTCGAACACATCACACGGCTGGGGGCTGGTGGACCCCCACGGGGCGAGGACAGCCGACGACCGGTGCGCCTTCCCGCCATTTCAACGGAGCACAACTTTGAATCTCCCGCCATCGCCGCAGCAGCTGCTGAGGGCGTGGCCGGCCTGAACCTCGGGTCCGACATCGGCCTCACAGGTGCTGCCGCGTCATCACCAGCGGACAGAGCGTCACCACTGGTGCGACCGGCGATGCCATCTGTCGTTCGCGCCGAAGCCCAGCCGAGTAACGGGGACAGCGGAGTGCGAGCTTCCACGGCGGCCGCTGCGCTGCACCAACGCCTACCTCCACTCAAAGAGTTTGTGGGCGAGGAGGGCGACTGGGGCGGCTTCCAGCGGCGCTTCCTCGCGCACCAGGAAATGGCGCAGTGGTCGGATGCCGAGGCCCTCTGCGCGCTGCCGGCGCTCCTCGACAGCGACGCCCTCGCCGCTCTTACATCGGCGCCGAAGGACAAACGCTCCACGCTACAGATGGCGCTGCAGTTGCTGGCTGGGGTCTACGGACCATCGTCGGAATGCAGGCAGCTCTTTTATGATCGCCAGCGGGGTGCAAAGGAGTCGCCCCTGGCGTACCGTACGAGTCTCCTGGCGCTGGCGAAGACGGCCTTCCCACGAATGGACGACGAAGGCGTGGACGCGATGGTAACGGAAAAGATCCTCCTGCTGGCGGACGACCTGGACATCGCCGTCGTTGCACAGGAGGACACGGAAATGAGTTCCCTCCAGGCTGCGCGGCTCCTCCACGCCAACCTGCTGTCGCAGCGACGGAAGGCCAGCAGGGCAGCGGCCGGGCGTACGGTGGCTGCAGCCACCCTCCCGGCGGAGGAAGTTCGCGCCATCGACCATCGACTGCAACAGAGGGTGGGAGTACGGGCGGGCCGGGATGGAGCGAGCCGCTCCGACCATCCGTCATCGCCGCCTGCGCTCCCGCGCTGTTACAACTGCGGCATCCGGGGCCATGTCGCCTCGGGGTGCCGCTCTCCTCGGCAGCGCGGGACGACGCCTCGACAGGACGCCGGCCCTCCTCCCAAGCTCCATCAACATAACCCGGCGAGTCGCGGCACCCCTCATGTTTGGCCCACGCACACACCCGTCACACACTCGCACACCGCAACGAACGGGGGGCCGACATTGCGCACCATCGCGCCAACACGCACCACTATGGGGACTCAGATCGAACCCAGGCAGTGGTCCGTGTTGGCCCATCGCGTTGTGGCTGCATCGTCGGGGTCGTCAGCCGTGGTGGGGCACATTGACGGGGTTGAGGTGCGCATCCTGGTCGATACAGGAGCATCGCGACCATCATTTCGGAACTAATTTACAATATTCTCCCTGTCCAGAGCCGTCCTTTACTGCCGGTTAACGTCCCATTCTATGCTGCTAACGGGGCTCACTTGGCATCATTGGACAGATTCGAGCACAAATTTGTATCGGTGATATCAAATTGTCCGGCCCGATTTTTGTTTCCTCCTCGCTGGCGGTTCCGTGCCTGCTGGGGACGGACTTCTTGGGCAAAATGCCGATTCGTATTTTAATAGACCAGGGCTGCATTGAGCTCCCGTCGGGACGATGCATGGCGTTTCTGCCGTCCCCTACTGCGGCTCGGACGGCGTTCGCGACGGTACCGGCGTTCGTCGTTAAAACGGTTCGCGTACCGCCGGGGGCACAAATGTTGGTGCCTCTCAAACTTCGTCGGCCCTTCGCTAAAGGCGTTGGGGACCAGGGAATTCTGCTGGGGCCATCTAGGGCCGGGGTTAGCGGACCTCATTTGATTCCGGCCCAGACCATCGTAAAAGGGGACGGGGACCCTTTCATCGCGGTCCTCAATGTGGGGTCGCAGACAGTGGTGGTTCCTCAAGGGACCGTGCTTGCTCACGCAACGCCGGTGCCCTGTGAGGAACCTGTCGCGAATCACGTAGGCACTGTCCCTCTGCCGCATCCACATTCGGACACCGATGAAGGGTGGCTCGAGGCGCTTTGTGCGGGATCGACGGACCTGTCGGATTTAGAGCGTCAAAAGCTTAAGACACTGCTGCGTGAATTTTCCGACGTTTTCAGTCAGAACAAATTCGATTTGGGCTGTACCCATCTGCTGCGTCACCATATTGATACAGGTGACAGCGCGCCAATACGCCAAAATCCTTTTCAGTTAAGTCCCGCCGAAAAGGACCATGTCAAATCGGCTGTTGATGACATGTTGGCCGCCGACATCATTTCTCCCTCTACCAGCCGGTGGGGAGCGCCGATCGTCCTGGTTAAGAAACAGGATGGCTCGTTGCGGTTTTGCGTCGATTTTCGCCGCCTCAACAAAATTTCTCTTGCCGACGCATACCCGCTCCCACGGATTGACGAATCGCTGGACACTTTGGCGGGAGCGCGATTCTTCTCCACATTGGATTTGCTTTCGGGATTGTGGCAGCTTCCTCTGGACGATGATTCTAAGCCTAAAACTGCATTCCGTACACCGCACGGTCTCTTCCAATTCAACCGGTTGCCGATGGGACTCCACTCGGCGCCGGCGACTTTCCAGCGATTGATGGAATTGGTTTTGGCTGGATTGCAATGGGACTCGTGCTTAATTTATTTGGATGACGTTATCGTCTTTAGCAGAACATTTGACGAGCATCTCCAGAGGTTGCAGGCGGTTTTCCTCAAAATGCGGGCTGCTGATTTGAAATTTAAACCCCAAAAATGTCATCTGTTACGCGAATCTGTGCGTTATTTGGGACACATCGTTGGACGCTCGGGTATTGCTACCGATCCCGCCAAAACGCAGTGCGTCAGCTCCTAGCCGACTCCCACCTCTGTGGGGGAGGTCAGGAGTTTCATTGGATTCGCGTCGTATTACCGACGCTTTGTCGCAGATTTTGCGACAATTGCAAAGCCCCTACACGCTTTGACGTCAAAGGGGGTCCGCTTTCATTGGGGACAGGAGGAGGAGGCTGCTTTCCGCTCCCTTCGGGACGCTCTGGTTAAAGCTCCTCCCTTGGTTTACCCCGATTTTTCTAAACCCTTTGTGCTCGACACCGATGCGAGCAACACAGGTATTGGGGGCGTGCTTTCCCAGGTGGTTGACGGCGTGGAACGGGTGGTCGCGTACGGTAGTCGGGTGTTGTCTCCAGCGGAGCAAAGATATTGTGTCACCCGTCGGGAACTGTTGGCAATTGTCTATTTCATGCAACAGTACCGCCCATATCTGTACGGTTAGCGTTTCACCGTCCGTACAGATCATGCGGCACTACAGTACGCCCTGCGAGTTCAACAACCATCGGGACAATTGTCTCGATGGTTGGAGGTTCTCCAGGACTTTGATTTTGAAACCACGTACCGTAAGGGCGTCCGCCACACCAATGCGGAAGCTCTGTCGCGCATGCCAACCACCCCCGAATGCGCATGCCTCCTGGGGTCGGGTCGTTGCAGGCATCCGGGTGAAATATCTTTTCTGGTCTTGGCGGCCGCAGACGACGCAGCGTCAATGACGAATTCGATCGCACAACAGGGATCAGATTCCCTGTTGGGGTTGCCTGTCACTGAATGGGGGCGCCTACAGATGGAGGATACCTCCCTCCTCGCGTTGCGTCGTCGCGTCGGGGATGCTGGGCGGGGTAGGGGTGATGCCGACGCATGGGAAATGGTCACGGGTCTGCTGATGCATTGGGACGGGAAATCCCATCGACACCGGCTGGTGGTCCCTTCTGGGTTACGGGGTAAGGTGGTGTGGGCCGCTCATGAGCGCCTCCTCCACCTGGGGACCCAAAAGACCCTCGCCTTGCTCCAGCTTGATTTTTTTTGGCCGGGCATGACAAGGGATGTCGCAGATCTGTTGGGGTCATGCCCTCGGTGTGCGCAACGGAAACCACCAGCACGGGAGTCTAACCCGCCTTTGCAGTCTATCAGAGTCTCCAGAGTCAACGAACTTGTCGCGCTGGATATTCTGGGCCCATTCCCCGCCACCCCCAGGGGCAAT
Organism: Lampetra planeri; assembly: GCF_965212315.1. Lineage (NCBI taxonomy): Eukaryota > Metazoa > Chordata > Hyperoartia > Petromyzontiformes > Petromyzontidae > Lampetra > Lampetra planeri. The sequence goes on along the minus strand of NC_136108.1, from coordinate 23,439,530 downwards.
AGATATTTGTTGACCGGGGTGGAGTACTTTACGCGCTGGCCTATGGCCTGGCCCCTGGCCAACCAGTCGGCAGCAGCCATCGTGGAGGCCTTTGTCCAGGGATACGTCCTGGACAAAGGTGCTCCCGAGCGGCTGCTGACCGACCAGGGCAAAAAATTTTCCGGCAAACTGCTCCAACAAGTCTGTGAGCTCCTGGGCACGAAAAAAATTCGTACCTCTCCCTATCACCCGCAAACTGACGGGATGGTCGAGCGTCTGCACCGAACCATCACGTCCATGTTGTCACAGCAGGTTTCGGACTCACAGACCGATTGGGACCTGCAAATTCAAGGGGTCCTGGCAGCATACAGATTGGCCCCCCATGCGGCAACGGGATTTTCCCCCTTCTTCCTCATGTATGGCCGCGAACCTGACCCACCTGTTCGGGCCCAGCTGCAGATCCCCGCGCCGCAGGGTAAAACTAAATTGGCCGACCATGTTAAATTTAATCTTGCGAAATTAACAGAGGCACGGGATGCTGCCATGCAAAATTCCGACCTACGTCACAAAGCTAATGAGCGGCTCAGACTGGGTCGCGCGCACGTGCTACAGTGGAAGTCGGGGGACAAGGCATGGCTGTATTCATATTCTTAGGTTTTTTCGGTAAAGTCAGGCATGGCTGCACTGTCCCCAGGTACCACTCGCGACCTCCTCTAAACTGGTGCGGCCGTGGCGGGGCCCTGTCGAGGTGGTTGAGGTTTTGCGGCCTCAGTGCGTACGCATCAAATGGGGGAGGCGCCGGTGGTTTGTGCACCCCTCCAGATTGAAACCCTTCGTTGCGGTGCGAAGTCCCACTCCACACACGCGTGGCCAAACATGTGGGGGGTCGACCGACTCAAAGGGTCCGTCTCCGCTGCTCTCGCCTGACGTGTTGCCGGCTGTCCCGCCCCCAGGTGCACCAGGAATGACCGGCTCACGCCCGACAACCCCTACGGGGGATGCCGAGGGTCTCGCGACATCGAGAGGAGACTCACTTGGAAATGGACAGTTGCCACCCGACGGCCCGCCATCCGGGGTTGCCCCGTGTGACGGGCCTGCTGCAAGGACGCGCGCAAGAATGCGCAGACTCTTGTGATGCACAAAAAGAAAAAAAAATATTTTTCACATGTTATGTTCACTGTGTGCGGCGTCGGTGGTGTGTTCCTGGCACATTGGATTGTACGAATGTTGTGTTCACGGTGTGTTGTGTGTGTGCTAGGGTTCCCTGCAAATTGTATATACGTTGGTTTTACGGATTTCGTATTTATTCGGGGGTGGGGTGCGTCGGGTTATTTTCCCTTCTTGCTTTTCTGGTTCTTGTTGTTGTTCTCGTTCGCGTTATTGTTGAAAAATTGTGAGGCACACGCGGGGTCGAGGGGTAAATAGACTTTTATTGTCGTTTGTTGCAGCCGGGACGGCTGCGAGCTGTACAGGGGGGGGTGATGTAGGGGTGTTACGGAGGGGCTGTATACATGGGATCACACTGGAAACAAACACAGTGGGCGGGGCTTCGTGAGTGCACGGGGAGGTGCTCTCAACGACGTCCGCACAGAGCAGCCTGGGGGGGCTGGCCCCACCCCTCAGCGAGGGGTTTTGGTATAAAAGGGGATGAGCCGGAGAGCTCGGGGTAGAATGTTAAAGCTAAACCAGTGAAGACCGAAGATCATCTAGCTAGAGCCCTGGACTCCCCTGGGTCGCCGCCCTTGTCAGGGCTGCGCAGGACCGAGCCAGCGGCGTGGTCCCGAGAACCAGAGCTAGTGCTCTGGGACTCCGGGTACCGTAGCCCGACTTACCAGTGTCGGGCCAGACAGCCTCCCCTAGCCCGTTAGTGGAGGACTAGGAGGTAGGTCAGAGATAGCTAGCAGTGTATTCCCAGCTAGCGGGTGAGGGGGCCGATACCCCCTCCAGTGTTGTATGTACGCGGTTGTGACAACTGTTGCGGAATAAATACGTGTGCCTCAACCCCGGCGTCTAAGAGTCCTCAACGATATTACATTTGTATTGCGCCTGCAGCGCATGTTCCGCAGGTAGTGTTTGGTGACGTGAGGCTGTATTCAGTGACTTTTATCGAAATGGGCTCCATCACCTTTGCTGCTTGCAGAAATAAAAGTAGTTTGAAAGTCAAACATCTCTCCATACACCCCTCTTACGGAACCAGTGGGGATGGGGTGGCGCGTGCCCCCCCCCCCTCCCCCAATGATCCGATCGAAATCCCTAATTTAGATCGGATCATTTGGGTTTATTGTGTAGTGTTGTAAATAACAGATGAATAAACTTCTTAAGACACACACTGGTTTATTGTCTTTCTTCCGACATAGTCCCTATCCACACACAGAGGGATATGCGGTTCCCTCACTCGTAGCCCAAGGAGGTACAGCCTCCGTACCTAGCGGGACCTACACACGGGTCTGGCTGCTAGCCTAGGGAGGTACAGCCTCCTAACTGGGGGGACTAATCTCCGTCTACCCGCTACCCTAGCATCCTCCGGCTGGGACCTAGGGGAGGCTAGCTTGACCCACTGCTGGCTCGGCGGGTCCCCTGACCACAGGTCATGCCGAGCCTTAGCTCTTACAAGAGCTGGGAGGCTGGGGAGCCAGGGTCCTGCCTGCCAGGACCTATTCTCCCCTTGACCACTGGTAACACTGAGCCTTAGCTCTTAGAAGAGTAGGAAGGCTTGGTCCAGGGTCCTAGCTATCTTGAGCTGGCTTCAGTCTTCGTCTTGAGGAGAACTGGCGAGCGCTCCCCGTGCTCGCCCTTTTATACCCATTTGTAACAGTCCTTATCCAATCCCATGCTCCCTCGTGGGACCCTCTGATTGGTTCTCTAGAATCTGTGTTTTCGATCCTCTTTTACCCTAACTGACCCTTGGCCGTTGGTCCGGCGGGAAAGTGTGTTTACGATCTGCTCCCGCCTTTCCCTGACCCCGGCCGTTGGTCCCAGAGCGGTGCGGTAACACTGCATTCCCCTCTGATTACATAGTGCCCTGCAGGTTACCGCATAGAGTGTGTCTAGCACCTCTACATTTGTAATAAATCGGCATTTTGCGACCCCCACTGCCACTGTGTAGCATATCATTACGTGCCAGTGACTCTATGAGATGATAGAACAATAGTCTGAGTCCATAATTTGCAATAAGTAATGGCAAAGCAGTTATAAATGACTCAGAATTGTGCGCAGTTGCGTATACAGGACACAATTTCCCTGAAGACGAAAACCTTCAGCGAGTGTGATGCCGCACACGTGTCGAATAAAAAACAAGGGACAAATCCTCATTTACTAACAACTCCTATAATTTTTAAATCCTTTATATTAAGTTCGCTTGCTTGCTTGCTTGCGTGCTTGCGTGCTTGCTTGCTTACGACCGTGCAAATCTTTCGGTCGTTTTTTAACCCACTTCCCGTGATCCAATCGAGCTGACATTTTGCACACAGACTCGTTGTGCGAGCCAATAAAATGTTCGTGAATTCCAAAATTTTACACTGTTTAGGGAAAACAAGTTAAATATTTAATTACCAATTGCTTAATACTGGCAGACAATCATCTGACCCATAGGTGGCAGCCATCTCAAGCCAGAGGACGAGAGGACTCTAGCCGCCACGCATATAAAGGATTTATAGTGAAAAACTTTGTTTTTACGGGTTATACTTATTCATTGCTGGAGCCCCCCCTACCTGAAAATCCTGTCTCCGCCATTGCATACACCCCTCTCTCCATACACCCCTCTCTCTCCATACACCCCCCTCTCTCTCCATAAACCCCTCTCTCTCCATACACCCCTCTCTCTCTCTCCATAGATCCCCCCATCTCTCTCCATACACCCCTCTTTCTCTCCATAGACCCCCCATCTCTCTCCATACACCCCTCTTTCTCGTTGGTACACTCATCTTTTCCACCCCTCCTCCACCCCACACTCTCTCGCCCTCTCTTTTTCCTCTCTCCGTTGCAGCTGCAGGAGACACAGAGGGAGCAGCCCAGCGGCAGCACAGCGAGCAGCGCGAGCCTCAGCAGCAGCAGCAGCGGGAGCGTCTCCATTGCCCGTATGTGCCGTGTGTGCCTCCGATGATCCATCCTGGGTTTAACCACAAGGCTAGATAGATCACAGTGCCACGGGCTGGAAAAGAGATGGGCTGATGTATATATAACCTCCTGCCTGGGAGGCTTCGATACTTCACGTTGCCTCAGAGTTAACCTAGCCTGGCACCAGCGCCGTTGTGATGTCACTGCCACTTAGTGGGGAATGGCGGCTGTTGTCATTCCAATTGGTATCTGTCTATTATTTGGGTGTTTCGTTGTCTAGGGTATATTTTAATAATGAAAGTAACCCATTTAAATCTGATTGATATCCTCACATGCAACGGAATGGTTGAACCCACTGGCAAACTACACACGTGGTAATCATTACTTGAATTCAAGCAAGTATTTACTAAGAGCCAAAGTACCAGACATTAATATGCAACCGGTGTTCGATAAAACTTATAATTATATTGTTACGAATGTTATTGGCATAATTATCAAAAAGCAAATAAAATAGGCAATGCTCTGTATGTGAAAGCAATGAATACAAAACTATCCGACATCAAAAGCAGTAAATGTGTATGCACAACTGTAACTTGCTGACCCGCCCCTACTAGACATCTGTGAAAAATTGCTTCATAGCCCGTCGGATTCCTCCTATCTAAATTAATGATTCTGATTCTGAAAATTAGTAAGGACTTGATACCACATACTCGAAGTATAGTTGTGATACTTTAGTGATTAATTGGACTTTGAGTAATAGTCTGGTATTCTTAGTTTGCAGTTGATTAACAAGCGCTTCTCTCGGCTGTAGGAGTCTTTGTGCACGGCGCATCTTCCAGTGCAGTGCAGATCGATGTCGACAGCGCGATGGTGCAGTGACACAGCCACACACCAGCAGTGGGGACATGAACGACGGCCCCGCCACGACAATGACGCGGGTAAATAATGACAGCACCTCCGATTAGCATGGTTGGCTACGTATGGTGCGAACGAAGTTGAACAAACATACATACGACAGCACAGCAGCTGTGCTCTCAATGCTCAACTCTGACGAAGTACAGACACGATCTCCTCGTGGGTGTAGACAGCACATCTCTCTCTCCCTGTCAGGCAACAGCTGGACATATATCTTCACCGTGATAATCGTCCGCGAACTTGTAGTTATAAAGTCACTCGAGAGCTCGTGTTGGTTACTGCTTGCCACTTGATGTCGGTGTTCTTTGTGGATCTTCTCCTTGAGTTGTACTTATCTCCACTTAGTCACCAACGACTCTTTACATGTGTAGTACTCACTTCAGAGACACTAATAGTAGCAGGCACACACGTTTATTCTATACTTACACAGTACAGGGGATAACTACATACGGATCAGGACAGCCGGCATACTGCCTGACCCACAACGCCGAAGACGTGAAGACGGGGATGAAGACTTGCGTAGACGACGGGTTCCATTCCAAACAACTGCCCCGACCCAGCGTCGGGACCTCCCTTTAATCCTCCCCAGCATGGCCTGGCTCCGCCCTCGGCCACGCCCCCTTCTGGAACCTACCAGAAGGTTCTGGGCTTCGCCCCACCTGTCCCCTCTTACCTTTACTTCACCCACCAACGTGGGGGTTGGCCATTTGCGCACGTACACTAACGATGTGATCCAAGTAGCGAACCGACTTTGCAAGAGATAACATTTCTGCAGATTGAACTTAAGATTGGTCGCTCGCATTTGACAAACACCGATCACAACTGCTGCAAGTGATCCTGGAACGTACATCAAAAGACGATCACGTTGTCTACATAAATAAGGCACAAATCCCATTGGAGGCCCGTCAGCACCAGTTCCATAAGTCGCTGGAACATGGCTGGAGCCGAGTGTCCCATCGGAAGGCAGATAAATTGAGGTGTTCGGAACGCGTTTTTTGGTTTGGAACTCTCATCCAACGGCAACTGCCAAAACCCCGACAACAAGTCCAGGGTGCATACTTTTTGGTTCTTTCGGTAAAGTCACGTAGGTTTAAAATGAAATAAATTACGCACGCCAGACAGGGCATTTAATGAATCGACCATCCGTGGGAGCGGGTATGCATCTGCCATGAAGACTTCATTTAGTTTGTGAAAATCAACGCAAAATCGCAAACTCCCGTCCTTCTTAACAAGGACAATGGGAGTTCCCCACGGACTGGTGGAAGGGGAAATAATATCGGCAGCCAACATCTCATCGACCGCCTGGTGAACATGGTCCTTTTCCTTTGGACTAAGTCAAAACGAATTTTGGCATATGGGAGCAGCGCTACCCATATCAATATTGTGTAGCATCAGAGATGTGCAGCTGATATCATATTTTCCCTGACTAAAACGTTCAAGAATTCCCGGAGTAGTGCACGCAACTCGCCCTGTTGTTTACTGGAGAAATCTGGACTTTCCGAGCATAACGCATCCATCCACGACTCATCCGACACCTCTCCCCGCTCTACTGCGGCCATGACCTGAGTGGTCACATCGCTGGTCTCCCCACAACACGCGGCTGTCATGTGGGCAAAAACAGTACCCGCCTGTATAACTGCGGTACTCAGCCCAGCGTTCAACACTTGGCCATTTATAACCGAGTTGGGGAAGACAAAAACGCCAATTGATGGCCAGATGTCAACTCAACATATCCCTGATCCACTAAATTCTTAAAGGGCATCCTCCCTAGGAAATCGGTCCCCAACAAACAGGGCACAGCCAATGATTTTGAAACCAATACTGGACCTCTACTTTTGCTAATATTTGGTGGCAAAGTCCTGTAAATAAACTCAGAAAAAATGGTAGCGGATGCTCCCGTATCAATGAGCACCCACACATCAATACCCTGTACAGTCCCAATAACCGCAGATGATCCCGCCGCCGCAGCTACGATACCATGCGCCAACGCGGTCCACTGCCCTGGACACCGTGGCCATCCGCCCCCCGCCAAATTCCGATTTTCACGCACCGCGACACAAGGAGTGGCGACATGCGAACCCGACACAGTCTGAGATAAAGGTGCATGAAGTGACTGCGTAGGCCGTGTGTGTGATGCATCGCGACTCGCCTTTTGGCCCGGAGGAGCGGAGGTCGGCAGGGTGGAAGACGGCGCCAGCAGGAAGAACTGTCCAGGGTTGGCTCTGCATCCTTTAGAGATGTGGTCCCGCAGACCACACTTTAAAAAGGTGACGGGGGCCCTCTACGGTGGAGGGAAGGTTCCACTGTGCTGTTCCCGCTCCTGTCTCCATTAAGTGTCGACTCTCCCGCACAAACCGCCGGCGAGCAAAGCACAAACTTGAGGGGGTTTCTGTACAAGCAGCCACCCCAGCTCGTAGGTTACAATGGGCCTGGATGCATCGAGCTACCTTAATTGATGACAAGTCATCCTCCTCCGTGGCGGGCAGAAAAACATCCATCTCCTGAGCCAACTTAAGCAGTCTCTCTTCGGATATGCGGCTTGGGCTAGCAACATTAGCGCGCTGCGGAAGGCGAGGGGCATCTCAGCTTCCCCCCGTCTCCGCATCACAAACTTTTGGCGCGCATTGGACGGCGGATCAAAAATTGCCGCCATATGAGCGAACACCTGTGACAGTGTCACCCTGTCCGCTGGGGGAACAGCATAAAATTGCACCAAGGCATCGTCGTCCAGGATAGTGGGGAGAGCTTGCAGCGCTTCAGCATCCGTCCATCCCGCCAGCGCACACGTAACAGCGAAATGGCAATGGAAGGCTGCCTAGTCGCCCCCCGCAGCAACAAACTCCCGCACAAACGGCAGCCGCTTCTTGAAGAAAGGCATCGCCGGGCACGAAGTTGGCGGCAGGTCGAATTTGGGGGGAAGAGATTCCTGCCCAGTCGACAAAACGGCAGCCACCCGCGCAGGCTGGAGCTCCGCTGTTTCCCGCGCTTGGTCGACGGCGGCGGCAGGGCTGTCCACCCGCTGCCCCTGAGTCGCCGTGTCTTCCTCCGGCTCCTCGACCTCCAGCTGCACAACTAGCACTGCCACCGTGGACAGCAGGTCCGCGAGGCACATTGTGAACACGCCGTCCTCCTCTGGACGGTAGCAGCACGGAGTCATTGTTTCCCACCCGCTGCTCCGCCGAGATCGCCTCCTCGGGACCATTCTCCGGGGTTCCGGATTCCGGGGCTGTCTGGGGGATCACCTCCCCGCCGTTTTCTTCATCCGAGGACACCACGGTAAGCATATTCCTCCTCGTTAACATTGACATTTTCCTTAAACATTTAAATAAACATACTTCCTTCCCTCTACATAAAAAAAAAGTTTTCTTATCGTTAACACTTCTGACACCAAATGTCGTAGTCACTTCAGAGACACTAATAGAAGGAGGCACACACGTTTATTATATTCTTCTACAGTCCAGGGTATAACTACACATGGGTCAGGACAGACGCACACTGCCTGACCCACAATGCCGAGGAGGTAAAGACGGGGACGAAGACTTGCATAGACGATGGGTTCCATTCCAAACGACAGCCCTGACCCAGCGTCAGGACCTCCCTTTTATCCTCCCTAGGGTAGCCTGGCTCTGCCCTCGGCCACGCCCCCTTCTGGAACCTACCAGAAGGTTCTGGGCTGCACCCCACATGTCCCCTCTGTCACCTTTACCCTACATCCCTTACCCCCGCCTATCACGTGCCCTGCTGGCAGACCGGCTGCTGTGTCCTCAGATCCCCCCTCTTTGCCAGCAACCGGGCTATGCGCTCCAGTGGCACATTTTACCTGCCCTGTTGGTAGACCGGGCTACTACACCCACAATCTCACTCTATACCAGTTTCCAGCGCTACGGGCCCTAGTGACCCATTCTATGTCACTACACATGTTCACTCGTCAACAACGGCAAATCTACAGATCTGCGTTATATATTGTTTCAGCTGCTCAACTCCTGAAAACCCCTCTATAGCTTACTGCTTTGAACTTACTACAGCTGTATTACAGCTTTTTCTGCTTCTCCACTGCTTTCCACTACACGTCCAGTGGTGGCTCTGTCTTGACCGCATACGGTCGGATCTCGTGATGGAGCGACCTTCCAAGGGCACGAGCTGTTGCACTCGGCAAATGTGGACCACGGAGAGCCGCAGCCACTGCTGATCTGCCCACAGTTCAGTTGTAGTATGCGTGGATATACTAACATCATGAACTGAGCAATGTATACCGAATATTTATTTAATGTATTATGGGATTATGCATATAAGAAAGAGCTGCCTCGTTTTTCCAACAAATGAAACTTTCACAGTTATGTTGAAGCCTTCCTTTTCGGAGGTAGATTGTATTTCGTTTATATTAACAAAGCTGCAAGCAATTCATTGTATGGTCGGAAAAGGGGGAATACTCTCCCTCCCAGTTCCCAAGTTAGCTGTCAATACTATAATTGTGTTCTGACTCCAAGGTCAGTTTGACATGGGTCTGTAACCTCAGGTCTGCTGAACTAATGTACTCAATGGTATACCCACATTCTTGCTCTAAGGGGAGCAGTGGCACAGTGGTTAGCACATTCCGCTATTAATCCCTATCACGGCCAACATCGGGGACGAATATGTAAACTATTCCTGGGCCTCTCCTAGGTCGACTCAGTCTTAAATGAGTACCAGTGGTGGTGTGTAAACATGGGCACTGAGAGTCAAATGTGGCCCGGCATGGTCCTGGCCACTAACCACCTCGTGCTGGTTGAAATTGGTGCCGCCAAAGGCTATATGGGGGATCTTTGGCTTTATTACAGACAGAGAGGAGTTGGATCGTGATCTCTTGTGGTGTTGCTCTGCCTGTGCGGCAGCTCCTTGGCTGCCATCTTCTCCATGCGCCTCTGTTCTCTGCCCTTCTTCTCTTTTCGCTCTTCCATCCTCTCCACAACATTCGTGTCCATCATCCCATCCCCATGTGCAACTAGTCCAATCCATTTATTTATCCTTCCGATTGTACTACACCACCAGGACTACAGTACTACATTATTAGTACGACAACACCAGTACTACAGTACAGTGACGTGCGGTGAGGTCAATGGCTGGAGAGGCACTGGCTCGTGTTAGAGCCAGATTCACAAACTGAGGGGGCGTGGCCTCACGGAAGGGGCGTGGCCTCTCAGTGAGGCAGATGTGATAGCTGCCTCCCCTGGTGCTTTTTCATTGCAGTTTTCATGACGAGCCAGCGAGACTAAATATCTTTATACACATACGTGAAATAAGTTACCTGGCGTATGGATGGCAAGGACATTAAATGAAAGGGTCTACAAATATTACATTGGTGACATACTGTGATAGTAACAGGCACGCGCTTATTGCCCGTGCTCCATCCAGTTACTGAGGAGTTGCACAATCAAAGGGGAGGCTGAGCTCGTTGTTGCCTCACCTCTCGTCTCTTCCTATATTTGCAGCGGAGCTCCGCAAATTTTGCGATTTTGACTATAAAAATGATTGGAATCGTACAGAAATGACATTTATAAAACAGATCAGTGGAAAAATCTAAATATATATTTTTTTACTTTTCATAACAGCTAATTTCATTGGAGTATGACAGGTGAGGCTCTGCCTCCCCTGCCTCCCCTGACCGCACATCCCTGCTACAATAATAGTACTACAGTACTAGTACTACAGTGCTAGTACTACAGTATCAGTACTACAGTATCAGCTCCCAACATCACCGAATAATGCTGCCAATACTCACGCCACTCAGAAAAATAGTCCGTCACACTTTAGACTCGAATTATAGGGAGAAATCTGTCACGTGCTAGACTCACGTTACAGCGAGTAGTCCGTCACGCGTTAGACGTGCGTTATAGCGAGTAGTCCGTCACGTGCTAGACTCACATTATTGCGAGTAGTCCTTTATACACTAGACTCGCGTTATAGTAGGCATGGTGCGCGTTACGCGAAACACGTTTTATAAAAGAAAAACCGTGTTCAAGCGAAAACGTGTCGTGTGAACGCCGCACGTTAAAAGGGATTTACTGTGTTTGAAAAGTGGGTGACACAAGTTGGAATGTGATCAGTTCTAAGCGCTTTGAGATTAGTTAGACGCCAGGTTTCCTAGCGGAGTCTATCTTGAACATAAGAAGCATCATCATCACAATCCATGGGTAGATAGTCCGTAGGTGTCCATTGCACACTTTGTCACTTGTTTCCACATTTCTCTGTCTTGTGGCAACTTGCTCGAGTAGTGCCATGTCTTTCTGGCACCAATATCCTATGTCGTTGTCAAGCCATTCTCTATTAGGTCTTCCTCTGTTTCTGGTTCCTTCCATTTTTCCGAATGCATTTTTTCCTGTTGTTGTCCATCCTACATATGTGTCCAATTAGTGCCAGTTTCCTTCTCATCACTGCCTGCATCAGTATTTTTCTATGTGCGACCTTTTTCCTTACTTTTACGTTGGTCCCTCTTTGGGTCAAGCTTAGATACAATTTCCTTCTACAGCAATACATTTAGAATGCCCATATCATATCTCTATCAATATATTTCAATGTCCAAGTCTCGAAGACATACAACGCTGTACTAGACACCCATATCCTTACGATGTTCTGTTTGGTCTTGCAGCTGATTTTCTTTCTTCTCCAGATGTTATTGAATCCTGCCATTACTCATTTTCTATGAGATACTCGCTCTTATGTCTTTCGTGTAGTCGTTGTCTCATGTCAGTAGACTTCCTAATTATGCAAATTCCTTTATATTCACAATCTTGCTGCTTTCTAGTATTACTTTTTCTCAATGTCCTCCGTTACGAACACCATAGTCTATTTCTTTTCCACGTAAATTCTGAGTTCTGGATCCTTTCCTGACTTATTTAGCATAGAACACTTTCCTGCAGTACTATACTGCTTTCTTACACCATGTCTATGTCATCCACGAATCTCAGGTTATTTATTATTTCTCCTTGCATAGATATTCCTGTGCCATTGTCCTAAATGGCATCTATCACTCTTTCCCAGTATATGATGACGTTATATGCTGATCGTCGATCTCCTTGTCTCATACCTATTGTTGTTTAGAACCATCCTCCTTTTTCCTATCCAAACTTTACTGCCGACTTTGAACTTTCACCTATATCCTGGAGAATATGTTAGTCTTTTCCCTATTCCATATGATCTGAATGTTGCCCACGTTATATATTGCTTAGTCAAATTACATGTTACCTGGAAATATATGAAATAGTTGGATACCAGCCTATTCTTTCTCTTTGCTTTCTCTGCAATAAGCCTTAATAATAAGATGTTCTGTACTTATTCTTTTCTTTACTAAACGCTGAGTGTTCATCCACCAAATAATCCTCAGTCTGTGCTTGTAATAGATGTAATAGTACTAGCTTTAGTACTTTCCCTATGTAGCTCATGAGTGCGATGGTTCTGTATTTTTACAATCGGTGGGCTCTCCTTTCTTGGGTATCGTCACAATTATGCATTTTGTCCAATCCTCCAGTATTTTCTCTTCTCTGCATACTTGTTGGCATAACTCTTTCATTTATTTTATAAGTTCCATCCCTCCAGCTTTTCTAATGTCTCCACTTATGCCATCCACTCCAGGACTTTTGTTTTTTTTCAGATGTTTTATTGCCTTTTCTACTTCTAGATTTGAAGCTTTCGTGACTGCAAGGAATCATCTTCTTAGGTTTTTTCGGTAAAGTCACGTAGGTCAAAATTAATGAAAATAAAATAAAATAAAAAACAAAAATCACGACGTTTCGGAGGCAACACAAGTCTCCGTCATCAGGTGGGACCGTCACAGCCAGATTAGCTGCATCACTTGATGCAGCATCACTTGATGCAGCTAATCTGGCTGTGACGGTCCCACCTGATGACGGAGACTTGTGTTGCCTCCAAAACGTCGTGATTTTTGTTTTTTATTTTATTTTCATGAATTTTGACCTACGTGACTTTACCGAAAAAACCTAAGAAGATGATGCCTTTTCTACTTTTACATACATGATTTATCATTTACATCATCCCTTGGTGGTGGGAATATACTTTCTAGTTCATCCAGCAGCTGTTTAGTCTCTTGAGCCATATCCCTATACACATTGCTGTAATGCTGCTTGCCTTAGTTGCCACTTCCTATTTGTGCTCTTGACTAGTTTGTACACCCCCCTGGTCTTGTATTCTCCAACATAGTAGAAAATGTCACGACATTGCTTTTCCAGCCATTCTTGCATATCCTTTCTTGTCCTTACCTCATGGCATATAGTTTTGTACTTAGTTGCCATCTCATCCAATTGCTTTACCTTTTACCATATTTTTCTCTTTTCCTGTGCTAGTTCCAAAGTTTTCTAAGTTATCCCTTTTCTTTTCGATTCTACTACTAAGTGTACTGTTGCTTCTGCTGCCTACTCCACTATCTTATTCAGTGTTAACGTCTTGCTGCCTATATTAAGGTTTTCTATATTTCCCCCCCCCCCCCTGATTCTACTCGATATTTCCTCTTCATATTTACTCATCTCATTATCAATTGGCTCTATGTTCCTCTTCCTCTCATATTGCGTTCTGGAAACACTTTTAGTTTGCATAGTGCCAAGCTATGGTCCAATGACATTTTGGCTCCTTGGAATCTTCTTTATAGTCAAACTGATATTTCCCAGCATCTGTCGATAATTACCAGATCTATCATATTTTTATATTTTCCCTCCATGTATATTTTCTGCAGTATTTTTATTTGAACTTAGTATTACATTTGGGCATGTCATGAAGCAAATTCTAGCAGTTTATCGCCTCCTTCGTTTCTTTATCCATATCCATACCTTAACATGATGCGTTCCTATCCGTCATTATCCTTCCCAATTTATGCGTTCCAGTCTTCCACAATTACCTTAATATATTTCCTAGGCAGTTCCTTTAACCTGCTTTCCAGAGTTTCATAGAACTTTTAAATACCATCTTCTGTGCTATCTGATGTTGGTACACATATTTGGATGACCGATATATTTAGGGGTTGTCCATTAATATCAGTACAATTACTCTTGGACAAACCGGTCTGTATCCCAATAATAATGCTTTGGCTTTTGCACTCAACAAGAACCCTACTCCTCTGGTATGTACTTTTTTTACTCTGACCAGGTCACTTCACCTCCATGTATCTCCCTCGTTCCTGTCCATCTTATTTCTGCCAGTCCTAGGCTGCTCTACCTTTACATTTCCTTTCATAGCAGCTCTCACTCTCCTGTTGCCCATAGTGTTCTCACATTCCGTGTCCCTACTGTGATCTCCTTTTTCGCCATTCTCTGCCTCTGTTGTTTCACAATTTGGCTGCATTGTTTCCTGATAGTGTCTGCTGCTGTTTTCCGGGAGCTACATTTTCGACCCAATCCCGGTTACTCAATTGGGAACGCGTACCTTATTGACCCAGGCGACGTCCAAGCTGGTGGTCAACATGTACATTGGATTTCTTTCGTCTTTTTTCTTCACGACCAAAGTACCATCACCCTTTCGTCTGACCCTCCTCCTTTTTCTTCAGACTTGGGACTGGGTCAGATATCAACTGAACGAACATAAGAAAAAGTATTTGTAATTGTCTTCCTGGCGCAGTGGCAACCAACGGAGAGATTCCTAGATGGGTTCCACTGATGCTCGACTGGGAAAATGCATCACGACCCTAGCCCAGATGTTCTGGACCACGTGATGTTAGTCTAGGTTCTTGCCAGAGCGCCGCACTGCATTTGAGCATTTGCATGGTCTCTGGCGTGATGAGAAACAGTGTGTGTTGGTAGCTGTGAGCCACTTACAGTACTACTGAGCCACCTGGCCGGATGCATAGCCTATTCGTGGAAAACTATTATCGTTGTGCAACTACATAATGGGACATCCTTTGCCAGTACCAACATATGAGAATAGGTTTTCCCCTTTTTTCTGGCAACAAAACAGGTGTTAAGATGTTAAAACACCAAACTGAAACCTTTTACAAGGAATCAGAAAAAATGGGAAAACCTATTCTCATATTATTGTTGTATGAAATACATTTCTCTTCCTGCATGACAAAGTTGGTATATCGATATTTGCTTATACTGCCAGCCCTGGTGCTAAGAGCATTATGTGTCACCTAGGTTCCATATTCTGGACATCATTCTTTCCATGTGCAGCCACATGCGTGATCTGGAGACAAAGAAAATCGTCACCATGCATAACTTCCCGGTTGTAACTCTGTGTCGTCAGTGTTGGCCAGGAGGGTGGGGGAGCGCAATGGAAATGAGCGTGGCTCTGCTGGTGACATTCGTCCTGATGGCAGGACCTGCGTGGAGCCATGGGGATTCCATCTTCAGCAGCTGCCAGATAAGAGGAGACAAAGCCAACTGCTCACGCCTGGGCCTGCAATCTGTGCCTGAAGACCTCCCAGTCACCATAGCCTCTTTGGACATGTCCTACAACCAGATCTCTAGCATTCAGAGAGAGCACCTGTCAGCACTTTCACAGCTAAAATCTCTCAATGTGTCCTTCAACCAAATATTAAGCATTGACCCCTTGGCTTTCTCAAATAACTCTGCTTTAGAAAACATTGACTTGAGTAATAACAGATTACCAGGGGCATGGGATGACTCATTTGCTCTTCTCAAGTCTGTAAGGTCTCTGGACGTCAGTAACAACTCTTACATTTATTTATATATTCCAGGTTCCTTCACAATTCTCAAGACTCTGCATCATCTGAAGGTTGGGGGCCTGAATGTCACTGAAATTCACCAAAGTATCAGCGAGACAATGGAACTGGAACATCTCTCCATTGTGACTGGAGACCTGACCATCTACACTCCAGGATCCCTCTCAGCATTCTGCAGTCTACAGAGTGTGACTCTGGCCTTAACCATGCACACAAACATTTCACTGCTCACTGGTATGATCTGTGATGTCTCCGGTAACAGTGTGGAGTTGCAATTGGAGTTCCTTGATTTTACTAATTACTCTGGCGACATAAACCCTTTTGAATGTGTTTCTAAGCAACACAGCATTCTAGAAATATTCAATGTATCACATTTGCAAGTAACAATCCCGACCATTGTCTTTCTTTTCACAAGCATCATTAGTTCTAGTAAACTGGTTGCAGTGAACATGCGGCACATATATTTTGATGGCCTTAGTGATTTTCCGAGGGAAATGTTGCCAAGTCCAAACATATCTGTACGTCACCTCCTCATAGAGGGAATCTACAACCCAAACTTTCATGGTATTTTCTACGTAAAAAATGTAAATGTACTTTCCTCAAAACTAGAATCTTTGGTCATGACTGATGCTAGCCTTATCAGCCTTGGATGTAGCATTGTAAATAACTTTGGTAATCTATACTTACTTGACATATCAAATAACAAACTAAATGAAAATTCTGTATGTGGAAAAATACACTCTGCAAACCTTGAAAAACTCAACAAGCTAATTCTGCACAAAAATATTTTCACTTCCCTTGATACAGTTGGTGCCATGTTAAAAAACTTACTGTCTTTGACATCGTTGGACGTGTCTAAAAATAGGCTACGCAAGAATGGAGAGTCAGGATGTGAGTGGCCTTTGAGTTTGAAATTCCTTAATGTGTCTCGTAATTTCCTAAAAGAAAATGCATTTAACTGTCTACCCACATCACTGCACTCGCTGGATGTGAGCAACAATAAAATTCAGAATGTTGACTTTAAATTGATAAAGTTTGAAAAGCTCAAAGAGCTGTACTTGAGTAATAACAAGCTGAGCACCTTCCCAGTTGAGCTGCCCAAGGCTCTGCCCTGGCTGAAGGTGCTGACGATCGCTGGGAACACATTGTGGACAGTGGATCCCTCTGTCCTGCACGGTCTGGGTAATCTCACCTTGCTAGACATGAGGGGAAACCCATTCTATTGCACGTGCGACATCCGCCACTTTATCACCTTCTGTGAAAATTCCTCACCATTGCGCATTGAAGGATGGCCATCTGACTACCAATGCTCAAATCCAGAGGATGCAATTGGTAAACAGCTGTCCTCGCTCTCCTTCCCCACACTCTACTGTGACACAACACTGAAGATCGTGATAGCCTGTGTTACAACATTCGTGTGCACCGCTCTCCTGGTCTGGCTCTGCTGGTACCTAGATGCGCTGTGGTATCTGCGCATGACGTGGGCTTGGCTCCAAGCCAAGCGACGGAATTTCCTCTCAGATCCGGATGAAAATGCAGTCTACGATGCGTTTGTGTCGTACAGCCAGCACGACGCAACCTGGGTAATGGAGAAGCTCCTGCCTGAGCTAGAGTCGCACTCAGTACCACCGTTCCGACTCTGCGTGCACGAGCGGGACTTTGTCCCCGGCCGCGTCATCATGGACAACATCATTGACTGCATCGAGCAGAGCCGCAAGACTCTCTTTGTCATCTCGCGGAGCTTCGTGGAGAGCGAGTGGTGCCACTACGAGCTGTACTTTGCACAGCAGCGCCTCATGGAGAGCAGAGACGGTGCTCTGGTGCTCGTGCTGTTGGAGCCCATCCCGCGCGACTCGGTGCCCAGCCGCTTCTGCCGGCTGCGTCGCCTAATGGCGCGCAAGACCTACCTGGAGTGGCCTGTGGAGCAAAGCAAGCAGGCCCTCTTCTGGGCCAACCTACGAGCCACGCTCAGCTCTCAGAGAGAGCAGGAACCCAAACACCTTGAAATTGTTGTACAGTGAGTCCCCGCTTAATACGGCGGTTGCGTTCGTCAAAACTGCTGCGAAGATTCGCGTTAATTTGGAGTGATTTTCCCACAAGGAATAACGGTGAATGTCGGGGGTTCCGTTCCAGCCCACCGTGTTATTTTTGTTTTCATTTGACAGTACAGTACACTGTTTTCCATGTTTTTTTAAGGGTTGTGTTTACATAGTATTTCTATAAATACGCTATGTCTGACAATCATTGATTTAATATAACGTGAGAGATATGAAAAATATGAGAGATGACGCTGCACACAAAGATGCTGCCAAAACACAGTAACAGGACTACAGTACCACTCCTACAGTACTACAGCACCAGTGCTACCGTGCTAATACTATAGTACCAGTACTGCATTCTACAATGCATAATAAAGGTTTTTGGGTTAGATCGCGTCATTTATAAATGTATACCACACAACCTGGGTAATGGAGAAGATCCTGCCTGAGCCGGAGTCGCATTTAGTACCACCGCTACGACTTTGGGTGCACGAGCGGGACTTTGTCCCCAGACGCACCACAGTACTAGTGCTACAGTACTTCAGTGGTCGTACTACGGTACCAGCATTACAGTACTACAGTGCCAGTACTACTGTGCCACAGTAGTACAGTACCAGCACTTTGGTGCCAGTACTACACTGCTCGTGCTACAGCACCATTACTACAGTACTACAGTGCTAGTACTAGTGTCGAGGAGTAGTCGATGACATCACGTCACGCTCACCCACTGATGAGGCGGACTTTCCGGTACGATGACGTCACAGTCGGTGACGTCTTGCACAAGGAGTGGAGCGATGACATCATGTCTCCCTGGGGTACTTGAGCCGGAGCCCGTGACGTGGCGGGGTCGTCGCAGGAGCCCGGGAACGTGAACGGTGGAAGTCGGGACCCAGGGTAGGGGAAATCTAGCACGAGGCTAGGAGTTACTGCTTTACCAGGTTGGCCGATGTTGGTTTAGCCCTCGGCCGGCGCAGTGGGAAGAGCCTGGTCAGTCTGAGTGCTAGGAGCCCCAGTACCCTATCCCTGGGGATATTTATATTAGCCCTGCCGGTAACTCGCATAAGCCCCTAATAAACCCTTGGCGCAAGCCCCTAAGAAGATCTGCCTCCGAGTCGTCTTTGCACCTCAACACTAGGGTACCAGTACTACTATGCCGGTACCACAGTGCTAGTGCCACAGTAGTATAGTACCATGCACTGCGGTACCAGTACTACAGTACCAGTACTCCAGTGTTACAGTGCCGCAATGCCAATACTCCAGTACTACAGTGCCGGTACTACAGTACCAGCTCCCAACATCCCCGAACAACACTGCCATCACCCACGCCACTTTTAAAAGTTGTCCACCACGCGATAGACTCACGTTATAGAGAATCGTCCATCACGTGCTATACTCGTGTTATAGTGAGTAGTCCAACACGCGCTAGACTCGTGTTATAGCGGGCACGGTGCACATAAAGCTAAAAACTTATTCAAAGGAAAAACCACATTAAAACGAAAACGTATAGTGTGAACCCCACGCGTTAAATGGGGATTTACTGTAGTCTTATCATTTGCTTGATACTTGACTCAAAGAGCAAGATGTCATCTTGGCATAAATCACTGCCAGATACTGCCATCGTTGCACAGTGAAAGTGCATGCTGCAAGTTCTGCCTTAGGAGTATGTTGTATATGCCGGGTCTTGACATTTTTTAAAAATAACAATTATATGGAAATTGCATAAATAACCGAAATTATGCAAGTTATGTAATTATGCGCATACATTATGCAATTATGTAGGTGTTTCAATATTCAGTTATGCAAATGCATGCACTTATGCTAATGTATGTCGTTATAATTAGGCTTAGCTTCGTTGTCTAGGGTTGTATTATCAATCGGGATAATACAATGATTCTCGCTTTAACATTTACTGATTATGTCTTAGTGTGTTTATGTCAGGTCTCCAAATTCAAATCTCACCGCAGGATACAGTTCTTATAATTAAGATTATTATGCATGAACTTAGGAAGGCACCACTCAGACAGTTCTGTGTTAAGCAACTTTAATTTCTAAACAAAAACATACCATTCTAATATGCGAACTCTTATGCTTGGACAGTACTCCTGGAGATGTTCTCCTCATTGATCCGTACATTTAACCCTCAATGATTACGTTGTTAAACTTGGTAACAGAATAATCGATTAATTCCTCAGAGTAACGCAAGCATATACGGCGATAGTAAAGGTCCTTAAAAATGCATGCTACGATATTCATACGAATGGTAATAAAGAAACATATCCCGAAGGCAAAAGTATACGGCAATGAATTCATCGGTGATATTATGCATTTAACGAAATGGTGTGCGGCAGTGTGCCTGCTTCAGCAGATGCTTATCAATTGGCTAAGGCTTCAATAAACTCGCTGGCAAGATTCTGTGATCAAAAGAAAGATTTTAACACAATATTCTCCCTGTGAGCGTGTAGATTCGTAACGTAGGTTTCAAACGTTTAGTTTAAATCAATAAATTCATTGGTAATATTTATGCAATTAAAAAGAAAAAGAAAGACTAAAATACTTCTAAACGACCGTATCCACGTAACTCAATTGGCAGCAATGTTCTTCGTTATTAGCTAATAGTTGACGTACCCTTAACATTAGTCTTCTTATTATCATTCCGGGTATGTGTTTCATGTGTGTGAGGTGATTTGTCTCCTTGATCCTTATTATTAGTCTGTGTATGTTTTATGTGTGGATTGGTTTCCTTTATCAATTCTTTGCGTCAGGTAGATGCCGGGCAATGCGTGGTAGTGTGTGAGTGTGGGCGTGTTATACGAACAGCTTCCTCGCTCATTCGCTTTGAGGCAGCAGCTGGAGCTGCTGCAGCTGCAGGCTCCTTCCACTGCTGGATAAGCTGCGTCGGTGTGTGTGTGGGTCGAACCCACGGCGCTCTCGGCGGCGCTCTCCTCTTGCTCACGGGCGGCTGGTCAGGCTCTTTCCCCTGCTGGATGAACTGAGTCGGCACAACGCTTGTCGCTTGTCCGCTGGCAGATGACACCCTTGCTCGGTGGTGCTCGGTGGCGCTGCTGCGTGCTCTCTCTACTGCTCTGTGCTCTCTGGCCTCCGTTACGAACACCATAGTCTATTTCTTTTCCACGTAAATTCTGAGTTCTGGATCCTTTCCTGACTTATTTAGCATAGAACACTTTCCTGCAGTACTATACTGCTTTCTTACACCATGTCTATGTCATCCACGAATCTCAGGTTATTTATTATTTCTCCTTGCATAGATATTCCTGTGCCATTGTCCTAAATGGCATCTATCACTCTTTCCCAGTATATGATGACGTTATATGCTGATCGTCGATCTCCTTGTCTCATACCTATTGTTGTTTAGAACCATCCTCCTTTTTCCTATCCAAACTTTACTGCCGACTTTGAACTTTCACCTATATCCTGGAGAATATGTTAGTCTTTTCCCTATTCCATATGATCTGAATGTTGCCCACGTTATATATTGCTTAGTCAAATTACATGTTACCTGGAAATATATGAAATAGTTGGATACCAGCCTATTCTTTCTCTTTGCTTTCTCTGCAATAAGCCTTAATAATAAGATGTTCTGTACTTATTCTTTTCTTTACTAAACGCTGAGTGTTCATCCACCAAATAATCCTCAGTCTGTGCTTGTAATAGATGTAATAGTACTAGCTTTAGTACTTTCCCTATGTAGCTCATGAGTGCGATGGTTCTGTATTTTTACAATCGGTGGGCTCTCCTTTCTTGGGTATCGTCACAATTATGAATTTTGTCCAATCCTCCAGTATTTTCTCTTCTCTGCATACTTGTTGGCATAACTCTTTCATTTATTTTATAAGTTCCATCCCTCCAGCTTTTCTAATGTCTCCACTTATGCCATCCACTCCAGGACTTTTGTTTTTTTTCAGATGTTTTATTGCCTTTTCTACTTCTAGATTTGAAGCTTTCGTGACTGCAAGGAATCATCTTCTTAGGTTTTTTCGGTAAAGTCACGTAGGTCAAAATTAATGAAAATAAAATAAAATAAAAAACAAAAATCACGACGTTTCGGAGGCAACACAAGTCTCCGTCATCAGGTGGGACCGTCACAGCCAGATTAGCTGCATCACTTGATGCAGCATCACTTGATGCAGCTAATCTGGCTGTGACGGTCCCACCTGATGACGGAGACTTGTGTTGCCTCCAAAACGTCGTGATTTTTGTTTTTTATTTTATTTTCATGAATTTTGACCTACGTGACTTTACCGAAAAAACCTAAGAAGATGATGCCTTTTCTACTTTTACATACATGATTTATCATTTACATCATCCCTTGGTGGTGGGAATATACTTTCTAGTTCATCCAGCAGCTGTTTAGTCTCTTGAGCCATATCCCTATACACATTGCTGTAATGCTGCTTGCCTTAGTTGCCACTTCCTATTTGTGCTCTTGACTAGTTTGTACACCCCCCTGGTCTTGTATTCTCCAACATAGTAGAAAATGTCACGACATTGCTTTTCCAGCCATTCTTGCATATCCTTTCTTGTCCTTACCTCATGGCATATAGTTTTGTACTTAGTTGCCATCTCATCCAATTGCTTTACCTTTTACCATATTTTTCTCTTTTCCTGTGCTAGTTCCAAAGTTTTCTAAGTTATCCCTTTTCTTTTCGATTCTACTACTAAGTGTACTGTTGCTTCTGCTGCCTACTCCACTATCTTATTCAGTGTTAACGTCTTGCTGCCTATATTAAGGTTTTCTATATTTCCCCCCCCCCCCCCTGATTCTACTCGATATTTCCTCTTCATATTTACTCATCTCATTATCAATTGGCTCTATGTTCCTCTTCCTCTCATATTGCGTTCTGGAAACACTTTTAGTTTGCATAGTGCCAAGCTATGGTCCAATGACATTTTGGCTCCTTGGAATCTTCTTTATAGTCAAACTGATATTTCCCAGCATCTGTCGATAATTACCAGATCTATCATATTTTTATATTTTCCCTCCATGTATATTTTCTGCAGTATTTTTATTTGAACTTAGTATTACATTTGGGCATGTCATGAAGCAAATTCTAGCAGTTTATCGCCTCCTTCGTTTCTTTATCCATATCCATACCTTAACATGATGCGTTCCTATCCGTCATTATCCTTCCCAATTTATGCGTTCCAGTCTTCCACAATTACCTTAATATATTTCCTAGGCAGTTCCTTTAACCTGCTTTCCAGAGTTTCATAGAACTTTTAAATACCATCTTCTGTGCTATCTGATGTTGGTACACATATTTGGATGACCGATATATTTAGGGGTTGTCCATTAATATCAGTACAATTACTCTTGGACAAACCGGTCTGTATCCCAATAATAATGCTTTGGCTTTTGCACTCAACAAGAACCCTACTCCTCTGGTATGTACTTTTTTTACTCTGACCAGGTCACTTCACCTCCATGTATCTCCCTCGTTCCTGTCCATCTTATTTCTGCCAGTCCTAGGCTGCTCTACCTTTACATTTCCTTTCATAGCAGCTCTCACTCTCCTGTTGCCCATAGTGTTCTCACATTCCGTGTCCCTACTGTGATCTCCTTTTTCGCCATTCTCTGCCTCTGTTGTTTCACAATTTGGCTGCATTGTTTCCTGATAGTGTCTGCTGCTGTTTTCCGGGAGCTACATTTTCGACCCAATCCCGGTTACTCAATTGGGAACGCGTACCTTATTGACCCAGGCGACGTCCAAGCTGGTGGTCAACATGTACATTGGATTTCTTTCGTCTTTTTTCTTCACGACCAAAGTACCATCACCCTTTCGTCTGACCCTCCTCCTTTTTCTTCAGACTTGGGACTGGGTCAGATATCAACTGAACGAACATAAGAAAAAGTATTTGTAATTGTCTTCCTGGCGCAGTGGCAACCAACGGAGAGATTCCTAGATGGGTTCCACTGATGCTCGACTGGGAAAATGCATCACGACCCTAGCCCAGATGTTCTGGACCACGTGATGTTAGTCTAGGTTCTTGCCAGAGCGCCGCACTGCATTTGAGCATTTGCATGGTCTCTGGCGTGATGAGAAACAGTGTGTGTTGGTAGCTGTGAGCCACTTACAGTACTACTGAGCCACCTGGCCGGATGCATAGCCTATTCGTGGAAAACTATTATCGTTGTGCAACTACATAATGGGACATCCTTTGCCAGTACCAACATATGAGAATAGGTTTTCCCCTTTTTTCTGGCAACAAAACAGGTGTTAAGATGTTAAAACACCAAACTGAAACCTTTTACAAGGAATCAGAAAAAATGGGAAAACCTATTCTCATATTATTGTTGTATGAAATACATTTCTCTTCCTGCATGACAAAGTTGGTATATCGATATTTGCTTATACTGCCAGCCCTGGTGCTAAGAGCATTATGTGTCACCTAGGTTCCATATTCTGGACATCATTCTTTCCATGTGCAGCCACATGCGTGATCTGGAGACAAAGAAAATCGTCACCATGCATAACTTCCCGGTTGTAACTCTGTGTCGTCAGTGTTGGCCAGGAGGGTGGGGGAGCGCAATGGAAATGAGCGTGGCTCTGCTGGTGACATTCGTCCTGATGGCAGGACCTGCGTGGAGCCATGGGGATTCCATCTTCAGCAGCTGCCAGATAAGAGGAGACAAAGCCAACTGCTCACGCCTGGGCCTGCAATCTGTGCCTGAAGACCTCCCAGTCACCATAGCCTCTTTGGACATGTCCTACAACCAGATCTCTAGCATTCAGAGAGAGCACCTGTCAGCACTTTCACAGCTAAAATCTCTCAATGTGTCCTTCAACCAAATATTAAGCATTGACCCCTTGGCTTTCTCAAATAACTCTGCTTTAGAAAACATTGACTTGAGTAATAACAGATTACCAGGGGCATGGGATGACTCATTTGCTCTTCTCAAGTCTGTAAGGTCTCTGGACGTCAGTAACAACTCTTACATTTATTTATATATTCCAGGTTCCTTCACAATTCTCAAGACTCTGCATCATCTGAAGGTTGGGGGCCTGAATGTCACTGAAATTCACCAAAGTATCAGCGAGACAATGGAACTGGAACATCTCTCCATTGTGACTGGAGACCTGACCATCTACACTCCAGGATCCCTCTCAGCATTCTGCAGTCTACAGAGTGTGACTCTGGCCTTAACCATGCACACAAACATTTCACTGCTCACTGGTATGATCTGTGATGTCTCCGGTAACAGTGTGGAGTTGCAATTGGAGTTCCTTGATTTTACTAATTACTCTGGCGACATAAACCCTTTTGAATGTGTTTCTAAGCAACACAGCATTCTAGAAATATTCAATGTATCACATTTGCAAGTAACAATCCCGACCATTGTCTTTCTTTTCACAAGCATCATTAGTTCTAGTAAACTGGTTGCAGTGAACATGCGGCACATATATTTTGATGGCCTTAGTGATTTTCCGAGGGAAATGTTGCCAAGTCCAAACATATCTGTACGTCACCTCCTCATAGAGGGAATCTACAACCCAAACTTTCATGGTATTTTCTACGTAAAAAATGTAAATGTACTTTCCTCAAAACTAGAATCTTTGGTCATGACTGATGCTAGCCTTATCAGCCTTGGATGTAGCATTGTAAATAACTTTGGTAATCTATACTTACTTGACATATCAAATAACAAACTAAATGAAAATTCTGTATGTGGAAAAATACACTCTGCAAACCTTGAAAAACTCAACAAGCTAATTCTGCACAAAAATATTTTCACTTCCCTTGATACAGTTGGTGCCATGTTAAAAAACTTACTGTCTTTGACATCGTTGGACGTGTCTAAAAATAGGCTACGCAAGAATGGAGAGTCAGGATGTGAGTGGCCTTTGAGTTTGAAATTCCTTAATGTGTCTCGTAATTTCCTAAAAGAAAATGCATTTAACTGTCTACCCACATCACTGCACTCGCTGGATGTGAGCAACAATAAAATTCAGAATGTTGACTTTAAATTGATAAAGTTTGAAAAGCTCAAAGAGCTGTACTTGAGTAATAACAAGCTGAGCACCTTCCCAGTTGAGCTGCCCAAGGCTCTGCCCTGGCTGAAGGTGCTGACGATCGCTGGGAACACATTGTGGACAGTGGATCCCTCTGTCCTGCACGGTCTGGGTAATCTCACCTTGCTAGACATGAGGGGAAACCCATTCTATTGCACGTGCGACATCCGCCACTTTATCACCTTCTGTGAAAATTCCTCACCATTGCGCATTGAAGGATGGCCATCTGACTACCAATGCTCAAATCCAGAGGATGCAATTGGTAAACAGCTGTCCTCGCTCTCCTTCCCCACACTCTACTGTGACACAACACTGAAGATCGTGATAGCCTGTGTTACAACATTCGTGTGCACCGCTCTCCTGGTCTGGCTCTGCTGGTACCTAGATGCGCTGTGGTATCTGCGCATGACGTGGGCTTGGCTCCAAGCCAAGCGACGGAATTTCCTCTCAGATCCGGATGAAAATGCAGTCTACGATGCGTTTGTGTCGTACAGCCAGCACGACGCAACCTGGGTAATGGAGAAGCTCCTGCCTGAGCTAGAGTCGCACTCAGTACCACCGTTCCGACTCTGCGTGCACGAGCGGGACTTTGTCCCCGGCCGCGTCATCATGGACAACATCATTGACTGCATCGAGCAGAGCCGCAAGACTCTCTTTGTCATCTCGCGGAGCTTCGTGGAGAGCGAGTGGTGCCACTACGAGCTGTACTTTGCACAGCAGCGCCTCATGGAGAGCAGAGACGGTGCTCTGGTGCTCGTGCTGTTGGAGCCCATCCCGCGCGACTCGGTGCCCAGCCGCTTCTGCCGGCTGCGTCGCCTAATGGCGCGCAAGACCTACCTGGAGTGGCCTGTGGAGCAAAGCAAGCAGGCCCTCTTCTGGGCCAACCTACGAGCCACGCTCAGCTCTCAGAGAGAGCAGGAACCCAAACACCTTGAAATTGTTGTACAGTGAGTCCCCGCTTAATACGGCGGTTGCGTTCGTCAAAACTGCTGCGAAGATTCGCGTTAATTTGGAGTGATTTTCCCACAAGGAATAACGGTGAATGTCGGGGGTTCCGTTCCAGCCCACCGTGTTATTTTTGTTTTCATTTGACAGTACAGTACACTGTTTTCCATGTTTTTTTAAGGGTTGTGTTTACATAGTATTTCTATAAATACGCTATGTCTGACAATCATTGATTTAATATAACGTGAGAGATATGAAAAATATGAGAGATGACGCTGCACACAAAGATGCTGCCAAAACACAGTAACAGGACTACAGTACCACTCCTACAGTACTACAGCACCAGTGCTACCGTGCTAATACTATAGTACCAGTACTGCATTCTACAATGCATAATAAAGGTTTTTGGGTTAGATCGCGTCATTTATAAATGTATACCACACAACCTGGGTAATGGAGAAGATCCTGCCTGAGCCGGAGTCGCATTTAGTACCACCGCTACGACTTTGGGTGCACGAGCGGGACTTTGTCCCCAGACGCACCACAGTACTAGTGCTACAGTACTTCAGTGGTCGTACTACGGTACCAGCATTACAGTACTACAGTGCCAGTACTACTGTGCCACAGTAGTACAGTACCAGCACTTTGGTGCCAGTACTACACTGCTCGTGCTACAGCACCATTACTACAGTACTACAGTGCTAGTACTAGTGTCGAGGAGTAGTCGATGACATCACGTCACGCTCACCCACTGATGAGGCGGACTTTCCGGTACGATGACGTCACAGTCGGTGACGTCTTGCACAAGGAGTGGAGCGATGACATCATGTCTCCCTGGGGTACTTGAGCCGGAGCCCGTGACGTGGCGGGGTCGTCGCAGGAGCCCGGGAACGTGAACGGTGGAAGTCGGGACCCAGGGTAGGGGAAATCTAGCACGAGGCTAGGAGTTACTGCTTTACCAGGTTGGCCGATGTTGGTTTAGCCCTCGGCCGGCGCAGTGGGAAGAGCCTGGTCAGTCTGAGTGCTAGGAGCCCCAGTACCCTATCCCTGGGGATATTTATATTAGCCCTGCCGGTAACTCGCATAAGCCCCTAATAAACCCTTGGCGCAAGCCCCTAAGAAGATCTGCCTCCGAGTCGTCTTTGCACCTCAACACTAGGGTACCAGTACTACTATGCCGGTACCACAGTGCTAGTGCCACAGTAGTATAGTACCATGCACTGCGGTACCAGTACTACAGTACCAGTACTCCAGTGTTACAGTGCCGCAATGCCAATACTCCAGTACTACAGTGCCGGTACTACAGTACCAGCTCCCAACATCCCCGAACAACACTGCCATCACCCACGCCACTTTTAAAAGTTGTCCACCACGCGATAGACTCACGTTATAGAGAATCGTCCATCACGTGCTATACTCGTGTTATAGTGAGTAGTCCAACACGCGCTAGACTCGTGTTATAGCGGGCACGGTGCACATAAAGCTAAAAACTTATTCAAAGGAAAAACCACATTAAAACGAAAACGTATAGTGTGAACCCCACGCGTTAAATGGGGATTTACTGTAGTCTTATCATTTGCTTGATACTTGACTCAAAGAGCAAGATGTCATCTTGGCATAAATCACTGCCAGATACTGCCATCGTTGCACAGTGAAAGTGCATGCTGCAAGTTCTGCCTTAGGAGTATGTTGTATATGCCGGGTCTTGACATTTTTTAAAAATAACAATTATATGGAAATTGCATAAATAACCGAAATTATGCAAGTTATGTAATTATGCGCATACATTATGCAATTATGTAGGTGTTTCAATATTCAGTTATGCAAATGCATGCACTTATGCTAATGTATGTCGTTATAATTAGGCTTAGCTTCGTTGTCTAGGGTTGTATTATCAATCGGGATAATACAATGATTCTCGCTTTAACATTTACTGATTATGTCTTAGTGTGTTTATGTCAGGTCTCCAAATTCAAATCTCACCGCAGGATACAGTTCTTATAATTAAGATTATTATGCATGAACTTAGGAAGGCACCACTCAGACAGTTCTGTGTTAAGCAACTTTAATTTCTAAACAAAAACATACCATTCTAATATGCGAACTCTTATGCTTGGACAGTACTCCTGGAGATGTTCTCCTCATTGATCCGTACATTTAACCCTCAATGATTACGTTGTTAAACTTGGTAACAGAATAATCGATTAATTCCTCAGAGTAACGCAAGCATATACGGCGATAGTAAAGGTCCTTAAAAATGCATGCTACGATATTCATACGAATGGTAATAAAGAAACATATCCCGAAGGCAAAAGTATACGGCAATGAATTCATCGGTGATATTATGCATTTAACGAAATGGTGTGCGGCAGTGTGCCTGCTTCAGCAGATGCTTATCAATTGGCTAAGGCTTCAATAAACTCGCTGGCAAGATTCTGTGATCAAAAGAAAGATTTTAACACAATATTCTCCCTGTGAGCGTGTAGATTCGTAACGTAGGTTTCAAACGTTTAGTTTAAATCAATAAATTCATTGGTAATATTTATGCAATTAAAAAGAAAAAGAAGGACTAAAATACTTCTAAACGACCGTATCCACGTAACTCAATTGGCAGCAATGTTCTTCGTTATTAGCTAATAGTTGACGTACCCTTAACATTAGTCTTCTTATTATCATTCCGGGTATGTGTTTCATGTGTGTGAGGTGATTTGTCTCCTTGATCCTTATTATTAGTCTGTGTATGTTTTATGTGTGGATTGGTTTCCTTTATCAATTCTTTGCGTCAGGTAGATGCCGGGCAATGCGTGGTAGTGTGTGAGTGTGGGCGTGTTATACGAACAGCTTCCTCGCTCATTCGCTTTGAGGCAGCAGCTGGAGCTGCTGCAGCTGCAGGCTCCTTCCACTGCTGGATAAGCTGCGTCGGTGTGTGTGTGGGTCGAACCCACGGCGCTCTCGGCGGCGCTCTCCTCTTGCTCACGGGCGGCTGGTCAGGCTCTTTCCCCTGCTGGATGAACTGAGTCGGCACAACGCTTGTCGCTTGTCCGCTGGCAGATGACACCCTTGCTCGGTGGTGCTCGGTGGCGCTGCTGCGTGCTCTCTCTACTGCTCTGTGCTCTCTGGCGGTGCACGATTGCGCGTGCAGCTGGTTCTCTGCGATGCTGGCTTGGATGATGCTTGGCGCTTTCCGCCCTTTCTCGAGGTTGATTGCTTGTCGTTGTTCTCCTTCATCGTGCAGCTGCTGGGTGGGAGCTGGTACTCAGTGTAGAATGACTTTGAGCGATACTTCTTCTGTCAGCGCTGAACCCGGACTCGGTGACCTGTCGCTACTCGGCAAGCCTCGCCATCCTTGGTTGAGCTCACCCCGGAGCTTGCCGCTTGTAGAACTCTTATGTGTTGTGTAGTATTCTTTGGTTCTTTCGGTAAAGTCACGTATAAAGATAAAATAATAAATTAAATTAAATGCTAGCATACTCAAACTTGATTTGGAGCTTTCGTGACGTGACTTTACCGAAAGAACCAAAGAATAATTCCTGCAGTCACGAAAGCTCCAAATCAAGTGTTGTGTAGTCTTCTGTAGCTGGTGGTGGTCTTCTGTCGCTGGCTGGAGTCTCATGGCTTCTGCTGATGCAGCTCGTTGACGATGTGCCAGTCACGGGGGCAGGTTCCTGGAACCTGCTGATCGCAGCCCTGCTAGCTTGTCGGAGCTGGCACTCACTCTCAAAACTTGTAAATTGTATTCGCATACCTCTTAAACAAATCGTGATAGCTTAGTACTGTAATAATGTTCCAGGAGACTGGACGCCGGGGTTTGGAGGCACACGTATTTATTCCGTGTTGGGTACAGCACAACACTGGACATACATCACTGGAGGGGTTATCGGCCCCCTCACCCGTCTAACTGGGAATACACCCTCTAGCTATGCCTAGCCTACCCCTTGGTCCTCCACTAACGGGCTAGGGGAGGCTAGCTAGCCGACACTGGTAAGTCGGCTCACGGTACCCGGAGTCCCAGACCAGCTCTTACAAGAGCACCGGCTCTGGCTCTCGGGACCACGCCGCTGGCTCGATCCTGTTCGGCCCTGATAAGGGCGGCGATCCAGGGGAGTCCAGGGCTCTATCTAGACGACCTTCTGTCTTCACTGGTTAGCTTCCACCTCTCCTCCCGAGCCCTCCGGCTCATCCCCTTTTATACCAAAACCACCGCTGGGGGGTGGGGCCCCGGGGGATCCCAGCTCCGAGTCAGCCCCCCAGGCTGCCCGATGCGGACGTCGCTGGGAGCACCTTCCCGTGCACCAACATAGCCACGCCCACTGTGTTTTTTTCCCATCTGATCCCATTCTATAACAGCCCCTCCGTAACATCACCCCCCCCCTGTACAGCTCGCAGCCGTCCCGGCTGCAACAAACAACAATAAAAGTGTATTTACCCCTTGAACCCGCGTGTGCCTCACAATTTTTTTCAACAATAACAACAACAAGAACACCAACAAGAACCACAACAGCAAGAAGAGAAATAACCTGACGCACCCCCCCCCCTAATAAATACGAATTCCGTAAGTGCACGCTATATTCAATCTGCAGGAAACCACACCACACACACAACACACAATGAACCCACCATATATACAATCCAATTTGCAGGAAAACACACCACACACACAACACACAGTGAACACAACATATGTACAATCCTCCGGGCATCACAAAAGTCTGCGCATTTTCGCGCGCGTTCTTGCAGCAGGCCCGTCACACGGGGCAACCCGGGATGGCGGACTGTTGGGTGGCAACCGTCCGTGTTTGAGTGAATCACTTTCCGTTGCCGCGTGACCCTCGGCATCCCCAGGAGGGGTTGTCGGGCGTGAGCCCGTCACTCCCGGTGCACCTGGGGGCGGGACAGCCGGCAGCACGTTAGGTGAGAGCAGCGGAGACGGACCCTGTGAGTCGGCGGACCCCCCACATGTCTGGCCACGCGTGTGTGAAGTGGGAACTCAGGCCGCAACGAACGGTTTCAATCTGGAGGGGTGCACAAACCACCGCCGCTTCCCCCATTTGATGCGTACACACTGAGGCCGCAAAACCTGAACCACCTCCACAGGGCCCCGCCACGGCCGCACCAGTTTAGAGGAGGTTGCAAGTGGTACCTGTGGACAGTGTAACCATGCCTTGTCACCCGGTTTCCACTGCAGCACGTGCGCCCGACCCAGCCTGAGCCTCTCGTTAGCCTTCTGGCGGAGGTCGGAATTTTGCATAGCAGCCTCCCGTGCCTCTGTTAATTTAGCAATATTGAATTTAACATGGTCGGCCAATTTAGTTTTACCCCGCGGCGCGGAGATCTGCAGCTGGGTCTGAACAGGCGGGTCAGGTTCGCGGCCGTACATCAAGAAGAAGGGGGAAAATCCCGTAGCCGCATGGGGAGCCATTCTATATGCTGCCAAGACCCCTTGAATTTGAAGGTCCCAATCGGTCTGTGAGTCCGAGACCTGTTGGGACAGCATTGACGTGATGGTTCGATGCAGACGCTCCACCATCCCGTCAGTTTGCGGATGATATGGGGAGGTACGAATTTTTTTCGTGCCCAGGAGCTCACAGACCTGTTGGAGAAGTTTACCAAAAAATGTTTTTCCCTGGTCGGTCAGCAGCCGCTCCGGAGCACCTTTGTCCAGGACGTATCCCTGGATAAAGGCCTCCGTGATGGCTGCTGCCGACTGGTTGGCAAGGGGCCAGGCCATAGGCCAGCGCGTAAAATATTCCACCCCGGTCAACAGGTATCTGTTGCCCCTGGGGGTAGCGGGAAATGGGCCCAGGATATCAAGCGCGACAAGCTCGTTGACCCTGGCAACTTTGATGGATTGCAAAGGCGGGTTAGACTCCCGTGCTGGTGGTTTACGTTGCGCACACCGAGGACATGACCCCAACAGATCCCCGACATCCCTTGTCATGCCCGGCCAAACAAAAGCTAGCTGGAGCATGGCGAGGGTCTTTTGAGTCCCCAGGTGGAGGAGGCGCTCATGAGCGGCTCACACCACCTTACCCCGCAAACCAGAAGGGACCACCAGCCGGTGTCGATGGGATCTCCCGTCCCAATGCATTAACAGACCCTGGACCATTTCCCATGAGTCGACATCACCCCTCCCCCACCCAGCACTTCCGACGCGACGACGCAACGCGAGGAGGGAGGTATCCTCCATCTGGAGGCGCCCCCATTCAGCAACAGGCAACCCCAACAGGGAATCTTTTCCCTGTTGCGCAATCAAATCCGTCATCGACGTTGCGTCAGCGGCGGCCGCCAGCACCGGAACGGATATCTCACTCGGAGGCCTGCAACGTCCCGACCCCAGGAGGCATGCGCATTCGGAGGTGGTTGGCATCCGTGACAGAGCGTCCGCATTGGTGTGGCGAACGCCCTTACGGTACGTAGTTTCGAAATCGAAGTGCTGGAGAATCTCCAACCATCGAGACAATAGTCCCGATGGTTGTTGAACTCGCAGGGCATACTGTAGTGCCGCATGATCTGTGCGGACGGTGAAATGCCGACCGTACAGATATGGGCGATACTGTTGGATGAAGTTAACAATTGCCAACAGTTCCCGACGGGTGACACAATATCTTTGCTCCGCTGGAGACAACACCCGACTACCGTACGCGACTACCCGTTCCACGCCGCCAACCACCTGCGAAAGCACGCCCCCAATACCCGTGTTGCTCGCGTCCGTGTCGAGCAAAAAGGGTTTTGAAAAATCAGGGTAACCCAAGGGAGGAGCGTTTACCAGCGCATCCCGGAGGGATCTGAAGGCAGCCTCCTCCTCCTGTCCCCAGTGGAACCGGACCCCCTTCGATGTCAAAGCGTGTAGGGGCTTTGCAATCGTTGCAAAATCCGCAACAAACCGTCGGTAATACGACGCGAATCCAACGAAACTCCTGACCTCTCCCACAGAGGTGGGAGTCGGCCAGGAGCTGACACACTGCGTTTTGGCGGGATCGGTGGCAATACCTCAGCGTCCGACGATATGTCCCAAATAACGCACGGATTCGCGTAACAAATGACATTTTTGGGGTTTAAATTTCAAATTAGCAGCCCGCATTTTGAGGAAAACCGCCCGCAACCTCTGTAGATGTTCGTCGAACGTTTTGCTAAAGACGATAACGTCATCCAAATAAATCAAGCACGAGTCCCATTGTAACCCAGCCAAAACCAATTCCATCAATCGCTGGAAAGTTGCTGGCGCTGAGTGGAGTCCCATCGGCAACCGGTTGAATTGGAACAGGCCGTGCAGTGTACGGAATGCAGTTTTGGGTTTCGAATCATCGTCCAGAGGAAGCTGCCAGAATCCCGAAAGCAAATCCAATGTGGAGAAGAATCGCGCCCCCGCCAAGGCGTCAAGCGATTCATCTATCCGTGGGAGCGGGAAATTTTGTTGAGGCGACGAAAATCGACGCAAAACCGCAACGAGCCGTCATGTTTTTTAACTAAGACAATCGGCGCTCCCCAAGGGCTGGTAGAAGGAGAAATGATGTCGGCGGCTAACATGTCATCAACGGCCGATTTGACATGGTCCTTTTAGGCGGGACTTAACCGAAAAGAATTCTGGCGTATTGGCGCGCTGTCACCCGTATCAATATGGTGACGCAGCAGATGAGTACAGCCCAGATCGTATTTGTTCCGACTGAAAACGTCGGAAAATTCACGCAGCAGTGTTTTAAGCTTTTGACGCTCTAAGTCCGACAGGTCCGTCGATCCCGCACAAAGCGCCTCGAGCCACCCCTCATCACTGTCCGTATGTGGTCACGGCAGAGGGGCAGCGCTCACGTGATTTACGACGGGTTCCTCACAGGGCACCGGCGTTGCGTGAGCAAGCACGGTCCCCTGTGGAAGCACCACCGTCCGCGACCCCACATTGAGGACCGCGATGAAAGGGTCCCCGTCCCCCTTAACGATGGTCTGGGCCGGAATTAAATGAGGTCCGCTAACCCCGACCCTAGACGGGCCCAGCAGAACCCCCTGGTCCCCAATCCCTTTAGCGAAAGGCCGACGTAGTTTAAGAGGCACCAGCATCTGGGCCCCCGGCGGTACGCGTACCGTTCTGTCAACGAGCGCCGGTACCGTCGCGAACGCCGTCCGACCCGCAGAGGGAGACGGCAGAAATGCCATACGTCGGCCCGACGGGAGCTCAATACAGCCCTGGTCGATTAAGATACGGATCGGCATTTTGCCCAGGAAGTCCGTCCCCAGCAGGCACGGAACCGCCAGCGAGGAGGAGACAAAAATTGGGCCAGATAATTTGATATCTCCGATACAAATTTGCGCTCGTTTTTGTCCAATGATGCCCAGTGAGCCCCCGTTAGCAGCATAGAACGGTACATCAACGGGCAGCAAAGGACGGCTCTGAACAGGAAGAATGTTGTAAATCAATTCCGAAATAATGGTCGCCGATGCTCCCATATCGACCAGGATGCGCACCTCAACCCCATCAATGTGCCCCACAATGGCTGACGACCCCGACGACGCGGCCACAACGCGATGGGCCAACACGGACCACTGGCTGGGTTGGATATTAGTCCCCACAGTGGTACGTGTTGGCGCGACGGTGTGCAATTTTGGCCCCCCGTTCGTTGCGGTGCGTGAGTGTGTGACGGGTGTGTGTGTGGGCCAAACATGAGGAGTGCCGCGACTCGCCGGGTTATGTTGTTGGAGCTTGGGAGGAGGCGCGGCGTCCTGTTGAGGCGTCGCCCCGCGCTGCCGAGGAGAGCGGCATCCCGAGGCGACATGACCCCGGAGGCCGCAATTGTAGCAGCGCGGGAGCGCTGCCGATGACGTTGGCTGGTCGAGGCGGCCCGGTCCGTCCCGAGCCGGCCGTACTCCCGCTCTCCACTCCAGCTGATGGTCGACGGCACAAATTTCCTCCGCCGGGAGGGTTACTGCAGCCACAGCACGACCGGTCGCCGCCTTACTGGCCTTTCGTCGCTGCGAGAGTAAGTTGGCGTGGAGGTGTCGTGCGGCCCGGAGGGAGGACATCTCAGCGTCGTCCTGCGCCACGACGACGATGTCCAATTGGTCAGCCAGCAAGAGGATCTTCTCTGTCACCATGGCGTCCACTCCTTCGTCATCCATTCGCGGGAAAGCCGTTCTTGCCAGTGCCAAGAGAGCCATGCGATACGCCAGGGGCGACTCCTTGGCACCCCGCTGACAATCGTAGAATAGCTGCCTGCAGTCAGACGGTGGTCCGTAGACTGCAGCCAGCAGCTGAAGCGCCATCTGCAGCGTGGTGCGCTTGGCTTTCGGCGCCGAGGTGAGAGTGGCGAGGGCATCGCTGTCGAGCAGCGCCGGCAGCGCGCGGAGAGCCTCGGCATCGGTCCACTGCGCCATCTCCTGGTGTGCGAGGAAGCGCCGCTGAAAGCCGCCCCAGTCACCATCCTCGCCCACAAACTCCTTGAGGGGAGGTAGACGTTGGTGCAACGCAG
Source organism: Lampetra planeri (assembly GCF_965212315.1). Lineage (NCBI taxonomy): Eukaryota > Metazoa > Chordata > Hyperoartia > Petromyzontiformes > Petromyzontidae > Lampetra > Lampetra planeri. The sequence goes on along the minus strand of NC_136108.1, from coordinate 23,403,445 downwards.
CGGCCGCAGTGGAAGTTCGCTCCCCGTCGCTCTCGTCACTCGGCTCGGCTTCGGCGCGAACGACGAGTGGCATTGCCGGTCGCACCACTGGTGACGCGCTGGCCGCTGTTGATGACGTAGCAGCCACTGTACGCTCGCCGTCGGACACGAGGCTCAGCCCGGCCACGCCCTCAGCAGCTGCTGCGGCGATGGCGGGAGATTCAAAATCCGGCTCCGTCGAAATGGCGGGAACCCGTGCTGCTCGTCGGCTGTCGTCGCTCCGTGGCAGTCCACCAGCCCCCAGCCGCGTAATTTGTTCAAGCGTGGTGGCAGCAGCGTAAAGCAGCTCCGCCAGTCTCGCGTGAGCCTGCCGCAGTCCATCTGCTGACGGCTCCCCTCCATCCAGATGCTGCGGTGTGGATGGATCCGGCCCCGTCTGCTCGGCGTCTCGGGCTCAACTTCTGCAGCGGTGTCCTCCGCCCCCGGTACCCTGGCACGAGCTGTCCGTCGCGTGTCCATGTTCGTGGTCGATCACTTCTAACACCAGATGTAATAATGTTCCAGGAGACTGGACGCCGGGGTTTGGAGGCACACGTATTTATTCCGTGTTGGGTACAGCACAACACTGGACATACATCACTGGAGGGGGTATCGGCCCCCTCACCCGTCTAACTGGGAATACACCCTCTAGCTATGCCTAGCCTACCCCTTGGTCCTCCACTAACGGGCTAGGGGAGGCTAGCTAGCCGACACTGGTAAGTCGGCTCACGGTCCCCGGAGTCCCAGACCAGCTCTTACAAGAGCACCGGCTCTGGCTCTCGGGACCACGCCGCTGGCTCGATCCTGTTCGGCCCTGATAAGGGCGGCGATCCAGGGGAGTCCAGGGCTCTATCTAGACGACCTTCTGTCTTCACTGGTTAGCTTCCACCTCTCCTCCCGAGCCCTCCGGCTCATCCCCTTTTATACCAAAACCCCCGCTGGGGGGTGGGGCCCCGGGGGATCCTAGCTCCGAGTCAGCCCCCCAGGCTGCCCGATACGGACGTCGCTGGGAGCACCTTCCCGTGCACCGACATAGCCACGCCCACTGTGTTTCTTTCCCATCTGATCCCGTTCTATAACAGCCCCTCCGTAACACCCCTACAGTACAATACAACTTATCGCAATCCTCGATTCTGCAAGCGACTCAAAACATCAGGATGAATGTAGAATAAAACTTTCAGCGATACTCTGTCGGTTCATGCCGAACTCAGCTCTTAACAACACATTGTCCCTTCTCTCTGCGAGACACGACACCCATGGTTGATCTCAAGGCCATGCCCCGGAGCCTGCCCCTTTGCAATACTCTCTGTCGCTTGTCGTAGTAGCAATGTATGGGTCGTGTCTCTGTTGTGAGTGCCATTCCCCTGCTCCTCCCTCTTCCTTTTGATTGTATTGCTACCACATGCTTCTGGAAGACAAAGGCGGCTGGGAGGCTTTCTCTATGGAATACATTTTATTTTTGTCACGCGTGATTGACCTATTTCGCCTTTTTTATTCTTCTGGATGACCCTTGGTTTAATACTTCATAATTATTAGTTAGTTTATATTTATCCAAGATTTGTGATTTATCATTGTTATTACCATGTATATTCCTAGGGTTTTATTAACATTCGTTCCCCGTCTGTATCCAGGGATTTGTGCTGTTTATCCTCGAGTTATTATTATTGATATCCCGAGGTTGGAGATGTAACTACGTTTTGGCTTAAAACATCCCTAACTGCCAGAATTCATTCTTTGGTGCTTTGGTAAGGTCGCGTAGATAGAAGAAATATAATTAAAAAAAGGGTGAATAACATTAGTATTTAAATAATAAATGAGAAATAATAACCCACTAATGTAGATTGTAGCCAGGTTTTTAATCGGAGTGTGTGGGTCTATGATGTTCACTTATTCTTGTCGCTACATTTTTTTACTTTTACCGTTGTTAGAACAAAAATAGTTAACCAAAAAAAACGTTGTCTGTTTCGTCATCCCTCGTCCGGGGAGATTTGTGTCCCCCGCTGTTTGAGTACGTGTGTGTTTGTTCTGCTTTATTGGGGTGATATGTTGTTTCCTCAAGGCCTGGCTCCTTCCTTCGCGGTCGGGTGTGAAAGGCATCTGCTCGTGGGGGGGGGGGGGGTATGCCTCTCATCACACTATATCCATTCCCTAACGAAAGATATCATGGAATTTTAAATTTCGATTTAAAGCTTTCGTGACAGCAGGGATTCATATTCTTGGTTCTATCAGTAAAGTCACGTAGAAGGGAAATTATAAAATAATAATAATAAATAATTCTTATATCAGGTGACGAACAGAGATGTCGGAAAGACAGCGTCCTTTGCGTCACCTGAGGACGGCTGCTTGCGTTGTGGCCGAAACGTCGTGAGAATTTTACCACGTTTTATTTTTATTATTTTATTATTTCCCTTCTACGTGACTTTACCGAAATAATCTTTGGCTTTCACTTTGAAGCAAACGGCATGTATTTTATGATTAATATACTCGCACAAATCAAGAGGGCAGCTACGGGAATCCAACCTTGAACCTCTTCTACGTGCAGTGAATCTGTTACGCCTGGGCCATATCACTGTGTAAAGAGTCGGACGATGAACTGCGAGAAGCCACTTTTTATTAACAAAACAATCAAGTTCCGTGCTTCGTGCTTGATCTTGAAGCTGTACTTTCCCTCGAACCTCCCCTCCCCTTGTGCTCTGCCCTTTTATATCTTTGCAGTCCCCTTTCTAGAATGTTCCCTCACTGTATTTCCCTTCGCCAATCCCTCTCCTTCCCCTCTAACGGATCCCAACCATCGCCTCTGGATTACACTCTACAGTATTTTCATTCAAACCTTTTCCTTCAATCATTTCAAAAGCCTGCCTCTCAAACAATCCCTGTGGAGGCCTCTTTCCGCCAATCGGAGACCTTGGTCTATCATTGAATAACCGTTAAGCTGCACATTGGCTTGGGGTTATTTTCGGTCATTACAACTGCATCATCAATATATCCAGTGTCACTTATCCCACAAATTTGGATGTTGTACCAATCCAGTTCACCAACAAGCATCGCCAGCTTTCACCTAGCTTTATCTGTGATGAACGCTGCACTTCCCGTCGTTTTCATGCAGGGAACGCGTAGGTTTGAACGACGGAGGCGCACGGACAGACGTTCGATTACGTTGGAATCGATCTGCAGAATGAGGCGATTCTGTGTTGATTCCCAGAATCGATTCCCAGAATCGACTTGGCCCCCACCGACACGATTTTGCCATTTGTTTGGCGACAATTTCTCATTCTCCCCGCATACGCTAACACAATCAACAAGTCGCAAGAACAGACGTTCGATAACGTTGGTAAGCGCACACCTTTATCTGTCTATGATGAACATGATGGACGCTTGAGAGAGAACGAGGCGATTCGGTATTGATTCCCAGAATCGATTCCCAGATTCAACTTGGCCCCCACCGACACGACTTTGGCATTTGTTTTGCGACCACGACAATTTCCCATTCTCCCCGCATACACTATAAAATCAACAAGTCGCAGGGACAGACGTTCGATTACGCTGGTAATCACACTACTTCATCTATCTTTGTATGATGCATATGATGAAGATGAACGCTTGCGAGAGAGAGAGAAGAGCGAGGAGAGGCCAAGGAGAGGCGGCCCACTCTTCTCTCTCTATTTGCCTTCATAATGTTCCTTAAATATTTTTTCACTTCCAGTAACAAATTATGGACGAGGACGAAGATTCCCTCGCAAAAAAGCGTCGAAAAGCTAACGAACAAAAGCAAAGATGGTTGGCCAAGCAAATTCAGGAGTCGCTCGAGAAAATTCGTGCAGCACATTGTCAATCTCAACAATGTTACATCAATCGACAAATTGCTGAGCAATTCCAGTCGCAGCGTGAAGCAGATGCCACAGCCCATCCACTTCGAATCGCGGCTGAAACTCATGAACAATCGCAGTCGCGGCATGCGGCGGTCATTCAGAGTCAGCGCTTAGTTACTGAGTATCAGAGACAAGCGTTCCGCAATGAAGCCATAGATTTCGACGACACTCGAGTAGAGGCGCACAATTGCAGTCCAGTGAACATTATCTGCCAGTTCTGCAGCTCAAAAAACTTCATCTCAGAACGCCCTGTTGATCGGAAATTCACTTCGTGCTGCCGTAAAGGCAAATTAAAGTTGCCAAAGCAAAAGGACGTGAACGGAGTTGAGCTGGAATATCCTGAGTTTCTCCATGCATCGCTGACTGACCAAACTCATCCGAATCATGCTCACTTCCGCGATTACATACGATCCTACAACAGCGCGGTCTCCGCGTCGATGGGAGTGAAGATCGTCGATTTGCCAGGACGAGGCCCATATGTCTTCAAGGTCCACGGCCAGACATATCACCGCATATCTCACCTGCAGCTGCTTGACAATCAAGCGCCGCAGTAGGCGCAGCTGTACGTGTTTGGCAGCACAAGCAACAGAGATCCGTCAACAGCACACCGCGAATGCTCAGTGTCGTCAATCTATCCTGGACGAAATTGATCGCTTTATCCGCCGGCACAACAGATTCGCCAACAGCTACCAGTAGATGTGCAAAGTCGAAGCATGAGAAGTTGACCATGCACTTCAAGCAGGAGAAGAAATTCCGTTGGTCAGCATGGTGCTGAGATGTGATCGTCAGTCGGATCAACGACGATACAACGCACCAACATCAAACGAAGTCACGATGGTCTTCGTCAACGAGGACGGCGAGCCGCCGTTCGAGCGTGACATTCGCATCTACCCGAGGAATCCACAGTATCCCAATCAGCAGTTCATCAACCTCAATATTTTGAGTCCCAACATGGATCCCATGAAGTACGCGATTCTGTATCCGTACAGTGAGATGCAAATTTTTTAAATAATGTTCTGACGTCCAAATTTCCTATCCTGGTCCTTGTCTTGCCATTGTTGTATATGTAGGACTCGTACAAGGGTTGTCTTTCTCTCCTCTTTATTTTCCTCTTAGAGTCCACCTTCGCCGCGCCACCGCTCCGCGTCTCGGCGCGGCCTCGCTCCGCTCCGCGTCTCTCTGCTGCGCCACCGCTCCGCGTCTCTCCGTGCCCTCACTCCGCTCCGAGTCGCTCCGCGTCTCTCTACCTCACTATCGCTACGCTTGTCTCTACGGTTTCTCCTACTCTACATCCTTCCGATGCATGGCTACCCTGGTGGCTCACTGCGTTCTCGCTACCACTGTCTCTCCGTGCTTTACTCTACTAACACTGTCTCTCTACGCTTTACTATCACTTGCTCTGCGACTCCCTGGGCACCGTTGCTGCAGCTCCATCCACGACGCCGACTTGTACAGGACTCCCTTCTCTCCGTTGCACTCTGGCTTATATCCCCACACCAATTAATCTCCCTAATTATCTCTACCCCCCGCTTATCGCTCGCCCCCTGGCCCCCCGTGTCACGTGGCCTTGTTTTCGCCGCCGGAGCGACGCCAGCTAATGCCCAATTACCTTTCCAGCCAATCACTGGCCTGTGTCCTCCCGGCTACCCTGACACCTGTTTCAACCCTTAACGACCCACTTCGCCTAAAGCCACAACAACCATTACCTCACATCACCCCACTGTACTGTGCTTGCTTGCATAGCAACAGAGTCGGGGGATGCGTGGAGCGCTATACTCAAGCCCTACATATATATTGTGATAAAAAAATATATATGAAAAAAACTGTTAAAATGTACCAAACATATGTTAATATGTAATTAATACTCTTTGGTTCTTTCGGGAAAGTCACGTAGGTATAAAATAAAATAAATCACAACGTTTTGGACGCAACACAAGTGTCTGTCATCACGTGGAGAAGCATGGTTTGCTCCTGAGGCAGACTTAAAAGGTTTGAAATGGGTGTAGCCCAAGGGTCATAAAGAAGTGGCCGGGGCTAGTGATGTTAATGTGAGATATTAGCATGATGTTAATGTGAGAAATTAGCATGTAACTGTAATATAGGAGAGTGGCCTCCGAGACGAGGGCACGGAAGTGGCTATGTTAATGTGAGAGATTAGCATGTTAATGCGAAATCGAAGAGTGGTGCAAGCCAAAGCGGCCTCCTAGATGAGGGCTTGGAAGTGGCTATGTTAATGTGAGAGATTAGCATGTTAATGTAAAATCGAAGAGTGGTGCAATCCAAAGGCATGAGAGCAACCCAAAGGGTGAAATCCAAAAGGCATGTGAGTATGAGAGTGCAATCCAAAGGACATGTGAGCATGAGAGTACAATCCAAAGGCATGAGAGTGCAATGCAAAGGACATTTTAGCATGAGAGATCTAATTAAATGTGTGTTAAGTGTAATTAATAATGTATGTATTAAAACATTTTCATGAATAACGATTAAGAATGTGTGCAATTAATAATAATTGCGATTGAACAAAAATGATAAATGATTAACATGAATGTGTGTGTGATTATATGTGTAGTTGTGATACGCGCTGGGTGTATATGTCGTGTGCCAGCGCGTATGTACGGGTGTGTGTGTGGTGACGCGCGCTGACGGGGAGGAGCAGGCGTCAGTGCGCGGGTGGGGGGTAGTGCTGCTGATTGGCTGTGTGCCGGTGACGCGCCCAGAGGGAGTGATCGGGTAGCAGCGCGGTGTGATTGGTCGGGGAGTGGAAACACGCGCTGAGCGGAACCGGATCGTAGGGATAGCGCGTGGGGATTGGGTAACTGAGGAGCGGTGCCGACGTTGAGGTCCGCATCCGCTCCGTCTCCCGGGAAGAAGGGGTATATAAGGTGATGCACAGAGGAGCAGGGGGCAGAAGTGGAACCATCTAAGAATGAAGACGAAGGTGCAGAGATAGAGCCAGTAGAGGAGAGTAATGGAGAGTAGAGGAGAGTAATGGAGAATAGAGGAGAGTAAGGTATAAGTGTGTAGCCAGCGAGAGAGAACGGTCTACACGAGCTGAGTAATGTATAGTGTGTAGCCAGCGAGAGAGAACGGTCTACACGAGCTGAGTAATGTATAGTGTGTAGCCAGCGAGAGAGAACGGTCTACACGAGCTGAGTAATGTATAGTGTGTAGCCAGAGAGAGAGAACGGTCTACACGAGCCGAGTATGCATACGGTGTAGCCAGAGAGAGAGGAAGGTCTACACGAGCCGAGTATGCATACGGTGTAGCCAGAGAGAGAGATGCAAGGTCTACACGAGGCGAGTGGAGAGTGTAGCAGAGGCGCAGAGTCTACACGAGGCGAGAGAAGAGTGTAGCCGAGGCGCGGAGTCTACACGAGGCACAGAGAGCCAGCAGCACAGAATCCAGAGAGTCAAGAGAAGCGTAGGGTGAAGAAGAAGAGGTCACGAGTTGTACCGTTGTATGGTGACCGCATTGTGAAGAAGAGAGGCCACGCGTTGTATTGTTACAAGTCAAGATTTAATAAAAGAAGTGTGTTCCCGTCAAGGAGTTTCCTGCCGTCATTTTCCAATACTTCATCTGGCGTCAGAAGTGAAACGGGCTTCCAAGCATGGAGACAAGGAAGACCCGTAGGACCCACGGGATTGACCGCGAGGAAAACCTGGACGACTCGGGGCCGCTGGTGGCGGGGGGCGAGGAGGAAGACTTGCCCACGCTACAGGATCCGTCGACGGCGCCGGCCGAGCGACCGGGGACCGAGGCCGTGCTTCGTGAGGCGCACTCCCGACTGGCGGAGCTGCTGCTCGCCGCCGCGTCCATCTTGGCGGAGATCAGCTCGTCGGGAGGAGCGGGGACGGTGGGGGACATTTTACAAGGTCGCCCCGCAGATTCCCGCCAAAACGAATGGGGGATTCCCGCCATTGCGCCTGGGCCTACTTTTGGCGGGAACGGCGAGCGCCACGTGGTGGTGGGTTCCCAAGCGCGCGCATCGACGTCATCAGCGCGCGAGGGGGTCCGCCATTTTACGTCTGCCGCTGGAGCCGCCATCTTACACACCGACGGAGAGGCGGAGAGGAACCACGAGGCGGATGACTTCATTTTTCAGCAGCGTCTGCCCACGTTGTCAGCCTTCAAGGCGGAAGGCGGAGACTGGGGCAAATTTCAGCGAAGGTTTTTGGCGCATCAAGAGATGTCAGCGTGGTCCGATGCTACGGCGCTGCGGGCGTTGCCTGCCCTGCTGGACGACGACGCGCTCGCGGCCTTCAGGTCTGCACGGAAGTCGGACCGCTCCACGCTGAAGGATGCGCTGGGTTTGTTGGCCAGGGTCTACGGACCTCCCTCGGCGTGCCGCCATCATTTCTACGCAAGACGGAAAGCGGCCACGGAGACCGTGCTGGCCTATCGCACGGCGTTGCTGGCTCTTGCTGATGCTGCGTTCCCTCGGATGGACGAGGAGGGCCAAGACGCGATGGTTTTGGAGCAGCTGCTTAAGTTGGCGCAGGACCTGGGGGTCCCTATCAACACAGCTGACGAGATTGATATTTCTTCTTTGAGAGTCGCCACGAGTATTCAAGCGCACGAGGCCCTACAACGGAAACAAGGAGTTGGTTGCAACGCTGCTGTCGTCGCAGCTCCGGGTTCGGTGGTCACCGAACCCCAAGTCGTCAGCCCACGAGAGGAGGCGTTCGCCACGGGACGACCAGGGGACTGGAGGCCGGGGGCTCGGTCGCCTCTGCGATCGGGCCGAAAGTCGGAGCATCCAAGATCTACTCCGACCCTCGTCACGTGCTATAACTGCGGCCTCCGGGGCCACGTGGCGTCCGGGTGCCGCGCTCCGCGTCAGCGCGCCATGGGTGCTCGGCTGGACGACGACCGAGATCCCAAGTCATCTCTACAATCCCCGGCAAGTCGCGGCACCTCACACGCTCGGCCTGTTTATTCGGCACACATGGGACGCCGCGTTGCGGCGGAGGAGGGCCGGTTAAGGTTCGGGGATTCGGTTCGGCGAGGGGGGTTCGGCCGGGACCAGGGAGACATCGAATGGGCGGAATTGGGGCATAGAATTGTGGCTGCTTCGGCGGGTTCGTCCGTTGTTACGGGATCTATTGATGGGGTCGAGATTAGGGTGTTAGTGGACACGGGGGCATCGGCAACTATTATATCGGACCTCATTTACGATATTCTCCCAGTCCAATGTCGTCCGCTGCTTCCAGTGGATGTGCCATTTTACGCCGCTAATGGGGGATCGTTGGGCATTATCGGTCAGATTAGGGCGTCCATTTGCATTGGAAATATCAAATTGTCGGGACCCGTTTTCGTTTCGTCTTCTTTGGCGGTTCCGTGTCTTTTGGGCACTGATTTTTTTGGCTAAAATGCCCATTAAAATTCTTATCGATCAACGATGCATTGAACTGCCATCGGGTCGCCGGATTGCATTTTTGACGAGCCCTACTGACATTCGGACGGCGTGCGCTACGATACAAGCGGTAGCGACACAGACCGTGCATGTGCCCCCGGGTTCACAGATGTTGATTCCCCTCCGGTTGCGGAAACCATGGGTGAGGGAGGCTTCGGAACAAAGTATGCTTTTGGGTCCTTCTAACAAGGCTGTCGGGGGTCTTGATTTATCGGTGGCTCACACTTTGGTGCGGGCTGACAGGGATCCGTTTGTGATGGTTTTGAACGCGGGGTCGCGGCCAGCTGTCATTCCACAGGGCACCGTGCTGGCTCACGCGGCGCGGGTCCCTGTGGATGATGGGTTGGTTACGCAGGTGGGCTCGAGCCCCGCGCGGAACGTTGAGCCAAGGGAAGACCTTGAGTGGGTCCATTCGCTATGCGCCGCCTCGGACGATTTGTCGGCGGCGCAGTTGGGTGCGCTGCGCGAGTTGCTCATAGAATTCTCTGATGTGTTCAGTAAACATGAGTATGACATTGGGTGCACAGATTTGTTGCACCACCACATTGAAACGGGCGATGCGGCGCCGGTCAAGCTAAATCCCTTCCGACTGAGTCCCGTGGAGAAGGAACATGTTCAGTCGGCTGTTAACGAAATGCTAGAAGCCGATATTATTTCGCCCTCCTCTAGCCCGTGGGGAGCGCCTATTGTGCTGGTTAAGAAGCAGGACGGGTCCCTGCGATTCTGCGTTGATTTCCGTCGCCTGAATAAGATCTCTGTGGCTGACGCGTATCCGCTCCCCAGGATGGATGAGTCCCTCGATGCATTGTCTGGTGCGCGATATTTTTCGACTCTTGATTTGTTATCGGGGTTTTGGCAGTTGCCGCTCGACGAAGAGTCGAAACCTAAGACAGCATTTCGGACTCCAGGGGGGCTGTTCCAGTTTAACCGGTTACCCAGGGGACTTCACTCCTCTCCAGCGACGTTTCAGCGACTTATGGAGTTGGTTTTGTCGGGCTTGCAGTGGGATACATGCTTGATTTATATGGACGATGTCATTGTTTTCAGTAAAACGTTTGAAGAACACCTCCAGCGATTGAGAGGGGTGTTCTTGCGAATGCGATCGGCTAAGCTGAAATTTAAACCGGCCAAATGTCACCTCCTTCGGAAGTCGGTTAGATACTTGGGTCACATTGTCGATTCTTCGGGGATCTCCACCGATCCCGCGAAGACGGATTGTGTCGGTTCGTGGCCGACACCTACGTCCGTTTCCGACGTGCGTAGTTTCATCGGGTTTGCTTCTTATTATCGGCGGTTCGTTGAGCACTTCGCCACTATTGCAAAACCCTTGCACGCTCTAACGGCGAAGGGAGTGAAGTTCAAATGGGGACCGGAGGAGGAGGCCGCGTTTCGCTCCCTCCGGGACGCCTTGGTGGGTGCCCCACCCTTGTGTTATCCCGATTTTGCCAGTCCCTTTTTGCTGGACACGGATGCTAGCAACACGGGCATTGGGGGGGTGCTATCCCAAGTCGTTGGGGGTGTCGAAAGAGTTGTCGCCTACGGTAGTAGGGTGTTGTCTCCGGCGGAGCAGCGCTACTGTGTCACCCGTCGCGAGCTGCTTGCCATTGTTTTTTTTGTGCAGCAGTTTAGGCCATATCTTTATGGTCGTCACTTTACAGTCCGAACGGACCACGCGGCGCTACAGTATTCATTGAGGGTCGCCCAGCCCTCGGGCCAGTTGTCGCGTTGGTTGGAAGTCCTCCAGGACTATCAGTTTACGACTACGTACCGTAAGGGGTTGCGACACACGAATGCCGATTGCTTGTCGCGGTTGTTGCCTTGTGATGAATGCGCGTGTTTGTCGGGATCGGCGCGCTGTAAACCGACGCTTGCGGGGGAGATGGGGGCACTGGCTGCGACAGCGGGCGCACCGATCAGGGATGATTCCACTGCCTCTCAGGGTCGGGACTCGCTGCTCTCGCTGTCGCTCAGCGAATGGGGCCGCCTCCAGATGGCGGACAGCTCGCTGCTAGCATTGCGCCGCAAGGTTGGGGGTCCCGAGGGGGACCAGGAGCGTACCGGCTCCTATGTACTTGAGCAGGGAGTGTTATTGAAATGGGACAGTTTGTCCCGGCGGAACGCACTCGTGGTGCCTTCCGCTGTGAGGGGGAGGGTTGTCTTGGCGGCACACGAACGCCTCTTGCACTTGGGAGTTAACAAGACGCTTGCCCTGCTTCAGCGTGACTATTACTGGCCGGGAATGGGAAGTGATGTGGTGCATATTCTGAAGGGGTGCGTTGAGTGCGCCAGGCGTAAACCACCGGCCGTGGCAGCTAATCCACCGCTGCAATCTATTCAGGTCTCGCGTACCAACGAGCTCGTTGCACTCGATATTTTGGGGCCCTTCCCAGTCACGCCGAGAGGGAATAAATATTTGTTAGTGGGGGTCGAATACTTTACCCGATGGCCTATGGCGTGGCCTCTCGCTAACCAGTCGGCAGCGGCTGTGACGGATGCCTTCGTCCAGGGCTATGTCCTGGACAAGGGGGCTCCCGAACGCCTGCTGACCGACCAAGGTAAAAAATTTTCGAGTAAATTGTTGCAAGAGGTGTGCGATCTGTTGGGTACCAAGAAGGTGCGTACCTCCCCGTACCACCCGCAGACTGACGGGATGGTGGAGAGACTCCACAAAACCTTGACTTCCATGCTGTGCCAGCAGGTGTGCGAGGCACATGTAGATTGGGACCTGCAGGTCCCGGGAGTCCTTGCCGCGTATAGAATGGCCCCCCATGCAGCTACGGGGTTTTCCCCATTCTATTTGATGTACGGTCGGGAAGCTGACCCGCCAATAGAAACGCAACTTGGCCTGTCCGCTCCACGAACTAATTCTAATTTGGCAGAACATATTAAGTTTAATATTCATAAGCTGACAGAGGCGAGGGAGGCCGCACGGCTTAATTCGCGGGCTCGCCAAATTGCTAATGAACGGTTGCGGGCACGGAAGGTGTCCATGCACGAATGGAAACCAGGTGACAGGGCCTGGCTGCATTGCCCTCAGGCACCCTTGGCTACATCGCCTAAATTGTTGAGACCGTGGAGGGGACCCGTGGAGGTCGTGCGCGTTGCACGGCCCCAGTGCGTTCAGATAAAGTGGGGAAAGCGCCGTTGGTACGTTCACCCCTCCCGACTGAAACCGTTCTCGCCTCCATATGGCCTCCCCGTGTGTCGTGATGGCCGGGCGTGTGACGTGACCGGCGACCCAGAGGGGGAAATGTCTCTACCTGATCCACACGTATTTTCGCCTGATCTGCTCCCAGGTGTCTCGGAACTGACAGCTGCCGATCACCGGCGGCCGGATCTCCGCGGCGGGGCCGGCCCCTTCAGGCCCGTTCCGCGCCGTCTGGAGCAACCGGAACCGCCGGACGGTCGTCAGTGTCCCGCCCCATACGATGGACCAGCCAGACGGACTCGCGCCAGGTCGTGCTACTTTGCATGACCTGCCTCGTGAGGAGTCGGGGCAGTTGGAGCGCCTCGTCACTGCGTGTAGTCGCAGGGACGTGGGGCGCGTTCGTTTCGAATTTGCTCGTATCGTGTTATTGTTGACTTTTCGTGTTCATTGTCAATCTGTACATAGTTATTCTTGTTGTTGTTGTTGTTGTGTTATGTTACGGGGCACACTCGGGGGGTTACGGGGTTTTTTTTTTGTTGGTTGTCGTTTTATCATCGCGGTTGGTTGTTGTTAGCAGCCGGGCCGGCTGCGAGCTATGTGGGAGGGGGTGATGTAGTGGTGATACGCGCTGGGTGTATATGTCGTGTGCCAGCGCGTATGTACGGGTGTGTGTGTGGTGACGCGCGCTGACGGGGAGGAGCAGGCGTCAGTGCGCGGGTGGGGGGTAGTGCTGCTGATTGGCTGTGTGCCGGTGACGCGCCCAGAGGGAGTGATCGGGTAGCAGCGCGGTGTGATTGGTCGGGGAGTGGAAACACGCGCTGAGCGGAACCGGATCGTAGGGATAGCGCGTGGGGATTGGGTAACTGAGGAGCGGTGCCGACGTTGAGGTCCGCATCCGCTCCGTCTCCCGGGAAGAAGGGGTATATAAGGTGATGCACAGAGGAGCAGGGGGCAGAAGTGGAACCATCTAAGAATGAAGACGAAGGTGCAGAGATAGAGCCAGTAGAGGAGAGTAATGGAGAGTAGAGGAGAGTAATGGAGAATAGAGGAGAGTAAGGTATAAGTGTGTAGCCAGCGAGAGAGAACGGTCTACACGAGCTGAGTAATGTATAGTGTGTAGCCAGCGAGAGAGAACGGTCTACACGAGCTGAGTAATGTATAGTGTGTAGCCAGCGAGAGAGAACGGTCTACACGAGCTGAGTAATGTATAGTGTGTAGCCAGAGAGAGAGAACGGTCTACACGAGCCGAGTATGCATACGGTGTAGCCAGAGAGAGAGGAAGGTCTACACGAGCCGAGTATGCATACGGTGTAGCCAGAGAGAGAGATGCAAGGTCTACACGAGGCGAGTGGAGAGTGTAGCAGAGGCGCAGAGTCTACACGAGGCGAGAGAAGAGTGTAGCCGAGGCGCGGAGTCTACACGAGGCACAGAGAGCCAGCAGCACAGAATCCAGAGAGTCAAGAGAAGCGTAGGGTGAAGAAGAAGAGGTCACGAGTTGTACCGTTGTATGGTGACCGCATTGTGAAGAAGAGAGGCCACGCGTTGTATTGTTACAAGTCAAGATTTAATAAAAGAAGTGTGTTCCCGTCAAGGAGTTTCCTGCCGTCATTTTCCAATACTTCATATGTATTTGAATATTATGAAGCGATTATGTTATCTGTAAAGTTAATATAATCTTGTGTAAGAATATGCTAAGACAGTTTTTCCTGTAATTTCTGCCCCTCTGGTTGGCTGCTTGGTCTTAGAGACGTCATGTACTGCAATCAATCGGCGTGTGTATACTGTGGAGCCATACACTAAAACCAGCATTTTACTTCCCGATGTGGGCATGGCAGGTGCCCCAGAAGGGTGCAGCTGTATAAAATTAACATAATCGCATAAGCAATTATTAACATAAGCACATAAGCCCACACTCACAGTTCCTATCGCAGCCACACAAAATAAATAGGTACACGGTACGGCTGGTGACAAAGGAACATTGGGTGATGGAGGGACATGTTGTTTGTGGGTTGCTCTCTCACTCTTTCTCTCTCTGTTAATGCTAGAACCGCCATCCACCCATATCTCGGACAAAGGTTTTTAGGCCAAGTCACTCCAAGTGGACGCCTGAATATGTGTTCTCCTAATGTACAAGGTTCAATGTGATCAAATACGAAAGGAAATGTCTGTGCCCAAGCGGGTGGGAAAGACCACTTCTTGCTGGGAGTAATTAAAAAGTTGATTGACAGCGGGTGTGTGAGGGAGGTGGGGAGGGGTGAAAAGGGAGAGTAGGGGTCACGTGATTGCGCTGGCGAATTCCGTAGGACCGCTCTAGGCCTCTGCAAGGTAAGGTAAATTACCTTTTTTACCGGATAAAAGGGTAAAGGGTAAAGGTTTCGACATGCCAAGGGATAAGGTAAAGGGTAGGGTAAAGGTAGCTCAGAAGAATTACCCGGTAGGGTAAAGGTAGCGCGAATAATTACCCAGTAAATACAGTACCTTGTTTACCGCTAAAAGCTCCGTGGCGCAGTCCGTGGCCTCCATTTTAAATTGCGATAATTGATGTCGGACCAGATTTAGATGGTCCACGTTCTTGAAGTAGAGGTACTCGAGGATGAGGATGTCAGCAATGGCATTTTTGGGGTTACTGCGAACAGCAATCGAAAGAAGCTGCGGCATGCATTCCGGTAGGAGTACACGCACGATTGGATGGAGGGTGATCCCAATGTACAGCACGCACTGCCGCAAGTGGTTTTCCACCCACACGAACGCGTCGGGGTGGAAAGCCCACCTCAAGAAGCACAACGTGCTCGCCCCAGGCAGCGAGGTCGGGACGTCGGCTGCCTGAAGGTTCCGTCTGAGTCGGAGCGGCGCAGGATCTTATTGCCTGTCGTTCGTCCAAGGACGATGGCAATGACGAACTTGATCAGGTTGTTGATGAGATCGCCATCGACCAAGACGACTGGGACGAGGAGGTTATGGAGGACGGTGTCGTCGACAGCCTCAACGCCCGATTCGAGAGTATTCTATATGTATAAAGCGCTCTACCTAGCATTTATCGTTATAAACCTTTTTCATGTGTTATACCCTAGTAATTTCCCTGTATTCGTGTAATTTGTATGGGATAAGGGTAAAAGGTAGGGTAAAGGTAGGCTTGTTGCTTTTTACCTTTTACCTTACCTGCTAAAGAGTAAAAGGTAGGGTAGAGCGATTGCATTGTGGTAAGGTAAAAGGTAGGGTAAAGGTAGTCTTGTTTTTTTTACTGTTTAACTTTTACCTTACCTTGCCGAGGGCTAGACCGCTCCCCCTATTGGTAGGAAATGAGAGAGCTGAGGGCAGAGTGGGCTTAAACAAAAAAGGGGAGGCACAGGGGCAGGGGCGGCAGTCTGGCGTTGAGCGAATTGAAGAGTGGTACAATATACCTACACCCCGCGCTGACAGAGCTGACAGAGCACGCTAAAAGGAGGGAACAGTGTAGATTAGCCGTGAGCACGAGGGGCCGACCTTAGGTGGTATTAACAACTTTTACGGTCTTGTCCGCACACTCTCCACAGTAGCTCAGCTAAGCCTGTACATAACACTAGCCATCTAACACTGACGGCGCTGACTGAGATAGCCAACTACT
This sequence comes from Lampetra planeri, assembly GCF_965212315.1. Lineage (NCBI taxonomy): Eukaryota > Metazoa > Chordata > Hyperoartia > Petromyzontiformes > Petromyzontidae > Lampetra > Lampetra planeri. The sequence goes on along the minus strand of NC_136108.1, from coordinate 23,387,392 downwards.
ATCCTTTGTAGTGCAATATCTACCGGAGACATTTAGCGACGATGGCGATGAGACGACAGCAACAACAAGACAAGTCCATTCCCAGAACTGGCAGCCTCGAGCCCTCGCTCTTGGGTCCTTTTATGCTACCAGTGCAGCCTGACTCTGCCCTGACCGCGCCTCCCTTCTTGAACCCACTAGCAGGTTCCATGGGCCTCCAGATGTGGTCCTCCGTGACCCTTACACTAGTTCCTCTGTTCTTCGCATACACCCGTGCTCACGCTCACCAGTGTGTGTACTGTCTTGTCTACTACAGCCGCCATTGCTGTCCACCAGCCAGCGCTATTATACTACATCACCTCCCCCCCCCCCCCCCTTGGTTAAAAAATACAGTTGTCCCGGCTGATACATAGCAATACAACTGGGTGGACAGGCAGAGCAACTCCCACAACTGAGGAACATTCAAAAACCCTCAAAACGCAAAAAAACCAACCATCCAAAACCAAAATCGCGCTACTCCCTGCGCCTCAACAACCCTCCGAGCAAGTCGGCATGCGCGCAGGCACACAGCACAACCATGGCACCCCCCACGAACCAACAACACAAAGCACAACCGCGGTGCCCCCCGCTAACCGACAACACAACAGCCGTGACACTCGGCGCGGTGCAGGCAAAAAATAACTCGTTAGGGACAGAACAACTGCGATGCCCCCCCGCGCACCGACAAAACAACAACCACCAACACAAAGCACGCAGCACCACACAACCCCTTCTCAGTGCCAGTTCCCCTTTAACACCTGATTTTTCCCCAATGAAACAGTACAAGGGAGAGTTCGCTTTACCGGATATTGCTCAAGTGAACCGAGTCCTTGACACCAGTCCCCCGCCTTGGGCAGGATCCAGTACTTCTTGGGGGCTCCGAGGAACAAACAAAATGGCCTAAAGAGTTGCGGCTCCTCCCTGGTGAGCGAGGGCCATCGGTAGGGCCCGCAGGGCCACCTTTTCCGTCTACCTGACGGACACCCAAGCTGCTTCGCCATCCAATCACCTCCCGCCGCCTTGAACTCCCTAATGGGAGGCAGCCTCCATGGTTGGCACGCGGCTCCTTGCAGCGCCGGCGGATGTGGCGCCTTCATAGCGTCCTCCCGCGTCCCGCTCCAAATGGTGCCTGCCGGCCATGCCTTGCCCTCCATGGGCAAAATGGCACCCGGCAACCTCGTGGTCTCCGCCGTGGGATTCGCCACAGCAGACGGCAGCCCTGGCGAGCCCCGCGGCCCATGCCAAATGTCTCCCGCAGGCTCTGCCGTGCCCTCCACGGGCAAAATGGTGGCCGGCAACCGCGTGGCCTCCGCCGTGGGAATCGCCACTGCAATTGGCAGCTCCGACACATCCTGCGGCTCCCTCTTAGTGGTGCCTGCCGACAATGCCGTGCCCTTTATGGGCGAAAGGGTGGTCAGCAACTGTGTGGTCTCTGCCACGGGAACCCCTGCTGCCGGTGGCAGCTCTAGCGAGCCCTGCCGCCCATGCCAAATGGCCCCCGCAGGCTCTGCAGTGCCCTCCATGGGCGAAATGGCGGCCGGCAACTGCGTGGTCTCCGCCGTGGGAATCGGCACTGCAGACGGCAGCTCCGGCGAGCTCCACGGCCCACCTGCCATCCCCTGAACGGCAGACGCGGGAGTGGAGATCTGCGCGACCAGCTGACCGACGGCCACGAGAAAAAGGTTGGTGCCCCTCTCGCACTGATCCGCAGTCGCCGCTCTCGCGCCGACGGGGTTTGTAACCGGGGTCCTGGGTCCCGGGGCTGTCGGAGGGATGACCGTCTGGCTATCCTCGTCCTCTGATGACACTATGGGTGGGTTCCTTTTCCTTGATAACTTTGATATTGCTACTATACCCTAATGTCTATTGCATTTTTCTAACCACTTCTGACACCAGTTGTAGTGACGCAGTTCGGAGACAGTAGTAATTTGAGGCACCTTTATTCCACACACAATGGGGACTAAACGCACCCTACATGGGTGTACACTAAATATCACACAGAACCATCTATCGGCGGCGGCACTATCTAGCGAGAACAGTTGGCAGACTGTCTAGTTAGCGGCGCCCAGTGATGGTGAAGACGGTGGCGACAATGGTAACGAGACGACAGCACGGCGAGGGGCTCCCCCTTAAGCTCATGGCGTGGCCTTGCTCCACCCTGGCCATACCCCCCTTCTGGAACTAATAGCAGGTTCCCGGGGCTTCCAGATGGACCCCTCCATGAACTCGGCCCTAGTTGTCTTCCCCCCGTGTATACTGTCGCCTGCTGATGTGTGTACTGCCGTGGAATGCAGTTACCACTTTCCATCAGCAGCCAGCGCTATTACTCTACCCATATATACATACCCACCCTCGGGTTAGGCCACCAAGAGGTACATACATGCATAGAGGTACACACCTAAAGCGGCGGTTGCACGGGCACCTCCGACTCAACAAAGCAGGGTGTGGGGTATTAACCCTGGGGTGAGGTTGTGGGGTGCGGAGTGGTTGCCCAGCTGAGGGGTGGGATCATGAGTGTGTGGCGTATGCAGTGCACTCTGAGGGAGAGGAATACCTCTAAGGGGGGCTACGCTCGGGGCGAGTGCAGCTCGGAGATGCTCCTCCAAACCCCCCCCCCCGCTCCATTCCGGGACTTGGAGTCAGCCGAGCCATCTGGGGCCGAGAGCCAGGTGGACAAAAGTCCGCGGGGTTGGGCAAGCCACTGCCAGTCGGCCTCCCTGCCCGCACAGGAGAAGGGCTGTCCTCCCAGGTAGGAGAAGACACCGAGGGAGATAGCGAGACTGGCCGGAGGTGGTACTTTTGGGCCCACTGCCTGGCAGCATGGCAGAGAGTCAAGTGATCCAGGCAGCGAGGTGAAGTTTTCTCTCGTCCTTCTACCTCCGACTCTCACAGCATCCGTGCGACGCTATGAGTACAGCTATGAGGTATGTGGTAGGACTTTTAAGTGACTGGGTTTGAGTTAGTCTAAGCTCTTCTCGCAAAATATTCCCTCTCCAGGTTGCGTGTATATGCACAGTTAATAAACTTTAGAACAGAGTATCGGTGTAGTGTGATTTCTGTGTGTGTGGGTAGAACATCGGCGTGGTGTCAGCGATGTGTGTGTGGTGCAACTGTACGGGGAGACGGTGTGTGTGAGAGTCAGTGTAGAGCTGCAGCGTGTGCGCGTGTGCTGAGAGGAGATCGCTGCAGGCGTTGGTGCGGTCGTGCCGCGGTGCACTGCATTAGGGTGAGTGACGGTGGGTGCGGGAGAGCGAGCGCAGGGCTGCAGCGTCTGTGTGGTGCTGCTAATTTGAGTGTGCATGAGTCGCACGTGTTCGAGCAACGACATAGCTTTGACGGCGAGGAGCACGCACAAAGTCGTGCAGCCCTTTAGCGCTAGCCTTTGTGTGCAAGCGGATTGGGGCTTAACCACCCGGAGGTGCGCACATATTCATACCGCCGTTTTTTTGCACTAGCCATTGTGCAAAACGAGCGCCTGCAGGGATGCGTGCGTGCACGCAGCCGCCTTCGTATTAGTAGTGGTGTACGTGGGCATGTACGGAGTAAACCCGTGCGGCGGTGAGCCAGCGATTTAGCTATGTCCCTCAGAGAGGGCGCTGGCGTGGGGGGCCAATCACCCGATCGGCGGGGGCCCGGCGAGAGGCGGCCGACGAGGAGGAGTTGAGGGGGTGGACGTCGCACCCTGCCCGCTCACAGGGAGCGGGGAGGCCGGCGTCGGCCCCCATACTTGCCCCAACAGTCTATTAAGGCTATATGTAGGATATTTGTGTGTGTGAAAGTGAGTATGTGCCTTAACAGCTGTGACGACTATCCCCTAGCACCTAGGTCTACTTGGCCTCAAATGCCTACCTGCTGTGGTATGTAAACAACGTCACTGGGGAGACAAAGGCGGCCGGGCGTGGTGCTGCCCACTCCAATCGGTGAGCTCTTCCGGCAAGCAAGGCTGCGTTGGCTGGGTCATGTAGCCCATTCGGCCGGATAGAGGGGGGTAAACGAGTGGGGCACAGGCTAGAGAAGAGATGGAGTGATGTGGGCCAGGAGGATGTGGAGCTGAGTGGACTTGCCGATGACTGGTATCAGCGGTGTCAAGATCGGCCTCTGTGGAGGAGGCTCGTCAAGGACGCTACTGGGTAGTTGGAGGTAGTTGTCCTCCAACAACAACGGAGGGCAGAGGAGCAACGCTCACAACGAGCGGAGCGCCGGTTGGCTAAAACACAGCAAGTTGGCACATAGCCTGGCACAAGCACCGTGGTGACGTCATCGCTACTTCGGAGCGAAAGGCGGTTGTTGTTGTATGTCATCGGAACAGATCCCTTTTTGTAAATTGGGGACTGCCCAAATCCACGCGGAAGTTCCGCGTATTCCTGATAGTTATTATTATTGCCTCTCGTTTTCTAGGGGTATGTATTACCATTCGTGACAATACAATCATTCTTGCTTTAACATTTACTCATTCTCGCTTTAACAATTATGTGTGTAATTATGTCACGTCTCAGTATTCAGATTTCAACGCAGGATACAGTTCTCATAATTAAGACATTGATGTATGAGCTAAGAAAATAGCCCTTGGAAACCTGTTTGATCTAAGCAACTTTAATATAAACTTACTATAATATCCCAAACTCTTATCATCAGAAAATAATAGCAACGACGGTACCCATGCAAACATATGTACCCATCAATCCTTACTGAATGATCACAATACAAAAAAATAAAATATTCACGATCACGTGATTAAAAGAAAATAGGCAGACCATTCTTGATTTGAAGCTTTCGTGACTGCAGGAATCCATACTCTTTGGTTTTTTCGGTCAAGTCACATAGGTATAAAATAAATCACGAAGTTTCGGTCATCAGGTGGGAAAGCATGGTCTGCTGCTGAGGCAGACTGTTGTAAAAGGTTTGAAATGGGTGTAGCCCAAGGATCATAAAGAAGTGGTCGGGGCTAGTGATGTTAATGTGAGAAATTAGCATGTAACTGTAAGATAGGAGAGCGGCCTCCTAGACGAGGGGATGGAAGTGGCTATCTTAATGTGAGAGATTAGCATGTTAATGTGAAATAGAAGAGTGGTGCAATCCAAAGCGGCCTCCTAGACGAGGGCACGGAAGTGGCTATGTTAATGTGAGATATTAGCATCTTCTTGGTTCATTCGGTAAAGTCACGTAGAAGGGAAGTAATAAAATAATAAAAATAAAACATAATAAAATAATTCTCACGAGGTTTCGGCTACAACGCAAGCAGCCGTCTTCAGGTGAAGACTGCTACTTGCGTTGTGAGAATTATTTTATTATGTTTTATTTTTATTATTTTATTACTTCCCTTCTACGTGACTTTACCGAAAGAACCAAGAAGATGAATCCCTGCAGTCATGAAAGCTTTAAATCGAAAGATATTAGCAGGTTAATGTAAATCGAAAAAATTTGCAATCCAAAGGCATAAAAAAATAAACCTTCCAACGACATTATTGCCAGTCACGAGGGTAAATCCCAGAGTCTGCAATGCAGGACTCAACACTCTTACCGGTCACAAGGGCAAGTCCCGGAGTCCGCCAGTGCAGAACTCAACAGTATTGCAGTCACAAGGGAAAGTGCCGAAGTCTGCCAGTGCAGAACTGACTTATGATTTTGTGTGCTGTTTATATTGGATTTCTAGCTTATGTGATTAATTACCTAAGATACATTAGCGGCCGACATTCCTCCTACTTTGGCACACGTGGTGCATCCATCATGTCAGCCGGAGTTCATCCCTGATTCTGGCTCCGCAGACATCCTGGCACCTGATGTCATAACCCCTATCATACCCCCTCCGGAGGTCATCCCAGGATTTTTGTAAGCACAGACCCACTTGATTGCCCCTAGGTGTGGTGTGTCTGTAGCCATGGTTATTGCAAAATGGCCTTGGTTACCCCCCACCCCATCCCCTTTAGGTCGACTCACCCTTAAAATGAATTCCTGCAGCACCATTCCTTGACAGCCACTGGGAAGAAAAGGTGGTCGGACACGGCTCTGGTTATACACCTTGAATACATCTTTGGTCGTGGATAATTGACAATTCGTATTATGTATATTGCCCTGAATGGTCCTTAGGTTCAATACTTCAATATAAACTTCCAAACTTCGTTATCAAGTTGATATGTTTAACCCAGACCTCATGGCACTTATGTATGTGTGGTGGGTTCACTGAGAGACACACACTAACTCAGGAGGTAACACGTTTATTCTATGGACCACAACGGGATAACTACGTAAACCGGGTCAGGACAGTCGGCACACTGCCTGACCCACGATGCCGAGCACAAAGACCCAGGGGAAGACGTAGCATGGAGAACTCCATTCCAGCAGACAGCCCCGACCCAGCCTCAGGACCTCCCTTTTATGCGCCCCAGCGTGGCCTGGCTCCGCCCTCGGCCATGCCTCCTTCTGGAATCTACCAGAAGGTTCTTGGCCATACCCCACGTGTCCCTTCTGTCACCTTTGGCCAACATCCTTACCCTGGCCTATCACGTGCCCTTGCCAGCCAACCGGCCTGCTCCGTCCTCAAATTCCCCCTCTCTGCCAGCCACCAGAACTACGCACCATAGGGACCCGTTCCATGCCATTGCATGCCCTACTGGCAGAGAGGGCTACTAAACTCCTAGTTTCCCTCTCAATCAGTAACTGATGCTAGGTGCCGTAGTGACCCATTCTATCTCACTACATATGGATAAGTGGATGTTAATAAAACATGCAACTAGTCGTTTTCAAAACCTCCTGACTCTGTCCTGTATTGTGATGTAACAATACATCATATTATTAGATTACCAAGTAACACGTTTTTAAGAGTATTCATATGCCGTGGTTGTCAATTTAAACATTGTGGTGCTCTAAAATACCAGGATTTGCAAATTCACAGTCATTGAAACGACGGAAAACACATAATCAGGCATCCAACTTGGAGTGACTTGGCCTAAAAACCTTTGTCAGAGGTGCGGGGGGAATGGCGGTGTTGTATGTGTCGGAGTTATGAATTTTTGATGAAAATAATAAAAATTAATAATTTTCCGAAAAATGCGCAAATCGCATTAATTATGTTAATGTGTGTATTAATATGCATACATTATGATGATGCGTGTAATTATATGCATACATTATGATAATCGCTGAGATAATCGTAGTAATTTATGCGGATGCTTGCGACGATGTTAATGTGTGCAGTTGTGATAATTAGGCTCAGCTTCGTTTATCCAGAGTTGTCAATCAGGATAACACGATTATCATCGATTAAACGTTTACCGATTATCCTAGTGTGTGTTATGATATTTAAGGTCACCAGTTCAGATCTCATCAGGATACAGCTCTTATGAATAAGACAGTTTTGCATGGACTTGGAAAGAAGCACTCGAACAGTTGGTGTTAAGCAATTTTATTCTAACAAGCATGTGACATTCTATCATGCAGGTCAAACATGCGTCAATAATTCATGAATAACCAACTCTTATGCATTGCGATACTATGCATTCGATTACTATGAATAACTGAAATTCTTATGCAATTACGAGGTTATGCAATTACCTAATATGAATGACTAAACATTTTTTTTATTCATTGGCGAAATTATGCAGTTAACGAAAATGAATGACTAAAACATTTCTTATTCATGTAACTCGACGGCAGCACTGCTTTGCACGATCAGTTGATATTGAACGCACCACCTCGAAATGGCAACCCTTTTTGAAACACAAAGATAACTTTTGAAAGTCTTATTTGTGTGCGTGTTGTGTGTGCGTTGTCCCCTTGTAATATTAATTAATTCTTAGAGCCGGGAGTTGTGTCGTTAGCTTGTGTGGTGTGGGAGGATACAAACAGCGGCCAGAAGTTTTTCTCTGGGATGGGCGTGGCCGCCGCTCTGCTCCTGCTGCTCCCTCGCTCGGCGTGCGCTCTGCTTGTGCTCTCTCTCTCTCTCCACTGCTGGATTGAGCGGCGTTGGCGCGATGCTGTCCTTGAAGATGCTCGGTCGCTCGTGTCGCTCGTTGGCGCACAGTGGCGCACGGTGGCGCACAGTGGTGCACGGTGGCGCACGGTGGCGCTGGGTGTCGCTCGCGCTTTCTTGGTGGCAGCCCCCGGCTTCTCCACTGCTCGATTGATTGTTGAGTCGGCACGATGCTCGCCGTCGCTCTGGACGTCTGGTGTGTTCACACTGGTCGTTGGTCGGTGTGCCCTCAGGCACACGGCGCATTCGATGGCGCTGTCCTCTCCCTCCCAGCCGTTTGACCAGGCTTTCTCCACTGCTTCGCGCTCTCTGCTTTGCACGCTTGGTCGACGCTTGGCGATCTCCGCCCTTTTACAGGTTGATTGCTTGTCGTCACTCGTCACTCTCTCTGCTCCGTGCTTCCTTTGTTCGTGCAGCTGCCAGCTTCACTCGCACTTAACTTCGTTCTGCGAGAAGCGACACCTGCTATCGGCATCGGTGTTTCGTTTCCTCACGACGCTCCGCCAGCCGGAGCACGGCTGAAACCCAGCCCCAACTCAGGTTGAACTCAGACTTCTGCGACTCGAACGACTCCTCCTCGTTCCATCACTTCTCGAGGCACAACCGCCCCAGCTCTCTTGCGAGCCCCCGTCGCAACGCTGCGTCGCAAGCCGAGTTGTGAGACCGAGCGCCTCGGACAGACTGCTCTCAGACTGTCACTTTAACGAAGTCTCGTCGTCCCATCTCTTCTCGAGGCACGACTGCCACAGCTCCCTTGCGTGCCCGTCGCAACGCTGAGCTCGACTCCGACCGACTCAACCCAGACTGTCCTTTCGCAGGGTGCGCCCGTGCCTAACTCAAAACGTGACTCCCCTCTCTTCGCGTCTCTTGCGAGAGAAAACAAACAAGACAGAGCGAGAAGAAGCAGACACCCCCCCCCCCCCCCTTGTGACCTTTTGCTCCCTCCTTGCCCGTCAGACCCCGCTGGAAGACAAAGGTGGCTGAGGAGATGTTTGTAATACATTTATGTGGTCCTGTGTGTTACATTTATTCTTGAATTATATTTTATGAGTTCCTTCGGTCTTAGTATCGTGGTAATCATTCGTCTATGTTTAATGAATATTCGTAATGATTCTCGTCACATTATTATTTTGGCTTCGCCAAGTTTAGTTCTCCAGAGATTGGTGTTTATTCTGAGTTATATTTTAATGTCCTGAGGTTAAGCGTAATTATGTTTCCACTTAAGCTTTCTGGAATTCGTACTCTTTAGTTTTTATTTTTATTTTTTTGGAAGGTCGTGTAGGTAGGAAACATATAATAATAGAAAAAATATTATTGTTTGTTGGTTAATTATCTTTGTTAAGTTTCTACTTTTCGGTAAGGAAAACGTTAAGAAAACGCGAAGTTTCAACCGTTATTTATTCTGCCCTTATCTGTACATCTCCAGATGTCTTGGGAGGCTAGTCCATACATCTTTTGTCCATCTGGATGTCCATGACCTCTTTGTGACCGAACTCTCAACATTTTAACCGCCCTCCATGTTTCATGGATTCCTGGTGTTCTTGTGAGGAGAAGTGAGTTGTTTTCATTAATTAATTTAAAAAAAAAGGTATATATATATAGATTAAAAAAAAATTATTATATATTTTTTTGAATTGTTCTTAATTAAAAAAAAAGGGTATAGACACAACAATCCGCCCGTTTGAAAATTATCAGGGGTCGATTTGGCCACTGGCGAATTTTCAAACCAAGTAAATGCCCTTTTTTTGTGTTATGAATCTATAAGCCACCCTCACTCTCGGCGGTTATTTCTTACGACGCGCGTATATGTATCACAATCGTAACATGGTTACATTTGAAATAAGCAAAAGAAATAAAACACAACGTTAAACATCGGTACTAATCCATAACGCATTCCTTCCAAAGCGCGCGCATATGTATCACAATCTTAACAAGGTTACATTTGAAATAAGCAAGGAAAATACAACAAAACTTTAACATCGATATCACCAGTTACATGGTTCTCATACATCATAACTCCGACGGATATTAATTTTTTTGTTTTTGTTAAATCCTGGGAAACGCTAGGTAGCGGTTTCGAACGCATTTTTGCGTTATTTTCCTCCTGTTACATCCTTGCAATCTTTTTACCAAGTTCCGAGTGTCTGGTTTACCACTTATCACTTTGATCATTCGATCACGGTTTTCCGGTTCGTTTTTGTAATTTCCCCTCTCACTCTCTCGCGTCGTGGGAGTGTGTGGTGTAAAATTGTGCTGCACATAATCAGAATTCGCGCACACAACCAACTTCTGTACTCCGTCATCACTGGCATTCGCTCTCTCTGCGATTACATGCACATTTGCCGAGTCAGGGTGTCGATTTAATTCTGTCCCTCGTAATGTTGCCCTCTTTGTTTTTACGAGTGTGTTGGATTTCAACACCATTCCCGATACGTCATGGACATTCGTCTCCATTTTAGCACTCCGATCCACATAAATTTTGGTTTCCCTTGGATATTTTCCATTCAAAGGCTCATGCCTGCGCTCCTCAGGGCGTGTCCCTGCTGTCTGTTTTTGTACTGTCCGATCACGCTTCAATGCAACCCTGTCCTTGTATTCGATCCGCGCGTCATTTACGGGAGCACTGTCCACGTTTTTGCCCGCCCTGTCACTTGCAGCCTGCTTGTGTTTCCCATTGAGCTCCGGGTTTAACACCTCGGCGGGTGGGGCGCGTGTTGGCCGCTCGCTCGCGCTCACTGTGGGTTGTTTATCATGTATTTGGACCGCATTCTGTGTTATTCCTCTATTCCCTCCTGGTATAGCCGGTGGAGGAATTGGTCGGAATTGGATCGATTGTGTTTGACCTCCCATCCTGCGATTCCTCTGAATGTGCGCATCCATACCTCCGCGGTCTGTGTAACACCTTCCCGCTAGGTGGTTATCTTGCCATCTCTGTGCGTAATTTGAATCTTGCGTGTGTCGTGGGATGGGGTGTTGATATGGTTCTGCTCTGAACCTCTCCCTCCTGCGATTCTCGTACATTTTTGGCCCAGTGTTTCTCCCATTTGGGTGCCAAATTTTTCCTGGATTGTTACCTTGCCATTTTTGTGGGTAATTTTGACCTTGCGTGTGTCGTGGCATGGGGTGTTGATATGGTTCTGTTCTGAACCTCCCCCTCCTGCGATTCCTCTGAATGTTCGGCTTTGTGCCGCTCTCATTCTCGTGCCAACCTCTCTCTGGGTTATTTTGCCATGTGTGCGTGCGTTTTTGCTCCGTCCTGCATTGTGGGACTGCTCGGTGATTTTTATTCCTATCTGAGAGGCTGGGTTCTTTATCCCTCTCCCTGTGTTCTGGATCCGAATTATGATTCTTAGCTCTGTATAACCATGCCATGTACGCCTTGCTCTCTATGCGGCGTAAGGATGCGGTTTCTGGATTCACAACCATTCTCACCCTTTCTGTAATCTCTGGGCTCAAGGATTCAAAAAACATAATTTTGAACATTTTATCTCCTTCGTGGTATTGATTCACATCGCCTGCGTAATACGCTCTTTTAAATTGTACGAGGTAGTCACGTGGATCTTGGTCCATGCCCTGGGTCATCGATTTTACAGCATAAAACCCTTCAGTGAGTGTCGAATATTCTCCAAACTTCCGAATCACTGCCAGGCTCAGTTGTTTAAAATCATTTCTAACCTTGTGTGGTAGTGACTTTACCCATGGAATAGAATCTTTATGTAAGCTTCGTTTCAACAAACTCGCTTTTTCATCCCGTCTCATCAGCCCTCTAATCATTGCCTCCTCTTCCACTGTCGCGATATGTGTATGTATATCCATGGACTTATTGTGGGGGTCAAAATCGGGAATTCTGACTAGAGCCTTGTCCATCAACTTAAGGGTTTTACTGGTGAATAGGTATTCTGAAAGTTGATTGCCGACAGCGTCATCATCAAACAAGTTATCATCAGGCAATCTGTCACTTTGGTCTGTGCTGTGTCGCTTGTATTTAAGTGGCGTGCATTTTTTGTGTGCGCGCCCAGTGCTGTGTCGCTCGTGTTGCCATTTCCCTTCAGTTTTTGCCTCTGCCCTTAGTGGAGCATGTCCTGTCGACTTTACTTTAACATTTTGCCTCCTTCTATCTGTGAAGTTGTCAATCTCACATGTTTTTGTTTGCATATGTATCTCTCCATCCCTTCTCTCGAATTGTGAGGGTTTCCCTTTGTCAAGGATTTTTTGCTCGATATTCATAATTTTTTTGCGATCAGTCCCTTGACTCTGTCCCCGTACCCAAGAGTGTGATTTACTGTTACTTTCATATTTATTCTGTGGATCAACGTCTGTGAGTTTCGCTGGTGTCGCGAGCACTGATTTCTCCTCCCTTACGATGGTGTGAGGACATTTTTCCTCGTTTATTAGAGACGATTTCTCTCCCGTTTCCTTTCCAAAATTTTCCTCATTCCACAATCCCTGTCTGTATGCTTGTGTGAGAAGGCATGAGTCCTGTCCTGCCTTCTCTGCAGTTTTTGCATCGTGTTCGCCTTTGTTACATTTTATCCAGTCACTTAGTTTCCCTCGAGGTGTGTTCGTGTTATCGATACAGCTCCCTTCCCATATGTCTCTCTGACTGTACTGCTTTATAACAGATTGGTCGGTACGTTTTAATACGAGCTCGCAGTATCCCGTAACCCATTCAAAAATTATTCTTAATCCTAGCATCTTAGGTATGGCAAGAGTTATTTTGACATTTCCTTTTTAGAGTGCCTATAAAACAATTAAGTCACAGAGGGTAGTCAGTTTGAATCGAGCTATTCTGTACTTTTCCGATTCAGAGTGCGTACCTCTAACACCATTTATCACAGGATGCAATCGGTTTGATACGGTATTATCTTAATTCCACTGTCTTTTTTTTTAACCTGCTATTCTGGGTTTTAACCTCAGAGGGCGCTTTTTTTTTCCGCCCGTTTACAATCACAATGCAATGTTTGATCCCGATATTCTGGTTAACACGTAGTGGTTCATTCCATCATCCATGCAAAACACTGTCTGTGAGAGATCCCGGACGACGCCACCCATTATGTTGTATGTGTCGGAGTTATGAATTTTTGATGAAAATAATAAAAATTAATAATTTTCCGAAAAATGCGCAAATCGCATTAATTATGTTAATGTGTGTATTAATATGCATACATTATGATGATGCGTGTAATTATATGCATAAATTATGATAATCGCTGAGATAATCGTAGTAATTTATGCGGATGCTTGCGACGATGTTAATGTGTGCAGTTGTGATAATTAGGCTCAGCTTCGTTTATCCAGAGTTGTCAATCAGGATAACACGATTATCATCGATTAAACGTTTACCGATTATCCTAGTGTGTGTTATGATATTTAAGGTCACCAGTTCAGATCTCATCAGGATACAGCTCTTATGAATAAGACAGTTTTGCATGGACTTGGAAAGAAGCACTCGAACAGTTGGTGTTAAGCAATTTTATTCTAACAAGCATGTGACATTCTATCATGCAGGTCAAACATGCGTCAATAATTCATGAATAACCAACTCTTATGCATTGCGATACTATGCATTCGATTAATATGAATAACTGAAATTCTTATGCAATTACGAGGTTATGCAATTACCTAATATGAATGACTAAACTTTTTTTTATTCATTGGCGAAATTATGCAGTTAACGAAAATGAATGACTAAAACATTTCTTATTCATGTAACTCGACGGCAGCACTGCTTTGCACGATCAGTTGATATTGAACGCACCACCTCGAAATGGCAACCCTTTTTGAAACACAAAGATAACTTTTGAAAGTCTTATTTGTGTGCGTGTTGTGTGTGCGTTGTCCCCTTGTAATATTAATTAATTCTTAGAGCCGGGAGTTGTGTCGTTAGCTTGTGTGGTGTGGGAGGATACAAACAGCGGCCAGAAGTTTTTCTCTGGGATGGGCGTGGCCGCCGCTCTGCTCCTGCTGCTCCCTCGCTCGGCGTGCGCTCTGCTTGTGCTCTCTCTCTCTCTCCACTGCTGGATTGAGCGGCGTTGGCGCGATGCTGTCCTTGAAGATGCTCGGTCGCTCGTGTCGCTCGTTGGCGCACAGTGGCGCACGGTGGCGCACAGTGGCGCACGGTGGCGCACGGTGGCGCTGGGTGTCGCTCGCGCTTTCTTGGTGGCAGCCCCCGGCTTCTCCACTGCTCGATTGATTGTTGAGTCGGCACGATGCTCGCCGTCGCTCTGGACGTCTGGTGTGTTCACACTGGTCGTTGGTCGGTGTGCCCTCAGGCACACGGCGCATTCGATGGCGCTGTCCTCTCCCTCCCAGCCGTTTGACCAGGCTTTCTCCACTGCTTCGCGCTCTCTGCTTTGCACGCTTGGTCGACGCTTGGCGATCTCCGCCCTTTTACAGGTTGATTGCTTGTCGTCACTCGTCACTCTCTCTGCTCCGTGCTTCCTTTGTTCGTGCAGCTGCCAGCTTCACTCGCACTTAACTTCGTTCTGCGAGAAGCGACACCTGCTATCGGCATCGGTGTTTCGTTTCCTCACGACGCTCCGCCAGCCGGAGCACGGCTGAAACCCAGCCCCAACTCAGGTTGAACTCAGACTTCTGCGACTCGAACGACTCCTCCTCGTTCCATCACTTCTCGAGGCACAACCGCCCCAGCTCTCTTGCGAGCCCCCGTCGCAACGCTGCGTCGCAAGCCGAGTTGTGAGACCGAGCGCCTCGGACAGACTGCTCTCAGACTGTCACTTTAACGAAGTCTCGTCGTCCCATCTCTTCTCGAGGCACGACTGCCACAGCTCCCTTGCGTGCCCGTCGCAACGCTGAGCTCGACTCCGACCGACTCAACCCAGACTGTCCTTTCGCGGTGTGCGCCCGTGCCTAACTCAAAACGTGACTCCCCTCTCTTCGCGTCTCTTGCGAGAGAAAACAAACAAGACAGAGCGAGAAGAAGCAGACACCCCCCCCCCCCCTTGTGACCTTTTGCTCCCTCCTTGCCCGTCAGACCCCGCTGGAAGACAAAGGTGGCTGAGGAGATGTTTGTAATACATTTATGTGGTCCTGTGTGTTACATTTATTCTTGAATTATATTTTATGAGTTCCTTCGGTCTTAGTATCGTGGTAATCATTCGTCTATGTTTAATGAATATTCGTAATGATTCTCGTCACATTATTATTTTGGCTTCGCCAAGTTTAGTTCTCCAGAGATTGGTGTTTATTCTGAGTTATATTTTAATGTCCTGAGGTTAAGCGTAATTATGTTTCCACTTAAGCTTTCTGGAATTCGTACTCTTTAGTTTTTATTTTTATTTTTTTGGAAGGTCGTGTAGGTAGGAAACATATAATAATAGAAAAAATATTATTGTTTGTTGGTTAATTATCTTTGTTAAGTTTCTACTTTTCGGTAAGGAAAACGTTAAGAAAACGCGAAGTTTCAACCGTTATTTATTCTGCCCTTATCTGTACATCTCCAGATGTCTTGGGAGGCTAGTCCATACATCTTTTGTCCATCTGGATGTCCATGACCTCTTTGTGACCGAACTCTCAACATTTTAACCGCCCTCCATGTTTCATGGATTCCTGGTGTTCTTGTGAGGAGAAGTGAGTTGTTTTCATTAATTAATTTTAAAAAAAAGGTATATATATAGATTAAAAAAAAATTATTATATATTTTTTTGAATTGTTCTTAATTAAAAAAAAAGGGTATAGACACAACAATCCGCCCGTTTGAAAATTATCAGGGGTCGATTTGGCCACTGGCGAATTTTCAAACCAAGTAAATGCCCTTTTTTTTGTGTTATGAATCTATAAGCCGCCCTCACTCTCGGCGGTTATTTCTTACGACGCGCGCATATGTATCACAATCGTAACATGGTTACATTTGAAATAAGCAAAAGAAATAAAACACAACGTTAAACATCGGTACTAATCCATAACGCATTCCTTCCAAAGCGCGCGCATATGTATCACAATCTTAACAAGGTTACATTTGAAATAAGCAAGGAAAATACAACAAAACTTTAACATCGATATCACCAGTTACATGGTTCTCATACATCATAACTCCGACGGATATTAATTTTTTTGTTTTTGTTAAATCCTGGGAAACGCTAGGTAGCGGTTTCGAACGCATTTTTGCGTTATTTTCCTCCTGTTACATCCTTGCAATCTTTTTACCAAGTTCCGAGTGTCTGGTTTACCACTTATCACTTTGATCATTCGATCACGGTTTTCCGGTTCGTTTTTGTAATTTCCCCTCTCACTCTCTCGCGTCGTGGGAGTGTGTGGTGTAAAATTGTGCTGCACATAATCAGAATTCGCGCACACAACCAACTTCTGTACTCCGTCATCACTGGCATTCGCTCTCTCTGCGATTACATGCACATTTGCCGAGTCAGTGTGTCGATTTAATTCTGTCCCTCGTAATGTTGCCCTCTTTGTTTTTACGAGTGTGTTGGATTTCAACACCATTCCCGATACGTCATGGACATTCGTCTCCATTTTAGCACTCCGATCCACATAAATTTTGGTTTCCCTTGGATATTTTCCATTCAAAGGCTCATGCCTGCGCTCCTCAGGGCGTGTCCCTGCTGTCTGTTTTTGTACTGTCCGATCACGCTTCAATGCAACCCTGTCCTTGTATTCGATCCGCGCGTCATTTACGGGAGCACTGTCCACGTTTTTGCCCGCCCTGTCACTTGCAGCCTGCTTGTGTTTCCCATTGAGCTCCGGGTTTAACACCTCGGCGGGTGGGGCGCGTGTTGGCCGCTCGCTCGCGCTCACTGTGGGTTGTTTATCATGTATTTGGACCGCATTCTGTGTTATTCCTCTATTCCCTCCTGGTATAGCCGGTGGAGGAATTGGTCGGAATTGGATCGATTGTGTTTGACCTCCCATCCTGCGATTCCTCTGAATGTTCGCATCCATACCTCCGCGGTCTGTGTAACACCTTCCCGCTAGGTGGTTATCTTGCCATCTCTGTGCGTAATTTGAACCTTGCGTGTGTCGTGGGATGGGGTGTTGATATGGTTCTGCTCTGAACCTCTCCCTCCTGCGATTCTCGTACATTTTTGGCCCAGTGTTTCTCCCATTTGGGTGCCAAATTTTTCCTGGATTGTTACCTTGCCATTTTTGTGGGTAATTTTGACCTTGCGTGTGTCGTGGCATGGGGTGTTGATATGGTTCTGTTCTGAACCTCCCCCTCCTGCGATTCTTCTGAATGTTCGGCTTTGTGCCGCTCTCATTCTCGTGCCAACCTCTCTCTGGGTTATTTTGCCATGTGTGCGTGCGTTTTTGCTCCGTCCTGCATTGTGGGACTGCTCGGTGATTTTTATTCCTCTCTGAGAGGCTGGGTTCTTTATCCCTCTCCCTGTGTTCTGGATCCGAATTATGATTCTTAGCTCTGTATAACCATGCCATGTACGCCTTGCTCTCTATGCGGCGTAAGGATGCGGTTTCTGGATTCACAACCATTCTCACCCTTTCTGTAATCTCTGGGCTCAAGGATTCAAAAAACATAATTTTGAACATTTTATCTCCTTCGTGGTATTGATTCACATCGCCTGCGTAATACGCTCTTTTAAATTGTACGAGGTAGTCACGTGGATCTTGGTCCATGCCCTGGGTCATCGATTTTACAGCATAAAACCCTTCAGTGAGTGTCGAATATTCTCCAAACTTCCGAATCACTGCCAGGCTCAGTTGTTTAAAATCATTTCTAACCTTGTGTGGTAGTGACTTTACCCATGGAATAGAATCTTTATGTAAGCTTCGTTTCAACAAACTCGCTTTTTCATCCCGTCTCATCAGCCCTCTAATCATTGCCTCCTCTTCCACTGTCGCGATATGTGTATGTATATCCATGGACTTATTGTGGGGGTCAAAATCGGGAATTCTGACTAGAGCCTTGTCCATCAACTTAAGGGTTTTACAGGTGAATAGGTATTCCGAAAGTTGATTGCCGACAGCGTCATCATCAAACAAGTTATCATCAGGCAATCTGTCACTTTGGTCTGTGCTGTGTCGCTTGTGTTTAAGTGGCGTGCATTTTTTTGTGTGCGCGCCCAGTGCTGTGTCGCTCGTGTTGCCATTTCCCTTCAGTTTTTGCCTCTGCCCTTAGTGGAGCATGTCCTGTCGACTTTACTTTAACATTTTGCCTCCTTCTATCTGTGAAGTTGTCAATCTCACATGTTTTTGTTTGCATATGTATCTCTCCATCCCTTCTCTCGAATTGTGAGGGTTTCCCTTTGTCAAGGATTTTTTGCTCGATATTCATAATTTTTTTGCGATCAGTCCCTTGACTCTGTCCCCGTACCCAAGAGTGTGATTTACTGTTACTTTCATATTTATTCTGTGGATCAACGTCTGTGAGTTTCGCTGGTGTCGCGAGCACTGATTTCTCCTCCCTTACGATGGTGTGAGGACATTTTTCCTCGTTTATTAGAGACGATTTCTCTCCCGTTTCCTTTCCAAAATTTTCCTCATTCCACAATCCCTGTCTGTATGCCTGTGTGAGAAGGCATGAGTCCTGTCCTGCCTTCTCTGCAGTTTTTGCATCGTGTTCGCCTTTGTTACATTTTATCCAGTCACTTAGTTTCCCTCGAGGTGTGTTCGTGTTATCGATACAGCTCCCTTCCCATATGTCTCTCTGACTGTACTGCTTTATAACAGATTGGTCGGTACGTTTTAATACGAGCTCGCAGTATCCCGTAACCCATTCAAAAATTATTCTTAATCCTAGCATCTTAGGTATGGCAAGAGTTATTTTGACATTTCCTTTTTAGAGTGCCTATAAAACAATTAAGTCACAGAGGGTAGTCAGTTTGAATCGAGCTATTCTGTACTTTTCCGATTCAGAGTGCGTACCTCTAACACCATTTATCACAGGATGCAATCGGTTTGATACGGTATTATCTTAATTCCACTGTCTTTTTTTTTTTACCTGCTATTCTGGGTTTTAACCTCAGAGGGCGCTTTTTTTTCCGCCCGTTTACAATCACAATGCAATGTTTGATCCCGATATTCTGGTTAACACGTAGTGGTTCATTCCATCATCCATGCAAAACACTGTCTGTGAGAGATCCCGGACGACGCCACCCATTATGTTGTATGTGTCGGAGTTATGAATTTTTGATGAAAATAATAAAAATTAATAATTTTCCGAAAAATGCGCAAATCGCATTAATTATGTTAATGTGTGTATTAATATGCATACATTATGATGATGCGTGTAATTATATGCATAAATTATGATAATCGCTGAGATAATCGTAGTAATTTATGCGGATGCTTGCGACGATGTTAATGTGTGCAGTTGTGATAATTAGGCTCAGCTTCGTTTATCCAGAGTTGTCAATCAGGATAACACGATTATCATCGATTAAACGTTTACCGATTATCCTAGTGTGTGTTATGATATTTAAGGTCACCAGTTCAGATCTCATCAGGATACAGCTCTTATGAATAAGACAGTTTTGCATGGACTTGGAAAGAAGCACTCGAACAGTTGGTGTTAAGCAATTTTATTCTAACAAGCATGTGACATTCTATCATGCAGGTCAAACATGCGTCAATAATTCATGAATAACCAACTCTTATGCATTGCGATACTATGCATTCGATTAATATGAATAACTGAAATTCTTATGCAATTACGAGGTTATGCAATTACCTAATATGAATGACTAAACATTTTTTTTATTCATTGGCGAAATTATGCAGTTAACGAAAATGAATGACTAAAACATTTCTTATTCATGTAACTCGACGGCAGCACTGCTTTGCACGATCAGTTGATATTGAACGCACCACCTCGAAATGGCAACCCTTTTTGAAACACAAAGATAACTTTTGAAAGTCTTATTTGTGTGCGTGTTGTGTGTGCGTTGTCCCCTTGTAATATTAATTAATTCTTAGAGCCGGGAGTTGTGTCGTTAGCTTGTGTGGTGTGGGAGGATACAAACAGCGGCCAGAAGTTTTTCTCTGGGATGGGCGTGGCCGCCGCTCTGCTCCTGCTGCTCCCTCGCTCGGCGTGCGCTCTGCTTGTGCTCTCTCTCTCTCCACTGCTGGATTGAGCGGCGTTGGCGCGATGCTGTCCTTGAAGATGCTCGGTCGCTCGTGTCGCTCGTTGGCGCACAGTGGCGCACGGTGGCGCACAGTGGCGCACGGTGGCGCTGGGTGTCGCTCGCGCTTTCTTGGTGGCAGCCCCCGGCTTCTCCACTGCTCGATTGATTGTTGAGTCGGCACGATGCTCGCCGTCGCTCTGGACGTCTGGTGTGTTCACACTGGTCGTTGGTCGGTGTGCCCTCAGGCACACGGCGCATTCGATGGCGCTGTCCTCTCCCTCCCAGCCGTTTGACCAGGCTTTCTCCACTGCTTCGCGCTCTCTGCTTTGCACGCTTGGTCGACGCTTGGCGATCTCCGCCCTTTTACAGGTTGATTGCTTGTCGTCACTCGTCACTCTCTCTGCTCCGTGCTTCCTTTGTTCGTGCAGCTGCCAGCTTCACTCGCACTTAACTTCGTTCTGCGAGAAGCGACACCTGCTATCGGCATCGGTGTTTCGTTTCCTCACGACGCTCCGCCAGCCGGAGCACGGCTGAAACCCAGCCCCAACTCAGGTTGAACTCAGACTTCTGCGACTCGAACGACTCCTCCTCGTTCCATCACTTCTCGAGGCACAACCGCCCCAGCTCTCTTGCGAGCCCCCGTCGCAACGCTGCGTCGCAAGCCGAGTTGTGAAACCGAGCGTCTCGGACAGACTGCTCTCAGACTGTCACTTTAACGAAGTCTCGTCGTCCCATCTCTTCTCGAGGCACGACTGCCACAGCTCCCTTGCGTGCCCGTCGCAACGCTGAGCTCGACTCCGACCGACTCAACCCAGACTGTCCTTTCGCGGTGTGCGCCCGTGCCTAACTCAAAACGTGACTCCCCTCTCTTCGCGTCTCTTGCGAGAGAAAACAAACAAGACAGAGCGAGAAGAAGCAGACACCCCCCCCCCCCTTGTGACCTTTTGCTCCCTCCTTGCCCGTCAGACCCCGCTGGAAGACAAAGGTGGCTGAGGAGATGTTTGTAATACATTTATGTGGTCCTGTGTGTTACATTTATTCTTGAATTATATTTTATGAGTTCCTTCGGTCTTAGTATCGTGGTAATCATTCGTCTATGTTTAATGAATATTCGTAATGATTCTCGTCACATTATTATTTTGGCTTCGCCAAGTTTAGTTCTCCAGAGATTGGTGTTTATTCTGAGTTATATTTTAATGTCCTGAGGTTAAGCGTAATTATGTTTCCACTTAAGCTTTCTGGAATTCGTACTCTTTAGTTTTTATTTTTATTTTTTTGGAAGGTCGTGTAGGTAGGAAACATATAATAATAGAAAAAATATTATTGTTTGTTGGTTAATTATCTTTGTTAAGTTTCTACTTTTCGGTAAGGAAAACGTTAAGAAAACGCGAAGTTTCAACCGTTATTTATTCTGCCCTTATCTGTACATCTCCAGATGTCTTGGGAGGCTAGTCCATACATCTTTTGTCCATCTGGATGTCCATGACCTCTTTGTGACCGAACTCTCAACATTTTAACCGCCCTCCATGTTTCATGGATTCCTGGTGTTCTTGTGAGGAGAAGTGAGTTGTTTTCATTAATTAATTTAAAAAAAAAGGTATATATATAGATTAAAAAAAAAAATTTGAATTGTTCTTAATAAAAAAAAGGGTATAGACACAACAGCGGTCCTAGCATAAACACAGAGAGGAGTGAGAGAAACCCACAAATAACATGTCTCCCACATTCCGCTTATGCATCCGTAGCCCGAGGTTCCTTTGTACCCTGCCATACTGTGTATCTATTTATATTTGTGTGGCTGCAATAGCAACTATGGGTGTGCACTTATTTTAATAAGCGCTGATGTTACTATGCTACCGCTGCACCCCCTGGGGTGCCTGCCCCGACCACATCAGCAAGTAACGTGCAGGGTTCAGCGCATGGCTCCACAATATAACCTGAATAGGCATGCAATTAAACTATATATTACCTAATCATACGTTTCCAAGTGGCACTGAGTCTGTAGCTATCAAAACAGTTGCAATTATTTAGATTTCTCTAAATTTCAATCGACCCGAAATTAGTATTGGCTAGTAATTATTAAATTTCGATTTAAAGCTTTCGTGACTGCAGGGATTCATCTTCTTGGTTCTTTCGGTAAAGCCACGTCAGACTGATCCTCAGTGACTTGGTGACCCAGCATTGATGTTAGAATCCTGTGTAGGCATTCCACCATGCCATCAGTCTGTGGGTGATAGGGTGAGGTGCGGACCTTTTTTGTGCCCAACAGGCTGCACACTTCCTTGAGCAATTTAGAAGATACATTTTTGCCTTGGTCTGTAAGGAGACGTTCCTGTATCCAAAACGTACCCGTGGAAGAAAGCATCAGTAATGGTGGCAGTCGACTGGTCCGGCACCGGCCAGGCCATCGGCCACCGCGAAAGGTACTCGACACCCACTAATAAATATGTATTACCCCGCGGGGTGGTGGGAAACGGACCAAGCATGTCGAATGCCAAGAGCTCGTTGACACGGGGCACGCTGATTGATTTCAAGGGAAGGACAAGCCATTTTGGGCGGTGGTTTCCAGCGAGCACATTGCGTGCATCCCCTCAAGACATTTTTAACGTCTCCCGCCATGCCCGACCAAACAAAAATGCAGGCGGAGCGTAGACAAGGTTTTTTGGACACCGTGATGTATTACGCGATATTTTGCTATCGATATTTTGCTAGGTTATTTAATTTAGCGTGTTCTTTCTCCCTCTTCCCTAATGTTCAAGCTTGCGTAATTGACCGCGCGTCGCCGCACTCATTGACATGTTAATTTTTTCTCTAACCCCTCCCTCTCTCCGCCCCCGCCCCCCCTCTGTCTATTTAAGGCCTCGCCACAGAGACGATCTCCCTCTCTGTGCCTGTGTTTCTCTCTCTATGTATCTTGGTGATATCTGTCTGCTTATATGTCTGTCTATAGTTTTCTGGTTAGATTTATGTTGCTATTTCATTTATACCTGATGATGATTGCTTGTGTTGCAATCGAAACGTCGTATGCTATTATTTAATTTATTAGTTTATCTTTATACGTGACTTTACCGAAAGAACCAAAGAGTAATTCCTGCAGTCACGAAAGCTCAAAATTTAAGATCATATTTAGTTTTACTGAAAACATCAGCAAACTCTTCCAGAAGCGCACGCAATTCAATTCTCTGTTCTGTTGATAAATAGTTGCTCTGCACAGAGCGCATCAAGCCATGCCACATCATCTAGCTCAGTCTGCCCCGCAGCCGATGTGATGGCCACATTCCCACCAATTTCATAATCGATGGCCACATTCCCGCCAATTTCACTATCGCAACACGCGGGTGACGTGTAAGCCAAACAGCGCCCTCTTGAATGACTGATGCGAACGAACAACTGTTTAAAACTTGGATAAACGGTTCTTGATTATTTGCCACCAAGGTCTGCGCAAGGAATAAGGTTTCTCCCTGAGCAGCCTTGTTGGAGGGAACCAACAACATCCCTTCCTTTGAAATTTGCCTATCAAGGTGTTTATTTAAGCGCAAGGGAATTAGCATCTGTGCGCCGGGGGGAATTTTAACAGTATGGGTTGCCATCGCCAGAAATGATGTATTTGCCGTGCGAAATTTGGCGATGTTAAAAATGCCATTCGGCGACCCGAAGGTAATTCTATGCAGCCTTGATCGATAAGGATCTTCAAGGGCATTTTGGCTAGAAAATCCGATCCCAATAGGCAAAGTATAGCCAGAGATGTGGAAACAAGCACGGGGCCCATCAAGCTAATGTCGCAGACGCTATTAACTGGCCAATAATCCCCAATGATTGACCGTTTGCGGCAAAATACAGGATATTAACAGGCAAAATGGCGTGAGATATTGGCGGAAAACTGTCGTAAATAATCTCAAAAATTATTGTCGCCGATTCACCTGTATCCACAAGTACCCGTACCTCAATCCCATCGATAGTCCCAACGACACCGGACAACCCTGCTGCTGCAGCAATGACGCGGCGACCCAAGGCTTTCAATTACGCGGGACGCCGCGGCCAACCTTCACCCGCAACAACGCGTCCCACCCACGATGCGCCCAAACTCGCACCGACGACCCGCGATCCCGAACTCGATGCATGAGGTGGATGTGTGGGCTGTGTGTGAGGTGCACCGTGACTTGCCTAAGGGCCCCGATGAGAGGAGAACGGGCGATTGTAGTACGGCAGCAACGTGGGAGGTCTTGCCCGTGGAGTGCGGCAGCCGATAGAGACGTGTCCCGGCAGGCCGCATTTAAAGCACACCACTGGCCCGTCCCTCTGGCAGGAGGAAGGCTCCGTTGGGCGTCCTCGGTCGCTGTGTGGCCTCGCATCTGCCCTCCTTCCCCTACCCCCAGAGAAGGAAGCGCAGGGTCTTGGCGATGTTCTGTCTTCAGCTGCTCCGCCCTCTGGGGTGGTTAGGATGCCTGCAGCTACGTTAGAGCGTCGCTGAAAGCTGAAGTGTGCCTCCAGGCACTGCGCAATTCTGAGCGAGGAGAGGTCATCGTCATCCGTCGCAGGCAGCACAACCCGTAGCGAGTTGGAGCATCTTTCCCAGGACCAGCGAGTCCCTGCCGACCTGGTCCATCTAGGGGTAGATTAATTTCGCTAGCGGCAGAAGCGCGCTATGAAAGGTGAGATGCGTCTCGGCCTCCCCCCGCCTCCGTGTGGCGAACTTCTGGCACTTGTGCGACTGGGGAGCGTAGATTAGCGCCATCTGAGCCAGAGCTTGGGACAGAGAGGGCTTGCCGGCAGAGCTTTGTCGTCTAACGCCATTGGCAGCGCATGTAACGCCTCCTCCTCTGTCCAGTTGGCTAGCTTGTAAGCGGTGGTAAATTGGCGTCTGAAAGCTTCCCAATCGCCGCCAGTTGCTGTAAATTCCTTGATGAATGGTAGTCTCTTCTTGAGTCCACGGTCCTGGGGTAACGCTGTCGGCGGGAAACGCTTCCCGCCTGCTGTCCAAATTGGCGGGCACTTGCGCTGCTTGCGTCCCTCGGGTTTCCCGCGCGCGGGAAACAGCGGCAGTGGAAGTCCCGGGGCATTGGACGGGCGTCCTCTCGTCGTCCTCCTGCTGTATAACAGTGGCTAAGGCAGTAACGGCGGCCAGGAGGTCTCCCATAATGTATTTCTTGGTCTGGTGCTCACTCCTTGGAGGCGGCGGTGTGGTGAGATTTCGGTCTTCTCCCCACGTCGGCGGTTGTTGTATATGCCGGATTATGAATTTTTTATAAAAATAATAAGAATTAATGAAATTTCAAAAAATGCGGAAATCGCATAAATTATTATAATGTATGTAATTATATGCATAAATTATGATAATCACGGAGATAATCGTAGTAATTTATGGGGATGCTTGCGATTATGTTAATGTATGCAGTTATGATAATTAGGCTTAGCTTCGTTATCCAGAGTTGTATCAATCGGGATAAAACGATTATCTTTGATTAAACATTTACTGATTATCTTAGTGTGTTTATGTTATGTTAGGTCTCCAAATTCATATGTCATCGCAGGTAACAGTTCTTATGAATAAGACCGTTTTGCATGGAATGGGAAAGAAGCACTCGAACACTTAGTGTTAAGCAACTTTAATTCTAAACAAACATTTGACACTCTAATATGCAAAGGCAAAAGTATACGTCAATAGATTAATCGGCAACATTATGCAATTAACGAAAATAAATGATTCAAACATTACTTATTCATGTAACTCGACGGCAGCAACTGCTTTGCACGATCAGTTGATATTGAACGCACCACCTTGAAATGGCAACCCTTTTTGAAACACAAAGATAACTTTTTGAAAGTCTTATTCGTGTGCGTGTTGTGTGTGCGTTGTATTGTTCCCTTGATAATTAATATTTTAAGTAGAGGCAGGGCGCTGTGTCGGAGCTTGTGGGGTGGGGGAGATACAACCAGCGGCCAGAGAGGTTCCTCTCGCTTGGGCGTGGCCGCAGCGAGCCCGTGCTGCTCCCTCTCTCCACTGCTCGATTGAGCGGCGTTGGCACGATGCTCACCGTCGTGGTGCGCGATGATTCCGTCGTCGGATAGCGCGCAGCTCCTCCACGAGTCGGCACGACGCTCGGTGACGCCCGAGTCGTGCTGCTCGTGCGCTCTCTCTCTACTGCTAGATGAGTGGCGTCGGCACGATGCTCGCCTTCGGCGGTGCTTCTGCTGCTGTCCCTCTCTCCTTGATCGCTGCCAACTTCACACCCGCCCTTACTTCAGGCTGTGTTGGCTCAGGCTTCTGGACGACGCGGCTGTGCGCGCTCACCGGCTTGGAGCGCTCTGGCGATGAACGATGGCTCTTGTTGCTCATCCGCTGCTGCTCGTCCTTTTCGATGCTCGCTTGGTCGACGCTTGGCGATTTCCGCCCTTTCTACAGGTTGATTGCTTGTTGTCATTCGTCACTCTCTCTTCTCCGTGCTTTCCTTTGTTCGTGCAGCTGCCAGCTTCACTTGCACTTACCCACACCTCGACACTTCGTTCTGCGAGAAGCGACACCTGCCATCGGTATCGGTGTTTGCTCCCTCACGACGCTCCGCCAGCCGGAGCACGGCTGAACCCAGCCTCGACCCAGGTTGAACTCAGACTTCTGCGACTCGAACGACCCCTCCTCGTTCCATCTCTTCTCGAGGCACGACGCGCCCCAGCTCCCTTGCGAGCCCCGTCGCAACGCTGCGTCGCAAGCCGAGTTGCAAGACTGAGCGCGACTCGAACCAGACTGCTCATTTGTGATGTGCGCTTGTGCTTAAAACCCAAAACGTAAAACAACCTCTCCTCTCTGCGAGAGGAAAACAAACAACAAGAGAACAGACGCCCTCTATGGGGTTTATGGTTGTTATCTGTTTTCGCGCCGACTCCGGGGAGACAAAGGTGGCTGAGGAGATTTTTGCAATACATTTATGTGGTCCTGTGTGTTACATTTATTCTTGATATTTCTTATGAGTTCCCTCGGTCTTAGTATATCGTGGTTATTATTCGGTCTATGTTTAATGAATATTTGTAATGATCCTCGTTACATCATTATTTTGAAGGCTTTGCCAAGTTTGGTTATGCGTTTGTTTCCAGGGATTGGTGTTTTATTCTGAGTTATATTTTAATGTCCTGAGGTTAAGTGTAACTAAGTTTTCACTTAAGCTTTCTGGAATTCGTATTCGTTAGTTTTTGGTAAGGTCATGTAGATAGAAACATACAATACAAAATAATATATATGCGGTGAATACGAGTAATATAAGGGAATATCTAATAACAAGCCCCTATTGTTTGCTGGTTAATTCTTTTTGTTAAGTTTCTACTTTTCGTTAAGGAAAACGTTAAATAAAACGCGAGTTGCAATAGTTGTTTTTCTCTGCTCTGCACCTTATCTGTGCATCTCCAGACGTCTTGGGAAGGTTAGGCCATCGACCTTTTGTCCATCTGGATGTCTCTGACCTCTCTGTGCTCTGAAATATTGCCACTTAATAGCCCTCCCCGTTTCACAGATTCCTGGTGTGCTTGTGCGGAGTAGAGGCTGTTTTCATTATTTAATTAAAATATATATATGTATAAAAAAACATTTTTTTTTATTATTCTTAATATTACTTTTTTTGAGAAAAGGGGCACAGATACAACAGGTATAACAGCGTCCCACTCCATCTCCGGGTCCTAAGCACCCGGAGTCGATTGTGGGAGGAGCCCCGTCGTCGTGGTCGTCCTCGTCCGAGAACGACCTTGGAAGTTGCTTCCTCCTTATTAACATGACTGAACTATGCTATCACCAACGATTACAACTCCTTACACCAGTTGTAGTGCTCTTAAATTAAGTCACACACTACATGGTTGGAGGCAATCCGTTTATTAGCACTTCCTTTAATCAGGACCTTTTCGGAGCTGATTCTATAATTGGTGTAGACGTCCTTGTCACTACGTAACCCTCTATACATGAGGCCCATTGCAGCTCCACGACCCGACGACGTGACCCGACCCACCGAACGTTACTCAATCGACCCTCGATCATCTCCGCGCTCCCCTTACATCCTGTTACGTGTTCTATCCCCCTAGTGGCGGATATACCGTCATTACACACGACCCTCAATCATCTCCGCGCCTTTCCTTCACCCTGTTCTGCGCTGCCTTTCCTTCACCCTGTTCAGCGCTCTATCCCCCTAGTGGCGGATATACCGTCACTACACCTGTAACCATCACCCTCCACGTCACACAACACCTCAGCTCACTCCCTCAGTTAATGGGACTGAGCACCAGTGTTGATATTCTAGACCCAATTAGTATTTTATAAATTGAAATCAACTTTGATATCAAAGTTTCAATTTTGAATATCTTCATCACCATAAATAAATAAATCAAGAGTCAATTAACATTACCAAATCCGTCAGTCGAATAACCTTCAGTATTAATTTAACAGTTACATTTGATAATTTATTTGGAGCTAATGTAGGATCTCACCAGCACGGAGTCCACCCCAAATCTAAACTGGGGGTGTGCCCTGTACTCTGAATAATCTACACCATGCTGGACATGGCCTGCTGTGCACGTGAGGCTTGGGTTCTCATCTTGGATCATCATTGCCTTCACTTATAATTATTAACAAACGCACCTGGCAACCTGTCGCGATTACAGCAGCAAATGTAATACAAAATGGCTCTTGAGGTGCCCATATGCTGCGTGCGATTCATCACAGGTAAGCCCACACCAGCATTTTGCGACCCCCACTGCCACTGTGTAGCACATTACTACGTGCCAGGGACTCTATGAGATGATAGGACAATAGTCTTGAGTCCATAATTGGCAATAAGTAACGGCAAAGCAGTTATAAGTGACTCAGAATTGTGCACAGTTGCGTATACAGTACACGACTTCCCTGAAGGCATTCACCTTCAGCGAGCGCGATGCCGATCACACACGGTTCGAATTCGACCCTCGATCGCTGGCTGTGCCATCGCCGCACACGCGTCGAATACAAAGCAAGGGACAAGTCCTTACTAACAACTCCTATCATGAGAATACGTTTTTCCCCTTTTATCTGGCAACAAAACAGGTGTGAAGTTGTTAAAACACCAAACTGAAACCTTTTACAAGGAATCATGTCGGCATTAAACACAATACTTGTGGTGAAAATGCAAACAAAAAACATACTCTAGAGCAGGCATGTCCAAAGTCCGGCCCGCGGGGCAATTACGGCCCGCGGTCAGATTTCATACAGCCCGCAGTTTCGGTCTTATAAATCATAAAACTTTAAAGATGTAATTCCTCCTTTCACCACACGGTGGCAGCACCATTATAATTCTATCTGGCTCTGCATCCGTGCCGCAAACCCTTCTCGAGTCATTTCTGCCATGGCGACTGCAAAAAAATAAATGCGGTAATTCGCTAACAAAATGCTGAGCTTATTCGGCTCCACATATTTGTGTGAGCAAACATTCTCAGTCATGAACTTAAACAAGAACCGATTGAGGTCAAGGATGAGTGACTCCCACTTGCATGGCATTTTACGCATCTCAACCACTGCCGTCAAGCCAGACCTGGTCTCTTTACTGAAATCTAGATCTCAGTATCACCCTTCTCATTAGTGTCAGCAAGTTACATGTTCCTTGATCAATCTGAAATTGAGTGTTTTGAACGGTAACATCTGTCACTATAACAGTGAAAAGCCTAAAGCACACTAATGCACTTGGACTTATGGCGCTTGTTTTATTAAACTCTTGAATAAGATTTGGTTATAACTGTTGATGCTATGTACCTGTAGATGTGACACAAACTATTGCTTTCTGAAAGATATTGTAAAAGACAAGGGCAAAATTCACTTGTTTTAAAGTTTAATGATAACAGACCACTTTGCATTACTTATAACTCCTGTTTAAAATGTTCATGAGGCAAGGATATTTAACTCATGGAAATTTAAGGTATTCTATATAGTTTGTTCAATGTTATCTGACTGAATGAAAGGCAAAATTGTGTTTTTAGAGTTGTTCACGTCTGCCTGAGTGGCTTATATTTGCTTACATTGTCATTTGAAAAATAAAGGTAATTGTGACAATGATTTTTTTTATAACTGTGTATTTTCACGTAACTTTTGTGGTTAAAAAAATGTCAAAAGGAACTATTGGCCCCCGGGAATCTTCACTTTATCAAATGTGGCCCTCTTTAAAAAAAAGGTTTGAACACCCCTGCTCTACAGGTTGCCAGGTGCGTTTGATAATATAAACAGAGTATGTTTTTGGTTTGCATTTTGACCACAAGTGTTGTGGTTAATGCAGACATGATTCCTTGTAAAAGTTTTCAGTTTGGTGTTTTAACAACTTAACACCTGTTTTGTGGCCAGATAAACGGGTAAAAACTTATTCTCATATTTTGGTACTGGCAAAGGAGGTCCCACGATATAGAAACTCCTATCATTTTTCATTCCTGGAGGGGTTGCCCCCTCTACCTGAAAATCCTGGCTCCGCCATTGAGTTTGGGGATTGTAGAGTTGCCGATTGCGGCTATTTTAAAAAACGATGGGCAAGGATTTACTATGTGTTTTGATGCTGAAAAAATACTTTCTACACAATTAAATCCCTGAACTCCTTATTTTATCTTCTACAGATGTTTTGCTAATTTATTGAGTGTATTCCGCAATCTAAATCAAGCTTATTTTTTTGCCTCTCAACAGAACGTTGTTCTGCCGAAACATTTACCTAGTTATGTGAAGTTGATTTTTTAACACCATTGCATTAAAGAAACACCCACAATATTAAACTGAAACAATAACACTTGAGGTGTTGATGCAATTGTTCATTAGCCTATGAGCCCTTGAGTCTCATTGCAGATTGGTTCACTCAGGCCGTTCAAAAGTGTTAGCAAGCAAATTTTATGACCTGAGTTTCGTAATTTTAGGTAATAAAGTGGCGCTCAGTGGCCATGAAGATTGAAGGTATACGCTTTAGTGACGATGTTTCCCCAGCAGTTACCGCAGCAAAATGAAGCTTTTTGCAGCGCCACGTTAATGTTTTACGGTTATAACACATGCCCTCACAGGGTCATACTACGCCCCCTGACATTAACGTACCACAGCTTTGTCTGTAAAGTATATCACCTTCATAATTACCTTGCACTATAATGGGGCAAACGCCAAATATACTAAACTAGCTTTACTACCCAGCTTCGCCCAGGACGTGGATTCTTGTCTTGGATGAATACGCGGCGTACGCGAAGGGTGGGGGGGGGGACGTCAGCAGGCACACTGCGTTACGCTTCCGCACACGGGTCACATGACAGATGTGACGTCACAGCTCACTTGCCGTGCAAAATACTGTACTGTATATGCATAATTTAGCCCCCCCCCCCCCCAAAAAATAGAAAAATGTATTCTTTTAATTTTTGCATGGTGTACAGTCTGGAAAGTAACCACATGGCAAATTTCAAGTTTGTTGCATGTCGGGAAGTACGCTAAACATTTTGAACAGACACATTCACAAATTTCCCATTTATATATATTACTAATTATTATTATTACGATTGCCTGAGCATCCACTGTAAAATTAATAGCCTAATTTTTCAATGTTTCACAGACCAAGGGGATGCAAAAGATTGGTGCTGGATACAGCAGCCACATGTGCAAATTTGATTTGTAACTTCAATCCGTAACCATTTACAGATATTTAAATGTTACTGTGCAATTTAATTGAGGGACTGCGTGTTGTCTTGGTGTGGTATTGGACTCTTGTCATGGTGTGGTGAAAATTCGGCAGGACTACGTGCACTTGTGCACTTTGTACATATATACTCTATATTTATTGAAAGTGACCTGCTTACGTTGTTTCTACTTTTCACTCTTGTCATATCCGTGTACAGCACTGTGCACTACATGAAGAAAAATCGCGTGCGGCTGAACCTCACTACCTCCTCACCCGCGATGGGCCGCTTTGGAGATTATATGGAGGCAAGGCGGCACAGCGTACGTTCTTCTGAGGCAGCAATCACCGGAAGCAGTGCAGTTACGATTGGCGAACTGTACCTAAATAAACGTGGCACGAATGGTCAAAGGAACCTTATGGCGGGGCCCCGGGGTCCCATAAGCCCCCGGCTCTCGCATAAACTGCGTTGCGACGTCATTTTATGTCTGTTGAAGGCGAACGATACGGCAATCTGTTTTTCTTGACGAGCTCTACGCGATGCGCCGATCAAAGTTTTGTTTCTTCTGCGCATATTTCCTCGCTGCTGTGCTTGGACACGACAAAAGCACGATCCACGCCAGGTGGGTCGCAGCGTTGATGTGCGCGGTGGGACGGAGTCGCCCAAAATAAATTCATTAATTACGATTTTGACTTGCGTTGATTCAGGACCCCGGGGTCCCACCATAAGGTTTAAATCTGCAATGAGAAAACCAACGATGGGCAAGGTGTTAAAACCCACGATGGGCAAGGTGTTTGTGTATTTGCAGAATGTCAGAAACCTACAAAAACCACAAATGCTACCCCCTCCTCCTCCCACCATGTAGTCTGACTTCAAGGTGTTACACTGTATTTGTGGCTTACAATGGAACATACTTTGACGTTTAACTGTGGGTGTGCATTCCTCAGTCACCGTTTTAGTGCACATTACATTACTTTACAGCGCGTCGTGCAAATGGATGTGAGCGCGATGACGATCGAGGTCTGCTCAAACTGTTTGCTCAAGATCCACATTTGTAAGCTCAGGGTGTGAAGCCGTACAGGGACAATGACTCGCCTTGTGGTCGCTGTGCATGTGTAATAAAAGACTCGACCACGGTATCTGGCTTGGTGTCCTTTATTCGGGTTCGTCTACTTTTCCCACACGGCTCTCTCCCTCTGAGACCCTCTGCTCGGCGCCGACGCTGCTGTCGCTCCCCTCGCCGCTAGCAGCCTCCTGCTGATCTCCTCGTGTCGCTCCCGTAGCCTCTAGCAGCCTCGCTGCTGATCTCCTCGCGCAGCCTCTCCGGCTGCCCTCGCTGCAGCTCCACCACTGCTCTCCCTCTCCGAGCAGTCCCACTGCTGCCTCTTCGGGCAGCCTCGCTGGCTGCTCTCGCTGCAGCCTCGCCGCTGCTCTCTGGGTTGGTCACCGCTGGCCGACGGTGCCAATCCTCTCTCCGAGTGTGTGTGGCGATCTCGCCACTCCTCCCAGCCTTCGCCCTGCGTGGCCTCACCCTAGTCCAGTCTCCAACAACCTCTCCTCCTCTTCTGGTTTCTCCCCTTAAAGACCCGAACCCTTCTCCCACGTGACGTAACTCCTCCCCCCCGTGACGTCACATCCGGAAGGTCGTTTACGCCCGCATTACACATGGATCGCGTGACGAGTGGGGCTGAGAGAGCAGGGCAGAGGGGACCGGCTTTCTGTGGGACATGCCCATCAGTGCGTGGACGTCTCTGTGGAGAGGACTGTCTCCATCTTTCGTGGTTCTTCATGATTCAACTGCGCCAGGTGCTTCTCACTCACAATCAAATCCACTGGGTGTTTTGTTTTATAATGCAGAAATGTTAAGGTGTGTGTGACTGCAGTATTCTATAATGATGAGGTAGGGTCCATTCCACATGCCACTCGGTTACTGAATCTGTCCGTAACAATACATTAACAGGTTTATGTTCAGTGTACTGCTACAAAAGCAGCATCTTACAATAAGTTTGAATGCAGTGATGTTTCACTGTCTCATATACAAAAAAAAACAACTTACAGTTGCTTCTACACGACTACAAGGAGAGAGAAATATAAAGTGATGAGCTAAAGTAATGATGTGCATCATGATAGTTTCGTTTATAAACTATTATTTAATACTTAAATATTTATTTTTATTGGCTTTGTTTATTGTAACCATATTTTTGGTTTATGATAATGTTAATATATTTCATACGTTATTTATATATTCATTTAAGGTAATATCATCCGTGAAATGTGCTATTCACGAGCATCTTCAGATCATATCCTTCGCAAATAACGAGGGAATCATGTATACAGTACAAATGTCTAAAAAGCACAAAATACATTATGATTAGACATTTCAGATTCAGTATTAACCCTTACATTTGTACTGAAACAATTTTAAATCAACGATGTAACACATGTTTATAGAGCACTAACAACGTAACATGCTTTCTATCCATTAAATTTGCAATGTATCTCAAATTCTATATAAGATTAAGCCTACGAGGGCGCATGTTTACACTACTGAACACACTGAAAGGTAGGACTGGTACTGCACTACTGGCACTGTGGTACTGCAATGCTGGCACTGTAGTACCGTACTGAGTATTGTGTTCCGGCAGCATCTTTATCTCTCACTCACTTTATACTTAGGTAAATGACTGTCACACATAATATTTATAGAATATACTATATAAACACAACACATCTGAAAATGAACATGTAAAACAGTGCACTTAAATAAAAGCAATAATAGAACTGTAGGCTGGAACGGCACCCCCACACCTTCACCGTCATTCCTTACAGGAAAATCACTCCGACTTAACGCGAATTCACTTTACATTGCAATTCTCAGGAACGCAACCCCGCGGTTAGCGGGGACTCACTGTGCAAGTCCTTGAAGCAATCACCTTGACCAGCAGCCACTCACTCGGCTATAAATGAGGGTGAAGTGAACAGACACCACACGCAGTAAAGCTACTCAGAAAATGACAAAAGCCAGAGAGAAACTGGAGGAATGGTTGTCAGCACCAGATACGTTCCTTCTAATTATTCATTATTGCCTTAGATAATAAACAGTCTTTTTGAATATGTATATTGCTCTTTCCTGTAAACAGTTCATAAAAAAACCCATCAAATATACATTTTAAAAATATATACTTTTTTTGTTATTTATCAATTATGTGTTCAATATATAGATGTTTTATTTCAATATTCCATCTCTAGTCTGAGTTTGGGGTTTCCTGTTCAAGACCAAATATGACCTTTGGACAGATGTCCGAGCAAGTAGAGTGAGAAACACAGCTCTTAAATCGTCAGATCCCGGATCGTTGTTGGTGTACGGTGTTTCTAGTGTATTTCCATAGCAGTTTCCAATAGTTTATTCATAATAAATACAGACATACCCTGGTTTACGCCCAGGATGCGTGACTGAAAAGCAGCACGTAAATCGAAAGTACTTACAGAAAATCGCTGATCTCTAAAAGCACTTGCCCAATAAGTCTCTAATGGCTACACGGGAGATCATTGTCGTTGTGTGTGTGTGCGTGCACACGCGCGAGTGCGAGTCTCATTACGCCCCTTCCAACAAGCCAGCCAGCATCAGGACTCAAGGTCAGTGAAAATGAAACAAAATGTTATTCTATTTATGTTATTTTATGTTTTATTTGCTATACAGTATGTATTACTGTATTACATGCTAATGTACAATATTTCTTGTTATTTACGAGTTTAACAATACTTCTCGTTTTTGTTGAACCTTAAACACATTTCATCACACTGACAGTATGTGCATTTAAATAGTGCATTATTGTGTTCCGACTTACAAACGGGTCTCAGGAATGTAACCCGTTCGTAAGTCGAACACTACCTTACACATAAATACCGGACAACTAAATAAAAAATACATTTTTGCTTTTCAAATGTTCTCACCTTCAGTACTGGGCTAGCTTCGCTTGCTGGGTAGGAGGTGGCGAGTTGGAGGCACACAAAAACATTCACACTCACTCATCGATCTCCACACACTCGCAGGAGCGTGAGCGTGCGTTTCGCCTCACCGGCAGCGCCGAATAACATTTAAAACTTCTACGGTATCTAGCACTTTCATGTTGCCTCTTAGCCACATATACATCATTTTCACTTAAAACACGCCCAAGAGGCATGATGCTCAAGGATCACGTACCCACAACGTTTACATAAAATTACAAAAAATATGGGTTGCAACATTAATGTATGGCAGTAAACTTTGACAACAACAAATACACGGTACAATAAGATACATTACACTATAAAATCACCAAAGTACTGTACATAAATAATATTTCGTTATGTGTCACAAAATAGTTCATGTACAGGGTAGGTGGAGGCGAAGGCCGAGGTGATGGGTACGAGTAAGGAGGGATGATGCTGTTAGCAACAAAAGTGTGGGTTGAGGCAACACAAATCAGGTAACTGTATTAATAAACTGACGTCGTTTTTGCGAAACGACGTAAATGGGGATATGTAAATCGGGGTATTACTATATTTAGTGTATTTATTGCAGACGTCGCTATAGGTTGTGTTCTATCTTTAGTTTTCTTTTTTATTGGCTGTACTGTTATAAAAGTGCTTACCAACTTCTGCAACATTTGTGCCCGTTTTTGCAAAGACGTGTTTATGGATTGTATGACATCACTGTAAATGTTGCATTCCCATAATGAATGTCCAAAACGGTACAGCAACCCTTTGCCCATCGCGGCTGCGGTTACGATTTTGAAAATAGCCGCAGTCGGCAAATCCGCGATGATCCGCAAGTTCAAAAGCAAATGGGAAAACTGGGGTTTGGTTCAAGGTTCGTAACACGACACCAACCCCTCCTTTTGTTTATGTTACCCTATGTCAACTCAAGCATTAAACAGGAAGTATTTTGAATATAAGACATGATTAATATGTTATACAGTGGTAAATGTATAGAATGAAAACATAGTTTACAATACTGTACACATGCCTGTACAGTACTGTACACAACATAAATACATATCGCAGGCAGCTGAACTTCACTGCCTCCTCACTGGAGGCTGGGAACACCGCATGACCTGGGACCCGCGATGGGCTGCTTGGGGGGACAAGCTAGAGACAAGACGGCTACGCGTCTTGGTCCGCGGCAGCATCATCGCGAGAAGTGCAGTTACAACGCGTACAGGAATCTCGCGTTCAACCGCAAATGGTCGAACCACAGGGGCGAGAGCGGTGAACTGTACCTCAATAAAGTTGCCGCAAACCTGCGATAGCTAAACCCGCGAGAGGGAAGGATTTGCTGCACATAAACTTAACAGAATTTGTATGTGTCAGTGTTGGGCAGGAGGCTGGAGGAGCGCAATGGAGATGAGCGTGGCTTTGCTGGTGACGATCATCTTGATGACGCGAGCTGCCTGGGGCCATGGAGCGCCCATCTCAAGCGGCTGCTTAATAAGGGGAGACAAAGCCGACTGCTCACGCCTGGGCCTGCACTATATGCCTAAAGACCTCTCAGTCACCATAGCCTCTCTGGACATGTCCTGTAACCAGATCTCTAGCATTCAGAGAGAGCACCTGTCTGCACTTTTACGGCTAAAAACTCTCAATGTGGCCTTCAACCAAATATCAAGCATTGACCCCTTGGCTTTCTCAAATAACTCTGCATTACAAGACGTTGACCTGAGTAATAACAGATTACCAGGAGCATGGGATGACTCCTTTGCTGTTCTCAAGTTTGTAAGGTCTCTGGACGTCAGAAACAACTCCTACATTTCTTTCAATATTCCAGGTTCCTTCACATCTCTCAAGGCTCTGCATCATCTGAAGGTTGGGGGCCTGAATGTCACTGAAATTCACCAAAATGTCAGCGAGACAATGGAACTGGAACATCTCTCCATTGTGACTGGAGACCTGACCATTTACACTCCAGGCTCCCTGTCGGCATTCCGTAGCCTACAGAGTGTGACTCTGGCCTTGACCTTGCGCACAAATATTGCCCTGCTCACTGACATCATATGTGATGTCTCCTGTAACAGTGTGGAGCTACAGGTGCAGTTTGTTGATTTTCGTGGGTACAGACAAAATGTCGACATTTTCAAATGCATTTCAAACCCTGGCACAATTGAAGTTTTCAACATATCGCATTCACAACTCACAGACAATACGATCACTGGCATGCTCAATAATATTATG
Source organism: Lampetra planeri (assembly GCF_965212315.1). Taxonomy (NCBI): domain Eukaryota; kingdom Metazoa; phylum Chordata; class Hyperoartia; order Petromyzontiformes; family Petromyzontidae; genus Lampetra; species Lampetra planeri. The sequence continues at coordinate 23,349,511 of NC_136108.1, read as the reverse complement.
AAGTCGCAAAGAATTATCTCTTTTAATCTGCAACAAATTGGGTTTGATGGTATTGGTGATTGGCAGGTGCCACTCTTACCAATTCCCGTCATATCTTTACAAAGTTTCTTGGTCGATGGGATAGCCAACCCAAACTTCTTTGGCTTTTCCACCATGAAAAACTTACATTTTTTTCTATTCTATTTGAAATATTTGACCATAAGAAATTCTAACCTTTTTTACATGCCTTGTCAGATTACTTTCCTCTGTCAAAACCTACATTTTCTCGATTTATCGAATAATTTACTCACGGAAAATACTGCATTTCCCCAGTGTGAATATATTCAGTTAAACAATCTCAACACACTCCGTCTGCACAAAAATTACATGTCTTCCTTGAGTGCGGTTGGTGCCATGGTGAAAAATCTAACTGCTCTCACGCTGTTGGATATATCTGCAAATCAGATTTACAGTGATCAAAAGTCTGGATGCATATGGCCCATTAATCTCCAAGTCCTCAATGCTTCCTCGAATTTTCTCACAGACGAGACATTTGACTGCCTGCCGACGTCACTTTATTCAATCGATGTCAGCAACAATAGGATCCAAAAAGTCAGCGAGAGATTGTTAGAATTCAAACATCTGCACGAACTGTACTTAAGTAAGAATAAACTCAACTTTTTTCCAGTAGAGCTAGCCCATGGTATCCCATCCCTGAAAGTGCTGACACTTGCCAACAATACACTACTGGGTATGAAACTAACTGACCTAGACACTCTGGGTAATCTCACCCTGCTGGACATGAGGGGAAACCCATTCTATTGCACGTGCAACATCCTCCACTTTGTCACCTTCTGTGATAATTCCTCACCATTGCGCATTGAAGGATGGCCAGCTGACTACCAATGCTCAAATCCAGAGAAAGAAGTTGGTAAACAGCTGTCCTCAGTCTCCTTCCCCATACTCTACTGTGACACAACACTGAAGATCGTGATAGCTTGTGTTACCACATTCGTGTGCACTGCTCTCCTGGTCGGGCTCTGCTGGTACCTGGATGCACTTTGGTATCTGCGCATGACGTGGATCTGGCTCCAAGCTAAACGGCGGAGTTTCCTCTCAGACCCAGACGGAAATGCAGCCTACGATGCGTTTGTGTCGTACAGCCAGCACGATGCAGTCTGGGTAATGGAGAAGCTTATGCCTGAGCTAGAGTCGCACTCAGTACCACCGTTCCGACTCTGCGTGCACGAGCGAGACTTTGTCCCCGGACGTTTTATCATGGACAACATCATTGACTGCATCGAGCAGAGCCGCAAGACTCTCTTTGTCATCTCACGGAGTTTCGTGGAGAGTGAGTGGTGCCACTACGAGCTGTACTTTGCGCAGCAGCGTCTAATGGAGAGCCGAGACGATGCTCTGGTGCTCGTGCTGTTGGAGCCCATCCCACGCGACTCAGTGCCCAGCCGCTTCTGCCGGCTGCGTCGCCTCATAGGGCGCAAGACCTACCTGGAGTGGCCTGCGGAGCAAGGCAAGCAGGTCCTCTTCTGGGCAAACATGCGAGCCACGCTTGGCAAAGTTAAAAACTGACAACCGCGCCAAATTTGAGATGCTCAACCTACAACGGCAACCATTTTGAGGCCCATACATCCGTGTGATAGCTATGTGAAACACCAGTGCAGGCATTCCTCAATTTACCAACTCCCGATTTACGAATTTTTACTTTCACGAAATTTGAATTGCGTGACATAAACAAGAGGCTTCTAGTTGGCCGCTCTGCATCAATGTACTCCCGAGATCACCAGTTCTCCTCTTCCCAGTCTGTATAATGTTTGTTTGCGTGCGCTCCGTGGGTCCAAATCTATTGTGTTATTTGCCATTTACTTCAAGCAACCTTCAATATGAGTAGCAAGCATAAATCGACATCACCAGCTCTTACTCCAAAAAATAAATCTAGGCAAGCTATAAGCCTGGTAACAAAGCTGAACATTGTTCAAAGACACAAGAAATGAGAATGCTTGGTTGACATTGCACGTTCCCTCACCTTTATCATTGTAATCTTGCGATAGAATGCATCCTTAATTTTAACCTTTAAAATAATGTGGAGTTAATTCGATTTACGCACTGTTCTTCAGAAACGCATCCTGTTTGTAAATCGAGGAATGCCCTTATATCATGATGATAGGAAATGCAACCTACAATGAAAATAACACCAGGGGACGTTGATTCGGATCTGGTTCTCGCCACTGGGCCCTGTTCCGCCACTGAAGCAGCAGTCACACTCCTGATTCACTCTTAATCCTTTGTCAGCTCATCAAGACCAATCTAGTTTCTTTCGGTTGTCATCCCTTGTGCTGATATTTTAGCCATGCCCAAGTCTCTTCAGGTAGACCCTCCTACGTGTGTGTCTTTGGTTGAACATGTGTTTTTTTCTGAGAGATTCCACATGTATACAGGCAGACCAGGATAGTCTCAGGCTCCATCTAAAATAAACCTCACCACAGACGTTTAGACTGAGGGCATCACTAAGACCCAGATTGGGAGCGCGGCAGCTCCAACCTCGTCTCCTACCACTACCTTGGAGGAGTACCGTATAATTTACTCATGAGTACAGTGCATCGTAGTTACTGATGTTATTGTAATTAATTATTTTTATTTATCAAATAATGTTTACGATATGTATTATTATTCACGCTATTACCGATACCCCAATGAAGGCCTCATATATTTCTTATATGAAAGAAATAACACTGTCGGAGATGCATTCCCATATATATATACACAATGGTATAACGGCCCCTTTTAGCGGTGATTCAATGAGCGCTCACTTCTCCAGGAACACGTCTTGAGCACTAAGTGAGGTCTGCCTGTATTCACTTTGCCAGTTTGTTTCCTTCCTTAATACATGCCCTGCCCACTTCATCCTTATTTTCCTAATCAACCAATCTTATTTTTTTATCTTTCACGAGATGATCACTCCGAAGCAGCGCTTTACAGACATTGTTTCTAAAAAGAAAACTAAAGTAGTCAAATATAATTTACAAATGTGTGTCTGTGCTTGATTAGTTGTTTGTCTGATTTTATTGTCTGTGTGATGATTTATTAGTCTTAATATTCATGGTTGTCATTCGTTTTCACACCAATCCAAGTGTTGCAGTGGCTGCTTTTAGGCAGTATGATTCACTACCATAAATTATTAATACCAAAATAAATTACGCATTCATTATTCTTCGTTTTAGGTCTAACTTCACATCACGTCGCTTGAAAAATGTATCCCATTTTTTTCACTGCACCTGTTATCTCACACTCCATCCCTTGAATCTATGTTGCTCCTAAAGTTTGTAAGCCGTTGGTGCATGTTCTAAGTCCTGTTTTCACTCCATGTTTGTCGGTCTGCTTCAAGTCTGCATAATTTTCGTCTTAGCTAAGTTAATCTTTACACCCCATTTTCTACTCTGCTCACTTAACACTGACATTCGTTCGATGAGCTGCTGAGCGTCTCTGCAGGGAGTACTGCCTCATTCCGTATGCGAGGTATTGTTTGTTAATGTCGTTGATATAAAACATGATTTGAAGCTTTCGTGGCTGCAGTAATTACTCTTTGGTTATATCAGTAAAGTCACGTAGAAAGAAAATAAATTAAATAAATACGCAATGCCGGGTACTTCCCGCTAGTTTCTCTCTACCTGATGACGACTGCTTGTGTTTCAATCGAAACGTCGTGTTTATTTAATTTATTTTCTTTCTACATGACTTTACCGAAAGAACCAAAGAGTCGTTGATATAGATGTGTTATCTTGTTTTTCTCTCCATCACTCTCGGCACGTAATCCAGGACATTGTTTTTATGGAGCCCATTACAATACCAGAAATAGGAGAGAGTACAGTAACCCTCGCCAACCTTTAAGACCTCATGGGGAAAATAGGATGAGGGGGCAGAAGTGACGAGTAAACCTATGAAATTCCGTGTAAATGTTTTAAATTTACTCAAATTAACCAATAAAAACAACACACTAAATGAAGATAATTTAAGGGACATTTAAGACATTTAATTTAAAAAAGAACCATAAATAAAATAGCATTTACCTTTGATGATAATGAGGCATTTCAATCACCAATACTCTTGCTCTTCAGCGTAGGGACCATACTTGAAATTTACATTACTTTCTAAGAAACTAGCGGGAAGTACCCGGCATTGCCCGGGTCTTAAAATATTTCATAACTACTCTTAAAAATCTAACAGCAGTGCATACTGACTGTGGTGATACCTTCTATTATTACAGCAGTGCAAACCGACTGTGGTGGTACCTGCTATGATTACAGCAGTGCATACTGTGGTGGTACCTGCTTTCACTGCAGAAATGCATACTGTGGTCGTACCTGCTATGATTACAGCAGTGCATACCGACTGTGGTGGTACCTGCTATGATTACAGCAGTGCATACCGACTGTGGTGGTACCTGCTATCACTACAGCAGTACATGCTGGCTCTATAACAGCATGTATCGACTGTATAGCACAAAGTACTCACCTGACAGAGTGGCGTGGTGAGGCCTAGTCCCATGCAGAGCCTCCGGCCTCGCCTAGATTGTCCAGCCAGCCGAGGTGGTACCTTTACCGGGTAAAAGGGTAAAGGTTTCGACATGCCAAGGGGTAATGTAAAGGATAGGGTAAAGGTAACTCAGAAGAATTACCCGGTAGGGTAAAGGTAGCGAGAATAATTACCCGGTAAATACGGTACCTTGTTTACAGCTAAAAGCTCCGTGGCACAGTCCGTGGCACAGTCCGTGGCCTCCATTTTAAACTGCGATAATTGATGTCGGACCAGATGGAGACGGTCCAAGTCCTTGAGGTAGAGGTACTAGAGGACGAGGTCGAGGATGCCAGCAACGACATTTTTGTGGTTGCTGCGAACAGCAATCGAAAGAGGCAGTGGCATGCGTTCCCGTGGGAGCACACGCACGATTGGATGGAGGGTAATCCCCATGTACAGCAAGGGAAGTGGTTTTCCACCCACACGAATGCGTCGAGGTGGAAAGCCCACCTCAAGAAGCACAACGTGCTCGCCCCAGCCAGCGAGTTCGGGACGTCGGCGTCGGCTGCCTGAAGGTTCCGTCTAACTGGGCTGGAGCGGCGCAGGATCTTATCGCCTGTCGTTCGTCCGAGGACGATGGCAATGACGAACTCGATCAGGTTGTTGATGAGATCGCCATCGGCCAAAACGACTGGGACGAGGAGGTTTTGGAGGACGGTGTCGTCGACAGCCTCAACGCCCGATTCGAGAGTATTCTATATGTATAAAGCGCTCTACCTAGCATTTATCGTTATAAACCTTTTTCATGTGTTGTACCCCAGTAATTTCCCTGTAATCGGGTAATTTGTATGGGATAAGGGTAAAAGGTAGGGTAAAGATAGGCTCGTTGCTTTTTACCTTTTACCTCTTACCTTACCTGCTAAAGGGTAAAAGGTAGGGTAGAGCGATTGTATTGTGGTAAGGTAAAAGGTAGGGTAAAGGTAGTCATGATAATTGTTTTTTTTTACCCTTCTATCTGGCAACAAAACTGACACCTTTTTTTACAAGGAGTCATGTTTGCATAGACCACAATACCTGCAGCCATAATGCAAACAAAAAACATAACTCTGATAATATATGCACTGTCCTTGAAGTTGATTGGTCCACACCCGAGACAGCTTTTCCTTAGAGCCTAGTCTCACATGGGTTGGACCAGATGACGCCAAAAGGCGCAGTGCAACCCATGTGAAACTAGGCTCTAAGGAAAGCTGTCTCGGGTGTGGACCAATCAACTTCAAGGACAGTGCATATATTATCAGAGTTGTGTTTTGTTTGCATTATGGCTGCAGGTATTGTGGTCTATGCAAACATGACTCCTTGTGAAAAAGGTGTCAGTTTTGTTGCCAGATAGAAGGGTAAAAAAAACAATTATCATATTTTTTACTGGCAAATGAGGTTCCAATGGTGTAAAGGTAAGTCTTGTTTTTTTTACCATTTAACTTTTACCTTACCTTGCCGAGGGCTACTTGGCAGACTGGGGCTGGGCTGCTACCCTTGCCCCCCCCCCGCAGCCACGATCTCCCCGGCCGCTCTGCAGTAATATCTATGGCCTAAAGTAGTAGCATCTAGCAACTGTATATATGAGTAACTGCACGCATCGGGGTGGGGGGGGACATCACACAGTGAAGAATTTACGTCAGCGTTTCGTGTATTTTTATAGCATTTTTTACGCGAAAAAAAATGTCCCCCTCACTCCCACCGAAGGCGTGCAATTTGACATGGGCCGTTCCCCCCACCAAAGGTGCGCGACCACACACAAACCCCGCCTCAATTTTTTACTTTTATATCAATAGAAGAAGACTATCTGTACTTCCCGGCTTCGCCCGGGACTTGGATTCACCACACCCGGCCGCCTTTGTCTCCCCAGTGGCGATGTTCACACACCACACCAGTTACTCGTTTGAGGCTGAGTCGACCTAGGGGAGGCCCAGGACCGGTTCAAATAATCGTCACTGGTGGTGGCCGTGAGCGGGAATCGAACTCGGGTCGCCGGGTTCGTAGCGCAGCGGGCTCAGCACTACACTACAATGCGTTACGCTTCCACATGTGCGGGTCACATGACAGATTTGATGTCACAGCTCACTTGCCGTGCAAAAAATAAATGCAAACACGGCGAGTTCAGTTGATGCCAAAGAGCTCCATTTTGGTCTCATCTGACCACAACACTTTCACCCAGTTGTCCTCTGAATCATTCAGATATACATGCCCGTCTGAAGTTTTCCAATGAACATGTGCTTTCTTGAGCAGGGGGACCTTGCGGGCGCTGCAGGATTTCAGTCCTTCACGGCGTAGTGTGTTACCAACTGTTTTCCTGGTGACTATGGTCCCAGCTGCCTTGAGATCATTGACAAGATCCTCCCGTGTAGTTCTGGGCTGATTCCTCACCGTTCTCATGATCATTGCAACTCCACGAGGTGAGATCTTGCATGGAGCCCCAGGCTGAGGGAGATTGACAGTTTTCTCAGGTTTTTTTTTTTCGGTAAAGTCACGTAGGTAAAAACATTAAAATTAATGAAAGTAAAATAAAACAAAACAAAAATAAAATTCACGACGTTTCGGAGGCAATACAAGTCTCCGTCATCAGGTGGGACCGTCACAGCCGAATTAGCTGCATCAAGTGAAGCAATGATTCAAGATGTAATCCCTTATAAGCAAGTTGAAGGGAGGTGGAGAGGGGGGGGGAGAGCTTATCAGGCTGTGGTAGCCAATGAATGGAAACGTATCGGGAGGGAGGAGGAGCGGTGATCAAAGACTACACATAGTGCTGAACACAATGAATGGACACGTGTCGGGAGGGAGGAGGAGCGGTGATCAAAGACTGCACGTAGTGCTCAACACAATGAATGGAGACGTGTCGGGACGGAGGGCGAGCGGCGATCAAAAAGACTGCACGCAGTGCTCAACACAATGAATGGAGACGCGCCGGGACGGAGGGCGAGCGGTGATCAAAGACATCACGTAGTGCTCAACACAATGAATGGAAACGTGGCGAGCGGTGATCAAAGAACAATGAAGAGATTACTGTTAAACACTGTGGATGTTAACACTCGGTGAAGTAAATTAAAATAGTGCCTGTCAGATAAGATGGTCCAAAAAGTGTAATTAAGTCTTTTTTGCGTGGTTAATAACATCTTTCCAGTGATTACTGAGTTTGTACCCATCATCACGGTGGAAATTATGTCTGTGTTTGTATATTTGTATGGCTTCGTGTACAAACCTTGATGGTAGCCCGGAGGTTTGCAGAGAACCTTGGTCTCGGAAAAGACAATTTCATGAGAGCCCGCCGAGTTGTAGCAATGATCGGCAACGGCCGAAGAATCAGTTCTGCCGTGTTTCAGATCTGACTTGTGCTCGCGGACACGATCAGCAACATGACGTTTTGTTAATCCAATGTAGCAATCACCACAAATGCAACTCAATTTGTAGACTCCAGGATACTGTAAGTCAGGAACGACATCCTTCACAGATGGAATCAGATCACGGATTTTATGCACTGTACTGAATCGGACTTGGATCTTATGTTTGTTTAGAATTTTGGAGATCTTTTGGTCACGCCTGCTATGTATGGTAACGTGATAGTTTTGGTCGGAGTTTCATGTGGTTGTTTCTGTGTGGTGGGAGAGACAGCTTGGCGGACAGTGCGGTCAGAGTATCCGTTCATCCTGAGGGCCCGATGTACATGTCTTAATTCATCAGTCAGGTGGTGTTGGTCAGAAATGCCATGGGCTCTGTGGTATAGCGTTTTGATGAGAGAATTCTTTTGAGATGGGTGGTGGTGGGAATCCGGTTTCAAGTAGGAATTTGTGTGGGTGGCTTTCCTGTAGACAGAATGTCCCAAGGATCCGTCAAGCCTCCTCTTAAACAGAATATCCAAGAATGGTAGTTTACCGTCTTTCTCCACTTCCATGGTGAATCTGATAGATGGGTGTCTAGAATTTATGTGGTCCAAGAAGTGGTTCAATGCTGGGAGGCCATGTGGCCAGATGACGAAAGTGTCATCCACATATCTCTTCCACAGGGAAGGACGCAGGGTGGATGTCTGGATGGCGTCTGATTCAAACTTTTCCATGAACATGTTGGCTATAACTGGTGACAAGGGGGAGCCCATAGGGGTACCCTCATTCTGTTTGTAGAAGGTGCCATTCCAGGTAAAATAGGTGTTGGTGAGGCAATGCCTAACCAGCGCAGGTACATCAGAATTCAATCCATGTTGGACTAAGTCCTCAATTATTGTTAGGGTGTCCGGTACTGGGACTTTGGTAAACAAAGATACTACATCAAAGCTGACGAGGATGTCATCAGGAGATAGTACCATGTCCTTAACCATAGAGACTAATTGGGTTGAGTTGAGTACTGCCGAAGAGGTCTTGCCTGTGAAGGGGAGCAGAGTATCTGATAGAAAACGGGCTAGTTTGTACGTCGGAGAGTTTATCGTCGACACGATGGGTCGTAGCGGGGTGCCTTCTTTATGGATTTTGGGAAGACCATAGAGTCTGGGAGGTCTTGCCGCCGATGGTTTTAGAGAGGGACGTTTGCTTGGTTCGATTAGGGAAGTCGAACTCGTGATGATATTGTTGGTTTTTGTCGTTAGGCTTTTAGTGGGATCGTTTTTAATTTTGGAGTAACTCCCATCATTAAGCAGGTCCAGGATTTTGTTGTTGTATGAATCTTTATCCATGATGACCGTGGCATTGCCCTTGTCTGCCGAGAGGATGACTATATCATCTCTCTTTTTTAAATTCGCGAGTTCAGAGCGTTCGTTTTTGCTGATGTTACTAGTGGGTTTCTTAGCATTCTTAAGAATAGTAGCTATTTCAGCTCTTGCTACATCCGCATGGATGTGTCCTATGCCTCTGAGGGCTACATCAATCTGAGAAATCATATCCTCTACTGGTATATATTTAGGGGTGACGGCGAAATTTAGTCCTTTGGCCAGTACCGTTTTTAGATTGTCAGAAATTGGAATGTTACTCTGATTAATCACGGTCTTGTTAACATCCAGCTTTGCGATGTGTGGCTCTGGTTTCTTTTTAGATAGGAGGTTGAATTTAGAAATCAGGTTAGCTTTGCATTTGGCTGACATTGAGTCAGCAGAAGCAGAAGTCATGTTATCAACGTGGTTCCAATCAGAAGGTGACATTTTTTGTGTTAACATTAGATGTGTTTGTAAGAGAGTCTTGTCTAAATTATCGAGTTCAGATCGGAGTAACCTTATTCTCTCCGAGATTAGTGATAGGCTAGCTTTAAATAAGATCTGTTTGGAGTTCGGTGAGGACACAGCAGCGGATGTGAGTGTGAAAGCGATGGGTATTACCTTGTTATCGCGGCATCTCTTGAGGAAGGCCAGCGTCTCGAGAAGCTGTGACTTCTTGTCTCGTTGTCTGTTAAAAACTCTAACAGATAGGTGGAATTCCTCCCCGTAGAGGGCATTAATTCTAGATTTGAAGCTTTCGTGACTGCAATGATTCATATTCTCAGGTTTTTTTGTTTTTTCGGTAAAGTCACGTAGGTAAAAACATTAAAATTAATGAAAGTAAAATAAAACAAAACAAAAATAAAATTCACGACGTTTCGGAGGCAACACAAGTCTCCGTCATCAGGTGGGACCGTCACAGCCGAATTAGCTGCATCAAGTGAAGCAATGATTCAAGATGTAATCCCTTATAAGCAAGTTGAAGGGAGGTGGAGAGGGGGGGGGGGAGAGCTTATCAGGCTGTGGTAGCCAATGAATGGAAACATATCGGGAGGGAGGAGGAGCGGTGATCAAAGACTACACATAGTGCTGAACACAATGAATGGACACGTGTCGGGAGGGAGGAGGAGCGGTGATCAAAGACTGCACGTAGTGCTCAACACAATGAATGGAGACGTGTCGGGACGGAGGGCGAGCGGCGATCAAAGACTGCACGCAGTGCTCAACACAATGAATGGAGACGCGCGGGACGGAGGGCGAGCGGTGATCAAAGACATCACGTAGTGCTCAACACAATGAATGGAAACGTGGCGAGCGGTGATCAAAGAACAATGAAGAGATTACTGTTAAACACTGTGGATGTTAACACTCGGTGAAGTAAATTAAAATAGTGCCTGTCAGATAAGATGGTCCAAAAAGTGTAATTAAGTCTTTTTTGCGTGGTTAATAACATCTTTCCAGTGATTACTGAGTTTGTACCCATCATCACGGTTGAAATTATGTCTGTGTTTGTATATTTGTATGGCTTCGTGTACAAACCTTTGATGGTAGCCCGGAGGTTTGCAGAGAACCTTGGTCTCGGAAAAGACAATTTCATGAGAGCCCGCCGAGTTGTAGCAATGATCGGCAACGGCCGAAGAATCAGTTCTGCCGTGTTTCAGATCTGACTTGTGCTCGCGGACACGATCAGCAACATGACGTTTTGTTTCTCCAATGTAGCAATCACCACAAATGCAACTCAATTTGTAGACTCCAGGATACTGTAAGTCAGGAACGACATCCTTCACAGATGGAATCAGATCACGGATTTTATGCACTGTACTGAATCGGACTTGGATCTTATGTTTGTTTAGAATTTTGGAGATCTTTTTGGTCACGCCTGCTATGTATGGTAACGTGATAGTTTTGGTCGGAGTTTCATGTGGTTGTTTCTGTGTGGTGGGAGAGACAGCTTGGCGGATAGTGCGGTCAGAGTATCCGTTCATCCTGAGGGCCCGATGTACATGTCTTAATTCATCAGTCAGGTGGTGTTGGTCAGAAATACCATGGGCTCTGTGGTATAGCGTTTTGATGAGAGAATTCTTTTGAGATGGGTGGTGGTGGGAATCCGGTTTCAAGTAGGAATTTGTGTGGGTGGCTTTCCTGTAGACAGAATGTCCCAAGGATCAGTCAAGCCTCCTCTTAAACAGAATATCCAAGAATGGTAGTTTACCGTCTTTCTCCACTTCCATGGTGAATCTGATAGATGGGTGTCTAGAATTTATGTGGTCCAAGAAGTGGTTCAATGCTGGGAGGCCATGTGGCCAGATGACGAAAGTGTCATCCACATATCTCTTCCACAGGGAAGGACGCAGGGTGGATGTCTGGATGGCGTCTGATTCAAACTTTTCCATGAACATGTTGGCTATAACTGGTGACAAGGGGGAGCCCATAGGGGTACCCTCATTCTGTTTGTAGAAGGTGCCATTCCAGGTAAAATAGGTGTTGGTGAGGCAATGCCTAACCAGCGCAGGTACATCAGAATTCAATCCATGTTGGACTAAGTCCTCAATTATTGTTAGGGTGTCCGGTACTGGGACTTTGGTAAACAAAGATACTACATCAAAGCTGACGAGGATGTCATCAGGAGATAGTACCATGTCCTTAACCATAGAGACTAATTGGGTTGAGTTGAGTACTGCCGAAGAGGTCTTGCCTGTGAAGGGGAGCAGAGTATCTGATAGAAAACGGGCTAGTTTGTACGTCGGAGAGTTTATCGTCGACACGATGGGTCGTAGCGGGGTGCCTTCTTTATGGATTTTGGGAAGACCATAGAGTCTGGGAGGTCTTGCCGCCGATGGTTTTAGAGAGGGACGTTTGCTTGGTTCGATTAGGGAAGTCGAACTCGTGATGATACTGTTGGTTTTTGTCGTTAGGCTTTTAGTGGGATCGTTTTTAATTTTGGAGTAACTCCCATCATTAAGCAGGTCCAGGATTTTGTTGTTGTATGAATCTTTATCCATGATGACCGTGGCATTGCCCTTTTCTGCAGAGAGGATGACTATATCATCTCTTTTTTTTTTTACATTCGCGAGTTCAGAGCGTTCGTTTTTGCTGATGTTACTAGTGGGTTTCTTAGCATTCTTAAGAATAGTAGCTATTTCAGCTCTTGCTACATCCGCATGGATGTGTCCTATGCCTCTGAGGGCTACATCAATCTGAGAAATCATATCCTCTACTGGTATATATTTAGGGATGACGGCGAAATTTAGTCCTTTGGCCAGTACCGTTTTTAGATTGTCAGAAATTGGAATGTTACTCTGATTAATCACGGTCTTGTTAACATCCAGCTTTGCGATGTGTGGCTCTGGTTTCTTTTTAGATAGGAGGTTGAATTTAGAAATCAGGTTAGCTTTGCATTTGGCTGACATTGAGTCAGCAGAAGCAGAAGTCATGTTATCAACGTGGTTCCAATCAGAAGGTGACATTTTTTGTGTTAACATTAGATGTGTTTGTAAGAGAGTATTGTCTAAATTATCGAGTTCAGATCGGAGTAACCTTATTCTCTCCGAGATTAGTGATAGGCTAGCTTTAAATAAGATCTGTTTGGAGTTCGGTGAGGACACAGCAGCGGATGTGAGTGTGAAAGCGATGGGTATTACCTTGTTATCGCGGCATCTCTTGAGGAAGGCCAGCGTCTCGAGAAGCTGTGACTTCTTGTCTCGTTGTCTGTTAAAAACTCTAACAGATAGGTGGAATTCCTCCCCGTAGAGGGCATTAATTCTAGATTTGAAGCTTTCGTGACTGCAATGATTCATATTCTCAGGTTTTTTTTTTTTTCGGTAAAGTCACGTAGGTAAAAACATTAAAATTAATGAAAGTAAAATAAAACAAAACAAAAATAAAATTCACGACGTTTCGGAGGCAACACAAGTCTCCGTCATCAGGTGGGACCGTCACAGCCGAATTAGCTGCATCAAGTGAAGCAATGATTCAAGATGTAATCCCTTATAAGCAAGTTGAAGGGAGGTGGAGAGGGGGGGGAGAGCTTATCAGGCTGTGGTAGCCAATGAATGGAAACATATCGGGAGGGAGGAGGAGCGGTGATCAAAGACTACACATAGTGCTGAACACAATGAATGGACACGTGTCGGGAGGGAGGAGGAGCGGTGATCAAAGACTGCACGTAGTGCTCAACACAATGAATGGAGACGTGTCGGGACGGAGGGCGAGCGGCGATCAAAGACTGCACGCAGTGCTCAACACAATGAATGGAGACGCGCCGGGACGGAGGGCGTGCGGTGATCAAAGACATCACGTAGTGCTCAACACAATGAATGGAAACGTGGCGAGCGGTGATCAAAGAACAATGAAGAGATTACTGTTAAACACTGTGGATGTTAACACTCGGTGAAGTAAATTAAAATAGTGCCTGTCAGATAAGATGGTCCAAAAAGTGTAATTAAGTCTTTTTTGCGTGGTTAATAACATCTTTCCAGTGATTACTGAGTTTGTACCCATCATCACGGTTGAAATTATGTCTGTGTTTGTATATTTGTATGGCTTCGTGTACAAACCTTTGATGGTAGCCCGGAGGTTTGCAGAGAACCTTGGTCTCGGAAAAGACAATTTCATGAGAGCCCGCCGAGTTATAGCAATGATCGGCAACGGCCGAAGAATCAGTTCTGCCGTGTTTCAGATCTGACTTGTGCTCGCGGACACGATCAGCAACATGACGTTTTGTTTCTCCAATGTAGCAATCACCACAAATGCAACTCAATTTGTAGACTCCAGGATACTGTAAGTCAGGAACGACATCCTTCACAGATGGAATCAGATCACGGATTTTATGCACTGTACTGAATCGGACTTGGATCTTATGTTTGTTTAGAATTTTGGAGATCTTTTTGGTCACGCCTGCTATGTATGGTAACGTGATAGTTTTGGTCGGAGTTTCATGAGGTTGTTTCTGTGTGGTGGGAAAGACAGCTTGGCGGATAGTGCGGTCAGAGTATCCGTTCATCCTGAGGGCCCGATGTACATGTCTTAATTCATCAGTCAGGTGGTGTTGGTCAGAAATGCCATGGGCTCTGTGGTATAGCGTTTTGATGAGAGAATTCTTTTGAGATGGGTGGTGGTGGGAATCCGGTTTCAAGTAGGAATTTGTGTGGGTGGCTTTCCTGTAGACAGAATGTCCCAAGGATCAGTCAAGCCTCCTCTTAAACAGAATATCCAAGAATAGTAGTTTACCGTCTTTCTCCACTTCCATGGTGAATCTGATAGATGGGTGTTTAGAATTGATGTGCTCCAAGAAGTGGTTCAATGCTGGGAGGCCATGTGGCCAGATGACGAAAGTGTCATCCACATATCTCTTCCACAGGGAAGGACGCAGGGTGGATGTCTGGATGGCGTCTGATTCAAACTTTTCCATGAACATGTTGGCTATAACTGGTGACAAGGGGGAGCCCATAGGGGTACCCTCATTCTGTTTGTAGAAGGTGCCATTCCAGGTAAAATAGGTGTTGGTGAGGCAATGCCTAACCAGCGCAGGTACATCAGAATTCAATCCATGTTGGACTAAGTCCTCAATTATTGTTAGGGTGTCCGGTACTGGGACTTTGGTAAACAAAGATACTACATCAAAGCTGACGAGGATGTCATCAGGAGATAGTACCATGTCCTTAACCATAGAGACTAATTGGGTTGAGTACTGCCGAAGAGGTCTTGCCTGTGAAGGGGAGCAGAGAATCTGATAGAAAACGGGCTAGTTTGTACGTCGGAGAGTTTATCGTCGACACGATGGGTCATAGCGGGGTGCCTTCTTTATGGATTTTGGGAAGACCATAGAGTCTGGGAGGTCTTGCCGCCGATGGTTTTAGAGAGGGACGTTTGCTTGGTGTCTCTCCCACCACACAGAAACAACCACATGAAACTCCGATCAAAACTATCACGTTACCATACATAGCAGGCGTGACCAAAAAGATCTCCAAAATTCTAAACAAACATAAGATCCAAGTCCGATTCAGTACAGTGCATAAAATCCGTGATCTGATTCCATCTGTGAAGGATGTCGTTCCTGACTTACAGTATCCTGGAGTCTACAAATTGAGTTGCATTTGTGGTGATTGCTACATTGGAGAAACAAAACGTCATGTTGCTGATCGTGTCCGCGAGCACAAGTCAGATCTGAAACACGGCAGAACTGATTCTTCGGCCGTTGCCGATCATTGCTACAACTCGGCGGGCTCTCATGAAATTGTCTTTTCCGAGACCAAGGTTCTCTGCAAACCTCCAGGCTACCATCAAAGGTTTGTACACGAAGCCATACAAATATACAAACACAGACATAATTTCAACCGTGATGATGGGTACAAACTTAGTAATCACTGGAAAGATGTTATTAACCACGCAAAAAAGACTTAATTACACTTTTTGGACCATCTTATCTGACAGGCACTATTTTAATTTACTTCACCGAGTGTTAACATCCACAGTGTTTAACAGTAATCTCTTCATTGTTCTTTGATCACCGCTCGCCACGTTTCCATTCATTGTGTTGAGCACTATGTGATGTCTTTGATCACCGCTCGCCCTCCGTCCCGGCGCGTCTCCATTCATTGTGTTGAGCACTGCGTGCAGTCTTTGATCGCCGCTCGCCCTCCGTCCCGACACGTCTCCATTCATTGTGTTGAGCACTACGTGCAGTCTTTGATCACCGCTCCTCCTCCCTCCCGACACGTGTCCATTCATTGTGTTCAGCACTATGTGTAGTCTTTGATCACCGCTCCTCCTCCCTCCCGATACGTTTCCATTCATTGGCTACCACAGCCTGATAAGCTCTCCCCCCCCTCTCCACCTCCCTTCAACTTGCTTATAAGGGATTATATCTTGAATCATTGCTTCACTTGATGCAGCTAATTCGGCTGTGACGGTCCCACCTGATGACGGAGACTTGTGTTGCCTCCGAAACGTCGTGAATTTTATTTTTGTTTTGTTTTATTTTACTTTCATTAATTTTAATGTTTTTACCTACGTGACTTTACCGAAAAAAAAACAACCTGAGAATATGAATCATTGCAGTCACGAAAGCTTCAAATCTAGAATTAATGCCCTCTACGGGGAGGAATTCCACCTATCTGTTAGAGTTTTTAACAGACAACGAGACAAGAAGTCACAGCTTCTCGAGACACTGGCCTTCCTCAAGAGATGCCGCGAATACAAGGTAATACCCATCGCTTTCACACTCACATCCGCTGCTGTGTCCTCACCGAACTCCAAACAGATCTTATTAAAGCTAGCCTATTACTAATCTCGGAGAGAATAAGGTTACTCCGATCTGAACTCGATAATTTAGACAATACTCTCTTACAAACACATCTAATGTTAACACAAAAAATGTCACCTTCTGATTGGAACCACGTTGATAACATGACTTCTGCTTCTGCTGACTCAATGTCAGCCAAATGCAAAGCTAACCTGATTTCTAAATTCAACCTCCTATCTAAAAAGAAACCAGAGCCACACATCGCAAAGCTGGATGTTAACAAGACCGTGATTAATCAGAGTAACATTCCAATTTCTGACAATCTAAAAACGGTACTGGCCAAAGGACTAAATTTCGCCGTCACCCCTAAATATATACCAGTAGAGGATATGATTTCTCAGATTGATGTAGCCCTCAGAGGCATAGGACACATCCATGCGGATGTAGCAAGAGCTGAAATAGCTACTATTCTTAAGAATGCTAAGAAACCCACTAGTAACATCAGCAAAAACGAACGCTCTGAACTCGCGAATTTAAAAAAAGAGAGATGATATAGTCATCCTCTCGGCAGACAAGGGCAATGCCACGGTCATCATGGATAAAGATTCATACAACAACAAAATCCTGGACCTGCTTAATGATGGGAGTTACTCCAAAATTAAAAACGATCCCACTAAAAGCCTAACGACAAAAACCAACAGTATCATCACGAGTTCGACTTCCCTAATCGAACCAAGCAAACGTCCCTCTCTAAAACCATCGGCGGCAAGACCTCCCAGACTCTATGGTCTTCCCAAAATCCATAAAGAAGGCACCCCGCTATGACCCATCGTGTCGACGATAAACTCTCCGACGTACAAACTAGCCCGTTTTCTATCAGATTCTCTGCTCCCCTTCACAGGCAAGACCTCTTCGGCAGTACTCAACTCAACCCAATTAGTCTCTATGGTTAAGGACATGGTACTATCTCCTGATGACATCCTCGTCAGCTTTGATGTAGTATCTTTGTTTACCAAAGTCCCAGTACCGGACACCCTAACAATAATTGAGGACTTAGTCCAACATGGATTGAATTCTGATGTACCTGCGCTGGTTAGGCATTGCCTCACCAACACCTATTTTACCTGGAATGGCACCTTCTACAAACAGAATGAGGGTACCCCTATGGGCTCCCCCTTGTCACCAGTTATAGCCAACATGTTCATGGAAAAGTTTGAATCAGACGCCATCCAGACATCCACCCTGCGTCCTTCCCTGTGGAAGAGATATGTGGATGACACTTTCGTCATCTGGCCACATGGCCTCCCAGCATTGAACCACTTCTTGGAGCACATCAATTCTAAACACCCATCTATCAGATTCACCATGGAAGTGGAGAAAGACGGTAAACTACCATTCTTGGATATTCTGTTTAAGAGGAGGCTTGACTGATCCTTGGGACATTCTGTCTACAGGAAAGCCACCCACACAAATTCCTACTTGAAACCGGATTCCCACAACCACCCATCTCAAAAGAATTCTCTCATCAAAACGCTATACCACAGAGCCCATGGTATTTCTGACCAACACCACCTGACTGATGAATTAAGACATGTACATCGGGCCCTCAGGATGAACGGATACTCTGACCGCACTATCCGCCAAGCTGTCTCTCCCACCACACAGAAACAACCACATGAAACTCCGACCAAAACTATCACGTTACCATACATAGCAGGCGTGACCAAAAAGATCTCCAAAATTCTAAACAAACATAAGATCCAAGTCCGATTCAGTACAGTGCATAAAATCCGTGATCTGATTCCATCTGTGAAGGATGTCGTTCCTGACTTACAGTATCCTGGAGTCTACAAATTGAGTTGCATTTGTGGTGATTGCTACATTGGAGAAACAAAACGTCATGTTGCTGATCGTGTCCGCGAGCACAAGTCAGATCTGAAACACGGCAGAACTGATTCTTCGGCCGTTGCCGATCATTGCTACAACTCGGCGGGCTCTCATGAAATTGTCTTTTCCGAGACCAAGGTTCTCTGCAAACCTCCGGGCTACCATCAAAGGTTTGTACACGAAGCCATACAAATATACAAACACAGACATAATTTCAACCGTGATGATGGGTACAAACTCAGTAATCACTGGAAAGATGTTATTAACCACGTAAAAAAGACTTAATTACACTTTTTGGACCATCTTATCTGACAGGCACTATTTTAATTTACTTCACCGAGTGTTAACATCCACAGTGTTTAACAGTAATCTCTTCATTGTTCTTTGATCACCGCTCGCCACGTTTCCATTCATTGTGTTGAGCACTACGTGATGTCTTTGATCACCGCTCGCCCTCCGTCCCGGCGCGTCTCCATTCATTGTGTTGAGCACTGCGTGCAGTCTTTGATCGCCGCTCGCCCTCCGTCCCGACACGTCTCCATTCATTGTGTTGAGCACTACGTGCAGTCTTTGATCACCGCTCCTCCTCCCTCCCGACACGTGTCCATTCATTGTGTTCAGCACTATGTGTAGTCTTTGATCACCGCTCCTCCTCCCTCCCGATACGTTTCCATTCATTGGCTACCACAGCCTGATAAGCTCTCCCCCCCCTCTCCACCTCCCTTCAACTTGCTTATAAGGGATTACATCTTGAATCATTGCTTCACTTGATGCAGCTAATTCGGCTGTGACGGTCCCACCTGATGACGGAGACTTGTGTTGCCTCCGAAACGTCGTGAATTTTATTTTTGTTTTGTTTTATTTTACTTTCATTAATTTTAATGTTTTTACTTACGTGACTTTACCGAAAAAAAAAACCTGAGAATATGAATCATTGCAGTCACGAAAGCTTCAAATCTAGAATTAGATTGACAGTTATTTTGTGTTTCTTCCATTTGCGAGTAATCGCACCAACTGTTGTCACCTTCTCACCAAGCTGCCTGGCGATGGTCTTGTAGCCCATTCCAGCCTTGTGTAGGTCTACAATCTTGTCCCTGACATCCTTGGAGAGCTCTTTCGTCTTGGCCATGGTAGAGAGTTTGGAATCTGATTGATTGATTGCTTCTGTGAACAGGTGTCTTTTATACAGGTGTAGTGGTGATACGCGCTGGGGTAAGGATCGTGTGGCAGCACATGGTGATTGGTTGTGTGTGTTGGTTACGCGTGCTCACGGTGAAGGATCATAGGTCAGCGCGGGGTCATGGGTTATGAGGCGGTGATTGGCTGGGTGTCGGTGACGCGCGCTGACAGCGAGGGGATCGTGTGGCAGCGCGTGGTGATTGGTCAACTAAGGGGGGTGCTCACGTCGCGGTCCGCATAGGCTCCATCTCCTGGGAGCGGAGGCTATATAAGGCGGTGCGCGCAGGCGCGCGGGAAGTTGGTGACCAGTGAAGACAGAAGACGGAGGAGGAAGAGATAGGGCCCTGAGACACCTAGTCCCGCTGTCCTTGTGAGGACCGGGGCCCTGTGTGGCTCAGAGGCGGGACCTTGGGACCCGGGGCCGGACGTCCGTGTGAGGGCCGGGCCGCGGGACCCAGAGGTCGTGACCCACGCCCAAGCTGGGGTGGGTCTGTAGGTTCCACGGACGCTACGGGGCTGGAGTGCCCGTGAGCGTGTAGCGTGAGCTGTAGTGACCACACGTGTCGAGTGGAACGTGTAGCGTGAGTTGTAGTGACCACACGTGTCGAGTGGAATGTGTAGCGTGAGAAATAGTGACCACACGTGTTATTGTGGAAAGACAAGTGTTAATAAAGTGTGCTACCCGTCAAGTGGTTTCCCGCCGTCATTCAGAATACTTCAACTGGCGTCAGGAGTGAAACAGTCTTCCAGGCATGGATACAAGGAAGACTCGTCGGACTCACGAGATTGACCGCGAGGATAACCACGACGACTCGGGCCAGCAGGCATCAGGGGGAGAGGACGAGGAGATGCCGACGCCGCAGGACCCACCAGGGGCGCCGGACGAGCGGCTGGGGGCTGATGCCGGACTCCGCGAGGCGCACTCCCGTCTGGCATAGCTGCTACTCGCCGCGGCGTCCATCCTGGCGGAGATCACCACGTCGGGAGGAGCAAGGACGTCGGCGGACATTCAACAGACTCGCCTCGCAGATTCCCGCCAAAATTACTTTGCAGTTCCCGCCATTTCTACCACGCGGACATCTTTTGGCGGGAATGGCGAGCAACACGTGGCGGGAGTTCTCCAAGCGCGACCGCTTACGTCATCAGCGCGCGCTATGGACCGCCATCAGCCACCCGCCATAGGGGCCGCCATTTTGCAGACCGACGGTGCGGCGGAGAGGAGCCACGTGGCAGAGGACGACGTCATCTTCCAGCAGCGCCTTCCTACGTTGACAGCCTTCAAGGCGGAAGGCGGGGACTGGGGCGCATTCCAATGCAGGTTTCTGGCGCATCAAGAAATGTCGGCCTGGTCCGACGCTACGGCGCTGCGGGCACTGCCTGCCATGTTGGACGACGACGCGCTCGCGGCCTTCAGGAACGCACAGAGATCGGACCGCTCCACGCTTAAGGCTGCGTTGGGCCTCATGGCCAAGGTCTATGGACCTCCTTCGGCTTGTCGCCATCAGTTTTACGAGCGACGAAAGGCGGACACGGAGACCGCGCTCGCCTACCGCACAGCGTTGTTGGCTCTCGCCGACGCCGCGTTCCCTCGTATGGACGAGGAGGGCCAGGATGCGATGGTCTTGGAGCAACTGCTCAAGTTGGCGCAGGACCTGGGGGTCCCCATCAACACGGCCGACGAAGTTGACATATGTTCATTGCGGGTCGCAACAAGTATCCAGGCGTACGAGGTCCTCAAGCGTAAACAGGGGGTCGTCTGCACTGCTGCCGTGGCCTCAGCTCCGGGCCCGGTGGTCACCGAGCCCCAAGTCGTCTGCCACGGGAGGAGGCGTTCACCGCTGGACGACCGGGGGATTGGAGGTCGGGGGGTCGTTCGCCTCTGCGATCGGCCCGCAAGCTGGAGCAACCGAGACCTCCGACGTCCCTCATCACGTGTTACAACTGCGGCCTCCGGGCCACGTGGCGTCCGGGTGCTGCGCTCCACGTCAGCGCGCCATGGGACCTCGGCTGGACGACGACCAAGGCCCCAAGTCGTCCCTACTACCCCTGGCAAGTCGCGGCACTTCACATGCTCGGCCTACATGCAAGACACACATGGGCCGTCGCTTTGCGGCGGAGGAGGGGCGATTAGGGGTCGGGGATTCGGTTCCGAGAGGGGGGTTCGTGCGGGACCGGGGGGACATTAAATGGTCTGAGTTGGGTCACAGAATAGTGGCTGCGTCGGCCGGTTCATCGGTCGTTACGGGATTCATAGACGGGGTCGAGGTCAGGGTGTTAGTGGACATGGGGGCGTCGGCTTTCCGACCTCATTTACAACATTCTCCCCGTCCAATGTCGACCTCTGCTTCCGGTGGACGTGCCATTTTACGCGGCAAATGGGGGCTCGTTGGGCATTGTCGGGCAGATTTGGGCGACCATTTGTATAGGGGATATTAAATTGTCGGGACCTGTTTTCGTCTCCTCTTCCTTAGCGGTTCCTTGTCTGTTGGGCACAGATTTTTTGGCTAAAATGCCCATTAAAATTCTCATCGATCAACATTGCATTGAGCTACCATCGGGTCGCCGTATTTCATTTTTGTCGAATCCTTCGGAAATACGGACGGCGTGCGCTACGATACAAGCGCTGGCGACACAGACCGTGCACGTGCCCCCGGGTTCGCAGATGTTGATTCCCCTCCGGTTGCGGAAGCCATTGGGTGGGGAGACCTCGGAACAGGGCGTGCTTTGGGTCCATCAAATAGGGCTGTCGGAGGTCTGGATTTGTCGGTGGCTCACATGTTGGTTCGGGCTGACAAGGACCCGTTCGTTATGGTTCTAAACGCTGGTTCGCGGCCGGCCGTTATTCAGCAGGGCACTGTGCTTGCTCACGCGGCACGGGTCCCTGTGGAAGAGCGCCTTGTTGCGCATGTTGATCCCGTCCCGGCGCAGGAAATTCGATCGGGGGAGGACCTTGAATGGGTCGATTCGCTGTGTGCGGATTTGTCAAGGGTACAATTGGGTGCGCTGCGTGCTTTGCTGATTGAATTCTCGGATGTGTTCAGTAAGCACAAATATGACATTGGGTGCATGGACCTGTTGCGCCACCATATTGAAACAGGCGATGCGGCACCGGTCAGGCAGAATCCCTTTCGGCTGAGTCCTGCTGAGAAGGAACACGTTCAGTCGGCCGTCAACGATATGCTGGCGGCCGACATCATTTCGCCTTCATCCAGTCCTTGGGGAGCACCTATCGTGCTGGTTAAAAAGCAAGACGGGTCCTTGCGGTTTTGTGTAGATTTCCGTCGCCTGAATAAAATCTCCGTGGCTGACGCGTATCCGCTCCCCAGAATGGACGAGTCCCTGGACGCATTGTCTGGTGCGCGATATTTTTCTACTCTTGATTTATTATCGAGATTCTGGCAGCTGCCACTCGACGACGAGTCTAAACCTAAGACAGCATTTCGGACCCCAGGGGGCCTGTTCCAGTTTAACCGGTTGCCCATGGGACGTCACTCCGCTCCCGCGACGTTTCAGCGCCTTATGGAGTTTGGTTTTGTCGGGTCTGCAATGGGATACTTGCTTAATTTACCTAGACGATGTCATTGTTTTCAGTAAAACGTTTGAGGAACACCTCCAGCGGTTGAGAGGGGTGTTCTTGCGGATGCGATCGGCTAAATTGAAGTTTAAACCGGCCAAATGCCACCTTCTTCGGAAGTCCGTGAGATACTTGGGCCACATTGTCGATTCTTCGGGGATCTCTACCGATTCCGCGAAGACGAACTGTGTCAGTTCATGGCCAACGCCCACGTCGGTTTCTGACGTCCACAGTTTCATTGGTTTTGCTTCCTACTACCGCCGATTTGTTGAGCATTTCGCCACCATTGCAAAACCCTTGCACGCTCTAACGGCCAAAGGAGTCAAGTTTCGATGGGGGCCGGAGGAGGAGGCCGCGTTCTGCTCCCTCCGGGACGCCTTGGTGGGTGCCCCGCCCTTACGTTACCCCGACTTCACAAGTCCCTTCTTGCTAGATACGGATGCTAGTAACACGGGCATTGGGGGGGTGCTCTCACAGGTCGTTGGGGGAGTCGAACGGGTGGTCGCCTATGGTAGCAGGGTTTTGTCGCCGGCGGAACAGCGCTACTGCGTCACCCGTCGCGAGTTGCTGGCTATTGTCTTTTTTGTACAGCAATTTAGACCATATCTCTATGGCCGTCATTTACGGTCCGGACGGACCATGCGGCGCTTCAGTATTCATTGAGGGTCGCCCAACCCTCGGGCCAATTGTCACGGTGGTTGGAAGTCCTCCAGGACTATCAATTTACGACCACTTACCATAAGGGGTTGCGCCGCACTAACGCGGATGCCCTGTCGTGATTGTCGCCTTGTCCCAAATGTGCGTGCTTAATGGGGTCGGCGCGCTGTAAACCGCCAGGTGCTGTAACCAGGGGTGCGTTGGCCGCGACCGCGAATGCGCCGATGGGTGACGTTCCCGCTACCCCTGCGGGAGGGGACTCGCTACTCTCACTGTCTCTGATTGAGTGGGGCCGACTACAAATGGCTGACAGCTCCCTGCTCGCGTTGCGTCGCAGGGCGGGGGGTCCCGAGGAGGGTCGGATGCGAACTGGCTCCTGGCTGCTCAAGCCGGGCCTGCTAATGAGATGGGACAATTTGTCCCTGCGGCACGCACTCGTTGTGCCTTCCGTTATGCGGGGAAAAGTTGTCCTGGCCGCACACGAACGCCTCTTGCATTTGGGGGTAAACAAAACGCTTGCTCTGCTTCAGCGTGACTATTATTGGCCGGGGATGGGGAGCGATGTGGTAAATATACTGAAGGGGTGTGTAGACTGCGCCAGACGGAAACCACCGCCTGTGGCGTCAAATCCACCGCTGCAGTCTATTCAGGTCTCGCGCACTAACGAGCTCGTTGCGCTCGATATTTTGGGGCCTTTTCCAGTCACGCCTAGGGGTAACAAGTACCTGTTGGTTGGTGTGGAATACTTTACCCAGTGGCCTATGGCGTGGCCACTCGCCAACCAGTCGGCGGCGGCTGTGACGGACGCCTTTGTCCAGGGCTACGTCCTGGACAAGGGGGCTCCCGAACGCTTGCTGATCGACCAGGGAAATCATTTTTCGAGTAAATTGCTGCAGGAGGTGTGCGACCTTTTGGGTACTAAGAAGGTGCGTACCTCCCCGTACCACCCACAGACTGACGGGATGGTGGAGCGACTCCACAGGACTTTGACTTCTATGCTGTGCCAGCAGGTGTGCGAGGCACATGTTGACTGGGACTTGCAGGTCCTGGGGGTCCTCGCCGCGTATAGAATGGCCCCCTATGCAGCTACGGGATTTTCCCCATTTTATCTGATGTATGGTCGGGAGGCCGACCCGCCCATGGAAACTCAGCTGGGACTTTCCGCGCCACGAACAAATTCCAAATTGGCCGAACATATTAAATTTTACATTGCTAAGCTGGCCGAGGCGCGGGAGGCCGCACGGCTTAATTTGAGGTCTCGGCAAATCGCCAACGAGCGCTTGCGTGCACGAAAGGTGTCCGTGCACGATTGGAAACCGGGCGATAGGGCCTGGCTGCACTGCCCTCAGGCACCTTTGGCTACGTCGCCTAAATTCTTGAGGCCATGGCGGGGACCCGTGGAGGTCGTGCGGGTTGCACGCCCCCAGTGTGTTCAGATAAAATGGGGAAAGCGCCGTTGGTACGTTCACCCCTCCCGGCTGAAACCGTTCTCGCCTCCATATGGCCTCCCTTTGTGTCGTGAGGACCGAGCATGTGACGTGACCGACGACCCGAGGAGGGAAATGTCTCCGCCTGATCCTCACATGTCTCCGCCTGATCCGCTCCCAGGTGTCTCGGAACTGACAGCTGCCGACCACCGGCGGCCGGATCCCCGCGACACGGCCGGTCCTTCCAGGCCTGAACCGTGCCTTCCGGGGCTGCAGGAGCCACCAGACGGTCGTCAGCGTCCCGTCCCGTACGATGGACCGGCCAGGCGGACTCGCGCTAAGTCGTGCAACTTTTCCTGATCAAATAAATGAGGGGCCGATGCGGCCGGAGCGTCTCGTCACTGCGTTCCCCATCCGCTCGACCGCTCTATCACCCCATTTGAGGAGCGAGCGGAGGGGGGATCGATAGTTACGGAGACACTGGACACGTTTTTTTCTCGGAATTACTTTTATTGTATTGTTCGTCGGTTTGTACATAGGTTGTTGTCTGGTGTTGTTGTTGACTTTTTATTGTATTGTTTCGTCGGTTTGTACATAGGTTGTTGTCTGGTGTTGTGTCGTTGTGTTGGTTGTTGTTGTGTTACGGGGCACACTGGGGGGTAGGGATTTTGTTGTTGTTATTGTTGTTGTTGTTGTGTTGTTAAGCAGCCGGGCCGGCTGCGAGCTATGTGGGAGGGGGTGATGTAGTGGTGATACGCGCTGGGGTAAGGATCGTGTGGCAGCACATGGTGATTGGTTGTGTGTGTTGGTGACGCGCGCTCACAGTGAAGGATCATAGGTCAGCGTGGGGTCATGGGTTATGAGGCGGTGATTGGCTGGGTGTCGGTGACGCGCGCTGACAGCGAGGGGATCGTGTGGCAGCGCGTGGTGATTGGTCAACTAAGGGGGGTGCTCACGTCGCGGTCCGCATAGGCTCCGTCTCCCGGGAGCGGAGGCTATATAAGGCGGTGCGCGCAGGCGCGCGGGAAGTTGGTGACCAGTGAAGACAGAAGACGGAGGAGGAAGAGATAGGGTCCTGAGACACCTAGTCCCGCTGTCCTTGTGAGGACCGGGGCCCTGTGTGGCTCAGAGGTGGGACCTTGGGACCCGGGGCCGGACGTCCGTGTGAGGGCCGGGCCGCGGGACCCAGAGGTCGTGACCCACGCCCAAGCTGGGGTGGGTCTGTAGGTTCCACGGACGCTACGGGGCTGGAGTGCCCGTGAGCGTGTAGCGTGAGCTGTAGTGACCACACGTGTCGAGTGGAACGTGTAGCGTGAGTTGTAGTGACCACACGTGTCGAGTGGAACGTGTAGCGTGAGAAATAGTGACCACACGTGTTATTGTGGAAAGACAAGTGTTAATAAAGTGTGCTACCCGTCAAGTGGTTTACCGCCGTCATTCAGAATACTTCACAGGTAACAAGCTGAGATTAGGAGCACTCCCTTTAAGTGTGCTCCTAATCTCAGCTCGTTACCTGTATACCTGTATCAAAGACACCTGGGAGCCAGAAATCTTTCTGATTGAGAGGGGGTCAAATACTTATTTCCCTCATTAAAATGCAAATCAATTCATAGCATTTTTGACATGCGTTTTTCTGGATTTTTGTTGTTGTTATTCTGTCTCTCACTGTTCAAATAAACCTACCATAAAAATTATAGACTGATAATTTCTTTGTCAGTGGGCAAACGTACAAAATCAGCAGGGAATCAAATACTTTTTTCCCTCACTGTATGACATTACACTTGTATGCGTATGTGGGGGTGGGGAGGAATGATATTTGAATGGTGTCCCTCTGGGCTATATCTACTTATAAGGGACTGCATTGTTTTTTACTAGGGAGAGGGGGGGGAACAAAACTCTTTCTCGAAAGCTGGCCACAGCATGGGGGGGGAAGGGGTTGTAGTGTGCGCTTGTGAGTTTTTCTGTTGTTCATTCATGCCAGATTTTCCTGGATCTTGCCCTGTACCGGAAAAATTTTGGTTAGGGACTGGGTTAAGCACGCTGTTCGAGAAGGGCACCCATAATTGCCTCAAATTCAAAATTTTAAAATGTATATCTGAGGGACTCCCATTGCTGCCAGAACATCAAACGAATGGTGTAAATGTTTTCCCATTTGCTCAGAATGTTTTTTTGGGGCTGAGATATTAAATGCATGAATTAAGACATACTGCGGCTTTGAAATGTTCAGGGGTTTCAGGCACCATAGGGAGGTGTCGATCGTGGGTAAAACATTGTGGCATTTATTATATTGAAGTGGAAATGTCTAACTAAATTCCACAATATCCATGCATGACCAGAAGGCGTGCAGCTCAGTCTGGGTGGTGTTTTCTGGGCACCTAGAGCAGTCTGGAGAAGTAGAATAAAACTTCATCATCCTCTCACTGGTATTGTATATTCCATGCATACACTTAAATGGAATGGTTTTAAGCGGGACCAATCTGGGACCTGCAGAAGGGACCCGCCATAATTGCGCCCATTTCTGGGAGGGATGGGTTGCCCCGGTGGTATTTTCCATCGCTTTTTAGTTTTTAGTCTGGGCTGGTCTTTCTCAAGGCAAAGGACCCGATAACGCTTATGCTATTTTGTATTAATCATCGCCTGCTGTAAACCAGTGGATGTAAGTTGGAGAAATTCTTGTTTGGGGCTTTAGTGACAGTCTCTCCAATCTGGAAATAATGGAAGTGTGTTGTATCCTAAGCCTTCTTCCATCATTGATATATAATGAATGAAAACACACCAAAGCGCAGCAAACTGCAAAACACCAGGTGTTGTAGTAATGAACGGGAGGAGGGCTAGGATGGCAGAATTTGCAACCTTGCTTCAAGGAAAGATAAGGCCTGATGAACGGGTACCTGTCACCCGTGCAAGGGCAGAGACAGTGGGAGAGTCAGCCAGACAGTTAAGGCAAAAAGCCCAATCATCTATGACCTCAGCACATGGGCGAATAATGGGGCAGTGTCGACTCAAGGCAATGGAAGGAAGCAGAGGCGCCTTTGTCTGGATCACGGCCACAGAAGGCCGGGGGTCATCACTGATTGTGTGTTAGGGATTTCGAGCTAATTGGAACACGTGCACACAGGGAGGAGAAATACGCCTTGTTCTCCTGCAGCTGAGGGAGCAAACCAAAAAAAAAGGCCAAGGAATTAAATTATTAAATAAGTGGGTCAGCTCAAGGCTGTGTACACACGTGAGGGGGCCTTGTCCTGAAATTAATCACACTCCCAGAGCAGAAGGTTGGATGACCACAGTGAGACGAATAAGAGTGTTGTGCATCTCTCAAGGATGCGGGCTCAGCTGAACAGCGAGGCTGCGGGGGACACCAGAAGTTCGTGTTCGCCTAGTTAAGTCAAAAAGCTCAATTATTCTGTATTGCTATTAAAGTCACGTTAAAGTCGGAATTTAACAACAGGGTAGGCTAAAGTTATTGATACAACTCGACCCGAAGCATAACGGGATGAATCACCACCAGGTCGAATATAAAATACATAATAAAAGAGCGATGTTAAACCCAGGGTCGGAGAGAAAGGGAGATCCCGGCCGTCTTTGTATCCCCGCAGCGCGGGATAGGAGTGTATACGCTCGGGGAAACACCTCCACTTGAGTCAAGCACCACGATGGGAAATGACAGACCTTAGGTTACATACAGAATCATAACTGTGAAATGGTAAGGGACAAATGTTAAAACTTTTAATCATTTCTTTGTGCGTCAGCGAGGGTCGGAGGGAGTGTGCCCCTCCCTCCAGGTGGTGCAACACGGACGATTTGTAACGTCTGTGTTTTGGTTCATGAAGAAGGCCAAACAAGAGATAAATCGCACCCAGACAGAGAGACGACCTCGAGGCAATTTGTAACACCTGATTGTTTGCTCGTGGATTTTATGGAGGGAATATGACAACGGAATATACCGTGGGTGATGCACACAAGGACACACGCACGTACGAACACACACATGGACACACCTACACACGGACGGATCCTGACACAGTAAATCAAAAGAAACCCCGCCTTGTGGGCCGGGTCCAAAGGGATTTTTCGGCATAAAAGAAAGGACCCTGAGCATTGGAAATCAGTTCGACCAGGAGGGTCAACTCATCAGCCGAGTTCGACCAGTGGGTCGGCTCAGGAGCTCGACCGGGAGGGTCGGCTCAGGAGCTCGACCGGGAGGGTCGACTCAGGAGCGAGCTGTGACCAACGGGTCGGCTCGACTCATCTTCAGTTCGACCGGGAGGGTCGACTCAGGAGCGAGCTGCGACCAACGGGTCGGCTCGACTCATCTTCAGTTCGACCGGGAGGGTCGACTCAGGAGCGAGCTGCGACCAGCGGGTCGGCTCGACTCTTCAGCTCGTCTGGGACTCAGCCGAGTTCAGCCGGCTCTCGGGGCTCGACTCAAGCGGCTCCCCATCTCCTCTGCAGGCGGGCAAGACCCGCTTGACAGCTCAACTCGGCCTGCGTGGGTCAACCTCTGCCGAGTCGGAGGTCTCTGCTGCCGCGAGAATCGCGGTTTGGCGACGAGGCTCCGTGCTTCCCCTGGTTGACGACCCAACACTGCACGCTGCGAGCGAGCTGTGGGCGCCACCTACCGACCGGGTTCCGAACTACGACAGCGTATCAACAGGCATCCAACCAATTCACCACGGCGACAGGGGAGCGACTGATACGTATTACGCGCACCGCCCCCTCACCACACGACCACCAGGCGTCTGTTTGACATAAAGAACCAACTCCGAACACTGACTATTCAAGACAACTCTTACCACTCAAAAACACTCGAGACCGAGTGATGGCCATCCGTCGTTTATAAGAGTATTCGTAATTTTTATCTTTAATATTTAGTGGGCTGTACTCTTAATCGCATAAATTCCCAACAGATCCATCAATACGAATTGATTCTTGGCACCTCCTTCCGCCAAGCCACGCTCACGTGGGGAGTGGTGGCCCACCAGATCCTTATCAGGTGATCTGGTCCCCAATTAGTAAATTTGATATAAGATAACGATCTTCGGAAAAGGAGCACCGTCGCAGGCCCTTACTCCGAGCCATTCTGTTGTCAGATAACCTGCCGATGTATCTGTTGAGATTGGTGCCTTTAAGAATAATAACTGTTTTTGATTGTGTTTTTTTTATCGCCGTATAATCTTTCAAGTATCTTTCAGTCATAATCGCCGCACGTACTCGCATCCTCTACAGAATATTCAACTGTCCCGTGACCCAAGGTGCTAACAACGTGATAAGGGTTGCGTATGATCAATAAGGAGGGCGGTACTGCGTGAACAATATTGAGTATAATCATTCATTAAAGTTAAGGTTTTTCTTAGCATAGTATTTGCATGTTTTAACGACTCTCTCTCTCACTAACAACCATTGCGTTATGCGGGATACATGTGTCGTTGTCAAAGTGAAATCAGACAATCATTGATGATACTGTATTGATGCCGTGTTGACGTTCCGGGAATGAGAGTTCGCATACTATATCATAGTTGAGGTTGAATTAGTAATAAATTGATTAATACAGAAGTGGTTGTGTGATTCTTTCCTGAAATCTATGCATAAGATCTGCTTCTGCGTTGAGATCTGAACTTGGTGACCTTAATAAACACACTAATACATACTCAGTAAATGTTAAAGCGATAACGGGGTGAACCAGGGGACCTAAAAATAAGCGAGAATGAGACGAACCTAGACAACGATGCCGAGTTAATCTAAGTTAATCTTGCATACTTACACCACACCTGCATAACTGCATACGATTAATTGCCTTATTCCGATCGATAACCCACCCTCGTCACCGAGGCGGGGTCTGGTTATCATAACGACTGGCATTATCATAATTACACCCATGATGAATGATATTTGAATGGTGTCCCTCTGGGCTATATCTACTTATAAGGGACTGCATTGTTTTTTACTAGGGAGAGGGGGGGGAACAAAACTCTTTCTCGAAAGCTGGCCACAGCATGGGGGGGGAAGGGGTTGTAGTGTGCGCTTGTGAGTTTTTCTGTTGTTCATTCATGCCAGATTTTCCTGGATCTTGCCCTGTACCGGAAAAATTTTGGTTAGGGACTGGGTTAAGCACGCTGTTCGAGAAGGGCACCCATAATTGCCTCAAATTCAAAATTTTAAAATGTATATCTGAGGGACTCCCATTGCTGCCAGAACATCAAACGAATGGTGTAAATGTTTTCCCATTTGCTCAGAATGTTTTTTTGGGGCTGAGATATTAAATGCATGAATTAAGACATACTGCGGCTTTGAAATGTTCAGGGGTTTCAGGCACCATAGGGAGGTGTCGATCGTGGGTAAAACATTGTGGCATTTATTATATTGAAGTGGAAATGTCTAACTAAATTCCACAATATCCATGCATGACCAGAAGGCGTGCAGCTCAGTCTGGGTGGTGTTTTCTGGGCACCTAGAGCAGTCTGGAGAAGTAGAATAAAACTTCATCATCCTCTCACTGGTATTGTATATTCCATGCATACACTTAAATGAAATGGTTTTAAGCGGGACCAATCTGGGACCTGCAGAAGGGACCCGCCATAATTGCGCCCATTTCTGGGAGGGATGGGTTGCCCCGGTGGTATTTTCCATCGCTTTTTAGTTTTTAGTCTGGGCTGGTCTTTCTCAAGGCAAAGGACCCGATAACGCTTATGCTATTTTGTATTAATCATCGCCTGCTGTAAACCAGTGGATGTAAGTTGGAGAAATTCTTGTTTGGGGCTTTAGTGACAGTCTCTCCAATCTGGAAATAATGGAAGTGTGTTGTATCCTAAGCCTTCTTCCATCATTGATATATAATGAATGAAAACACACCAAAGCGCAGCAAACTGCAAAACACCAGGTGTTGTAGTAATGAACGGGAGGAGGGCTAGGATGGCAGAATTTGCAACCTTGCTTCAAGGAAAGATAAGGCCTGATGAACGGGCACCTGTCACCCGTGCAAGGGCAGAGACAGTGGGAGAGTCAGCCAGACAGTTAAGGCAAAAAGCCCAACCATCTATGACCTCAGCACATGGGCGAATAATGGGGCAGTGTCGACTCAAGGCAATGGAAGGAAGCAGAGGCGCCTTTGTCTGGATCACGGCCACAGAAGGCCGGGGGTCATCACTGATTGTGTGTTAGGGATTTCGAGCTAATTGGAACACGTGCACACAGGGAGGAGAAATACGCCTTGTTCTCCTGCAGCTGAGGGAGCAAACCAAAAAAAAAGGCCAAGGAATTAAATTATTAAATAAGTGGGTCAGCTCAAGGCTGTGTACACACGTGAGGGGGCCTTGTCCTGAAATTAATCACACTCCCAGAGCAGAAGGTTGGATGACCACAGTGAGACGAATAAGAGTGTTGTGCATCTCTCAAGGATGCGGGCTCAGCTGAACAGCGAGGCTGCGGGGGTCACCAGAAGTTCGTGTTCGCCTAGTTAAGTCAAAAAGCTCAATTATTCTGTATTGCTATTAAAGTCACGTTAAAGTCGGAATTTAACAACAGGGTAGGCTAAAGTTATTGATACAACTCGACCCGAAGCATAACGGGATGAATCACCACCAGGTCGAATATAAAATACATAATAAAAGAGCGATGTTAAACCCAGGGTCGGAGAGAAAGGGAGATCCCGGCCGTCTTTGTATCCCCGCAGCGCGGGATAGGAGTGTATACGCTCGGGGAAACACCTCCACTTGAGTCAAGCACCACGATGGGAAATGACAGACCTTAGGTTACATACAGAATCATAACTGTGAAATGGTAAGGGACAAATGTTAAAACTTTTAATCATTTCTTTGTGCATCAGCGAGGGTCGGAGGGAGTGTGCCCCTCCCTCCAGGTGGTGCAACACGGACGATTTGTAACGTCTGTGTTTTGGTTCATGAAGAAGGCCAAACAAGAGATAAATCGCACCCAGACAGAGAGACGACCTCGAGGCAATTTGTAACACCTGATTGTTTGCTCGTGGATTTTATGGAGGGAATATGACAACGGAATATACCGTGGGTGATGCACACAAGGACACACGGACGTACGAACACACACATGGACACACCTACACACGGACGGATCCTGACACAGTAAATCAAAAGAAACCCCGCCTTGTGGGCCGGGTCCAAAGGGATTTTTCGGCATAAAAGAAAGGACCCTGAGCATTGGAAATCAGTTCGACCAGGAGGGTCAACTCATCAGCCAAGTTCGACCAGTGGGTCGGCTCAAGAGCTCGACCGGGAGGGTCGGCTCAGGAGCTCGACCGGGAGGGTCGACTCAGGAGCGAGCTGCGACCAACGGGTCGGCTCGACTCATCTTCAGTTCGACCGGGAGGGTCGACTCAGGAGCGAGCTGCGACCAACGGGTCGGCTCGACTCATCTTCAGTTCGACCGGGAGGGTCGACTCAGGAGCGAGCTGCGACCAGCGGGTCGGCTCGACTCTTCAGCTCGTCTGGGACTCAGCCGAGTTCAGCCGGCTCTCGGGGCTCGACTCAAGCGGCTCCCCATCTCCTCTGCAGGCGGGCAAGACCCGCTTGACAGCTCAACTCGGCCTGCGTGGGTCAACCTCTGCCGAGTCGGAGGTCTCTGCTGCCGCGAGAATCGCGGTTTGGCGACGAGGCTCCGTGCTTCCCCTGGTTGACGACCCAACACTGCACGCTGCGAGCGAGCTGTGGGCGCCACCTACCGACCGGGTTCCGAACTACGACAGCGTATCAACAGGCATCCAACCAATTCACCACGGCGACAGGGGAGCGACTGATACGTATGACGCGCACCGCCCCCTCACCACACGACCACCAGGCGTCTGTTTGACATAAAGAACCGGCTCCGAACACTGACTATTCAAGACAACTCTTACCACTCAAAAACACTCGAGACCGAGTG
This sequence comes from Lampetra planeri, assembly GCF_965212315.1. Taxonomy (NCBI): domain Eukaryota; kingdom Metazoa; phylum Chordata; class Hyperoartia; order Petromyzontiformes; family Petromyzontidae; genus Lampetra; species Lampetra planeri. Next base: position 23,315,411 of record NC_136108.1, on the reverse strand, counting down.
ATGGCCATCCGTCGTTTATAAGAGTATTCGTAATTTTTATCTTTAATATTTAGTGGGCTGTACTCTTAATCGCATAAATTCCCAACAGATCCATCAATACGAATTGATTCTTGGCACCTCCTTCCGCCAAGCCACGCTCACGTGGGGAGTGGTGGCCCACCAGATCCTTATCAGGTGATCTGGTCCCCAATTAGTAAATTTGATATAAGATAACGATCTTCGGAAAAGGAGCACCGTCGCAGGCCCTTACTCCGAGCCATTCTGTTGTCAGAATACCTGCCGATGTATCTGTTGAGATTGGTGCCTTTAAGAATAATAACTGTTTTTGATTGTGTCATAATCGCCGCACGTACTCGCATCCTCTACAGAATATTCAACTGTCCCGTGACCCAAGGTGCTAACAACGTGATAAGGGTTGCGTATGATCAATAAGGAGGGCGGTACTGCGTGAACAATATTGAGTATAATCATTCATTAAAGTTAAGGTTTTTCTTAGCATAGTATTTGCATGTTTTAACGACTCTCTCTCTCACTAACAACCATCGCGTTATGCGGGATACATGTGTCGTTGTCAAAGTGAAATCAGACAATCATTGATGATACTGTATTGATGCCGTGTTGACGTTCCGGGAATGAGAGTTCGCATACTATATCATAGTTGAGGTTGAATTAGTAATAAATTGATTAATACAGAAGTGGTTGTGTGATTCTTTCCTGAAATCTATGCATAAGATCTGCTTCTGCGTTGAGATCTGAACTTGGTGACCTTAATAAACACACTAATACATACTCAGTAAATGTTAAAGCGATAACGGGGTGAACCAGGGGACCTAAAAATAAGCGAGAATGAGACGAACCTAGACAACGATGCCGAGTTAATCTAAGTTAATCTTGCATACTTACACCACACCTGCATAACTGCATACGATTAATTGCCTTATTCCGATCGATAACCCACCCTCGTCACCGAGGCGGGGTCTGGTTATCATAACGACTGGCATTATCATAATTACACCCACTCGCATAATTACTACGATTACCTCTCGAATTGGCATAATTAAATGTGCATAATTACATAAATTAACATATTTCCGGATAATTACACATTTGGCCACATTTCATTTGATTATTATTATTTTCACTGAATATTCATAACCCACATATACAACATAATAATTTCACCCACGCACGCATACAACACATCAAAATTTTCATAACCAACATATACAACATAATGGGAGCTCGTCCGGGATCTCTCGCAGACAGTTTATGCATGAATTCAGGAACGAATCACTGTTGTGTTAATCAAAGTGTTGTGAACTAACGTTGCTTTGTGATTGTAAACGGGGGTATACACGCGCTCTGAAGGGAAATACCAGAGTAGCAGAGTATAACAAAGACAGCTGGGCTGAGATTATTCGCTCGAGTTGAACTGACGCATCCTGTGATACAATTGTTTATATGTGCTCTGAAGGGGAATTCTAGAGTAACTCACGCCGCACATGAGATGTTAGAATTAAGATACACTCTTAAGTCTATTAACCACACTACGTAATAGAGATGGCGCAGGATCCACAGCATTCTGAGTTTGACACACCAACGCATAACACTGATACAGAGTGGACCTCTGAGGAGGAGATGGAATCTATGGAAAAACAATATCGGGAATTTGTGTTAAAACGTACTGGACGGACTGCTAGCCAGCAGACGGAGCAGAGAGATATATGGGAGGGGTGCCATACAGAAGATGTTAAGGCTCATAGAAGGAAACTACTTAAGGACGTGATGAAATGTGGCAAAGCCAAACGTGACGTAAAAATTGCAGAAATAGCGAGGGTAGACTCGTATCTCCTCGCACAGACAGACAGAGAAAGATTATGGAATGAGGAAAAATTTGAAAGGGAAAGACAAGAGAAACTGTCCTTAATGGAGCAGGTAAAGAGTCTGCACGCCCTCGTGAGAGAGAAAGAATCCGCACTAAATGCACCAGTGAAACACCCAGACGCTGATACACAGAACACATACGGGAGTAACAATTTACCACACTCCGAGCCACGTGGACGTAGCCCAGGGCCAGATCCCACAATGAGTATGGCTACTGTGCAAAGCAATTTTGATGAAGTAACACCCTCGCAAATCGAGGAGAGAGAAGAGGAAATAATAATACAAACGGGAAAACATGAGGCCGACCACCCCAACGTTAGAGAGAGACAAATAATTAACCCTAAGTCATCAGGATACACTGTAATGATAGGGCGGAAAAGGGCGGAGCTGGTGCAAGACGGGAAACATGACATAAACAGCACACCAGGCAGACGCACGCTACGCAAGTATGACCGACATGATGCAGATGACAGAGACAGCTCACCAGAGAAACGCACCTCGCACAAACACGACCAACACGACACGGGTAACAGGAGCTCACCAGAGAGACGCCCATCACACAAGCATGAGCCATGGGATAAGCAGAAATCACCGAGCCAAGTTGACCCACGTTACAGGTGCAAAAGGCACTACAAAAGTTATGTTAAGCAGAGCCACCGTGATGGTGACGGCTCATCTGACACTGACTCCTCTGACGATGACCAACACGACACGGATAACAGACACAGCTCACCAGAGAGACGCACCTCACGTAAACATTATCAACGCGACATGGGTAACAGAGAGAGCTCACCAGAGGGACGCATGACCCGTAAAACTCACCCACGCAAAACCACCCGCACCACAAATGACAGAGACAGGAATCCCGATAACCATGAAGCACGAGACAAACATAAATACAACACCTCACCTAGCAGGCACCACACACGTAGTAGGCAGCATGAAGGTCAAGGACAAAAACACTCACCACATAGACACCGCTCAAGGAGACCACGCACACCAACCCACAAGCACGAATCACAAGACCCACGTAAGGAAAACAAGAGACACAAGCAACGGGACAGATACGAATCCTCGGACAGAGGGAGATCACGACACAGACACGGGAAACATGACAACAGTGATAGTAGAGACAAGGGTAGCTCAAGTGAGCACTCCTCAGGAACCGACACCACTGATGACGAACAACACACTTTTAACAGTAAGATACTAAAACTAATGGACAAAGCACTCGTGAGAATTCCCTATTTCGATCCACATAACAAGAACAGGGACATACACACTCACATAGCTACCGTAGAACAGGAGGCTAAGATCCGGGGTCTGGGTAAATCAGCAGAAAAGGCATGTTTATTATCAAGGAGCCTACATGAACCCGACAGACCATGGGTAGCCTCCCTGCCAAATAGGGTGAAGAGTGACTTTAAACAATTGAGCCGAGCAGTAGTTAAGAGATTTGGGGAATACTCCACACTATCCGAAGGATTGAACGCGGCAAAGTTGATGACCCAGCGTGTAGACGAAGACCCACGAGATTATCTCCTACGCCTTAAGAAAGCATATTACGCAGGGGACGTGGACAATGCCCAGGGAGATAAGACAGTCTTAAAAGTGATGTTCTTTCAATCATTGAGACCTGAAATAGTGAGAATAGTAGGAATGATGTTGGACCCCGAGACTGCCTCCCTACGCCAGATTGAAAGCAAGGCCCACACGGCCTGGGTGAACGGACGGAAAACCACTAGCATAGCCAAAACCCACATCGTCACCAGAGATAAAGAATGCCTCGATCTGGAGGGAAGCGAATCTCCAAGGAATAATATTAGCGCCACACGGGGTGGACATGAATTCCCCCAGGAGAGGGCGCCTAACCCAATGGAATCAACACCCGTCCACAACACGCTGAATAACGTTCCACGTGAGGGGAGGAACGAGACCAGAGGAATCTGGCACTCACAGCCGCCACCACCATGGAATGCAGAAGAGGGCGGAGGCTGGAATTATGGAGGAGGAAAAGCGAGTGACGGGCCATACCTACCCCGCGGAGGCCGACGCCCACCAAACCAGTCACCATATCGTCCCCCACTGCCGCCTCCACTAACAATAGAGCATAGACCACCGTTAGCTAACAGGAATCGATATGCTCACCACATTAGGATGGAAAAAGAGCTCCTAGGGAGTATGAAGATTCCCATGCAAATAGCGAAGGGAAGAATACCAACTATACCCACACAGGAGGAGGACACACCCAGCGCAAAGGTAACCCAAGTGAACGTAGGGAAGACAAGAAGCCCCGAAGCAATCACCGAAGTGGTACCAGAGGGAAAAGGGTACCATCTGGGGGAATTGATTCCCGTAGGACCAGTCGGACGAGTCCACGTGTAAGTAATACTGCAAGACACCCTGACCAGCCAGGGCCTTTGTGATACTGGAGCAGAAATATCCATGATATCCAGAGAATTATTTGACGAACTCCAGACTGCCCTCCAGAGGAAGAATGAAACACTACAGATGATGCCAAGTAAACTTACCTACTCAGGATGTGAAGGGACCCACATGCGACCATTGGGCAAAGTTATGACGAAGTTGACGTTCAACAAAATCAACATGAACCATCCCCTATATGTCGTACGGAACCCCGGAAAAGAGCTGATCATTGGGATAGAACTAATGAATCGCCTGAAACCCATTATGAACCTTGAATCCCGACAAATTTGGGCACAGTCAATGCCGGAGCAACAAAGGGACTCAGAAGAGGAAGACGTTATGAGAGACTCCACGGGAATCCAAGTGATAACACAAGAGCTCAACGACCTATCAACAACAATCAGGAACGAAGACGAGCTCCCAGCAGGAATTCGAATCACTCAGCTAATGACTAACAGACTGAGAGAAGACCGAAAGGAAGCCGACTTAGAGTCAGTATCACCAAGTGAACGTCCCCTCATGGAGTATATACCGCCCCCTGGAGGCCAAACCGACGAACTGCAAACCGATGAAGGAGAACACAAGGGCAAGAGCGTATTACCCTCGGATGAAGCCAAGGCAACTCAACCGATAGTAACGCAAAAGGAACTTTCAACCGAGCCGCCCGAAACCACGAAGGCCTTGGACCCAGACCCAGGACAAGGAGTCTCCATAATAGAAGAACAAATCGAACAACAAATTGAAGCAGCAGACGCCCTCGAGAACGACACAACGAAATGAGCTTCGTCAACTGCTCCACAAATACCACTTCCTGTTCTCAGAAGACCCCTATGATTGCGGCAAAACCAACCTACACGTGGTATCTATTCCCACACTGGAAGGAGCGCCAGCGGTATATGTGAAACAATACAAGATTCCACTGGCTGCCTACGAATCAATCCAAGAAACCTTGGAGAACCTACTCAAGAAGAATATAATTCGAGAATGCAACTCAACCTACAACTCACCGATTTGGCCTGTATTGAAACCCACAGGCAAGTGGCGACTCACCATCGACTATAGGCAACTCAACAAAACGGTTCCCCTATCTCGATGGCCAATGGCAGAGATCGATCAGAATCTCAACCAAATAAAAGGCGCAAAAATTCTCACCACCATGGATCTATCAAATGGCTTCTGGACCATGCCCGTGAAAGAAGCGGATCAATACAAGTTGGCATTTACATTCAATGGAATACAGTATACTTGGAACCGATGTCCATTTGGATACTCAAATTCACCTACGGACTTTAACATATTCCTACACAAGGCAATGGACGACGCAAAAGAGCGAGGTACCATCGTCTATGTCGACGATATACTGGTCAAGGACTCCTCATGGGAAGAACACCTCGAGAGCCTCCAGCATACCCTCGAGCAGTTAAAGGAAGCAGGCGCAAAGATTTCAATACAAAAAGGACAGTGGGCACGCAAAAGGGTGGACTACCTCGGGCTCCAGGTCGGCACTGAGGGAATGTTACCCCAAACCGAAAGACTTGGAGCCCTCCTCGCACTCAAATCGCCCACCACAGTCACGACCCTTCGGAGCTTCTTAGGGATTTGCAACTACCTTCGACAGTTCGTGGACGACTACGCAGGAATCGTTCGACCCTTAGTCAAACTACTGCAAAAAGACGAACCATGGGAGTGGGGACAGGAACAGGAAGCCGCAGAAAAAGAATTAAAACGACAGATCACAGAGGCATCCTGCCTAGCATACCCAGAGAAAGGGAAAGAATACTACCTGGAGACCGCATACTCAGATCATAGTATCAGCTCGGTACTGTACCAGAGACAGGAAGCAGAGAAACGAGTTATTGCCTATGCCAGCAAAGCCCTCCGGGGAGTGGAGATGAAGTTCTCCGAGTGTGAGAAGGCGATATTTGGAAACATCTGGGCCATACAACATTTTCGGAACTTGTTGAACGGAGAGAAGATCATCCTGGAAACGAATCATGAATCCTTGGCATACCTCAACAGTAAGAAGATTCGGGAGGGCCGCGTAACCAGCAGCCGAATAGCCAGCTGGGCACTGACACTCCAAGGCCTACCAATCACAGTGAAATACGCAAAAAACAAGAAAAGTCCAATGGCCCAAGGTCTTGCCGATTTACATGATTGTACCTTTGACAGCGTAGAAGCAGAGGACGAAAAGATACCTCCGGAGGACAACAGGTACCTGCCCTTCAGGAAGGAGACATGTGCCGACCTACCAGTGGTATACATCGATGGATGCTCCCAGATGAGGGAGAACAGGCTTCACGCTGGGTCAGGAGTCATTTGGGAAACTGGCCCACTCGCAGGGATTCAAGAGGGATTTCAGCTGGGACCAAAGTCAAACCAGTATGCAGAGTTGGTCGGGGTACACATCGCTGTCCAAATGGCATCCGATAACCAAATACGGACCATGGTGGTGTGCACTGATTCCAACTACGTACAGCACAGCTTCCTGCACCACCTACCCATATGGAAAAAAAACGAGATGAAGAACCATAGGAATAAACCAATTCACCATCGAGAACTATTCGAGGCCATAGATAAGATGGTTCAGAACAAGGATATGAAGATATTTTGGAAGAAAGTAAAAGGGCACTCCAAGATACCTGGTCAAGAGAAAACTGGGAACGACCAAGCAGATGCCATAGCAAAAGTGGGAAGCCTGGAAGGCACCCCGTGGAAGCTAGAAGACCAAACCGACAGAGACGGACAACAAGAGTCGACGAACCAAGACATCGCCGTGATAAGACTGGTCACAAGAAGTGGGAAGAACCCGGCAGAAGCTGGAACCAGAGCCCAATTGAACAGTGCCCAGCCTTCCGAAGACCTGATCAGAATGCAACAAGAGGACAAAACACTAAAGACACTCGCCGATCATATCCAAGATCCAGCAGGAAAACCAATCACTACTGACAACTTGAATGACAACAAAGAGCTCGAGATCATGCATAGCCAAATCAAAAGGTTCTCAATGCGGAAAGGGCTACTGGTATACACAAACGAAAAAGACGGTCGACCTAGATGGGTAGTCCCCTCTCAATATCGGGAAATAATGTTACAACACGCCCACAATGAACCGTGCAGCGGCCACCGATGCGAGGTGAATACGGGACAGATGCTGCGACAGGTGGCCTACTGGTCAAAAATGGGGGAAGACATACACAAACATGTGTCCAACTGTCTCGTGTGTTGTAAGTACCAGCCAACGACCTCACAGCATAGGGCACCCCTACAGAGGAGGGGAACAGATTATCCTTGGTCCAAGCTACAAATCGACTGGATAGGACCTGTCAACCGATCAACCAAAGGGAACAAGTACATGCTAACTGTGACCTGTGCATTCTCTAAATGGACAGAGTGTTTACCAGCACCCAACAACACCGCGGAAACGACCGCTATCCTACTGATCAACCAAATATTCAGTAGATGGGGCCTACCGTCAACGATCGATTCAGACAAAGGAAGCCACTTCACAGCCGAGGTTATCACAGAAGTGTGGAAGATGTTGGGAGTAAAAAGACAATTACATGTCGCATACCATCCACAATCCTCAGGACAGGTGGAAAGAGCCAACAGGACCATCGTGAGCCTCCTAAAGAAATATGTGTCTACCACGGGCCGTGACTGGGATACGAAACTACCCCTAGTCTTGATGGCCATGCGAGCCACACCCAACCGAGCTACAGGCAGGACACCCTTCGAGATCATGACAGGGAGGCTAATGACCCTCCCAGTACACCTGTTATATGTCCCAGCGGAGGACGAGACCCCGACGGCAATGACGCCAACTGAATACCTGACGGGACTCAATAGTCACCTACAGAGCACATTCGCTATGGTCAGGGACCAGTTGCAAGTAGAGGCTCAGGGGAGCAAAGCATACTATGACCAAAAAGCCAGCCACGCAGAATACCAGCTAGGAGACCAGGTGTGGTACCTCAATTACGAGAAAAGAAAACAGAAGTGCAGGAAATTCCTGCCTTCCTGGACAGGACCACACGAGGTTGTTGACAAAATGTCCCCAGTCGTATATCAGCTAAAAATCACAAAGACAGGAAGAGAGCAGCAATACAAGTGGGTGCACATCAACCAAATCAAACCGTACCCGGTGCTGGTGGAGCAAGATAAGGAATAAAGGTGGAAAAGGGGGGGGGGAACTAAACTAATGGGCATATCACACTACGATAATATGTAACATGTTTTCCAGGAAATGGCAGCCCTCCTGCTCACGCTCCTGCTAACGTACCTTGCCAAGCTAGAAGGGAGCCAAGGCCTGATGATGCCACCCAAGAATAACCGTAGAAACTATCTTTTTAACGATATCTCCTATAACACGTAGTCAATAGAATAATTTCTCCCTCCCTTATCGTTTTCCCTTCCTTTAGAATATTTTTTTTTCCCTCTCTCTTGTCACATATAACCATGTTAAGTTGTAACACGTACGCGCGCGTTGTAAGGAAATAGCAGCAAAACTTGAGGACAATCGATGGTTCATGATGGAAGAAGGGTATACATATTTTTTTTAAAAATAACCCGTGGCCATTTGACCACTGGCCATTTTTAAAAGGGCGGAATGTTGTATCCTAAGCCTTCTTCCATCATTGATATATAATGAATGAAAACACACCAAAGCGCAGCAAACTGCAAAACACCAGGTGTTGTAGTAATGAACGGGAGGAGGGCTAGGATGGCAGAATTTGCAACCTTGCTTCAAGGAAAGATAAGGCCTGATGAACGGGCACCTGTCACCCGTGCAAGGGCAGAGACAGTGGGAGAGTCAGCCAGACAGTTAAGGCAAAAAGCCCAACCATCTATGACCTCAGCACATGGGCGAATAATGGGGCAGTGTCGACTCAAGGCAATGGAAGGAAGCAGAGGCGCCTTTGTCTGGATCACGGCCACAGAAGGCCGGGGGTCATCACTGATTGTGTGTTAGGGATTTCGAGCTAATTGGAACACGTGCACACAGGGAGGAGAAATACGCCTTGTTCTCCTGCAGCTGAGGGAGCAAACCAAAAAAAAAGGCCAAGGAATTAAATTATTAAATAAGTGGGTCAGCTCAAGGTTGTGTACACACGTGAGGGGGCCTTGTCCTGAAATTAATCACACTCCCAGAGCAGAAGGTTGGATGACCACAGTGAGACGAATAAGAGTGTTGTGCATCTCTCAAGGATGCGGGCTCAGCTGAACAGCGAGGCTGCGGGGGTCACCAGAAGTTCGTGTTCGCCTAGTTAAGTCAAAAAGCTCAATTATTCTGTATTGCTATTAAAGTCACGTTAAAGTCGGAATTTAACAACAGGGTAGGCTAAAGTTATTGATACAACTCGACCCGAAGCATAACGGGATGAATCACCACCAGGTCGAATATAAAATACATAATAAAAGAGCGATGTTAAACCCAGGGTCGGAGAGAAAGGGAGATCCCAGCCGTCTTTGTATCCCCGCAGCGCGGGATAGGAGTGTATACGCTCGGGGAAACACCTCCACTTGAGTCAAGCACCACGATGGGAAATGACAGACCTTAGGTTACATACAGAATCATAACTGTGAAATGGTAAGGGACAAATGTTAAAACTTTTAATCATTTCTTTGTGCGTCAGCGAGGGTCGGAGGGAGTGTGCCCCTCCCTCCAGGTGGTGCAACACGGACGATTTGTAACGTCTGTGTTTTGGTTCATGAAGAAGGCCAAACAAGAGATAAATCGCACCCAGACAGAGAGACGACCTCGAGGCAATTTGTAACACCTGATTGTTTGCTCGTGGATTTTATGGAGGGAATATGACAACGGAATATACCGTGGGTGATGCACACAAGGACACACGGACGTACGAACACACACATGGACACACCTACACACGGACGGATCCTGACACAGTAAATCAAAAGAAACCCCGCCTTGTGGGCCGGGTCCAAAGGGATTTTTCGGCATAAAAGAAAGGACCCTGAGCATTGGAAATCAGTTCGACCAGGAGGGTCAACTCATCAGCTGAGTTCGACCAGTGGGTCGGCTCAGGAGCTCGACCGGGAGGGTCGGCTCAGGAGCTCGACCGGGAGGGTCGACTCAGGAGCGAGCTGCGACCAACGGGTCGGCTCGACTCATCTTCAGTTCGACCGGGAGGGTCGACTCAGGAGCGAGCTGCGACCAACGGGTCGGCTCGACTCATCTTCAGTTCGACCGGGAGGGTCGACTCAGGAGCGAGCTGCGACCAGCGGGTCGGCTCGACTCTTCAGCTCGTCTGGGACTCAGCCGAGTTCAGCCGGCTCTCGGGGCTCGACTCAAGCGGCTCCCCATCTCCTCTGCAGGCGGGCAAGACCCGCTTGACAGCTCAACTCGGCCTGCGTGGGTCAACCTCTGCCGAGTCGGAGGTCTCTGCTGCCGCGAGAATCGCGGTTTGGCGACGAGGCTCCGTGCTTCCCCTGGTTGATGACCCAACACTGCACGCTGCGAGCGAGCTGTGGGCGCCACCTACCGACCGGGTTCCGAACTACGACAGCGTATCAACAGGCATCCAACCAATTCACCACGGCGACAGGGGAGCGACTGATACGTATGACGCGCACCGCCCCCTCACCACACGACCACCAGGCGTCTGTTTGACATAAAGAACCGACTCCGAACACTGACTATTCAAGACAACTCTTACTACTCAAAAACACTCGAGACCGAGTGATGGCCATCCGTCGTTTATAAGAGTATTCGTAATTTTTATCTTTAATATTTAGTGGGCTGTACTCTTAATCGCATAAATTCCCAACAGATCCATCAATACGAATTGATTCTTGGCACCTCCTTCCGCCAAGCCACGCTCACGTGGGGAGTGGTGGCCCACCAGATCCTTATCAGGTGATCCTTATCAGGTGATCTGGTCCCCAATTAGTAAATTTGATATAAGATAACGATCTTCGGAAAAGGAGCACCGTCGCAGGCCCTTACTCCGAGCCATTCTGTTGTCAGATAACCTGCCGATGTATCTGTTGAGATTGGTGCCTTTAAGAATAATAACTGTTTTTGATTGTGTTTTTTTTATCGCCGTATAATCTTTCAAGTATCTTTCAGTCATAATCGCCGCACGTACTCGCATCCTCTACAGAATATTCAACTGTCCCGTGACCCAAGGTGCTAACAACGTGATAAGGGTTGCGTATGATCAATAAGGAGGGCGGTACTGCGTGAACAATATTGAGTATAATCATTCATTAAAGTTAAGGTTTTTCTTAGCATAGTATTTGCATGTTTTAACGACTCTCTCTCTCACTAACAACCATCGCGTTATGCGGGATACATGGGTCGTTGTCAAAGTGAAATCAGACAATCATTGATGATACTGTATTGATGCCGTGTTGACGTTCCGGGAATGAGAGTTCGCATACTATATCATAGTTGAGGTTGAATTAGTAATAAATTGATTAATACAGAAGTGGTTGTGTGATTCTTTCCTGAAATCTATGCATAAGATCTGCTTCTGCGTTGAGATCTGAACTTGGTGACCTTAATAAACACACTAATACATACTCAGTAAATGTTAAAGCGATAACGGGGTGAACCAGGGGACCTAAAATAAGCGAGAATGAGACGAACCTAGACAACGATGCCGAGTTAATCTAAGTTAATCTTGCATACTTACACCACACCTGCATAACTGCATACGATTAATTGCCTTATTCCGATCGATAACCCACCCTCGTCACCGAGGCGGGGTCTGGTTATCATAACGACTGGCATTATCATAATTACACCCACTCGCATAATTACTACGATTACCTCTCGAATTGGCATAATTAAATGTGCATAATTACATAAATTAACATATTTCTGGATAATTACACATTTGGCCAAATTTCATTTGATTATTATTATTTTCACTGAATATTCATAACCCACATATACAACATAATAATTTCACCCACGCACGCATACAACACATCAAAATTTTCATACCCAACATATACAACATAATGGGGCTCTTGTCCGGGATTTCTCGCAGACAGTTTGTGCATGAATTCAGGAACGAATCACTGTTGTGTTAATCAAAGAGTTGTGAACTAACGTTGCCTTGTGATTGTAAACGGGGGTATACACGCGCTCTGAAGGGAAATACCAGAGTAGCAGAGTATAACAAAGACAGCTGGGCTGAGATTATTTGCTCGAGTTGAACTGACGCATCCTGTGATACAATTGTTTATAAGTACTCTGAAAAGGAATGTCAAAGTAACTCCTGCCACTTGAGATGATAGGATTAAGAATAATTTTTGAATGGGTGACGGGGTACGGGGAACTCGTATTGAAACGTACCGACCAATCTGTTACAAAGCAGTACAGTCAGAGAGACATATGGGAAGGGAGCTGTATCGATAACACGAACACACCTCGGGGGAAACTAATTGACTGGATAAAATGTAACAAAGGCGAACACGATGCAAAAGCTGCAGAGAAGGCAGGACAGGACTCATTCCTCCTCACACAGGCATACAGTCAGGGATGGTGGAATAAAGGAAAATTCGGAAAGGAAACGGGAGAGAAATCGTCTCTAATAAACGAGGAAAAATGTCCCCACACCATCGTAAGGGAGGAGAAATCAGTGCTCGCGACACCAGCGGAACTCACAGACGTGGATCCACAGAATAAGTATGGAAGTAACATTAAATCACACTCATTCGAGAGAAGGGATGGAGAGATACATATGCAAACAAAAACATGTGAGATTGACAACTTCACAGATAGAGGGAAGCAAAATGTTAAAGTAAAGTCGACAGGACGTGCTCCACTAAGGGCAGAGGCAAAAACTGAAGGGAAATGGCAACACGAGCGACACGGCATTGGGCGCGCACACAGAAAATGCACACCGCTTAATCACGCCCCACACAGAACAGATAAAAGTGACAGATTGCCTGATGATAACTTGTTTGATGATGACGCTGACGGCGATCAACTTTCGGAATACTTATTCAACAGTAAAACCCTTAAATTGATGGACAAGGCTCTAGTCAGAATTCCTGATTTTGACCCCCACAATAAGACTATGGATATCCACACACATATCGCGACAGTGGAAGAGGAGGCAATGATTAGAGGGCTGAGGAGACGGGATGAAAAAGCGAGTTTGTTGAAACGAAGCTTAAATAAAGATTCTATCCCATGGGTAAAGTCACTACCACACAAGGTTAGAAATGATTTTAAACAACTGAGCCTGGCAGTGATTCGGAAGTTTGGAGAATATTCGACACTCACTGAGGGGTTTTATGCTGTAAAATCGATGACCCAGGGCATGGACCAAGATCCACGGGACTACCTCGTGCAATTTAAAAGAGCGTATTACGCAGGCGATGTGAATCAATACCACGAAGGAGATAAAATGTTCAAAATTATGTTTTTTGAATCCTTGAGCCCAGAGATTACCGAAAGGGTGAGAATGGTTGTGAATCCAGAAACCGCATCCTTACGCCGCATAGAGAGCAAGGCGTACATGGCATGGTTATACAGAGCTAAGAATCATAATTCGGATCCAGAACACAGGGAGAGGGATAAGGAACCCAGCCTCTCAGAGAGGAATAAAAATCACCGAGCAGTCCCACAATGCAGGACGGAGCAAACACGCACGCACACATGGCAAAATAACCCAGAGAGAGGTTGGCACGAGAATGAGAGCGGCACAAAGCCGAACATTCAGGAGAATCGTAGGAGGGAGAGGTTCAGAGCAGAACCATATCAACACCCCATCCCACGACACACGCAAGGTTCAAATTACGCACAGAGATGGCAAGATAACCACCTAGCGGGAAGGTGTTACACAGACCGCGGAGGTATGGATGCGAACATTCAGGAGAATCGCAGGATGGGAGGTCAAACACAATCGATCCAATTCCGACCAATTCCTCCACCGGCTATACCAGGAGGGAATAGAGGAATAACACAGAACGCGGTCCAAAGACATGATAAACAACCCACAGTGAGCGCGAGCGAGCGGCCAACACGCGCCCCACCCGCCGAGGTATTAAACCCGAAGCTCAATGAGGAATACAAGGACAGGGTTGCATTGAAGCGTGATCGGACAGTACAAAAACCGACAGCAGGGACACGCCCTGAGGAGCGCAGGCATGAGCCTTTGAATGGAAAATATCCAAGGGAAACCAAAATTTATGTGGATCGGAGTGCTAAAATGGAGACGAATGTCCATGACGTATCGGGAATGGTGTTGAAATCCAACACACTCGTAAAAACAAAGAGGGCAACATTACGAGGGACAGAATTAAATCGACACACCGACTCGGCAAATGTGCATGTAATCGCAGAGAGAGCGAATGCCAGTGATGACGGAGTACAGACGTTGGTTGTGTGCGCGAATTCTGATTATGTGCAGCACAATTTTACACCACACACTCCCACGACGCGAGAGAGTGAGAGGGGAAATTACAAAAACGAACCGGAAAACCGTGATCGAATGATCAAAGTGATAAGTGGTAAACCAGACACTCAGAACTTGGTAAAAAGATTGCCAGGATGTAACAGGAGGGAATTAACGCAAAAATGCGTTCGAAACCGCTACCTAGCGTTTCCCAGGATTTAGCAAAAACAAAAAAATTAATATCCGTCGGAGTTATGAGGGATGAGAACCATGTAACTGGTGATATCGATGTTAAAGTTTTGTGGTATTTTTTTTTTGCTTATTTCAAATGTAACCATGTTACGATTGTGATACATATGCGCGCGTCGTAAGAATAACCGCCGAGTGAGGGTGGCTTATAGATTCATAACACAAAAAAAGGGGCATTTACTTGGTTTGGAAATTCGCCAGTGGCCAAATCGACCCCTGATAATTTTCAAACGGGCGAATTGTTGTGTCTATCCTTTTTAATTAAGAACAATTCAAAAAAATATAATAATATTTTTAAATTTATATATATACCTTTTTTTTTATTAATTAATGAAAACAACTCACTTCTCCTCACAAGAACACCAGGAATCCATGAAACATGGAGGGCGGTTAAAATGTTGAGAGTTCGGTCACAAAGAGGTCATGGACATCCAAATGGACAAAAGATGTATGGACTAGCCTCCCAAGACATCTGGAGATATACAGAAAAGGGCAGAATAAATAACGGTTGGAACTTCGCGTTTTCTTAACGTTTTCCTTACCGAAAAGTAGAAACTTAACAAAGATAATTAACCAACAAACAATAATATTTTTTTTCTATTATTATATGTTTCCTACCTACACGACCTTCCAAAAAAATAAAAATAAAAACTAAAGAGTACGAATTCCAGAAAGCTTAAGTGCATAGTACACTTAACCTTAGGACATTAAAAAATTAACTCAGAATAAAACACCAATCTCTGGGGAACTAAACTAATGGGCATATCACACTACAATAATGTGTAACATGTTTTCCAGGAAATGGCAGCCCTCCTGCTCACGCTCCTGCTAACGTACCTTGCCAAGCTAGAAGGGAGCCAAGGCCTGATGATGCCACCCAAGAGTAACCGTAGAAACTATCTTTTTAACGATATCTCCTATAACACGTAGTCAATAGAATAATTTCTCCCTCCCTTATCGTTTTACCTTCCTTTAGAATATTTTTTTTTCCTCTCTCTTGCCACATATAACCATGTTAAGTTGTGACACGTACGCGCGCGTTGTAAGGAAATAGCAGCAAAACTTGAGGACTATCGATGGTTCATGATGGAAGAAGGGTATACATTTTTTTTTTTTAAATAACCCGTGGCCATTTGACCACTGGCCATTTTTAAAAGGGCGGAATGTTGTGTATTAGCCTTCTTCCAAAATTGATATTAATAATATTTGATATTTTTATATATTATCTTTTTACTTGTTTTTATATAATGAATGAAAACACACCAAAGCACAGCAGACTGCAAAACACCAGGTGTCACTAAGTAATGGACTGGAGGAGGGCTAGGATGGCAGAATTTGCAACCTTGCTTCAAGGAAGGAGGGGGCCTGATGAACGGGCATATGTCACCCGTGCAGGCGGCAGAGACAGTGGGAGAGTCAGCCAGACATAATTAAGGCAAAAAGCCAACCATCCTGCATGGTTTTAAGGAATTAAATTATTAAATCCAGGGTGAGTGGTCAAATGAAGTGGGTCAGCAACGCTGTGTGCACAGGGGAGGGAGCTAATTAACAACCCTGCACGGCTGAACGTGAGGGGGCCTTTGACCTGAAATTAAGAATAACACTCCCAGAGCAGAAGGTTGGATGGCCACAGTGAGACGAATAAGAGCGTTGTATATCAAGGATGCAGACTCAGCTGAATAGCAAGGCTGCAGGGGTCACCAGAAGTTCGCGTTCGCCTAGTTAAGACAAAAAGCTCAATTATTCTGTATTGCTATTAAAGTAACGTTAAAGTCGGAATTTAACAACAGGGTAGGCTAAAGTTATCGATATTCACACCCACTCCAATTAAACCAGGCCAC
Organism: Lampetra planeri; assembly: GCF_965212315.1. Taxonomy (NCBI): domain Eukaryota; kingdom Metazoa; phylum Chordata; class Hyperoartia; order Petromyzontiformes; family Petromyzontidae; genus Lampetra; species Lampetra planeri. The sequence continues at coordinate 23,298,631 of NC_136108.1, read as the reverse complement.
AAGTTACGCCTACTGAACCATCACCATCATTAAGTCAATATGAAATGTTATTTCCATACTTTAATATACAACTCGACCCAAAGCATATGACAATCAGAACCTTCCTAAGTCAAAATTGAATCGCACCCAGACAGGAGCGAATAGTCGATATAAGGTTGAAGAGGGTATGAACAATAAGAGCGCGGCGAACTGCAAACGTAAGCAAAAGCCGGGAACGACACCAACCCAGCGACACCAGCCCAGCAACAGCGAGTCGGGCTTCGACAGGCCATAAAAGTAGGAATAATAACTCCCGGGGTCAGGGGACATCAGAAAAAGCAAGCAGACAAAAACCAGAACTGACTCCAAGGTTCAACCGCCCTCACCTACAAGGAGTGACGGAAATTAATGAGGCCTTGAGTTAACGGCGTCAGCTGGACAGCAACAACAACGGCGAGCAGAGACAGAGTGAGGCAAAGACTGCGAGGCTATGAAATGCAACTTCATGTCAGTAAAGCCGACCAACAAGTTAAGTTAAAGACATCACAATACATAATATCGTACATAACATCAATGTTAACGCTATTCACCGTCAACTATATTCCGCTTATATAACCATGCAGACACCAAGGAATACGAATTCCTAGGATCAAGAAACTTACCCCTTAACCTAAGATATCGGAAATAAGTTAATAATAATAAGCCTATGCATGAAAAGACAAAAGTAAAACTTATGAAAAGCCAGGATAGCGGGATAAATCACCACCAGGTCGAAATAAAATACATAATAAAAGAGCGATGTTAAACCCAGGGTCGGAGAGAAAGGGAGATCCTGGCCGTCTTTGTATCCCCACAGCGCGGGATGGGAGTGTGTATGTGCTCGGGGAGGCACCTCCACTTGGGTCAGGCACCACGATGGGAAACGACACACCTTAGGCTACATACAGAATCATAACTGGGAAATGGTAAGGGACAAATGTTAATTTAAAACTTTTTAACCATGTCTGTGTGCGTCTGTGAGGGTCGGAGGGAGTGTGCCCCTCCCTCCAGGTCGTGCAACACGGACAGAGACGCCTGTGAGACGATTTGTAACGTCTGTGTTTTGGTTCATGAAGAAGGCCAGACAAGAGATAATATTGCACCCAGACAGAGAGACGACTTCGAGGCAATTTGTAACATCTGATTGTTTGCTCATGGATTTTATGGAGGGAGTATGACAACGGAATATACCGTGGGTGATGCACACAAGGACACGGACGTACGGACACACACATGGACACACCTACCTACGGACAGATCCTGACACAGCAAAAATCGAAAGAAACCCCGCCTTGTGGGCAGGACCCAAAGGGATTTTTCGGCATAAAAGAAAGGACCCTGAGCATTGGAAACCAGTTCGACCAGGAGTGTCAACTCATCAGCCGAGTTCGACCGAGCGGGTCGGCTCGGGAGCGAGCTCGACCGGGAGGGTCGGCTCGACTCATCTTCAGTTCGACCAACAGGGTCGACTCAGGAGCGAGCTGCGACCAACGGGTCGGCTCGACTCTTCAACTCGTCTGGGACTCAGCCGAGTTCAGCCGGCTCTCGGGGCTCGACTCAAGCGGCTCCCCGTCTCCTCTGCAGGCGGGCAAGACCCGCATGACAGCTCAACCTCTGCCGAGTCGGAGGTCCCTGCTGCAGCTGACAATCGCGGTTTGGCGACGAGGCGACGACCCAGCACTGCGCGCTGCGAGCGAGCTGTGGGCGCCACCTACCGACCGGGTTCCGAACTACGACAGCGTATCAACAGGCATCCAAACCAATTCAACACGGCAACAGGAGAGCGCCTGATACGTATGACGCGCACCGCCCCCTCACCACACGACCACCAGGCGTCTGTTTGACATAAAGAACCGACTCCGAACATTGACTATTCAAGACCACTCTTACCACTCGAACACACTCGAACCCATAAGCCATCCGTGGCTGTGAAGAAAACACTCGAGACCGAGTGATGGCCATCCGTCGTTTATAAGAGTATTCGTAATTTTTATCTTTAATATTTAGTGGGCTGTACTCTTAATCGCATAAATTCCCAACAGATCCATCAATACGAATTGATTCTTGGCACCTCCTTCCACCGAGCAACACTCACGTGGGGAGTGGTGGCCCACCAGATCCTTATCAGGTGATCTGGTCCCCAATTAGTAAACTCTGTATAAGATAACGATCTTCGGAAAAGGAGCGCCGTCGCAGGCCTTTACTCCGAGCCATTCTGCTGTCAGATAACCTGCCGATGTATCTGTTGAGATTGGTGCCTTTAAGAATAATAACTGTCTTGATTGTGTTTTTATCGCCGTATAATCTTTCAAGTATAATCATTCATTAACGTTAAGGTTTTCTTAGCATAGTATTTGCATGTTAACGACTCTCTCTCTCACTAACAACCATCGCGTTATGCGGGATCCATGTGCCGTTGTCAAAGTGAAATCAGACAATCATTGATGATACTGTATTGATGCCGTGTTGACGTTCCGGGATTGAGAGTTCGCATACTATATCATAGTTGAGGTTGAATTAGTAATAAATTGATTAATACAGAAGTGGTTGTGTGATTCTTTCCTGAAGTCTATGCATAAGATCTGCTTCTGCGTTGAGATCTGAACTTGGCGACCTTAATAAACACACTAACACATACTCAGTAAATGTTAAAGCGATAACGGGGTGAACCGGGGACCTAAAATATAAGCGAGAATGAGACGAACCTAGACAACGATGCCGAGTTAATCTAAGTTAATCTTGCATACTTACACCACACCTGCATAACTGCATACGATTAATTGCCTTATTCCGATCGATAACCCACCCTCGTCACCGAGGCGGGGTCTGGTTATCATAACGACTTGCATTATCATAATTACACCCACTCGCATAATTACTACGATTACCTCTCGAATTGGCATAATTAAATGTGCATAATTACATAAATTAACATATTTCCGGATAATTACACATTTGGCCGAATTTCAATTGATTATTATTATTTTCACTGAATATTCATAACCCACATATACAACATAATAATTTCACCCACGCACGCATACAACACATCAAAATTTTCATACCCAACATATACAACACAGTCCATCCTGGAAGAGAAGTGTCTGATACTGCATGACAGCTATATTTTAGCAGCACATATATTGTATCAGTTTTTTGTGCCAGCTCCATAGATGGGACAGTATTATACTCCAGCAGAGGAACATTTAGCTCTTGAGGGCCCTGTCTCTTGGTATGAATGTATAGGTCCAGAACACTCTTTTGTGGTTGCAGTGTCCTTACACCTTTTCTGATGAACACAGTCTTCCTATGGTCTTCGCTTTTCATTTTACTCTGAACCATTATACCATTGGTGTGGTGGGTAGTACCTCGTCCAGACAGGGTCTCCTCCCCAAAGTCAATGTTATCCCACACCAAAACGGTTGGATGCTGCTTTGACATACACTTTGGTATATCTGTTATTGTAGCCAGCTGATATTCGGCTAAGGCTGTCTCAAAACCAATGGTACTTGATGTTGATATGCAGTGTCCAAGTCTGCTCAGAATATCTAACAATTGGGAAGAGCCGGTTAAGTGCCTAACGGTCAGTCCTAATGCAAGGGATTTAGGTATAGGCTTTTACCACTTGATGCCAGGTATACTATGTCTTGGCAGATGGACAGTAATCTCCTGTTGGTATCCTCAGGCAACTGTACTTTCTTATCAAACATAGGTTCATCTGAGGCTCCAGTACACCAGGCAATCAGATTGGACAGCTCCACAGGTACCATGGTATCTGCTGCATCAATATTCAGATCTGTTGACAGTGGTGGCCATGGCATTGTCATACCAGAAGTACCTCGCATAGCTTGTTGCACTATGATGCCAGCAGAGAACAAAGTATGCTTTCTGTCTGAACTGTAGACCTCATGTGTTGTGCAAGGTGCAGTGTCACGAGAGAGTTCACCGATATCTTCTGCACTGTCACTATCTTTTTCAGTCTCAGTACTTGAGGTCGACATTGGCTCCATAAAGTCTGTAGCTGACAGTCCTTCACAAAACACCATCTCGCTGAGATTCCATCTCACAGGTTTATGGAAGAGTAGTTATGTATAATCTCGCTGTAGGAAACGCTTCAGCAGATCGGACCTGTAAAATAGAGATACCTTTTTAGTGACTTAATTGTGGGTGAATAAAATATTTTTCAATTTCACATTTAACCAGGAGCACGAGATACGAGGAATAAGAGATATTTGTCATAGAAGAAAACAATACAACAATTCATAATTTCACAGAAAACAAATCACTGTTCTAACTTGGGATTTTATAGCCAACATTTATGTGGGAACACAAAATTCACAATTGTATAATTATTACCTGTGTAATAAAGGACTCGATCCTGGTTCTGTCTCTGTCGTCCTTTATTCGGGTTCTTACACCTTTCCCGCACGGCCCTCGCTCAGAGCTCTCCCCTTGGCAGCTCCATAGCTGCTCTCGCTCCCGTAGCCTCCACACCTCTGCAGCTCCACTGCAGACCCCCTGTGCAGTCCTCCGGCTGCCCTCACTGCAGCTCCATCGCTGCCCTCACTGCAGCTCCACCGCTGCCGTCGTTCCTCCGTGCTTGGTCACCGCTGGCCGATGGTGCCAAGTCTTACCCTCTGTGTATGTGGCGATCTCGCCACTCCTCGACCTCCGCCCTGCGTGGCCTCACTCTAACTCTGTCTCCCACACTCTCTCTTCCATCCCGCTGGCTGGCGCCGTCATGAGCCCCTCAGCCACCAGGCTGAGGCACGGCGACCACCCAACGCGGTCTCCACTCTTCACTCCCCCGACTCCCAGATGTCTTCCTGTCTCCCCGCTATAACATCTCCCCCCACGTGACCCTGACTCCTCCCTCTCGGATCGTCACATCCGGCCCGCCCATTTACGCCCGCATTACACCTGCATGATCTAACGTCATATCCTTCTTCTTCTTTTATAGCCTTACAAAGCAACTGCACAAGCCTCGTCATCCGGAGAATTTCTTGCTTCTCGATTAGGCGATCCTCAATCACTGTTTTGCAGAATGCTTTTTGTAGCCTCTCTGATACTGCAGGACATTTGAGTAACGTGCTCTGAAATAGGAAAACAGAAAGTCATAATGAGTCACCTGCAAAGCAACTATTCTCTGATAGGCAAATGAAAACATGTACAATATGTCAGGATGAATGAGTTTGTGTGTTTTAGAGTGTGAGTGCGGGTAAACAGATGCAAATTAGTCCATGAATACAATCCGCGTGGCGTGTTTATATGCATGAGTCTTATGTATGTTAACCTCTTAACCCCCACCTGAACCGAGCACATTTTCTCCAGTTTGGCAACCCAAAACATAAAAGCTTAAAAAAAGCATCAAAATAACGACGAAAAACAGGATGAAAACACAGCAAAAAGTGATAAAGACAAGGCGAAAACATGACAAAAAGCTATGAAAATAAGCAATGAAAAAGCAACAAAAAACCGACAAAAACATGACAAAAGGCCACAAAAAAGTGACACAAAAACGTGACGAAAACGCAACAAAAATGTGACAAAAATGCGGCAACAATGTGACAACAAAGTTACAATCACTTTAGTAGGTCATAGCTTTCAAATGAGGCATTACGCTGAGAGTGCCTTGGTTTCTATGTTTTTTTAGGCATTACACTGTTGCTCTCCAGTTGAGAAGATTTTAGATTTGGGTAAAGCCAAAATGGAAAAAATGCACTCGGTTCAGGCAGGGGGTAAGAGATTAATTAACACGCATTGTCACGACCAAATAAACAAGTATTTAATTAAATTTGAATATCAAATGTCACTAAAATTTAATTTTAAATAGTCTTGGTCCTTTTGTATGTGTAGTGACATAAGAAGGGAGGGGCTGCTGGGGGCTCTGGGTTCCCAGGCGAGTCCAGATGCTTAAGCCTCTGGGCGCCAGGCGCTGGGTTCCCAGGGGGTCCAGATGCTTAAGCCTCTGGGCGCCAGGCGTTGAGTTCCCAGGCGCTCAATCCCCTGGGCGCCGCCAACGGGGGGTGGCTGTGTGTGCTCTGTGGGATGTCTGGTGGCGCACACGGCCCCACCCCTCGTTGGACCAGGCATAAAAGGAGAGCTCCCTGGACGATCGGGGCCCAGTTGTTACTCAAGACCCAAGACCCACGACCAGCCATCTGAAGACCCTGGGATGCTGTGAGAGCCAGTGGTGGGACTCTGGAACTCCCGACTCTACGACCTTGTGAGGGCGAGTTCCAGAGCGTAGCCAGAGTAGAGTATCTAGGCTGTGTAGCTAAGCTGTGTACCTAGGCTGTAACAGAGTATCAGGACTGTTGGAGAGTTGGACTGTTGGAGTGTTGTATTGTAATAAAGAAGTTACCTCTACAAGTGTCTCCGGAATCCGTTACATTTGGCGTCAGAAGTGGCAATGGAGACAAGAGGTGAACCACGTACCTTCAGTCCTGACGGCGATGAAGAGGAGCAGGCAGCGATGGGGCGGCCAATGCCGGCCGACAGCGACGCTGCACCGCCGGCCGACAACAACGCCGCACCGCCGGCTAAGCAGCTGTCTGCTCCGCCGACCGTCCCCTTTCCAGCATCGGGAGCAGAGATGGAGGAGGCGCTGCTTCGCCTCACAGAGCTGCTCTGCGCCACCGCCTCCCTCCGGGGCGAGATGCGGTGCTCGCGGCCGATGGCGGGAGGGAGAGAGGAGGCGCGGCGCTCGCCCGAGCCCGCCGCCGCCATTCCCCCCACGGATGTGAGGGATACTTCCAGGAATGACATCACTTCCACCGGAGGAGCAGTGACCGCTGGGAGCGACGTCACTTCCGGGCCCAGCGTGGGCCAACCCGGAGACGCCTCGTCATCAGCGCTGCGTTCCTCACCGCCGGGTGACAGCTGTTTGCAACCTAGCAACGCCGCGTCATCAGCGCTGCGACCTTCACTGCCAGACGACAGCTGGCTTCAACCTAGCATACCGCGTCATCAGCGCTGCGACCGGACAGTGAAGGCGCCATTCTTACTGTAACCAGCGCCGGTGCCAGCACATGGACCGACACGCTGGTCGCCGCCTTTGCTGCTCTGGCCAAAGGTTGGAGGTCGGGAGACCAGGCCCCTGACACTTCGTACATTTTACGCGCTCCGGATTAATGATTTTTGTTGATATTTTCTTCGTTGTCGTCGGGGAGTCGTGACTGTTGTTGGGTAAACTGTGTGGAGCTTCGCTCGTGAGTGTTGTCAATGTGTGTGCGAAACTTTGCTTGTGATTGTTAACAATGTATGGTTTGTATTGAACTTTGTTCGTGATTGTTAATGTATAGCTTGTGCTGTCATTGTTAACGATGTATATACTGTATGGGGCATTTATCTTGAGATGGTGACATGCTGCCAAGGATTTGGAATTGTCATGCTGGCTCTCAAATATCTTGGGGTGCAGATCCTCACCAGGATGGCCCAGCGGGTGTTGCGTGTCTAACACGAGAGTTGTGGTCCCGTCATGCGATGGCTGACGGCTTGACCTGACAGCCCGGAGATTGAAACACTCCGTGGCATGTCTAGCCTAGTGGGCTGTGCGCTCACATGGCTCGGAGAGTGTGGTCCCGTCATGGAGTAGCTGACGGCTTGACCTGACGGCCCGGAGGTTGAGACCCTCCGTGGTGCATCTGGAGCAGTAGGCTCGCCCTGACAGCCCGGAGATTGAAACACTCCGAGGCGCGTGGAAACAGTGGGCTGGAGATTTGTGGTGTTCAGGTGTAGTTGTCCCGTTACGTTGGGACTGTATCCCTCAGTTATTAGGGTGCATGTTGTGCAGGGAGTGAACAATGGGTCGTCTCAGATCGGTCGGTACAGCTATATGCTGCGATGCGAGTCTTGGAGAGAGATTGGGTCTCAGCTCGGTCGGTACAGCTATATGTTGCGATGCGAGTCTTGGAGAGAGGTTGGGTCTCAGATCGGTCGGTACAGCTATATGCTGCGATGCGAGTCTTGGAGAGAGATTGGGTCTCAGATCGGTCGGTACAGCTATATGCTGCGATACGAGTCTTGGAGAGAGATTGGGTCTCAGATCGGTCGGTACAGCTATATGCTGCGATGCGAGTCTTGGAGAGAGACTGGGTTGAAGTCCCCCCCGATATGGCCGACGTGCGCGGTTTTAGGATGGAGACGCCACGTTGGAAAGGCGGGGGGTGCAAACGGTTGACATGTAATGTCGGTGGTGGTCCTCATTGAGGTCTGCTGGGACGCAAGCACGGGATGCCTTGGAGATGCGGTTCGCGCGTGCGGCCACCATTTATGGACAGGAGCAGGCAGATTTATTTTGTTTGTGTCATGTAAATTTTATATATATATTTTTAAAATGTAGATACTGGAGCAGCCCTGAAGTGCGACTTCTTTGCCCAGTACATGGGTCGGCCCTGAAGTACGACTTCTCGACCCGGGACGTAGACAGACGTCCGGATAAGTGTGTGTAGAGGGGTGATAGACATGTTGGTCTTCGCCTTCTCACCACCTGACGGATGGGAGGGTGGCAGGGTGGTGTGGATCCCTGCCATCCATGCTGTGATTGTGTGATTTCGGTTCGATTACCGGTGTTGGTTGTGCATCCAACGCGTCGGAATCTGTATATTTGTTGTTAATTCCCCGTTTTCTATGCGGATCCCGAGGAGGGCTAGGTGTGCCGTGGGTCGTTTGTTCATGTGTCATTGCTTCATCTTTTTGTTGATTGATGCTTGTATATAGTGTAGAGTTGTACAGGTTGGTTATGGTATTTATGGTTGCTTTCTTGTTCTCTTTTCTTTTCCTGTTGAGGCTCGCGTATTTTTTTTTCTCTCTCTCCCTTTCGTTAATTTAAACTTTCTAATTATTGACAGCCGGGACGGCTGGAGGCTACATAGAGGGGGGTAATGTAGTGACATAAGAAGGGAGGGGCTGCTGGGGGCTCTGGGTTCCCAGGCGAGTCCAGACACTTAAGCCTCTGGGCGCCAGGCGCTGGGTTCCCAGGGGGTCCAGACGCTTAAGCCTTTGGGCGCCAGGCGTTGAGTTCCCAGGCGCTTAATCCCCTGGGCGCCGCCAACGGGGGGGGGGGGGGCTGTGTGTGCTCTGTGGGATGTCTGGTGGCGCACACGGCCCCACCCCTCGTTGGACCAGGCATAAAAGGAGAGCTCCCTGGACGATCGGGGCCCAGTTGTAACTCAAGACCCAAGACCCACGACCAGCCATCTGAAGACCCTGGGATGCTGTGAGAGCCAGTGGTGGGACTCTGGAACTCCCGACTCTACGACCTTATGAGGGCGAGTTCCAGAGCATAGCCAGAGTAGAGTATCTAGGCTGTGTAGCTAGGCTGTGTACCTAGGCTGTAACAGAGTATCAGGACTGTTGGAGAGTTTGACTGTTGGAGTGTTGTATTGTAATAAAGAAGTTACCTCTACAAGTGTCTCCGGAACCCGTTACATATGTATAGAAAAATGTGAAGGGCACCAAGAGCATTAGATAGGACATGTATATTTAAAGCCCTACCTTCTATAGAGAAATAATTTGATTATGGAATTACATTGCATTCACACGCAATATGTAAATGTAATTGGAGTGACCCCACAGATTTGTGAACAAACATTTTTTTGTACCTACCTATGTTTTTTCAGTTTTGCTGAGAAATCTTGTGTAATATCGATAGCAGGATTTGTGGTATCGGACCTCGATTGCAATGCAGTCTTTCCCACGAATGTGTGTCAGAATGCTCTCATCTGATTTTATTTGAGCTACCTCACGAAGAAGTCCTATATTAAAGATATGAAGAATAAATCATAAACCCAGTTGGCAATATATTAGCTTGCATAACATTCAATTCAAGTGAGTAAACATACCTGCATTTTCTGTCTCAGACTGCACCAACTTGTCAAGCTGGCGCTTTCTGTTGATTGTAATAAACCGATCAAACATTTTGCAAATTACGCACAATTTAGGCAGAACGTGCTGGCTTATTGATGGCTTTGAAGAAGTGGTTGTTGTGGTAGGGGTAACCTTCATCAAGCTGTACTTGGAACGCAGCCTCTTTGGCGAAACTGTTTCAGAGCTTTCAACCGGGGTTACAAGTCTTTTCAATCGTTCAGTCTTATCTTGACGCTTTAGTGCACAAGTCAAGCGTTTTTTGTCTTTAAAACGCCGATAGCAGGCCGGGTGAAACCCGTAGTTTGTTGGGACATCAGAGACCGGTTTGTCCAGGAGGGCAACATGTTTATTAGCAATAGCTAGCTCCGTAGTGTCCGACGTTTTAAGCCATTCCTTCGCACATTGCTTGATTTTTTTCCATCGGACTTCAGTAAAGGGCTGCGGACCTTTCCCACCATCTTTTCCGACATGAAGAATACACTTTACGGGTGTTAATCGAGCTTGATCCCCGCTATCAGATGAAGCTGCGCTGCTTACGTCCTCCTCCATGTTTACATGTGCGTAGTGATATTGGCTTGATTTTGGCTCTGACCTACTTACATTTTCGATGCTGATTGGTTGAAAATCTAGCTCAACAGTTTTATATGTCTCAATACGCAGTCAATATAGTGCGCCAATAAATTATACTTTTCTCATTAACTACAGGATAATGCGTGGAGAACGTTTTGCTTGGATACCTTTTATTAACGTTGAACATATTGAGCAAAAGAAAAAGTAGTGCCCCGTTTGTCGGAACGAAACTGAACGATACAGCTCACATACAGCGGCCTACTACGCAAAACGCTATAAAATTATAATTTTGCGTATCGCGTTGTTCACGCAAAATCGCATATCACAACGCTGTAAAAGACAACAGAAATAAAATAAGAAAAAATATCACATCCAAACCATGGTCAACTAATTTAAAGGCCTTTTTTAAATGGGACTTAAATAATGGAAATGTATTTGACGTATATGGAGCGGGAGTGCATTCCAGCTGCCGACATGAAGGAACGCCGACCCCACCATCTTGCATTTAACTTGAGGCTCTGAATGAGCAGCTCAATACTGGATGAACAAAGTATTCTGAATGGGGTGTCCATTCAAATTGTCTCTGAGTCTATGGGTTTCTGTGCGAGTCTATGGGTCTCTGTGTGCCTCAATGTGTCTCTGTGAGTTTTTGGGTCTCTCTGTGTAAGCATATGGGTTATCTTAGAGTGCAATCTTAAACCCAATTCGTAAACTAATGGGGCTGGTGGGAAGGGGGGGGGAGTCAATTAAGGGAATATAAAATGGGGTGATATGTTAATGTTTGTGGGCAAGAGTCAACACTGTTGCATTTTGGACCACCTGCATCTGTTGAAAAAGATCATTTGAGAGACCATATAAAACAGACTTGCAGTAATCCAACCTGGAGGATACATCGGCAGCAATGAGTGTTTCAGCAACAAGTAGTTTTAAACAGTTGCAGAGCTTTATTAATTTGAAACCAAATAGCCAACATCATGAAGAGTACAGCAAAGTTACACGCCCCGTTTGGAAAACACACAGGGGAAAAAGTACAGAAAAACCCGGTTAGGAGGCAGCTTAAAGCACTGATAAAACAATACGCGTTTCCATATTCCCTGAAAGCATATCAGCATTTATGCCATGGACAAAATGTAAACTTCAAAGCATTCAAATACTCCTAAATTAAATTTAAATCAGGCTATACTTTCAGGCTCTTGGTAGTTTACAATCATAATAGCAGTTTTAGCGACTTGTTATACACATCAGAAATACACAGCCTTGTTAATGTATTATTCTTTAGCTTTGTACAAACATTATTAGTATCAGATTCATTGTCTTGAGACCAGGTCTCAGGTTCAGTGTATGAAGACCGGGTTTCAGGATCGGTGTATTAAGACTGGGTTTCAGGATCGGTGTCTTGAGACGGCTAAACTCCTCCATGCTTTGGAATTATATTCAGTGTTAATTGTAGTGCAATCGCATACTAAGGCACTACGTGTTTTATTTTTATTGTGATGTACCATGTGCCATGCCCTACCCAATCATCACAGACCCGTGCATGCCAGCTACATGCATGCTGCTGCTCACTATATTGCAAATGCAGTCCTCCAAACTCACAGGCAGAGATGCGGGACTCCTAAAGACAACAGTAGTATGAATTCCATTGCGCACACAGACACACGGCATCACACAGCATCTGGTCTTTTGTGTGAGAAGTGAGTAAGTGCACAGGTTTCAACAGATCACTTGTAAATTAGATCCAACCATCAATAGTAATAAGTACAAATTAAACGATCTATCAGCGGCACCGATTTCACTTGTGTTATGGATCATCAGCATACCAATGTGACCAGTGATGCTAGTCACGAATGTAGCGTTAGAATGGCTGGGAAGCTGTGTGGCATGAAGATGGAGAGCTGCATGAGATTACACGGGCCACCAATTACACGTTACAATGCATAAGGTTACCTGAGCTCATGCCAACAGCAAGCATGACGAATGGGTCTCATTGTGATAATTGGTTCTTTACCCTTCTATCTGGCAACAAAACTGACACCTTTTTACAAGGAGTCATGTTTGCATAGACCGCAATACCTGCAGTCTATGCAAACATGACTCCTTGTAAAAAGGTGTCAGTTTTGTTGCCAGATAGAAGGGTAAAGAACCAATTATCATATTTTTACTGGCAAATGAGGTTCCCATAGGGTCTCATTGTGTTGAATAAATCCCGGATGTTCACCATTCAGCAATACAACTATGATAAAAATGGTTTGTAAAAAGAAATGTGAAGTGGTTTCCTCCCATAATTGAGGGGAAAAAATAGTTCAGCTTCAGTAACTTTACAGCATATTTATTTATGTATTTGTTTTCACTTGGTTTACCAAGAAAAGCATCACCAAGTCTCGTGACTCAAGTTTGCGCAGCAGGTGGCGATAATTGTCATGTATAATTCCAATTGAGTAAATTTCAGGTGATTTTTAAGATGTGCAAATTTTGACCGTGATGTCGCCACAAAATGGCTTGCTCTTGCGAATGACGTCACGAAATCTTGAACATTCACTCTCAAGCAGATGGCACGTGGTATTATTATGGTTATTACAGCGCAGTAATAAACCAGGGTGGCTGCTGTATTCGAACCACGAACCTCTGCAACAAGTGGTGAATCTGTTACGGCTGGGCCATATCTCTGCACCCATCAATCCATCCAGTTTCAGTTATCCCACATGTTGATGTTGTATCAATTCAGTTCACCGTTGAGTGAGGCTCGCAATCGGAAGGAAGGTTGTGAGTTCAAATCTTGGTTGCCGGTTGACTCAGCCCATCATCCATCCCTGCGGAGTGGATTAAATTATTTGTACTTTGTGGGGATTCAATAAATGGTTTTCCTATGGAATAGACTCGTCCTTGACTACTATACAAACGACGACTTTCCACCACTGGCTCAGTGCTGTAAACAGATGAGTATCATATTCTTTGGTTCTTTCGGTAAAGTCACGTAGGTAGAAAAATAATAGATCACGACGTTTCGATCGCAACACAAGCAATCATCATCAGGTGGGACAACCACAGCAAGAAAAAACTGCTGTTGTCCCACCTGATGACGATTGCTTGTGTTGCGATCGAAGCATCGTGATCTATTAATTTTCTACCTACGTGACTTTACCGAAAGAACCAAAGAGTATGGATTCCTGCAGTCACGAAAGATCCAAATCAAAATGAGTACTAGTACATCAAATGCTAATTTGAGTAGAAACTCGCTTCGACTTGTTGACTATTTTAAGTGTGCTGGCAAGATCTCGTGACAGATAAGAACAGGACCTGATGACTGGGGCGGTGTTATTCCCAGATAATTTTGCTCCACTGAGCAGGGAATGTGGCATAAACCAAACTCTAAACTGTAATCGTGGTTGGCAATTACCTCTTTTCTTTGGATGACTCCACGGGATATTTAACAGTTACAACTTTTTTGACAAAACGGCATTGAATATCGCATGGCAAAATCGTTAGCAATAAACACAACTTTTTTTTACAATTTTTACTGAAAAACAGTGGTGACATAACGGTTCACACCCTGGACTTGCATTGCAGAGGTCACCGGTTATACTCCTACCTCCCGACATGGCAGTTACAAGTAAGTTAAACACAAACAGTCGATCGGCAGGTTGAGTGTAGTGGGGTAAAGTCGAGGATAGTGGAAGAGATCGAGATCATGAAAAAAGAATTGGCTTTACCCTTTGTGGCAATAATACAGGAGGTTTTAAGATGACCAAACACCACAGACACCTATTGCAATGCATCAAGTCGAAATTAACTACACATGCTTGTGGTAAAACATGCAAACAAACATATTTTGATAATCATGCATGCATTGTCCTTGAAACGGATTGGCTTACACCAGAGACAGCTTCCTTTATGGCCTTGTCTCATTGGTGTTACACCAGAGGACAATGCCAAAAGGCCAACAGCTCAAAAACATATGTATATGTAGAACTTCTTTCGCAGCATACATAGCAAACCAAGCGAATTGGAGATGTGGGAAAAGACTGCAAATATCAAAGCATTAACCATTCGGGTGGAGCAGTTATATCTATGGGAAACCTTTGTGCCGGTATCAAGATGATGAAAAAATGTGTGGCTAATGCAGACTTGATGCCTTGTGATCATAGGTGTCTATTTGGTGTTTGGACATCTTAACACCTCCTGTATTCTTGCTGGAAAGGGTAAAGCCTTTTATTTGTTTAATCATCTTCATCCTAACAAAAAGGATCCCATAGATAGCAGACCAAGAGTGGCAAGTGCCATGCAGTTCCTATGTATGTTGAACTTCTTTTGCAACTGTGCTAAGCGGAGGTGCGGGGGAAGGACAACAAACTAAACACTAAAAACAGTTCTAAAGAAATTCGTTTTCAATCTAGATTTAAAAGTGCATAGGTCCAGTGGCATCCTAATATCGGAAAGAAGATCGTTCCAGATGGCTGTACATTCAGGCAGGAGAATTGGTCCATTCATTCATCACTAACACTCTACTGGAAACGATTTCCGCCTCCTGACTTTTGGAACCGGTAATCATTCTGATCACAGTTCCAAGACCGCCAGTTATCATATAACAACAAATTCACACTTTCCTCACACTGCTGGTGATTGCGCCGAGTTGCCAACGGAGGGCATCACCGCGTCGTCAACCGGAGGTGGGTCTGCCGGGCACGTCGCTGGGAGGGAGTTCCCGTGCTGGTGCTGGGTTGTCCATAGGCCAGGCTAAATCCGCTTGCTCCTGTATTGCACCAGCAGCGGCTCTAAGGGCAAACACACAGAACGGTCTACATTAATGGTCAAACATTACTTATCATTCTGCTTGTTTACCAAGGAAGGCCTAAAGTCATTTTCAGGAGGGTGCTATTGTAATAAAGGACTCCTTCACACGATGTTGGTCTCCGTTGGTCCTTTATTGATGTTCTTCTCCTCCTCGCCCCGCTGGCCTCCTCCTCGGCCCAGCGTCGTCTCTTCTTGCGCCTCGCGCACTCTGCAGCTACCCTGCTGCCTGTGCAACCTCGCACCCTCTGCTAGCCCTCCGCTAGCCCTGCAGCTACTCTGCTGCCTGTGCAACCTCGCACCCTCTGCTAGCCCTCCGCTAGCCCCGTGCAACCCGCACGGTCCCGCTAGCCGCTCTGCTAGCCCCGTGCAACCTCGCACGCCCTGTGCGCGCGGCGCACTCCGCTCTCTCCGCACCCCGCTGGCTGGCGCCGTCTGGCGAGCCCTATCAGCCTCGCGGCTGAGGGCACGGCAGCCACCCAACGTGGTCTCCCTCTTCCCTCCCTCGACTGCTCCAGATGTCTTCCGGTCTCCTTCCTATAACCTCTCTCCCACGTGACCCTGACTCCTCCCTCTCCCACGTGACCCTGACTCCTCCCTCTTGGATCGTCACATCCGGCCTGCCCATTTACGCTCGCATTACACTATCAAGAATCTGCAATACGGTAGTTTGAACACAATCAAGTAATTTTCAGGGTTTTTTTTGCATCCAGATATTTGGCCAACACCAATTACAGTAAGTCCTCACTTATCACATGGTGTTCACACAACGCATTTTCACTATAACACGGTTATTTAATTAGGGAACACTTGTTGCACAATGCAGAACAAACACCGTTATAATGCGGAATGTGCACCGTTATAACGCGGTTTCTGAGCGGTCGACAATGAACTACTTTCATGAGCTGCACGGCCGAGCGGTATAATGATACAATATGTAGAATGATACGGTAACCTCAGTGGCATACCCTCAGTTATTTGTCGTGCCATCTCACTGCGCGCACATCGGATCTCGCCAAACTTTATCGTGACTACATTATTTATTGGAAAATAGTTTTCACTGAACGGGGTTTTTCGCTTAACGTCAAACTTCTCAGAAACACATCTCCCGCGTTAAACGGGAGGGAAACTAGGCATACAGAAGCTAATTTAGAAAACAGAAAGCAAGAGAGTAAATGCAGCAGATTATTAACAATCTGTCTCTCTACAAACAAGTGTTTTTTTTACACATCTCATCAGTTCCACAGTGTAAAGGTCGCAGCCCTCTCCATGTACGGAGTTCCCAGAGGCAGATAGCAACAGCCAACACCGATTGACCATATCGTGCTAGTCGGCAGTTGCATCTCTGTTACACTGCTGCCGCTGGGATGACTACAATTCCTTAACTCCTTGAGGTGGCGGTGATCCAAAATGACAACGATATGGCGCACACATTCAGTTCTCTTGAACCGGTGGTCTGTGTAACCGCACAAACCTATGTGTGCTGTCAAAAACCTATGTGTGCTGTCAAATGTTATCGTGTTATGATAATAATAAACATGGTTTTCTAAAAAAGCACCATTCACACGAAGCTTCAAGGCACTGTGCATGAAGCTTAAAAGTTATGGAGAAAGCTTGTAAAAATATGCAATTTAAAAAGTGTAACGGACACAGATTCCCAAATTGACTGACAGAACAAGTGCAGGGAGGAAATTATCGGAGTGACCTAGTCACGTGATTTGGATATGGGTTAAAACGTGGGTTTTGAATATATTTTCGTCTATCAAAAACACTTTTAGAAGCACCAGCAAGCAAGGCATTGCCGTCGTCAAACCTTAATGCAATGAAGGCATGCACCAGCCTCTCGGCATCAGGCAGGAGGGACAGCATGGGTCTCAGTCGAACTGTGTTGTGTAAACTAAAAGACGATTTGCAGGAGACCAGCAACCTGCGTAGTGCTGGCCCAGCCTCAACTGGATGTCATCCAGCTTGCTGATGTAGTCCAGCAGGGCCTTGTCGGGGTCGCCATGGTCGCCAGCGCACAGAGCGCATGTGCAGGCATGCCCGTGCTCACGCCGCCGGCCTTGGCGGCGTCCATCGCCGTCTAAAGACACACATGACGACACCCTGGAGGGAGGGGGAGGGGCCGTGGGGGGTGTCTCACGCTCAACCGTAATGTACGCCGCCGTCATTGTCACGATTGATTACCATCTCATGTCATTACACAGGTGAGCTTCAAGACTCCCCTTTGGCAGGAGGGTCCTGCCAAGTTTTTGTCATAAAGGAGGGGAGCGATGTTGTTGCTTCTACTGTGTGTAATGCTAATTGAGTACGAAGAGTCCTCGCTTAATGTGCGGGGTTCACACCGCGACTCGTTTTCACTGTAACGCGGTTCTTCCATTCGGAAAACACTTTTCGCACAACCTGGAAAGTGCCCATTATAACGCGGAATGCGTCCTGTTATAACGCAGGACACACACTGTTATAACACAGTTTCTGAGCGGTTGACGACAAACTATATTCTTGAACTACATGGCTGAGTGGAGTGATACAGTACAAGGAATGATACAGTAACGTGGCACCGTACCCTGAGTTATCAGTCCCACCATCTAACTGATTATGCGTACATCGTATCTCGCCAAACTTTATTTGTAGATTATTTACGGTAAAATTGTTTTTACTACGCGGTTTTCACTTAATGCGGTACTTTTCAGGAACACATCTACCACGTTAAACAAGGAATTAATGTCATTTGCAGATCAGTTTTCAGCATTGCGATGTTTGGCCAACACCAGTTCGAATGTGTGTTTGTAGCGACTGAAAATAATTTTTTTTGGAATATAGCCACCCTCTTTTATACCTGGCCATCTCAGAGGACTTTACATGCAATATGCGACTTACACCGGTACCGGTCCGTGGCCTGTTAGGAACCGGGCCGCACAGCAGGAGGTGAGCTGTGAGTCCGCACGTGGCCCGCCCATTATTTTATATACCACTTCCGTCCGCGCCTCTTTCCCGCACTGCGCAACTTGTCTCATTGTCTCAGTCACAGTTTAGGTAAGCCCACAAGCTAACCTTGGCCAAAATTAGTAAAAAACAAACGTTGCTGGAGAGCTTCTTTGAAAAGGGGGAAAGACCCAATGATGAACCCCCCCCTCCCCCCCCCCCGGTCTGTGAAAAATTTGTCTTCTATGAAACCGGTCCCTGGTGCCAAAAAGGTTGGGGACCGCCGACTTACACCGCATCTCTAACATTTTAACGGGCACTCCCAGGAATAGCCGTCCTTGTGATGTATAAGGTGACTCAGCACCTGGCCTGCAAACGGGAGTTAGTCTGCCAGTAGGGAGGAGCGATGATTGCTCTGTGTGTTCCAAATTGAGTAATGTTGGAAGCTAGCACTGCAAATTAACATTTTCTCAATTTGAGGGCAAATAAACTTTAAAAGGGTGCCATGTCTGTGCATATTTATCCCTGTCTGTTAATCTGTGTCCCCGCGCTGTAACCATTGGAACAGATAAGAGTTAATGAGTTTCTTGAATTGAGCAAGGTTATTGTGAGAGCTTGGGGAAAGAGGCGATGGGAAGGAGGGGATTCCAAAGTCGAGCGGTGCGAGTGAAGAAGCAGAAAGAAAAATGGTGTGACCTTCAGTGTTGTTAGGGGGCGAGTGGCTCTTGATTAAGTGAGTAGTTCACTGGGTGAGTTGGTGTGAGGAGGGTGAGTGAATGAGCAAGTGTGTTGTATCCTGTAGTGTGGTGAGTGGGTGAGGGGTGAGTGGCTTTTGAGTGATTGAGTGGTTGACCGGGTTCGTCGGTGATTGAGTGAATGAGTGTGTTGTTGTAACCTGTAGCATTGTGAGTGGGTGAGTGAGTGTGTGTGTGTTATTGTGACCTGCAGTGTGGCAATTGAACACAGTGTGTGTGTGGACAACAGGAAATGGTGAGTCTGGTGGACCAAGTCCTCAACGTGGGTGGAAGAATCCAAGAGTGAAGTTCACGGAGAACGCCAACCAGTGACACAGACACACGTACAAGAGCATCCATCACTGTGGCACCTGGATACGTGGCGAGCGCTCCCATGCAGACAGCAGCCATCACAGTCCATGTATGGAGAGGGGATCAAGGCTTGGTGCTCCTGCTGGGCCCCTGAAGGGAGACCGAGAGACAGAGAGACACTTTGAACCGCACTCTGCTACACACACGGCACTTCAGTACTCCATTGCTATTGTTATCATTCCGCTTGTTCACCCAGAAAAGTCTCACCGAGTCTGAAGACTGTTTTTCAGGAAGGTACTGCCAGGCTTTTGAAGTCAGGAGCAATGTTGATTTGTATGGAATGACCCTGGGGCACTCTTGCAAATGAGACTCTAACTTTATCTCTTGAGTTCCACTCACCCTGGTTACACCAAATCAACTTGACACTTCGATCTCTGCTGCATTTACAAATCAATCCCAACTCTTCCTATTACATGAATGATATTTTATTTGGCGTTTTACCCAGAAATGCTTCACTGGAGTCTCAAGACTCCTTTTCACATTAGGGGAGCGATGTTGCTGCTGTATGTGTTCCCAACTTAGTAATATTCAGGTAATGTTTCAGCATTGGGATGTTTGGTCAATACAGTTTTTTGTTTGTTATCGGAGGAAACCGGAGAACCTGGAGGAAACCCATGCAGAGTAGGAGGAGAAAACGCCTCGCAGAAAGGTGCCCCCATCAGGAATTGAATACAGACATTTCTTGCTGTGAGCCACAAGGGTTACTGCTGCACCACCACCTTGCCACCCGCTATATCAATAATCAATAGACTCTCGCCATGTTACATTCCAATTGCACGAGACTATCACGAAGGCGTTGTTTTCACAGCACCTTGCTTCGTGATAGCCTTGTGCTTTACGAATGACGAGAACACCAAATGCACTAAATTATTATTATTATCTATGCGATCCTTTTTTCCGGTATCAAAATTATAAAAAAAGAATAGGCTTTACCCTTTCCAGCAATAATACAGGAGGTATATTATTGGTTCTTTTGGTAAAGTCACGTAGAAGGGAAACAATAAAATAATAAAAATATAAAACAATAAAATTCTAACGACGTTTCGACTGCAACACAAGCAATCGTCATCAGGTGTGAAATCCACAGCAAGAAAAAATGAAAAAAATTTCAAATTGTCTTGCTGTGGATTTCACACCTGATGATGATTGCTTGTGTTGCAGTCGAAACGTCGTGAGAATTTTATTGTTTTATATTTTTATTATTTTATTGTTTCCCTTCTACGTGACTTTACCGAAAGAACCAATAATATGAATCCCTGCAGTCACGAAAGCTTTAAATCAAAATTTAATACAGGTGTTAAGATATTGAAATACCAAATAGACGTATATCACAAGAAAGTCTGCATTAACCACACATGCTTGTGGTAAAACATGCAAACACACATGCTCTGAATATATGCATTGTCTTTGAAACTGATTGGCCTACACCAGATACAGTCCTGTGGGCCCACCATCCGCAGGACAAATGGTGAGGGGCGGGTGCGATGCCAGTATGGCAGGGAGACAGACTGGACCTTAGCAATGGATACTGGCTATTGGGACGTGGAATGTCACGTCACTGGGAGGAAGGAGCCAGAGCTGGTGGAAGAGGTGGAAAGGTATCAACTAGATATAGTCGGTCTCACCTCCACACACAGCATTGGCACTGGAACCAAACTTCTCGATCAGGGGTGGTCTCTCCTATTCCGAAGTAACCCCTTTGAGAGACCCCGGGTGAGTGTGGGAATATTCACAAGCTCCTGGCTGGGTGCTGTTCAGTTGGAATTTGTTCCAGTTGTAATGCGAGCAAGGATTGAGGGGGGCGGAGTCTGGGTCACGTGAGGAGAGGGAGGAGTTAGGGTCACGTGGGGGAGAGGATTTAGGGAGAGAACCGGAAGGGGGAGTTGAGACGGAGTGAAACGGGAGGAGGCCACGCTGGGCAGTACGGGGAGGGTGGCGCGATCGCCACGTGTTGGGAGACCTCGGCACCGTCGGCCATCGGTGTCAGGGCACAGAGGGCTAGCGGGCTGTGGAAGGCTAGCTGCAGAGCGGAGCAGCAGGGTGGCTGCAGAGCAGAGCAACAGTGTGGCTGCAGGGCGGAGCAGCAGTGAGGCTGCAGAACGGAGCCGCAGGGTGGCTGTGGAGTGATCGACGGAGGAGAATCGGGCCTGAGCGAGGACGCCGTGGGAGCGAGATTTACATGAACCCAAATAAAGAACAACGGAGATCGACACTGAGAAAGAGTCCTTTATTACACTGGTGTCAGAAGTGAAACGGCATGTCAAAACAGCTCAGAAGAAAGAACGTCCCTGCACCATCTTCTGCAGCATCTTCTGAAGACGACCTCCCTCCAGCGGTGGCGCTACCGACGATGGAGGGGGGAAGCGACGCAGGGACGGGCGACGGTCCGGGGGTGCAGGACGTTGCCGCTTCGGTGGGTCCATCCACGCAAGTGGACGCTGATGAAGGATGGCGACAGGTGGCGGCCCAACTGGAGGCACTGAAGGCGGTGTTGACGCAGTTGTGCGACCTCGTGACGACGGCGACGACTTCGGGAAGGCTGAGCGGGGAACAGCGGGCCGGGGCCTTGCCGACGCCGTCAGCCCTCTCCACCACGCGGCACGAAACCGCCATCTTGGGCGTGGCCGAGGAGGAACGGTGGGAAGCCGCCATCTTACACCCTCCACCGCGGGGAGCCGCCATCTTGGACACGTTGCGGAGTGACGCCATCTTGTCATTGCCGCACGAGTCACCATCGACGGAGGACGGCGGAGCAAGGACCCGCAGCCATCATTTAACAACTGTTAAAGAGTTCTCCATCGGCGGGGATTGGAGCGCGTTCGCCTGCCGGTTTCAAGCGGCTGTACGATCCGCCAAATGGACGGACGCGGAGGCCCTGGAAGTCTTACCAACAACTTCTCAACGACGAGTCCGTCAGGTTCTTCCGCTCCATCAAGGCCGAAAAGAAGAGGATGTCTTTGAGGAAATGGCGGACGCGTATGAGCCTCCGGACGATGCTCATAGTAGATTCGTACAGCGGCAACGGGCGCCTGAAGAATCGCCGGTGGCATTCCGAGGCGCCGTTCTGGAACTGGCTATGGTCGCATATCCTGAGACGGAGCCTGATTTGTTGGAACCCCTCGTATTGGGCAAGATTCTGGAATTATCTAGAGACGTGGGGATCCCCATGCCGGTGTGCGGCCATGATAAGTTGACGTCCCGTGCTGCAGCTAAGTGCTTGGATGCCCAATTTAATCTTCGACGCTGGAAACAGGTGTCAGCTTGGACGGGGGGCCCCATCGTCGAAGGCGGTGCTACAGGGTGGGATCCTAAGAAGGCGGTCTACGTTCCTGACGACAAGGGTCCGCAGGAGTTGACGGCCGCCTCCGCCCAGTGGCCTGCTCGAGGGGGAGCGGGGCTGGGGTCCGGGCCGCCGATGCGGGAGCGTCGGGACAGAGGGGGTGCCGCGCGCCAAAACAACGTGGAGTGTTTCCGCTGCGGCCGTAAGGGCCACTTCGCCAGGGATTGTTGGGCTCGCATCCCGGGGCCGCCCCAGCAGGAGGCCTCGGCCACGGACGTGACGCGAAAGGACCATCCAGGACAGGCAAGTCGGTGCGCATCAGACACCCGGCAAGGCCTGTCACCTCATGCATCACCATCGCCGCGCGGTCCGTGTGTCGTTAACAACGGGGGGCCACCGATTGAACCGTGTCACTCGCTGACGCAGTGGCGGAGATTGGCACGGAGGGTGGTTGCGGCCACTACTGGGTCGTCCACTGTGCCTGGTTCTATTCAGGGGGTCGAGGTGCGTATTTTGGTGGACTCCAGTGCGTCCGCGACCATTATCTCAGACGTCATTTTCCATCTCTTGGGCATTCCGCCGGGGAGAGTGCGACCGGTTTATGACTCTTGCATAGCGGCGAACGGGGGAAGTATGGGCATTGTGGGCCGGGTGGACGCCAACATATCGATTGGGGGGGTGTCGGCTTCAGGGACCGTTTTGATTTCCAGGTCCCTCGCGGTGCCCTGTTTGTTGGGGACCGATTTCCTGGCAAAAATGCCCATTCAAATAAGAGTGAATCAAAATTGCATTGAATTACCGGGGGGTCTGAAAATTTCGTTCTTGCCGTCGCCCTGGGGCCACTCTGCCCCTGTCTGCCAGGTGCAGGCGCTCTCCGAGGGATCTGTTGACATTCCACCTGGTTCGCAGATGCTTATTCCGTTGAGATATCGGAAACCAATGCCTGGCGTTGAGGGAGCGGCGGGGGTTTTGTTATCACCGTCCACGGCTATAACGGGCGGCTCGGCGCTAGTTGGGGCACAAACGATTGTCCGGCCGGGCCAGCCTCCGTTTTTACAAGTGCTGAATGGGAGTGCGGAGAATGTTAACGTACCTACCTGAATTGTTTTGGCTCATGCCACGACTGCGTTCACAGCCCATGACGACCGGGGCCGCCGGGACATGGTAGGGGGGATTTCAGGCCCCACGGGGCAGGATGATCGATGGGTTGCCGAGTTGTGCGGGGAGAACTCATCCCTGACCGGGGAACAACGGTCCGCGCTTCACGTGCTGTTGCTAAGCTATTCCGACGTGTTCAGCTTGGATGATTTTGACTTGGGACGCACCTCCTTGCTTTCCCACCACATTGATACGGGGGACGCCGCTCCGATTTGGTTGAACTCGCATCGGTTGAGCCCGACGGAGCGGGATCATGTTCGCGGCGCAGTGGAGGACATGTTGGCTGCTGACATAATATCCCCGTCTAACAGTCCATGGGGCACGCCGGTAGTCCTTGTGAAGAAAAAGGATGGGAAACTGCGATTTTGTGTCGATTTTCGCAAATTAAACAAAGTGTCTGTGGCAGACGCGTACCCCCTGCCGCGTATGGATGATTCTCTCGATGCCTTGTCCGGGGCGAAGTTTTTTTCAACGTTTGATCTCTCCTCGGGATTCTGGCAGCTTCCCCTGGATGAGTCCTCGAGGGAAAAGACGGCTTTCCGTACGCCGCAGGGCTTATTTCAGTTTAATTGTCTTCCGATGGGCTTGAATGCTGCCCCCGCCACTTTTCAGCGGTTGATGGAGCTGGTGTTAACGGGTCTGGAGTGGGAGACATGTTTGATATATTTAGACGATGTCATCGTCTTTAGCCGCACATTTGACGAACATTTACAGAGATTGAAGACGGTGTTTGCTAGGATGCGCTCCGCCAATCTGAAATTTAAACCCAAAAAGTGTCACCTACTGCAACGATCTGTGCGTTATTTGGGACACATAGTCAGTGCGGATTATCGCAGGTTCGTTCTGAACTTTGCTATGATTGCTAGGCCCTTGCACCTCCTTACGAGGAAGGATCGGAGGTTCAGTTGGGGACCGCCGGAGGAAATGGCGTTTGAGGGCCTACGCGATCGTTTGGCGACGGCGCCGACATTGGACTATCCGGATTTTGATCGCCCTTTCATTCTGGATACGGACGCTAGTGACACCGGGATCGGGGCCATTCTGTCACAGTCCAAGGGCGGCGTGGAACGCGTGGTAGCCTATGGTAGCCGCGTGCTGTCCCCGGCAGAAACCCGCTACTGCGTTACTCGCCGCGAACTAATGGCTATTGTCTATTTTCTCTGCCAATATCGGCCGTATCTATACGGCCGTTCGTTTATTGTGCGCACGGACCATGCGGCTCTGCAATATGCCCTGAGAGTTGACCAACCATCTGGCCAACTGGCACGATGGTTGGAAACCCTGCAGGAATTTTCCTTCGAAATTCAATATCGGAAGGGGTCGCGTCACGCGAACGCGCTCTCCAGATTGCCGCAGGGGTCCCCTTGCGCTTGCGCGTCGGGTACGAATAGGTGTACACCAGTTCAGCAACCCCCGCGGCCTGTTGTGTCAGCTGTTGAGGTGCCCGAGGCTCCAGTG
This sequence comes from Lampetra planeri, assembly GCF_965212315.1. Lineage (NCBI taxonomy): Eukaryota > Metazoa > Chordata > Hyperoartia > Petromyzontiformes > Petromyzontidae > Lampetra > Lampetra planeri. The sequence goes on along the minus strand of NC_136108.1, from coordinate 23,273,458 downwards.
TGCCCAGGACCGGCCAATGGGGTTCTGAACCTGCCGCGCTCGGTATGGATTCGCGAGCAATTGCTTGATGACTCGTTGGGGGCTTTACGGAGTCGGGCTGCGAAGGGAGCGGGGGGACTGCTGTCCGGTGGGACGCCGGGGGATGGGTTGCTGATGTGGAGGGAGGGGTTGCACGACCGCTGGCGTCTGGTGGTACCGTCGTCGTTACGGCACGAATTGATTCGGACTCTGCACTGCGACACTCTATTACATCTCGGGGTGAAGAAAACTTTGTTAACGTTGCAGCGAGACTACTTCTGGCACGGCATGACGACGGATGTCGTCGGACACATTCGGGCGTGTCCCGAGTGTGCCCGGCGGAAGCCGCCTAAAAACCCATATGTGCCGCCGGTGCAGTCTATACAGGTGTCTCGGATTAATGAGTTGGTGGAGTTGGATATTTTGGGACCCTTCCCGCCATCCGCTAGGGGCAATACATTTTTGCTGGTCGGGGTGGAATATCTTTCCCGCTGGCCGATGGCTTGGCCCTTACCCGACCAGTCGGCGGCGTCTATCACGGACGCGTTCCTGTTTGGATATGTAATGGACAAAGGGGCGCCGGAAAGGCTGCTCACGGATCACGGGCAAAATTTTTCTTCTAAATTGTTGGCGGAAGTGTGCGCTGCTCTGGGAACCAAGAAGGTTTGTACGTCTCCCTACCACCCGCAGACAGATGGCATGGTGGAACGGCTTAATCGGACGCTGTCGGCCATGCTATGTCACACGGTTAACGAGAAACAAGCTGATTGGGATTTGCATATCCCTGGGGTACTCTCCGTGTATCGGATGACGCCTCATGCGTCCACAGGGTATTCTCCATTTTTTCTAATGTACGGCCGCGAGAATGTGCCGCCGGTGGACGTACAGCTGGGTACGGGGGCAAAGGGTCCTGTTAAGCCTCTCCCCGAGTACATTCAAGACACTGTTCAACGCGTCACCGAGGCACGGGAGGGGGCCCGATTGGCTACTGCCAAGACCCAAGCACGGAACGAACGTTGCGCCCGGCGCTCGAATGGTAAATGCCCCTGGCGAGTGGGGGACATGGCCTGGCTGCACTGCCCGCAGGTGCGGGCGGGGACCTCCCCTAAGCTGCACAAACCATGGCAGGGGCCGGTTAAGCTTATTGAGGTTCCTAACCCGCAGTCCGCGCGTGTTCGGTTCGGATCGCGGCGCTGGTACGTCCATACGTCTCGGTTGAAACCCTACGTGGCCCCGCTGACGGATGCGTCATCTCCTGATGTTGCCTTGCCGGTGTCTGTTGCATCCGACGCACCTCTGCCTTTGCCTGTTGACCCTGCAAGCGCGCCTGTCGTGCCTTCTACAGACGAACCGGCCGTGACACAGGCGGATGCAGCGAATCCTGCTCTGGGTGGGCCTACCACGGCGATGGGGACACTTGACCCCGCTGCCCCTCCAACCGCACCACAGACAAGGTTGCGGGAGACCCCGGACTCGGGTCTCTCTGGGGAACGGGACCTTGGCGTTGACGGGCCTCCAACAGCGGCGGGCGGTTCTAATCCCGTCGCTCTTAAAACCCCGTCGCGTTCTCGGTCTGTGGGGGGCCGCCGCCCGTTCGGGACGGGCCGGCGACCCGCACGCGTTCCAAATCCCTTTCCTTTCGTTGATTGTGTTCTTGTTCTTGTTGTTCTTGTTATCGTCTTGTTATAATCTCCGTTGTCCGGTGATGCCCGATGGTTAAAAAGTTGCTCACATTATTTTATTCTGTTGCAGCCGGGGACGGCTGGGTTTTTCATCAGGGGGGGGGGGGGGGTGGTCGTGTAATGCGACCAAGGATTGAGGGGGGCGGAGTCTGGGTCACGTGAGGAGAGGGAGGCGTTAGGGTCACGTGGGGGAGAGGATTTAGGGAGAGAACCGGAAGGGGATCGGGGAGTTGAGACGGAGTGAAACGGGAGGAGGCCACGCTGGGCAGTACGGGGAGGGTGGCGCGATCGCCACGTGTTGGGAGACCTCGGCACCGTCGGCCATCGGTGTCAGGGCGCAGAGGGCTAGCAGGCTGTGGAAGGCTAGCTGCAGAGCGGAGCAGCAGGGTGGCTGCAGAGCTGAGCAGCAGTGTGGCTGTAGGGCGGAGCAGCAGTGAGGCTGCGGAACGGAGCCGCAGGGTGGCTGTGGAGTGATCGTCGGAGGAGACGCGGGCCTGAGCGAGGACGCCGTGAGAGCGAGATTTACACGAACCCAAATAAAGGACAACGGAGATCGACACTGAGAAAGAGTCCTTTATTACACAGTGGATGAGAGGGTCACCTCAATGAGACTTCGGGTTTCAGAAATGAAAACTCTGACTTGTCTGTACTTATGCACCAAACAGCAGTTCAGGGTATTCGGCCTTCTTGGAGACGATGGGTGCAGTGCTCGATAGAGTGCCGCCTACTGACTCTATAGTCTTACTGGGTGAATTCAATGCTCACATGGGAAATGATGGAGATACCTCGAGAGGCGTGAATGCAGGAATGCCCCCCTGATCTGAACCCAAATGGTGATATGTTATTTGAATTCTGCACTAGTAACAGAATGTCAATAACAAACGCCATGTTCGAACACAAGGATGCTCATAAGTGTACTTGATACCAAAGCACCTTAGGCCGAAGGTCAATGATTGACTTTATAGTCGTATCATCGGACCTAAGTCCATATGTTCCGGACACTCAGGTGAAGAGAGGGGCAGAGCTATCAACTGATCACCACCTCATGGTAAGTTAGATCCGATGCTTGGGGCACCGACCAGATAGACGTGGAAGGCCCAAACTAACAGCGTGGGTTTTCTGGGAACGTCTGCCAGAAGACCCAGTGCACAAAGGTGTCAACTGCCACCTCCAGGAAAACTTCTACACTCCAGGGGAGGTCATTGACATTGAGTCCAAGTGAACGATGTTCAAAACCTCAATTGTCGATGCAGCTGCGAAAAGGAGATAGTCGAGAGGTGGAAGGACCACTTTGAGGACATGCCCTCTTCTAAGGAGGTAGCCCTGGAAACAGCTGGGTAGTCGGATCCATTACGCTTGCTGAAGTCACTGCGGCAGTTGAGGGCCTTCGTAGCAGCAAAGTTGCTGGGGTGAATGAGATTCGCCCAGAGTTGTTAAAAGTGCCGGACAGTGCAGGACTGTCGTGGTTAATACGCCTCTTCAATGTTGCATGGAAGGCAGGTACAGTACCTCTTGGTTCCCATTTTTAGGAAAGGTGACCAGAGGGTATGCTCCAACTATAGAGGGTCACACTCCTTAGCATCCCAGGTAAAGCCAATGCCAGAGTGCTGGACAGGAGGCTATGCCTGGTGGTCGAGCCTCAGATTGAGGAGGAACAATGAGGATTCCGTCCGGGTAATGGAACAATGGACCGGCTGTTTTTGCTCTCACAAATATTTGAGGGGTCACGGGAGTATGCTTCTCCAGTCTACCTCTGCTTTGTAGAGTTAGAGATGGCATATGACCGTGTTCCCCGCAATGTCTTTTGGTAGGTGCTTCAGGCATATGATCTACAGGTGCCGCTTTTGCGTGCTATCCAGTCCCTCTAGTCCCGAAGAGAGAGCTGTGTCTGTATTCTTGATGTTAAATAAAAGCCTTTCACTGTGGGTGTTGGACACGCCAAGGGTGCGTCTTTGTCTCCACTCCTGTTTGTGATTTTCATGGCCAGGATATCAAGGCGCAGCCGAGGTATAGAGAGTATCCAGTACGGGTGCATGGAGGTGGCATAGCTGCTTTTTGCAGATGATGTTGTTCTCTTTTCCTCGTCAGTTTGTGATCTCCAGCGTGCACTTGAATGGTTTGATGCCGAGTGTGAAGCGGCTAGGATGAGGATCAGCACTTCCACATCTGAGGTCATGTTTCGCTCCCGGGAGATGGTGGACTGTGCTCTTCAGGTGAGAGAGGAAAAGCTGCCCTTAGTGGAGGAGTTTAAGTACCTCGGGGTCTCTTTCGTGAGTGATGGTAAGTGGGAGCGGGAGATCGGCCGGCGGATTGGTGCGGCAATTGCTGTATTGTGGGCGCTGTATCGTTCCATGCTAGTGAAGCGAGAGCCGAGTTCTCTTGTTTTACAGGTCGATCTATGTTCCCACCCTCACCTATGGGCATGAGCTTTTAGTAATGACCAAAAATACGAGATCGCGGGTATGAGAAGCGAAAATTAGGTTTCTCTGCAGGGTTGCCGGACTCACACTTTGTGATCGGGTGAGGAGCTCGGTAATCCGCGAGGGCCTCAGAGTCGAGCCACTGCTCATCTGAATCGAGAGGAGTCAGTGGAGGTGGTTCGGGCACCTGGTAATGATTCCACCTGGTAAACTCTCCCTGGAACTCTACCTGGCATGTCCCACTGGGCAAAGACCCAAGGCCGACCCAGGACACGCTGGTGGAACTATGTCATTCGGCTGGTCTGGGAACGCCTGGGAATTCCCCAGGAAGAGTCTGTCGCCAGGAAAAGGGAGGTCTGGACCGCCCGACTCAATATGCTGCCGCTGCAACCTTCACCAGGACAAGCAGATTGAGAAACGAATGAACGAACAGATTTCTTTCATTTCTACGTGACTTTACTGAAAGAACCAAAGAGTAATTCCTGCAGTCACGAAAGCTTCAAATCAAGTTTGAACCACCTCCACAGGGAGGATTTCCACACAACTCACACTTAACTTCAAATTTAGCAATCTTTGGAAGAAAGTAATCAACCAGGTTAAGTGTTAACGGTTGTGTTAGCCGACTGTGTTGCATTGCATTACATTTCTAAGTTTACTAGGTTTGTTTCCTCAACTTCCAATTTCTCTTCCTCTGCCGCTCTGATTAACATGCTAATTTCTCTGCCCCCCCCCTCTCTCTATATATAATGCCTCGTCACAGAGGCGTTGTTTCTCTGTGTGTCTCTGTGTGTGTCTCTCTCTGCGTGTGTGTCTCTCTGTGTCTCTCCCCCATGTGTCTCTCTCTCTCTCTGTGGCTGTGTTTGTCTCTCTCTCTCTGTATATATGTCTCTCTCTGAGCTTGCATTTATTGACACCTGATGATGGTTGCTTGTGTTGCAATCGAAATGTCGTATTCTATTATTTATTTTATTTTATTTCTACGTGACTTTACCGAAAGAACCGAAGAGGAACAGATATAGCTTCCTTTATAGCATTGTATCACTGGTGTTAAACCAAAGAATGCAACATGACAAACAGTACAAGGACAATGCAAATATCAAAGCATGAATGGCTCCGGTTGAGCAGTTATATGGATGGGACCCTTTTCGCTGGTATCAAAATTATGAACAAAAAATTGGCTTGATCCTGCAAGAATAGCGGAGGTGTTAAGATGTTCAAACACCAAATAGACACCTATTGCAAGGCATCAAGTCTGCATGAACCACACAGTTTCAATGACTACGCATATATTATTTGCATGTTTTACTACAAGCACGTGTGGTTAATGCAGACTTGATGCCTTGTGACTATAGGCATCTATTCTGTATTTGAGCATCTTAACACCTTCTGTATTATTGCCGGGAAGGGTGAAGTCTCAATAATAATGAGTATTACCTGGGAGCTGGTAGTAGAGCTGCCTGTCATGGCCTTGCAGCTGAAACCTGCCGGGGAAATTGGCATCACGCATGATAGCACAGAACCAACAACACCAACAGCATCTTCCATTACCCATGAAAAGGCGGTGACATCACCACAGGACTTGTGCCAGGCCAGGTGCACTCCGAGGCCACGTGAAGTGTCGAAGGCCCGCTAGCAGGTCACAGGACAGACCCAGGTGCCATGGGTACACTGTTATGACTGGCAGATGCACCACCTATGTCCCCCTACCGTGGCAATTTGCTGTATTTTATCCGCCTGGTGCTCTGCTTGTTGTTGTGAGCATCGCTCCTCCACCCTCTGCTGTTGTTGGAGGGCGACTGCCCCCAACTGCCCAGTAGCATCCTTCATGAGCCTCTTCCATAGAGGCTGATCTTGACACGGCTGGAACTGATTTTCATCAAGTCCACTCAGCTCCACATCCTCCTGTACCGTATCAGCCCATCTCTTCTCCAGCCCGTGCCGAGCCCATTTAACCCCCTCTATCCGGAAAACACAGAAGATGCTTGGGCAGCACACGGTGGCTCGGCTGCATGACCCAGCCTCCACAGCCCCGCACAGAACCACGCATGGGCATACGCGTGACCGTGCGTCTACCCCTGCCCTGCTCTTTATATGCATTCAGGAGAGGCATACAGAGTCATGAGTCTTTTTCAGTAAGGTCCTGCATTTTAAAAATATATTTTCAGTCAATTAATGAGTGTTTATTATATCCTGTGAATCCAGAGCGTCAAGTGAATACACACATTCGAGAGGAAGGGGGGCAAACACTTGTTCCCCATACAGCTGGAAACAGACAGCAATCAGTCCCCTGGCTGTACTGTCTGCTCCTGGCGAGCCAGGGTTGGGCACCTCCTCGACGTCCACGGGAAACGAGTTTCACAACAACCATCGCTCTTGTTGCCTCGACACCGCTTGGTTAAAGCACCCCCACCCCTCCCCACTACCCCTCCACGCCCCCGGTCCTCCCCGCCCTCTCCCCGACAACCCATTACTGCCCCCTCCCCGTCCCATCCCCCTCACCGCCCCCTCCCGACCGGACGGTGGCGGTGCCTCCACTACCTGCGTGCGGCCATGACGGCCCTGACGGCGATGCGCAGCCTCTTGAGGGCCGTGCCACTCTCCGCCGTCGCTGTCGTCGTCGCCGTCATCCCCCCCACACTGTCTCTCCGCCCCAACTCCCAGCTGAGCGCGAGCAGCAGGTACTGCTTCTGGAAGACGAGTGATCGCCGGTGTCGCTCGCTTTGCAGGAACTGCTCGTACACCTCGGCGAACTGCACCAGACACGTAGCCGGAAATGTGCCGTCAAGACAAAGGCACATTGTAGCCTTTACAGATTGTTGGGGTAAGTGGTGTTAGTGAGTAGCAGGGCCTATGAAGGCCGGCACGACACATGAGGGGCTGAGTGGCCAACACCACACCAACTTCGTCTCCCCTTGTGGCAATGTTTTACACACCGCACTGGGAACACATTTGAGGCTGTTTCTACCTAGGGGAGGCCTAGGCCCAGTTCAGATAATCGTCACTGGTGTTCGTGGCGAGGGAGCGATGATTGCCCTGCATCAACCCCAACTGGGAACATGAAGCGAAGCAGCGGCTAGGCGCATCTCCGGGAGGACTGTAGTTGGTATTGCCTACACATCCCAATGCTGAGAAAATAATCTTCAAATTACCCAATTGGGAGTACACAGCAGGAGCTGCAACATTGCCCCCTACTGTGAAAAACTTACCTTTGTTCATAAAATCAGGAGGCAGTGACTCTCGTACCTTGCCAGCTGGCACGTACGGCGTAGGGATGCGTCCAGACTCAAAAGGGTCTTGCTCACAATCCTCCCTCTCCTCTTCCTCCTGCACGTGGCTCCCATCGTGAGCCTCTCCCACGCCCGGCTGACCGCTGGCCTGTGGGGGGTCAAGGCACAGACCAGGAGTCCATCGCCCACACATCTGACTCGCTGGGCAAACGCTCAGCGTGGAGATGACCTAAATTTATTCAAAATACAAGTTAAAACAATAATGATGAGACGAACAATTGGTGTTTTTATACAGAGCAGGATTCATGGAAACTGCACAATTCACAACACATGGGATTTACTTATATACTTTCTTTAAATGTATTTATTTTAGTGACTTGCTTACCTTTTTCCTATCGTCGATCATCTTGTGTATTGTTTGTTGTTGTAAATTGCTGACACCACCCACTACTAGATATTTGTGAAATACCTTCATAGCTCATCAGATTCCTCAAATCTAAATAAAGATTCTGATTCTGAATTTGCAAGTGTTTTGAATTTACAAAAATTTGGACCGTGATGTCAGTACACGGTGCTAAGTTACATCACACAGAGCAGTCATCGCTACTCCCCACTGGCAGACTAACGCCCCATCACAGGCTAGGTGCCGAGTCACCTTGTGCCGCACAGGGACAGCTGCCACCAGGGATGCCCCACTTCACATGCCGCCGTCACTCACGTGGCCACCAGGCTCCGAGGTGGCCCGTCGTGCCGGGTGGGCGTTCCCAGCGTGCCCATTCTCCCTTTCCATGGCGAGCACGGTCCGGCGCAGGGCCGCCTTCTCGGCGGTGAGTGAGCACACGTGCTCCGTGAGCCCCGCCAACTGGCGCAGCAGCTGGCTCAGCAGGCTACTGTCCCCTAGAGGAGCACCTTGCTAAAGCGAATGACACAACGATGATAGGACGGCAACACGACGACGACATGGAACACGACGACACGGACAAGACAACAGAATAACACGCCAATGGCACAAAGATGACAAGACGACGAGACAATGATGTGGACACAACAATGACAAAAAGATGACATGACAATGACATGGACACAACATGACGCGACAATGACATGACGATGACTCGACGACGACAAGACGATGACGACATGGAGACATTTGCAGGCCATGTGCAGTCACTTCGTGCCGCACAGGGACAATTGTTACTGGAAGCGCGCATTCAAATGTTAGAGATGCGGTGTAAGTCGCTTATCGCATGTAAAGCACTCTGACACGGCCAGGCATAAATACACATGGTGTTGGCCAAACATCGCAATGTTGAAAACTAACCTGCAAATTAGTAAATTGAAATCACACAGACCAGCAGCAACATTGCCCCCTGCTAATGAGTCTTGAGGCTGTCCTGTATAACCATGCATTGTGGTAATCATCATGACGGCGTTAATTATGGTTGAGCGTGCGACGCCCTCGCACTGACAGCTGTCATTGGCGGTGTACTTTTAACATTTGAAATGAGAAGCGACACGTTTCTCTTATCACATGCGAAGCACTCTGTTAAATGGGACTCATGATCACAACCACCACAACCACTACATCCAACGCCATGTCGCAGTTCCCTGTGCTAGTACCTGGGCGAGCTGCAGGTTGACGTGAACCAACTCCTGGTCAGTCTGCCTGATGCGCGTAAGCAGCATCTTAACATCCTCATCCTCCAGGAGGCGCTGATGGAACCTGTCCGAGCAGAGACACAACGAGGGCGGGCAGCAGCGTCGTTATACACGACATTGAACCTCGATATTTGATCATTTGCTATTGGGGAGAATTCAGCAAAGCTGCACTTTCAGCAAATACTGTATATTAGTAATTTGGCATGAGCCGAATTGCCGTACTGAATGGCCCAATTTCGGAATACATGTAGAATGACGCCATTCGCCACGTCCTACCAGCAATGAAGCCTCCAGTGCAGTGTCTTCAGTCTCTGGATATTCTTCCACAGACACCTCTGTCAGCAGTCAAGTGCCACATCAGCTAACATCGTCTGACAGCGAGTAATGTGGTGTAAAAGTGTTAAATAATGTAGTCTTTAAGTAAAAAAGTTGTTAAGTAAAAAATGTGAAGTTTAAGTTAGTGTAATTTTGTGTTTAAGTTATAATTTAGTGATAAAAGTGAACATACATACAGTAGGTGAATACTAAGTGCATTAAGCCCTCCTCCAAAAGATCTGTCACCTACCACATCCTCCTTCTTCATCTGCGGTGCTGGTTACTGATGGTAAGTGTTACTGTTTTTGGAAAACAAATTTCGATTTTTTTTTTATTGGGGCAGGAGGCATTGGGAGTGCTATTATACATCATTCGGAATATTTACGTGTTATAACGGCACGCGTTCCGCTTTATTACAGTGCGCATTATGTGTTGTGCGAAACGTGTTCCCGAATGGAAGAACCCACTGAGCTATGTAGCTCTTTTTCAGAAGCAACCTGGCCACAAATGATAGTTTAATGAAGTTGCTTATCATGTGGAAATGTATAGCAGCCAAATACTGTAAACGCATGCTGATTATAAATGGAGGGAAAAACCGTAAGACCCGGTGAGAAATCCACGTGACCACGGGGAGAACACGCAAGCTCCTAATAAATAGGCATCAGGGTTGGAATCGAACACACGACCTCCTACAAAACAGGCGAGGTAGATTACATGCGGCGCCCCCCACAGAACGGGCGAGGCATCGCCATGTTGACGATTGTGCGAGTTCATCCAGGACGGCCTCAACTGTTTTTTCAGGAGGTTCCTGCCAACTTTTTTGCATTAGGCGGCAATGGTCCTGCAATAGCGTAAATTTCAAATAATCATTAATCATTAGGATGTTTGACCAATGCCAGTTACATTGTATGCCTGGGATGTAATTAGCATTAAATACGCTAGATAAACTGAATTTCTTATTATTATTATGTTTTTTTTAATCATGGGAGGAAACCGGAGAACCTAGAGAAAACCCATGTAGAACAGGGGGAGAGAATACAAAAGTAATGCATAAAGATGCCCGAGTCTGGAATTTAACTCAGGTGCTTCTTGGTGTGAGGCGCGATTGTCACTGCTACGCCACCAGCCTATTGACCTTTGTGCCAGTGGAGTCGCAGCTCTTTCCAAGTGCATTTGAGGGCTGTGTGACTCATGCACCGCCGTTGCCTCTATTGAGGCTTTAAAACAAATAACTGTTCAACTGTAAACACGTTGCGATGGCATCACGATGGCATCACGTGTGTTGACTGGGAGGCGCACTATGCTATCACAATTGTAAACGGATCCAAAAATCTCGTCTTAAAAAAAATCTAAATACGTTAAGTGCTTGGTCAGCGCGGGGTGTTGACACAACGCGTTTTAGCTATAACGCGGTTCTTCCATTCGGGAACACGTTTCGCACAACACATAATGCGCACTGTAATAAAGCGGAACGCGTGCCATTATAACACGTAAATGTACTGTAACGCAGAACGTAAACCACTGTAGTGCGGAACACGTGCCGTTCAAACGCGGAATGATACCATTATAACGCGCAACACGTGCCGTTATAACGTCATTTCTGAGCGGTTGACTACTAACTACTTTCTTGAGCTGAGCGGTACAGTGATACAGTATGTGTAATGATAGAGTAAGGTGGTGGTGTACCCTCAGTTATTTGTCACGTGATCTCACTTCGTGTGCGTAGTACATGGTATCTTGCCAAACTTTATCATGACATTATTTATGGGAAATTGTTTTCGCTTTACGCATTTTTAAATTAACGCAGCATCGACTACTACCGCGTTAAATGGGGACTTACTGTACTTCATATATATTTTTGATCTAAAACTCATACGATGGCCTTTGCTAGCGAGCTGAGTTGTGTCCCTTTGATTAACGTGGAGATGACCTAAACCCAGCGGGCCGCTTGGAGCGCCGGCCCTGCCCCCACGTGCTTGAGCTTCGCACCTCTCCTCGTTTTCCTCCTCCTCCATGCCACGACCCGGCCGCTGCTCCACGTCTCCATGGCGATCTGCACTGCCATCGCCGTGGGTTGTGCCCTCGCCCTCCGGTGGCTGCGGAGTCGGCACAGACCGCGCCTGTTACACACTGGCACACTGCGTGCAGTTTACTATTATACTCTTTGGTTCTTTCGGTAAAGTCACGTAGGTATGAAATAGAATAAATCACGACGTTTTGATTGCAACACAAGCGGTCGTCCTCAGGCGAAAAAAATATAATCCAGCAGTGGAACTGCAAAAACCAGTGAGAGAGCAGTTACAACAAGGTTATATATGTGTCGATGGGCAAGCAAGCGGGGTCTGAGCTGGAAAATAATGCCATCCACGGACGCAAGCACGTTAGTTGTGTTCATTTGGGAGATTAGGGAGAGAGGGATTAGGGTGGGAGATTAGCATGAATGAGCTTCCGTCGCCGCATAAGAGTATCATACCTGCATATGCGCACAACAGCAGTGTTAATGAGAGATTAGCACCATGAAAGTGCAATCCAAAGGACATGTGAGCATGAGAGTGCAATCCAAAGGACATGTGAGCATGAGAGTGCAATCCAAAGGACATGTGAGAGATCTAAGAGAGAGGCATAGAGAGAGAGAGTCGGAAATAACAGCTGACATAGGCAGGTAGGATGGAAACATCACAGTCAGTTAAGACTTTACCTGGTTAATAACGTCCTTCCAATGATTGCTCAGTTTTTACCCATCCTCTCGGTTGAAGTTGTGTCTGTGTTTATATATCTGGATGGCTTCATGAACAAATCTCTGAAGGTAACCGGTAAGTTTGCAGAGTACCTCCATCTTGGAAAAATGAATTTCGTGTGAGCCCACAGCGTTAAAACAACGATCAGCAACGGCAGAGGTATTGGTCCTACCGTGTTTCAGATCTGCCTTGTGTTTACGAACGCGGTTCGAGAGATGTCGTTTCGTTTCCCCAATGTAACTGCTGCCACAACCACAACTCAGTTTGTAGACGCCAGGGTATTGCATGTGTTGTCATCAAAACGTCGTGATTTATTTTATTTTATACCTATGTGACTTTACCAAAAGAACCAAATAGTATGGATTCCTGCAGTCACGAAAGCTTCAAATCAAGTTTACTATTATGCTTTTCCCTCCTTGTACCCTTCCACTGGAATAAACTTCCCCTGTACATTAAGTAGCACTGCCCATAGACTCAACACTGCCTATAGACTCAGTACTATCCGTAGACTCAACAATGCCTGTAGACTTGACACCTCACCATACATTAAGCAGTCCTGCTCCTTAACTTCCTTCCATTCCTCTCTTAAAGTGCCACCTCTTCTTCCCTTTCCCATCCACTCCTTCCCTCCCCTATAGCCCTTTCGTGACCTCTGTTATGGTCACTCATTCCTCGGCCCTTGGACTGCCTTTGCCATCAAAATCATAACTGTTGTTTACCCACGAAAGTTTCACTGAGTCTCAAGATGTTGCTGCTGCTGTGTGTAATCCCAGTTATGTAATTGGCATCATCAGTATATATTGGTCACTACCAGTTACATTGTATGGTTATTAGCCACAGGAGGAAATCAGAAATCTTGGAGCAAACCCATGCAGAACAGAAGGAGCGAATATAAACTGCACCAAGAAAAGTGCCGATGTTTACACATCACAACAGGTACTAATTTGAGGATGAGTCGACCTAGGGGAGGACTAGGACTGGTTCAGATAATCGTCACTGGTGTTGGCTGTGAGTGGGAATCGAACTTGGGTTGCCATGTTCGTAGCGTAGCGCACTAACCGCTATGCCACCGGTTAACTGGGATCACATACAGCAGCAGCAGCATCGAGCCCCCTCCTACAGAAAAATTGGCAGGATCCTCCTGAAAAAAGAGTTTTGAGTCCTGACGAGGCGTTCCTGGGTGAACGAGCATCATGAACGATGCTGCTCTATGTGGACCGGCTCACCCGTGGGTCTTGCTGCCGCGCGTTTTCTTCAGAGCCGAGTCCGTCGCTCTCTCTGCCAGGACCCAGCTGCTTCACTGAGAGCTGAAGCCCGTCGGCCACGTCACCCATGATGGGGCGGCCCTCGGGGGGCCCTCTCTGCCCAATGCCGCCATCTTCTCCCGTCAGACGTGTCGCCACCGCATTCAGGTCGTCGCCTTCAGCCTGCACCGGCCGTGCATGAGACCGCTGAGGTCCATCGCTGCCCACCGGAGCTTCGGAGTCGGTGTGACCGTCGGTCTGAGTGGAGGAGGAGGCGGTGGCGGCCGCCTCCCCCAATGCGGAACGCTCCTGCAGCTGGAACCTCAGCTCCTGCACCTGATGACCCATTGCACCGATCTCACTGTCTTTCTCTCGGATTGTTTCTTCAAGCTCTTCTACGCGCTCGTTGCTTTTTGACAGAGCCCCGAGGTTGGCGTCATCATCCACGTTACTACTATTATTATCATTGTCACCATCACATCCCTCGTCATTCCCAAACTCCTTCCCGGGGGAGTTCACCGATCCCTTTGGTGCATCTTTATCAGAGAGCTGGCTGCTGAGCATCCCATTCCCAGCCTCATTAGCAGAACGCTCTGGCGGACCATTCAAGTCCCCTTGTGTCAGGTTATTTCTCAGAGCCCTGTTGTCACTTTCCGTGGCCTCCAGCGGACTCCTCTGCCGCGCCATTTCCTGGATCTGCCCGTGCAGCGTGTGCAGCTCGGAGGCCATGTCGGAGACCTGGCCGTGCAGGCTATGGACCTCCTCCTCGCGGCTCTTCAGCTGCACCAGCAGAGACTCGATTTCCGAATCCTTCTGAGCCATGAGGGAGCCAAGCTCCCTTGTGTCTGCCTGCAGCCTTCCGAGCCGCCCGTCCGCCGTAAATTTTGGTTCCACGGCATCTCCTTCATTGTTATCTCCTTCGTTATCTTGTTCGGTTTGACGCTTCCCTGTGAAGGGTGCAAAGACATGATTCGCTTAACAGAAACATTCAAGGTAAAAAGATCAACTTTTGATAGATTTACTGTCATTGCGACCAATGTATGTGAATATATAATTTAGGTATTACATAGAGAGAGTCATTGAGCAAAGCAATCTGGTGAAATAGGAGTTAATGTCGTTCAGCGTAGGCTGATGTGATATTCTTATCTGATGTATATTTATATCGTGCCTCTAATTAAGGCAATATATAAATCTATATAATGACAAAAACAAGAATACAGGAGCAATAATACAGGAGGGGTGAAGATGTTTAAACACCGAATCGGCAACTATTTCAAGATAAGATCTGCATTAACCACACATCATTTTCCGTGGTAAAATATGCAAACAAATATTTTTTGATCATGTTATGCATTATCTTTCAAACAGATTGGCTTACACCAGAGACAGCCTACTTAATGGCCTTGTCTCACCAGTGTCCGACCAGAGAACATCAAAAAGTACAAGTGTAATGGGTTGAACTGAGTCGCAGATGGAGACTTGGAGGCAACACATTTATTCAGTTCCAACATACGGGGTAACTTCCCCTTAACAGAATAACAATCTAAGGTGGTGACAATCAGGCTAACTATACTAGTTACAACGTAACTGCTACTGTAGTGACATAAGAAGGGAGGGGCTGCTGGGGGCTCTGGGCTCCCGGGCGGGTCCAGACGCTTAAGCCTCTGGGCGCCAGGCGCTGGGTTCCCAGGGGGTCCAGACGCTTAAGCCTCTGGGCGCCAGGCGTTAGGTTCCCAGGCGCTTAAGCCTTTTGGCGCCGCAAACGGGGGGGGGGCTGTGTGTGCTCTGTGGGATGTCTGGTGGCGCACACGGCCCCACCCCTCGTTGGACTAGGCATAAAAAGGGGAGCTCCCTAGACGATGGGGGCCAGTTGTAACTCAAGACCCAAGACCCACGACCAGCCATCTGAAGACCCTGGGATGTTGTGAGAGCGAGTGGTGGGTCTCTGGAACTCCCGACTCTACGACCTTGTGAGGGCGAGTTCCAGAGCGTAGCCAGAGTAGAGTATCTAGGCTGTGTACCTAGGCTGTGTACCTAGGCTGTGTACCTAGGCTGTAACAGAGTATCAGGACTGTTGGAGTGTTGTGTTGTAATAAAGAAGTTACATCTACAAGTGTCTCCGGAACCCGTTACATTTGGCGTCAGAAGTGGCAATGGAGACAAGAAGTAAGCCACGTACCTTCAGTCCTGACGGCGATGTTGAAGAGCAAGCGGCGACGGGGCAGCCAACTCGGGCCGACAACGACGCCGCACCGCCGGCTGAGCAGTCGTCCACCACACCTACCGATCCTCCTCCAGCGTCGGGAGCAGCAATGGAGGAAACGCTGCTTCGCCTCACCGAGCTGCTCCACGCCACCGTCTCCATCCTGGACGACATGCATTGCTCACAGGCGGAGACAGGAGGGAGAGAGGCGGCGCAGCGGCCGTGCCATTCCGCCGGCTCCTACACAAAGATGGCAGCCGTTCTCGCCGCAAATACATCCGGGTGTGTCGTCACTTCTGCCGGGGGAGCAATGACCGCTGGGAGCGACGTCACTTCCGGGCCCAGCGTCGGCCAACCCGACGACGCCGCGTCATCAGCGCTGCGTCCCTCACCGCCGGGTGACAGCTGTTTGCAACCTAGCAACGCCGCGTCATCAGCGCTGCGTCCCTCACCGCCGAGTGACAGCGCTGGGAACGCGAAGCCAGCTTCAGCCGGGTTGCCAGGCAACGAGCGCGGGGCTCACATCCACCAACGCCTGCCGGCACTCAAGGCATTTTCTTCAGAGGGAGGTGAGTGGGCAGCGTTCGAACGTCGGTTCGTCTCTCTTATAGAGACGTCCGGCTGGTCGGAGTATGAAGCGCTCCAGGGCCTCCCGGCCATGCTCGACGACGACTCCCTCGCAGCACTCCTTGCGGTGCCACGGGCAAAACGTGCCACGCTCACGGATGCCCTTCATCAGATGCGGCTGATTTATGGACCCCCATCCGAAGCACGTCACCGCTTCGATGCGAGGAGGAAGAAGGCCTCCGAGTCGGCGATGGGGTACCGCAGCGCGCTGCTGGCCATGGCGCGGGTTGCCTACCCTCGCATGGATGAAGACGCTGTGGAGGCACTCGTGCTGCAGAAGCTCATGAGCTTGGCCCGCCAGCTTCGAGTTGCCATGCCGACAGCCGACGACGACGACGACTTCACGTCGCTACGTGCTTGCCAGGTGCATCCAAGCACACCTACATTGCGATGAGGACACGACCATCGCCGCCTGCGCAGGCCCACCTGATGCACAAGCCTATGACGTGCATTCGGGGCCTCATCAGGCCTTCGCGGCAACAGAAAATCGCGGATCGTCCAACTGGCGATCCCAGCGAGATCACCACCAGCGGGACCGGCCAATCTCGCGCCAGGATGGGACGTCCATCGTCTGCCACAACTGTGGCCTTCGGGGCCATGTGGCGTCCGGCTACCGGGTCCCCCGACGCCGGACTTCAGGACCTCCGGCGCCTCGGCCACCACCGTATCCTCGGCATACCCAGGCGAGTCACGACACCTCGCACTCTCGGCCCCCACTTACAACAAGCACGCACCCTCACACCACACAGGGGGGTCATGCTTCGGAGGAGGAGGATTCGGGCCCATCATCGAACAACCGGGCGCTCGGACCAGGTCAATGGTCCGAGTTGGCCCATAGGGTCGTTGCCGCGGCGGCAGGGTCCTCTGCCGTAGTGGGTTCCATCGAGGGCGTTGATGTTCGTATGTTGATCGATACGGGTGCGTCGGCGACCATCATTTCAGACATAATTTATAACATTCTGCCCGATACATGCTGTCCCTTGCAGCCAGTTGATGTGCCATGCTATGCCGCAAATGGGGGTTCGTTGGGCATCACCGGACGGATCAATGCTCAGATCCGCATTGCTGACGTCCAATTAGTTGGGCCCATTTTGGTCTCATCCACCCTCGCCGTTCCGTGCCTCCTCGGAACAGATTTCTTGGGGAAGATGCCCATTAAAATTCTCATTAACAAAGGGTGTATTGAGCTCCCCTCCGGCCGACGCTTTCCTTCCTACCCACACCCACTCGGTTGCACTCCGCATCTACGACGGTGCAGGCGTTGGCGGCGTGCACAATTCACATTCCTCCCGGCTCTCAGATGTTAGTTCCCCTCCGGTTTCGTAAACCCCTTGATTACGACGCGTTCATGGGGGGTGCTGTGATCGGGCCTTCGCGTTCAGCTGAGCGGGTGTCGGACCTCGTGTGTGCACAAACACTCGTGCGAAGCGACCATGACCCCTTTATCCAGGTCCTTAACGCGGGATTGGAAACGGCCGTTATCTGTCAGGGAATGGTGCTTGCTCACGCGACGCCAGCCCCGCCAGAAGATGTGATCGTGGGTCACGTAGGGGGCGAGTCCTCTTCCGTTGCCAAGCCAGGTCCTGACACAGGATGGCTCGACGCGCTTTGCTCCACTTCTGCCGATTTGTCACCATTACAGCATGCTAAATTACGCACGCTGCTGAGCTATTTCGCCGACGTTTTCAGTCAAAGCAAATTCGACATTGGCTGCACTAAATTGCTAAGCCACCACATCGACACGGGTGATGCCGCTCCAATTCGTCAAAACCCATTCCGGTTGAGCCCGGCCGAAAAGGAACATGTACGGGTGGCCGTCAACGATATGTTGGCGGCCGATGTCATTGCGCCATCAAATAGCCCATGGGGGGCGCCGATCGTTCTTGTTAAGAAGCACGACGGGAGCCTCCGCTTTTGTGTTGACTTCAGGAAACTTAATAAGATTTCTGTGGCCGACGCCTACCCGCTTCCCAGGATGGACGAGTCGCTCGATGCCTTAGCAGGTGCGCACTACTTCTCCACCTTGGATCTCCTCTCGGGGTTTTGGCAGCTACCCCTTGATGACGCATCCAAACCAAAGACAGCCTTTCGCACGCCGCAGGGACTGTTCCAATTCAACAGACTTCCTATGGGTCTTCACTCGGCCCCGGCGACGTTCCAGCGCCTGATGGAGCTGGTCCTCGCTGGGTTCCAGTGGGATTCTTGCCTAATCTACCTCGACGATGTAATCGTGTTCAGCAAAACTTTTTATGAACACCTCACGCGATTGAAGGCAGTTTTCCTTAAAATGCGAGCAGCTAACCTCAAATTCAAACCGCAAAAGTGCCACCTCATGAGGGATTCGGTTCGTTATTTGGGCCATATTGTCAGCCGCTCTGGAATTGCCACGGACCCCGAAAAGACAAATTGCGTGCGCTAATGGCCAACTCCTACCTCTGTTGGGGAGGTGCGGAGTTTTATCGGCTTCGCCTCATATTATCGACGATTTGTTGCGGGATTCGCATCCATCGCGAAGCCCCTCCACGCATTAACGGCCAAAGGGATCAAATTCCGCTGGGGAGAGTTAGAACAGGCATCGTTCAATGCCGTCCGAAAAGCACTGGTCGATGCTCCTACCCTGTCTTATCCAGATTTTACTACTCCGTTCATTCTGGATACAGACGCCAGCAACACCGGAATTGGAGGGGTGCTGTCGCAAATTGTCAATGGAGTGGAACGCGTCGTCGCCTATGGCAGCAGGGTGCTGTCGCCCGCGGAGCAACGTTACTGCGTGACGCGCCGCGAATTGCTTGCTATCGTTTTTTTCATAAAGCAGTACAGGCCATACGTGTATGGCAGGCATTTCACAGTACGCTCCGACCACGCGGCGCTACAATACGCCTTGCGAGTGGACCAACCATCTGGAAAGCTCTCGCGTTGGCTCGAGATCCTCCAGGACTTTGCGTTCACTGTCATTTACCGCAAGGGGATTCAACACGGGAACGCCGACGGGTTGTCGCGACTGCCGAACAATGGGCGCTGTGCTTGTTTTTTGGGTGCGGGGCGTTGTAGGCAGCCTGACGGGGTACCGCCCCCATCCCTTGCGGCCGCGGCCGGGGATGGGGTCGGGGACCACGGGGCTCCCTCCATGCAAGTTCCGCAGGACGCATTGCTGGGCCTCGGGTTGGACGACTGAGGACGTCTTCAGATGGAAGACGTCTCCCTCCTCAAATTGAGACGCCGCGCTAGGGATGCCGAGGGTCACAGGGGGCAGGGGGGCCCCGTATCATATGTCATCCGGGAAGGCGTCCTCATGCGTTGGGATGGGGGGTCCCAATCCCACACATTGGTGGTGCCCACCTCCCTGCGGGGGCGACTTGTGTGGGAAACGCACAGTCGCCTCTTGCACTTGGGTGTTCAGAAAACACTAGCTAAAATCCAATTGGAATTTTTCTGGCCGGGCATGTCAAACGATGTAGCTGACCTTGTGCAAGGTTGCACAGAATGTGCATGGCGGAAACCACCTGCTAGGCCGTCCTGCCCGCCGCTCCAATCCATTAAGGTTTCCCGGGTCAATGAGATCGTCGCATTGGATATTTTGGGTCCGTTTCCCGCTACTCCTCGGGGTAGTAAGTACCTTTTGGTTGGGGTCGAATATTTTACCCGATGGGCCATGGCCTGGCCACTCCCCAACCAGTCTGCAGCAGCCATTACAGAAGCCTTTTTCCAGGGCTACGTCCTCGATAAGGGTGCTCCCGAACGCCTGCTGACCGACCAAGGGAAAAATTTCTCTTCCACCCTGTTGCGGGATGTGTGCAACCTGCTAGGGACACACAAAATTCGCACCTCGCCATATCACCCCCAGACTGACGGTATGGTCGAGCGATTACATAGGACACTTACCTCCATGCTAAGCCACCAGGTGTCTGAGTCACAGACTGATTGGGATCTCCACATACCTGGTGTCTTGGCCGCCTATAGAATGGCGCCCCATGCTGCCACGGGGTACTCGCCATTCTATCTTATGTATGGTAGGGAGGTTTGCCCCCCGATCGACGTACAATTGCACATTAAACAGCCCGCACCTAAGGCTAAGATTGCCGACCACATCCGTGCTAATGTGCATCGTCTCGTGGATGCCCGGGAGGCTGCTCAAAATAACTCAGAAGCCCGTCAGCTTGCCAACGAGCGGTTGCGGAATCTCCGCACGTCCCGCCACGTTTGGGTAGAAGGGGACCGCGCCTGGCTCCACTGCCCGCAGGTACCATTGGCTACTTCCTCAAAACTTCTTAAGCCTTGGAGAGGCCCGGTTGTTATTATTCGCGTTCTCCGCCCGCAGTGTGTCAGGATCCAGCATGGCAAGCGACGTTGGTTCGTGCACCCGTCACGTCTAAAACCTTACATTCAACCCTACACACCTCCTTCACTTCTCCGGGGCCGAGAGCGCGACATGTCTGACGAGCCGCGCCGCGATGATGCTGCTTCTAACTCTCGGGCAGGTCCCGCTGTCCCGCCCTCAGGTGCCTTGGGAATGAAACCCGCCACGGCCGACCCAGCGGGAACAAGCTTGCCCGCGGGATCAGCGACCCAGGACACAAGCGCAACAGCGGGTCGTCGGTCCCCTCCCGCCTCCGTCGCGAATGATGGACCTGCCACTCGGACTCGCTCAAAACTCAAACGATTTTCATGACCCCCGCCCACGAACTCTCGTCCCAACGTGACGCCACTCACCTTGCCATCATGTATAGTGGGTGATTGGGGCGTGCGTTCATCCTGCATATATGTGTTTATACAGTGTTGTTCTGCATCGGTGACCACAGGAGGGGGAGAGGCGCTTTCTTCTCATT
This sequence comes from Lampetra planeri, assembly GCF_965212315.1. Classification (NCBI taxonomy): domain Eukaryota; kingdom Metazoa; phylum Chordata; class Hyperoartia; order Petromyzontiformes; family Petromyzontidae; genus Lampetra; species Lampetra planeri. The sequence continues at coordinate 23,252,499 of NC_136108.1, read as the reverse complement.
TTTTTTCTTGATTTGTCACACACTCATTCTGATGGTTAACAAATAATTTATTGTACAATTGTATTTTTTTTGACAGCCGGGTCGGCTGGAGGCTACGTAGAGGGGGGTAATGTAGTGACATAAGAAGGGAGGGGCTGCTGGGGGCTCTGGGTTCCCGGGCGGGTCCAGACGCTTAAGCCTCTGGGCGCCAGGCGCTGGGTTCCCAGGGGGTCCAGACGCTTAAGCCTCTGGGCGCCAGGTGTTGGGTTCCCAGGCGCTTAAGCCTTTTGGTGCCGCCAACGGGGGGGGGGGGCTGTGTGTGCTCTGTGGGATGTCTGGTGGCGCACACGGCCCCACATCTCGTTGGACTAGGCATAAAAAGGGGAGCTCCCTAGAAGATCGGGGCCAGTTGTAACTCAAGAACCAAGACCCACGACCAGCCATCTGAAGACCCTGGAATGTTGTGAGAGCGAGTGGTGGGACTCTGGAACTCCCGACTCTACGACCTTGTGAGGGCGAGTTCCAGAGCGTAGCCAGAGTAGAGTATCTAGGCTGTGTACCTAGGCTGTGTACCTAGGCTGTAACAGAGTATCAGGACTGTTGGAGTGTTGTGTTGTAATAAAGAAGTTACCTCTACAAGTGTCTCCGGAACCCGTTACACTACTATGGACCGGGACCAACGACTTCAGCCCGGGTCCACGTGTTGGAGACTCGTTGAACGGAGAACGTAGACGAAGGGTTTCTTCCAGGATGAACAACAATCCTGGTCCCTCTCGGGACCCGGCTTATATTCTCTGTGGCATGGCCGGCTCCGCCCTTGGCCACGTCCACCTTTCAGAATCCTCGGGAAGGATCTGGGTCCCAATCATGTGACCCCCCCCCCCCCCTAGCCCCCACTTGGGGTCCCTTTGTCAACTTAACTGGTCACGTGTTCTCCCGGGTCAACCAGAGTGCCATGGCCTCACACAACCTCGTCCTTCGGTGGTACAATCTTGATTTGAAGCTTTCGTGACTGCAGGAATCCATACTCTTGGTTTGATTAGGATAATTTTGTTGATCGAACTTATTTATGGAGGGTCCTGCAACATTTTTGCAGTCATCAGTTACGATTGCTATGCGTCTCTCAATTTAGTGCTGGAGACAGCAGGTACATTTAAAATTGTGATTTCTAACTTTGATCCTTACCCATGTACCATCGATAGCAAAATTTGAATGTACAATTTTATTGAGGGACTGTGTGTTGTCTTTTGTTGTGGTCTGGGTCTTTTGTTGTTGTTTTGCTGCTTTGCCCCAAGCTGGCATTTGTTGTTTATATACTTGTAATGCGAGCAAGGACAGCGTCACGTGAGTGTGGGCGGAGTCAGGGTCACGTGCGGAGGAGTCAGGGTCACGTGAGGGGGAGGATATAAGGGGAGAACCGGAAGGGGATCGGGAGTGGAGACAATAGAGAAGGGAGAGGCCACGCGGAGTGCTGGCGAGGAGTGGCGCGATTGCCACGAGGCAGGAGTCACGGCACCATCGGCCAGCGGTGTTCGTGAAGCAGCGGGGGTGTCTGCAGAGTGTGCGGGAGCACACAGAGCAGCAGGGTGGCTGCGGGGTGCGCGGGGAGCACACGGAGCAGCAAGGGGGCTGCGGAGTGTGCGGAGCACACGAGCAGCGGGGTGGCTGCAGAGAGAGTGAGCGGGAGCGGAGGACTCAGACGACGTGCGGAGGCACGAGGCGGAGAAGGTGCGGGTCGGAGCGGAGACATCGCGGGGTGCGAGCAAGAACCCAATAAAGGATCAACGGAGAGTGACATCGGCTGAGAGTCCTTTATTACATACTTATGAAATTTGTACTGATATACAGTATACTCTCTGGTTCTTCCTGTAAAGTCACGTAGATAGAAACAATAATAAAAGAACACGACGTTTCGGTCGCAACACAAGCGTCCGTCATCAGGTGAAAAAGAATGCCGATTGATTACACTATGTAACACAATTTTTGTTCCTGGGTAGTAAGTGTTTTTTCATAATTGCTTATGCCTCAAAAGTACAGAAAATGGATATTATTCCCCACAAACTTTGCTTTTGTGACCAGGATAGTGATATTTTGAAATTTACCTATTTTCAATGACAAAACAGGCGAATTTGTGTCTTTTCGTTCACATAAAGTGACAGATAAACAACACATGAATCAAAATTAACATGTATTTATACTAATGTAGTGACTGTACTTGTCACTGTATGGTGCCGGGACCCAGCTTGTGGTCCGGACCGGGATAGTGAACCGTGTCTAGTTCTGCCGTAGCGCAGTGAGATGGGCATTCGAGACCCGAGCGTAAGTTGTGTTATGTTACGTACTGTTATGTGAATAAATAGTGTTGCTCTGAAGATAACGTCTGCGACTCAGTTGGCTCACTACAATTGGTGTCGGAAGTGGCCAACTTGCTAAGCTGTAGCTAGCGGTAGACAAGTATGCCTACACGTCGCAGAGTTCATGTACGTGCATCGAACGACGAAGACGACGAGGAGCTGATTCTGCCCACGGCCGATGAGAATGGAGCGGAGATGCTGGCCGCGGAGCAGGGTGCAGCCGGGGCGCGGGGCGCCTCGCCTTCTGTTGAGGAACTCATCAGGGACATGCATGGCCGTCTCGTGGCGTCCTCCATCCTCGTCGAGATGCAGTCCTTCCCCTCGACGGCGAAGGAAGGAGCGGTGGAGCTGTCTGAACGAGGCGACTTAGCCGCCATTTCGCGAAGGGCGAGAACGCCATCGCCGCTGTCCGCGCTCGCGGGCACCATTTTGCCCCCGACGGGGAGCGCGGAACCCGCCAAGCTTTAAGCGGGGACGTCCTCGTCATTTGATGTCCAGTCGCTTCGCCGTTGGCTGCCCTTCATTAAAGAATGTGTTGCCGCCAACGGAGATAGGGTGGTGTTTAAAGGAAGATTTCTTACGAATGCCAATGTGGCAGGGTGGTCGGAAGTGGACGCGCTGAAGGCGCTTCCCGCCGCCCTCGTTGACGATGCTTTGGTGGCGTTCCTCGCCATCCAGCCGTCCGAGAAGACCACCCTCACGCAGGCGTTTGACCAGATGGCCGCCACTTTTCAGCCTCCGCTGAACACCTGCCAGAAGTTAAAAGTGAGGCGGAGAGGTGACGCTGAATCGGCCCTCGTGTAAAGGAGTGCGCTCTTGGCGCTGGCGAAGGCCGCGTATCCGCGCATGGGTCACGATGGCCATGACGCGCTTGTCCTTGAGAAGATGTTGGAGCTCGCCAAGGATCTCCGCACTGTGCTTCCCGCCGATGGCGGGGTAGTTTATTTGCTCAAGATTGCCAGGTGTATCCAGGCGCAGCACACCCTGCAGCATGACAGGGTGTTGGTGGCGTTCTCCGCGTCTTTTGTGGGGCCCGAGGGTCACACGGACGGAGCGGCTGTGTCCACGTGCTCGCTGCATCAGCGGGGCACCGATCGACAGGGTGACGGTGATCGGCGGCGGGACGACCGGCGGCAGGCGAGGTCTGCTTCATCCCATTCCAGCGATGGACGGGTCACCTGCTACAACTGCGGCCTGCCGGGGGCATGTCCAGTCGAGCTGCCGGGTTCCTCAACGGCGGGCCTTGGGACGTCCGCCTTCCTACAACTCCATACCCCCTAAGGCGAGTCGTGGTGCACCTCACACTCGGCCCCGGGGTTCCCTTCATTCATCAGGGGGGTCCGGTGTGCGTCGGGGTCGCGCGCGTGTTCGGGGGGAGTCGGGTCGTGTTCGCGACGCGCGGCCGCTCCGACCTGATCAGTGGTCGGAGCTGGCAGGTCGCGTGGTCGTGGCAACCGCGGCGTCGTCGGCCATGCTCGGGTTTGTTGAGGGGGTTGAGGTGCGCATGCTTATGGATACTGGCGCATCCTCGACCATTATATCCGAGTTGATTTATAAGATTTTGCCATGCCGGTGTCGCGTTTTGGAGTCGGTAGATGCTCCGCGTTTCGCCGCTAATGGCAGTTCGTTGGGGATAATAGGCCGGATGTCTGTTGCGTTGCGCATTACCGATGTTCAATTGTCGGGCCACGTGTTGGTTTCCACGGCCCTGGCTGTCCCGTGCCTACTGGGGACTGATTTTCTCGGCATGATGCCCCTGAAAATTCGTATCGATCAGGGATGTTTGGAGTTGCCGTCGGGACGGCGTATGGCTTTTCTTCTATCCCCGACTCGCATTAATGTTGCTAATGCTACGGTGCAGGCACTTGCATGCCGCACGGTGCAGATCCCCCCCGGCGCGCAAATGCTAGCGCCTCTTCGTTTGCGAAAACCGCTCGATGCGCGTGTCTTGAGTGACAGCATTGTGCTTGATCCATCGAATAAAATAACTCGAGGGATGTCGCTGGTTGCGGCGCAGACGCTGGTCTCCCTGGACCAGTGACCGTTTATACAGGTCCTTAACACCGGGTCTGACACTACAATTATTCAAGAGGGTTCCGTGATCGCAAACGTGTCCCCGGCGTGTCCGAAAGTGGATGTTGTGGGAAACGTCGGGGTCGGCATTCGCTCTCCGGTGGTCGATGAGGCATGGATCGACAAACTATGTTCGGAATGCGGCGATTTGTCTGCAGGCCAAATGCGGAAGCTAAGGGGCACTCCTGCGGGAATTTTCAGACATTTTTAGTAAGTCGAAATTTTATATCGATCGGACATCTCTATTGAGCCACCATATTGACACGGGTAATGCTGCCCCTATTCGCCAGAATCCTTATCGCCCGAGTCCGGCTGAGAAGGACCGTGTTCATGTGGCAGTGGATGAAATGTTGGCCGCGGATATCATTTCGCCGTCCACCAGTCCATGGGGGGCTCTGATTGTCCTTGTTAAGAAACACGACGGCAGTCTGCGGTTTTGCGTCGATTTCAGGAAACTAAACAAAGTCTCAGTCGCGGATGCCTACCCCCTGCCTCACATGAACAATTCATTGGACGCTCTGGCAGGCGCGCGGTATTTTTCGACCCTCGACCTTTTGTTCGGGTTTTGGCAGTTGCCGCTTGACGAGGCCTCGAGGCCCCAGACGGCTTTTCGGACGCCCCAAAGGCTGTTCCGAGTTCAACTGACTTCCGATGGGGCTTCCATTCCGTGCCTGTCACTTTTCAGAGGCTAATGGAATTGGCGGGCCTCCAGTGGGATTCGTGCCTGATATATTGAGATGACGTCATCATGTTAACAGTGTCATTTTTCGGCTGCACGTTTGATGAGCATTTGAATCGCCTGCGGCCTGTAGGTTGTGTTATGTTACGTACTGTTATGTGAATAAATAGTGTTGCTCCCAAGATAACGTCTGCGACTCAGTTGGACTCACTACACTAAAGTAATACAAAAATGACTACAAAAAATTTATAATTGAGTAGTTTTTCGAAATTGTTCCTCCTCACAGAGAACTCGGTCCGCTGTGGCCAGTCCCGCCTGTGGTAGTGCGCCTTGGTGTCTAAATCTTTTGTAGTCATTTTTGTATTACTTTAGAATAAACACATGTTAATTTTGATTACTATGTTGGTTTTTTACTTTATGTGAACGTAAAGACACAAATTCGCCCGTTTTCTCATTGAAAATAGGTACATTTCAAAATATCACTGTCCTGGTCACAAAAGCAAAGTTTGTGGGGAATAATAGCCATTTTCTGTACTCTTGAGGAATAAGCAATTAGGAAATAACACTTACTACTCAGGAACAAAAAAAAATTGTTACAGTGTTAACAGTGTCATTTTTCCAACAGACCAAGACGCGGGCACACGGCGGCCGCCTCTTTTCAAACGATGTCACGGGATCTTCAACTTCTGCTCTAACGGGAGACGGTGTATGGTATTTCATGATTAATACCACACCACCGCAGTGAGGCTTATGTAGTGAATGAAAAAAATAAATGTGTTAATGTTGGTCGGCCTAATAGATTAGATCCACGAAGCTGTGCACGAAACGGGGAGCGCGCCACTGAGAGGCAAGGTGACTCACCTACCGAGAGGCTGCTCCCCACCGGCTCCGTCACGCCACCTTCCTGTATGCAACACAGTAATGAAGAAATAGATTCAGAATACTCTTTGGTTCTTTCGGTAAAGTCACGTAGGTATAAAATAAAATAAATAAAATCACGACGTTTCAGCAACACAAGTGCTCGTCATCAGGTGGAAGCACCCACAGCAATAAACAATTGTTAAAGTGGGCAAAAGGAGGCTGCTTGTGACACGAGGCTATATATACGTAAGAGGGGGGGAGGAGCCAGGGAGGAGACCATTGTTAAAACGCTGTGGGCTCTCATGATATTGTTTTTTTCGAGACCAAGATGCTCTGCAAACCTTCGGGCTACTATCAAAGGTTTGTTCATGAAGCCATCCAGATATATAAACATAGACATAACTTCAACCGAGAAGATGGATACAAATTGAGCAATCATTGAAAGGATGTTATTAACCAGGTAAAACCTTAACTGCTTTATAGTTTGCCTTCGTATCCACATCTCCAGTTTCTTCAGCCTCCTACCCTCCAGCCCCGCTCACTTCCCAGACCCAACATTTTGTCGTACTCGGGCTCGGGTTGGAGCTTGCACTTCAAAGCCCCTGGCATTGTGTTGTACTCGGGCTCGGGTGCAACTTGAACTTCGCCACTCTCCCTACCCCACACCCCCACCCTCTTTTTCTCTCCTCCCTGGCTCCTCCCCCCCCTCTTAAGTATATATAGCCTCGTGTCACAAGCAGCCTCCTTTTGCCCACTTTAGCAATTGTTTATTGCTGTGGGTGCTTCCACCTGATGACGGGCACTTGTGTTGCGCCCAAAATATCGTGATTTATTTTATTTGATACCTACGTGACTTTACCGAAAGAACCAAAGAGTATGGATTCCTGCAGTCACGAAAACTTCAAATCTAGATTAGATTCAAAATCTTCATTTATACGGGAGGAATCCAATGACCTATTAAGCTCTTTTTCACAGATGTCCAATAGGGATGGGTAAGAACGTGACAACAACAAACAATACAAAAATATGATAGTAGTGTGAGAAAGGTAAAAACAAATAACCCAAACAGATACAAATAAAACTAAACCATCCCAATCCGATGAGGCAAAGCCCACTGAGGTATTAACTTATTTTTCAGAAGTGACCTGGCCACAAATGATCGCTCAACAAAGTGGCTTTTCACTTGAATATTTAAGCAAGCAAAATAATATACATAATCTCAATTATGTTTTTACATATGGAGGGGAAAACCTGAGGACCCGAAGAAAAAAATCCACCGAGAGAAAATGCAAACTCCAAATATGTTTACCCAGGAAAGCTTCAGTGTATTTCTAACTTCAAAATAAAATATGTCCAAGTGCCCGGGTTCACTAGACTCCATACAACAGATAGGCGTAGAGCGTTAGAATTGAGACACTAATGAGGTAGCCCCCGCCATGTCTGGATGTGAGCCTCTTGTCAGGAGGGTCATGCCAGGTGTTCGCAATACTGTAACGGGCGATGTTGCTGCTGCTGTGTGCCTGATCACAATTCAGTAATTTGCGGTGTAATTTGTCAAACTCCGTCAACTTGGACCATGCTGCCAGCACACTGCAGCCTTCTCTTATCAAACGACGTCACAGGATCGTTCACGTCCACTGTTGAAGAAGATAACGCGTGGTATTTTATGGCGGATATGCACCGCAGCGTTCACCAGGGTGGCCTGCCGGATTCCAATGATGAACATCCCCGCAACAAGCCGTCTCACCGCATGCGCCGAAAGCGCGCGCTCGCCAAAAGCGCGCGCTCGCCGAAAGCGCGCGCTCGCCAAAAGCGCGTGCTCACTGACCCTCCTACCGAAATATTCACAGCACACCGCATTCTTGTTTTTCATTGATGCTTATGAAAATTGTAAACTTAGCGGGACCAGGACTCCCCCAATTAGTCTGGTGAGCCGGGGTTTTAGAACCGTATCTTCAGTGCGGATTCGGCTCTGGCTTGGCTCGGGCTTGAGCCGCTCGTGCGAGTAAGCGGCTCAGCCATGGCCTGGTTCAGGCTCAGCCTCATGGCACCCACACTGATAGCTGGCTCAAGTTAAACACGGTGGCTTTGAGCCGGCTCACTGGAGCCAGAGCAAAGCCTGAGCCGAGCCTTGACTAAGAATACGGGAGCCTTAATCAGGGCCGGACAATAACATTGCTGGGGCTGTAAGCTACATCAATGTCTGTATATTTTTGTCATATTGGAATGAAAATAACCGTATAAGAGAGAATTTTAGTTTTTCAAAAGTGTTAGACCAGAGACTAGGTTTTACCCTATTCTTATACTCTTAGGGTAAAACCTATTCTTATCCCTTGATACTGGCAAGTAAGGTTCCATGTTGTAGCTGCTCACCGAGCTATAAATGCCCTGATAGTGCATTGTCTTTGTGCTGTTTGCCTTTTGGGTTCTCTGGTCTAACACTGTTTGAAACTAAGCCCTAAAAAAGGCTGTCTCTGGTGTAGACCAATCGGTTCAAAGACAATGCATATATTACGAGAGCATGTTGTTGTTTGCATGTTCACCTTAAGTATGTGTGGTTAATGCAACCATTATTCCTTGCAAACGGTTTTTGTTTGGTGTTTGTACATCTTAACACCTGTTTTATTGGCAGAAAGGGTAAAACCTATTCTTATAATGATAGTTGTCTTAGTTTGTTTTCGGATTTAGAGGCCCCTCATAATGTGGGGCAATAAGCTGTAGCTTACTTAGCTTGTGCCCAAGTCCAGCACGGGCTTTAATGTACGTGCGCTTAGACAGGGAGCTGTTACCGGCTGTGGGTGGACTGTGTCCGTCGCTGTTCCTAGCTGAGGGCCACCCGGCCAGCCTGGCAGACCTTCCGTCGAGTTGCCCAGCGAGCCTCGTGTTTGCTTCGGGATTTTGCCGCTCCGTGCATCGCTCTCCACTCGGCCTGTCGCACCATGAAGCTCAAGTGTCACATAGGGTTTGGTGTAACCAGGCAGAGTGTAACTCAAGAGACCAGGATAGAGTAGAATTTGCAAGAGTGACCCAGGTTACCAAAATGAAACAAGCAATGGGGTAAAAATAAAGTGCAGCAAGCGAGAAAATAGAAATCAGAACAAAAACAACCGAATATCAACCAGAGCAGAGATAACCCTGTTACATACAATATCGACATCGGTACAAGAAAAATAATCTATCTTCAATCAAATTAATTAGCAATATCATAAGTTGGCTCAGACAAATTACAGTCATTGTTTAACACACTCGTAGTAGATGCAGTTCCTGAATAGTTCCACATGATTAGAAAGAAATTTCTCCATAAATAATGTAGAAATAATGTTTGGCGAGATACGGTGTACTGTGCATACGCAGTGAGATAACAAAGAGCTGAAGGTACACTACCGCATTACCGTATCAATCCGCGTACTGTATCACTATATCGCTCAGCCATGCAGCTCAAGAAAGTCAACCGCTCAGAAACTGCGTTATAACAGTGCTGGTTGTGTTATAATGGTGAGCGTTCCAAATTTTGCTAAAAGTGTTCCCTCATGGAAGAACTGCATGGTCGCGAAAACACGTGGCGTGAACACCAACGCGTTAAGCGAGGACTTGCCGTACTTTTGAAAATCGTTTCAGATGGCTTAGGTCAATTGCTCTGTCACACCTAAATTAAATATTCAAGGACGATAAGTCAATTCACCAGATGGCTTAGGTCAATTGCTCTGTCACACCTAAATTAAATATTCAAGGACGATAAGTCATTGCTTAACGTGCTACATTCACACAAAGTATTTTCTTCCATTATGGAACTTTTCGCACAACGCGGAACATGCACCGTTATAAGTAATACGGTTTCTGAGCAGTCAACGATGAATTACTTTTTTGAGTTGTGCGCTAAGCGGTACAGTGATACAGTACGCAGACTGATACAGGAACGCGGTGGCGTGCCCTCAGTGATTTGTGCCATCTCACTGCGTGCGCGTAGTACATCGTATCTCGCCAAACTTTATCATTACATTATTTATGAAGAATTATTTTTGCTTCATACGTTCAACACGTTAAACGAGGACTTGCTGTCCATTAGTAGCATTTAGAGTAATTGAAATTGCCGCACGGAAGCGCAGTGGTTACATTTGTGCCTCACAGTACAAAGCTCCTGGGTTATATTGCTGGCTTAAGAAGCTTTCTGCGTGGCGTTTGTGTGTTCTCCACCCAACTCTGCATGGGCTTCCTCCGGGTTCTTCGATTTCCTCTTATAGATCAAAAGTGAATGTACTTGGTATTGGCAAAAACATTGCAATGCTGAAAAGTTATCTTCCAATTTACCAATTGAGTACGGGACTCTACTTTAACATGACCACACTCATCTTAACATTTGTGGTCCTGTGCGACTTGTTTATCAAGAAAAAAATAAAAAAACAATAACTGTTGATGTGACAGTACAGGTGGTAATGCCCATGTGGGATCATGTGATGTGACGGGAGGGGGAGGCAGAGGTATAAGGTGGGATTGGTGGCTCCGATGGACTGAGGTGGAGCGAGTTGGAGCTAGGCATCTCAGGGCATAGGTGTGAATGGGTGAGAAAAAGGCTGGAGTGGTGCCCCAGGAAAGGATTAAAAAGGGACTGCCCACCAAAGGTGTGGTCGAAGGACGGTGGTTGCTGGAGACCGCAGAGGCAGGAGAGCTAGAAAGATCGGCAGATCATTTTTGTTCTACTTTAATGCACCCTGCCTGAGCAGGTGGCTGGTCGGAAGCATTATTTTATTTTCTGGACAGTACTCCGTGGTGGGACCGTGCAGTTGTTCCACCAACCAGCACAGCTAGGTGAAGAGCAACCAATGCCACGTACACGAGGCAGCATTAGCCAGCATGGTAGAACCGTAAGTTATGACGGCCGGCTGGACCTGGGTGTAGCCGCAAAGGTGGTTTTACCCAGGCTGCGGAGAATTGTCAGAGTGGTGGGCCACTGAGTCCCACCAAGCAGGCTGAATTTCAGGCATGCACAACCTACAAGGAGGGCCACTGTGCGGCTGAACACCTGACAACTCGAGAGCTGGGCAGCAAAGCAGGGAGCGCTGGTCAAGGGTGACCAGCATCGTAAGGAGGGCTACCCTGGTGTCAGTTCCTTGGTGGCCTGGGCACTGGTGGGCATCCTAGACAGCAGTTGGAGGTTGTGAGCAACCGTAAAGATTTGCAAGGGCTGTGAGCTACTCCCTTGCACCTACCTCAACACTCTCGTCTTCACACTAACACTTTCTCACTCCCATACACACTATTGATCAATGCACCCACTTCAAGACATTATCTCGGCAAGAAGATCTTTATTTGATGACTGCGTGTGAACTGGCATGGACATTCATCGAAACACATTGTTATTTGCGCACGTCTCTTCCTGTTCTGTTGTGTCAAGGTTCGTGACGTTTAAGTGCATCAAATATGTGCTTTGTGATTACTGTTATGAAACTGAGTTATGCTTGTGGCATTTAGTGTTCACCTGGTAAGGTGAAGTTTTGCTGTAGTTGACATCCGGTCTGAGGTCGTGTTGGTACTGTTAAACCTGGGGTTGCTTTGCCTGGTTTTGCCACCGGGGGTTGTAAACGTATACTTCTATGGTTATAAGCCTTCCTTTGTAGTCATTAAAGACTTAAACTCGTAACTGTTTTAAATCAGTTATGGTGGTCCCTTTTTTACCTGGTGCCTTTGGTCTTCTACTCCAACCCAGAGTCTGCAAACCTTAAACAAACCCCTGGGTTGCATTTATAAGAGTGAGCGTGGCATCCGAACCAGCACCCCCACCACTCATCCCAGGCAAAACCTCACAGCTATGTAGTACAACTTTTGATAGTGTTGTTTGTTGCTGGCGGCTTCACGTTTTGGGCCTGTGCTCAGCAGTAGCGAAGGGTAGTGGTAGTGCAGCCATTAGCACGCTGCGCTACGATCCCACGGTTAACAGCAGTGACGATTATCTGAACCGGTCCTGGGCCTCTCCTAGGTTGAATCAGCTTCAAATAAGTACCTGGTGCATTGTGTAAACATCGACAAAGGTGGCCAGGCATGGTGCTGGCCAGCCATCCCCTCGTGTGCCGGTTTCGGCCTTCAGGAGGTGCCCGCCAACAGCAATTGTTCCTACAGTCTGTTAAGCCTATACGGGGCATCTTTGTTTTTGTATAGGTATGTTTCAGTGTGTGGGATCAGTGTGTGGGGTCAGTGTGTGTTAGTGTAGATGTGTCAGTGTACTATCAATGTGCGTGTCTCAGTGCGTGGGGAGCGGTGGCACAGTGATTAGCGCCCTACCCTACAAACCTGGCAACCCGAGTTCAATTCCTACTCACTGCCCAACACCAGTGATGATTATCTGAACTTGTCCTGGGCCTCCCCTAGGTTGGCTCGGTCTCAAATGAGGACCTGGTGGAGTGTGTAAAACATGTCTACGAGCGAGACAAAGGCAGCCAGGCATGGGGCTGGCCACCCAGCCCCTCGTGTACCATTCCTCGCTTCGTAGGTGCTATTCGCTAACAGCACTTGCCCAAGCAGTCTGCAAAGGCTACGGGGGGGGGGATCTTTATGCTCAGCAGCTGCGTTGAGGCAGCGGTGGTGGCGTGGACTCACTCGTGATCTCGCGCGTCACCCTGGCACCCGTCCTCGTGGTGTCCTGTATGAGCCTGGTCTCCACCTCGTATGCCTGTTCACTCTGCGCGTGCACAGCACACACAACCCCCACCAAACGACAGAATTGGCCAAACATCCCAATATAGGACAAAAGAGCTTGGGCAAGTTGTTAGTAGTGCCAGTTCTGGCTGCCTTTCTAGCACCTCTAATCAAATAGATACACAACCACACAAACCATTGCCGGTAGTGAACATTCTACATTCCTATGGTCACGGCACATTTATACACAAGACAACCAATGATGACTTCCCCACAAAGTGGTAAATATTTTATCAACCCTAGAGAGATGATGGGCTGAGTCGATCACCAACCAGGGATGTGAAATCGCAACCTTCCGATTGGGAACCGCCCACTCTAGGGCCCTGCCAACTGGCCGGCTACATATTTTGCCGAAATATAAAAATGTGCCGCTTACATCAGCATTGTCAACGTGCTGTGTATTCATTCTAACCACTCCGAACAGCCAACGTCCTTAGGTTGAGTGGCATTTCTTGAGTCACTGCTGCGGTGATTATTATTGTTATCGTTGTTATCCATCCAGTGAGGTGGCTCAGCAATAGCAAAGGCAGCTCACAATCAAAATCTTTATTTATCGTGGATGAACCCGTTGAGCTATGAAGCTCTTTTTCACAGATGCCCAGTATGGGCGGATCAGCAAGTTGTAACAACAAACAATGCAAAAAAATGATCTGAGTGCAAAATAGAAAAAAGGTAAGCAAAGTCAATATAAAATAAATATAAATCAAGTGTATAACTACAAGTACACTAATTCCAGCCGATCTTTACAAAACTAAATGCAAGCTTGGGATAAGGCAGTAAAACAACAATAGTACCAGACCACACCAAGACAACACGCAGTACCTGAAATAAATTGCACATTAAAATGTATCTATCGATGGTACACGGTTAAAGATCAAACTTACAAATCAAATTTGCAAATGTGCCTGCTGTATCTAGCACCTTACTTCTGCATCAGGATATGTTTTGAAGGAAGATTCACGATGTTAACGGGAAGAAACAAGGTTCTTCCAAAAGGTTGGTGCTGCAACAATAAAGGCTTTGTCACCAATTCTTGTTGCCTGTTTTGCACACCGCCCAGATACTCATTTCAGGCTGAGTCGACCTAGGGGTGGCCCAGGACCAGTTCAGATAATCATCACTGGTGTTGGCAGGAATCGAACGCGCGTCACAATGAGACGCACTGCATGGCACGCCCGGGCACTGCTTGCGGGGGGGGGCGACGATGACGACGCCGACAACGGCATGGTTACCCGGTATGGTGGTGTAGGCAGCGCGATCTCGGTGGCGATGCGCGCCCCGCTCGCATCGTCCGCCTCATCGTGGTAGCGGAAGATCCGCGTGCGCACGCTGATGTGGCCCTCTGCGCCAGGCGGTGCGACCACACCGGGCGGCAGCGGCACGGTGGTGAGCACCTCGCACATGCCCAGCTCGGCGCCTGCCGCCCACACCGAACCCTCGGGGGCCGGCTCCATGGAGGTCGGCGAAGCCCCATTGGGGCCCAGCGGAAGGGACCGTGGTGGCGGTGGCACGTCGGACGCAATGCGAGCGGCCCGCGCCTTCTTGTCCCGGAGCGCCTTCTTGAGTTTCTCTTTCTTCCTCGGCTTCTCCGGGTTCGCCACGTCAGGGGTGGCTTCCTCGGGCTCCTCCGAGATGGTGAAGAGTTGGACTGTGGCTCCCTGAAAACAATAAGAACCACGTGCAACGCTTTCTTGCTCCCGGCACTGAAATCTTAAAATGCTGCTTAACTACATTCCCAACAATATTATTACGCATGTCTTAAGACTCTTGCTCATAGTAGCGGGCGATGTTGCTAATGCTGTGTGTAATCCCAATTGAGTAATTTTTAGGAAATTTCCAGAATTAGGTTTTTAACTAAGGGAGGAGACCGGGTAACTTAAGAGGGAATGGGAAACCCATGCAGAACACAGAACAGCGACCAGGAATCGAGCCAAGACCCTTCTTGCTGTGTTACCACTGCACCACTATTGTTCCAACACATGTCCTCGTTTAATGCATTTTCAGACAACGCATTTTCGCTAGAACATGGAACACACTATTATAATGCAGAATGCACACGGTTATGAAGCGGTTTCTGAGCGGTTGACTACTTTCTTGAGCTGCACCGCTGAGCGGTAGAGTGATACAGTCACGCAGTGATGTACCCTCAGTTATTAGTCCTGCCATCTATATATATAACATCGCAAATCTGTCTGTCTGTCTGTGTGTGTGTCTGTGTGTCGCCGGACCATACGCAGTTTCATTGGACGGCGGTTGCCCCTGGCAACGGGTAGCGACGCATTCGCTGCGGGGTGGACGCAATTTTTAATTTCCATAAAAAATATGCGCACGCATTAACACGCGACTCTCAGGTAAATTCATCAAAGTTTTACATCCTCTTCACTCCCCCCCACCACAATGTGTGCAATTACTATTATAGGCTCGGTAGATAATAAAATTATAGCGATTAGACAGTATTATTGTAGCGCGGGGGGGGGGGGGGGGGGAACGGCCCCGGTACCCAGCCTCAGCCGGGTGGGCAATCTAGGCGAGGCCGGAGGCTCTGCACGGTACTAGGCCTCGACACCCAGCACGCGACTCTGAGGTAAAATCATCAAAGTTTCACGTCCTCTTCACTCCCCCCCCACCACAATGTGTGCAATTACTATTATAGGGTCGGTAGATCATAAAATTATAGCGATTAGACAGTATTATTGTAGCGCAGGGGGGGGGGGGTAACGGCCCCTGTACCCAGCCTCAGCCGGGTGGGCAATTTAGGCGAGGCCGGAGGCTCTGCACGGTACTAGGCCTCGACACCCCACCCGTGTCAAGCGACACCTTTGTGGTATAAACTCGATATACCCAGCGTTGCCCGGGGGGAAAATACATTTAAAATCTTCTGAAAACTTTCAAACATTATACCAATGAAAAAACAACTGTGTAATTACTTTTAAACCCCACGCGCCAAGAATCGATTCTTTAAATGTTGACTGTACAAATAGTCATTAAGCTGCGTGAGCGTACTGCCAGTCTATAATGTAGACTGTAGCCTGGTTATTAAATTGGGTGAGTGTACTGCCAGTCTATAATGCAGACTGTAGCCTGGTTATTAAGCTGGGTGAGCGTACTGGCAGTCTATAATGTAGACTGTAGCCTGGTTATTAAGCTGGGTGGGTGTACTGGCAGTCTATAATGTTGACTGTAGCCTGGTTATTAAGTAAAGTTAGTCAATTTGTAACACGTACGCTTTCGCGACCATTATTCATAAACAACGTTATTGGGTTTAGATCGCCTTATTTATAAATGTGTTGTAACCCTCCAACACCCGACACGGCCAATCAGTAAAAAAGTGTCACGTTCATAAAAGACTAATAGTTCACTGCTTTAGCCCACCGGTGTGTTCAAGCGTGAAACCACAACAATTACCATTTCTGATGAAAAAACAACTGTGTAATTACTTTTAAACCCGACGCGCCAAGAATCGATTCTTTAAATGTTGACTGTACAAATAGTCATTAAGCTGGGTGAGCATACTGGCAGTCTATAATGTAGACTGTAGCCTGGTTATTAAGCTGGGTGGGTGTACTGGCAGTCTATAATGTAGACTGTAGCCTGGTTATTAAGTAAAGTGAGTCAATTTGTAACACGTAGGCTTTCGCGACCATTATTCATAAACAACGTTATTGGGTTTAGATCGCCTTATTTATTAATGTGTTGTAACCCTCCACCACCCGACACGGCCAATCAGTAAAAAAGTGTCACGTTGATAAAAGACTAATAGTTGGTAGTGAGGGGAACATTTTATTTTGCGTTAAAAATGCTTTAAAAATACACTAAACGCTCAGGTAAATTCTTCACTGCGTGATGTCCCCCCCACCCCGATGCGTGCAGTGATTACTACTATACATTTGCTACATGCTACCACTATAGGCCGTAGATATTACTGCACAGCGGCCGAGGAGATCGTGGCTGGGGGGGGCAGGGGTAGCAGGCCATCTGTGTATATATGTAAGGTTATTAAGAAATATATTTTTCACCCGGGCAACGCCGGGTACTTCTGCTAGTCTCACTACGTGTGCGTTCATCGTAGCTTGCCAAACTTTATTGTTACATCATCATTTATGGGGAAAATTGGTTTCACTGAACGCCTTTTTCGCTTCATGCGACACTTTTCAGGAATGCATCTACTGCCGTGTAAAACGAGCCCTACCTGTACTTGGAATTTGAAAGTATCTTTTCTTTGTAAAATTTTACGTAGAAATACATTGATTCATGATATAATTTTTGGATAGTATGGCCAAATCCTAAGACCCTCCACCCCCCCAAAAATATATTTCGCCACTACAGCTATGCACCTTTAAATCTAGATTGAAAACTAATTTATTTAGAACTGCTTTTTGTTGTTAGTTTGTTGTCCTTCCCCGTACCTCCAATTAGCATGATTGGCTATGTACTGTGCGAAAAGTCCAACATACATAAGTTGGATTCTAGCTTCCTGTACCTCGTCCTAATGATGATGCTTGATGTAATTTCAAGTGAAACATCACGAATCTAAATCTCTCAATCTAGCCGTGAGACTCGGCCTTCACTTCACCGGTGTGAGCGAGAAAGGTACGAAGCGGCGTTCAACTACTGGACATGCTGATGATGAAGTCGTTTGGCGCCATCAAATGGTGGAGCATCTTCAGAACAAGTTCCAGGAGGAAGTCAGAGTAATTGTTGCTGACTGCTGAAATTTGTATTTTATTTTACTCTTACTGCCTGTCTTGTCCGAATGATGCTTGTACACCTGACCATTTAAGTTGTTTTTCAGTGGCCGGATTGTTACATAGTGGCCTAAGCCAAATCTCCATGACGATTGATATACCAACTGCAAAAACCTACGTGTTACGATCAAATTTCCGATAACAGGAAACAAAACACATGCACAGTAAGTCCTCGTTTAAAGTGATAGATGCGTTTCTGAAAAGTAACACGTTCAGAAAAAATATATTTCCTCAATGTAGTAACTATAACGTTTGGCGGGATACGATGTACTACACACATGCAGTGAGATGGTGGTACAAATGAGGGTATGCCGCCTTACTGTATCATTCCACGTACTGTATCACTGTACCGCTCAGCAGCACAGCTCAAGAAAGTAATTCATCATCGACCACTCAAAAACCGCATTGTAAAAGTGCGCATTCTGCGTTACAACGGTGCGAGTTCTGCACTATAACAAGCACGTCCCACGCTATAACTGCGCGTGTCTCGCGTTATAACGTCCCCCGTTATAATGGTGCGCGGTCCGCGCTATAACGGGGATGTTTCACGTTATAACAGGCGCGTTCTGCGTTTTAACCGTGCATGTTCCGCGTTATAACGGACACATTCCACGCTATAACGGTGCGTTTTCCACGTTATAGCTGTGCGCGTTCCCAATTATAACAGTCCAAGTCTGTGCTATAACAGTCCGCATTCCACGGTATAACGGACATGTTCCACGTTATAACGGTGCAGGTTCCATGTTATAACAATGCAGGTTCCGCATTATAACAGTGCATGACCTGCATTATAATGGTGCGCGTTCCGCTTTGTGTGACAAGTGTTCACTAATGGCAGACCCGCATTGGACAAAACGAGTTGTGTGAACATCTCGCGTTAAGCGAGGACTTACCGTAATTACATTTATAAAATCAATTGGAAGCTGTGGCGCAGTGGTTAGCGCACCGTGTCGTCAACCCCAGCAAACTCCGTTTGATCCGCGACCATGGCTAACGTCATTGGCACCCGACAAGCAGCGTCTAAACCGATCCTCGGCCATCTCTTTGCCAAACCGGCACGAACCAGTGTGGTGAAGTATGGTCAAACGATCCCCGACTGATAAGGCCCATTGTTCGATGTCACGTGACATGCTGAATTATTAATGACCACCCGAGCCCCATCCCGAGCTGGGTTTCCGAGCGCGCGGCTGGTAGGCCACACGGCACTCGGTGAAAACAAGCTTAGCAGAATGTTTGCAAACATTCATATAGACACAACCGGTTTAGTTTTACAATGGGTAGTGCTGTAGTGTGGTTACATTTTATAATAATGCCAGTACCAAATATATATTTTCTACGCTGATGAGTGGGTTGGTGAGTTGTATTGTGAATTGTCTGGTGTCTTAGTATGTTGGTGAATTGTCTGGTGTCTTAATGAGTAGGTTTGTGAGTGAGATTGCGAATTGTCTGGCGATTATCATAGTGAGTGGGTTGGTGCATTTTCTGGTGTCTTAGCGAGTGGGTTGGTGAGTGGGATTGTGAATTGTCTGGTGAGTGTCTTAGTGAGTGGGCTCATGAATGGTTTGGTGTCTTGGTGAGTGGGTTGGTGAAATGTCTGGTGTCTTAGTGAGTGGGTTTCTGAGTGGGTTGGTGAATTGTATGGTGTCTTGGTGAGTGTCTTGGTGGGTGGGCAGGTGAATGGGTTAGCGAGTGGGACGGTGCATGGCATGGTATGTGGCAGTGGCAGTGGGTTAGTAAGATGGTGATGGTGAGTGACATTACACGTGGCACCATTGCCACCTCATGCGATAACTTGACAGGACCCTCCTAAAAAAATATTCTTGACACTTGGCGAGGCTTCGCCGAGTAAATGAGCAGGAATACACATTTTACAATGCCGACCTTCCCTCGCGAGAAACGAACAAACCTAGGGGCAGTAGGCGTTTGCAAACCCTGGCCAGATTCCATACAGTGATAAGCGCAGCCTCAACCGTGCCTGCAATCGACACCCCCCCCTTACCTGTCCAGGCTCTGTGGCTTCACCGTCCATGGCCAGGAGGAGTCACGCCCCTCACCTCCCCCGTGATCCACAGTGGGTCCAAACAGCGCGAGGCGCGTGACCGCACACAGCCACCTGCCGCAGCTATCGGCTGCGGTTCGAACACCGGTGGCTCGTGAGCGTGCACCGCCACCGCCGTCGATCGGCGCATTCAATCGGCGTCTCTCCCTGCGCCCAGGTGTTTGGACGGGGGGAGGAACCGCGCACTGTACATGCACGGCCTGCTGAGGTCGTCACACGATCGGTGCGGGACCGGCACGCGATCGGTATGCGCCCCGGAGCAAAGGGGGCAAGGAGCGCCGCTACGTTGAGCCGCGCCACACCCAGCTGTAACCCGAAAAACTTTGACTTTGTCCGCCCTCTCCCCACTCACTCTCTCGGTCTCTTATCGGCGGCACCTTCGCGAGGCGATGACGCAGCTCAGGGGTAGGCGCGTCGCCCGCTCAATGCAGAGGGTCAGAATATCTTGTCATTTAGACTGCAAGTGGAGGAATCCGATGAGCTGTGGAGCTCTTTTTCACAGATGTCCAGTAGGGGCAAGTTACAATAACAATACAAAAAACCGATAGTGCAAATTAGAAAAAAGGTAAGCAACGCACAAAAATAATATTTAAAAAATATATAAATACAAATTACATACATTCCTGCCAAATTTTCAACACTAAATGCAAGCTTGGGCAAGGCAGCAAACAGCAACAATAGTCTCAGACCACATCAAGACAACAACAACAGTGCCAGACCACACCAAGACAACACAGAGATTCGCAGTATGATTCTGGCGAGCAGCGCTGGTTAACACTGCGGGATTGCATAACCCTAGTAGTAGTAGTAACAATAACAACACTGCACTGTCTGCTGCATGGTGGACGTTAAATATTACGTGGCGTCTTTCAACACGGTCCCAATTTGAGAAGTGCACTGCCAATGACTAAGTTGGGATATCACACAGCTGCAACATCGCCTCCTGTTGCGAGACTGCAGGCTGTCTGTGAAACACAGCAGCGCCTGTAGCTTCGTGATGACCGCCCCTGTGCAATAAGAACAACGCGAATACCAGACCATAAAGAAAAAAAACTGATCCGGAACTATGCAGCCTTTTAACCTTTAAGATACGTGCCAGAAATTCTACCGTGATTTCTGCCATTTTTAAAACACCGTGAAAGATTGACATCGCCGAAAAATCCAGGCACTTGGTAACCAGTAAATATTGACCCAACTATGTGAACCAAAGCAATACGACAACACTTTGCTAATCGCGCGGTGTTCACACATTGCGTTTTCGCTGTAACGCGGCTCTTCCATTTTTTTTGCACAATGCGAAAAGTATAACGCAGAACCACACTCATTACAATGCAACACGCGCACCGTTATAACGCGGAACACACCCGTTATAATGCACCCATTACAACGCAGAACGTTATAATGTGGAACGTATCCGTTATAACGCGGTTTCTGAGTGGTCGACGACGAACTACTTTCTTGAGCTGTGCAGCCGAGCGGTACAGTGATACAGTAAGCAAAGTGATACAATAAGCAGAATGATACAGTAATGCGGCCATGTACCCTCAGTTATTTGTCCCGCCATCTCACTGTTGTACAGTTACATCGTATCTCGCCAAACTTTATTGTGACTAGTTTATTTATGGGGAAATTGTTTTCGCTTAACGCGGAATTTTTAGGAACGCATCTACCGCGTGAAACAAGGACTGACTGTGAAATCGGTAATCAAATCTAAAAACGGTCACCAGTTCACCTGTTGACGATTACAGGTAAACCTCGCTTAGTGCGACCCCGTAGAACGCTGATTCGTTTGAGTGTTGTCTTGGTGAACATTTTTACAGAAAATTGAAATAAAAACACACCGTATATAAAGCGCTACGAGTCAGACCGAGGAAACGTACCCGCCCCCATGATTCGCTCAGCCAATGAGAGCAACGAATGCTCTCAGCCAACCACGATTCGATTATCACGATTCATGGTGACAATCACATTAAATTTCGATTTAAAGCTTTCGTGACTGCAGGGATTCATTTTCTTGGTTCTTTCGGTAAAGTCACGTAGAAGGGAAGTAATAAAATAATAAAATAAAACATAATAAAACAATTCTCACGACGTTTCGGCTACAACGCAAGCAGCCGTCTTCAGGTGAAGAATGAGACACTGCCAAGCTAGGAGCTTATATATAAGCTGAGTTGGAGGTGGAAGAAGAAGAGAGCCTTAACAAAAGAATGTGCATATCAAGAGGAATTTAGCATATTCATGGGAAATGTGTAGGAGGTGGGCGGGGGGGGTTTCAAAGTCATATTATGCCCATGCATTATGCAGGATCAGCAGCACCAAAGGGAGGGGGGGGTAGCATTAACAAAGGGAGGGCATGTTAATAGTATGTAGAAGCAATGAAACATGTGAATGGGAAAACGGTGGCAGGAGATCCGCAGCAGAGCAAATAATGCATTCCCTGTGGAGAACATAAGATACACAGTTAATGCCAGTGAGTGGACTGCGGTCTGAAAGTCACCATAAACGTGAACAACAATCAGTTAAGATCCGAAGTGGTTTATTACGTCCTTCCAATGATTGCTGAGCCAGAATCCATCTTCTCGGTTGAAATTGTCTCTATACAAACACAGAGACAATTTCAACCGAGAAGATGGATTCTGGCTCAGCAATCATTGGAAGGACGTAATAAACCACTTCGGATCTTAACTGATTGTTGTTCACGTTTATGGTGACTTTCAGACCGCAGTCCACTCACTGGCATTAACTGTGTATCTTATGTTCTCCACAGGGAATGCATTATTTGCTCTGCTGCGGATCTCCTGCCACCGTTTTCCCATTCACATGTTTCATTGCTTCTTCATACTATTAACATGCCCTCCCTTTGTTAATGCTACCCCCCCCTCCCTTTGGTGCTGCTGATCCTGCATAATGCATGGGCATAATATGACTTTGAAACCCCCCGCCCACCTCCTACACATTTCCCATGAATATGCTAAATTCCTCTTGATATGCACATTCTTTTGTTAAGGCTCTCTTCTTCTTCCACCTCCAACTCAGCTTATATATAAGCTCCTAGCTTGGCAGTGTCTCATTCTTCACCTGAAGACGGCTGCTTGCGTTGTAGCCGAAACGTCGTGATAATTGTTTTATTATGTTTTATTTTATTATTTTATTACTTCCCTTCTACGTGACTTTACCGAAAGAACCAAGAAGACAATCACATTTTGAAAATAAAATCAATGTTAATAGCCAGGTGAGATTTCATGAGACCAGGATAGTCTCAGGCTCCACCTAAACGAAACCTCACCACAGACAACCTCGTCTCCCACCGCTGTCTTGTACGAGCACATTAGATTGCACTCTTGAGTACCGTACATAAAACTTACTCATGTTATAATAAATTACTATTTTTATTTACAAAATGTTTACCATCTGTATTATTAAACACGCTATGATCGGCATCCCAATTAAGTCCTTATATACTGCCCATAGTAAAAAAATAACGCTGTCGGGAACGCATCCCTATGTGGTATACCAATAGTTTAACGTCCCCTTTTAGTGCCGATTCGATGAGCGCATCTTGAGCGCTAATCAAGGTCTGCCTGTATTGTATTCAGCAATAGGATCGTTTTGGCCAATACCAGATACATTGTGTGCTTTTTTCAGAATGTTGCAATGAAATTCGAAACCGGCTTATCGAGGCCGATATCGTTCACCGAAGCGGATGAGGTGTGCAAACAGAGATCATGGCAAAAGCCCCTCCTACTGTACGTATTATCCACAACTACGAGGAGAGATGCTACCGAGTATCAGAATATTTATTTCGGGTTTCTCTGAACGACAGCCGGTAAATTGGTACCAAATGTTACAATCGATGGAACGTGAGGAAAGGACGCGTCCATTGGAACGCGGTGCGAACGTACAAACCGCACGGCAGTCTAAGTTATCACGTGGTTACAAACGCCCAGAGATGAGTACACCGCCACGTTCCTTACCAATCCTCATACTGTATTACTCTGCTCAGCCTGTGCAGCTCAAGAAAGTAGTTCATCGTTGATCGCTCAGAAACCGCGTTATAGCGGTGCACGTTCCACATTATAACGGTGCTTGATACACGTTTTAACTGTGTACGTTCCACGTGTAAATGAGGACTTGCTGTACTCAAGATTCCTCCTTTCATAAAAAAACAACCACTCCTGAGAAACGGAATGGAACCAAATGGACAGACATCTCAACGCGAGATTATTCTGTGTACCGTGACTGTGTCTGTGACACACAGAAGCACCTCCTTCCTGACGATAGCCTTGCGTTATAAGAATAACGCCAATACAAAATGTACATTATATACGATTACTAGCTTTACTACCCGGCTTCGCCAGGGACTTGGATTCACGACGCCCGGCCGCCTTTGTCTCCCCAGTGGCGATGTTCTCACCAGTTACTCGTTTGAGGCTGAGTCGATCTAGGGGAGGCCCAGGACCGGTTAAAATAATCTTCACCGGTGGTGGCCGTGAGCGGGAATCAAACTCGGGTCGCCGGGTTCATAGCGCAGCGCACTAACCACTACACTACCGTTCCCCTCACACATAAGTGCGCGTCCATAGGTACACATACACGCGCTTGCTGCAGACACACATAACTTTTAGGGTGCATACGGCAGTAAACGACTCAAATAATAAACGCATTAGACCTGCAACACACTTCTATTTCACTTTATCCGTGGAGGGTGGGGGGTGTGACGTCAGCAGGCACACTCCGTTACGCTTCCGCATACGGGTCATATGACAGAAATGTGACGTCGCAAAATATATGCATTATTGCGCCCCCTCCCCAAAAAAAAGTCTATTTTTATAAATTTTGCATGGTGTATAGTCTGGAAAGTACCCACATGGCAAATTTCAAGTTTGTTGTATGTCGGGAAGTACGCTAAACATTTTGAACAGACACACATAATCACAAATTTCGCTTTTATATATATAGATTATTGCAGTGGCAGGGTGGAGGGCATCCAGCTAGAAGGGTAGCAGAGCTGGTGGTGGCGCAGTGGCGACACCCGCGCCTCAGCAAACAGGTCACGGGTTCGATTTCAGACTATACCCCCGCAATAGCTAAATTGGCATACAGAGAGGTTGCCCACGATATGTCGAAACCGCAAACGAATAAAACAGTGATAATTCAAGGGGCTCCCGTACTGCATGAGAGATGATTATTATTATTTGGTTCTTTCGGTAAAGTCACGTAGATCGAAAAATAAAGTGAATACAATTTATTATTATTAAATGTATTCACTTTATTATTATTATTTATATCTACGTGACTTTACCGAAAGAACCAAAGAATATGAATTCCTGCAGTCACGAAAATTCTAAGCCAAAATTATTATATATTATATTGCAGTGGCAGGGGGGTGGTATCGTGGTAACACTTGTGCCGCAGCAAGAAGGGCCCTGGGTTCGATTCCAAACTCGGGCGCTTCTCTGTATGGAGTTTGTAAGTTCTCCCTTTGTTCTGCGTAGGTTTCCTCTGGATTCTCTCATTTCTTCCCATAGCTAATACAAAAGAAAACGCCTATACAATTTAACTGCATTGGCCAAACATCTCAATGCTGAGCAAAAATCTGCAAATCACTCAATTGGGATCACACGCAGCAGTAGTAGCAGTGAAATTGGCTCTTACTGAGAAAACCTGGCATGAACCTTCCGAAAAAAAAGTATTGATAGTCGGCGAGACTTTGCAGTGTGTACAACCCGCGTCATAAGTTATTATTAAAACCGTACTCACTCTCGCCACGGGATGGCGCCGTCTACTGGAGTGCAGACGCCACGACCTCAACGCGTCTGCGACTTTTAAAAGTTGTTTGATTTGTTACGCGCCTGATCCCGTTTTGCCAGTTTCTCGGATGTTTCACAGGGGGAGATGCGTGGTGGTGCGTGGGTTTGTGATGCTCCATATTCAAATCTTATGCTCCACAAAAAAACACGCATCCAATGCAATGTGGTAGAAGATGTGTGTTATGGTAATTTTGCGAAATGAAATGTAAAGTATATGCTAATTTTACACTGAGGCTTAAGGGGCGATTAAAACTACAAAGGGGAACAGAGAGATGATACCAAGGATATGGGCAAAAACGAGTCAACCGATTCTCAAGTAACTCCATAGCTCAACTCAGATGTTAACTATGTCACCTGGTTTGCAGTTTGTGGGTTTGATCCTGACACCTGCTGTATATTTGGAGTTTGCATATGTTCTCTCTTTCTCTACCCGTGGTCGTATGCATTTTTCTCTGGTTCCTCCGGGTTTTCCCTCCGCATTTATAATCAACGTTGCGTTAAGAGTATTTCGCTGCAGCTATAAATGTCCACGTGATAAGTCACTTCGTTGAGCTATCATTTTTGGTAAAGTCCCTTCTTAAAAAGAGCTACATAGCTCATTGGGCCTTGCCTGGTAAACTAAAAATAGTAGAAAATAGTTCAACAAAATCTCATAGATTTGCTGAGAGAAGTGGAGAGATGCATTCCTTGCCATGCGGGGCGTTGTCAGCCAATAATATCCTGATTTATGATTGATCTTTGGGTTAGGCCATGTAATGCTCTGACCAAATTTGTGTCGTCACACCACCATTACAGACAAACAAATATAATTGTTGCGAGTGCAAGTACAATCAGGATCTCATTCTTAAGATGCTCGACGCAGTCTTAAATGAAACGCTCCGTAATCTAATCACTGAATGCAGTTGTGAGAATCTCTCATCGCCTCACCGGCGAGCGAGCTGAAAACGATGCCAATTGGTGCTTTAAAAACGCTTCTAAATCTGGCAATGAATTTGTTTGGCTGTGTTTAGGGTGGCAGAAGACAGCACGATACAGGCAACACCGTAGTGCCTGCCTTCCCTCTGCACCCATCCACCCTGCAGGGCAGCTTAACTAAATCTCAAGACTCACTTTCAGGAGGGTCCTGCCAATGTTTTCACAGTAGGGGGCTCGATGTTGCTGCTGCTATTTGCGATCAGAGCAGAGCAATTTGCAGGCCGTCATTCAGCACAAGAATGCCTGACCAATATCGCTGACATTCAGAGTGTGGGGGGTTTTAGCTATGGGAGAAAGGAGAACTCGGAGGAATCCCACACAGAACACAGCACAGAATGGTGCCCGAGTAGGGAGTTGAACCCAGGTCCTTTTAGCTGTGATCTGTGATTCGCTACCTACCACCCCTTGCTACCCTCTGTAATTTGCTGTGTGGTGTGGTATGCGTGGTGGTGTGGTGATGTGTGGTAGTGTGTGGTGGCGTCTCGTGTATTTGACGTACGTGGTGGTGTGTGGTGGTGGTGGTGTGGTGGTGGTGGTGTGGTGATGTGTGGTGGTGGTGTGTGGTGTGTGGTGGTGGTTTGTGATGGTGTGGTGGTGTGTGATGGTGTGTTGATGTAAAACGTGTGTGGTTGTCTGGTGGTGTAGTGGTGGTGTGGTGGTGGTGTGTTGGTGGCGTGGTGATGTGTGGTAGTGTGTGGTGGTATGTGGTGGTGTATCGTGTTTGTGGTGTGACGGCGGTGTGGTGGGGTGTGTGGCTGTGGTGTGTGGTGGTGTGAGATGATGTGATGGTGTATCATGTATGTGATGTGTGTAGGGGTGTCTAGGTAGGTAGCATAGTGGTTAGCGCACTGTGCTATGAACCCGGCCACCAACACCAGTGATGATTATCTGAACCGGTCCTGAATCTCCCCAAGGCCAACTCAACCTCAAATGAGTACCTGGTGCGATGTATAAACACCGCCACTGGGGAGACAAAAGCAGCCTGGCGTGGTCCTGGCTACCCACCCCCCGTGTGCCGTTCAGACTTTCATAGTTGTTCGCTCACAGCACTTGCCCCAAGAGTCGGTAAAGGCTATACGGGGGTGTTTGTGTAGGTGTGTCCATGTTCTCTGATGCACCTAACTTGTCTGGCCAGCCCTGCTTGTTGCATAGCCCGGAGCCCACGTCAGATGTAATTACTCTGCACCTGTCACCACTGTAGCTTCTTATCATCCCTGTCTCTCCCGCACAACTCAACCCTTTCTGGCAAGAATACAGGAGGAGTGTCTATGCATGTCGATGCTACTCCCATAGAGACAATTCAACTCAACGTAGACATGTTAACTATGCCTGGGACACACCAGTGTGACCAATGCCACCATTGTTAACGAATTCGACACACGCGGTGTTCCTTTCTTTGTAACAGCCTTTCAAATAAAACTCAAAGTGTTTCAATCTATTTAGCCTGGGAAATTATTAAACAGCAAAGGCATAGATCCCACGTATAGCCTTAATAGACTTTTGGACAAGTGCTGTTAGCGGGCGGCACCTATGAAGGCCGGCAATGGCACACAAGGCGGTGAGTGTCAAGCACCACGCCCAGCCACCTTTGTCTCCCCAGTGGTGATGTTTACACACCATACCAGGTACTCCTTTGAGGTTGAGTTGACCTAGAGGAGGCCCGGGACCAGTTCAGATAATCGTCACTGGTGTTGGTGGTGGCCAGGAGCGGGAAACGAACGCTGTTCGCCAGGTTCGTAGTGCAGCACGCCACTGCTCCCCAGATGAGAAACAAACATTAAACCGCACACACAACGCACAGCAGCAGCAGAGCCCCGGGGTGTGGGTGCCTGGTATGCACCGAGAGGTGTGTTGGCGGTCGGGGAGTGGCCCTGGTTTCTGCCCACAGAGTGTGTGTATATTTAACCAAGTAATCGTTTCTCTAGCTGTCAATGGCCTCAGTTTACGCCATCGCAAAAATAGCCATCGTTAACGCCTTACCTCAAGACATAATTAAGTTTACACACGTTTCCGGATAGATTTTATTACATTGCAATTATTTAATTATTCTGCTTGTTTAACCAGGAAAGCCTCAATGAGTCTCAAGACTCATTTTTTCAGGAGGGTCTTGCTATATTTGGGATGTTTGGTCAAAACCAATTATAGTGTATGTGTTTTTTTCTTCACATTATATTAAGCGCATTTTACAACTATGAATTTTAAGATTATTCTTGGTTCTTTTGGTAAAGTCACATAGAAGGGAAATAATAAAATAATCATCATCATACCTGATGATGATTTCTTGTGTTGCAATCGAAACGTCATGAGCATTTTATAGTTTTTATTATTATTTTATTATTTCCCTTCTACGTGACTTTACCGAATTAACCAAGAATATGAATCCCTGCAGTCACAAAAGCTTTCAATCTAAATTTTAAGCTTGTTTACCAAGTAAAGCCTCAGGTGAACTTCATCAAGACCCTTTGCCGGTGTCTCTGAATTCCAATGCCAAAGGGATTTTCTTTGAAATTGTGATTAAAAAAATAGATATATATTTGAAGGGTGTACTGGAGATAATTTACATGTGCTCCTCCTTAGCAAGATATCCTGGAGACATACGATCTTGATTTAGGGGGAGCCCCCCCACCCCCTCCCCCCCCCCGACAGAGGTTATGGGCAGGGCGAGTTCCCACGACATACCGCGGGAGCGTTCACAACGCCAACGCCAGCCACGACGTTCGCAACGTTCACTCGACTTTCCTCCTGCATTGCGCGGAACGTCTGCAGCGTATGCAGGGCCAACGTCCCACTTTTCAACATCATGATAATAATAATAAAAATAACTGATTTAACCTGGGAAAGCCTCATCGAGTCTCAAGACTCTTTGTCAGGTGGGTCCTGCTACATTGGGATGTTTGGCGAACACCAATTACAGTGAGGGGAAAAAGTATTTGATCCCCTGCTGATTTTGTACGTTTGCCCACTGACAAAGAAATGATCAGTCTATAATTTTAATGGTAGGTTTATTTGAACAGTGAGAGACAGAATAACAACAACAATATCCAGAAAAACGCATGTCAAAAATGTTATAAATTGATTTGCATTTTAATGAGGGAAATAAGTATTTGACCCCCTCTCAATCAGAAAGATTTCTGGCTCCCAGGTGTCTTTTATACAGGTAACGAGCTGAGATTAGGAGCACACTCTTAACGGGAGTGCTCCTAATCTCAGCTTGTTACCTGTATAAAAGACACCTGTTCACAGAAGCAATCAATCAATCAGATTCCAAACTCTCTACCATGGCCAAGACGAAAGAGCTCTCCAAGGATGTCAGGGACAAGATTGTAGACCTACACAAGGCTGGAATGGGCTACAAGACCATCGCCAAGCAGCTTGGTGAGAAGGTGACAACAGTTGGTGCGATTACTCGCAAATGGAAGAAACACAAAATAACTGTCAATCTCCCTCAGCCTGGGGCTCCATGCAAGATCTCACCTCGTAGAGTTGCAATGATCATGAGAACGGTGAGGAATCAGCCCAGAACTACACGGGAGGATCTTGTCAATGATCTCAAGGCAGCTGGGACCATAGTCACCAGGAAAACAGTTGGTAACACACTACGCCGTGAAGGACTGAAATCCTGCAGCGCCCGCAAGGTCCCCCTGCTCAAGAAAGCACATATACATGCCCGTCTGAAGTTTGCCAATGA
Organism: Lampetra planeri; assembly: GCF_965212315.1. NCBI lineage: Eukaryota > Metazoa > Chordata > Hyperoartia > Petromyzontiformes > Petromyzontidae > Lampetra > Lampetra planeri. Next base: position 23,222,586 of record NC_136108.1, on the reverse strand, counting down.
ACATCTGAATGATTCAGAGGACAACTGGGTGAAAGTGTTGTGGTCAGATGAGACCAAAATGGAGCTCTTTGGCATAAACTCAACTCGTCGTGTTTGGAGGAGGAGGAATGCTGCCTATGACCCCAAGAACACCATCCCCGCCGTCAAACATGGAGGTGGAAACATTATGCTTTGGGGGTGTTTTTCTGCTAAGGGGACATGACAACTTCACTGCATCAAAGGGACGATGGACGGGGCCATGTACCGTCAAATCTTGGGTGAGAACCTCCTTCCCTCAGCCAGGGCATTGAAAATGGGTCGTGGATGGGTATTCCAGCATGACAATGACCCAAAACACACGGCCAAGACAACAAAGGAGTGGCTCAAGAAGAAGCAAATTAAGGTCCTGGAGTGGCCTAGCCAGTCTCCAGACCTTAATCCCATAGCAAATCTGTAGAGAGAGCTGAAGGTTCGAGTTGCCAAACGTCAGCCTCGAAACCTTAATGACTTGGCCAACTACAAAAAACGTCTGACCTCTGTGATTGCCAACAAGGGTTTTGCCACCAAGTACTAAGTCATGTTTTGCAGAGGGGTCATATACTTATTTCCCTCATTAAAATGCAAATCAATTTATAACATTTTTGACAAGCGTTTTTCTGGATATTGTTGTTGTTATTATGCCTCTCACTGTTCAAATAAACCGACCATTAAAATTATAGACTGATCATTTCTTTGTCAGTGGGCAAACGTACAAAATCAGCAGGGGATCAAATACTTTTTTCCCTCACTGTACATAGCAGGCGTTACCAAAAAGATTTCACGAATCTTAAACAAACACAAGATCCAGGTCCGATTCAGTACAGTACACACAATCTGTGATCTAATCCCATCTGTGAAGGATGTCATTCCTGACATGCAATATCCTGGAGTCTACAAACTAAGTTGCACCTGTGGTGATTGTTACATTGGGGAAACGAAACGTCATGTCTCGGTCCGTGTTCACGAGCACAAGGCAGATCTGAAACACGGCAGAACTAATACCTCCACCGTGGCTGACCACTGCTATAATGCTGTGGACTCTCACGATATTATTTTTTTCCGAGACCAAGGTGCTCTGCAAACCTTCGGGCTACTATCAAAGGTGTGTTCATGAAGCCATCCAGATATATAAACATAGACATAACTTCAACCGGGAAGATGGATACAGATTGAGCAATCATTGGAAGGATGTTATTAACCAGGTAAAACCATAACTGCTTTTGGCCTACCTTCATATCCGCATCTCCAATTTCCTAACCCTCCCACTCTAAGCACCGCCCACTTCCCCTCCCCGGCATTTTTTGCCGTGCTTGTGTCTTACTTGTAGCCTCCACTCCCTCTACCCCACACCCCCACCCTCCCTGTCTCCCCTCCCTGTCTCTCCTCCCTGGCTCCTCCCCCCCTTACCTTTCCTCTATGGCCTCTTGTTGCAGCAGTCCCTTTTTGCCCACTTCAGCAATTGTTTCTTGCTGTGGTTGCCCCACCTGATGACGGACGCTTGTGTTGCGCCCGAAACGTCGTGATTTTATTTATTTTATTTTATACCTACGTGACTTTACCGAAAGAACCAAAGAGTACATGTTTTATTATTAATTTTCATCGTGTTTATCCAGTAAAGCCTCAGTGAGTTCAAGACTCTTTTGTCCGTAGGCCCCTTCCGGGTTTTCAAAGTAGGGAGTGATGTTGCTGCTGCTCCTGCGTGATCGCAAATTTTGTCATTTACCATGTAAAGTTTTAGCATTGGGATGTTTGATAAATATTGGTTAAATTTCGATTTAAAGCTTTCATGACTGCAGGGATTCATCTTCTTGGTTCTTTCGGTAAAGTCACGTAGAAGGGAAATAATAAAATAATAAAAATAAAACATAATAAAATTATTCTCATGACGTTTCGGCCACAACGCAAGAAGCCGTCCTCAGGTGAAGACCAGGTCTGTCGGGGAGACAGCGTCTGAATGAAACACCACCACGCTTGGAGCGTCTATTTAAGCTGGGTTGAAAGGGGGGAAGGGCACCTTGACAAAATAATTTGCATATCAAGAGGAATTTAGCATATTTATGGGAAATGCAGGTATGTGATTAGTACTACGTAAAAAACTAAAGTATAAACTACATAGTATCATCAGTATACTGAATATACTCTCCAGTATATATTTATAAACTACATAGTATCATCAGTATACTAAATATACTCTCCAGTATATATTTAGTATACTGATGATACTATGTAGTTTATACTTTAGTTTTTTACGTGGTTGTTTAGTTACTGCAGCTACATACTATTAACATTCCTTCCCTTTATTAATACTACCCCTATCCCCTACCTTTGATGCTGCTAATCCTGCATAATGCACGGGCATAATATGACTTTGAAACCCCTCGCCCATCTCCTACGCATTTCACAAGTAGTACTAATCACATACCTGCATTTCCCAAAAATATGCTAAATTCCTCTTGATATGCAAATTATTTTGTCAAGGTGCCCTTCCCCCCTTCCAACCCAGCTTAAATAGACGCTCCAAGCGTGGTGGTGTTTCATTCAGACGCTGTCTCCCCGACAGACCTGGTCTTCACCTGAGGACGGCTGCTTGCGTTGTGGCCGAAACGTCATGAGAAAATTTTTATTATGTTGAATTTTTATTATTTTATTATTTCCCTTCTACGTGACTTTACCGAAAGAACCAAGAAAATATTGGTTATATTCTGCATGTGCATTTAGCTATCGGAGGAAACTGAAGAACTTGGAGGAAACAAGGGGAAAGAATACAAACTCCAGGCAGAAAGGCACTCCGAGTCAGGAATCGAATCCAGGTCCTTTTGGCTGAGGCACAAGCGGCAACACTGTGCCACCACACAACCCAACGTGAGTCTGTTACGGACTCTATACCATTTGGTGAAAGAAAGCAAAGTTTATCCATTGCCATCTTCACTGGTGGATAAAAAAAACAGCCAGAGAAACTACACATTTATATGGCAGGGACCAGTCAACCCGCAAGACCCCAACGGGTGACTCATGTAACCCACAGTACCTGTAGCGACGTGGCGTCTGCAGAGACTTGGGTCCTCAGCCGAGTCTCCAGCTCCTCCAGCAGGGCCCACAGACTCAGAGGCTCTGCTCGCACCAGGGTTGGCCAGGAGGATTTGTAAGGGAGGGAGGAGAGAGGCGAGGCAGGGAGATTACATGGACTGAAACTTGTATAAATGTACACACACATACATATATATTTCTAGAATATAAAAAATGTAAAGTGTGTAAAATATGTCTTGATGCATAAGGTTGCTGAGCGCAGTAGGCCCAAAACTTCAAGGGGCCAGCAACAAACAGCACCAATAAAGTTGTAATGGATGAGGTGACACGTTTCTTAAAATGAGCAGGGTTATTGTGAGAGCTTGGAGAAAAGAGACCTCCAGTGTTGTGAGTGGGTGGGTGAGTGTGTTGTTGTGACTTGCTATGTGGTGAATGATTCATTATGTGTTGTTGTGATCTGCATTGCGGCGAGTGAGTGGGTTGGTGGGTGAGTCAGTGGGTGAGTCAGTGGGTGGGTGAGCGAGTCACTGAGTAAGTGAATAGGGAAGTGAGTGAGTGGGCAAGTCTGTTATGACCTGGAGTGTGGTGATTGAAGACAATATTGATGAGACAAAACAGTCAGCCTGGTGGCAGACCGAGTCCTCAAAGTGGGTGGAGGAATAAATGAGTAAAGTTCATTGGAACAGGAACCATGGTGGTAGTAACAATAGAAGAGTGATAAGGAGGTGACGGACTGCTGGTGCCTGGAGTGAATCGATTCGTCCTGGAACAAACAAACCGACTCCTTTACTCTGAATTCTATCAAGTGTCGCATTACTATTATCTTATTTTTATTTTGCTGTCTCAAGACTGTTTTTCAGTAGGGGGGGTGCAATGATTGCCACGTGTTATCCCAACTGAATAATTACCAGTGTACATTTGCTACGAACGACGTCGCGGTGATCTTGAACGTCCCCCACGGAGCAGCACGGACGGTGCGCTGAGCATTCAACGGTTAAGTTCCGTACCGCACCACGTCGCTATTCACCGTGGCGGCCCGGCGGATTTGCAGCGCCAACCTCCGCCATGGTGGCCAAAGCACGACATCCGGCGTACAAAGCAAAACTCCCTTACAATGTCCAGGTGACGTCGAGGGGAGGGTGATGCACGGGCACAGAGGCGCAGCAGACACATTTATCAAAAAGTGCCCGTAATTTGTCAATTGTGTTCATGCGAAATTTCGTAAACTGAACGTTCGTAAAACAAGGGATACCTGTACTGCGAAAAACCTAGCAGGACCCTCCCCTGCCAGGTGACCCCCGCTACCTGGTAGGGGCCATTAGGAGGGGACTCTGACAGCAGTGGAAAGCAAGCCAGAGCAGCCAACTCAGAGCACCTCACACGTCCAAACTTCTCAAGACTGGACAGGCGAGATCGGGCGGAGTTCGTAAGGTGCTGTTGTGTTCACGGAGGTGGTGGCGCTGCCCTTTAGTGAATGTCACATTTGGCCCGTCCCAACACCCGCCACCCTACCTGTCTCCATGCCAGTCTTCCTGTCTACCTCCTTGCAACACGAGTGCAATCATCACCATATCCCTTTAGTGATTTTTCTGTAAGAGAATTTTACTTTGAACGATTTTGAAGTATGTATGTTGAACTTCTTTCGCACCATACGTAGCCTAATTGGAAGTGCGTGTTTTGTTACAGAAACTTTATTCTTGTAAACATTGCTTGTGTGTTTGTGGACTGTTTTTAATCGCATCCATAATTGCAGTTGTTTTAGTTTTGATTTATATGACTATGCCTGTTGTTATGCATTGGCTTTTGTCAAATGAGACTCTAACCTGGTTTCTTGAGTTCCACTCACTCTGGTTACACAAAATCAACTTGACACTTAAAACTCTGCTGCATGCACGAATCAATCCCAGCTTTTCTTATTGCATTGATTATACTCTTTAGTTCTTTTGGTAAAGTCACGTAGTTATAAATTAAATAAAATAAATCATGACGTTTCGATCGCAACACAAGTGGTTGTCATCAGGCCAAATCACTACCGCTTGTGTTGCGATCGAAACGTCGTGATTTGTTTTATTTTATTTATAACTAAGTGACTTTACCGAAAGCACCAAAGAGTATGGATTCCTGCAGTCACGAAAGCTTCAAATCTGCATTGATTATATTTTATTTAGTTTTTTCATCAGGAAAGCCTCACTAGAGTCTTAAAAATCGTGTGTCCTTTCAGATAATGAGCGAAGGAACAATGCCTGGCACTTACATCAGGTTTGGTGAACACCTCGCAGTGTTTACACATTTGAGTTCATCGTTGTGTTATTTATTTTAACTGCGATTATGCTTTTTTCACCCAGGAAAGCCTCAGTGAGAGTCTTGTTCAGGAGGATCCTGCCAGGTTTTTAACATTAGAGAGGCGATGTTGGTGCTGCTGCTGTGTAATCCAAATTGCGAAATAAAATGGTAATTTTTCAACATTGGGATGTTTTGGCCAATACTGGTTACACTGTGTGTGGTATTTTAATAGGTATGGCAGAAAACTGGAGAATCCGGAGGAAACCCATGCAGAACAGGGGGAGAGAATACAAACTCCACACAGAGAGGCGCCCGAGTTGGGAATCAAACCCAGGGTTCTTGCTGTGAGGCACGAGTGTTACCACTATACCACCACCCTGCCATTGAAATGATAAACTACAATGTAGTAGGGGAGATCCTTGAATATCACGGGAGAATCATTTGCAATTTCGACCTATTGCAGGCAAGCCCTCTGTATGCCAACTTAGCAATCGCGGAGGTTAGTTTTGGCCTTCCGCTGGGGTATAGTCGCGAGGTGCGGGTGTCACCACTGCACCACCACCACCGCTGCCACCTTTCTAGCTAGGTGCCCTATTGGCCGGGCCGTGCCTCCTGCCAAGACTCTAGATCTGTCCCCACGGTGCCCTGAGGCCCCGCCATGTCAGCTGTGCTAGCCGCTCCCGGCACCCACCGTCAGCAACAGGAGCCGCCCCTTCGGCACGCCCACGGCTCGGGGAGGGCCCGGGGCTGGGCGCGCCCCGGACGAGGTGGCCGCACTCGAGCAGCAGCTCCCGCAGGCGCCAGCCGGCTCGGAACACCTCCTCCCTGCCTCGCACATGGCACACGCGACGCATCGTCCGTATTGTGTATAGTGTAGTGTATAGTGTCATTTATGGTGTATAGTGTGGTGTAGTGTGCGGTGTGGAGTGCACTGTGTATAGTGTAGTATATAGTATAGTGTACAATGTAGTTTATAGTGTGTGTGATGAAAAGTATACTGTATAGTGTAGCATATGGTGCATAGTGTAGCGTAGTGTATTGTGTAGTGTGCAGTGTATAGTGTAGTCTATAGTGTAGTATGCGGTGTATAGTTTAGTACGTGGTGTATAGTGTAGTGTGTGGTGTAAAGTGTGGTGTATAGTGTAGTGTGCGGTGTATAGTGTAGTGTATGGTGTATAGTGCAAGGTATATATTGAATAGTATTGTAGTCCAGCCAAAACAACCCCCATTTCCTCGATGGTGCCAGATGGTAACGCTGTCGTGTCTGTAAGCAATATCATGGGGGGTGGACCGATTCAAATTGGCTGTTCCCCATGTGGTGCTCATAGCCACTACAGCAGAACAAAAGGGCTCTAGACGGGTGCGCCCCCTCTACCCTCAAATTAATTACCACTAAACCACGTGTAAAATATTATTTGGGTCTTTCGGTAAAGTCACGTAGATAGCTTCAAATTAATAAAATTAATAAATAAAAAACTACCACGTTTCGATCACAACACAAGCGATTGTCATCAGGAGGAAAAAAGAGGGGGAAAGCTGCTGACTTCAGACTGTTCTAGAGGTTTAAAATGGGTATAGTCCAAGGGTCATAAACGAAGTGGGCGGGGCTAGTGATGTTAATGTGAGAAATTAGCATGTCAATGTAAGATCGGAGAGCGGCCTCCACGGCGAGCGCGCGGAGGTGGCTATGTACCCATCTTCTGGTTTGAAATTGTGTCCGTGCCTGCACATATGGATGTCTTCATGAACGAATCTTTGTTGATAGCCAGTGGGCTTACAAAGTACCTTCGTCTTCGAGAAATCTATTTCGTGTGAGCCAATCGCATTAAAACAATGATCAGCCACGGCCGACGTGTTGGTTCTACCGTGTTTCAAATCTGCCTTATGCTCACGAACACGGTCCGAGACATGTAGCTTGAACCTATCTACGTGACTTTACCGAAAGACCCAAAGAATATGAATTCCTGCAGTCACGAAAGCTTTAAGTCAGGTGAAAAATATCAAGCCAAGCTTGGTCTGGAGGCCCCAGGGAGACAGAGGTCTATGACATCTCCTATCCAAACCTTATTTGGCGAAGCCAGGAGACTGAATCTGGACCCTTAGCGTTCCTCCCAAAATGGAAAAAGCCACTGCGAGTGGGCACGTGAAATGTTCGAATGCTCACTGTGGAGAAGAGGCTGCCACTCCTCTGTCGACAGATGGACCGGTACCGCCTGGGTCTCTGTAGTATTCAAGAGATTCTGGCTCCAGTCAATAGGAGGTGGACAGTCCTCTACTTGGGCAGGAAACGCCAAACAATTATTTTCTGAACAAGAAAATGAAGGGGGTGTGGGAACCTGGTGCTGAGTTGTGGAAAGCTGTAATCTCAGGCTACTGTGGGCTCGCCGCTCCATCAACAGTAGGCAAGGAATGGTGGAGGGATCCAGGGAAGGCCGATGAGTCAGATGGCTTCTATGACCTCCTGTCACAGGTGCTGGCTAAAGTGGCCCCTCGGGATAGTCATCCTGTTGGGTAACTTTAATGCCAGAGTGGGTCATGACGCAGGTACCCGAGCTGAAGTGATTGAAAGGCATGGGCCAGATTAGCTCAATGACAATGGCAGAAGGCTGCTAGACTTCTGTGCAGGCCCATGGGCTTGTAATTGCCAACATGCTGTCCCAGCACATCATAGATGCAAGACCTTCCATGGAGCTGATCTGCCCAACGACCATCGGCTTGTCATTTGTAACATGCGTCTACCATTCCTCCACTGCGGTGGTGGGTGTTCATCTCAGACACCATTCAAAACTACAGTGCCCTGGTCTCAGCTAGCTGAAGTTGCGAAAACGTTATCATCGCTTGCAGCTGGGGTTGGTATTGTCCTGATGCCCAGGAAAAATGGGCGAGGTTTAGGACTGTGGCTAATGCAGCTGCAATGGCTGGTTTGGATACACGGTCCAGACCTTCCCAGAGACTCTGGCTGATCTTCACCATTATTCCTTTCGGGAAAATCACTCCAGCTCAATGCAAATTTACTTTACTCGGCAATTCTCACGAATGCAACCCCCAGGTTAAGCGGGGAATTGCTGTACTGGAGACCTCTGGACGATCATGAGGACTCACTGACAGACTGTCCGTATCGACAGTTCTCGATTTATAAATGGGTTCCGTTCCTGAGACCCGTTTGAGAGTTGAACGGTTGGCAAGTCGGAACACAATAATGTATCGTATATAAATGCACATCGTCAGCGCTGCGCCCGGCTGCCTTTGACTCCCCAGTGGTGATGTTTACACACCGTACCAGGTACTCATTTGAGGCTGAGTCGACCTAGGGGAAGCCCAAGACCCATTAAAATGATCGTCACTGGTATTGGTCATGAGCAGGAATCGAAATCGGGTCGCCGGGTAGGTCATAGAGTGCGCTAACCATTACACTACCGCTCCCCACACACACACACGGGGGCACGCACACACCCGCATGGGTAAAAAAGTTAACAAATCTCAGGAGAGGTTGAGAAAGCTAGACCAGTGCCCTAAACTAAACTCACCGCTCCTTCTGCAGAGCTGCCCTCTGGGCTTGCAGGCTGCTGGGAGGCTGCTCAAGCTTGAGGGAAGACCTCCCCAGCTCCTCCAACGACTCTGCCGCTCCGTCATGAACGTCCGCCGTGCCGCCTTTCACAGCCGCCTCCCCAGTTAGCTCTCCTCTTCCCTGCCAGGGGCACAAGCATCAGATGGTTGACCCCAACCTCCAAGACGAACAATGCAGGGCCCTCGCGGGAACAATGACAACGGGAGAGAGGGAAGCAGTGCCGAGTTCAGTCAGGGTGAGAACTCAAGAGAGCAGGTTAGAGGTGCATTTTTTTAATTTTATCAGGTAAGGTCCACTGAACTATATAGCTCTTTTTTCAGAATGGACCTGTCCACAAATGATAGTTCAACGAAGTGGCCTTATCATGTGGAAATGTATCGCAGCCATTTTCACTAAACACATGTTTCTGAATGTGGAGGGAAAAACCGGAAGACCTGGGGAAAAATCCACACGACCATGGGGGGAGAGAGATGCAAACTCCAAATATACAGCAGGCTTTGGGGTCGAGATTGAACCCATGACCTCCTGTATATCAGGTGAGGTAGTTAACATCTCGCCATTGTGGCACGACAGTGACTCGGGCCACCAAAATGATGAAAGCAATAATAAACAAATACAGTGTGGCAAGTAATCAAATAAAAATCTGGGCAAAAACAACCATGTAAAAGTTACAATTTAAAACAGCACAAAGCCTCTTTCTTAATTCCTCTTCATCGCACCATCAATCATCCATCACCTTCTCTTGGCGAGTCGGTAGCTGCTCCTTCAGAGACGCCCTCTCCTGCTCGAACACGGAGAGCTCCTCTGGAAAGCAGAGCACATGGCACGGACGACTTAGCACCGTTCATGTTCACAATGATGTATGTCCATCGCCAGGTTTGTCGTGTGTGACACCGCGCACACAGTTTTCGTTAAGATTCACAGCCACGGGGAAACCACGGGCAAGCTGAAAGGCAGCCAGAACTGGCGCCAGAAATTTCCAAGCTCTGTTGTCCTATATTGGGATGTTTGGCCAAGTCCATTAACAAGTGATTATTATATACGTGGGAGGAAACGGAGTAGCAGGAAAAAACCCACGCGCACGTTGTGCACTGGGGGGAATAACTCTTAATCCCCATACAGATGGAATTTAGATGTAAATGAACCCACTTGCTCTACTGCCATCACATCCTGGCTACAATCCAGGAAATAGCAATCGCGACGCCCTACGAGTGTGTGCCTGATCCACCAACCCTGGCTGTCGAAGAGTTGGCATTGGTCTTTTGTCAAATATTTAGGATATTACCTATATATTTTTTTACGCTTTTACATGGTGCAAAAAACGCAACAAAGGGCTTCAGAGTGCCAAACAGTATAGATATATTTTTTTACATCTATAGTTTATCTAACATATAGGAAATAAGGGGAATTTAAGTTTATTCCTAAATGAGGCAATCTCGGCGGTCAGGTGCAGTTCTTCAGGCAGAGAGCATTCCAAATCTGACGGAACTAAAAATCCCGAGCTCCAAAACTTTTTGCTGACTGAGGATTGTGGTCACAGTGTGAAGATCTCAGACTCCGAGAACAAGGGTTTGTGAAGCTGCAGTTTACCAGTCAATTATCTAAGCAACTGCTGAAAGAGTGCTTTGCAAAGTAAGCACAGTAAGTTGAATCGTGCAGCACAGAATCTCAATTGGGAAGCCGGCGGCGTAGGTCCGGTAAAGTTTGGGAGGTTGGGTCCCACTGAGAATGACTGGTCAGTCAAAAGTCACGCAGAGGTGTTTTGAATGCCCTGGATTAGTCTATACATCGGCATAAATGAAGTCATAGATCTATCGATAGTTTTTTTATATTATTTTGACCATAGGCATAATTAGAAATTAAATTGAAGGTGGCCATTGCACAATCTGTGCGTGGCGTTGCTATTAGCGCTGAATGGGGTCCCTGGAGTGCCTTTGCAAATGACTTCATCTGGAAGTTCCAAGAGCAAGACATGGGAAAGGTTGAGAGTAGGGCCATCCCTTGAGGGGTGCGGGCTCCAGGGCAAATCAACCGATGCCTTCAAACTAAACCGAAATATATTACATCTTAGACCGAAGCACAGAGGCCCCCACCCCCCAAAGCGCGGGGCCCAGGGCAGTCACCCCGATTCGCTATAACCGAGGGACGGCTCTGGTTGAGAGTGATATGAGAAGTAGGAGAGTATGTGAGAGGGTGCGAGAGCGTGCGACACATACAAGAACGAATGCTCGCGCATTAAGGTTAAAAACGCCTTTATCGTATGGGCGATGGGGCTCTTACCTGGCGACGTCGTGAGTGCTGACAGGGGCACAATGTCTCTGCACTGCTGCGGGGGAGCGCCGAGACGCTGCCGTAGTGCTCGGCATAGCCCCCTTACCGCAAGCAGTTGCTGCAGCTCTGGACTCAACGTGGCCGTTTTCACGCCGGCGCTCTTGGCGTCGGCGATTGAATTGCCATCGGCACCTCGAGGAGCCTCCTCCGCATCACCTCCAGCAGCTTCGGCGTCGTTCAGGAGCGAGAGAACGTGCACCAGCTCCTCCTGTAAGGCAGCCAGCTGCTGACCGTACTCGCAGCGTCGCTTTTCCTCCTGCTTCTCCTCCTGCTGCTGCTGCTCCCGACTCGCTCTCTCGGCCTCCAGCTCAGCACGAGCCTCGACATTTGCAGCGTGTTTGTTCGAACCCTCGCCACTCGCCCCTTCCCCGTCTGCAGCTGACGCGGGAAGCGGTTGCGAGTGCCTTTGTTCCAACGCCTGCCTCAGTGCATCCATCTGTAGTTCTGCGAGTTCCATTTCCTTCCGATGCTCGGAGCGAAGGTCACTCTGCATCGCCACAAATTCCTCCGCCCGCCGGCCCCGCTCTTCCTCCACGACCTCCTCCAGTTCCCGCATGTGGCTTCTCTCCAGGTCCTCCACGAGCCTCTTGACATCGTCCTCGCTATAACGCAGCCGCTCGCTCTCCTTGGCGTCGCGCTCCATCATGTCCACCCGCACGCGGTAGTTCTCCACCTCCTGCAACGATTCGAATTCAAGCTCCGTGTTGGCGTTGAGCGCCAGCGCCAGCTGCTCGCGCAGACCCTGCATTGTCTGCTGCATCAGCTCGGCGCGCCGCTTCAAGCCCTTGGCCTTCAGCCCCAGTTCCTTGTTGACTTCTCGCAGGAGCTTTGCGTGCTGCTCGGCCTTCACTTTGTGCTCCAAGTACTTGTCAATGGACTTCTTGTGGCCGCAGATCAAGGCCCCCATCTCGATTTTGTGCTGTAGGCTCAGTCTGGACGCCTGCTTTTTGAAATCGTTGTTCAACTCCTCCCTCAGCTCATCCTCTCGGCTCCGCCAGGCGACCTCCCTCACTGACGAGCCGGTGAAGAACTCAATGTCCCCGCCGGGCGATTCCTGGTCGAAGTCGTCCACTTGCTCACAGAGCTCCCTCACCATCTCGTCCACCCGCACGAGGCCGTCGCTTAATGTCGCGGTCACCTCATCACTCTTGGCCTCCTTGCAAAGTTTCTCCAGATCGGCAAGAGTCTCGTGAAGTTGCTGCCTCAGCTTCGCCACTCTTCGCTCTCTTGTGAGTGGCTGCTCAAAGACGTCTTCATCTTCCCCTCCTTCTACAATCTTGGAACGAACACGAAAAATGTTAGTACATCAAAGCTTTGCCCATCGGGGCTGGGGTTATGTTCTTTCAAATAGCCACAAACGGCAAATCCGTGATCCGCAAGCTCAAAGGCAAATTGGTAACATAGGGTTTGGTTCACGGTTCGTAATGACACCCACCCCCCTCCTTATGTTTTATGTTACCCTACGACAACCCAAACATTAAACATAAAGTATTTTGAATGTAAGACATGATTAATATATTCTACAGTGTTAAATATAATTTGTATGGTAAATGTATAGAATGAAAACAATTAACATAGTGTATAATACTGTACACATATCTGTGTACAGTACTGTACACGACAGGAAGAAACATCACAGGCGGCTGAACCTCACTGCCTCTTCACTGAAGGCTGGGAACACCGCGTGGCCTTGGACCCTGGATGGGCCGCCTGTGTTCTTCCACGGCAGCATCATCGCGAACAGTGCAGTTACAATGCGTACAAGAATGTCGCGGTCAAACGCGAATAGTCGAGCCACAGGAGGGCGATCGGTGAACTGTATCTCAATTAATTTACTGCTAAACCACAAAACCGCGATAGCTAAACCGGCAAGAGAGAAGGGTTTGCTGTACTGCAATAATTAACCACACGCAAACATACCATGGAACATAAGCTATCTAGATTAAATCATTTCAAATAATTTCAATTATTTTCTCTTAAATAAAGTTGCTGAGAATAGGCTGAAACAATATATGGCTGGTAAAAAAACAGCACGATGAAAGTTACAAGAGATTCTTGACTTGAGCAAGGTTATTTTACGAGGCTGGGGGAAGAGAGACGATGGAAGGGAACTTCTGAGTGCAGGGCAGTGCAAGGGGAGAAGCAGATAGAGATGCGTTGTAACCTGCAGTGTGGTGAGTGGGTGAGGGGAGTGTTGAGTGGATGGGTGGGTGAGTAACTGTTGCTGTGAACTGCAGCGTAATCAGCGGTTGAACGAGTGGGTTGAGTCAGTGGGTGGGCGAGTATTCTTTGTGAACTGCAGTGTGGTGGTTGAGTACATGGTTGAGTGGGTGAGTGGATGGGTGGTTGAGTGAGTGGGTGAGTGTTTCTGTGACCTGCAGTGTGGTGATTGACACAATATGGAGGAGGGGATGACACACTCTCACAGATCGAGTCCTCAACATTGGTGGAGCAATGTGAAGTTCACGATAAAATTACTGTACACTTCAGATATTATATAAAGTGATTTTTCAGACTAATCGGATGACATATTCTTCAGTTATCTGTCCCACTGCATTACACAGCACAAGTCACTCATCTCTTAAAAATAACATCACGACCAAACAGCATTCAAATAAACCGAGTTATATCTTTTCCTCCTCGATAGAAACCCAACGACCGTCAACTGCAACAACAATGCAAGCCGAAAACCGTTACATTCTTTGACATCGGTCAAACCAACGCGAGTAAGAGAGGAGTGGCTTTCGGGAAACTCCCAAATTGAAATGTCATGTATGTAAAAGTTATTTCGCACCGTACGTAGCCAACCATGCAATCGGAGTTGCGGGGGAAGGAGAACAACCCAAACACAAAAAGCAATTCTAAAGAAATTAGTTTTCTTTTGAGAAAATGCACTTTCATAGAAAACCCATAGAGATACAAAGAATCATAGACTCAAAGAGAAATGTTAATGACAAGTCACATTAGTGTGATTGTGGCCATGCAACCAAAAGCTATGGACTGTAGAATACTCAGAGACACAAAGAGATACATTAAAGGCAAGCAACAGTAGTAAGATTGTGTCCATGCAACCCAAACTATGGACTTTACAGTAGACTCGTAGAGATACAAAGACTCTGCCACAAAGAGATGCAGAGCGATTCAAAGCGATACATTAAAGACAAGCCACAGTAGTGCAACTGTGGCCATGCAACCCAAACTATGGGCCATATATAGTGAACGATTGTGGTCTGTACTCCTTCATTGGAGGAGGAACAGCCAAACTACACGAACTCTCTCTCCTGAAGCCCTCTCGTCAAGGCATGTAGACCTCGACATTGCGATGTAGCTCCTAAACCATATTGGCATCTTAAAGCAAGAATATAATACTGTGTGTTCAGTAGTGGTACCATATTCATTTTGCCAATCCACTATTGCAGGGGTCGGCAACCAAAATAACAAGAGCCATATTTTCGAATTCGGTAAAAAACTCAATATTTCAAGAGCCGCAATGCATGTGAATACGTCTAGAGACGGTGGTCCTTAATAAGTAACGTCACGAAACGGCTTCGGAGCCAGAGGTTGCTGACCCCTGTACTATGGTAATCCACTCGAGTCTACTTACATTGAGAGACAACATGAATGGGCACGTGAATGAGCGATCACATGAGGGTTAATGCCACCATGGAGCAGGGAGATGTCATCTCCATAAGTGATCGATTGATGAAGCAGAACATTGGAGCCACATTTGCAAATATATTCTGTAACTTTGATCCTTACCCGTGTACCATCGATTGTTACATTTCAACGTGCAATTTATTCGAGGGAACGTGTGTTGTCTTCGTGTGGTCTGGGACTGTTGTTGTTTTGCTGCCTTGCTCCAAGCTTGCATTTGGTGTAGAAAAATTGGCAGGAATTGATGTACTTGTGCAACTTGTAGTTATACACTTTATTTATATCTATGTGTTTCGTGACTTGCTTACCTTTTCCCTACTTTGCACTTCTATCATTTTTTTGTAACCCACCAACCCGTCCCTTCTGCATATCTGTGAAAAAAGAGCTTCATCGCTCATCAGATTCCTCCTGCAGTCTAAGCAACGATTCTGATTCTGGAGTGGCAGACAACATAATGGGACACGTTCGCCAAGGAGAGGAGATAGAGCGATGAAATGGGAACAGGTGCAGGGCGGATCGTTAACATCACAGGGTCGCGAGACGTTTCGCTAGCCACTTGGGGAGGCCTGCATCCAGCAGTAGATGGACCATGGATGGTGATGTTGTTATAAACGTCACGATTCTGCTGTGGCTCCTGCCCAACGCTTTATAGAGCAGCAGCAGCAACACCTTATCTTGATACGCGTCAACTGCTCCCTTTTAAACATCATCTATGGGGGTGCTATTTGTTGCTGCCCGTTAGACTTGTTGGGCCTTTTGGGCTCGCCCGACGACTTTGTTCGAGTTACATACCCCACACACACACCCCACACACACACCGTACACATAATCCACACACCCCCCACACACACCCCCCCCCCACACACACAACAACAACCGCCATTCGCCACTAAGTGGCGGTGACGTCACCACGACGCTTGTGCCAGGCCATGTGCACCTTGAGGCCACGTGAAGTGTCGAACGCCCGCTGGCAGGAGGTCACGGGGTAGACCCAGGTGTCACGGGTCGACTGACTGAGATGACCGAGATGACTGGCTGATGCACCACCTGTGCCCCCTACTGTGCCAACTTGCTGTGCTTTAGCCACCCGGCGCGCCGCTCGTTGTTGTGAGCGTCGCTCCTCTGCCCTCCGTTGTTGGAAGGCGATTGCCTCCAACTGCCCAGTAGCGTCCTTCACGAGCCTCCTCCACAGAGGCCGATCTTGACACCGCTGGTACCAGTCATCGGCAAGTCCACTCAGCTCCACGTCCTCCTGTACCACATCACTCCATCTCTTCTCTAGCCCGTGCCGCGCCCGTTTAGCCCCCTCGATCCGGCCGAACAAAAGCTATTTAGGCATACGGTGGCTGGGCATGCGGGCTACATGACCTAGCCAACGCAGCCTTGCCTGCCGGAGGAGCTCACCGATGGGACTTTGCCCAGATCTTTCAAGGATTTATGAGCTCCTCACACAATCCAGCCTGGTTAAACCCAGGATGGATCGTAGGCAGGCCAGCCTAAATGTTTCTAACCGGCGAAGATGCTCCATTAGGGGGGTCCACGTTTCGCAAGCGTAGAGAAGGGAGGGAATGACTGTGGCCGAGAAGACCTGAAGCTTCGTGCGGAGCGACAGACCATGTAGCTTCCACACAGCGTTACGCAACCGATGAAAAGATATTGCCGCTCGACTGATTCGGAGTGAGACCTCTGCTGTTAAACTGGAGCCGGTCATAAGCACACTGCCCAGGTATGGGAAACTCTCCACTCTCTCCACAACTGCCCCATCACCGATTGGGAGTTGTGTGGGTGGAGTGTCCGATGGTACAAAATACCCATGCAGGTGCTTAGTTTTGGTTGGGTTGATGGTAAGGCCCAACCTCTTAGTGGCACGCTCCAGTCTCAGCAGCAGCGTCTCCAACTCCTTCTCTGAATGAGCAGCTATTACCAAATCATCGGCATACATAACGTGGTTGACCAATAGGGAGCCATCCCTTGATCGCACCCGGGCATCGATCAGCCTCCCATTATATCTGTACCAAAAGGAAATTACCTCGGTACAACTATTGAAGGCTTCACAAACTACGTGGTCAAAATAGATGTTAAATAATGTGGGAGCCAGAGGACATCCCTGTTGCACCCCAAGGTGTACAGGGAATGGCTCTGACTCCCGGCCACGTAGTTTTACCCGGGCCTGCTCACCATCATGAAGGTCCTTAATGATTGTGAGCAGAGATTCAGGGACTCCGAAAGCACCAAAAACAACCTAGAGCCCAGGCCTACTGATGGTATCATAGGCCTTGGCCAGGTCAATAAAGCAGAGATGGAGGTCTTGTTGGAATTCCCTACACCTCTGCTGTAGCAGACAGACAGAAAATATGGCATCTGTGCAGGACCGCCCTTTCCTGAAACCGCTTTGGGGCTTCGCAAGCCTCTCCTCAGTGTGCCTAGCAAGGCGATTAAAATAATCCTTGCCAGGACCTTTCCCGGCACACTGAGGAGTGAGATGCCCCTGTAGTTGTTACAGTCTGTTGCGGTCCCCCTTCTTAAAGAGGGGGACTACCAGGGCATCCTTCCAATCCTGCGGAACCCGTCCAGTGGTCCAGACTGTTGTTATGATGTCATATAGGGCAGTCTGTGCACAAACGCCACCCTCCCTCAGCATTTCAATTGGGAGATCATCTCTGCCCGGTGCCTTTCCTGGTCTCAGACTCCGGATCGCCTTCAGTACTTCCTCACAGGATGGCACCTCAGCCAGCCACTCACAGGGGGTGACTTCTTCCAATATTTGAGGCACCGCAGCCTCAGCAGGGTCATCCCCACTTTGTGCCATGATGTTTTCCTGGCTGAGGGATTTCCCCTCCCCCAGGACCTCACAGAAATGCTCAGAAAATCTGCAAACCTGTTCCTGGGGGTCGGAGATTGGATCCCGTTTTTTCCCCTAATGATGGTAATCGGTGTGGCGCTGCAGGTTACTTTTTTGATGAAGTTAAATAGTGATTTGTGATTGCGGGCCACTGAGGCAGACTCCATCTCCTCAGCACCCCGCACACACCCCGCACACACCCCGCACACACCCCCCCCCACACACCCCCCCCCACACACCCCCCCCCCACACACCCCCCCCCCCACACACCCCCCCCCCACACACCCCCCCCACACACCCCCCCCCCACACACCCCCCCCACCACACAACCCCCCCCCACACATCCCCCCCCCCACACACCCCCCCCACACACCCCCCCCACACACCGCCCCCTCACACACCCCTCCCCCCACACACCCCCCCCCCCACACCGCACACCCCCCCCCCCCCACACACCGCACACCCCCCCCCCACACACCGCACACACACCCCGCACACACACCCCACACACACCCACCGCACACCTTCTGAATGCGAAGTCGGCCACGTTGTATGCAGGGTACCGATCGGTAACGCCACTAGTCCCTTGCACTGCGGATTACACTCCACGCCCCGGGCCGCCTTTTCCTCCTCGCTGCTGCTCCTGTTGCTGCTGATGCTGATGTTGTTGTTGTTTACACACTGCATCAGTTACTGTACCGTACTTGTTTGAGGCCGAGTCGACCTAGAGGGAGCCTAGGACCGGTTCAAGGCCAACCACTTGGCATGAATGGCAGCCCTGGGGACTGGCGAAGAGGTGGCGGCGGTGTGAAGGGGATCGGGGTGATGTGAGGATGGGGGTGATGGGGGAGGGGATGAGGTGATGGTTATGATTGGGTTGATAGAAGGATGGGGACGGTGATGAGGTGGGGAGATTTGCCGTGGGTCTAATTGTGGTTTTATCCTCGCGTTTGTAAAATGACATATGTTGTAGGAGAAAACATTTATTAAAAAGTATTTAATTAAGTAGAACGTATTGTCTATATTTATTTAAAGTTGCGCATTTTGATGTGACGTCAAATTTATCAAACCCCTCCCCCCTCGTCACACATCGTCACAAATGTCTGACCCCCCCCCCCCCCCTAGGTGCGTGACGTCTTTATGGACGGCCCCCAGGACCGGTTCATACAATCGTCACTGCTGTTGGTGGCCGTGAGCGGGAATCGACATTGGTTTGTCGGGCTCGTAGCGCAGCGCGCTAACCACTACACTGCCACTTCCCAGTATACGATGAATGTCACAACCCAACACACACGACTCATTCAGTGGAGCGCACACTCCACACAGCACCCAGATGTCGTGCCCGTGAGTTTCATGGAGGAGTTCAAGACGAGCGGAGTGCTTCTGTGTCTGCGAGATCGTTTCATATCCAAGTGTAACCTCGCCTAAAGTGTTATACGACATGCATATATATAACTAGTAAGACTAAGTTAGTAGTGTACGTTTGAACACAAATGGCTAAAACTATTTAATGAAATAAACTTCCATACTTGGAACAATCGGTAGCGTGTCTGCTGTCCCTGTGACACTTCTATTATTCTACAATTTCACGTCCCGCTCTCACAACCTAGCCTCTCTTCTCCTGGCTTAACTGCCTCTTACCTGCCCTTCAACTCCCTAACCTGCCCTTCAACTCCCTAACCTGCCCTTCAACTCCCTAACCCGCCCTTCAACTCCCTAACCCGCCCTTCAACTCCCTAACCCACCCTTCAACTCCCTAACGTGCCCTTCAACTCCCTAACCCGCCCTTCAACTCCCTAACCTGCCCTTCAACTCCCTAACCTGACCTTCAACTCCCTAACCTGCCATTCAACTCCCTAACCTGACCTTCAACTCCCTAACCTGCCATTCAACTCCCTAACCTGCCCTTCAACTCCCTAACCCACCCTTCAACTCCCTAACCCGCCCTTCAACTCCCTAACCCACCCTTGAACTCCCTAACCTGCCCTTCAACTCCCTAACCTGAACTTCAACTCCCAAGCATGCCCCTCAACTCCCTAACCTGCCCTTCAACTCCCTAACCTGCCCTTCAACTTCCAAGCCTGCCCTTCAACTCCCTAACCTGCCCTTCAACTCCCTTACCCGCCCTTCAACTCCATAACCTGATCTTCAACTCCCTAAACTGCCCTTCAACTCCCTAACCTGACCTTCAACTCCCTAACCTGCCCTTCAACTCCCTAACCTGCCCTTCAACTCCCTTACCCGCCCTTCAACTCCCTAACCTGATCTTCAACTCCCTAAACTGTCCTTCAACTCCCTAACCCGCCCTTCAATTCCTTAATCTGCCCTTCAACTCCCTAACCTGACCTTCAACTCCCTAACCTGCCCTTCAACTCCCTAACCAGACCTTCAACTCCCTAACCTGCCCTTCAACTCCCTAACCCGCCCTTCAATTCCCTAATCTGCCCTTCAACTCCCTAACCTGCCCTTCAACTCACTAACCTGCCCTTCAACTCCCTAACCTGCCCTTCAACTCCCTAACCTGCCCCTCAACTCCCTAACCTGCCCTTCAACTCCCTAACCTGCCCTTCAACTCCCTAAACTGCCCTTCAACTCCCTAAACTGACCTTCAACTCCCTAACCTGCCCTTCAACTCCCTAACCTGATCTTCAACTCCCTGAACTGCCCTTCAACTCCCTAACCTGCGCCTCAACTCCCTAACCTGCCCTTCAACTCCCTAACCTGACCTTCAACTCCCTAAACTGCCCTTCAACTCCCTAACCTGCCCTTCAACTCCCTAACCTGACCTTCAACTCCCTAACCTGCCCTTCAACTCCCTAACCTGACCTTCAACTCCCTAACCTGCCCCTCAACTCCCGAACCTGCCCTTCAACTCCCTAACCTGCCCTTCAACTCCCTAACCTGACCTTCAACTCCCTAACCTGCCCCTCAACTCCCGAACCTGCCCTTCAACTCCCTAACCTGCCCTTCAACTCCATAACCTGACCTTCAACTCCCAAGCATGCCCCTCAACTCCCTAACCTGCCCTTCAACTACCTAACCTGCCCTTCAACTCCCTAATCTGCCCTTCAACTCCCTAACCTGACCTTCAACTCCCTAACCTGCCCTTCAACTCCCTAACCAGACCTTCAACTCCCTAACCTGCCCTTCAACTCCCTAACCCGCCCTTCAATTCCCTAATCTGCCCTTCAACTCCCTAACCTGCCCTTCAACTCACTAACCTGCCCTTCAACTCCCTAACCTGCCCTTCAACTCCCTAACCTGCCCCTCAACTCCCTAACCTGCCCTTCAACTCCCTAACCTGCCCTTCAACTCCCTAAACTGCCCTTCAACTCCCTAACCTGACCTTCAACTCCCTTACCTGCCCTTCAACTCCCTAACCTGATCTTGAACTCCCTGAACTGCCCTTCAACTCCCTAACCTGCGCCTCAACTCCCTAACCTGCCCTTCAACTCCCTAACCTGACCTTCAACTCCCTAAACTGCCCTTCAACTCCCTAACCTGCCCTTCAACTCCCTAACCTGACCTTCAACTCCCTAACCTGCCCTTCAACTCCCTAACCTGACCTTCAACTCCCTAACCTGCCCCTCAACTCCCGAACCTGCCCTTCAACTCCCTAACCTGCCCTTCAACTCCCTAACCTGACCTTCAACTCCCTAACCTGCCCCTCAACTCCCGAACCTGCCCTTCAACTCCCTAACCTGCCCTTCAACTCCATAACCTGACCTTCAACTCCCAAGCATGCCCCTCAACTCCCTAACCTGCCCTTCAACTACCTAACCTGCCCTTCAACTCCCTAACCTGCCCTTCAACTCCCTAACCTGACCTTCAACTTCCTAACCTGACCTTCAACTCCCTAACCTGCCCTTCAACTCCCTAACCTGCCCTTCAACTCCCAAGCCTGCCCTTCAACTACCTTAACGGCTTCGACACGCAGTGTCTCATCGGCGGAGTCAGGCTTGTCTGAATCAAATCTGAACTGTCGGATGTCACAGGCAAGGTCCCCAGCCTCTGCTAGCTATGGGTCTCCTGCTTCGAGGAAAGAGCGTGTATTGGTATGTGTACGCATAAACTATACTCTTTGGTTCTTTCGATAAAGTCACGTAGGTATAAAATAAAATAAATAACGTTTCAGTCGCAACACAAGCGTCCGTCATCAGGTGAGAGAGCATGATCTGCTGCTGAGGCAGCTGAGGCAGCAGATCATGCTGAGGCAGCAGATCATGCTCTTTATTTTATTTTATACCTACGTGACTTTACCGAAAGAACCAAAGAGTATGGAATTCCTGCCGTCACGAAAGCTTCAAATCAAGATTACGTATATACTGTATATCTATTTATAGCGACTTGCTTACCGTTTCTCTGTTTTGCATGTATATATCTTCTTTGTTTGTTGATGTAAATGTTTGACCTGCTCCTACTGGACATCTGTGAAAAAGAGCTTCATAGCTCATCAGATTCCTCCAGTTTAAATATTCTGATGTCTTGTTAAAGCAGCTCTAATCCGCGGTGACGATATGTTAACTCCCTCGCCTGGTATGCAGGGTTTGATCCCGATCCTGACGCCTGTACATTTGGCGTTTGCATGTTCTCCCGGTGGTCGAGTGGATTTTTCTCCGGGACTTTCGGTTTACCCCTCCACATTTAGAATCAACATCACGCGTTTAGAATATTTGGCTACAATCAATTTCCACATGATAAGCCACTTAGTTGAGCTTTCATTTGTGGCCAGGTCGCTTCTGACAAAGAACTATATAGTTCAGTGCGCCTTACCTGGTAAAATATTTTTTTTTAAATTGGCTTTTATAGTTTAGTTTGATTTCTCTCAAAGCCGACCAGAGAGCCAATTGATCCACAGAGTCAAAAGCTGCCTTCAAATAAATATAAGCCACATGCAATGGGCGGTCGAACTCACGGTGCAGTTCGGCAAGTAGGCGGAGTGCAAGCACAGCATCCATCGTAGATCGATCACAAGCCTCACAGCCCAACTAATCACCCGGTCTGTTTACAGCTAATGAAAAACAAGTGTTGGACATTGCCATTTCCTACAGCGAGCCCCGTTCCTACAGCGAGACAGAGCAAGCCTATCCATATAAAACCATTTAAATGCTGTACGTCATCGCAACCAGCACCCAGGCACAACACTCTCACGTTGACTTGATCATCACCCCGACCTCCTCATGCGACCAAAGACAATCATCTCCCTTATAGCCTGAACAGACGTTTGGGTCAAGTGCTATCAGCGAGCACATATTCATTACCAGCACGGCGCACGAGGGGGTAGGTGACCAGCACCACGCCCGGTCGCATTTTTCCCCTGGTGGCGATGTTTACACACCACACCAGGTACTAATTTGAGGTTGAGTTGACCTAGGGGAGGAGGTCAAAGAAACCCGGTTCTGATAATCGTGGCCGTGAGCTGGAAATGAACTCGGGCGCCGCGCAATGCGGAGACCCCTGCACTAAACACGTACAAAGATAGGGATCTGCATATAGCCTGAACAGACTCTTGAGGCAACTGCTGCTACTAATTTTATTTTAACAGGTAAGGTCCACTGAGCTAAGTGAATTGACAACAAATGATAGCTCAACGAAGTGGCTTATCATGTGTTTATAGTAACCAAATACTCTAAACGAATGTTGATTCTATTTGTGGAGGGGAAAACCGGAGGACCCGGAGAAAAATCCACGTGACCACCACGGGGAGAGACGGAGAATATTGCCACAAATAATCTCAACAAAGTAGCTTTTAGTTTAAAAATTCATAGAAGCCAAATGCTCCCAACGTATGAGTCTAAATGTGGAGGGAAATCAGAAGACCTGGAGAAATACCCATGCGCCCGCGGGGAGAACATGCAAACTCCAAATATACATCAGCAGGCGTCAGGGTCGGGATCGAACCCACGCCCTCCTGCATACAAAGCGAGGGAGTTAACATCTCGCCACCACGGCGAGTGCTGTGAGCAAGCACCTCGGAGGAGGCCGGGTACCTGCACACAGGTGTTGGCAGGGTACCTGCAGGGCTGACTCTGCTGCCGAGGCCTCCTGATCGCTGCTCCGTCCACGTTCCATGGCGCCGCTGCCTCGCGCGAGTGAAGCGAGGCTGCCTCTGGGTCCCGCGGAGTGAGCAGGGTGAGCCGTCTCTCACCGTCCCACGTCACTCGCCGCGGAATGTGCCCCAAGGCTCTTTGGCGGTCACTCCGCTCACGCACAGGGTGGTGGTGGAGGTGACACTTTTGCCTCACAACCAGAAGGACATGGGTTCGATTCCTCACCTGGGTGCCTTTCTCTGTGCGAAGTTTGTTTGTTCTCCCCCTGTTCTGTGGAGTGTATGTTCTCTTTCCGTTCTGTAGAGTGAGGGAGTGGAATGTGTGTGTTTTCCCCTGTTCTCGTGAGAGTGAATGGACTTTTTGTGTTCTTCCCCTGTTCTGCAGTGAGAGTGAGTGGAGTTTGTATGTTCTCCCCCTGTTTTGTAGAGTGAGTGAGTTTGTATGCCCTCCCATTGTTCTGTAGAGTGAGTGGAGTGTGTGTTTTCCCCTGTTCTACCTTGAATTTGTGTGTACTCCCCCTGTTTTGTAGAGTGTGAGTTTGTATGTTCTCCCCTTGTTCTGTAGAATGAGTGGAATTTGTGTGTTCTCTCCCTGTTCTGTAGAGAGTGAGTGGAGTTTGCGTGTTCTCACCCTGTTCTATGGAGTGACAGTGAGTGAGTGTAGTTTGTGTGTTCTCCCTCTGTTCTGCAGTAAATTGGAGTGTGAATGATATCTCCCCCTGTTATGGAGAGTGAGTGTGCTGAGTTTGTATTCTCTGCGTTTGTTCTGCACGTGTTTCCTCTGGGTTCTGCAGTTTCTGCCCATAGCTACAAAAACATTTCCACTTTGTAACTGTAATTAGCTCAATTACCCCATTCTGAAATTTACGCTGTAAATTACTCAATTGGGATTACACAGCAGCAGTACTTGTCAGGACCCTCTTATAATATGTTCTTGAGATTCAGTCAGGCTTTATTTCTGGTTAAGCAGCGCAATGGTGATAATAATTTTGCTCGTTAAGAAATGCAAATACAGGTCACGCGGCATTGCTCACCGACATACTTGGCCCACGTAGGAGGTTCTTGAATCTGGAATTTTAACTAATTCGATTTCAATTAGGGTTGCTACCTGTTCGGGAATCGGCATCTGTGTTTGGCTGGCAGCACATTATTTGTACCAAGATCTGGTGGCATCATCTTGAACCTTAGTTTAGTAGGAAAATGCATTTAAAGACTTTCACCGAATAGTATTATAATCGTGGTAATTGGACATTGAATCTCACCATTGGAAATTGTTTCTTGCAATAACCGGTGCTTGATTCAGCTACTCAGTGAGCCTGAAATATTTCTGCACCCGGAATAGCGTAGTAAGTGTACCTCTCACTATGGATGGAGATGCGAGTCACGTGCCTTAGCCAATCTTACAGGGAGCCGGAAAAATATTCGGTGACAAATCTGCAATCCCTGAAAACAGCATGCAGAGCGTGAACCTAAATGCAAGCGCGTGTTCATTGCTAGATACTTCTGTATACGGCTCTGTATAAGCGCAAACCGGTAACCGTTTGAAACCAGATTTGTTCTATTTGCCTATCAGTAATTCCATCCTGCTCTCTCGAGTTCTCGCCTGGCTAAACAAAACAGACGTGAGCATGTACATGGATGGATCAATAATTGATCCTTATGGCGGTACCCTGGGGTACCAAATAATTCAATGGCCGAGGCAATTAAATATTTTATTTCTGGGACACTATTTCTTCCAGAGGATGTACTTAACTCCGCGACTGGGGTACCAATCAATCCGAAATCACTGCGATGTCGAAACGCCAAACATTAGCATAAAACAAACGTCATCTAAAAATTCAACTTTGTATAGTGCATCGTGTACAGCTCGTCGAGATGAGTCGATTGCCGCATCGCCGACCATCAACAGACTAAAAATTACTGCATCACGGACATTATGCGAGAGCCGGGGTACTCATCTTCTTAGGTTTTTTCGGTAAAGTCACGTAGAAAGTAAAATAAAATATTCTGTCTACAGAAAAGCCACCCACACAGACTCCTACTTGAAACCGGATTCCCACCACCACCCATCTCAAAAGAACTCTCTCATCAAAACGCTATACCACAGAGCACATGGCATTTCTGACAAACACCACCTGACCGGTGAATTAAGACATGTACATCGGGCCCTCAGGATGAACGGATACTCTGACCGTACTATCCGCCAAGCTGTCTCTCCCACCACACAGAAACAGCCACATGAAACTCCGACCAAAACCATCACGTTACCATACATAGCTGGCGTGACCAAAAAGATCTCCAAAATTCTAAACAAACATAAGATCCAAGTCCGATTCAGTACAGTGCATAAAATCCGTGATCTGATTCCATCTGTGAAGGATGTCGTTCCTGACTTACAGTATCCTGGAGTCTACAAATTGAGTTGCATTTGTGGTGATTGCTACATTGGAGAAACGAAACGTCATGTTTCTGATCGTGTCCGCGAGCACAAGTCAGATCTGAAACACGGCAGAACTGATTCTTCTGCCGTGGCCGATCATTGCTACAACTCGGTGGGCTCTCATGAAATTGTCTTTTCCGAGACCAAGGTTCTCTGGAAACCTCCCGGCTACCATCAAAGGTTTGTACACGAAGCCATACAAATATACAAACACAGACATAATTTCAACCGTGATGATGGGTACAAACTTAGTAATCATTGGAAAGATGTTATCAACCACGCAAAAAAAAGACTTAATCACAAATTTTTTGGACCATCTTATCTGACAGGCACTATTTTACTGTACTTTACCGAGTGTTAACATCCCCAGTTATTTTAACAGTACTCTCTTCATTGTTCAGCCAGCATTGGTATAAACATGGGCATTTTCGTTCTTTTGTCTATCATGTGTACCAGACCCCCCCTCCCCCTCTCTCTCCATTGTGTTGGCGTGTGCAGTAATTGGCCGCTTGCGCACAAGCGCTTCCACGTCCGTCGCCCACCCTTTTGGCCTCGCCCCCCCCCCCGCCCCCCCTCCCTCCCGATACGTTCCATTCATTGGCTACCATAGTCTGATGAGCTCCCCCTAAGTTTGTACCCATCATCATTTTCGTTCTTTTGTCTATCATGTGTATTAGACCTCCCCTCCTCCTCTCTGCCCATTGTGTTGGCGGGTGCAGTGGCTGGCCGCTTGCGCACAATCGCTCCATTGTGTTGGCGTGTGCAGTAATTGGCCGCTTGCGCACAAGCGCTTCCACGTCCATCGCCCACCCTTTTGGCCTCGCCCCCCCTCCCTCCCGATACGTTCCTTTCATTGGCTACCATAGTCTGATGAGCTCCCCCCTCCCTCTCCCTCCCCCCTCAACTCGCTTTTAAGGGATTACATCTTGAATCATTGCCTCACTTGATAGAGCTAATCTGGCTGTGACGGTCCCACCTGATGACGGAGACTTGTGTTGCCTCCGAAACGTCGTGATTTTTGTTTTTATTTTACTTTCTACGTGACTTTACCGAAAAAACCTAAGAAGATGAGTCCTTGCAGTCACGAAAGCTTCAAATCTAGAATTAAAGCCGGGGTACTATGGTACCCCAGGGTACCGCCATAAGGTTTAATTATGCGTCGTACGTGTCTTTTGTTAACCCACGCCAGGCTCCAGAGAGCCACGCTCAAAGCCATGAGCTTAACTTGTGCCTGCTCTAAGCACAGTGCCTGCTACTCTCAGGATTCCCATGAGGCTGAGCCAGAGCCACAGCCGGACCGTGGCTGAGTCGCTCAACTGACGCAACTTTTAAACTATTTGAGCGACTCAAGCCCGAGCCGAGCGTCGGTGTTAGGTAGGGACCGAGCCATGACCAGTGAAGCAGTGAAGCATCTAGCCAGCCCTGACGAGAGCACCCTCTGCTGTCAGTTCCGGAGAGCTGGATCCTAACTACTCAGTATGGCGAGTCCTCGCTTAACGCGTGGTATTCACACAACACGTTTTCGCTGTAATGCGGTTCTTATATTCGGAAATGCACAACGTGGAACGCGTCCGTTATAACTAAACTAAACTGAAATACAAATGTTTTATTTTACCACGTAAGGCCCACTTAGCCATATAGCTATTTTTCAGAAGTGACCTGGCTACGAATGGTAGCTCAACGAAGTGGCTTATCACGTAGAAATTTTAAGTAGCCAAATACAAAAAAATCATGTTTCTAAATGTGAAGGGCCCAGAGAAAAATCCAGGGTTATGATCGAACCCACGACCTCCTGTATACCAGGCGAGGTCGTTAACATCTCAACAGAACGCGCACCGATATAACGCAGAACATGCCCTGATATAATGTGGTTTCTGAGCGGTCGACGACTAACTACTCTCTTGAGCTGCACAGCTGAGCGGAATGATACAGTAAACGCATGATACAGTAACGCAGCGGCGTACCTTCAATTATTTGTCCCGCCATCTTACTGCGTGTAACTCGTCATCATATCTCGTCAAACTTTATCGTTACATTATTTATGGGGCAATTGTTTTCACTTTTGGCCTGAACAGCATTTGGCCCCGGAAACGTTTAAATCTGGGCACCAAATTGACGGTCTACTTACTCTACTAGTTCTGCGTTTCGTCAGTTTTGTATGGTGCGGAGGCCTGGACATTGCTTCAAGCAGATTTGGATCAGCTGCAGTCCTACCACACGCGATGCTAAAGGTGCCTCCTTGGCATCCAATGGTTTGAAATCGTCAGAAATATCACCATTGCTTCTGCGACTGGTCTCCTCGCGATCGAAAGCTTAGTTTGAGGGAGACGGCTGACACTTTTTGGACACGTCGCCCCGTCTTGATGCGCAAACTTCAAAAAATGGTGCACTTCAGTTGGCGGTTGACGTTCGAAGTGGACTGCAACCCTCAAAGAAATGGCTCCACCCCTGTGGTCGCCTCCTGTGATCCATGGATCAAACAAATTACTCGAGACACCGGTGTATGGCAGAAAGAGCAATTTATGTCATTGCTATCATGAGAGGTCACATGTTTGGCGCAACGGTCCTTCACTGACTATGCGTGATGATTTAAAGTTTTCGCATCATTCTGCACTTTTCAGGAATGCATCTACAGTGTTAAACGAGGTCTTACTGTAATTATAATCATGTAATACGTTTGTTATTCCGGCCATTACTATTGCATAAGGCTTGAAAGAAGGCGCTGTTTCATATACAGTATACTGCATGAGTTGGGTGGCGATGTTGTGTACAGTATATAATAATTTGAGGGTTTTTTTTCCTTTCAAATTTGGCGTCTTATAGATTTATATAGCGCCTTAATCCAAGGTGCTTTACAACAATTATACAATTGTACATAAGATAGTGGTTAAGTTAATAAAGAGTGGGGTTGTTAATAAAAGTGGTGGTTAAGCTGATTACAGGCGGAAGTAGTTAAGGAGGGGTAGGTTTAGTGATAGGGGCGGTAGTAGGAGTTTGGGTAGGCCTGGTCGTCGCTGGGGGGCAGGGAGTAGCTAGTGGAGAAGAGATGGGGGTTGTTTTACTGGTAGGAACGAAGTGAACCAGCCTACAATAGATTATATCGTCCGTCCGTCCGATGTCCGATTAGGTGTAGCAACATCGCCCCCTACTGCAAACACTTGGCAGGACCATACAAAAACCTTTAGACTCAGTGAGGCTTTCCTGGCTAAACAAGTGTAACATTCCCTTATAATTCCCTGAGATAGTTTTTAAATAATTCCCTGAGATAGTTTTTAATTAAAACATTTAAATTAAAAATTAACTCACAGCGACCTAAAGCCTACAGCTAGGCATAAAGCCTAGAACTTGGCCTCAAACTCTCCCTTCGTATCGTACCCCCGCCATTTCATTTTATTATAGCCATTCATTTGTTCGTTCCTACCAGCCCACCCCGCAGGGACCTGTTAAGGGAGGAACGGGAGCAGCTTATAGTGAAGGTGGTTGCTCTGTGTGCTGCAGGGGGAGTTGGTTCCAGTGGAGGGGAATGAAAAGGGAGAATGAGCGAGACTGAGGGCAGGGCGAGGGACGCACAGAGAGGGGCAGTCTAGACTGGGAGCATAGAGGATGGGATGGGACAGAGTAGTGAGAGATGAGAGAAGCGAGATGAGGTGGGGAAAGACCATGGAGTGATGTATATGGAGTGACTGTGGATGTTACTGTGTGGTCCCGGGCTTACGAAGCCACGGCAGATAATGTGTTGGCATTATGTGTAGCCCGCTTACTGGGTGTAGTACCAGCCCTAGCGGGGCTTGGGTGAGCACTGGTCAGCGCGGAGGCACCACGTACAGTGTGTGGTGCGGGCTCCCGGTGAGGGAGTGAGAGGAAGTGTCAGCCAGCCAGGGTTACATTGGGGCATGATACACTGGTTGACCTGCCGACACGTGACCGGATGATATTGGAGGGGGGCCACCGGTGGACGGGGGCTGCTGGACGGGGGCCGCTGGGCGGTCACGTGGTATAAAAGAACTCTCGGGAGCCTTCGGGAAAGAGCTCGAGAGATCTAGAAGGTGGGTGGGGCGAGGGGCGGAGCCAGCCCCAGCCCAGGCCGATAAAACGGGGCCCCGTGAGGGGCTCGGGGTTCTTCGGGTTGCTGGTGAAGAAGATCCACGTCGGGTTAAGAAGCCTCTAGCCACACGGTCCGGGACCCAGCTTGTGGGCCAGGCCGGGATAGCGAACCGTGACTAGTTCTGCCGTAGTGTGGCTAGATGGGCATTCAACACCCAAGTGTAGGTTGTGTTATGTTATGTTGAGTGGGTGGAATAAAGTGTTGCTCCCAAGACAACGTCTGCGACTCAGTTGGACTCACTACATATATATGGCACGTGGTATTTACCGTCGATGTACCTGGAGCATTAACCAGGGTGTCCTGCCGCATTTGAACTGTGAACCTCTGCAACAACAAGTGGAGACTGTGCAACCGCTATGCCGTCCCACCACCCCAAATTAAGCAACTAAAAAAATAAGTTGGACTTCGAGCATCTGAGAAGGATGTTGGGAATTCTCCCACAACCCATCTTGCACATGCGTCCCACCCCAATTTTACGATTTTGCCAAATCACACCTGAGATAAATTGCGGCCATTCCAGAGGGAGCTGGCAGCAGTGGACACTGGCCACTGGACTGAACTAATAAAACCTAATTAGGATGAAACCTGCCCAGAGTTGAGTCATTATTTCACTGCTGTCTGCTGGGACGGTCACATTTCCTTGACTCCTTGAGTTGGCAGTGTAAACGACAAAATAGCTACACGTTCAGTTCTTTGGAGCTGGTGGTCTGGATAACGCTTAGAGCTTTCAACTCGTGTCATGCTGCATATAGCTATGTGTTGTTAAATTCACGGATGAATTATATGGAATATGGTACTTCTGAGTAAATCTCTGGGGACAAACTCTTCATTGTGGATAAAACTGCACTAATCTCCGGGTCAAAAAACAACACTAGCTGCCATTAGGCCCATATCGCATTGCTTCTGAGTCATATTTGGGGTTAGCCCACCACACAAAGATCTGACCAAATTTGTGTTGTCAAGAACCGCCACTGTCCACCACGTCACCTCGGGTTAGATGCGCTTTTTCATTTCAAATGACAGTAAATACACGTTTAATGCGATATATGCGTTCCTGAAAAGTGCCACTTTAAGCAGAAAACGTGTGAAAATTTCCCCATAAATAATGTAGTAATGATCAAGTTTGGCGAGATACGATGTACTACGCACACACGTGAGATGACGGGACAAATAACTGAGGGTACGCCACCGTGTTACTGTCATTCCACGTACCGTATCACTCCACTCAGCTGCACAGCTCAAGAAAGTAATGCGTCGACCACTCAAAAACCGTGGGGCGTTGCGCATTATAATGGGCGCGTTGTGCGAAGTGTTCCCTGGTGGAAGAACCGCGTTATTACAAAAACGTGTTGTGTGAACATCATTAGAACAAGATCCAGGAAGTTAATATAATTGGTGGATTTTTAAACACCACACAACACCGCACAATGAAATCGTCTGCACAATATGTTATAGAATCCCTATTGGAATGTGAATGACAGTGATGATACACTCATTATGGTCAACTAATTCATCAGAGCATTACACACATTGGCCATCATAACTTAGGCTGAACTATGACCATTAAATATATGGGACCCTTTTTGTTCGTATCAAAATAATGAAAAATAAAAAAGGCAAGAATACAGGAAGTGTTAAGATGTTCAAACACCAAATAGACACCAATTGCAAGGCATGAAGTCTGCATTAACCACACATGCTTGTGCTAAAACATGCAAACAAACATTATTTCATAATATATGCATAAAGGAGGCTGGCTCTGATGTAGGCCAATCTGTTTCAAAGATAAATGCGTAAATTACCTAAGCAAGTTTGTTTGCATGTTTTACCAGAAGCATTTGTGGTTTACGCAGATTTGATGCATTGTAACAGGTATCAATTTGTATGTATGTATAACTTTTTTCGCACTGTACTTAGCCAACAGTGCTAATCGGAGTGGTGGGAAGAACAAACTAAACAGAAAAAGCAGTCCTAAAGAAATTCGTTTTTAATCTAGATTTAAAAGTGCATTGCTCCAGTGGCTTCTTAATATCGGAAGTGTTCCAGACGGCCGTAGAAGCGCATCTGAAAGCGTGCGATGCAGTAATCGTCTTTGTTTGATGTCCAGCTGAAAGCTTCTGCGAGGATGATTTAGAGTTCGCGTGATGGTTTATGCTTCTTGACGAGATCAGCAAGGTATTGTGGTTCATTTGTGGCAAGGACTTTGTGTGTAAACAGTGCAACCTTATATTTGGTGTTTGACCATCTTAACACTTATTATTGCCGGAAAGGGTAACGTCTATTATTTTTCATCGTTATAACCAGTAAATTATGAACTCTGTACACGTTTGTATCAAGTGAAACTTGAGCAAAATTACCACATGAAACTGCCGTTACTTAGAAAGAAAACGCCCTTCAGATGTAGAACTTATTTCGCACCTTACACAGCCACCCATGCTCATCAGAGGTGAAAGGACTGAATATTATGTTGGTTTGGATTTCATAATACAAGCATCAACATCTGTGGTTTATTGTAGGCTTATCTCCTGTTGACAACCCTACAGAGCCAGTGGTGGAAATTCCACGGTGCTATGATCTATTCATAGGACTTCCCCACACAACCTTAACAATTGTATTACCCCAGAGGGATGATTCGATCATAAAATCGGGATATGACCTAATAATAAAAAAAACGTTCTATGGTCACAAATGTGGTGCTGTCCATTTCAAATTGCCTCCCAAGAGCAACAAATGCACTGATGTACTCTGCATTTCCAGACACTATATTTAGTGGTTTCTCTTTTCCTTTCCCATAAAAGGAGCTAGTTGAGTCACAGCCAGTAAATGTGTGTAGTCCTATCAGTGCCTCTGTTAGTGAAGGACCCAAAGCAGAACCAATAGCCTGGAGATCTAACATTCTTTGCCTGTATTTTGTTCCTGTCAGAAAGTACATCTTTGCTGAGGGAAGCTTGGCCATTATTGAAAATGAAATGATAGCAACATCAGTGTCAGGACTCTGGATGATTATCTTATTATAAAGTTCACTCCAGGCATGTTTTGCATGAAGTAGGAGCCTCGTGTCAGCTTCTTCATGGTCACAAGTCAAAGATTCTACCTCTTTGACAGACATAATGCCATCTTCACGAGTGAGTTGATGACATACATTTCTGTGTGCCACAAAGATAGCTATGTCTTTTCCAGCTGCTTGTAAAGGCACAGTTCTCCATGTCTCAAAGAGAAAGTCTGTCAAGGCTTCTTTATTTTCACCACTGGCTAGAAACTTGGTCCACTGACTTGGAGTCTTCTGCTTGATGCTGTATATTTGCAGTAATTGTTGTCCAGCAACAGCACGTCTTGATCGTTCAGCATTTTTGATGCTCACTGCCGGGTAGCGATCAATGACAAAATCGACCCTTGGACAACTGAACTTTCTACCCATCTTAATCATAAGTTGAAGAAGATCATCAGCAAGCTCACCGAATGTGTCTGGTATATTCTTGAGACTCCTGATCAATGCCATGCCATCTATCAGTAGGGCACCATTATCACAAACAGTCTTGTTCACATGACAGTCCTTGTTCTTTGATTCTAAACAAGCTAGAAGAGCAGCCTTATTTGTTTTGGCTAATGCACCATCAGTGCTTGCTAGCGGGGATGAGATATTGCCAAGTGAATGTCAGAATCTCTTTCAAGTTTACAGACCGGGATTGACTTATCACTAACAGTCGTGCAAAGAGTCTCCTGTCATTTTTTAGAATGACTTGATTTCCATCTTTTGTCTTGGATGATTTCTTCATTTGATCCCCAAACGTAGTGAGCTTCAAGGACTTTATTGGAGAGAAGAAGTCTGTTTTTGATGACTGGACTCGATCTTGGATGAAAATTTTCAGAGCTGTTTCACCTTTATCACAAGCACTTTGTATGTCATCTCTTACAGTCTTTGTAGCAACAACACCAGAGCTAATACATACAAGATATTCACGAGGCAGGAAGGGATTGATCATAGACTCAACCGCTGAAACCAACGATATAACAGCAGCATTGTCTTTTGCAATTCTTGTTGCATCCAACTCTTTATGACCCCTCTCTTCATGTTGCATTCCAGCCATCATTTCACACTGCCTTGTGATTGCAGAACGTTCAGGATGAGACAGTATCCATCGCTGGACGGCACCTCTGTTCAATGTTATCCCAGTTATGCCGCCTTTGGTCTTTGAATCACGGTTGCAGGTTTGTTCCATTGCTTGGTCACAAGCTATGGATGATAACCTGTTAGCATCCTTACGCTGTACTGTCCAGTTTCCTTTTGCAGTAACTTCTTCATAGCAGTGTGGATGAGTCTTTGGAAGATTGATCATCTCGACCCAATATGCTGATAGGTACCTTGCATAATTTTGGCGGTCATATGCAAAATACCATGCCAGCATACGTCTCACTGTTGCTAAGTGAAGGCTCCAGTCAGAGTCTCTGGTTGCTCTAATGAAACTCAGTAACAGTTGAACCATTTCAATGTATGAGCTCCAAAGTCCAAAGGTGGGATTAACAGAGTTCATCTCATGTACATATCTATCATAGCAGGACAGCATATCTGATATGTCAGACACTGAGATAGATGAAAATCCTGCCTCAGACTTGTACTCTCGTACTAGATCTTCCATGGCTGATATGTAACAAGTGTGCTTTTGCTCAGGAAGGGACTGAAGAAATGACCTCAACCGCAAGATATGCATTGCCTCAAATAGGAGTTTGTGTGCACGAATGCTACGGTTGTATTGATGTCCACTAATGACTCCATTTATTGAACCAACAGCTACCACATTTGATTCAATCAGCATATTCTGTAGTCCTGCTTCTTTGAAACGTTTGCCTATCACTGCCATAAAGGACATGGCTGTGTGGAACTCACCTAGTCTTGGGATGATACGCTGCATCAGATTTTGGTCTTTCCACCTTATTTGCTGCGCTTTAGCGTATATAGCCTGGTCATACACAGTGACAATACTCTCCAACTCTAGTCGATCAGCAATTTCCACACTTCTAGTATGGTGTTTACAGTGGTCATTGCTGTAGGGGAAGCCTCTATAACTGGTAGATAGTAGAGAGCAGATTTTGGCAGTGAGCTAGTCTGAGTATAACAATTAAACCCAGTCCATCCTGGAAGATAAGTGTCTGATACTGCATGACAGCTATATTTTAGCAGCACATAGATTGTATCAGTTTTTTGTGCCAGCTCCATAGATGGGACAGTATTATACTCCAGCAGAGGAACATTTAGCTCTTGAGGGCCCTGTCTCTTGGTATGAATGTATAGGTCCAGAACACTCTTTTGTGGTTGCAGTGTCCTTACACCTTTTCTGATGAGCACAGTCCTCCTATGGTCTTCGCTTTTCATTTTACTCTGAACCATTATACCATTGGTGTGGTGGGTAGTACCTCGTCCAGACAGGGTCTCCTCCCCAAAGTCAATGTTATCCCACACCAAAACGGTTGGATGCTGCTTTGACATACACTTTGGTATATCTGTTATGGTAGCCAGCTGATATTCGGCTAAGGCTGTCTCAAAACCAATGGTACTTGATGTTGATATGCAGTGTCCAAGTCTGCTCAGAATATCTAACAATTGGGAAGAGCCGGTTAAGTGCCTAACGGTCAGTCCTAATGCAAGGGATTTAGGTGTAGGCTTTTTACCACTTGATGCCAGGTATACTATGTCTTGGCAGATGGACAGTAATCTCCTGTTGGTATCCTCAGGCAACTGTACTTTCTTATCAAACATAGGTTCATCTGATGCTCCAGTACACCAGGCAATCAGATTGTACAGCTCCACAGGTACCATGGTATCTGCTGCATCAATATTCAGATCTGTTGACAGTGGTGGCCATGGCATTGTCATACCAGACGTACCTCGCATAGCTTGTTGCACTATGATGCCAGCAGAGAACAAAGTATGCTTTCTGTCTGAACTGTAGACCTCATGTGTTGTGTAAGGTGCAGGGTCACGAGAGAGTTCACCGATATCTTCTGCACTGTCACTATCTTTTTCAGTCTCAGTACTTGATGTCGACATTGGCTCCATAAAGTCTGTAGCTGACAGTCCTTCACAAAACACCATCTCGCTGAGATTCCGTCTCACAGGTTTATGGAAGAGTAGTTGTGGATAATCTCAGTGTAGGAAACGCTTCAGCAGATCGGACCTGTAAAATAGAGATACCTTTTTAGTGACTTAATTGTGGGTGAATAAAATATTTTTCAATTTCACATTTAACCAGGAGCACGAGATACGAGGTATAAGAGATATTTGTCATAGAAGAAAACAATACAATTCATAATTTCACAGAAAACAAATCACTGTTCTAACTTGGGTTTTTATAGCCAACATTTATGTGGGAACACAAACTTCACAATTGTATAATTATTACCTGTATGATCTAACGTCATATCCTTCTTCTTCTTTTATAGCCTTACAAAACAACTGCACAAGCCTCATCATCCGGAGAATTTCTTGCTTCTCGATAAGGCGATCCTCAATCACTGTTTTTCAGAATGCTCTGTAGCCTCTCTGATACTGCAGGACAGTTGAGTAACGTGCTCTGATATAGGAAAACAGAAAGTCATAATGAGTCACCTGCAAAGCAACTATTCTCTGATAGGCAAATGAAAACATGTACAATATGTCAGGATGAATGAGTTTGTGTGTTTTAGAGTCTGAGTGCGGGTAAACAGATGCAAATTAGTCCATGAATACAATCCGTGTGGCGTGTTTACATGCATGAGTCTGATGTATGTTAACCTCTTAACCCCCACCTGAACCGAGCACATTTTCTCCAGTTTGGCAACCCAAAACATAAAAGCTTAAAAAAAAGCATCAAAATAACGACGAAAAACAGGATGAAAACGCAGCAAAAAAGTGACAAAAACAAGGCAAAACATGACAAAAAAGCAATGAAAATAAGCAATGAAAAAGCAACAAAAAAACGACAAAAACATGACAAAAGGCCACAAAAAAGTGACAAAAACGTGACGAAAACGCAACAAAAATGTGACAAAAACGCGGCAACAATGTGACAACAAAGTTACAATCACTTTAGTAGGTCATAGCTTTCAAATGAGGCATTACGCTGAGAGTGCCTTGGTTTCTATGTTTTTTTAGGCATTACACTGTTGCTCTCCAGTTGAGATTTTAGATTTGGGTAAAGCCAAAATGGAAAAAATGCACTCGGTTCAGGCAGGGGGTAAGAGATTAATGAACATGCATTGTCACGACCAAATAAACAAGTAATTAATTAAATTTGAATATCAGATGTCACTGAAATTTTATTTGAAATAGTCTTGGTCCTTTTGTATGTATAGAAAAATGTGAAGTCACCAAGAGCATTAGATAGGACATGTATATTTAAAGCCCTACCTTCTATAGATAAATAATTTGATTATGGAATTACATTGCATTCACACGCAATATGTAAATGTAATTGGAGTGACCCCACAGATTTGTGAACAAACATTTTTTTGTACCTACCTGTTTTTTCAG
This sequence comes from Lampetra planeri, assembly GCF_965212315.1. Lineage (NCBI taxonomy): Eukaryota > Metazoa > Chordata > Hyperoartia > Petromyzontiformes > Petromyzontidae > Lampetra > Lampetra planeri. Next base: position 23,184,762 of record NC_136108.1, on the reverse strand, counting down.
TTTTGCTGAGAAATCTTGTGTAATCTCGATAGCAGGATTTGTGGTATCGGACCTCGATTGCAATGCAGTCTTTCCCACGAATGTGTGTCAGAATGCTCTCATCTGATTTCATTTGAGCTGCCTCACGAAGAAGTCCTATATTAAAGGTATGAAGAATAAATTATAAACCCAGTTGGCAATATATTAGCTTGCATAACATTCAATTCAAGTGAGTAAACATACCTGCATTTTCTGTCTCAGACTGCACCAACTTGTCAAGCTGGCGCTTTCTGTTGATTGTAATAAACCGATCAAACATTTAGCAAATTATGCACAATTTAGGCAGAACGTGCTGGCTTGTTGATGGCTTTGAAGAAGTGGTTGTTGTGGTAGGGGTAACCTTCATCAAGCTGTACTTGGAACGCAGCCTCTTTGGCAAAACTGTTTCAGAGCTTTCAACCGGGGTTACAAGTCTTTTCAACCGTTCAGTCTTATCTTGACGCTTTAGTGCACAAGTCAAGCGTTTTTTGTCTTTAAAACGCCGATAGCAGGCCGGGTGAAACTCGTAGTTTGTTGGGACATCAGAGACCGGTTTGTCCAGGAGGGCAACATGTTTATTAGCAATAGCTAGCTCCGTAGTGTCCGACGTTTTGAGCCATTCCTTCGCACATTGCTTGATTTTTTTCCATCGGACTTCAGTAAAGGGCTGCGGACCTTTCCCACCATCTTTTCCGACATGAAGAATAAACTTTACGGGTGTTAATCGAGCTTGATCGCCGCTATCAGATGAAGCTGCGCTGCTTAAGTCCTCCTCCATGTGCACATGTGCGTAGTGATATTGGCTTGATTTTGGCTCTGACCTACTTACATTTTCGATGCTGATTGGTTGAAAATCTAGCTCAACAGTTTTATATGTCTCAATACGCAGTCAATATAGTGCGCCAATAAATTACACTTTTCTCATTAACTGCAGGATAATGCGTGGATAACTTTTTGCTTGGATACCTTTTATTAACGTTGAACATATTGAGCAAAAGAAAAAGTAGTGCCCCGTTTGTCGGAACGAAACTGAACGATACAACTCACGTACAGCGGCCTATAATTGCAGCTGCACGTAATAGACTGGGATTACCTACAGCAGCAGCATCGCCCCCTACTGTGAAAACCAGGCACGACCCTCCTCAGCAAGGCTTTCCTGGGTAGTTATGCATTTGTACTTATTTACTTTAAATGTATTTATTTGGAGTGACTTGCTTACCTTTACTCTATTTTGCACTCCAAACATTTAGATGTTATTTTATTTCTCCACAACTGTTCCTCCATAACTATTGAAAGGTGATTTGCATCCTATCAGCAGAGGGTTCTTAATCAAGGTCTGGATGTCCAGCAAGGGAGAGACAGTATAATTGTTTCTCTGTTCAAAGGGAAAGCATCCCGTACAACATGCATCAATTATAGACCTATATCCGTACTTTCAGTACCGGGAAGGGTTTTTTCACATGTACTTCTGGGAAAGCTGCAACCACACTCCTAACAAAACACCGTCGCCCACAGAAATCAGTATTCACAGCTTGGTCAATCTAAGATGAACGCTGTGTGGATTCCTCCTTTTCCCAGAACTGCACCGTGAGTTCGACCACCCACGGCATGTCATTTACATTGATATGAAGGCAGCTTTTGACTCAGTGTATTGATTGGCTCTCTGGTCTGCCTTGATTGGAATTGGGGTCCCTGGCATCCTCCTGGACCTTGTGAAGGATCTGCATGCAGGCACATGTGCAAATGTTCGTGTCGGGTCTGGACTTTCACTATAATTCGAGACCACATCTGGAGTATGTCAAGGATGCATTCTTGCACCGGCGTTCTTCTGTCAGGCGATCGACTGGATCGTTGAAAAGATGACCCATGACCTTGGAGTCAGGATTGGCCGGCACCACTTAATTGACCTCGACTATGCTAATAATGCAGCCTTGTTTGTGCAGAACCCTAAACATTTACACCAGTCCTCCACCATTTCCACAACCATCCATGAAAAATGTCACTGTTTCGTGGAAGAAAACAAAAGTCCAGAACTTAGGCTGCAGACCTCCAGCACTCTGCATAATCAAAGGCAACGCTGTCGAAGCAGTGGATGCATTTCTCTACCTGGGATCTGTACAGACAACTGATGGATAATGTAGACCTGATGTCATGTGCCGGATAGGTTTGGCCTCAGGAATAATGGTCTGAACCGCATTTGGTCCCAGAAATGTTTAAATCTGGGCAGTGCTGTTTAATCAGTTTCGTTGTATCGTGCGGAGGCCTGGAAATTCAAGCTGATTTGGATTGGCTGCAGTCCTTCCACATGCATATAGTGACACGGCTGTCACTTTTTGAACACGTTGCCCATCTGGATGTGCAAACTTCAGCAAATCATGCACTTAAGTTGGCGGTTGACTTTCGAAGTAGACTGCGACTCTCAAAGGAATGGCACCACCCCCGTGGTCGCTTCCCGTGATCCATGGATTAAACAAATTAATTGAGACACCGGTTTATGGCAGCCAAAGCAGTTTATGTGAATACTGTCACAAGAGGTCACATGTTTGGCGCAACGGTCCTTCGCTGACTATGCATGATGAATTAATTAATGTTGTAACTCGCTGACCTGCCAGCCCCTACTGGGTATCTTTGAAAAAGAGCTTCATAGCTCATCTGATTCATTTTCCAGGATACATATTCGGATTCTAATGTTAAAATAATAAAGTGTCACGAGATACGATTCCACAACAAAGCTACATTTAAAACCTTTACTTGTTACAAAAGGAATAAACTCAATCAGACACACTTTGCAAAAATCCATGCGCACACTCATAACGTGCTCGCTCTCATCCCACGCATGGACACCCAGCCTCCGCCACAATCCAATAAAAACTGACTGCGAACCAATCACTCATCGTGCAGATATTAACCAATCAAAAAAAGGGGGCCTTTCACATACTAACTCATGGGAATACTCGATCCATAAATCACATGCCAATTAATCGACAGTGATTAACCCTGGATGAATTGATACTCTCACATGGCTCTTGGATCTACTGTAAACAGAATAAATACAAAAGACACCTTGATTCAGATTCCACAAGTCCATATATGGGAAAAGACACGTCCCTACGGGCAACGTCACTCCTACTTTCTCCCATATGTGGTAATAGACATGCCCTTACGGGGAACACCACGCCTACTTTCTCCCATATATGGACAGAGGCAGGTCCCAACAGGCAACGCCATGACTACTTTCTCCCATATATGAGGGGAAACACGACCCTACGGGCAATACCATGCCGACCGTCTCCCAAATATGTGAAGAGACACCCCTACAAGCAACGCCACACCTACTTTCTCCCATGATGGACAGATATGTCCCAACAGGCAATGCCACATCTACTTTCTCCCATATATGGCAGATACATATCCCAACAGGCAACGCCACGCCTACTTTCTCTCATATATTGGAAGACACCCTTATGGGCAACACCACACCTACTTTCTTCCATGTATGGGCTGATGGGTTATTTCGTGGGGTATCTGATTGTATCATCTTACAGCGCCCCTGTCACTTGCACGTCTCCGTCCTCGCATGGATCTTCTCATGCCTGCGCAGATCGCCCAGCTGCACGAAGGACTTGCCGCACAGTGTGCAGCGGTGCGGCTTCTCGCCAGCATGGTAGCGCCGGTGTGTCTTGAGGTAGGAGAAGTCAGAGAAGGCCTTTCCACACTCGGTGCAACGGTGCGGTCGCTCGGTGGCGTGCGCTGAGCGCGCGTGACGCCGCAGCGCGTGCATGTAGGAGAACGCACGGCCGCACTCCCGGCACGCGTGCGGTCTGCCACCGGTGTGCGTGCGCTCATGCGCCCGCAAGTTGCCCGACTGGGAGAACGACTTCCCGCAGGCTGCGCAAACGTGCAGCCTGTGGCCTGCGTGCGTCCGCCCGTGCCGGCGCAGGCCCAACGCGTCGGCGAACGACTTGGTGCACTCACAGCAAACATGCGGCTTGGCCCCAGCCCGCGGAGCAACAGACGGGCCCGCCGAGGCCCCGACCTCGCCCGTCGAGCCGTCAACGTCGTTGTCCGAGGCGTCCGCGGCACAGCCCTCCTCGCCGGGCCCCTCCGGTAGGCGACGCTCGGCATGTCGCGTAAACTCGGCTGGGCGGCAGAACCCTTCGCCGCAGGAAAAGCAAGCGTGCGGCTTCTCCTCCGCCGTCCGGGTGGTCTCTGCCATGACTTCTCGTCGCTTCGTCCACCGGCATGGCTCGAGAAGCCCTCGGTCGCGACCGCGCGGCGCCTCAGCACTCGCTGCCCCTGTCGTGTGAGTCCGCTCGTGCCTCTTGAGGTTCGTGACGTCGGCGAATGTCTTTCCGCACTCGCTGCAGGCGTGCGGCCGCTCGCCTGAGTGGGTGCGCGCGTGGCCCCGCAGCGTGTGCCGGTACGCAAAGGCCTTCCCGCACTCGATGCACGCATAGGGCCTCTCTCCCGAGTGCGTGCGCCGGTGCTTGCGCAGGTTGCTCGACTGTGTGAAGGCCTTGCCGCACTCGCGGCAGACGTATGGCCGCTCGCCCGTGTGCGTCTTCAGGTGGCGCTGCAGGTTGCTCCGGTGGTCGGTGTTGTAGGGGCACAGGAAGCACTGGAATGGCTTCTGCCGTTGTCCGGTGCCGTCCGCCGTCTCTGCTGCGGGGAAGAATCAGGATCAGAATCTTTATTCAGAAAATCCAACGAGATATGAAGCTCTATTCCAGCCGTCCAGTAGGAGCTGGGGTGTCAATTGAGTTACAACAACAAATACGAAAATCGATATGAGCACAAAGTAGAGAAAACGTAAAGAAGTTATTATAACTAAATAAAAATCCATTATACAGGCAGTCATCGACTTATGGATGGGTTACGTTCCTGGAACCCATTCATAAGTCGATGTTTTTGTATCTTTGAACTAAATATTGAATTGTATACAAGGTCAGTGTTATAAAATGTGTTATGGTTAAATAGGAAAGGGAAGCATTGTAAAACTCATAAATAAAAATGTATTTTGTACATTTATATACAATACTTAATATCGTGGGCTTATCGTTTACAATTTCAACCTATCGCGGGCAACCTCTATGGAAACCAAATTTAGCTATTTCGGTGGTTCGTTTTAGCCTTTCGCGGATATACTGTACACGGAAGTATTACTCGAGACGCTTCTCGAGTGATGGTGTTGTGTGACTGATACTGTGGTGTAGGGCAGGCGAGGGACGCGAGGCACTCAGTGACACCTCAACCTTTGCCGTGCAAGCATTCGCGGACAGAGGTAAACATCCCCTGAATAACCTATTAACAAACTGTTGGGACAAGTGCTGTTAGTGAGCACCTATGAAGGCCGGCATGGCACAAGCGGGTGGGTAGCCAGCACCACGCCCGGCCGCCTTTGTCTCCTCATTGGCGATGTTTACACATTGCACCAGGTAACCATTTGAAGCCGAGTCGACCTAGCGGAAGTCCAGGACCGATTCAGATAATAATGGGTCCTGGGCCTCCCCGATTCAGATAATCATCACTGGTGTTGGGCTTAAGCTGGAATCAAACTCGGATCGCCGGGTTCGCGCTAACTGCTTCGCTACCGTTCCCCACTCACGGACAAACACACACACCCATGTTGGATCATCATCGGCAAGTACAGCATATATTTAGTATTTATACTATTACATGTTTATTACAATTATATCGTTTTTATTTCATTTGCATTACAGTACTTATATCAATTGTGATGTCTATTTTTGGTTGCCGTGTACCTAACCCTATTATTTAGGTAAGGCTTAAGTATTGAATAAAGCGGTTTGGGCGTTTACGGCACTTTACAAGAACGTAACTCCACCGATATTCAAGGGTTTTTAAATATTGTAAATAAAATAAAATGCAGTAACATAAAAAATTATATATCTGTTTTATTTTCACTTACCTTGAGTCCTGGAGGATCACTCCACCGAACAAAATAGTTTTACGGATCAGTTCAAAGTATAACCGAACATTCGCAAGTCGGATGGTTAAAAATCATAACATCGTATGGCGGTTCGTTTGTAAGTGCCAATGTTTGTAAGACGGATGTTCGTATCGCGAGGACTGTCTATATTTTTACAAATTGCACAAGCACATGCATTCCTTCCGATTCATCAACACAAAATGTAAACTTGGGCAAGGCAGCAAAACAACAACAGTCCTAGACCACATCAAGACAACACACAGTCCCTCAAAATGTAACTATTGATACACGGGTCATGTTCAAAGTTACAAATCACATTTGCTTGCGGAGCTGGATTTAGCCAATGCTGTGCATATCTCGTTAATATTCTTTATTGTGATTGACGCTCGTTACATAGGAAAGCGTCCCTGAGAGACACGGAGAGAGCTGGAGTGCTCACGCGATTACGCCAAGTCCTCTCTTAGCTCGTGGGGTTTACACAACGCATTGTCGCTATAACGCGGTTCTTCCATCAGGGAACACTTTTCACACAACGCAGAACACGCACCATTAAAACGCGGAACACGCACTCCATTAGAACGTGGAAGACTCCCCGTCATAACGTGGAACGCGCCAGTTATAACGTGGAACGCGCACCCCGTTATAAAGCGGAAGGCGACCTGTTATAATGCACAATGCGCGCTGTTATTCCGCGGTTTCTGAGCGGTTTACGATGAACTTTCTTGAGCAGTGCGGCTGAGCGGTACCATGATACAGTATGTGAAATTATACATTAACGCATCGACATACCCCAGTTATATATATTTCTTCCTGCCTCAGCAGTCCGCCTGCTGTATTTTTTCACCTGAAGACGATTGCTCGTGTTGCGATCGAAACGTCGTGATTTTTATTTATTTTTCTATCTATGTGACTTTACCGAAAGACCCAAAGAGTATACCCCAGTATTTTTCGCACCATCTCACCGCATGCGTGTAGTACATCATATCTTGTCGAACTTTATCGTCACATTTTTTATGGGGAAACTGTTTTCGCTTAACGCGGCACTTTTCATGGAACACATCTATTACTGCATTAAACGAGGAATTACTGTGCATCAAATCGCGTGTCTTGACTTGAAACTCACCAACACATGGAGCGGCAGGGTGGTGGGGCAGCGCTTGTTGTGTCTCACAGCAAGAATCCCCCGAGTTCGATTCCCGACTTGGGCGCCGTTCTGTGAGAAGTCTGTAAGTTCTCCCCCTGTTCTGCATGGGTTTCCTCCGGGACCTCCGGTTTACTCCCATAACTGAAACAAAAACACACAATGTTACTGGCATTATATGTTGAACTTCTTTCGCATCATACGTAGCCAACCGTGCTAAAATTTGTATTCCCTCGTTATTCATGAATTTGCTATTCGCCTATTTGGCTATCTGTCAATCGCATCTTGAATTCTCAACTGTGTGTCAAACACGACTCTAGATCAAACATGACTCGATATTATTCATCATTAATTTGAATGTAAGAACCAACTTTTTTCTGATACAGACACCATATATTCTGCAAATAAAAATGAAAAATTCAAGGCTTCACACAAAACACAACGATGTTCTAGAGGTCCCCTGCCTTACCTGACATCACAAAGACAAAGATCCACCGTATAGCCTTCAACAGACCATTAGGGAAAGTGCTGTGAATGAGCACCTAAACTATTAAAACTAGGTTTTATTTTACCAGGTAAGACCTACTCAGTTATATAGCTCTTGTTCAGAAGCGACCTGGCCACAAATGATAGCTCAAGGAAGTGGCTTATCATTAAATGAAAATATATAGCAGCCAACTACCTACCCTAAAACGCATGTTTCTAAATATGCAACCACGGGGAGAACATGCAATTTTCAAATATACAGACGTCATGGTCAGATCAAACTCATGACCTGTAGATAGTTAACATCTCGCCACCGCGGCACCCCTATTGAGGCCTTTGTCCCCCAAATGTGGATGTGTACACACCACACCAAACCAGATACTAATTTAAGGCTGAATCGACCTATGATAGGCTCAACTGGCTCCAAAGACAAAGATCCCCCATATAGCCTAAGCAGACTTTTTTGGCAAGTGCTGTTTTCGAGCACCCATGAAGGCCGGCATAGTACACGAGGGGGTTTGTCGTCAGCACCACGCCCAGCCGCCTTTTTCTCCCCAGTGGTGATGTTTACTCATCGTACCAGGTACTCATTTGTGGCTGAGTCAACCTATGCGAGGCCCAGGACTGGTTCAGATAGTCGTCACTGGTGTTGGTGACCGTGAGGGGGAATCAAATTTGGGTCGTTAGGTTCAGAACGCAGCGCTTACCACTGCGCCACCGCTCCCCACAATGAGCGAGCCCCCTTCCATGCCTTTGTCACCACAATGCCATGACTCACCCGCCTCCTCACCTTTCCCCATCCACGTCCCAATGCTCGGCGTCTCTTCGCACTCCTGCTTGACGCTCACTGCTCCAGGTAAACATGAGTCCGCCCCACGCGCTTCCCGCTCCGTGCCTGCAAGTGAAGACCACTCATCACCGTCAACAATCATGGTTCTGACAACCTACTACAGTCGACGGCTGGCGCCATTCCTAGAGCACGAGGCTATCACGACAAAAGGCGCTCCGTTTCACGACGTATGTAGTAGTTTCACAGAAGGAAGTGATGATTACTACCGTGTGTTATCCATGAGGTTTTTTTTTCAGTTAGATCGCGTGAATATAAATGTGTCATTAAACCCGCCACCACCCGACAGCCAATTAGTAAAATTTGGCACGTAAACAAAATATGCCAAGTAGTTATTAGTTCAGCACACTGGTGTGTTGGAGAGATTAAACCTACAACATTTACAATTCGAGTATGACGTTTCGCCGGTAATTACAACAATGCTCATCAGGTGATAGCCAGAATTGTGGATAAATCCTCCTGTTTCGGTCTTAAAAATAGAGATAAATGTGATAACTTCACTGTGAGCCGATCAAATGCGAAGCCCAGAGGGGGGTTTAATGTTGTTATATAAATTACAATGGATATCTATTATTATTTGGGTTATTCACAGTTAATCAACATCCCACGAACAGGAATTAGCAAATTTGGCAAGTTTTGACCACGACGCTGGCACACGATGGCCTTACTTGATTTGAATGTCAACGTTCACTGAGAAGGAGACAGCGCGTAGTAGTTTACGATTAACAGCGCGTAGTAGTTTACGGTTAACACCACACACACCGCAGTGATAGTCTGGGCGGTCTGCTGGGTTAGATCCATGAACTTCTTCCCTGCAACAAGCAGGCCACTTGAGCCGCATCACCACCAGGGTTCTCATTCCCTCTGAATTAACATCGGGTCACATGATTCTGATGCTTCTACACATGTGGCTCACCGAGCGGCATGCTCTGACGGGAAGGGGTAGGAGGAACGCAAAGGGCGGCAGGGTGGTAGATATGGGAGGAAAGTGGCGGACCCGGAGAAAAGCCATGCAACACAAGGACACATGCAATCTCCACGAGGCGCCCGAGTCAGGACTCAAACCTTCTTGCTGTGAGGCACGAGCATTACCACTCCGCCACCGCCGCCGCCCTGCCGCCCACATTGATAGATCGGATACGGAACGGCTTGCTAATGGTCACTGCTGGCGCCAGGGACTCCATGAGAGACCGCTCTGGAGGGTATTGCTCTGCTTTTCCGGGCCGTTCAGGCATTTTGGAAGAGATGGGAGGTAACCAGGGCCGTCTATAGGGGGGGTGTGGGGTGCGGGGCCCGTGGCAAACCCCACTGTGTGGGCCCCCCGGATGCCTTCAAACTAAACGGGAAGAATTACATCTGGCAGTGTGACGTCAAAGCGCGGGGGCCCCCAAAGCGCGGGGGCCCCCAAAGCGCGGGGCCCGGGGAAGTCACCCTGATTCACTGTACCCTATCGACGGCTCTGGGTGGCGCGTCACGCATCGCAGGAAGAAGTACCTGGGTTCGATTCCCGACTTGGGAGCCTGTATGCGTGGAATATGTATGTTCTCCCCCCTGTTCTGAGTGGGTTTCCTCCGGATTCTCTGGTTCCCTACCATAGCAAAAAAAAACCACACTATGTAACTATAATTAACCAAATAACCCAATACTTAAAATTGCACTGCAAATTACTCAATCGGGATTACACAGCAGCAGCACTTGGCAGGACCCTCCTAAAACGATTCTTGAGATTCAGTCAGGCTTTATTCCTGGGCAAACAACGCAGTGATAATAATTTCGCTAGCTATTAATTGCAAATGCAGGTCACACGCCATTGTTCTGCCCACATAGGATGTTCTTGAGTCTGGCATTTGAACTTATATTTCAATTAGGGTTGCTACCTAATTAGAGTCTGTATGTTTTACCCCTGTTCTGCATGGGTGTCCTCCAAAAGCAAAAACAAAGACTAACTGGTATTGGCCAAAGAAATCCAAATGCTGAATAAATTACGCTGCACATTACTTAATTAAGATTACACAGCAGCAGCAGTAACATCACCTACTTCCGCGAAAACCTGGCAGGACCCTAATGAAAAACACTGACTGAGAGGCTTTCTTGGGTAAAATGGGATAACAGTAAAAATAAACACAACGATCAACTCAAATGTGTAAATACTGCGAGGTGTTCACCAAACCTGATGCGAGTGCCAGGGATTGCTCCATCGCACATTCTCTGAAAGGCAAAACGGCGAGAGGAGGCGAATTGGTGGCATGGACTCGTGCTCGGCTCATCTCACCAACGCGTTCGAGAACCAAACCCTGAACTAAACATCTCACTCACAACATCCCACTCACAACATCCCTGAGTCTCTCACTCTTGAGTCTCACGCTCAGGGTCCGCGCCCATTCACACCGGCGATTATTGACCTTCTCGCGTTTCCGCGTATCGATTCTCCCGAGTCTCCGAATCGGTGGTTGCGCGTTTTTGGAATCGATTCTCTCGGATGTAAACATCAAAATAGCGATCTTAATTTGGAGCTTTCGTGACTGCAGGAATTACTCTTTGGTTCTTTCGGTAAAGTCACGTATAAAGATAAAATAATAAATTAAATACTAGCATACGACGTTTCGCCTAGCCGCCAACGTTTCGGTCGACTGCCCTGATTTAGTGTGGCCAAAGAGGTTGGAGGACTCGCGTTCACCAGACGGACTCGCAAGTCACAACAGCACTCTCCCACGCATTTCTCCCACTCACCCCTGCAGGTCACAACACACTCGGTGAACGCCACAACGGCGCTTGTGCCAAGCTAGGTGCACTTTGAGGAAGGTCACGAAACAGAGCCAGGTGCCATGGGTTGATTGACTGATGAATGGCAGATGCACCACGCGTGCCCCCTACTGTGCCAACTTTCTGCTTTTTAGCTGCCACGCGCTCCGCTCGTTGTGAGCGTCGCTCCTCCGCCCTCCGTTGTTGTTGGAGGGCGACTGCCTCCAACTTGCCCAGTAGCAGCGTCCTTCACGAGCCTCCACCTCCAAAGGCCGATCTTGACACCGCTGGTACCAGTCATCGACAAGTCCACTCAGCTCCATATCCTCCTGTACCACATCACTCCATCTCTTCTCTATCTAGCCCGTTTAGCCCCCCTAGATCCGGTCAAACGGAAGCTGCTTAGGCAGCATGCTGTGGCTGGGTCACGTATCCCGCATGGCCGGCCACCGCAGCCTCGGCTCACTCACCAAATTATTCAAGCACCACACTGAAGGTCACAACACCACACCCACTCACCGACCCACCCACTGGCTCACCAAACCACTCACCCACACACTGGCTCACCCTACCACTCACCCACACACTGGCTCACCATACCACTCACCCACACACTGGCTCACCATACCACTCACCCACACACTGCCTCACCCTACCACTCACCCACACACTGCCTCACCCTACCACTCACCCACATACTGGCTCACCAAACCACTCACCCACACACACTGGCTCACCCTACCACTCACCCACACACTGGCTCACCCTACCACTCACCCACACACTGGCTCACCCTACCACTCACCCACACACTGGCTCACCCTACCACTCACCCACACACTGGCTCACCCTACCACTCACCCACACACTGGCTCACCCAACCACTCACCCACACACTGGCTCACCCTACCACTCACCCACACACACTGGCTCACCCTACCACTCACCCACACACACATTGGCTCACCCTACCACTCACCCACACACTGGCTCACCCTACCACTCACCCACACACTGGCTCACCCAGCCACTCACCCACACACTGGCTCACCCAGCCACTCACCCACACACTGGCTCACCCTACCACTCACCCACACACTGGCTCACCCTACCACTCACCCACACACTGGCTCACCCTACCACTCACCCACACACTGGCTCAACCTACCACTCACCCACACACTGGCTCACCCTACCACTCACCCACACACTGGCTCACCCTACCACTCACCCACACACTGGCTCACCCTACCACTCACCCACACACTGGCTCACCCTACCACTCACCCACACACACATTGGCTCACCCTACCACTCACCCACACACTGGCTCACCCTACCACTCACCCACACACTGGCTCACGCAGCCACTCACCCACACACTGGCTCACGCAGCCACTCACCCACACACTGGCTCACCCAGCCACTCACCCACACACTGGCTCACCCAGCCACTCACCCACACAATGGCTCACCCAACCACTCACCCACCCACGCACACTGGCTCACCCCATCCACTACACTCGCTCACTCACCTCGTACACTTACACTGCAGGTCACCTTTCTGCTTCTCTCCCCCCCACCCCACACTCTTGCTCAGTACAACACGTGCGGCGCTGTCTCTCCGTTACACGGCGACTTCGATACGCGTTGTTCGCTGTTGGCCGGGGCTCCACGCACGAGAGGTGGGGGGCGGTGAATCGACTCCAGCGATTCGTTTGACCGCGGAAAAGTCCCCTGAGGGTCCGCGGTCATTTACCCGCTTGCCGCGAACGACTGAGACGTAAAGAATCGGAATTTGTATTGAGACCGCAGGAGGAATCCGATGAGCTCTAAAGCTCTTTTTTTCGTAACAGGTGTCCAGTATGGGGGCAGGTCAGAACGTTAGAACAACAAACAATACAAAAACACAAAAGGAGTGCGACGTATAGGAATTGTAAACAACACTGAAAAATATAAGCAAATTAAACAAAGGGGCTGTCCATAAATGACGTCACGCGATTTTGGACGATTTTTAAGGCCCACTGCGCTGCTCTTATTCAGAAGTGACCTGGCCAAAATGATAGTTCAATGAAGTGGCTGATCATTTGGAAATGTATAGTAGCCAAATACGAAAACGAATGTTGATTCTAAATGTGGAGGGGAAAACCGGAGGACCGAAAAATCCACACGACCACGGGGAGAGGCATGCAAACTCCAAATATATACAGCTGGCGCGTCAGGGTCGGGATTGAACCAACGACCTCCTACACACCAGGCGAGGGAGTTCACATCTCGCCACCATGGCGCACACCCATGTCAACACCTGGGTGGCGACTTGGGGAGGCCTTCATCCAGCAGTGGATCAATCATGGCTGATGATGATTAGCAGCAGGAGGCGTTTGTGATACGCTCCTAAATTCCAAGGAATGCAACATTGAAACATACATTGGCGTTGTTGTAGACAATTACAAAATAACTGCAGACAGCTCACTGCCTCCACACACATCCTTCCCTCCATACAAAATAAACGCATTCTTTGACGCATCCCATCAGCGGCACAGCCTCCTTCAGGGAGTGCATTATTTCAGCAGCATTTGTTCAACACAAGCACGAATCATAATCTGTATTGATTCCGCAGGACGAATCCAATGAGCTATGACGCTCTTTTCACAGAGGTCCAGTAGGGGCAGGTAAACAAGTAAAACAACAATTACAGAAAACTACAGGAGTGCAAATTATAAACTCTGGACCGGTTTTATACCAGTTTTGACATCAGCAGAATCAGGTTTCCTGGTGAACTGCCAGATATTTATACACGAGGACCCTCTCCTCCAATGGATTTGGATCGAGTTCGACACAAAATAATAAAACATAACCCAGAACAATCATGATTACTTTGTTTTATGTGTTCAGCATCGTCCATAATGTATTCAGTATTTACAATTGACTTCCAAACGTGAATGCAAATTGTTAGACCTTCAATAGTGCTGCTTGTTGCTGGCCACTTGCCATTATAGATATTTGTGCCAGTCCTCAGCAATTGATTTTAAAAAAATTCATACCGTCAATTTGGTATTCAAGCTGTCATTGTTACAGCGCAAGGCTATCACAAGGGAAGGCGCTGCTGTTTCAGTCTGCGGTCACTTCATAGTAGGGAGCGATGTTGCTGCTGTGTGTATGTTATTTTTTCGAATTTGGACCAAAACGCCAGCACACAATGGCCTCCCCGTCTCAAATTACGACAGGGTATCTTTTCCGTCCACTCTGAAGCAGATGAGGAGTGGTATTTTACGGTTCATACACACACCGCAGTATTAATGATGGCCTGCCGGATTGTAACTACGAGCCTCTGTAATAAGCGGCAAACTTGCTAACTCTGAGCCACGTCACCATCCCAAAAGTTCGAGAGGGGCTTCCAGGGTAACGAGGTAGTTGCCAAAGTCATTGTCCGGAGGCTGGCATGGTAGAGCGTGGAGAGGTGGTGAGGCTGACATAGCAGAGCGTGGTAAGGTTCTTGAGGCATCTCTGTACAATGTTGTGCCACCCGCAGCTCGAGCAGGTTTCGACGGTGGGAGTCAGAACGTCCCAGCTGTGAGAGGCGCGAGCGTGACGCCCGTGATGCGGCCGTATTCCAACAGCACCTCGCTCTCCTTCTCGTACATCTGCAAGCACAATGGCCAACATTTGCCGCTTTATTATTACACAGCTCATCTCAAGACTTTTTCAGGGGGTCCTGCTGAGTTTCCACTGTAGGGAGTCATGTTGCAACATATAATTCCAATTCAATAATTTTCAGGAACATTTTCAGCATTGGATTTTTTTTAGCAAATACCGATTAAATTGTGCTTTTTTTTGTAGATATGGTAGGAAAGCAGAGGACCCGGAGGAAAACCATGCAAAACAAGGACACATGCAATCTCCACGAGGTGCCCGAGTCCTGCCGCCCATGGTTGATAGGACGGATACAGAATTGCTTGCTCAGTCACTGCTGGCGGCAGGGCCTCCACGAGAGACCGATTTGGAGGGTATTTCTCTGTTCTTCTGGGACGTTCTGGCGTTTTGGAAGAGATAGGAGGTAACCAGGGCCGTCTATAGGGAGATACGGGACCCGGGGCAAACCCCACTGTGTTGGGCCAGCGGATGCCTTAAAACTAAACGGGAGGTATTATATCTGACAGCGTGACATCGAAGCGGGTGTCCCCCCAAAGTGCGGCGCATTGGGCGATCGTCCCGATTCGCCGTACCCGAGGGACGGCTCTGCGAGTAACTACACATAACCCCACCGCACCTGACCTGCCGATCAAATAACTGTGGTGCACACCCAACTGCCATTCCAGGAGACTGAATCGACATCTTTCACGTTTTCCAAGATCACCGAAAAGCCACTTACTGTGAATAAAACAATTACTGACCACGATGTGTTATTGATGTAGCAACCTCACTTTACTCCAGGGCATTTCAGAGGGTTGTGCATGTGATCTCAAACAAGTGAAAGGGCACCCCCAGTGGCAGTGTAGGGGCACAAGGTGACTCGGGGGGCCTAGCCTGCCAATGGGCATGAGTCCACCACGAGTAGCAAGCGCTAGCTATAAAACCACTTTGGAACAGAAGGTAAGGTTGAGTGTATTTGAGGCAGGAAGGCTATCTGCATTATGGTAGGGATCAGAGAGCTGGACCCTCGGTAGCTAGGAAAAAAGTTGTCATGCATTGGATCCCAGGTGACTGAGCCAGATGCTAGGAAGCCAGGAGAAGAATTGCACAATTCGGGAAGAGAACATAGCAGTTGAGTGTTGTAGTTACGATAACGCAGGATGGGGGAGTGCCAATTGCCGAGACAGGCAGAGCAGTTGGTGGGAGACTGTCAGGCCAGCTGTGTGGGTCAATGTGAGAATGTGGGTCTCTTTGAGTCTACGGCTAGATGGTGAGATACTGTCAGAGCAGACCTCACCTGAGGGATCTGGTGGAGGCTAGAGAGTGTTGGAGGCATTGGTGACTCTGGCTATTATGCCATCGTGATCTTGAGTGGCAGCGTAGCACAGAACGTCCACTAACGTTCTCTCAGCGAGCACACGCAGCACCAGCCTGGTCTCATGTACATGCACAGTACCTCACCTGCTTCCAATCGGCCATGGTATCATGGGTGTAGCCCAGTAAATGGCACATGCCATGTAATAAAGTCACCTGCGAGGGAACACGACACATACTAATCATCGTTACACACGCAAATAGTTAACGATTACTACATATTAGTGTAATGCTTGTTAAGCCAGGAAAGCTTCACTGAGTCTCAAACTCTTTCAGGAGCGTCCTGCTAAGTGTTCACAGTATGGGGGTGATGTGACTTTCTTTAATCTTCTTTGAGAAATTTGTAATGCATTATTTCTTATTTGCCAAATTTTGGATGACACCGGCAGACAATGACCTGCGTTTTTAGAATGACATCACGGGATCTTTGACTTCCACTGTGCAGGAGACGGTCGGTGCATGGTGTTTTTTTTGTTAATCCACACTGCAGTATTAACCAGGGTGACCGCCATCCTTCAACAACAAACTCTGCAACAAGTGACGAACGCGCTACCCCTCCACCAGTGGTGACGCTCACGCCTCAAAGTAAGAAGCGTCTGGATTTGACTTTCGACTCTGGTGCCTTCTGTGTGGAGTTTGTATGTTCTGCCCCTGTTATGCATGCATTTTCCATTTTTTCCCCTATAGCTAAAAAGACAAACATTCCATTGGTATTGGCTAAACATCAAAATGCTGAGAAATTAACTGCAAATTACCAAATTTGGAATTACACAACAGCAACATTGCCCCTTACTGCAAAAACTTGGCAGGAAACTCCGGGAAAATACGTGGTGTGCGTTGTACATCGTATTGTATCTTGCCAAACTTTATCGTTACTTTATTTATCGGAATTTTTTTTCTTAATGCGTTTTTTGCATAACACGGCACTTTTCAGGGATACATCTACCACTTCAAGTACTTACAGTACTTGATATGATTGACTCTGTTGGTTGGCGGAAGCCATAGCTGAATATTGGCTTTAACGTACTAACCCACAGCTAACTATGAATCTTAACGGTAGTCTTCGTGGTGAGCACGCGTTGTGAGTCCTGGTTGTGAGTGCACGTCGTGAGTCATGGTGAGTGCGTGTGATGAGTCCTTGTCGTGAGCCCACGTGGTGAGCACGCATAGCTGGTGCTCGGCGTGCTTGGGGAATCTGCCTGGCCGGAGCCTCGCTCACCGTGAGCGCGTCATGAAAACGTTCTCCTGCACGCAGGCTCTGCTGGATGTAGCTCACCCCCAGGTACACATCCCCCAGGTTCACGTCCCCCAGAGAGTCGCCCGTGCCGTCCTCGGCTTCCAGCAGCACCCCTGGAGCCACGACCTACGGGCATACCCGAATGGTTTGCAAAGTTGACAGCCCATCAGCCCTCTGGGGGTTGAGGGTCATAAAAAATAAGTTCCACTTTTTGCGGTGAGTCAACTGCCAGCTGTGCTACAGACTCGCCCCTGCCACGTGAACGTGTAATTCCACGGCTGCCACTGAAGGACTGTTAAATACAGTAGACTATCGATAATCCGCGCTGACAGGGAAGACGGCCACGGATAATTCAAAATCGCGGATAATTCAAAAATAAAAAAATTTTGCGGATCTCTGTGCAAAAACGAACGATCGACTGATCAATGTGCGTGCTCAGTGATAACACTTTCCTGCTTCCCCGCAGAAGAGTCCACCCACTAAGTGGATCGCAGAGCCACGCCAATCAACATCAGACTCCACCTACTGATGTAAAGATCTGCAACTACTTTCCTGGAGGCGATCACGTGGATTTTGTAATAACCGGAGCTCATATTTGTTTCGTTTAAGCACGTGACTTGTAATACACATTTCCAAGAATAGCAATGTATAACTTTATTATTAATTTGGGCTTAAGGGAAAATCCATGAGTTATTAATTCATGTCAAAATCTCAAATGCGCGGTTAATCCGCAAATCGGAGAAACAGCACGCGGATAATCGAGAGTCTACTGAAGATGAGCTTTACTCATTTGAGCAGAAATCACTTTTGACGGCCAATGAGAGCGACGTTCTTTCAGCCAGTGTTAAGTTAACGTCAAGACGCGGGGTTTGAATGAATGAATTACATCACACCCTGATTGTACACAACATATGACGCCACCCCGGGCAATGTGGCGAGAATACCAAACATGAACGAACGATTCCCCGGCGCGGCACCTGCGCGTAGGGGAACGCCAGCACATCAGTGGCGCGGTCTTCCCCGCGGTAGTGGAGGTTGAGGTTGCGGATGCGAGGCGAGGAGACGCAGAGTGCGGAGAGGAGGAGGCGACTAGGAGGAGGAGGTGGTGGAGGAGGCGCCGAGCGGCCAGTCACAAGCAGCACGCGCAGCAGCAGCTCCGCGTCGCGCCGCAAACGCGAGCGGGACACGGGCACCAGGGCCTGCGCGTTACGAATTAGCACACTCATACCACCACTAACCACCACCATAACTAAACTAACTACACGATCACAACTATCACCACCAACTACCGCCGCCCAACCACGGCGCTTGTGCCAGGCTAGGTGCACTTCGAAGCCACTTGAGGTGTCCGGAGGCTCGCTGCTGGCAGGAATTTCACGGAACAGACCGTGCAGGTGCCGTGGTTTGACTGGCAGATTCAGGCGAGGGGACAGACAGACCGGCGTTTCTTTAACAAACTCAGCACCACCACCACCGCTAACTTGTACCATGAGCACCGCAGCCTCCACTCCCAGGCCCGGCGCTGCGGCGCACGGTGCGGGCCCGGCAAGCTTCGGGAGTTGACGGCCCAGGCACCTTAACCCTTAACAAGTGGAGCAGCGGCCAGCAACCTTCAGCACTATCTCATCCCGCAGGTGTTATTACAGGCGGCAGGGTGGTACACAAACGCTAGGTTCTGGGCAGCGAGGGAGCGTCTCGGCAGTGAGACGCTAAAGCCGCGAGCGAGCAGGAGGCGCAAGTGCGTGAGCGACCCCTCCTGTTCGATCCCATAGCAAACACACGCCGTGTACCATCGTAGTATCACAATGCCGAAAATATACTCGCAGATGATGTACTCAAAATTGATCAAAGACAAACATCCCCCGTATAATTTTAACACACTTTTGGGGCAAGTGCTGTTATAGCGAGCATCTATGAAGACCACGCCCGGCCGCCTTTGTCTCCCTCGTGGTTTAAATTTTACACATCACACCGGGTACTCAATTGATGCTCAGTCGACCCAGGTGCTACTCGCTAACAGCACTTGCCCCAACAGTCTGTTAAGACTAAACGGGGGATCTTTGCCATGTGTGTGCACGAACACCCGCGCTGACGTCCACCCCCTCCACTCCCCCCTCCTCCTCCTCGTCGGCCGCCTCTCGCCGGGCCCCCGCAAATTGGGTGATCCCCCCCCAGCGCCAGCGCCCTCTCTGAGGGACATCGCTAATTGGCTGGCTCACCACCGCCCGGGGTTATCTCCCACACGCCCACGTACACCACCACAAAGAACGAACGCGGTGGCGTGCACGCGCGCGCCCCTGCAGGCGCTTGTTTTACACAACGGCCCCAAAAAGCGACGATGGCTTGGTGGCTGCTGCTCCTCGCTGGACCCCGCAACGCCGGCAGGACACGCAGCGCGACAGGGCCGGATGGTCGCGAGCGGGGGCAGAGGCGGCCGACCGTTGGGCGGCCGCCACATGCTTCAAGTGTGGCCGACTGGGCCACTTCGCCCGTGATTGTCGGCGCCGGTTCCGACCTCCGCAGCTTCCGTCGGCCCTTCCTCCATCTTCTCCACCGGACGCGGATCGCCATCTTTCTTGGGCAAGTCAGCATGCATCGAGTACCCGGCAGGTCCCAACACCTCATGCATCCGCTCGCACCCCCGTAGGTTTATCGGATGTTAATTGTCGGCATGCTGATTCGGTACCGCACACTATTACTCAGTGGAAGAAATTAGCTCGGAGGGTGGTTGCGGCCGCGTCGGGGTCTTCTACGGTGCCGGGCACCATTCAAGGGGTAGACGTGCGTATTTTGGTGGACACCGGTGCGTCGGCAACCATCATTTCGGGCATAATTTTTCACCTGTTATCCATCCCTGCGTCGCGGGTCAAGCTGGCTATCGACGCATGCATTCCCGCTAATGGGGTGGCATGGGTATCATAGGACGGGTAGATGTCCACGTTGCCATAGGGAATGTTGCCGCGTCGGACCGGTTCTTATCTCCCGATCGTTGGCAGTTCCCTGTCTGTTGGGCACCGATTTTCTTCGTCGGATGCCTGTTAAAATCCTTGTCGATCAGGGCTGTTTAGAAATGCCAGGGGGCTGTAGGATGTCTTTCCTGCCGTCCTTGTGGGGCCGCCCACCTCCGGGACACGCCGTTCACGCACTTGCCGATATCACTGTGGAGATCCCCCCTGGTACACAGATGCTCATCCCATTGCGTTATCGAAAGCGGGTGGAGGTCGCTGACAGGGAGGCGGGTGTGTTGCTGTCCCCGTCAAACTCCTTGGCTAAGGCTTTCTTTCTTGTCGCGGCTCAAACTATCGTTCGGGCTGGACAAGCCCCGTTCTTGCAAGTGTTGAATGGGGGCCGGGAACAAGTAGTCATTCCGGGGGGTGCAGTATTGGCCCATGCCACTACCGACTTCACTAGCCTTGATGGGGACCGGCCGAGGGTACTGGCTGCTGGCGTGTCTCGGGCCACTAATTCAGACGATCGATGGATCGCCAAATTGTGCCATGAGAATTCGTCTTTGTCCTCCACGCAGCGAAACGCATTGCGTTCACTACTGTCGAAATACGCTGACGTCTTCAGCAAAGATTACTTTGATTTGGGTCGTACCTCGCTCTTGTCACACCATATTGACACCGGTGCGGCAGGACCGATATGTATGAACCCACACCGCATGAGTCCTGCTGAAAGGGAGCACGTGCGTGGCGCGGTGGACGACATGTTGGCGGCCGACATAATTTCGCCGTCCAACAGTCCTTGGGGCGCACCAGTGGTGTTGGTTAAAAAGAAGGACGGCGGATTGAGGTTCTGTGTTGATTTTCGCCGGCTAAATAAAATATCCGTGGCGGATGCGTACCCCCTGCCACGGATGGACGATTCGTTAGACGCCTTGTCGGGGGCTATTTTTTTCTCTACCCTGGACCTCTCGTCAGGTTTTTGGCAACTTCCCCTCGATGATGCGTCGAAGCCAAAAACGTCGTTTCGCACGCCGCAAGGTTTGTTTGAATTTAACCACCTTCCCATGGGCTTGAATGCCGCGCCTGTGACGTTCCAGCGCCTGATGGAGTTGGTACTGGCAGGACAACAGTGGGAGACGTGTCTCATATATTTGGACGACATTATTGTTTTCAGTCGCACTTTCACCTTCAACGCCTGGAGGATGTTTTTCAAAGAATGTGGTCTGCCGATCTCAAATTTAAACCAAAAAAGTGTCATTTATTGCAGCATTCCGTCCGTTACCTCGGACACATTGTCAGCTCTAGTGGTGTCTCCACTGACCCTCACAAGACTTCATGTGTCCGTGAGTGGCTGACGCCCACTTCCGTAGGCGACGTGCGATGGTTCATAGGCTTTGCATCCTATTGTAATAAGGGACTCTTCAAACAGTGTAGATCTCCGTTGTCCTTTATTCGGGTTCTTGTCTCTCTCTCGCCCCTACGGCGTTCTCGCTCAGACCCGCACCTCCTCCACCGTGCACCCTGCAGCCACACCGCTGCTCCGCTCTGCAGCCACATTGCTGCTCTGTGTGCCCCGCACACTCTGCTAGCTCTTCACGCCCGGCTAGCTTCCCACACTCCACTAGCTCTGCTGTGCCCCACGTACACCACTGGCCGACGGTGCCGTGGCCTTCCACCACGTGGCAATCGCGCCACCCTCTCGCCACTGCCCAGCGTGGCCTCCTCCTGTTTCCACTCCTCCTCAACTCCCAGATCCCTTCCGGTTCTCCCCCTAAATCCTCTCTCTCACGTGACCCTGACTCCTCCTTCTCCTCACGTGACCCAGACTCCGCCCCCTCATTCCTTGCTTGCATTACATGACCCCCCCCCCCCCTGATGAAAAACCCAGCCGTCCCCGGCTGCAACAGAACAAAATAATGCGAGCAAATTACAACCATCGGGCATCACCAGACAACGGAGATTATAACAACACAACAACAACAAGAACAACAATTAACGAAACAACAACAAGAACAACAATTAACGAAAGGAAAGGGACTTGGAACGCGTGCGGGTCGCCGGCCCGTCCCAAACGAGAGGCGGCCCCCCCACAGACCGTGACCGCGACAGGGTTTCAAAAGCGGCGGGATCGGAACCGCCCGCCGCTGTTGGAGGCCCGTCAACACCAAAGTCCCGTTCCCCAGAGAGACCCATTGCCGGGGTCTCCCGCAGTCGCGTCCGTGGTGGGGTTGGAGGGGCAGCGGGGTCAAGTGTCCCCGTCGCCGTGGTAGGCCCACCCGGAGCAGGATTGGCTGCATCCGCCTGTGTCACGGCCGGTTCGTCTGTAGAAGGCACGACAGGCGCGCTTGCAGGTTGAACAGGCAAAGTCAGAGGCGCGTCGGATGCAACAGACACCGGCAAGGCAACATTAGGAGATGACGCATCCGTCTGCGGGGCCACGTAGGGTTTCAACCAAGATGTATGGACGTACCAGCGCCGTGATCCGAACCGAACACATGCGGACTGCGGGTTAGGAACCTCAATAAGCTTAACCGGCCCCTGCCATGGCTTGTGCAACTTAGGGGAGGTCCCCGCCCGCACCTGCGGGCAGTGCAGGCAGGCCATGTCCCCCACTCGCCAGAGGGATTTCCCATCCGAGCGCCGAGCGCAACATTCATTCCGGGCCTGGGTCTTGGCCGTAGCCAATCGGGCCCCCTCCCGTACCTCTGCCACGCGACGAACAGCGTCCTGAATGTACTCGGGGAGAGGCTTAACAGGACCCTTCATCCCCGTACCCAGCTGCACGTCCACCGGCGGCACATTCTCGCGGCCGTACATAAAAAAGAAAGGTGAATACCCCGTCGACGCATGAGGCGTCATCCGGTATGCGGAGAGTACCCCAGGGATATGCAAATCCCAATCAGCCTGTTTTTTTTGCTAACCGTGTGACACAGCATGGCCGACAGGGTCCGATTTAGCCGTTCCACCATGCCATCCGTTTGCGGGTAGTAGGGAGACGTCCGAACCTTCTTGGTTCCCAGTGCAGCACACACCTCAGCCAACAATTTAGAAGAAAAATTCCGCCCTTGGTCCGTGAGCAACCTTTCCGGCGCCCCTTTGTCCATTACATATCCGAACAGGAACGCGTCCGTGATAGACGCCGCCGACTGGTCGGGTAAGGGCCAAGACATCGGCCAGCGGGAAAGATATTCCACCCCGACCAGCAAAAATGTATTCCCCCTAGAGGATGGCGGGAAGGGCCCCAAAATATCCAACGCCACCAACTCATTAATCCGAGACACCTGTATGGACTGCACTGGCGGCACATATGGGTGTTTAGGCGGCTTCCACCGGGCACATTCGGGACACGCCCGAATGTGCCCGACGACATCAGTCGTCATGCCGTGCCAGAAGTAGTCCCGCTGCAACGTCAACAAGGTTTTCTGCACCCCGAGATGTAACAAAGTCTCGGAGTGCGAACCAACTCGTACCGTAACGACGACGGCACCACCAGACGCCAGCGATCATGCAACCCTTCCCTCCACATCAGCAAGCCATCCCGGAGAGCGGCTCCCGGCGTCCCACCGGACAGCGGTCCCCCCATCCCCTTCGCAGCCCGACCCCGCAAGGCCCCCAGCGACTCATCAAGCAATTGCTCGCGAATCCATACCGAGCGCGGCAGGTTCAAAACCCCATCAGCCGGTCCTGGGCATACAGGAGCATCGGGCACCTCGACAACTGACACGACAGGCCGAGGGGGTTGCGGAACCCGCGTACACCTATTCGTACCTGGAGCGCAAGCGCAAGGGGATCCCTGCGGCAATCTGGAGAGTGCGTCCGCGTTCGCGTGACGTGACCCCTTCTGATACTGAATTTCGAACGAAAATTCCTGCAGGGTTTCCAACCATCGTGCCAATTAGCCAGATGGTTGGTCAACTCTCAGGGCATATTGCAAAGCCGCATGGTCCGTCCGAACAATAAACGTACGGCCGTATAGATACGGCCGATATTGGTGGAGAAAATGCACAATAGCCAATAGTTCGCGGCGAGTAACGCAGTAGTGGGTCTCTGCCGGACACAGCACGCGGCTACCCTAAGCTACTACGCGTTCAACGCCGCCCTTGGACTGTGACAGAACGGCCCCAATCCCGGTGTCACTAGCGTCAGTATCCAGAATAAAAGGCTGATCAAAATCCGGATAGTCCAACGTCGGTGCCGTCGCCAAACGATCGCGTAGGCCCTCAAACGCCGCTTCCTCCGTCGGCCCCCAGCTAAACCTCCGGCCCTTGGCCGTAAGGAGGTGCAACGGCCTAGCGATCGTAGCAAAGTTCGGAACGAACCTGCGATAATATGAAGCGAACCCAACGAACCGACGTATGTCCCCCACTGTGGCCGGAGTCAGCCAGTTACGAACGCACGCCGTCTTCTCTGGGTCCGTGGCCACCCCGTCCGCACTGACTATGTGGCCCAAATAACGCACGGATCGCTGCAGTAGGTGACACTTCTTGGGTTTAAATTTCAAATTGGCGGAGCGCATCCTAGCAAACGCCGCGTTCAATCTCTGCAGATGTTCCTCAAACGTGCGGCTGAAGACGATAACATCATCTAAATATATCAAACATGTCTCCCACTGCAGACCCATTAACACAAGCTCCATCAGCCGCTGAAAAGTGGCAGGGGAAGCATTCAAGCCCATTCGAAGACAATTAAACTGAAATAAGCCCTGCGGCGTACGGAAAGACGTCTTTTCCCTCGAGGACTCCTCCAGGGGAAGCTGCCAGAATCCCGACGAGAGGTCAAGCGTAGAAAAAAACTTCGCCCCAGACAAGGCATCGAGGGAATCATCCATATGCGGCAGGTGGTACGCGTCTGCCACCGACACTTTATTCAATTTGCGAAAATCTACACAAAATCGCAATTTCCCATCCTTTTTCTTCACAAGGACCACCGGCGCGCCCCACGCATTGTTGGACGGGGAAATAATGTCAGCAACCAGCATATCCTCCACTGCGCCGCGAATATGATCCCGCTCCGTCGGACTCAAACGATGCGGGTTCATCCGAATCGGAGCGGCATCCCCCGTATCAATATGGTGGGAGAGCAAGGAGGTGCGTCCCAAGTCTAAATCGTCCGAACTAAAAACGTCGGAATACCTTTCCAACAGCGCGCAAAGCGCGGACTGTTGGTCCCCAGTCAAAGACGCGTTTTCCTGGCACAACTCGGCAATCCACCGATCATCCTGCGCCGTGGAGGCCGAGACCCCCCCTACAAGGCCCCGGCAGTGCCGGTCGTCATGGGCCGTGAAAGCCGTCGTAGCGTGAGCCAAAACCGTTCCGGCCGGTACACTAACACTATCCGCACTTCCATTCAATACTTGTAAAAACGGAGGCTGACCCGGCCGGACAATAGTCTGTGCCCCGACCAGCGTCGAGCCACCCGTTATAGCCGTGGACGGCGATAACAACACACCCGCCGCTCCCTCAATGCCAGGCACAGGTTTCCGATACCTCAACGGAATAAGCATCTGCGAACCAGGTGGAATATCAACAGATACCTCGGACAGCGCCTGTACCTGGCAGACAGGAGCAGACTGGCCCCAGGGCGACGGCAAGAATGAAATTTTCCAACCCCCCGGTAATTCAATACAATTATGATTCACCCTTATTTGAATGGGCATTTTTGCCAGGAAATCGGTCCCCAACAAACAGGGCACCACGAGGGACCTTCAAATCAACACGGTCCCTGAAGCCGACACCCCACCAATTGATATGCTGGCGTCCACCTGGCCCACAATGCCCATACTTCCCCTGTTCGCCGCAATGCAAGAGTCATAAACCGGTCGCACCCTCCCCGGCGGAATGGCTAGGAGATGGAAAATCACGTCAGAGATAATAGTCGCGGACGCACCTGAGTCCACCAAAATGCGCACATCGACCCCTTGGATCGAACCAGGCACAGTGGACGACCCAGTAGCGGCCGCCACCACCCTCCGTGCCAATTTCCGCCACTGCATCAGCGAGCGACACGGGTCAATCACCGCCCCCCCGTTATTAATGGCACACGGACCGCGCGGCGATGGTGATGCATGAGATGACAGGCCTTGTCGGATGTCTGATTCGTACCGACTTGCCTGTCCTGGATGGTCCTGCCGTGTCGCGTCCGTGGTCGAGGCCTCCTGCTGGAGCGGCCGCGGAATGCGAGCCCAACAATTTCTGGCGAAGTGGCCTTTACGGCCGCAGCGGAAACACGCCAAGTCGGTTCGCCGTGCAGCACCCCCTCTGTCTTGGCGCTCCCGCGCCGGCGGCCCGGAGCGCAACCCCGTTCCCACTCGAGCAGGCCACTGGGTGGATGCCGCCGTCAACTCCTCAGGACCCCTGTCATCTCGAACGTAGACAGCCTTCTTCGGGTCCCACCCTGTCGCACCGCCTTCGACCGTGGGGCCCCCCGTCCAAGCCGACACCTGTTTCTACCGTCGAAGGTTAAATTGGGCATCCAGGCACTTAGCCGCTGCACGGGACGTTAACTTATCGTGCCCGCACACCGGCATGGGGATGCCCAGGTCCCTGGATAACTCCAACATCTTTCCCAATATCAGGGGTTCCAACAAATCGGGCTCCGTCTCCGGATACGCGGCCATAGCTAGCTCCATCACGGCTCCCCGGAATGCCACCGGCGATTCTTCAGGTGCCCGTTGTCGCTGCACGAACCTACGATGAGCATCGTCCGGGGGTTCATACGCCTCCGCCATTTCTTCAAACACCCCTGTAGCGTCCTCTTCTTTTCGGCCTTGATGGAGCGGAAGAACCTGACGGACTCGTCGTCAAGAAGTGTTGGCAGAACCTCCAATGCTTCCGCGTCCGTCCATTTCGCGGATCGTACAGCCGCTTGAAAACGGCAGGCGAATGCGCTCCAATCTCCGCCGATGGAGAACTCTTTCACAGTTGTTAGACGATGGCTGCGGGTCCCTGTTCCGCCGTCTTCCGTTGATGGTGATTCGTGCGGCAGCGACAAGATGGCGTCACTCCGCAACGTGTTCAAAATGGCGGCGCCCCGCGGTGGAGGGCGCAAGATGGCGGCTTCCCGCCGTTCCTCCCCAGCCACGCCCAAGATGGCGGTTTTGTGCCGCGTGTCGGAGAGGGCTTACTGCGTCGGCAAGGCCCCAGTCGGATGGTCCCCGCTTGGCCTCCCCGAACTCGTCATGGGCGTCACAAGGGTGCATAGCTGCGTTAAAACAGCCTTCAGCGACTCAAGTTGGGCCGCCACGTGTCGCCATCCTCCATCAGCGTCCACCAACGCGGACGGACCTGCTGAGCCGGCAACGTCCTGCACCCCCGGCGCGTCGCTCGTCCCTGCGTCGCCTCCTCCCTCCATCGTCGGTAGCGCCACCGCCGGAGGAAGATCGTCTTCAGAAGATGGTGCAGAAGATGGTGCAGGGCTGTTCTTTCTTCTGAGCTGTTTTGACATCCCGTTTCACTTCCGACACCAATGTAATAAGGGACTCTTCAAACAGTGTAGATCTCCGTTGTCCTTTATTCGGGTTCTTGTCTCTCTCTCGCCCCCTACGGCGTCCTCGCTCAGACCCGCACCTCCTCCACCGTGCACCCTGCAGCCACACCACTGCTCCGCTCCGCAGCTACACCGCTGCTCCGTCTGCAGCCACACCGCTGCTCCGCTCTGCAGCCACACTGCTGCTCTGTGTGCCCCGCACACTCTGCTAGCTCTTCACGCCCGGCTAGTTTCCCACACTCCACTAGCTCTGCTGTGCCCCACGTACACCGCTGGCCGACGGTGCCGTGGCCTTCCACCACGTGGCAATCGCGCCACCCTTTCGCCACTGTCCAGCGTGGCCTCCTCCTGTTTCCACTCCTTCTCAACTCCCAGATCCCTTCCGGTTCTCCTCCTAAATCCTCTCTCTCACGTGACCCTGACTCCTCCTTCTCCTCACGTGACCCAGACTCTGCCCCCTCATTCCTTGCTCGCATTACACTATTATCGCCGGTTCGTTAAGAATTTCGCCACGTTGGCAAAGCCTCTGCATGTCCTGACGGGAAAGAATCAGAGATTCAAATGGGGTCCGGAGGAGGAACTAGCTTTCCAATCTCTCCGAGATCGATTGGCCACCTCGCCGACACTCGATTACCCGGATTTTTCGCAACCGTTCATCCTGGACACGGATGCTAGCGACATCAGCATCGGTGCTGTTTTGTCTCAACGGAAGGACAGTGTTGAACGAGTTGTGGCATATGGCAGCAGGGTTTTGTCTCCCGCCGAAACTCGCTATTGTGTCACTCGTCGGGAGTTACTGGCGATCGTCCATTTTGTTCGCCAGTACCGGCCGTACCTGTATGGTAGAAAATCCTCGTGCGCACTGACCATGTGGCCCTGCAATACTCACTGAAATTGGAACAACCGTCTGGACAATTGGCTCGATGGTTGGAATTGTTGCAGGAATTTTCTTTTGACATAACATACCATAAGGGTACCCACCATGGCAATGCAGACGCTCTCTTCAGATTGCCCCTGAACCCTCCTTGTGCCTGTTTGATGGGTACACATCGCTGTGCATCGCCACCCCCCCCCCGCCCTGTCCTGTTACGGGCGCGGTGCCGAAAGATGACAGGCGGCGTATGTCTGTTGGGGCCGATGGCACGCTGCACTTGCCGCACTCGGTGTGGCTGCGTGAGCAAATGACTGATGACTCGTTGGCTCCACTGCAAAATCAGGTCAGAAGGCCGAGTTCTCACTTGTCGGGCGGGAAGTCGCAGCCATTTACCGACTGGGAAGGGTTGCTCATGTGCACAGACAGCTTGTCTGATCGTTCACGCCTTGTTGTGCCAACATCCCTTTCGTCATGATCTTATTCGCGCGCTACACGCCGACAAGTTGATGCATCTCGGCGTGCAGAAGACCTTGCTCACGATGCAGCAGGATTTCTTTTGGCCGGGTATGACGGCGGATATCATCAGGACTATCCGGGCATGCCAGGATTGTGCGAAGCGGAAACCGCCACGTCAAAATTACGTTCCGCCCTTGAAATCGATCGAGGTATATCGTATTAATGAGCTGGTTGCTCTGGATATCCTCGGCCCGTTTCCCCCATCGGCTAGGGGTAATAAGTACCTCTTGGTCGGGGTGGAATATTTTTCTCGCTGGCCTATGGCCTGGCCCCTACCCGACCAATCTGCTTCGTCCATCACCGACGCTTTCTTGAATGGGTACGTGATGGACAAGGGGGCTCCGGAGAAGTTACTTACGGATCAAGGCCTTAACTTCTCCTCTAAATTACTCCGGGATGTATGCGCTGCTTTGGGTACGAAAAAAATCTGCACTTCCCCTTACCACCCACAGACGGATGGAATGGTGGAACGATTTAACCGTACCCTTTCGGCCATGCTTTGTCACACGGTGAGTGAAAAGCAGACCGACTGGGACTTGCACATGCCTGGCGTTTTGTCTGCTTACCGCATGGTCCCGCACGCGTCCACGGGGTATTCGCCATTTTTTCTTATGTATGGGCGGAAGAACGCGCCTCTGATTGATGTGCAACTGGGTACGGCCGTGAAGGAACCCTCCCCTTCCTTGCCTGAACACGTCCGTGATTCGCTTCGGCGTGTTACGGAGGCGCGAGAAACTGCCAGATGTGCAACAGCCCGGACACAGGCCCGGAACGAGAGATACACGCATCGGTCGCGACCTGACATGCCTTGGGCGGTGGGCGACGCGGCGTGGCTCCATTGCCTTCAGGTGCCTGTGGGTACAGCCCCTAAACTGCACAGGCCTTGGCAAGTGCCCGTTAAACTAATAAAAATCCGCAATCCCCAAAGTGTTCGCATCCAGTATGGGCCGAATACTTCGAACCGTGAGTAGCAAGGTGAAATAGTATCGTAAGCAGATAAATCGGAAATAGGCATAAAGGTATCAGCGTAGACCAGCCTCGTCGAATCATACTGACTTAACAACAAGTCCCAGGTAGCAGACAATAAATCATTAATAGCTGATCGTGGCCTCGTGTGATCTCGTTAAGAAGTGTGAACGCGTGTGGTGCTGTGTATATAGCGGCTCGCCTCGTGGGAGCGCTGTGCAGAGCGGCACAAGAGAGGGTGTCGCGTTTGGAGTGCACGGAGCTGCGTGTGTGTGTGGGTGTGTGTACGTTCGCTACGTGTCGGATACAGGTGCGCATTGGTAACGTGGTTATTCGACGTGGAGGCGAGTGCTGCACAGGGCTGTAGACGGGCACACGCTCGCAATGTGCGAGAGCTGTACGTAGCGGTGTAAAAAGGGGGAGTATGGCGTTTGATTGATGATGCTGTGCGTACGTATGCTTGCAGCGTGGGAGCGCTGCGTGAGGCCGTATGAGTAGGGGCGTCGCATTCAAATGCCGGCGAAACCCTAGCGGGTATTAGGGTGGTGGGGTAACGTAAACGAAATAGGGGATGCAGGCGGGGGAGACCCCGGGGCCAACGGCCCCCACAGTGTATTGTTGTGACCATTGAATATTCGGGATCGTCACAAATTGTGCGTACCTGTTCGGCATTGGATCAGTTCAGTGGGGGATCCTAATTAAAATTTTATGTGTTGTGATGGTGTTAAATTGCGATTGTGTGGGGGATGACTGCCTTGGTTTGTGGCTCTATCGTCATTGGTATGGAGCATTTCAATTGCGATGGTGACATGCTGCCAGGGATTTTGAATTGTGGTGCTGGCTGTCACCTATCTTGGGGCGCAGATCCTGACCAGGATGGCCCAGTGAGAGTTGCGTGTCTAACACGAACGTTGTGGTCCCGTCATGCTGTGTCTGACGGCTTGATCTGACAGCCCGGACATCGAGACACTCCGTGGCATGTCTAGCCTAGTGGGCTGTGCGCTCACATGGCTCAGAGGGTGTGGTCCCGTCATGCTATGGCTGACTGCTTGACCTAACGGCCCGGAGAGTGAGACATTCCGAGGCGCGTTGAAACAGTGGGCTGGAGATTCGTAGTGTTCAGGTGGAGTTGTCCCGTTACATTGGGACTTTATCCCTCAGTTGTTAGGGTACATGTTGTGCAGTGAGTGAACGATGGGTCATCTCAGCTCGGTCGGTAAAGCTATATGCTGCGGTGCGAGTCTTGGAGAGAGACTGGGTTAAAATCCCCCCCGATATGGCCGACGCGTGCTACTGGTTGTGACGCCGCGTCGGAAAGGTGGTGGGGTGGTAACATGGAAATTCCCCCCCGATATGGCCGACGCGTGCTACTGGTTGTGACGCTGTGTCGGAAAGGCGGTGGGGTGGTAACATGGAAATTCCCCCCCGATATGGCCGACGTGCACGGTTTTAGGATGGAGACGCCACGTCGGAAAGGCGGGGGGTGCTAACGGGTGACTGTCATGTCCGAAGAGCGGAGGCGAGTGTTCGTTGAGTGATGCCTCAGGAGGGTTTGTTTCTCGTCACAGGAGGCAGTATCTACCTGGCACCTTGGAGTCGCCAGTTATGCCGACCGGCTATGGACTGGGGGGGGAGGGAGTGGAGCATGCGTCAGCTACTCCTGCTCCTCCTGTTCTTGACTCCTGGGGAGGGGCCGTGCCCTTTGGGGGTGTGTGCACCTCCTCTGGGGGGCCCGGCCACATGGACTCGTGGAAGACTGGCTGCTCTACATGGCTCTCAGACGCCTTGCTCATTGCCTACGCCATCGTTCCAATGGCCACACTCACATGTCGATGCATGCGTGATTCTCACGGGGAGGCTGTGCTGGAGCGTAAGTGGGTTAGCCAGTTTTCATGTATATTTGTTGTTGTTAATTCTCCGTTTTTTATGCGGTTCCCTTCCTTTTACCCTCGTCGATTCTGTGTACATTACGTGATTGTATTTCTTATCGGTCGCCGGTCATTTATTGATGTTGCTGGTTCGGAGGCACACCTTTTCGATGTTCACAGTTGTATTACAGCCGGGGATGGCTGTGTGTTTATACAGGAGGGGAGGTGATGTAGTGACATAGGACGTCACTATTGTGTCGGCCCGTACGAGGGCCCCAAGGGGGTGCCTGGGGGGTCACGTGGTGGAGAGACGCAGACATTCCCTTGAGGTGGGGGAAGGGAGGCGTGGCCTGGGAAGGGAGGCGTGGCCTGGGCGGAGCCGGCCACGCCGGAGCGAATATAAGCGGAGTGTGGATGCAGAGCGGGGGCTGTTGAACTCCGAAGTGAAGACGACATCATCGGTCCTCAAGTCCCGGGTCGTCGTCCTGGACCAGGCAGGCCGTCGCCTGCCTGGTCCACTCTGTGTCGTGTTCCAGAGTGTTAGTGAGTTGAGGAAGGTGGTCACCACATCATGTACAGTGTTATATTACTTACCGTTTAATAAATAGTGTTGCCTCCAAGTTGTGTGTGTGTGCACCTAATTCGAACCCACTACATAAGTTCCCCACTCTGAGGTAACCCCTCGTTTAAAATTGGGGGCAAGGAGATCAAATGGACCAGTTGGAGAGAGGCAGGACTGGAAATAGTTGGTGACCACCTGCACACTTACAGATCAGGGACCATTCAGTAAACTCAATAATAATGAAAGTTAAATAGAGTCTAGCAGAGGCATACCGCCTTGTAAAAGGTGAGGGATTTTGAACCAGGCTGACCACTAGCAGACTGGAATAAACATTTGGGCCAAGATATCCCCCACATAAATGGACCCAGATCTGACAGGCCCCTTTGTCTGGCCCAAGATCTCTATCACTAAAGCTCATTCAATTACAATGTATGCATGGCGTCTAATGACCAATCAGAAGCGAGCCAAATTCATGGACGTCTCTCCAGACTGCTCCAGGTGTCCCCCAGGTATGGTCCAGAGGTACCTTAATTTTCCACCCTTCCGAAACCCAGGGTGTGGACTTCGGTACGCGGATTTTCTGTACCCCTATTTCCTTGTTGCCGTCTGTTCATGTCTTTTACCGGGCTCGTGTCGAATAGAAGAAAAAGAAGAAACATTTGGTAAAAAACAAGTGTTTCTATGCACACACTTTTATTTACATCCGAATGTAGAAAATCTATTATTTTCACCCCTGAAATCAATACAATTTGATGTGCTGAATAAAAGAGGGTGGCTTGCATAAAAAAAATAAAACATATCGAAAGGAAGCCATCCACTTTTATTCAGTACATCAAATTGTATTAATTTCTGGGGTGAAAATAAGTAATTTTCTACTCTCGAGTGCAAATAAAAGTGTGTGCATATGCTATTTTATTTTACCAGGTAAGACCCACTAGAGCGGAAAACCGCGCATTCTATGGAAAACCCTTAAAGATCTTCTACATCCTGGTAGCACCATGGTCCCTCACCTTAGCAATCCCCTGGCCTCACTGACACTTGCCACTTCTTTTAATACTTACTTCACCAACATGCTGATCACCATCGCAAACTCTTGCACGTCTACCCACATCGCACCATTGTATCCCGCTCAAGTTACCTGCAATTGTAAGCACTCAACCAGACACCTTTCTAACTACGCTCAAACCGGTGTCTACAAAAGACGTTTTCTCTTTATTTGAATCACTTCAATTGAAGTCATCTCTACTCGACGTGCTACCAGGTTCCTTGTTCAAGCAATGTGCTCCGGAACTCGCCATCATGATCAGGAACATCACAAATGCCTCATTCTCTATGGGGTGTTTTCCATCCAACCTCAAATTTGGCCTGGTTTCTCCCTTGTTAAAAGTCTCGACCCGGATGACCCATCTAGTTATCGTCCCATCACTAATCTCTCGAACCTCTCTAAACTCCTTGAACGATTAGCCCTCACCAAACTAAAACCACACATCACCTCCTCCGCAAACTACTGCTGCTTCCAGTCGACTTACCATCAAAACTACTCCACAGAAACAGCACTCACTAGAGTGCTCGATGACATTTTAACGATCATTGATTCCGGCTCCATTGTTGCACTTGTAAGTCTGGACATTTCGTCAGCTTTTGACACCATCAACCACTAGCTCCTTACTTCCCTCCTGAAATCTGACTTCGGTATATGTGGCTCAGTACTCAAATGGGTAGTTTCGTACCTTTCTGACCGGAAATCTTCAGTCAGGGTGGGCACGTCCACATCGCCTGAAACAAAAGCATTATGCGGGGTTCCCCAGAGCTCCATCCTAGGTCCCTGCAAGTTCACAGCCTACACTTCCCTGATCGGCCGGCTCATCGCAAGCTTGGATGATAAGCACCACTCATACGCGGATGACACTATTCACCGCCATCGATTCTAGCAATGCATCTGGATTCGAGAGGCTCTCGGAATGTACCACCGCCTTGCAACAGTGGTTCACTGCACACAACCTAGCCCTTAATCCGAAAAAGTCAGTGGCCATCATGTTAGGTACCAAGCAACGTCTCAACTCATCAGCACTCCCAACACATGAGATCTCTTTTACCAGTGGCAAAATATAATGGTAGGTTTTTACCCTTTTAACTGGTACAAAACTGACACCTTTATTCAAGGCATCATGTTTGCAATGACCACAACACAAGTAGTCAATAAAGCAAACAAAAAGAAGCAACTCTGGGCCAATCAACTTCAAGTACAGTGCATATTATTATCCTTATCAGAGTTGCTTCTTTTTGTTTGCTTTATTGACTACTTGTGTTGTGGTCATTGCAAACATGATGCCTTGAATAAAGGTGTCAGTTTTGTACCAGTTAAAAGGGTAAAAACCTACCATTATACTCCCAACACACATACACATCTTTGGTCACAGCATCAGGTTTACCAATCACTTCATCGCTTCAACTACCTCGGTGTCATCCTAGATTAAACTTTATCCTTCGATCGTCAAACCGATCATATCATCAGTTCATGTAACTTTCACCTGAAGGCTCTCAGACACCTACGTCCTCTCATCTTCACTGAAATTGCCAACACATTGGCATGTTGCATAGTTGGGCCTCGCCTTGACTATTGCAACTCCGTCCTAGTCCGGACCTCCACTGGCAACCTAAAAAAAACTTCAAAGAGTACAAAACAACCTAGCATGCATCGTCATTGGCCACACTCATACCCGTCTCGACTCACTTGCCTGTCTCCGTGCCCTCAACTGGCTACCCATCACCAGTAAGGTCATATACAAGATCGTCTGCCTCTGCTACCACGCCTTCACATCCGCCTGCCCGCCGTACCTTTCTTCATTATTGACAACTTGCAGCTCAGCACACGGCAGATGCCTGCGCAGTGCGACTCACGACCTCCTCTTGATACCAAGATCCAGGATGGTCATGTCTATGCACCACTTCTCGGTGGCAGCCCCAACAGTCTGGAACGCTATCCCTCTACATATTCGCAGCATTACCTCAATCGCCTCCTTCAAGAGACACTTAAAAACTCACCTCTATAACCATGCTTTAGAGCGACTCTGAGCTTGGCTCCACGCCTCTGAGTTGCGGCCGTTACGTCCGCAAATTTGCACGCGTTATAAATTGCATTATTATAATATTATTATTGATATCTGTTGTGAATATGAAATTGGAGAACACATCGGGTTGTCAGAACGCAGAGGATTATTATTATACAAAGTGGCCAAAAAGTCAGAACACAAAGGATTGTTATTATTATTGAAGGTGGCCCAAAAGCAAGGACACAAAGAGTTGTTATTATACAGGGTGGCCCAAAAGTTACGACACAGATGATTATTATAATACAAGGTAACCCAAAGGTCAGGGCAGATAGGGTTGTTATGAAAGGTGGCCCAAAAGTTAGGACTCATAGGGTTGTTGTGATTAAGATTGGCCGAAAAGTCAGGACACATAGGATTATTATTATTATACAGGGTGGCACAAAAGTCAAAACACAATGGGTTGCTGTTATACAGGGTAGCCCAAAAGTCAGGACATACTGTATAGGGTTATTTTTATGGGTGCCGCAAAGTCAAGATACAAAGTGATATTGCACAGGATGGCCCAAAAGTTACAACACATAGGGTTATTATTATACAGGGTAGCCCAAAAGTAATAACACATGGTTATTATTATACAGGGCAGCCTAAAAGTCAGAAAACATTGGGTTGTTATACAGGGTTGCCAAACAGTCACGACACATACGTGAATTATAAAGGGTGGCCCAAAAGTCAGGACACACTGGGTTATGATACAGGTGTAATAAAAGACTCCGTCAGGCACTGCTGGTCTCCGCTTGTCTTTTATTCAGGTTCTTCTCCGCACCCCGCTGGTCTCCTCCACGGACCAGCGTCGTCTCGCGCGCGCCCTGTGCACGCTGCCTCTCGCGTGCCACGCACGCTCCTCCGTTAGCTCCTCTACTCCCGCACTCCGCACCCCGCTGGCCGACGGCGTGCTGAGGTCCTTCGGCCACGTGGCCGATGGCGCGGATCTCTCTCTCACCACCCAACGTGGCTCAGACTCTTAACTTCCCCGACTGCCCCGATATCTTCCGGGCTCCCACTTATATCCATTTCCCCCACGTGACCCTGACTCCTCCCCTTCCGGATCATCAGATCCGGCCTTCCCATACTACCCCGCTGGCTCCGCCCCCATTCACCTCGCCTCCCATTGGAGCCGAGGTGAACGGTGGCTCCTTCCACACGCCCCGCAGACCAGGCTCCGCCCCCCAATACCCCGGGCCGTGTGATTGGACCAGAGCCCAGCAACAACCCCATTTACGCTCGCATTACACAGGATGAACCAAATTCAGGACACATAGGGAATATTATATAGGGTGGTCAAATGTCAGGACACATAGCGTTATTATGCAGGGTGGTCTGAAAGTTATAACACTTAGGGTTATTATTATACAGGTTGGCCCCAAAAATCAGGACACATGGTTATTATACAGGGTCACCCAAATGTCACGATACATAGGGTTATTATGCAAGGTGACCCAAAAGTCAAAATCCATAGGGTTATAGTTATACAGGGTGACCCAAAAGTTAGGACACATAATTATTATACAGGGTCGCCCAAAAGTCATGACACATAGGATTATTATACAGTGTGGCCCAACAGTTATAACACTCATGGTTATTATTATACAGGGCGGCATAAAAGTCAGCAAACATTGGGTTGTTATATAGGGTGACCCAACAGTCAGGACACATAGGGTTATCATTATTATACAGGGTGGCCCAAAATTCATGACACATTGGGTTGTTATACAGGGTTGCTCGAAAGTCAGGACACATTGGGTTATTATACATGGTGGACCAAAAGTCAGGATACATAGGGAATATTATATAGTTTAACACGTAGGCTTTTCCTTTCTGTCTATTGTGTGTGGTATTCTTTGTGGTCTGACCAGCTAGTTGTGCCTCAGCCTTGTTCCATCTGGGCCGACCCTCTAGCTGCTACCGTAGGCGCACACCAGGCTCAACATCCCTGGTGAGTCGGTACAGTCAGCAGCTGACAACACACCAGGGTCAAATCCCTGGTGAGTCGGTACAGTCAGCAGCTGCCAACGCCGAACCCTGGGCGGCGGTTAACTAACCCGGAAAACTCAGCTTATCTGAGCCTGGGCATGTGGAACCACTGGTGGAGAAAATTCCACCAAAAGGGTCTTTGGACCTTCCACTGCAACCAGGACCATCTCCAGTCGTCTTGTCTACGTCTTGCCACTGGGTACAGATGGGGCTGGTCGAGAGAGTGAGGTTGACGCTGCGCAAATCACCCTCACTTAAATCCAAGTTCTCTGCGCAAGTCATGGCACTTTTACCATCGTCATTATCCAAGTCCTGTGGCGATGGGTGAGCGACGAAGCAGCAGGCACAGATATGCTAGAAGCTGTAGCCGCAAACCTGCACGCAGGCGGCTCAGGATATTGGTCGTTCCCTCACTGGACCGAAGCAGCAGTGAAGTCCGGCAGCACCCTGAGTGACTGAGCAGCCATATTCAGGATCACACTGCTCACCCACATAGTGAGGAAAGGGTTAGAAAAGGTACCCTAAACATTGCCTGATTAAAAACATCCTGTCCAGCCTACCGCAGCTGGTGGGAACCCATACTTGCGGTCGAAAAAAAATAAAATGAAAAAGACCAAAGTGATACCACTCACTGTTGACGCCTGAAATATGCGCACTTTGATGGACACATCTGGATCAACAAGTCCTGAGAGACGCACCGCCCTCGTGGGCAGAGAGCTAGCCAGATATAATGTGGATGTTACTGCCCTTAGTGAGACCCGACTAGCCAATACTGGACAGGTGACTGAAGTGGGTGCAGGTTACACATTCTTCTGGAGTGGACGAGGCCAGGAGGAGAGACCTGATGCTGGTGTTGGTTTTGCAGTAAAAAAACACCTGGTCAACCAACTGGCAAGCCAACCCAAGGGTATAAACGACCGTTTAATGACCTTAAAGCTCCACCTATTGGGTTAAAAGGAGACCATCATCATCAGTGCCTATGCCCCTACCATGACCAACTCTGACGAGATGAAAACCAGGTTTTATAATGACCTGGAAGTCATTATTGCTGCCACAGCCAGCTCTGACAAACTCCTGATACTTGGTGACTTCAATGCCAGAGTTGGAAGTGACCATCAATCATGGAATGGAGTCATAGGTGCACATGGCATTGGAAAATGTAACAGCAACGGTCTTCTGCTGCTGAAAACATGCTCTGAATTGGACCTGCTCATCAACATGATATTCCAACTACCAAAGCGCAAGAAACTTCATGGATGCATCCTCGTTCACACCACTGGCACTTGATTGACTACGTCATCATGAGGAGGAGCGACCAGCACGATGTCAGGGTGACCAAGGAAATGTGTGGTGCTGAATGTTTGACTGACCATCGTCTCATCATCTCCAAACTTAACATCCGGATTAAGCCTCCCAGACGCCCACAAGGAAAAAGACGTGTCAAGCGTCTTAACATCACTCGTCTACAACAGGAACACACCAGACTGGCCTTTGTTGAGGCTCTAGACCAGTGGTTCTTAACCTTGTTGGAGGTACTGAACCCCACCAGTTTCATAATGCGCATTCACCGAACCCTTCTTTATTGGAAAAATAAAATATGATTTTTTCAAATTCAAAACATAGGTATATGTTTAACTGGTGCACAAAATGAATCGTGCATCAACATCACTGTGTTCAAAGAACAAAACCAGTAAAACATGATTTTCACACAAAAACAAAAACATAATAATGAATACTTACTGCAAATCAGTGTGACTTCTGCTGTTGCCTTTCAGAGACCAGTTTAGAAATGCGCGGCTTCACCTTGGCAAGTGCCACTCTGATGTCATCCTCGCAACAAAGTCTGTTCCTTTTCTTCGTTTTTATGTCCAGCATCCTCGAAAATGATTGCTCGCAAAGATATGTTGTAACAAACGGTATGAAAATCTTCAGGGCTTTCTTAGCAATAACAGAGTACGTTACCAGTTGTTGACACCAAAACGTTGAGAGCGTTGTTGTTCTGAAGAGTTGCTGTTGAACCTGGCTCTGCTGAATTTCAATGATTTCGTCGAGGTATTCATCATTGACATCTGCTGTCTCAACACTAAACGTGAACGGCTGTCTCACCCATGCTGGATATGACTCTCTTGTAGGGAAGTATCCGTCGAGAGACTTTGCAAGCTCATCTAAGTGCGTGGCAATTGCTTGCTTCAGTTCCGCGGGTACAGAAATGTCTCTGATTTCAGATACATCTTCGATCTTACTTACATAGTCGTCCAGCAGGGGAAAGTTATCGTTCTCTGTTCGTCGTTTCCACAACGGTAGCTTTTTTTGAAAAGCCTTCAGGTTTTCTTCCGCTTCAATGATGTTGACTCCACCGCCCTGCATCTGCTGATTGAGATGATTGAGAGCTGCGAAGATATCAGCCATGTACGCTAAAATGAGAATGAACTCAGAATTTTTGAAGCAATTTGCATGACAATATTGGTGCTCTTGCAAAAACAGGGCTAATTCCACACTTATGGCAAAAACACGATTCAGCACCTGTACAGAAGTACTTCGAATTCAGAGCCCATTTCTTTACACGGCTCACTGAAGATGCGGTGCCTCAGAGCACTATTTCGCACATAGTTCACGCATTCCACTACAATTTTTAATACTTCTGTCAGTTTTGGAGGCAAGGTTTATGTTGCCAACGCATGCCTGTGCAGAATACAATGTGTAACAATGATGTGTGGTGCATCGGCTTTCACTAGCGCACCAAAACCAGACTTTCTTCCCAGCATGACTGGAGCTCCGTCCGAACAAACTGCAGAAACCATATCCCACTAAAGATTGTTGTCTTTGAAGAAGTCATCCACAAGTTTCTTCACATCGGCTGCCTTAGTTGTTTTAAGAGGCTTACAAAATAAAAATAAATCTTCCTTTATCACGTCGTCTTTCACATAGCGCACGAATACAGCAAGCTGGCTTAGATTGGAAACTTCTGTGGTCTCGTCGAGTTGCAGGCTGAATTTTGCCGGGCTTGAAATCAGATCTGCAACTACTTGAGCCAAGATGTCTTTACTCATGTCCTCTATTCTGTCGCTGATGGTGTCATTTGAAAGAGGAATTTGGGATAACTTAACTTCAGCCGCTTTTCCCAGCATGATATTCGCCATCTTCAACACAGCTGGTTTTATGAGTGTTTCACCAATGGTGTGTGGTTTACCCTGCTTTGCGATCAGGTAAGCAACTTCGTACGATGCTGTGAGGATCGGTTTGTTGATGGGTACAAAGCCGAGAACAGGCAGAGTAGCCTTTTCATCGAATCTGGCTCTCTTCACCTTGAATTCAGCGAGCGTTGTGTTCTTGTATTCCCCATCTCCATGCAGCTTAAGGAAGTGTTCCCTTAGTTTTGCCAGTGCTAGACTCAAATTGCTCAACTTGGCATTGAAAATAATGCAGTTAGGACGCTGACTCCCATCACGTTCCGTTATACATGTGAATCCATATTGTACATATTCGTCCGACCACTTTCTTTTTTTGCTCGACAAAGTTAGTATGAAGGGATTCAAATATTAAGAAAGAAATCACACGACGTGCCATCACGACAGTCACAAGTCGACTACCGAGCGCACCAAATTCCCTGCAGCACAGATAGGCCAAGCGATGTAGCGTGATCACTTGCAGCCAATGATGGCCAAGCCGGACGTGTCATCACGAATCATATGAGTCGGGTGTGTGTCTTAACCTCCGCCGAACCCCTGAGACTGACTCACCGAACCCCTGCGGTTCCATCGAACCCAGGTTAAGAACCACTGCTCTAGACCATCACCTGGAGTCTCTAAGCTTCGAGCATACAGACGCTGAGGCAGACTGGACTGCTCTCAAGACCGTGTTGCATTCTACAGCCCTTGAATCACTTGGTGTCCCCATATGTACACATCAAGATTGGTTTGCTGAGAACGATGCAGAAATCCGAGCACTCCTTGACGAAAAACATCGCCTGCATAAAGCATATCTGAATGAGAGCAGCTCAAGCTTAAAGAAAACTGCCTTCCTCAACATTCGCAGGGTTGTTCAGCGGAGACTCAGAGTCATGCAAGACACCTGGCTGTGCGCAAGAGCTGAGGAGATTCAGCCATACGCTGACAGTAACAACACCAAGTGCCTCTATGATGCACTCAAGCAGGTCTATGGTCCGCAACACTCAGGAACTTCACCTCTCTTGAATGCAGATGGAACAACACTCCTAACAGAGGACAAAATACTTGCAAGGTGGGCTGAACACTTCAGCGCAGTCCTCAACCAGCCATCATGCATACATGAGGAGGCAATTGCGAGACTGCCTCAAGTTGAAATAAACCAGTCCCTTGCTGTTCTACCATCCATTGAGGAAACTACCAGAGCCATAAGCCCCCTCTCATCAGGCAAAGCTCCAGGGTCAGATGCCATTCCAGCGGAAATATACAAGGCTGGAGGGCCTCGCTTCGTCGAAAAACTGACCGACCTCTTCCAGTCTCTGTGGAAATTAGAAGCCGTTCCACAGGAGTTCAAGGGTGCCTCTATAAGCCATCTCTATAGGAGGGAAAGCAATCGGCAGGCCTGCGACAACCATAGAGGCATCTTCATACTATCAATCGCTGGCAAAGTCTTGTCAAGAATCCGTCTGAACTGCCTAATTGTCCACCTAGACCAGGGTCTGCTACCTGATGGTCAGTGTGGTTTCAGAAAAGACTGCGGAACCACTGACATAATATTTACTGCCCGGCAGGTACAGGAGAAATGCCAAGAACAAAATGTTGATTTATATATGGCTTTCGTTGATCTAACAAAAGCCTTCGGCACAGTCAGCCGGGAGAGCCTATAGAAGTTCATGGCCAAGTATGGGTGTCCAGGCAAGTTCATTGGCATCGTGCGCAAACTCCATGATGGCATGATGGCCAGCGTCAGAGACCAGCAAGAACTCTCTGATCCGTTCCCAATCACAAACGGGGTGAAGCAAGGCTGCGTTTTAGCGCCAATTCTCTTCAGCATGGTGTTTTGTGCCATGCTGCAAGACTCAATCCAGAACCACAATACTGGGATTAGCTTCATCTACCATTTTTATGGTGGGCTATTCAATCTGCGGAGGATGCAAGCCAAAACTAGAGTGGAGGAAGTCACTGTTCGAGAACTTTTGTTTGCTGATGACTGTGCTCTGGCTGCTGGCTCAAATAAAAATCTACAGGACAGTATGGACCACTTCTCCTCAGCTTGTAACAACTTCGGCCTAACAATCAGCACAAAGAAGATTGAAGTCCTATACCAACCTGCTCCTGGGAAACCCTACACTGAGCCCACCATCTTTGTGAATGGGCAAAAGCTTTCAGCCGTTGACAAGTTTACTTACCTTGGTAGTACTCTGACTCGCGCTGTGCACATAGATGATGAAGTTAACATCAGGTTTGTCAAGGCCAGTGCAGCCTTTGGACGTCTACATAACTCGGTATGGGAAAGGACTGGCATCAAGCAGGAGACAAAACTGAAGGTCTACCAGGTTGTTGTCTTACCAACTCTTCTGTATGGGTGCAAGGCCTGGACAGTACCAGTGCCATGCCAAGAAATTGAATCATCTCCACTTGAGCTGTCTGAGGAAACTGCTGAGGATCAAGTGGCAAGACCGAATCCCTGACACGGAAGTCCTCAGCAAGGCCAATATCCCCAGCATCCACACCTTGCTTGCGAAGGAACAGCTTAGATGGAC
Source organism: Lampetra planeri (assembly GCF_965212315.1). Classification (NCBI taxonomy): domain Eukaryota; kingdom Metazoa; phylum Chordata; class Hyperoartia; order Petromyzontiformes; family Petromyzontidae; genus Lampetra; species Lampetra planeri. The sequence goes on along the minus strand of NC_136108.1, from coordinate 23,141,324 downwards.
TGGCCACGTGACCAGAATGCCCTACGCGAGACTGCCAAAACAAGTCTTCTTTGGCGAGCTGAAGAATGACAAGCGAGCGCAAGGTGGCCCCAAAAAACGCTACAAGTGTAATAAAACAGGTCGACGACAAGCGACTGTGTCTCCATCTCTTTATTTCTTCGTTATTTGGACAGCTCGCGTTCCGCTCTCCCGGTCGTTTCGCGGCACGTCGCGGGAGCTGACGTCCCGCTCTCGCGCCGCTCTCTTGCTTCCCCGCTCCCGCGCTCCGCGTCGCCACGTGGCCGAAGGCTCGCAAGACCCTCGACATAGCCCAGCTTCCAGCTTCCACCAACTGACCCCGAGCCCCTTCTGGCTCCCCCTCATATCCTCTTCCCACGTCACCCAGACTCTGCCCTTCGCCACACCCCTTAAGAACTTTCCAGATAATACCACCCCCTAACGGCCACGGGCTCCGCCCTTAAACCCTGTCCCCGATAGTTTGTGGCGCCTGGTTGGCTTAGGGGCTGGGGCGGCAAAACCCAACATATGCTCGCATTACACAAGGACACCCTTAAAGCTTCCTTGAAGAGCTTTGGATTCGACCTGAAAAGCTGGGAACCACTAGCTCAGGACCGACCTGCCTGTAGAAGAAAAGTACAGGATGGTGCAGTCCTCTGTGAGAGTAGGAGAAGCTCCTGTGCTATCTTGAAGAGGCAGCAGCGCAAATCTACCAAGGAAGGACTTGTGGCTGCACCTCAGAGCTCTACATCCTCCCTAACCTGTCCAGTGTGCCACAGAGAATTCCGGGCTCGGATTGGCCTGTTCAGCCATCCGCGCACTCATCAAAACCCAACAAGATGACAAACGTGCTATGGTCATCATCAACTTGATGGACGAACAAGAGAGAGATTCTTCACAGAGGCACACACTTTGACTTGGAGGCAACACGTTTATAACACAGCCCCAGCAGGGCTACTACGTAAATGTACACACACTAACTAGACCCCAACAGGGTAATCACATAACCGGGTCAGTCAGTAACATCCTGACTGACCCATGATGCAGAGCGAAGACCGAAGATCCAAGAGACGTAGCGCCGAGGGTTGATTTCAGAGAACAGCCACGAACGCTCCCGGGACTGCCCCTTTATGCTCCTGAATGGGGCCTCGCTCCACCCTCGGCCACGCCCCCTTCGGTATCTTTCCCGAAGGATCCCGACTGAACATCCCGTGTCCCTCAAGCCCCCTTCGCTACCCTGTCCCGGTCACGTACCCTCTCGGGTTCACCCAGACTACCCCATTCTCACTTGTCCTCTCTCAGGCCGTCACCAGGACTATGCCCCCTTTTCTTTCAGTAAACGCTGTGAACAGAGTAGTCACATCAACATCATTCGGGTTAAGCTTAATATATTTAATTATATTTACGACATGTTCAGAGTTTTTGATGAACGAAGTGGTCCTACCAATGTAGGGCTGTATTTGTTTCGTTACGTATTTTGCTAATTTGTATGTGGCAGAGTCTATTGTACTAACTATGGGTCTTCATGGGACATCAGGTTTGTGAATTTTTGGTAGCTCATAAAGTCTTGGTGGTTTTGATGCCCTTGGTTTGATCAGGTATTGCTCTTCCTTGGGAATTGATGTCTTGGCAATGATTGCCGTTGTTCGAAGGTGAAATTAAACATGTTAAAGAAGTGTTGCAAATGAACGGTTACAATGATGCACAATGATGCTTCAGTGAAACAAAAGCCTTAAGAGAATTGAAAGCAAATAAAGATATCCAAATTTTTGCTGGTGATAACGGCCGATCAACTGTTGTGATGCCCCGTGAGCGTGTGCTTGCTAAAGCAGAGCGCACGCCCGGGGTTCGATGCCAAGATCATTGATGACCTTGCCGCCGAGAAAGTTCAGCAGTATCTGATTAGCACGGCGTGGTGTCAGCCAGATGTGAACTGCCCGTATCCCCCATTGAACACCCTTGTCGAGCGCGCACGTGTGTGTGAGAGATTTGCTCACGAGCGCGCGCAGTTCCGAGGGCTGGGACAGGGTGTGCACCATCGCAAGCCTCCTTCCAAAAGAGGGGGAACTCGCCAGGATGGGGAGGAGGGGGACGAGGGAGCCTCTGGGACCAGTGAGGCCACCCCAGGATGGGTGGCAGGGATACAGACTGGCATAGGAGATATTGCGGGCAATGTGAGCCATTTACATGGGGAGGTGACCCAAGTACGCGGTGAGGTGAACAAGCTGCAGTCCACAGTGGAGGTAATCTAGTCTGAGGTGGGAGGGCTACGCTCCACGGTAGGGGGGCTAACCGGGCGAGTGTCTCAATTAGAGGCAGAGCTCAAACAAATGCGCACTGAGAGGGGAAGGGAGAGTGAGCAAGGGGCCTCTTATGGAGCCACCGCCCTTCCCCGTGCGTGCTATCTATGCGACCAATGGAGGCATCTCGTGAGAGACTGTTCCCAGATCGCCCGCGCTAGACAAGCGCCAGGGTTAAACAACAATGAGTGCAATCGACGTGGTCCCAACACAAATAGATGATAATGATAATGGTGAGTGAGTGACCCCCACGCAGATGCCGACAACAACACCCAAGAACGCGGCGACTGCAGGCGACTGGCTGCGGGAGCTAGTGGCAGGAATCATGGGGGCCACGTCACTGGTGGAAAGGCAGGTGAACGGGCGGCGTACCCGGATTCTGCTGGACACGGGCGCGGTAGCCTCACTCGTGAGCGCAACACACTGCCCGGATTGCGCGCTGCACACTGCAAGTGGAGCTGGGATGGGACTGCTGGGGAGGGTCACCCTTGAGGTCTGCCTCAGACACCAGGTGTGTAACCAGGAGTTCTATATGTCTAGCGTGTTATGCCACGTGTGTATTGCAGGAACCGACCTCCTGGAAAAGTTGGGGCTCAACGTGCAGCCCCGTCAGCGATGCTCCACCGTGGAGGGCAGCGGGGAGCGGATTCTGTTCTTGGGACAGGAGCCGGATCGCCTCCGCTTTGAGCCCGTGGCCACTTTCCTGGCGTCGGCCATCACCGTCGGCCCCCTCACGGAGATGCTGTTGCCGGTAGCAACGCCCCCCACCGACCCCTCTCACCGACCATCGGGTGAGGTAATGTTGACTCCTTAACTGGTGTTGGCGGCTCAGTACGGGGTTGTAGGGTTGGCCACGTTGGTAAACGCTGACGAGGGCTGGCTGTTTCTGCGAGTTTTTAACCCCCACAGTACCCCAGCAACGCTGCGATGCTGCGACGGCGCACCACAGTGGCCACCATGTACCCCCTGCACACGCGCCACTCTAGCAGCTCGGTGTGTGCCCTCTGGCCTGAGGACCGCTGCTGCCCCGAGGACAACCAACACCTGGCGTGGCGGATCGGCCCGACCCCCCGAGCTGAGGTCGTCCCCCTCCTTGACCTGCTATGATTACCCTGGGCAGATTGAATCGAGGTGAAAGCCAATCAGCTGCGGGGGTTACTACGGGAGTAAGCAGATGTGTTTACTGAGCACGATTCGGATGTTGGCCGGACAGACCTCGTGAAGCACCAAATTGCCACAGGTGCAGCCCGACCCATTAAACTCCCTGCATACCGAGTGGGCACACCTTAATGGGCCCAGATTAAAGAGGTGGTTGCAGATATGCTCCGCGATAACATAATCCAGCCCTCAGTGAGCCCCTGATCTGCCCCTGTTGTGCTGGTGACGAAACAAGATGGGTCAACTCGGTTCTGTGTTAATTATTGGAAGCTGAACGCGGTTACCCTCGACAATGCCTTCCCCATCCCCTGCATCGATAACACCTTTGACAACCTCGCGGGGGCATGGTATTTCTCCACCCTAGATCTAGCATCCGGGTACTGGCAGGTGGAGATGGCAGAGGAGGATCGGCCGAAGACCGCATTTACCACCTCGATGGGACTGTTCGAGTTCCGAGTGCTTCCGTTCGGACTCACTAACATGCCTGCGACGTTCCAGCGGTTGATGGAGTTGGTGATGCGGGGCTTGCAGTGGGAACAGTGCCTGATTTACCTGGATGACGTGATATGTCGCGTGCACACTGACCATTATGCTCTGCAGTTCCACCTCACTTTTATGGAACCACGGGGGCAGATGGCCCGGTGGCTGACGCAGCTGCAGGAATATAACCTGCAGATCGAGTACAGGGCTGGACGGACGCACGCAAACGCGGACGTGTTGTCAAAGTGATCCGTGGTGTGCTCTGAGACACGGGCTGAGGAGGTCTGCCTGTGTTTCACGGGGCGGCGCTGCCGACACGCCCTGAGTCTAACCCCCCTCTGTTAAGAAAGAGTGCCGTGTGTCACAGAGGTCTCTGCTGAAGGGGCCGGGGGCCTGGGAGGCCGCACGGCGGGCACGGAGCCCACACCCAGGGGCCTGACGGGATGCTCTGACCAACCCGGTCGGATCCAAGAGGATGTCGGCTGTGCATTCCCTGGCCTGGACAACGAACAGCTGCGACAGGCCCAGCAGCGGGACCCGGACCTGGCGGCGGTGGACGCGGCCCTGCGGGAGGAAAAGGTCGCCGTACAGGGACCTGGAGCGGGCTGTACTCCTGGTTGTGTGTGACGGATGGGGTGGTGCGGGAACTAGCCGAAGCCGGGCAGCCGGGGTGCATCTGTGTTCTTGCCCAGGTGCGGCCCCAGCTGCTACGGCTGGTGCACAACCACCCACTTGGAGGCCATGATGGGGAACGGCACATCCGGAAGACCCTGCGTCGCCAGTATCTCTCGCCCAAACTGATGCAAGACGTAGCTGCCTGGGTACAGGGCTGCCGCATGTGTCAACAGTGTGGGTAGAAGCCGGCATGATATCAGGTGCCTCTGAGGCTGTTCCACGTCAGCTGAACGATCCAGTTGGTTGGGGTCGACCTTTAGGGGCCATTCCCGCAATCCCACCAAGGCAACCGGTACATTCTTGTAGCAGTGGAGTATTTTACGTGCTATCCAGTGGCAGTGACCATCCCCGATAAGACGGCCCGTGTGGTCGTCCGGATATTTGTGGAGCATTACGTGCTCAAACATGGGATCATCGAACGAGTCATTACCGACCAGAGTAGTGAGTTCGAGGCAGAGCTATTTCAGGTGCTGTACCGGGAGTTCAGAATCCAGAAGGACCGAACCACGTCATACCACCCCCAAGCAAATGGTATGGTGGAGTGCATGAACCATACCTTGGCCAGAAAGCTCAAATGTATGGCGGCCACCAATCAGCAGGATTGGGAAGAACACCTCCCATACGCCCTGTTCGACTACACCACCACGGCACACACATCTACTGGACAGACCCCATTCCTAATGATGGTTGGTCGTGAGTCTCGCTTATCGGCACACCTGTTGTTCGGCGTTCCCCCTCCACAACCGGAAGAAGGGAGCCAGACCGTGGAGCACCTAATGGGGACCCTGCGAGCGGCCCATGGCTGGGCCTACCAGCAGGGGGAGGCCGCCCATCAGCGGCAATAGCAGGGAGCCCGTCCCCGTGTGGAGCGTCCCTTCTACTCGGCGGGCTCTAAAATATGGCTGCATACTCCGCGCATACGGGCCGGACAGGTGGGGAACATAACCACCTACTGGCGTGGACCCTGGACCATGGTGCGGCAGTTCTCCCCCTGAATCGTGCTGATCCAAGGCAGGGAGAGGGGTCGAGAGACGGTGGTTAACGTCCACCGATTAAAACCCTGGAGGGCGGCCCCGACGGGAGAGGAGCCCGCCTCCCGGGTGCCCCCAAATCCCAAAACTCCCACACCCCCCATGCCCCCCATACCTGATGGCTTCACGCCATACATGGGCCCCGCTGAGCCCGAGTTCCCAGCGGACCCCGGCACGGCAAAGAGGCAACGAGCGCGGCGGCACCTAAACCCCTCTACCCCTGAGTTGGTTCCGCAGCCAGTGGACGCCGGAGGGCAGGAGGATCCTCTGGAGTGGAGACGGAGACCACCGCAGGGGCCTCGGAAAGCTGTGCCACCACCCACGAAACCAATAACGAGAGCCGGGTGGGTCCCACGGACTCTGCGGCACTACCTGGTTGGAGCGACCCAGGCGAGGTGCTCCAGTCAGCCCGGGACAGGGATGGGCACTTCGGGGGGCTATGTGGTGCCACGGCCATGGAGCAACTCCGCAAGCGCCACAACTCCCCCCTGGCCCCCACACTGAGCACACACCCACAACACACACACGTAGTGTCTTGGCGGGGGATTTCATCTGAAGGGTCCCTAGGAGGAATGTCCCACGGTTTCCCGGTGCCGAGAGATTGACCGAGCCTCGCAGGAGAGGTCACATTGCAACGATGTCGGGAGATCGCAGCACCACGACCCCCCCCCCCCCCGACCCCCATACCGAATACACACTCGCAGGTGTGTGATTCATCAGCCTGGCGGCTGTCCTTGAGGTTACCCAGGGTAAGCGCATGGTTGGCCGGGCGGACGTCTTTGAGATTACCCAGGGTAGGCGCACGATTGGCCGGGCGGTACAATGCGAACCCGGGCTTTTTGAAGTTAGGGGGGATAAAAAGGGGAACCTGGGACCATTCACTTTCTCTTGTCTTCAACCTTTGGGCCGCTAAGACCCACTCCCTGCCATCCTGCCTCCTCGAGCCGCTCGCAACATCCGTGTGATGCCAGCGAGTGCTGCTAGGAGGCAGGTAAAGTTTTCTCTCATCCTTCTCCCTCCGACTCTTACAGCGTCCGTGGGATGCCGTGAGTACAGCTTCGAGGTACGTGGTAGGACGTTTGAGTGACTGGGAACTTAGGCTGCAGTAGGCTAGGCTCTTCTTGCAAGATATTCCCGCAGGTAGTGTGTATAAAATAGAAGTTAGCACAGAGCATTGGTGTGGTATCTGCGATTTATATGTGGAGCAACTGCGTGGAGAAATGCTCTGCGAGAGTGAACGCGGAGCCACGGCACGGGCGCGCGTTGCGGTAATCGCTCGCAGGTGTGGGCGCGAGCGTGGCGCTGTATGAGCGTTAGCGGTGGTGTGAGTGCGCATTAGGAGATAATTGCCCGCGGGTGTGGGCGTGTTCACAAGCCCCTATTTTAGTGTAAAGGGGAGCCGACACGAGATTGCAGGGGTCTCGTCCTTTATTCCTTTTCTTCCATTCACACCTGTCCCCAGCCGTCCCAATCTCGTTCCCGCCAAAGGCCCCCTTTTCCCGCCCGTTCCCTCCTTATATCTCCTTGATCACCCCTCCCACTAACCCACCTATTGGTGGGAATCCTTCCCCTGACACCCCTACATCACCCCCCCCCCCCCCCCCCCCCCCCGGAGAAAAAATAACCGTCCTCGGTTCTGCCTCCCCCATGGACCATTTAAGTCTCCCCATGCCTCCCACCACTGACAGTGACGACAGCCCTTAACCCCCCCACAACCATACAATGCAATATAACACAACAAAATCAATTGCGCGGCCTGCCCAGGTCTCCAGCCAGCATCCCGTAACAGCCCGGACATCCACAGGCAGCAGATGACCGTGGCGGCCCCCTCCTTCGAAGGCCCTCTCGTCGCGGTCCCTGGTTCGGTGGTGCCGGTGTCGCCTTGCCTGGCGCCGCTGTCTCTCCGGCCCCCGCTCGTGCCGCCGCTCCGTCAGGCCTCACATGGGGTGCTGTAGGTGACAAGGGAACACAGGGCACCGAACCCCCTGCCGGTCGGCGCGTGGTGGTCGGCGACCTTGGCCTGGGTAGGGATGATGATGATGTTGGCAGTGATGTTGGTGGTGATGTTGGTGAAGATGACGGTGGAGAGATGTATGGCTTAAGGCGGGTGGGGTGTACAAACCATCGTTGCTTACCCAGTTGGATTTGGACGCACTGCGGTCGGAGTGCTTTAATGACCTTGACCGGCCCTTTCCAGGGTCAGTGCAGCTTTGGTGAGAGGCCAACCGGCACCTGAGGACAGTGTAGCCATGCCTGGTCCCCGACTTTAAAGGGATTGGCTGTCACTGTCCTCTCCCGTATCCATACATTACTCTCTTGGCTCGTGGCCGATGCGGCCTCGGCTGCTTGGCGGGCCTCTCTCAAATAAATGAGGGAGGTCTTTAGTGCCTTCGGCCATGTGTCAGCTCTTGCGGGAATGTCCGTCAGCTGCACCTCAATAGGCGGAACGGGATCCCGTCCGTACATCAGGAAAAACGGCGAGAACCCCGTCGCCGCGTGCGGGGCCACCCTGTACGCCGCTAAGACCGATGGAATGTGGAGGTCCCAGTCGGAATGGTTTTCGTCCACCACTTGGGACAGCATGGCCGCTATGGTGCGGTTAAGCCGCTCTACCATCCCATCGGTCTGGGAATGATACGGAGATGTTCGGACCTTTTTAGTGCCCAGGATAGAGCAGACGTCCTTCAAAAGCTGTGAGGAGAAATTCCTGCCCTGATCCGTGAGCAACCGCTCTGGTGCCCCCTTATCAAGGACATAGCCTCCCACGAAGGCATTGGCGATGGTCTGTGCCGTTTGGTCCGGGAGGGCCCACGCCATCGGCCACCTCGTGAAGTACTCCACTCCGACCAACAGGTGTTTATTTCCCCGTGGCGTGACCGGCAGTGGTCCCAGGATGTCCAACGCAACCAATTCGTTGACCCTGGTCACCGTGATGGGCTGTAGGGGCGCCCGGCTTACCCGGGGGTGGCGGCTTTCGCCGCGCACATTCGACGCAGGTAGCGACCCATCGATGCACGTCAGCGGTCATACCTGGCCAAAAGTACCGACCCTGTAATGTGTACAGTGTCTTCCGCCCCGCCAGGTGCAGCAGCTGGCGGCCGTGTACGTCCATAACCAATTGTTGACGCAGCGACTCCGGAACTACCAGGCATCGCCGGCGCCCTGTCGGGTCCCATCGCATGAGGAGATCCTCCCATACGATGTATTCCTCCCCCCCTGCCTCTGCTGAGGCGCGTAGTGTTCGCAGTGGGGCTTCCTCCAGCTGTAGCCGTCTCTAATCGTCCAAGGTCAGCCCCAGGTCGTGGTCGGTCAGCTGGACCTCACCCTGTGCGCCCTCCGCCGTGCGTACGGGAGCGATGAACGTCCCCTCCGGCCTCGCCTCCTTGCAGCGTGCCCCGCCTGTGGTGCATGCACAAGGGCCCTGGGGTGCCAGTCGGGACAATGCGTCTGCGTTGGCATGTCTGGTCCCTTTGCGATGCACTACTTGGTACCTGTACTCCTGCAGGCGCTCTATCCATCTGGCCAGCTGGCCCGAAGGCTGGTCGATGCGGAGCGAATACTGCAAGGCCGCGTGGTCAGTGCGGACCGTAAATTTGCGACCATACAGGTAGGGTCGGAATTGCTGCACGAAGTGAACGACTGCCAGGAGTTCCCTACGTGTGACGCAGTAGCGCTGCTCTGCTGCTGAAAGCACGCGACTACCATAGGCGATAACCACCTCCCGACCTTGCTGGACTTGCGACAAAACACTGCCGATGCCCACATCGCTGGCGTCCGTGTCCAGGATAAAGGAGAGGCCAAAATCCGGAAAGGCCAATGGTGGTGCATCTGTCAGACGTGAGCGCAGCTGCTGGAATACCTCTTCCTCCAGAGGGCCCCAATAAAACCTCTGGTTCTTCGCCGTCAACACGTGCAAGGGCTTGGCAATGGTTGCGAAGTTGGGCACAAACCGGCGGTAGTAAGAAACGAAACCCACAAACCGGCGTACCTCCGGAACCGTTGTGGGAACAGCCCAGGCCCTCACGCAGGCCGTCTTTTCTGGGTCTGTAGCCAGACTCACTGACGACGTGGCCCAAGTAGCGTATCGACGACTGCATAAGGTGGCACTTCGACGGCTTGAGCTTCAAGTTCGCGTTCCGGAACCGCAGGAATACCTGACATAATCGGTCAATGTGTTACTCGAATGATCGGCTGAAAACAATGACGTCATCCAGGTAGATGAGGCACGTTTCCCATTGGAGGCCTGCTAAGGCCAACTCCATTATGCGTTGGAACGTTGCCGGCGCAGTCTGGAGGCCCATAGGCAGGCAGTTGAACTCGAACAGGCCCTGTGGTGTCCGGAACGCTGTTTTAGGCCGGGAGTCCGCGTCTAGTGGGACCTGCCAGAACCCGGACAATAAATCCAGCGTACTGAAAAATTTTGCTCCCGCCAGTGCATCCAATGAGTCGTCGATACGTGGTAGGGGATATGCGTTGGCCAGCGTGACGGCATTGAGGCGTCGGAAGTCCACACAGAATCTCAGTGACCCATCTGACTTCTTGACTAGGACCACCGGTGCCCCCCAGGGACTCGAGGATGGAGAAATTATGTCGGCCCGCAGCATCTTCTGCACCGCTTGTTGAATGTGCCCTTTTTCCATTGGGCTCATTCTATATGTGTTTTGGCGCAGGGGTGCGGCATCTCCCGTGTTGATGTGGTGCTGAGACAGATTTGTGCGCCCTAGGTCGAACGGTCCCCGGCTGAACACGTCCGAGAACTCCTGCAATAACGAGTGCAGCTGCTGTTTCTGGTCGGGCGGCAATCCCGGCTCAGGCCCCGCCAGCTGGTCCATCCACGATTCGGCCCCTCTGTCCTCGGACTGGCTGATGCTGCCTACAAGCTCGGGCTCTGTCCCTGGGGCTCCTAGTGACAAGGGACTAACGTGGGCCAGAACTGTTCCCTCCTGCACCGTCGCTGTTTTATCGGAGGTGTTCAGCACCTGAATGAACAGATGCTGGTTCCTCTGTACAATAGTTTCGGCTCCCACCAGCGCATGGCGATCCATGGCAGCTGACGCCGGAGACACCAGGATGGGTGAGTCTGGTCGGGCTGTCACGAGGGGGGACCGATATTGCAGCGGAACCAGCATCTGGGCTGCCGGGGGAATGGAGACAGACTTACTGACCAGAGCCTGCACGTAGGGTACACCCCAGCTGGCCCCCTCCGCCTTTAGGAAATGGAGATGCGTTCCCTGGACTTCCACCCGCCCATTGGCCAGATCGATTTTCATTGGCATCCGCCTCAGAAAGTCCGTCCCCAACAGGCAGGGTACGGGCAACGTTGCGGAGACAAGGATGGGTCCTGCTACCGAAAGCTGCCCAATCTGTATCGGGGCTTCAACCTGGCCCAGGAAGCCCATGCTGCCTCCATTTGCTGCAATGAACGTTGTCTTGACGGGGACTAAAGGTCGGATTTTATCCGGCAGCATCTCGTGCATGGTGCTCGAGATGATCGTGGCTGATGCCCCCATATCCACCAAGATACGTGCCGACACTCCCGCGATTTCACCGACCAGGACCGAGGTTCCTGACGTGGCCGCTACCACCCGCCTTGCCAGCTTCCTCCATTGTGTGGCTGAGTCCGGCCACTGACCAGGCGGCGTCTCGTTATCCTGTGGTGCATGGTGAAATGATGGGGGATGTGAATGGACCGAAGATGGGGTTCCTCCCTTTGGAGTGCGTTGCAGCACGGTGAGCGCACCCTTGTTACATAGTGTGGGCTTACCCCTGGGTTGCGGGCTGGGCTCTCTATGTGGTGCAAATTGCCCCCCCTTGGTGACGTAGGATGGGCCCCCCTTGTGGTGTGGGGGGGCCCCCTGGGGGGGCCCCCCCCTTGTAGGGGGCGGTGGGGACTGGAGGGTGGGCCTTCCCGTGAGCCCCTCCCTTCTCCCCTCCCTTTCCTTTGTCACCGGGGCGTGGTCCCCCTGGTTCCGTCTCGCTCTGCCGCAAAGCGGTGGCGAGGCGGGCCGTGGAACTGCTCCAGGGCGCAATGTCAATCGTGTGGGCTGCCTCCGCCCCCAGGCCGTTGCCCCTGGCAACTCGCCGGCGTCGCAGGTAACTGGCGATGTCACGCCCGCCGGCGACGTCACGCCCGCCGGCGACGTCACACCCGCCGGCGACGTCACGCCCGCCCGCGAAACCACGCCCGCCCGCGACGTCACGCCCGCCCGCGAAACCCCGCCCGCCCGCGACGTCACGCCCGCCCACGACGCCACGCCCGGCATCGACGTTACTGCCGGCCGCGACGTCACTTCCGCCCGCGACGTCACCTCCGCCCGCGACGTCACATCCGCCCGCGACGTCACCTCCGCCCGCGACGTCACCTCCGCCCGCGACGTCACCTCCGCCCGCGACGTCCCTCCCGGCCTCGGCGCGACTCCCGGCGCGGTCCCCGGCCTCGGCACGATCCCCGACGCGGTCCCCGGCCCCGGCGCAATTCCCAGCGCGATCCACGGCCCCGGCGCAATTCCCGGCGCGATCCGCGACACCACTTTCGGCCGCGACGTCACTTCCGGATGCAACGTCACGTCCGTTCGCGACGCCACTCCGGGTCGCGATGCCACTTCTGGTCGCGACGCGACCACAGGCCCCGGCGCTATCCCCGGCGCGATCCCCTTCCCCCAACCAGGACAGTGGGGACCGGGAAACGACACCACCGGCGCCCACCCCGAGTAGACTCCCGGTAAGTTCGCGGCGTCGGAATTGTAATTGCTCGGCCCGACCGAGAGGCCGGGCGGGACGGCGTCACTCGCCTGGATCCTGTCGGCGTTCGGCCCCGGCGGGTTCCAGGTGACGTTGGCGGCCTCCGGCTCCGTGCGGCACCCCCTCGCCACATGCCCCTCTCGACCACAATGGTGGCAGACCCACGGGGCGTTCCGTCGGGGGGGCTCGGCGCGATGTTGTAGAGGCGGCTGCCAGCGACGCGGCGGCTGGTCGCTCTGCTGGTCCCTCTGCTCCGCCAGTCCCCGGATCGCCGCGTACACCTCCCGCAGCGATGGCTCCGTCTCAGACGTCGGCGGTCCGTTCCCAGCTGCCCCACAGGCAGCCTGTGGCGATGGTGCAGGTTCGGCGGTTGGTGTCGCTGGACCCAGTAGCGCCGCGGCAACGGCTCGGCTGTTCCCCCCCGCCGCGCCAGCCACCGGGCCCACGGGTGGCGCCCGGCCCATGACCTGCTCGTGGGCTTGGATGGTCCGGGCAGCCCACAGCGAGGTGCGTTCCTCCGGCGTCACCATGGGCATTACAACGCCGGCGCGGCAAGCGTAGGCGATGAGGTGCTCGACCACGAGGTCCTCGAGCGCTTCTTCAGCCAGGCGAGGGAAAGCTCTCCTCGCCAACACGAGACAAGATGCAGTGACTGTTGTTTTGTGGAGATTTGGCTTGAGCCTCCGTTTCCAGAAATATTCCCGCATGGTGTTTAGGTCTTTGTTCAGAGTGCATTCGATATCGTTGAAAGTGGCTGCTTGCATTTCCAGGGCAAGGTCATCTACATATAAACATTTGCGTAACCTGGTTTGCGGCATGTCACTGTAGACATTGAAGAGCATTTGCACAAGTACTGAACCTTGTGGCAATCCATTGATGAAACGGGGTGAGCTGGGTTTGTCACACATATAGACACACAGTCACCTATTGCTCAGTATCGTCCATATCAGACATTGTTTGGAGGCAGAAAATGGTCCTTGCGACCTTCAACATCAAGCCCCTAATCAAGACTGTGTCATAGGCCGATGACAAGTCTAAAAAAGCTGCGCTGGTCTTGGATTTCTTCTGGAACCCGGCCTCAAATGTATGCCGCAAGGGCCAAAACTTGGTCACAGCAGCTGCGTCCAGGCTGGAATCCTGCTTACGGACTCGATGAGGGGAGCTATTCTCAGGAGGATGATGCATTCCAGGAGTTTATAGGTAATGCAAAGGAGTGATATCGGCTTATAACTTCCCGGGTCATCGGTTGGCTTGCCTGGTTTGGATATGGCATTGTTATCACCTCCTGCCAGGCTTTTGGGATACATCTGGTTTTCATGCTTTTTGTATTCAGTTTCTCCAGGCATTGGAGTCCAATGACACAGCCCAATAACACAACTCAATAACACAGCCCAAAAACATAGCCCAAGTGGTAAAACTCGCGCCTCACAACATGAAGTTTTATTCCCAACTCGGACGCCGTTTGGTGTGAAGTTGCCATTCTCTCCCCCTGTTCTGCATGTGTTTCCTCTGGTTTTTCCAGTTTCATCATATAGCTAAAACAACATCTCACAATATAACTGGTATTGGCTAAAACATCCCATTACTGAAAGGTTACCTGCAAATTACTCAATTGGGGATTACACAGCAGCAGCAACATCGCCCCCTACAGTACTGCGAAAACCTGGCAGGACCCTCCTGACAAGAGACTCCTACCTGGGAGAGTGAGTGGGGTCCACGTCCAGACATGGTGGGGGCTACCCGATTAGTGTGGGAATTCTAACGCTCTACGCTTATCTGTTGTATGGAGTCCAGAACCCATGCTCTTGGACAAAATCAGAATCTTTTTTGAGATTGGAGAAGAAACCTGGTGAGCGTTGAGGCTATTTTTCACAGATGTCCACTAGGGCTGGGTGTCAGAAAGTTACAACAACAAACAATACACACAAAGATAGGAATGCAAAATAGACAAATGGGAATCAAGTCACTGTAATAAATATGAGTAAAAATTACACAAGTATATTAATTCATGGAAATTTGTCAACACTAAATGCAAGCTTGGGCAAGGCAGCAAAACAACAACAGTCCCAAGACAGTCCCTCAAATTAAAATGTAACTATCGATACACTGGTTAAGATGAAAGTTACAAATCACATTAGCAAATTTAGCTGTCCACACATGCTCTCTCTCCCATTCATAACACATTTTATTTTTAATAAAAAAAAACGCATGCACTATGAATCCTTGCAATTACATTGAGAGAGGTAGATAAAAAGAGGAATATAAGTGTAGTGACCCCGACACGTTCACACTCTACTCAGAGCCTTCATTCAGACACAACAATATATCTAGGCCCGGGCTTCATTCTTGGTGCTTGAACTTCGTTCAACCGCCCCCTCCACTTGTGCTATCCCCTTCTATATCCCCCGAGCAACCTTTCTGGAAGCTTTGCCCACCTCATGTCATTCAGGTAATCCTCGTCCTCTTCCAACGGTTGTCAACAGTCACCCTTACAGTTAACCCTCGTTTCCCACCTTTTATGTTTGAATCTCTCCTCCAATCCCTTGGAATCTCATCTCCTGACCAATCGATTTTCAGGTCGCCCTGCACCAATCAGAGGCCTTGATTGACTTCCTAAATGCCTGGTTACACGTGTGTTTATGTCAGGTAGGTCTATTGCCTCGGTCATTACACAATGATCAGAGAACGTGCACGGGTTCAATACAGTGCAATGCATGATTTAAAGAAGTGTTCTTCATTAAATCTTGACTTAAAGCTTTCGTGACTGCAGGAATTAATATTCTTTGGGCCTTTCGGTAAAGTCACGTAGATAGGTTTAAAGAAAATAACAAAAAACTACGACATTTCGATCGCAACACAAGCGGTCGTCATCAGAATAGGGAAAAAATAGCTCTTTTTTTTCTTTGAACCTATCTACTAAAGGCCGACCGAAACTGAATTTCTTGTTTCGTCCAAAACCGAAACCAGACCGAAAGTAAAACATTGACTTTGGGCCGAAACCGAAGCCAAAACCGAAAGTTTAACTACACTTTCGGCCGAAACCGAAAGTTTAACTACACTTTCGACCGAAACAGAAAGATATATAACCGAAGTTACCGAACACCAAGATTTATGAAATATGTCATGATGCAATGCTACTTTAATATAAAAGAAATCTAGAACTAATCATTCAGAGCCTGCAGTAAGAGTCGGTAAATATCAAATCTTTAGGTGTTACTTACTTAGTAATTATATCCAAACAAACGAATGTTGTAGTTAAAAAACAACAGCTTTTCCACATTCTCACTGCATGTTTTGACATTCTTCACGGTGATTAACTGCTCTGTTTATTAAATTTAATTTTCTACTTCACTCAGATTCGTAATTTCGTTATCACTAATTCGCTACGGAACTATTAAATAACTGAATATCAATATTGTCATACTTCGAATCTAGGTATCAACACGCGTGTAGACTGAAGCGAACGCAACACATAAGCCAAGGTGGGCAGGCAGCTGAGAACAGACAACAGAGGCACTTTGTTGTCGTCCCGCCAAAGAGACTCCACCCACGGATGGAGATGCAGGCTGCCGTCTGTTGACCGGTCGTATATATATTAGCAGACCATGGTTGCGGCTGTAACCTCGCTCCCAAGCTGCTGCTGCTGACGTGTGTGTGTGTTTGCAGCCTATGCCGAGCGCCGACTGACCGGCCGATAGGCAGAGTGAAAGACGTAGCACTCAGTGGCGGCTCCTGCAAAATCTCTCAGGGGGGGCAAATGTCTGGATGATTGATAAGGATAAGGTCCACCCATGCAATGGATAAATTAACAGCTTAAGCATGTAAAGGCAACTTCACTTCTTTAATATTAATGAAAAATAAAGTGACTCTTACAATACATCTTGTTTGTTTCTATACTCACTATTAATACAATCCACTCAAGTTTATTTTATTAAAGATTCCACAAGGTGGCGACAAATTATATTGTTGGATGAAACGTGCTTACGTATGATGACGTAAGCACGTTAGTGCGAGCCCTCCCGGAAGCCATAGAGAATGCATTGCAGCGCTCCCCGTTCGAAAAAAAACATCTTTGAATGTAAGTCTATGGGGCCACTCGGGGCGATTCTCAGCCGGAGTGAAATCGCCCAAAAAGAGGCGGTACTCCACAGAACGTGACATGATGCTGATTGGACTAAATCCAGAGGCACAGTGACGGCTAGCGTGACTCTGTGGTTGAATGACATTGGTGGTGCGTCGCCCAATCGCCCTAATGAAGAAACCGTCCCTGGTAGCACTAGCGTTATATTCTAAACATAGATCTTCGGTTGACGACCGAAAGTCAATATCAGTTTCATCCGAAACCAGACCGATAGTAAAAAATTGACTTTCGGCCGAAACCTAAAGTAAACCGAAAGTAAAAATGTACTTTCGGCCGAAACCGAAAATATGCCAAAAGAGGCCATTTGCCAAACCAAAACCGAATTTCGGTCGGCCTCTACTATTTACGTGACTTTACCGAAAGACCAAAAGAATGTTCTTCATTAGTTTTCATAGGAGGCCACATTTGCCGATAAGACATCATTTTGAGGGCTGCCACACCGCCTGCAAGGGATATTTTCACATTTGTGTAATATCGGGGGCCACACATCAGGGGACGCACTAAATGCCACCAGGGGCCAACAGTGGCCCACGGCCCTTGCAATGTAGAACACTGATTTAAACTATTAAGAGAAGTGGGTTTGGACAGGGCACGCCATCCGGGAGTGGCAGCCAAGCAACGAAACGGAACGTGTCCACCAGGTGATGGAGCGATTAAATCAGCTCATTGTCAAACCCAATTAACCTAAGATGTCCATCTAGTTGCCTCTTAATCCTCTCTAGAACAAGAATTGGCAGGGCCGTCTATGGGGTGGGGTGCAGGACCCGGGGGAAACTCCGGTGTGTGGGCCCCCAAACCAAACCGGAAGTATTACATCTGACAGTGTGACGTCAAAGCGTGCCCCCCTCCCCCCAAAACATGGGGCCCGGGGCAAATGTACGCCTAGGGACGGCTCTGAGAATAGGAATAGGTGACAAAGCCTTTGCCATTGTACCAACGTTTTGGAACCTCGTTTCCTCCCTTTAGCATTGTACATCTTCCTTCCAAAACATATCCTGATGCAGAAGAAAGGTGATGGATACAACTGCTTTTGCAAAATATGATTTCTAATTTTGACTCTTACCCGTGTACAACCGATAGTTACATTTTAATATGCTATTTTATTAAGGGAATGTTAGTTGTCTTGTTGTGGTCTGAGATTTCTGTTTTTGCTGCATTTTCATAAGCTTGCATGTAGTGTTGACAAATCGGCAGGAATGTACGTAATTTGTACTTCCAGTATATGCTTCATTATATTTACTTATTGTAAATTGTTTACCTCTTCTCCATTTTACACTCCTATCGTGGTTTGTTCTAACTTTCTGACCCCCGTGCCCCTACTGGGCATCTGTGAAAAAGAGCTTCGAAGCTCATCGGATTCCTCCAGTCTAAATCATAAAGATTCTGATTCTGAAATCAGCTCGTGTGCTGGGTGGATTGCTGCATCGCGCCGGACCTGTGTCCTGTTTTGAGTGATTTTGCACCTCTGATTAGCACCGTTAGCTGTGTACGGTGTGAAAGAAGTTCAACATACAGTACATAGCCATCGGACGTAGACAGTCACCGCGTCGCGTGCTTTCGGTTGTGCTTCCGCGGCTGTCTGGAACGCTCTTCCTTTCGATATTAGAAAGCCACTAGAGCAATGCACTTTTAAGTCATTCAGATTGAAAACTAATTTATTTAGTATTGTTTTGTTTAGTTTGGTTGTCCTCCCCCACAGGCGTCCGATTAGCGTGGTTGTTTATGTACGGTGGGAAGGAAGTTCAACGTTCGAGCGAGCGAAACCTTTTTTGCGTCTCGCGTCCCCCGCAAATGGCCCACTAGGACGGCGGTGAGTCAAGAGGCCGTCAGTGTTAAATATGCGCAAGGTCGCGAGTTCAAATCCTGATGGCGGGGTTCGAGGGTTGACTCAGCCCATCACCCCCTCCGGGGTCGATAAAATGAATACATTGCAGTCCACTACCAATTCGGGTTGGAAGTCAGCCGGTGGTTGTCCCCTACGGATGGACCCGCCCCGGTCCGCGATCGGGAACGTGGAATTTCCACCACTGGCTCTCTGCAAGGCTGTACACAGGAGATGATGAGCAACGAACTCTTTGATGCTCATTTGAGCGGGACATCGCTGTCGCTCTGACTGCTGCTGTTCCTAGAGGCAAGGAACAGCAGCACGGGGGTAAAGGGGATAGGGAGGGGTAGTAATGTCACGCACTACTTCGCGTGAGGGGTTAGGGGTCGAAGTGAGGGCGCGTCCGCGGAGGGATCGGCGTGCTGCTACTGCTGGAAGGGGCGGTGAGGCGGCTTGCGGAGGGGTTTCTCGCGGAGCTGAGTGACCCGCCCCCCACCCATCCCAGGCGCTCGTTCCGCCTTAAACAACAACAGCAGCAGCGATCTTTCGCGACGGTACCAAGAATTATAACAATAATACCAATTATAATCAACAGTTACACACAGCCTACAGGGTCCCATTGGTGAAGGTAGAGGCGAGGAACGAGGCGTGGGCCGCGCGCGGAGCGACACGGGCTGAGTGAGGTGGTGGCGCGGGCTTCCTGCTGCAGGTGAGGGCCTCCTGGACACTCCACTGCTGGATGGTTCACGGTGTTATCGTGACTACGACAACGACTACTATTACTCCTTCACAGTCACCTCCTCGATGGTGTCTCCACAGCTGGATTATAGCTACAGTATTACCATTATCACCACCATAAACCACCATTATCCATCGTGATCACCACCATCATCTCAATTGCATCTACAGTACAATGTTGAAATATAACCATCTCCACTATTGGATTATAATGCAGGTATTTATCTCTGTTCGTAGTCATATATTACATCTCTTGCTGGATTACAACCATGGCCATCTCTCGTTTCTCCACTGGATTCATAGCCATCATCTTCAATATATCTCCACTGCTGTATTATTACTGTCATTCTGATATCCACTGCTGGATTATAGCCACCATATCGATCTTTTACAGAATCTCCACTGCTGGAGTATAATCACCTGTTCGTCAACATATGGTATTGATGACCATAATGCATTACATATTCGCGCCTGTCATGATAGTAATGATTTATAATCCATCGTGTCACTAATCTAGTGAAGATTGTAATATGTTGTCAGCACGCTATAATAGCATGGATACAGGACAGCAGTAACAGCGAAGGATAAAGAGAGACAGCCGTGTGGGAGCACATGCGGCCGTGGTTATGGATGACAATACATATGCCCCACGTAATCATGAGGACACTTTAACCATAATGTTACCAGAATATATCTATTACAGTGTTAAACTTGTAATGACTAGACAGGTAAGAGATGAGGAATAGAGATAATGGTTATCCAGCAGTGGAAATGTCAGAGAGGTAACGATGTGTGTCATCCATCAGAGGAGATTCAGAAGAGATGATCGTGGAGATATAATTGTGATGTCATCATCCAGCAGTGGAGATAGTTGTGGGTATCATCCAGCAGTGGAGAGACAGCACTCATATGAGGACGTCCCTGTGGGGTTCATGGGGCTGTGGTCATGTCAGAATCAGAATATTTAGACTCGAGAAATCCGATGGATTATGAAGCTCTTTCACAGATGTACAGTAAAATGGATGTAGTACAATGGATATGCCTCATGTCACAATAATCCACCGAATAAAATCATAATTGCATACGTATAATACTGCGCATGTCGCAATACTATAATAACATGTGTGCTGATGAGGTAACATTGCGGAGTTATATAGCCTCGATTGCTGCACACAGGCACCGTAATACAGTCATCGCTGTTTTGCATGAGCTCATGTTTTACACCGTGTGCACTCCCCGCTCTGACACATGGTTTAGAAACACCATGGGCGTTAACAAAAGGCAGACCAACAACTTAAACGTGCGCAAAGAAGCATGGGGAGATGGATGCACACCTTGGAATTACATTGAGAGACAGAACGAGGAACTCGTGGATGAGAAAACACACACGCAGTTTAATGACATAATTCATACAATGAGGGGGGGGGACCTAGGTGAGGATACGTCGCTTGAAGGGATGATGAAAAGGAATTCTGAAGTGGATCAGTGCGAAGAAAGAGCAGAAAGAAGATGAGGTGACCTGCAGTGTAGTGGTGAGTGGGTCGGTGTGTTGTGAGCTGAAGTGTGGTAAGCGTGTGAGTGTGTTGTTGTGAGCTGAAGTGTGGTGGGTGAGTGTATTGTGAGCTGAATTGTGATGAGTGGGCGAGTCTGTTGTTTTGACCTGCATTGTGGTGATTGTAGACTATTGCTGAGACAAAACGGTAAGTTTTGTGGGAGACCGATTTCTCAAAATGGGTGGAGAAATTAATGCGTGAAGTTCACAGGAAGAGTAACCGTGGTGGTAGTAGCAATAGAAGAGTGATAAGGAGGCAACTGACTGCCGGTGAGTGACAGGAGCTCATCAGTGCTGGATCATCCATCACCTTGACTGCTTTACATTGAACTTTATACAGTAGAGCGCAGTGAGGTATAATTTGGGGGTGCTGCATCCTGAATATTTCAATTGCCATTTTCATCTCCTTCCATATTTTCTCCTCCTGCTCACCATGTGGTTTTAGTTGATGTCTCTTCACCTTGCCCCCCCCACCCCCCGATTGCAATGGACTGCCCATTACAATGTTAGTACTGTACTCTATTTAAATAATGATTTCCATTCAATCATGTTGCTTCCATGGGGATTTGAAGCCGTTGCTTGTAACCAGTCTAAATCTCTGCACATCTTGATCTATATTGTTGATGTTAATTAGATTCGTCTTCTCTTTGAATTTATATCTTAATTTTTTTGCTTTAAATATTCAGTCTAAGGCAACTGCAAGATTATTCTTCTTCAGGTTCAACACATTCCTGAGACTCAGGATTATTTGCTTGTCAGTACACACTCGTGCATTCATTCAATCAATCACCAAGCCATGTTTGTAAACAACATGGAGACAAATTAATAACAAAAAAACACACGTTACATTGATTAATTATAAACAATCTGACAACATACATTCAGCGTAGAAACTCCGCTTTTACCCACTTCCTGTCTAACGCCCTCTTGAGCTCACCTAGATTCCTGCCCAGCAAAGGTCCACCTTCCCTGGCTTGGTCGCTAGGCCTTAGGGCATAGGCGGTGCAGTGTGGGTGGCAGTATGGGGAGGGTGGGCCAGCAGGGAGCGAATGAATGGGCTGGGATGGGCTCTGCAGTCCATGGGAATGTAGCTGGGTACAGTTGTGAGTGAAGGTTGGCTCTGGCAAAGACCCAGCTCAGATCCAAGTAGTGGAGTTGGATTTTCGTGTGGATTTTCTCTGGGTTCTTCGCACCACATTTAGAAACATGCATTTAGATTATTTAGATTATGTGGCTGCTATACATTTCCACATACACCACTTCGTTGAGCTATCATTTGTAGCCAGGTTTCTTCTGAAAAATAGCTGTATAGCTCAGTTGGCCTTACCTGGTAAAATAAAAACATGTTTTAATTTAGTTAATTTGTGGGAAACACACTGTACTAATTCACAGGAGGCAAAGTTACTTGATTAGGATTATTTATGTGGCCTCTTGTCTGTCTTGAGCCATGCACAAGAAGAAAGACAGGAAGCTAGAGCAATTTTAGTTTTAAATTAATGTTATTTATGCGTGTTTACCCAGAAAAGCCTTATTTGGTCTCAAGACTTTCAGGAGGGTTATGTAAAGTTTTTACTGAGGGGGGCAATTTCGCTGCTGTGTGTAATCTCTGTCGACTAATTAGCAAATATTTTCATCATTGGGATGATTTGCCCAATGAAAGTTAAATTAACTTAATACATAGATTTTCGTAGCCAATACAATGAGCCGTATTTGTTTATGGGTCAGTCCACGTATTAGTTTTATGCCAAAATGTTTATCATCAACCTTCCACCACCCGACAAGATTGTCACGTTTACAGAGATATAATTTATACTTAGCAATGTATTTATCAAATTATAACCAGTAAAGCTCACCTGAGGCACGAGTTACATCGCATGGTATTATTTAGCTATGGAAGGAAACTGGCGAATATTGAGGAAACCCATGCAGAACAGGAGGAGCACATCAAAACGCCATGCACAATGGCGGCTGGGTTGGGAGTTGAACCCAGGGACTTCTTGATGTGAGGCACAAGCGTTACCAATGCACCAGCCATCCTGGTGTGGGAGGATCATAGCAATCATAATCGAGGATCATAATGCATAGAGCCAGCCCGTGACATCCCCCAGGATTGAGAGAAATCGATGTTAATGTTAAAGGCTCTGACAAACAATAACACTTGAGCACCTGTCAGATTTATTGGGGTCATCATTTAATGGCCAAGGCTTGGAACTATCGTACACAATACCGTATTGATTACATGTTTCATGGAGCGTCAAATACAAAGGTAATTCCAAATCAGAGCATACTGACCAGCACAGAGTGAGATGTATGATGCACAGTTGCATGTGCGTGGGTCTGCGTGTGATGTTGTTGGCCTGTAAAATATACAACACTTTACGTAAAGTAGACGGAGCAGCCTCTCTTGAGCAACATTACCCTCAGAAAAAAACGTACAGTGCCCTGCACGACATTCCATGCATTACACCTACACTTACACCCTGCACCACACCCTGCTGCCTACACAATATCAGATTCAGCAGTCTGGCACATTGTTGGACAATAATAGCATTGTACATGAAGAAAGGTACATAATGTAGGGTATCGCATGAAGAGATGCAAGATGATTTTAACTTTACAATATCCCCTTGTGCATTGCACCATGATAGGGATTGCTATTGCTTTGGATGTAAGAACCAAGTCAGCTGTTCAGGATAGATTTCATCTTCATTATATTTTTGCTTGTTAACCCAGGAAAGCCTCAAGACCCTTTTCCAGAAGGGTCCTACCAAGTATTTTGCAGGAGTGGGGAAACGTTGCTATGTCTATTCCCAATTTAGTAATGTGTGGGTAATTTTTCAGCATTTGATTTGGAATGTTTGGCCAATACCACTTACAGTGTGTGGGGATCACAGAGGAAACTAATGCAGAATAGGAGGAGAACATACAAACTCTGCACAGAAAGGTGCCTAAGTTGGAAAGTGAACCCACTCCATTTTTATCAAGAGGCACAAGTGTTACCACTGAGCCACCCGGCCGCCCATAAGCCTGTAGTAAAGAGCACAGACTTGTTATGACCAATATATAATGGTGGAGACTGGTATGGGTTAAGTAACCTGAGAAGCACTTGCAGGGTGAGCATGGGGAATATTCACATAGAGATGGCGGCAGTGAGTTAGGCGTTGTGCTGTGGGGCGCTGATAATTATAATTAACTGGATGCTCGAGATCTGTGTGGCGTGGGTCCTCTATACACGTCTGCAACACCATGTTATTATGGTAGAAGGGAGGTCACCCGCCGTGATGGTGAATGTTAACTCCCTCGCCTGGCATACAGGAGGTTGTGGGTTCGATTCTTACCCTGACGCCTGTATATTTGTAGTTTGCATGTTCTCCCTGTGGTCGCATGGATTTTTCTCCGGGTCCTCTGGGTTTTTCCTCCACATTTACAAACATGCGTTTAGAGTATTTGGTTGCTATAAATTTTCACACTATAAGAAACTTAGTTGCATTATCATTTTTGGCTAGGTCGCTTCTGAAAAAGAGCTATGTAGCTCATTGGGCCTTACCTGGTAGAATAAAAAATAGTTCATAGTTTAAATAGCTTCAAGAAGGGCTTATATTCAACTCCCAACTCAGGTGCCTTTCTGCGTGGGGTTTGTATGTACTCCCCCTGATCTGCATGGGTTTTCTCTAGGTTTTTCAGTTTCCTCCCATAGCTTACAATATAAGATTTAAAAAAATGAAACTGGTATTGGCCAAACATCCCACTGCAAAAACTTGGCAAAATCCTCCTGAAAAAGTCTTGACACTAAGTTATTCTTTTCTGGGTAAACAAGCATAATAATAATCATCCATAATTTAAGCTTTTGATATTCCATTGTGTAAGTCCCAAATGGGCTGTCATTTGTCTCTGTTTTTCAGCACCTAGGCTGCACAGACTGGCACGTGTATGACTGTATGATGGAGAAGTCACAATATTCTGAAGATGTGATTAGTAATTCCCCATTCATTAAATGACGAGTGGAACATTGGACTACATTTAATGATTGTCTGCCTGTACTGGTCAACCTCCACTGCAGACTGTCTTTGTCTGGTGACACGTTTATTTTGTTATTTACGCTGGCTTACCCAAAAAAGCAAGGACATTTTCAGGAGCAGGGTCGTGTCTGGTTTTCACAGTAGGGGCCAATATTGCTGGTGTATGTAATCCCAATGAAGTAATTTGCAGGTAATATTTCAACATTAGGATATTTGGCCAATACTAGGTCCAAATTGTAGAGGTTTATTTAATCTTTGGGAGGATACTGAAGGACCCAGAGGAACCCCATGCAGAACAGAGAGAGAACATACAAACCTCACGTAGAAAGGTGCCCGAGTTAGGAATCGAATACAGCCCCTTCTTGCTGTAAGGCACAAGTATTATCATTGTGCCACCCTGCTACCCAAAATATGGTTTTGCAGTGTGTGTGTGTTTTTTTGAAGCGGTCGTGCAGCGGCTAGCACACTTCACTATGAATCCGGCAACACAAGTTCTGTTTCCGCTCACGGTCCACACCACTGGCGATTATTTGAACCAGTCCCAGTCCTCCCCTCGGTCAATTTAGCCTCATTTGAGTACTTGGTGCGGAGACAAAGGCGTGATGCTGTCCACCAACCCCCTTGTGTGCTGTTCTGGCCTTTATAGGTGCAACTCGCAAACAGCACTTGCCCCAACAGTCTGTGAAGGCTAAATGGGGGATCTCTGTTTTTGGTCCAACACAAATTCACAGTGGCATAGTGGTAAATGCAATTCACTATGAACCCGGTGACTTGAGTTTGATTCCTGGTCACAGCCAACATGAGTGGCTAATTATATCTAAACCTGTCCCGAGCTTTCCCGATGTCTTTAGAGTACCTGGTGCAGTGTGTAGATGTCCGTGCTTTCATACATGTACATAATTTCACGTGATTTTGTGTATCTGAACTTTCAGGTGGACTTCACTTTTGCGCCAAGAGAAAAGTATACGTTGGTTCTGAGCAGTACCGACCACAACGCCTAAGAGACCATGGCTAGCCAAGGTAACGTGTACATTAATTTCCCTCTTGAATTAAAGCAAAGGTTTAATGTTCATCCTCTCATGCGTGCGTTGTAAGTGTGTATACTTAAGAGTAAGTTTTTTATTATTTGGCCATCAGGGTGATGCAATGGTAATACTTCCATCACAGCAAGAATCATCTGGGTTCTATTCCTGACTTGGGTGCCTATCTCTTTGGAGTTTGTATGTTCGCTATCTCCCTGCTCTGCATGAGTTTTCCTATGGGTTTTCTGATTTCCTCCCATAGCTAAAAACAAACGTACAATGTTTACTGGTATTGGCTGAAAATCCCAATGCTGCAAAATCATCTGCATGTTACTCACTTGGTATTACACACAAAAGCAACCTCGTCTCCTACTTGAAAACTGGCACGATCCCCCCTGAAGAAGATTCCCAATGCTCAATGAGTCTTTCCTTGGTATTCAAGCACAACAATAATAATAATAGGAGGCTTAGGGGTGACACGGTGGCAAGATTTTATATACCTCGCTGTTATGCAGGAGGTCGTGGTTTCAATCCCTCTCTCCCCTTGGTCGCGTGAATTTTTCTCCGGGTCCTCCGTTTTTCTCCGGTTTTTCCCTCCATTTAAAAACATGCGTTTAGAAGATTTAGCTGCTATACATTTCCACATGATAAGCCGCTTGATTGACTTATCATTTGTGGCCAGGTCGCTTCTAAAAAATAGTTATGTCGCTCAGTGGGCCTTATTTGGTAAAATAAAAATTGTAGTAATTGTACTGTCTTCAGAGCGCTTGGCTGGCACCACGTATATGCTGTGTTTGAATCTGGGTAGCTGTCCGCACGTTAACGAGGTTATCAATTGCAGCGAGTTGTCGTTTGATGCTTGCTGCTGGCTATTTATATCTGGATAATTGACGTAGTCTGAAATGGCGGAAAATGTTTATTGTGCTAAAAGAGTGACAAAAAAGGAGATGTAAAAATATGTAATGCCAGAATCTCAAGGCTTGAAATATCAACCATGAATATATACCATTTAGTGTTTACGCCATTCCTACAGTGCAAGGCTATCATCGTAGTTTAACAGTCGGGGGGGTGTAGTGCCACTTTAGTAATTTGCAGTGTAATTTTTCAGATTTGACCATGACGCTGGCACACAATGGCCTACACTTTTCCAACCACACAACGTGTATTTCACGGTCAATACACCTGCAATTTTAAGCAGGGTGGCCTGCGAGTTTCGAACCACGAACCACTACAACAAGCGGTGAGCGCAACCTCATTGGGCTCTGTCGCCACCCTAGGAAAATTCACAACTGGGGAATGTGATCGGGATAGAAATCGGCGGCAGGAATTTGACGCTGCACAGCAGACTAAAGAACGCATCACAATGCAGAATGTTTGCAGCTGTTTTGCGGAGAGCTTAAATTTCTTGGTGTGAAACTTTTCCCATGGCATCAATTTAAAAATAACTTTTTTTTTCAAAAGAGATTTTAATGCAAATAAGTCAGTTTCCCACAGTCCTGATCAGTAGGAGACGTATAGAACTGGGATTTAGGTTCATGACGAGCACAGTTCTCGCTTGCTCGCTCGCTCTCTATGAGAGGGAAACAACTCTTGAGGTGCGAGGAACCACAGACGAGCGGGAAGGCAGCGGCCAGGAGGTGAGCCGGTGCAAACAATTGCCCAAGCTCTGCCGTCCTCTATATATTATCAGCTAATTAATTAGTGTTTATATATATATGGGAGGAAACCGGAGCACCTGCAGAAAACCCACGCGTGCGAAGGGGCAATGCTTTCCATGCAGATGCAACAGATGGAGGTTGCTCCACATTTTCTTCTACCACCATCTCTTGAAAGCCAGGGTATGGTATTATGATGCCCACAGGAAGGGAGTTTCACTGCCAATGCTCTCAGTGCTGGATTACAGGTGTGTGCCGCCATCGCATGGCAATGTCAGATGTCTTAGAATCCAACACAAGCCATTTGACGTGTATGGACTCGGAGATTGCACTGGTTTTAGTCTGGCCGTTACTGGACTTTGATGCCATAAAAGTGTTTGCTGAAGCAGAAACAACATCTTTTTTCTCAGCATTTCCTTGTTTGCAAAAGGGTGAAGTGGCTTAACAATCAGGTGAAATAACTGTGGGCGGCAGGGTGGCGCAGTGTCAACACTCATGCCTCAAAGTAAGAAATTCTGGGTTAGAATTCCGACTCGGGTGGATTTCTGTGTGGAGTTTTGTTCTGCATGGGTTTCCTCTGAGTTTTCCGGTTTCCTCCCATAGCTAACACTGCACACAATGTAACTGGTATGACCAGAACATCCGGATCCCGACCCTGATGCCTGTGTATTTGGAATTTGCATGTTCTCTCTGTCGTCGCTATGATTATTCTGCGGGTTCTCAAGTTTTTCCCTCCACTATTATAAACATGCGTTTAGATTATTTGGCTGCTATTAATTTCCATATGATAAGCCACTTCATTGAGCTAATATTTGTGGCCAGGTCACTTCTGAAAAATACCTATATAGCTCATTGGGTCTTACCTGGTGAAATAAAAATTGGTAATAAAAATAGTTAATAGTAGAAAAAGTCTTGAGACTCGGCAAGGCATTCCTGAGTAAACAAGGCTAATCATTATTTAATAATAGCAAAAAATAAGTGAAATAGACACCTTTAGATCTTTAAAGTTCTCTGTCCATTTGATCAAAGGGCATTTTGCTTGTATTTTTTTTATTTCAAATGGCACTTACCTAAATCCCCTTAGTCTCTAACTGCACAGACAAGTTATACGGTTCATGATGATCTGACCAAATATGTATCGTTAAGACCCTCCACCACCTGTTGTGTACAAGCATTTAACAACGTTCAAATTATTGTTTTAGCTCACCGGTAAGTTAAAGAACGATTCTATCTACAAATGTCTGCATTTAGATATGGGACGTGTCATTTTAAACTGCGTCACACATCTTCAGAATAGGGTTCATAAAGTCGGACTAAAAATGCAGGGGAGGTCAGGATGTCCAATTCATTATCGGTTTAGATGAATGCATCTTTGACCAAAACACCCGAATTGCACCCAGTCTCATCAGATTTGGAAAGGAAGTTCTATTCCAGCTAGGTGATCGCCATGCATGAATGAAACAGGTGTTATATGCTGCTTGTGGGGCTACATTGTCAGCAGAGCACAGTGCAGCAAAATCCTTTGTTTTGCTACACTTTGCTCCAACATATATGTTCCCCACCATCGCCAACTTGCACTGACCAGCATGGTGAAGTATGAGGCCCTCAGCCAGCAGTGGACTGACACGTGGTGTTGTGTGTGTCGGAGTTATGAAATTTTGATGAAAATTAATGAAAATTAATAATTTTCCGAAAAATGCGCAAATCGCATTAATTATGTTAATGTGTGTATTAATATGCATAAATTATGATAATGCATGTGATTATATGCATACATTATGATAATCACGGAGATATTTTATGCGGATGCTTGCGATGATGTTAGTGTGTGCAGTTATGATAATTTGGCTCAGCTTCGTCTATCCAGAGTTGTCAATCAGGATAACACGATTATCATCGATTAAATATTTACCGATTGTCCTAGCGTGTGTTATGATATTTAAGGTCACAGTTTCAGATCTCATCACAGGTACAGCTCTTATGGATAAGAGAGTTTTGCATGGACTTGGAAAGAAGCACTCGAACAGTTGGTGTGAAGCAATTTTATTCTAACAAGCATGTGACATTCTATCATGCAGGTCAAACATGCGTCAATAATTCATGAATAACCAAACCCCTATGCATTTGCGATATCATGCGTTCGATTAATATGAATAACTAAAATTGTTATGCAATTAGGAGACTATGTGTTTGACTAAAATGAATGAATAACTCAAAACTCTTATGCATTTAACGAACTGAATGACTAAAAAACCCTCCTAACAACCAGGCATCTCATTAGTTCATTTTTGTATCGATCACAATCGGCGACTGGTCGAGTTTGAAAACAAGCATGACACACTTCATTTTGCGGTAATAAAAATCACTTATTATACCCAAGAGGCGAAAGTATATGTCAATAGATTCATCGGCAAGTGTGAAATCCTTTTAACGGAAGGTTGGAGTCAATGGTTGGTGAGGCGTGTTGCGGGAGAGCGAATTTGGCTCGGTTTTAATTAATTCTTCCGCGAGACTCTAAGACAAAGGAAACTGGTTTGACAAGATTTCCTCTGTGTTTCCTTGAGTCTGTGTGTGGGAAGCGATACGACCTCTCTGCTGTCTGTGCGAGCGTCAGCTGACACTTTCTCCGCTGTGAGGTGAGCGGCGGCGCTCGTCCAGAAGGCTTTGACTCTTTTCCTCCACGGCGGGATGACGAGTCGGTTTTGGTTGATGCGGGTCGATCTGGGTGTCGCTCGGTGGCGCTCGCTTGGCGCTCGCTTGGCGCAAGGTGGCGCAAGGTGGCGCAAGGTGGCGCAAGGTGGCGCAAGGTGGCGCAAGGTGGCGCTCGTTCAGCGATCTCCGCCTTTCCTGCGGGTTGTTCGCTGGTCGTCACTCTGACGAGGAGCGATGCTTCGTTCGTGGCAGGGTGGACGTTGGCGTCTTTGTTGGCTTCACTCGCAGCTCTGCGACTCAGGGTAGCGATTCTTCTCAGTTGGTGCAGACCTCGGCTTGTAGCGGCGCGTCGCTACCTCGCGAACCTCGTCCTGCTGGATGACGAAAACTTCTTCGTTGTCGGCGTTGAGATGAGATGGGGCCCGTGGCCCGGACGATGTGGTGGGGCCAGAGGCCCTGACGATCTGAGTTGGGGCCCGTGGCCCGGATGATCTGCCCTGGCGACGAGATGGGGCTCAGAGCCCTGGCGATATTTTTTGGATGGATTTTCCTTCGGTTTATATTGAGAAAATCCCCTCAGTTTCCCGAGTTGTTCAAAGTCTGTCATAAAACCTTCCTGTGGGTGGGACCATCTGCATCCGTGTGTGTCGTGTGCGTGTCCGTCCGTGTGCTTCGCGTGCGTGTTTGTCCGTGTGTTTATTAGCTTTGAAGACACAGCTGTGTGTCGTTCTGGAAGGGGGGGGGGGTGGGGCCTCGTGACGGCGCCACCGAAGTTATCCATCAGACCGATGATTCGCGTCGAGTTATATATATATAAAAGAAATATTCGAATCCATGTTTTTGTTACTGAATAATATTTGTCGCGAAAACCTACGCGTTAAGCGAGCTTAATTATTCCCTCCCTTGTGGGATCATATCTTTTGTCTCACACAGCTTAAGTTGTTTTGGTTTGGAAGTTGAAATGCGACTTATTTCCATTATGCCCCAGTTATGCCGAAACCGTGTTCCCGATGTTTCATCGTGACCCGATCTCTCATGGAAATGTTATTTCCTTGCGTGTGCAATTTTTGCTGTCCGTGTTGTGGGAAGACAAAGACGGTTGTTTCCACGGTGGAAGCACCCGGCGCATGCGCTCATTTATTTATTTCCGAGAGCGTGTTAATTTCCTTTGTTAAGAATATAATTATATATTCCTCCGTGGTGCCCGGCCCTGCAAGGCTGTTTCTGAGAGGGTGTCATTCCAACCCCCCGCCTGCCATTCCCCCCTCCCTTGTTCCTCCTGTGTGAAATTCGGGGAGTTTTTATGATCTTGATTACCCTTCTTTCATGCCCTCTTTCCTTTGAAATGAGGTGTGCGCACATCTGTGGGAGTGTGGGGGCGTGTCCGTTCTCACGTTGCCCGTGTCTATTAAAAAAACGATATTTTATATGTTGGCAGAATAATTCTAAAAAAAATTTAACAAATA
Organism: Lampetra planeri; assembly: GCF_965212315.1. Taxonomy (NCBI): domain Eukaryota; kingdom Metazoa; phylum Chordata; class Hyperoartia; order Petromyzontiformes; family Petromyzontidae; genus Lampetra; species Lampetra planeri. The sequence continues at coordinate 23,109,872 of NC_136108.1, read as the reverse complement.
ATATTTAAAAAAAATAAAAAGGGGGCGTATACACAACAGTCCGCCCGTTTGAAAATTATCAGGGGTCGATTTGGCCAGTGGCGAATTTTCAAACAAAGTAATGCCCCCTTTTTATGTCATACATCCCATCAGCCGCCCTTACTCTCGGCGGTTATTTCTTATGACGCGCGTGCACGTATTACAATCTTAACCTGGTTACATCTGAAATAAGCAAAGAAAATAAACAACACGTTAAACATCGATATTGCGTTACATCGGTTCTCATACATCATAACTCCGACGAATTTCCTTTTTTGTTTTTGCTCAACAGGGTTACATTTGAATTAAGCAAAGCAAATTACAACACGTTAAACATCGATATTGCGTTACATCGGTTCTCATACATCATAACTCCGACGAATTTCCTTTTTTGTTTTTGCTCAACAGGGTTACATTTGAATTAAGCAAAGAAAATTACAACACGTTAAACATCGATATTGCGTTACATCGGTTCTCATACATCATAACTCCGACGAATATTCATTTTTGTTTTTGTTAAATCCTGGGAAACGCTAGGTAGCGGTTTCGAACGCATTTATGCGTCACCTTCCTCATGTTGCCTGGTTTACCACTTATCACTTTGATAATTCGATTACGGTTTTCGGGTTCGTCTTTGTAGTTTCCTTTCTCACTCTCTCGCGTCGTGATAGTGTGTGGTGAAAAATTGTGCTGCACATACCCAGAATTCGCGCACACGACCCACTTTGACACTTGGTTCGTGGCGTTCTCTCTCTCTGCGATTACATGCACATTTGCCGAGTCAGTGTGTCGATTTACTCCTGTGCCTCGTAATGTTGCCCTTTTTGTTTTTACGAGTGTGTTAGATTCCAACACCATTCCCGATATGTCATGAACATTCGTCTCCATTTTAGCACTCCGATCCACATAAATTTTGGTTTCCCTTGAATATTTTTCATTCAAAGGCTCACGCCTGCGCTCCTCAGGGCGTGTCTCTGTGTGCTCTCTTTGTCTCTGCTGTCTGTTATCTACTGTCCGATCACGCCTCAATGCAACCCTGTCCCTGTATTCGATCCACGCGTCATTTACAAGAGCACTGCTCGTGTTTTTGCCCGCCCTGTCACTTGCAGCCTGCTTGTATTTCCCATTGAGCTCGGGGTTTAACAAAACCTCGGCGAGTGGTTCATCCTGTATTTGGACCGCATTCTGTGTTATTCCTCTATTCCCTCCTGGTATAGCCGGTGGAGGAATTGGTCGGAATTGGATCGATTGTGTTTGACCTCCCATCCTGCGATTCTCCTGAATGTTCGCATCCATACCTCCGCGGTCTGTGTAACACCTTCCCGCTAGGTGGTTATCTCGCCATCTTAGTGTGCAACTTTGGCCTCGTGTGTGTCGTGGCATGGGGTGTTGGTATGGTTCTGTTTTGAACCTCCCCCTCCTGCGATTCCTCTGAATGTTCGGCTTTGTGCCGCTCTCATTCTCGTGCCAACCTCTCTCTGGGTTATTTTGCCATGTGTGCGTGCGCCCTTGCTCCGTCCTGCATTGTGGGACTGCTCGGTGATTTTTATTCCTCTCTGAGAGGCTGGGTTCCTTATCCCTCTCCCTGTGTTCTGGATCCGAATTACGATTCTTAGCTCTGTATAACCATGCCATGTACGCCTTGCTCTCTATGCGGCGTAAGGATGCGGTTTCTGGATTCAAAACCATTCTCACCCTTTCTGTAATCTCTGGGCTCAAGGATTCGAAAAACATAATTTTGAACATTTTATCTCCTTCGTGGTATTGATTCACATCGCCTGCGTAATACGCTCTTTTAAATTGTACGAGGTAGTCACGTGGATCTTGGTCCATGCCCTGGGTCATCGATTTTACAGCATAAAACCCCTCAGTGAGTCGAATATTCTCCAAACTTCCGAATCACTGCCAGGCTCAGTTGTTTAAAATCATTTCTAACCTTGTGTGGTAGTGACTTTACCCATGGAATAGATTCTTTCTGTAAGCTCCGTTTCAACAAACTCGCTTTTTCATCCCGTCTTCTCAGCCCTCTAATCATTGCCTCCTCTTCTACTGTTGCGATATGTGTGTGTATATCCATAGTCTGATTGTGTGGGTCAAAATCGGGAATTCTGACTAGAGCCTTGTCCATCAATTTAAGGGTTTTACTGTTGAATAAGTATTCCAAAAGTTGATCGCCGACAGCGTCATCATCAAACAAGTTATCATCAGGCAATCTGTCACTTTTATCTGTGCTGTGTCGCTTGTGTTTAAGTGGCGTGTATTTTTTGTGTGCGCGCCCAATGCTGTGTCGCTCGTGTTGCCATTTCCCTTCAGTTTTTGCCTCTGCCCTTAGTGGAGCATGTCCAGTCGACTTTACTTTAACATTTTGCCTCCCTCTATCTGTGAAGTCAGTCTCACATGTTTATGTTTGCATATGTATCTCTCCCTCCCTTCTCTCGAATTGTGAGGGTTTCCCTTTGTCAAGGATTTTTTGTTCGATATCCATTATTTTTTCCCGATCAGTCCCTGGACTCTGTCCACGTACCCAAGAGTGTGATTTACTGTTACTTCCATATTTATTCTGTGGATCAACGTCTGTGAGTTTCGCTGTTGTCGCGAGCACTGATTTCTCCTCCCTTACGATGGTGTGAGGACATTTTTCCTCGTTTATTAGAGACGATTTCTCTCCTGTTTCCTTTCCGAATTTTCCTTCATTCCACAATCCCTGTCTGTATGCCTGTGTGAAAAGGAATGAGTCCTGTCCTGCCTTTCCTGTAGTTTTTGCATCGTGTTCGCCTTCGTTACATTTTATCCAGTCAATTAGTTTCCCCCGAGGTGTGTTCGTGTTATCGATACAGCTCCCTTCCCATATGTCTCTCTGACTGTACTGCTTTGTAACAGATTGGTCGGTACGTTTTAATACGAGCTCCCCGTATCCCGTAACCCATTCAAAAATTATTCTTAATCCTAGCATCTTAGGTATGGCAAGAGTTACTTTGACAATTCCTTTTAGAGTGCATATAAAACAATTATCTCACAGAGTGTAGTCAGTTTGACTCGAGCTATTGTTATTTTCCGATTCAGAGTGCGTACCTCTAACACCATTTATCACAGGATGCAATCGGTTTGATACGATATTATCTTAATTCCACTGTCTCTGTTTCAACCTGCTATTCTGGGTTTTAACCTTAGAGGGCGTTTTTTTTTTTACGCCCGTTTACAATCACAATGCAATGTTTGGTCACGATATTCTGGTTAACACGAAGTGATTCATTCCATCATCCATGCAAAAACACTGTCTGTGAGAGATCCCGGACGACGCCACCCATTATGTTGTGTGTGTCGGAGTTATGAAATTTTGATGAAAATTAATGAAAATTAATAATTTTCCGAAAAATGCGCAAATCACATTAATTATGTTAATGTGTGTATTAATATGCATAACTTATGATAATGCATGTGATTATATGCATACATTATGATAATCACGGAGATATTTTATGCGGATGCTTGCGATGATGTTAGTGTGTGCAGTTATGATAATTTGGCTCAGCTTCGTCTATCCAGAGTTGTCAATCAGGATAACACGATTATCATCGATTAAATATTTACCGATTATCCTAGCGTGTGTTATGATATTTAAGGTCACAGTTTCAGATCTCATCACAGGTACAGCTCTTATGGATAAGAGAGTTTTGCATGGACTTGGAAAGAAGCACTCGAACAGTTGGTGTGAAGCAATTTTATTCTAACAAGCATGTGACATTCTATCATGCAGGTCAAACATGCGTCAATAATTCATGAATAACCAAACCCCTATGCATTTGCGATATCATGCGTTCGATTAATATGAATAACTAAAATTCTTATGCAATTACGAGACTATGCGTTTGACTAAAATGAATGAATAACTCAAAACTCTTATGCATTTAACGAACTGAATGACTAAAAAACCCTCCTAACAACCAGGCATCTCATTAGTTCATTTTTGTATCGATCACAATCGGCGACTGGCCGAGTTTGAAAACAAGCATGACACACTTCATTTTGCGGTAATAAAAATCACTTATTATACCCAAGAGGCGAAAGTATATGTCAATAGATTCATCAGCAAGTGTGAAATCCTTTTAACGGAAGGTTGGAGTCAATGGTGGGTGAGGCGTGTTGCGGGAGAGCGAATTTGGCTCGGTTTTAATTAATTCTTCCGCGAGACTCTAAGATAAAGGAAACTGGTTTGACAAGATTTCCTCTGTGTTTCCTTGAGTCTGTGTGTGGGAAGCGATACGACCTCTCTGCTGTCTGTGCGAGCGTCAGCTGACACTTTCTCCGCTGTGAGGTGAGCGGCGGCGCTCGTCCAGAAGGCTTTGACTCTTTTCCTCCACGGCGGGATGACGAGTCGGTTTTGGTTGATGCGGGTCGATCTGGGTGTCGCTCGTTGTCGTTCGGTGGCGCGCGGTGGCGCTCGCTTGGCGCTCGCTTGGCGCAAGGTGGCGCAAGGTGGCGCAAGGTGGCGCTCGTTCAGCGATCTCCGCCTTTCCTGCGGGTTGTTCGCTGGTCGTCACTCTGACGAGGAGCGATGCTTCGTTCGTGGCAGGGTGGACGTTGGCGTCTTTGTTGGCTTCACTCGCAGCTCTGCGACTCAGGGTAGCGATTCTTCTCAGTTGGTGCAGACCTCGGCTTGTAGCGGCGCGTCGCTACCTCGCGAACCTTGTCCTGCTGGATGACGAAAACTTCTTCGTTGTCGGCGTTGAGATGAGATGGGGCCCGTGGCCCGGACGATGTGGTGGGGCCAGAGGCCCTGACGATCTGAGTTGGGGCCCGTGGCCCGGATGATCTGCCCTGGCGACGAGATGGGGCTCAGAGCCCTGGCGATATTTTTTGGATGGATTTTCCTTCGGTTTATATTGAGAAAATCCCCTCAGTTTCCAGAGTTGTTCAAAGTCTGTCAATAAACCTTCCTGTGGGTGGGACCATCTGCATCCGTGTGTGTGTGTGTCGTGTGCGTGTCCGTCCGTGTGCTTCGCGTGCGTGTTTGTCTGTGTGTTTATTAGCTTTGAAGACACAGCTGTGTGTCGTTCTGGAAGGGGGGGGGGTGGGGCCTCGTGACGGCGCCACCGAAGTTATCCATCAGACCGATGATTCGCGTCGAGTTATATATATATAAAAGAAATATTCGAATCCATGTTTTTGTTACTGAATAATATTTGTCGCGAAAACCTACGCGTTAAGCGAGCTTAATTATTCCCTCCCTTGTGGGATCATATCTTTTGTCTCACACAGCTTAAGTTGTTTTGGTTTGGAAGTTGAAATGCGACTTATTTCCATTATGCCCCAGTTATGCCGAAACCGTGTTCCCGATGTTTCATCGTGACCCGATCTCTCATGGAAATGTTATTTCCTTGCGTGTGCAATTTTTGCTGTCCGTGTTGTGGGAAGACAAAGACGGTTGTTTCCACGGTGGAAGCACCCGGCGCATGCGCTCATTTATTTATTTCCGAGAGCGTGTTAATTTCCTTTGTTAAGAATATAATTATATATTCCTCCGTGGTGCCCGGCCCTGCAAGGCTGTTTCCGAGAGGGTGTCATTCCAACCCCTCGCCTGCCATTCCCCCCTCCCTTGTTCCTCCTGTGTGAAATTCGGGGAGTTTTTATGATCTTGATTACCCTTCTTTCATGCCCTCTTTCCTTTGAAATGAGGTGTGCGCACATCTGTGGGAGTGTGGGGGCGTGTCCGTTCTCACGTTGCCCCGTGTCTATTAAAAAAACGATATTTTATATGTTGGCAGAATAATTCTAAAAAAAAATTAACAAATAATATTTAAAAAAAATAAAAAGGGGGCGTATACACAACAGTGGGCTGTACGTGTATACAGCCGGACGCAATTTAAGTTTCCATTCATTGTTGGTTGTGCTATATCAACTGCCAGATGAAGGCTGCCCCAAGGCAATGCCATCCCTCAGTCTCGTGATGAATCAATTTAGCTCTTGCACGTGGCCCTGTTTCCCCATGAGTGCATTCCATCCTTTAGCTACGATTCCGATGCCAGTCTCGATGCGCAGGTGTCGTTCATTCTGTGTGAGTGTCATGCCCCAAGCCCACGTTTTCTTAACAATCCATGCGGTGCCCGTAACCTGCCTGTGTGATACTTAATCCACGCGTTGCTCTTCCCGTTTCTCTGTGTAATTCTCAATGTGTAATTCTCCGTGCTGATTTTGCACGATTTCCAACTTTTGTTCTATTTATTTTCTTCTTGAAGAAAATAAAAGCTGACTTTTGAAAATCTAAGCGGGAGAGGTGAGGGCTTGGTATTGTCACTTGCAGCTGACTTCATGGAGCTGGACATGCAGCTGGAACCTGACCGCAAGGTGCAGGTCACCCAGTGGCAGCAGCAGTCCTATCTGGACTCGGGCATCCAGTCCGGGGTGAACACCACGGCGCCATCGCTCAGCGGCAAGGGCAACCCCGAGGATGGAGAGGAAACGCGCGTCGTCTATGAGTGGGAACGGACCTTCAACGCGAACCTGTCGCGAGACCACACCCCGGGTATGCGCCACTTTCGACTTGGCTTTCTTGTTTCATTTGGATATATGAATTGAGTGCACAAAGGAACCTTATGGCAGGACCCCGGGGTCCCATAAGCCCCCGACTCTCACATAAACTGCGTTGCGACGTTATTTTATTTCTGTTGAAGGCGAACGATACGGCAATCTATTCATCTCGAAAAGCTCTACACGATGCGCTAAGAAAAGTTTAATAGTTTAGCTTTTTCTGCGCATTCATCCTCGCTGCACTTGGACGACATGACAGAATTATCCGTGTCAGGTGGGTCACGGTGTTTATGTGCGCGGTGGGACGTAGTTGCCAAAAATACATTAAGTAATTACGATTTTGACTTCCGTTTATTCGGGACCCTGGGGTCCCGCCAAAAGGTTCAAAGGCCCTTAGGCTCGCACAAAGTCCCGTAGGCCCACACAGAAGAAGCCAATAGGCCCACACAGAAGAAGCCCATAGGCCCACACAGAAGAAGCCCGTAGGCTCACGCAGGCCCCATAGGCTCACACGGTTGCTACAGGCCCACAGAGACTATAGGATTACAGTGTTCATGATGGGATCCACTTGCTCAAAATTTGCATTCATTTGACATGACACAGCAGCAAAATGACACACAGCACCGTGGTGGCAATGTTAACTCCCTCGACTGGTATGCAGGAGTTCGTGGGTTCGATCCCGACCCTGATGCCTGTTTATTGGGAGTTTGCATGTTCACTCCGTGGTCACATGGCTTTTTCTCCAAGTCCTTTGGTTTTTTCTTCCACATTTATAATCGACATGTGTTTAGAGTATTTGGCTGCTATAAATGTCCACATGATGAGCCACTTCATTGAGCTATCATTTGTGGCTAGGTCACTTCTGAGAAATAACTGTATAGCTCAGTGGGCCTTTGCTGGTGAAAAAAAAAAAGTTTACTTGAGGAACATCGCCCCCTACTGTTAAAAATTGGCAAAATTGGAACAATCCTTCCCCCATCTAAAACCAGGCTGACTCCAACCCCTAATACTACAGCTATCACCCCTATCACTACCCCTATCATTACCCTGTCACTACCCCAGCCCCTCTTTCACCTCTCCCGCCCATCCTGTCACCATAACTATTCAACCACTTTGAATAACTCATATTCTTTATTTTAACCACTATCACTTTAAGATGTTTTTTTGTTCATGTTTTTTGTTTGTTGCGGTTGCACCCGATTCAAGAGCCGAATGGCTCACAGGGTTATACCTAATAAATGAACTTGAACTTGAAATCATCTTATGCACAATTTTTTAATTGTTGTAAAGCGCCTTGGACGAAGGCGCTATATACATATAGGTAAGATTAGATAACGGTGCACGTTCCGGGTTATCGCAGTGACGCGTTCTGCGTTGCGCGAAAAGTGTTCCCCGGACGGACGAACCAACCGTGTTACAGCAAAAACGCGTGATATGCGCACCGCGCATTAAGCGGGGACTTGGTATGTATGTAAGTTGAACTTTTGTCCATGCACACCGTGGAGTGCCACGGTGGTGAGATGTTTCCATAGTGATTTTTGCTATTCACAACAGATGTCAGCACCAATCTGCCTGTTGTACCACTCAGAGCAATAATCTTGGCATGGATATCCCAAACCTAAATATTTGTTTTCTTTTGTAATTCTCAGAGCTGGAATTTAGCCAAATAAAATGTATAGCCAAACTATAACGATGTTATTCATTGTACGGTCGTTGAGTGACCAGGCTAAGATGTTATCTCCCTCGCCTGGTATGCACGCGACTGTGGGTTCAATCCCGACCCTGACGTCATTATATTTGGAGTTTGCGTGTCTCTCTCCCCATGGTTGCGTGGATATTTTTTTCTGAGTTCTCTGGTTTTTACCTCCACACGTAGAATTGGCTTGCGTTTAGAGAATTTGGCTGCTATACATTTCCACATGAGCCACTTCGTTGAGCTATATAGCTCAGTGGGCCTTGGTAAAATAAAAATAGTTGAGTTTTATTTTGATTTTAAGCTTCCGTGACTGCAGGGATTCATATTCTTGGTTCTTTCAGTAAAGTCACGTAGAAGGGAAATAATAAAATAATAGAAATATAAAACAATAAAAATTATCACGACGTTTCGACTGCAACACAAGCAATCATCATCAGGTGTGAAATCCACAGCAATAAAATTTGATGATTTCTTGTGTGCAATCGAAACGTGAGAATTGTTATTGTTTTATATTAGTATTATTTTATTATTTCCCTTCTACGTGACTTTACCGAAAGAACCAAGAATATATCTTCTTGGTTCTTTCGGTAAAGTCACGTAGAAGGGAAGTAATAAAATAATAAAAATAAAACATAATAAAATGAAATAATTCTCACGACGTTTCGGCTACAACGCAAGCAGCCGTCTTCAGGTGAAGAATGAGACACTACCAAGCTAGGAGTTTATATATAAACTGGGTTGGAGGTGGAAGAGCGCCTTAACAAAAAGAATGTGCATATGAAGAGGAATTTAGCATATTTATGGTCATGGAAAATGCGTAGGAGGTGGGCGGGGGGGTTTCAAAGTCATATTATGCCCATGCATTATGCAGGATCAGCAGCACCAAGGGGGGGTGCAGGGAGTAGCATTAACAAAGGAAAGGAATGTTAATGATATGTAGCTGCAGTTACTAAACAACCACGTAGAAAACTAAAGTATAAACTACATAAAAAACTAAAGTATAAACTGCATAGCACCATCAGTATACTTACTATACTCTACAATAAGCTGAGTTACTAACAGCAAGTAATACATTACAATTCTACGTCGTAAAAATTATATAATATGCTTCTATCTAAACTTCATTCTCTTACATCAGACGAGCATATACCGTACTATATACTGCCATAGATAAACCCAACATTAAATGATATACTGTATTGCTATAAACCACCCTATACCCTATACATTTCAACATAACACTATGTATTATTCTACCCACCCTAATGTGTATCGAAATGGTTTATTACGTCCTTCCAATGATTGCTAAGCCAGAATCCATCTTCTCGGTTAAAATTGTCTCTGTGTTTGTATATGTGGATCGCCTCATGAACGAATCTCTCATGATAGCCAGATGGCTTGCAGAGAACCTCTGTCTTGGAGAAGTCAATGTCATGTGAGCCCACTGAGTTGTAACAATGATCTGCCACGGCTGAGGTGTTTGTCCTACCGTGTTTCAGGTCAGCTTTATGTTCACGGATGCGGTCCGTGACATGTCGTTTGGTTTCCCCAATGTAACTGCTACCACAGAGGCAACTTAGTTTGTAGACACCACATCTTTTACAGACGGTACCAGATCACGGATTTTATGTACTGTGTTGAATCGGACCTGGATCTTGTGTTTAATCAGGATTTTGGAGATCTTTTTTGTGACCCCAGCAATGTAGGGTAAGGTGATGGTCTTGAAAGGCTCCTCAACAGGATCCTTCTTGATGGTTGGAGTGATGGCTTTGCGGATTGTGTAGTCGGAGTAACCATTAGCCTTAAGAGCTTGGCGTACTTGTTTGAGTTCACTGAAAATGTGTTCATGGTCGGAGATGCATTGGGCTCTATGATATAGAGTCTTGATGAGGGAATTCTTCTGGGATGGATGGTGGTGGGAATCCGGTTTTAGGTATGCAACCATATGGGTAGCTTTCCTGTAGACAGAGTGGCTCATTGAACCATCAGGTCTCCTTTTGATTAGGACATCCAAAAAGGGTAGCTTGCCATCTTTTTCGACTTCCATGGTGAATCTGATGGCTGGGTGTATGGAATTGATGTGGTCGAGAAATTGGTCTAGAGCAGGCCGGCCATGTGGCCAGATGACAAAAGTGTCGTCTACGTACCTCTTCCATAAGGTCGGGCGTAGAGTGGCAGTCTGGATGGCGTCCGTCTCAAATTTCTCCATGAAGATGTTGGCTACAACCGGAGATAGGGGGGAGCCCATTGGGGTGCCCTCAATTTGCTTGAGCTAATTCAAAACGCTCATCTTTGCTGATGTTGCTAGCTGGCATCTTAGCGTTTTAATCAGCAAAGATGAGCGTTTTGAATTAGCTCAAATAAAAAAGAGGGATGACATTGTCATCCTCTCAGCCGACAAAGGCAATGCCACTGTCATCATGGACAAAATAGAATACAACAACAAAATATAAGAACTACTCAACGATGGCAGCTATACAAAAATAAAAAGAGACCCCACCAACAGCCTCGTCACTAAAACCAACAAAATCATTTCTGATTCAACCGCATTATTTGATCAGACCAAACAGTTCTCGTTGAAACCTTCTGCAGCCAGGCCACCAAGATTATACGGCTTACCAAAGATACATAAAGAAGATACACCTCTTCGTCCCATTGTCTCTACTATCAACTCCCCCACCTATAAATTGGCTCGTTTTTTGTCTGAAATCCTACGGCCTTTCACTGGAAAAACCACCTCTGCGGTACTAAACTCTACTGACCTGGTATCGACAATCAAGGGGATTGCCCTGTCCCCAGATGACCTGCTTGTCAGTTTTGATGTGGTTTCCTTATTCACCAAGGTTCCTGTACCTGACACCATCGCAATCATTGAAGACTTGGTTCATCAAGGACTGAATGCTGGGGTACCCCCCCTGGTGGGACACTGCTTAACCAATACATACTTCACCTGGAATGAAACTTTCTACAAGCAAATTGAGGGCACCCTAATGGGCTCCCCCCTATCTCCGGTTGTAGCCAACATCTTCATGGAGAAATTTGAGACGGACGCCATCCAGACTGCCACTCTACGCCCGACCTTATGGAAGAGGTACGTAGACGACACTTTTGTCATCTGGCCACATGGCCGGCCTGCTCTAGACCAATTTCTCGACCACATCAATTCCATACACCCAGCCATCAGATTCACCATGGAAGTCGAAAAAGATGGCAAGCTACCCTTTTTGGATGTCCTAATCAAAAGGAGACCTGATGGTTCAATGAGCCACTCTGTCTACAGGTAAGCTACCCATACGGATGCATACCTAAAACCGGATTCCCACCACCATCCATCCCAGAAGAATTCCCTCATCAAGACTCTATATCATAGAGCCCAATGCATCTCCGACCATGAACACATTTCCAGTGAACTCAAACACGTACGCCAAGCTCTTAAGGCTAATGGTTACTCCGACTACACAATCCGCAAAGCCATCACTCCAACCATCAAGAAGGATCCTGTTGAGGAGCCTTTCAAGACCATCACCTTACCCTACATTGCTGGGGTCACAAAAAAGATCTCCAAAATCCTGATTAAACACAAGATCCAGGTCCGATTCAACACAGTACATAAAATCCGTGATCTGGTACCGTCTGTAAAAGATGTGGTTCCAGACATACAGTACCCTGGTGTCTACAAACTAAGTTGCCTCTGTGGTAGCAGTTACATTGGGGAAACCAAACGACATGTCTCGGACCGCATCCGTGAACATAAAGCTGACCTGAAACACGGTAGGACAAACACCTCAGCCGTGGCAGATCATTGTTACAACTCAGTGGGCTCACATGACATTGACTTCTCCAAGACAGAGGTTCTCTGCAAGCCATCTGGCTATCATGAGAGATTCGTTCATGAGGCGATCCACATATACAAACACAGAGACAATTTTAACCGAGAAGATGGATTCTGGCTTAGCAATCATTGGAAGGACGTAATAAACCATTTCGATACACATTAGGGTGGGTAGAATAATACATAGTGTTATGTTGAAATGTATAGGGTATAGGGTGGTTTATAGCAATACAGTATATAATTTAATGTTGGGTTTATCTATGGCAGTATATAGTACGGTATATGCTCGTCTGATGTAAGAGAATGAAGTTTAGATGGAAGCATATTATATAATTTTTACGACGTAGAATTGTAATGTATTACTTGCTGTTAGTAACTCAGCTTATTGTAGAGTATAGTAAGTATACTGATGGTGCTATGCAGTTTATACTTTAGTTTTTTATGTAGTTTATACTTTAGTTTTCTACGTGGTTGTTTAGTAACTGCAGCTACATATCATTAACATTCCTTTCCTTTGTTAATGCTACTCCCTGCACCCCCCCCTTGGTGCTGCTGATCCTGCATAATGCATGGGCATAATATGACTTTGAAACCCCCCCGCCCACCTCCTACGCATTTTCCATGACCATAAATATGCTAAATTCCTCTTCATATGCACATTCTTTGTGTTAAGGCGCTCTTCCACCTCCAACCCAGTTTATATATAAACTCCTAGCTTGGTAGTGTCTCATTCTTCACCTGAAGACGGCTGCTTGCGTTGTAGCCGAAACGTCGTGAGAATTATTTCATTTTATTATGTTTTATTTTTATTATTTTATTACTTCCCTTCTACGTGACTTTACCGAAAGAACCAAGAAGATGAATCCCTGCAGTCACGAAAGCTTTAAATCGAAACCAAGAAGATACTTTAGTTTTAGTTTAACTTCTTTCGCACCGTACGTAGCCAACTGCTAACCGGTTGCCGCAAGGATAAAACTCATCCCCACAACGGGTGGGTGAGTGGTGGCATGACGGTCCTTATGCCGCCGACTTATCCGTGCCCACAGACGCCGAGAGCCACTTTGCGTCGACGCGCGCCCAGCGCATCCGAGCGGCCATGTTCCCAGAGACGCTGGAGGAGGGCGCGCAGGTGCCGGCCACGCAGTTCGATGCCGAGCAGCCGACCAATGTGCAGCGCCTGGCTGAGCCGTCGCAGATGCTGAAGCAGGCCGTGGTGAACCTCATCAACTACCAGGACGACGCCGAGGTGGCGACGCGCGCCATCCCCGAGCTTACTAAGCTGCTCAATGATGATGACCCGGTGCGTGGGTGACTAGGCAATGTGGCAACCTCCACACGTGCACAGACTCATTACACGCACACACACACAGACTACACACACGTAGACTCCCTACAGACATATAATTCCTACACACATAGACTACACGCACAGGCTCCATATACTCACACAGGCTCCATACACTTAAACAGGGTCCATACACTCACACAGGCTTCTTACATACACCGTGACTAAATTGTAATGACACCCAGGAACATCATTCCTCCTGTGAAACTACTACAGACTCTATCTGAAACATAGCGCCTTCCTTCGTGATAGCCTTTCACTGTTGGAATGGTGCAAATACTATATATACTCAATTTTGAACATTATAACTCTGTGTCCCAACCGAGCTGTGCTCATCTGCCGCGGGTGCGTGTGCGCGCCGCAGGTCGTGATGGGTAACGCCGCCATGATGGTGCATCAGCTGTCGAAGAAGGAGGCGGCTCGCCACGCCATCATGGATTCCCCCCAGATGGTGGCGGCATTGGTGCGCGCTGCCCAGAACACCAACGACATGGAGACGGCTCGCTGTGCTGCCGGGGCCCTCCACAACCTGTCGCACCACCGCCAGGGACTGCTGGCCATCTTCAAGTCAGGAGGCATCCCAGCCCTCGTGAAGCTGCTCAGGTGCAGCCCGGCGGCGAACGCAAAACGCGCAAGGGGCAGCCGATTTAACAAACAGCGTCGTGCAGCCTCTGACGAACGGGAGATTGATGGAGAAGTTTAGGTCCACAGTTCAAGTGTCTTCTGAAGTCGAGATGGTCTTCCAGTTAAGCAGGGTGGTGGTACATCGGTAACACTTGTGCCTCCCAGCAAGAAGGGCCTGCGTTCGATTCCCAAGTCGAGTGACTTTCTGTGTTGGAATTTGCATGTTCTCCTTTCGTTCTGCAGTGTAAGTGTGCGTGTGAGCGTGGAGTTTGTATGTGCTCTCTCCGTTCTGCAGAGTGTGTGTGAGTGTGGATTTTATATGTTCTCCCCCCATTATGTGGGTGAGTGTGAAAAATTATCTGCAAATTACTCAATTGGCAATACAAAGTAGTAACATCGTCCCCTACTGTGAAAACTTGGAAGGACCGTCCTGAAAAAGAGTTAAGACTGTGAGGCTTTTGTGGGTAAACAAGCGTAGTAGTAATAATAATATAAAAAATTATGGTTTCATGATAAATCGAATAAAGGATTTGGTATGGTTGAGTTACAAATGTTAATGCCATGGACAGTTCATTAGTTCAGCAAGGGAAACCACACACAAGTGCGAAGGCAGCTTGTACCAGTGCCAACAATTGCCCAAGCTCTATGACCCTACATTGCATTGTTTGCCCTACTCCTTTCGTGGGTGTTATGCTTGTGGGAGGAAACCGGGGTATCCATAGAAAACCCTCGCATGCAAGGGTGGCTATGCTGTGTCCTCATATGGATGGAAACAGATGAAGATTAATCCATTTACTGTTCTGCCATCTCCTGGTGAGTCAGGGTATGGCAACATTTACGCCCACGGGAAGGGAGTTTCACGACACCCTTGTGATCCACCAACGCTTGCCTCCACAGTGCTGAAATACAGGTCACTTGAGTAGCTGCCACTACCGCCACCGCCCCGGCTAAAGTGAATGTGATTTTTCCCGTGCGATGGTAGCTGCCCTGTGGAGTCAGTGCTTTTCTACGCCATCACCACGCTGCACAACCTGCTGTTACATCAGGAGGGCAGCAAGATGGCCGTGCGCCTGGCAGGTGGCCTGCAGAAGATGGTGGCCCTGCTGAACAAGAACAACGTCAAGTTCCTCGCCATCACCACCGACTGCCTGCAGCTGCTGGCTTACGGCAACCAGGAGAGCAAGGTGAGCGAGCCGGGCTTGTGAAGCATCGTGTCGAAGCCGGTGCCGTGGAGATGACGTGGCCCAGCGGGAGTGTGATCGCCGTCCGTTGCAGGTCACTGCGGCACATATTGAGCGTAACATTACTACTACTACTGTGCGCCGTCTGCTTCACAGCGAACCGACGTTAAAGATCCCGTGATGTGTTCTGGCGTCATGGTCTAAAATTTGACAGATTTTAATGAAAACGCCACGGCGGCGAGATGTTATCTCTCTCGCTTGGTATACGGGACGTCGTGGGTTGAATTCCGACCTTGACGCCTGTATATTTAGAGATTGCATGTTCTCCCCGTGGTCACATGGATTTTTCTCCAGGTCTTCTGTATTTTCCCTCCATATTTAGAATCAGTATGCATTTAGAGTATTTGGCTGATATACATTTCCACATGATAAGCCACTTCATATTCTTTGGGTCTTTCGGTAAAGTTACGTAGATAGGTTCAAAGAAAATAAAAAACTACGACGTTTCGATCACAACACAAGCGATCGTCATCGGGAGGAAAAAAGATGAAAGCTGCTGAGGCAGACTGTTTTAAAGGTTTAAAATGGGTGTAGCCCAAGGTTCAGTAACGAAGTGGGCGGGGCTAGTGATGTTAATGTGAAAGATTAGCATGTTAATGTAAGATCGGAGGGCGACATTCACGGTGAGGGCGTGGAGGTGGCTATGTTAATGTGAGAGATTAGCATGTTAATGTAAGATCGCAGAGCTGCCGCCACATCGGCGCGCGAGGTAGCTGTGTTAGTGTAAGAAATTTAACCTGTTAATGTAAAATCAGAGAGCCGAAAATAACAACTAACATTGGAAGGTAGGATGGAAACATCACAGCCAGTTATGACTTAGACTGGTTAATAACGTCCTTCCAATGATTGCTCAGTTTGTACTCATCTTTGTTGATAGCCAGTGGGTTTGCCAAGTACCTTCGTCTTGGAGAAATCAATTTCGTGTGAGCCCAACGCATTAAAACAATGATCAGCCACGGTCAAGGTATTGGTCCTACCGTATTTCAGATCTGCCTTATGTTCACGAATATGGTCCGAGACATGTCGCTTAGTTTCCCTAATGTAACTACTGCCGCAGACACAGCTTAGTTTGTAGACGCCGGGGTATTACATGTCAGGGATCACATCCTTCACAGATCGGATCAGAACACAAATTTTATGTACTGTGTTAAATCGAACCTGGATCTTGTGTTTGCTTATGATTTAGGAAATATTTTTCGTGACCCCTGTTGTGTATGGCAAGGTGATTTTTTTGATTGGGTCCTCAGATGTTTCCAACGAGTTGGGGTGATAGCTTTACGGATTGTGTAGTCTGAATATCCATTCGTCTTGAGAGCTTGGAGTACGTGTTCCAGTTCACTGGCTAGGTGATGATGGTCGGAAATACAGCGAGCTCTATGGTTGTTGTTGTTGTTTTCCTCGCACTTTCTGTTTATAGGTGGCGTTGTGTCGCCACTTTGGAAGGGTTTAACCAGAGATCAATCGATTTAATTTTTGGTCCGCGTTTTGGGCAACTGAGAAAATGGGAGACGTCTTCTGGCATTGCTTGGGTGGATTCCATTTTGGTAATCGGCTAGCATGGAGCAGTAACCTGAACGGAGTTGAGCTATTTTTATGCGAATTGCCCGGGTCAGGGATTTCTCGTCGTCTGCTATGGGTGGGGGCCAACCCCCTAGCACGACATTGGGCTTGTAGGCGTTCAGGCAGTGCATGGTGGCAGTGGTGTGCAAGTGGTTCAAAATTTATTTGGTGGTGCTATTTGGTGGAAGAGCATTTAAAGTAGATTGCACGTTGGCAGAGCTGGGGCTTTGAGTAGCTTTGTGCAAGGATGCGTTGTCGAGTGGCATGAAGCCAGATATTGATCGGTGAGAAGCTTGCAGTGTTCTTGAATCGGAAGAACTTTGGTTTCTTGGTGGAGATGGTCAATGGGCGCCATAAGGTGGCATCCTGTAGTTAGGCGAAGTGCCTGGTTGTCAGAGGTTTGGAGCTTTTGGTAACCTGTAGAGGAGAGGTTTGGGTACCAAATGGGACTGGCATAATTAATGATGGGATGTCCAATGGCTTTGTAGGTTAGGAGTAAAGTCTCCTTTTGTTGACCCCAAGATGTGCCGGCTAAAGCTTGTAAGATGTTATTTCGTTTGGTAACTTTTGCATGCACGTTTCTGCCGTGTTGAGCGAAGCTAAACATGGTGTCAAAGGTTACACCTAGAATTTTGGGGGTTTTTGTTAGTGGGAGGCGTTGATTGATTATTATGACGTTGGGAGTAAGTTGGATTTATGAGGATCAGGTGTGAAAAGGGTGACTTGATTTGGATGTTGAGAGTTGAAGCGATCTATTGGCTTGAAAAGTGCTAAGCCGTTTTAGATACGAGTTGATGGAGTTTTCCATTTTGGGTATATTTTATTAGAAATGTAAACTGTGATGTCGTCGGCATAGCTGACTACTTCTACTCCGTTTGGAGGGGTTGGTAGATAGTGGAGGTAGGCGTTGAACAGCGCTGGGGATTATATGGAACCTTGGGTACTCCTGCATGAATGTTTCGTGAGGAGGATTGAATATTACGAAAGGGAGTGCGTGATTGGCGGCCCCTTAGGTAATTTATAAGCCAGCAAACAAGGCCTGATGGTAGCGTAGAACCCTGGATGATGTTGATGAGCGTGAGGTGGTTAACGGTGTCGAAAGCACCATTGGTACCTCATTTGCCAGTAAAAAATATGATAATTGGTTTTTTACCCTTTTATCTGGCAACAAAACTGACACCTTTTTTACGAGGAGTCATGTTTGCATATACCACAATACCTGCAGTCATAATGCAAACAAAAAACACAACTCTGATAATGTATGCACTGTCCTTGAAGTTGATTGGTCCACACCCGAGACGGCTTTCCTTAGAGCCTAGTCTCACATGGGTTGGACCAGATGACGCCAAAAGGCGCACAACAAGATCAAGGTAGGCGACGATAGTGTGAGATGGGGGCTTTTTCCCATTGAAACCGTTTGCAATTTGGGTGGTTGGGTTGAGAAGAGCTGTTGTTGTTGAGTGTGCAGGGCGAAAGCTATGTTGGTGAGACGATGGAGTTAATTCGGTGGTGATGATTGGAAGGATGAGGGCCTCTAAAATTTTGATTGATGAGCAAAGTAGGGAGCCTGTAGGATGTTGCTTGATTTAGGTATTTGCCGGGTTTTGGAAGTGGGATGATTGTCCATGATTTCCAGATGGCCGGAGTGCCGGTTGCACTGTAGTGAGGCATTAATGGTGGAGGTGAGAAACTTTATGCCAAGGGGGCGAGGTGTTTGAGAAGGGGCATAGCGCTGCCATCCGGGCCAATTGTGGAATAATTTTTGGCTTTTTTATAGCTAGTTTCACCTCTTCAATGGTAACTTGGGGGGCGCCGTTTAGAGGTAGTTCCTTGATTTGACGGATTATTTGACGGGCGGATTTATTAGAAGAGTGTGGGATGACTGATGAGACGTTTGTTGAAGTGGTTGGCGATGTTATTGTTGTTTGACAGATTTGTTGTTGAAATTGATTGCATAATTGGGAGGCGGTTTGGAGTGTCTGTCTAAAGCTTTGATGGTCTTCCAAAGTTTTGATGAGTTTTGGCGATGGTCAAAATATTCAACAAGCTCGTGCCAGCGTTCTGTTTTTGCTTGATTGATTCGTTTTGTGATTTCAATATTGAAGGCTGGGATTTGTGGCGATGTAGGATTTTCAGTCCTCAGAGTAGGTTCATTAGCATTGAGGCTTCTTTAGGGAGGCAGGGAAGGTGTTGCTTGTAGCAACCTGCTGGGATGGTGTGCTTGGTGGTAGTTGCGATGATGTTTCTGAAAATCTTTTCAGAGTTATGTGCAGGTGTGTGGATATGGTTGATGTTGTCGGCGAATAATGCTTCTGATTCTGAAGTAAAAAGTGTCCAGTTAGCTTTTTTAAAGTTGTAATACAAGCGGTTTAGGAGTTTGTGGAGGCTTGGCGGCATTGAGGGTCAACACAATTGGTAGGTGGTCGGATCCAAGGGCCGTAAAGACTTGCCAGTCGATTGATGAAAGCAGGTTTCTTGACGCTATTGAGATATCTGGTGAGGATGAAGGGCCAGATGACGGAACTCTGGTTTGCATCTTTTCATTAAGTACCCCATAGGGGGAGCCATTCAAGATATCGGCAATGAGGTTGCCACGTGCATCTGAAAGGGAAAAGTGCCAAAGTTTGTTGTGGGTGTTGAAATCTCCAATAACAATTGAGTCGTTGTTTGGTAAAAGTTGATTTATATTGAACTGATAGTTGCGAGGGCATGAACTGGTCGGTGGGATGTAGACATTGATTATAGTGAGTGGGCCTAGATGGGATTTGATACGGACGCTTAAGGCTTCTGTGGTGATATCAGAAGGAGGCAATGGGATTTTAATTTCTTCAAATTGAATGCTTTTATGGATGAGAAAAGCTAAACCGCCACCAGCTGTTGGTCGGTCTCGACGGAGCAAAGTTAAATTTTGATAGTTGGGCGGTCGAGAAGTTGATTTTAATTTTGTTACTTGTATGGCGGCTATATTAATGGTTAAATTTCGATTTAAAGCTTTCATGACTGCAGGGATTCATCTTCTTGGTTCTTTCGGTAAAGTCACTTAGAAGGGAAGTAATAAAATAATTAAAATAAAACATAATAAAATAATTCTCACGACGTTTCGGCCACAACGCAAGCAGCCGTCTTCAGGTGAAAACCAGGTCTGTCGAGGCGACAGCGTCTGAATGAAACAGCACCATGCTTGGAGCATATATTTAAGCTGGGTTGGAAGGGGGGGAAAGGGCGCCTTGACAAAAGAATTTGCATATCAAGAGGAATTTAGCATATTTATGGGAAATGCAGGTATGTGATTTGTACTACTTATGCCCGTGCATTATGCAGGATTAGCAGCATCAAAGGGAGGGGATTTGGGAAAAGCAGGTATGTGATTTGTACTACTTATGCCTGTGCATTATGCAGGATTAGCAGCATCAAAGGGAGGGGATAGGGGTAGCATTAATAAAGGGAAGGAGTGTTAATAGTATGTAGCTGCAGTAACTAAAACCACCACGTAAACAACTAAAGTATAAACTACATAGTATCATTAGTATACTAAATATACTTTACAATAAGCTGAGTTACTAACAGTAAGTAATACATTACAATTCTACGTCGTAAAAAATATAATATGCTTCCATCTAAACTTTATTCTCTTACATCACACGAGTCTACACCGTACTATATACTGCCATAGACAAACCCAACATTAAATTATATACTGTGTTGCTATAAACCACCCTATACCTTATACATTGTAATATTACACTATGTATTATTCTACCCACCCTAATGTATATCACACAGCTGTATATTCACTATACAATTACGATACTATATATTACTATGTACATTATATTAAGCATATCAATTTTATACTATTTGTTATTATACACTGTACCATTGACCGTCGTGTGAAAGATACTAAGAGGAAGCAACGAAATATGTCAATGGGAGAGTAGTGGTAAGGAAACTTGCAGCGGAGCAAAGAATCCATTCCCTGCGGAGAGTACAATGCCAGTGAGTGGCACGCGGTCTGAAAGTCACCGTAAACGTGAACACAATCAGTTAAGATCCGAAATGGTTTATTACGTCCTTCCATTGATTGCTAAGCCAGAATCCATCTTCTCGGTTGAAATTGTCTCTGTGTTTGTATATGTTTTATTTTTATTTTTTATTACTTCCCTTCTATGTGACTTTCTACGTGACTTTACCGAAAGAACCAAGAAGATATATTAATGGTGTTTTGTTGTAGAAAGGTGCTTAGTTCAAAAGATTTGTTGTTGATGTTTAGTTGAAGGATTTTTAGGTCGTTTTTGTTGTGGATGTTTTGTTGTGGTTGAAACGGTGGTTGCGATGGATGAGATGGTGGTGTTAGTGTGGTTGTGCAAGGTGGAGTTGTTGGAGTGTATGATGTACAATATTTGCAGAACCAGCCGGAATTTGAACTGGGGATGCGGGCTAAAGTAGTGCAGTATTTGTGGTACCAAGCTTTACAACCGTTGCATTGGATATAATTTTCAGTGACATTCTTGCCGCAACTGCCACAAGGGAAAAACGGGCCTGGATTCAATTCGACGTCCCCAGCAATAATGAGAAGCCAGCTCCAGTATGCTGGGAGGCCTGGGCTGGCTGGCGAAAAAGAGGAAAAGTGCGAGGGGTGATGTTGCCATTTGCAAGTGCTTTCGTAGTACTTGGTCTGTCCACTTCGAACAAGCGGCAACACTGGAAAGGAGCTCTATGGTGTAGAGTTTTGATGAGGGAATTCTTCTGGGATGGATGGTGGTGGGAGTCAGGTTTTAGGTAGGCATCCGTATGGGTGGCTTTCCTGTAGACGGTGTCCCATTGAGCCATCTGGTCTCTTTTCGATTAAAACATCCAAGAATGGTAACTTGCCATCCTTTTCCACCTCCATGTTGAATTTGATGGCCGGGTGTATGATATTGATGTGAATGAGGAATTCTGAGCTGGTCGGCCATGTGGCCAGATGACAAACGTGTCATCTACGTACCTCTTTCACAAAGACGGACATAGAGTAGATGCCTGGATAGCATCTGTCTCATAATTTTCCATGAAAACATTGGCTACAACTGGAGATAAAGGAGAACCCATTGGGGTACCTTCAACTTGTTTGTAAAATGTTCCATTCTAGGTGAAGTACGTGTTGGTGAGGCAGTGTCTCACTAGGGCCGGGACATCAGCATTCATTCCATTGTTGGACCAAATTTTCAATGATTGCAATGGTGTCAGGCACAGGAACTTTGGTAAACAAAGAGACTACATCAAAACTAACGAGCAAATCACCTGGAGATAGTGAGATGTCCTTAATTAACGATATCAAGTGAGCTGCGTTAAGTACAGCTGAGGTGGTCTTACCAGTGAATGGTTGTAAGATCTCGGACAGAAATCAGGCCAGTTTGTAGGTAGGTGAGTCAATTGTGGAGACGATAGGACAAAGGGGTGTACCTTCTTTATGGATTTTTGGTAAGCCATACAATCTGGTGGGTCTAGCAGCAGAGGGTTTTAAGGAAAACCGCTTGGTTGGTTCAATTAAAGATGTCAAATAAATGATGATTTTGTTGTTTTTCATAACGAGGCGGATGGTGGGATCTCTTTTAATTTTGGTAGAGCTACCATCATGAAGTAGGTCCTGAATTTCGTTATTGTATGCGGGTTTGTCCATGATGACTGTTGCATTGCCCTTGTCGGCTGAGAGGATGACGATGTTCTCTCTCTTTAACAATTGAGAAAGCTCAAAGCGCTCATCCTTACTGATGTTGCTAATAGGTGTCTTAGCATTTTTGAGGATTGCAGCGATTTCCGATCTTGCCACATCTGCAGTAATGTGTCCCAAACCCTTAAGGGCTACGTCGACCTGGGCAATGATATCATCAACTGGGATGTGTTTAGGGGTGACTGGGAAATTCAACCCTTTAGCTAGAACCGATTTTATCACTCCAACCGTCGTGAAAGAACCATCTGAGGACCCTATCAAAACCATCACCTCGCCATACATAGCAGGGGTCACCAAAAAGATTTCCAAAATCATGAGCAAACACAAGATCCAGGTTCTGATCCCATCTGTGAAGGATGTGATCCCTGACATGCAATACCCCGGCGTCTACAAACTAAGCTGTGTCTGCGGGAGTAGTTACATTGCGGAAACTAAGCGACATGTCTCGGACCGTGTTCCTGAACATAAGGCAGATCTGTAACACGGTAGGACCAATACCTCGGCCGTCGCTGATCATTGTTTTAATGCTTTGGGCTCACACGAAATTGATTTCTCCAAGACGAAGGTACTTGGCAAACCCACTGACTATCAACAAAGATTCGTTCATGAAGCCATCCATATATATATGGACACAGACACAATTTCAACCGAGAAGATGGGTACAAACTGAGCAATCATTGGAAGGACGTTATTAACCAGTTTAAGTCATAACTGGCTGTGATGTTTCCATCCTAGCTTCCGATGTTACTTGTTATTTTCGGCTCTCTGATTTTACATTAACAGGTTAAATTTCTCACACTAACACAGTCACCTCTCGCGCCGACGTGGCAGCAGCTCTGCGATCTTACATTCACATGCTAATCTCTCACATTAACATAGCCACCTCCGCGCCCTCATCGTGGATGTTGCCCTCCGATCTTACATTAACATGCTAATTTCTCACATTAACATCACTAGCCCCGCCCACTTCGTTTATGACCCTTGGGCTCTACACCCATTTTAAACCTTTAAAACAGTCTGCCTCAGCAGCTTTCCTCTTTTTTACTCCTGATGACGATCGCTTGTGTTGTGATCGAAACGTCATAGTTTTTTGTTATTTTCTTTGAACCTATCTACGTGATTTTACCGAAAGACCCAAAGAATATCAATTCCTGCAGTTACAAAAGCTTTCAGTCAAGATAAGCCACTTTGTTAAGCTATCATGTGTGGCCAGGTGACGTATGAAAAACAGCTATGTAGATTAGTGGTCTTTATCTGATCAAATAAAAATATATTTTTTACTTGGCAGGATCCTCCTTAAATTAACTCGTGAGAGTCAGAGAGGCTTTCCCGGGTAAACGAACATAGTACAAGCAGACCTCGTTTAGCACGACCCCGTAGAACGCTGATTTGTTATAGTGCTCTTTCTCCTGGCAAAATTTTTACAAAAAAAACTGAAATGAAAATATCTACACAGCACTTCCGCGTGAGAACACACGGCAGCGCCGACCAAAGAAACGTACCCCTCCGCAATATAATTATTACGATTTGTGCTCACGATTGTTTTGCTATGTAGCCACATTGGGAAAAGAAAGAAAAGAGACCAGGATAGTCTCAGGCACCACCTAAAAGAAACCTATCCACAGACATTTAGCCTGAGGGCATCACGAAGACCCGGATTGGGAGCGCAGCAGCTCCAACTTTGATCCCATTACAGTAGAATGCACTTGCGAGTACAGTACATAATACTTAGTGATGTTATCGTAAGACATTTTTACTTACGATAGAATGTTTACCATCTGTATTATTAGCACTATTACCGTTACCCCAATGAAGCCCTCATATACTGCTCATATGAAATAAATAACGCTGTCGGGAACGCATCGCCGATTTGATTAACGCTGAGCGAGCTCTGCCTGTAATAAATAAATATTCGTGACAAAGCTGTGTTTTTGGCTTTGGCTCTCAGTTGATAATCCTGGCAAGTGGGGGTCCGGCTGGGCTGGTGCACATCATGAGGACGTACACCTACGAGAAGCTGCTATGGACCACGAGTCGTGTACTCAAGGTGCTGTCCGTGTGCCCCAGCAACAAGCCCGCCATCGTCGAGGCCGGTACGCCAGCATCCCCAGCCACACCCCAACAACACCCCCGACTACACTCCCAACTACACACAAACTATGCTCTGACGACAACCCAACCACACTCCCAACCACACTCCCAACCACACTCCCAACCACACTCCCAACTACACTCCCAACTACACCCAACTCTACTTGTGTAGTCTCGCAGGTCTCTTCTTCCTTCTTCTCGAGGCTTGTGTGTGTGTGCGTGTGGCGTGCGTCACACACACCCTCAGTCGGAGACGAGGTTGTCGCAGGAGGCACCGTCTTTCCTTTATTATGTTCACACCACCAACTCCGGCTCCCTCTCTCACGACCACGCTGCCGTACATCCCGGTCCAGACACGACCACGTCCGCGTTGCACCGACGGCGTCGACCGAGACAGCCAACTACTGTTCGGCCGCGCAATGATCAGGCGAAGGCGGCGGCGACGACGACAGCGACGACGAGACGAGTCCACTCCCAGAACCGGAAGCCCGGAGCTCTCGCTCTCCACTGCTTATATTCCCCTTGGCGCGGCTTGGCTCCACCCTAGCCGTGCCTCCCTTCTCCAACCCACCAGAGGGTTCCAGGGACCTCCCCACGAGGTCTGCCGTGACCCTTGCCCCAGTTCCTCCACCCGGCCGGCACACCCGTGTATATGCTCAATAGCGTGTGCGCTAAGTGTCCACCTGCAGTTGCAGCTACTGTACAACAGTCAACGCTGTGTCACTACACTTGTCTGGATTGTTTTTCTGTTATTAATCCAGGATAGTGTTGAGAATTGTGTGTGGTAGTTGAAGCGCGAACAGTAGAATAATGTTTATAATACGTTCTGAATGTTCATAATACAGTAAGTCTTTTGGAATCTTAACATGGTGGATGCGTTTCTGCAAAGTGTCACGTTAAGCGTAAAATGTGTTAAGCGACAACCTATTCCCCGTAAATAATGTAACAAAAAAGTTTGGCAAGATACAATGTATGCAAACACAGTGAGATGGTGGGACAAATACCTGAGGTTACGTCGCCGCTTGACTGTATCTATATACTGTATCACTACCGCTCAGGCACGCAGCTCAAGCAAGTAGTTAATTGTTGACCGCTCAGAAACCGCGTTATAATGGTGCGCATTCTGCGTTAAGGGGGTGTTCCACATCTTGCGAAAAGTATTCCCTCATGGAACAACCGTGTTCTCGTGAAAACGTGTTGTGTGAACAAAGCGTGTTAAGCGAGAGCTTACCATACATTTTTAATACAACCTGTGGTGGTTTTGTTGGTAATCTCTATATATTAATGGGATATT
Organism: Lampetra planeri; assembly: GCF_965212315.1. Taxonomy (NCBI): domain Eukaryota; kingdom Metazoa; phylum Chordata; class Hyperoartia; order Petromyzontiformes; family Petromyzontidae; genus Lampetra; species Lampetra planeri. The sequence continues at coordinate 23,083,933 of NC_136108.1, read as the reverse complement.
TGTGATTATGTGTGTGTTCAAAATGTTTAGCGTACTTCCCGACATGCAACAAACTTGAAATTTGCCATGTGGGTACTTTCCAGACTACACCAAAAATTATAAAAATAGACTTTTGTATTTTGGGGGGGGGGGGGGGGGGCGGCTCAATAATGCATATTTTTTTACACGGCAAGTGAGCTGTGATGTCACATCTGTCATGTGACCCGCTGCGCTACGAACCCGGCGACCCGAGTTCGATTCCCGCTCACGGCCACCACTGGTGACGATTATTTGAACCGGTCCTGGGCCTCCCCTAGGTCGACTCAACCTCAAACGAGTAACTGGTGTGCTGTGTGAACATGGCCACTGGGGAGACAAAGGCGGCCGGGCGTGGTGCTGGCCACCTACCTTCTCGTGTGCCGTGCCGGCCTTCATAGGTGCTCGCTAACAGCACTTGCCCCCTACAGTCTCACAGGCTACACAGGGGATCTTTGTCTTTATCCTGTGTGTGTGTGGGGGGGGGGGCAGCGACTGCGTAGTGATTGTAGCGATTCGCGCGCTGCGCTACGAACCCGGCGACCCGAGTTTGATTCCCGCTCACAACCACCACCGGTGACGATTATTTGAACTAGTCCTGGGCCTCCCCTAAGTCGACTCAGCCTCAAACGAGTAACTGATGTGGTGTGTGAACATCGCGACTGGGGGGACAAAGGCGGCCGGGCGAAGCCGGGCAGTAAAGCTAGTGTTTAAATATAGGTGACGTACATATATATCTACCAGGGGCGGTTTCTTCATTAGGGCGATTGGGCGACGCACCACCAATGTCATTCAACCACAGAGTCACGCTAGCCGTCACTGTGCCTCTGGATATAGTCCAATCAGCGTCATGCTACGTTCTGTGGAGTACCGCCTCTTATTGGGCGATTTCCCTCCAGCTGAGAATCGCCCCGAGTGGTCCCATAGACTTACATTCAAAGATGTTTTTTTTTGAACGGGGGCGCTGCAATGCATTCTCTATGGCTTCCGGGAGGGCTCGCCCTAACGTGCTTACGTCATCATACGTGCTTACGTCATCATACGTTAGCACGTTTCATCCAACAATATAATTTGTCGCCACCTAGTGGAATCTTTAATAAAATAAACTTGAGTGGTTTGTTTTAATAGTGAGTATAGAAACAAACAAGATGTATTGTAAGAGTCACTTTATTTTTCATTAATATTAAAGAAGTGAAGTTGCCTTTACATGCTTAAGCTGTTAATTTATCCATTGCATGGGTGGACCTTATCCTCATCAATCATCCAGACATTTGCCCCCCCTGAGAGATTTTTGCAGGAGCCGCCACTGATATCTACATACATGTTCCATAACAGCACCATAATGTCATGTGTTTCTTGGCGTCAGGTGGCATGCAAGCCCTGGGTCTTCACCTGAACAGCCCTAGCCAGAGGCTCATGCAGAACTGCCTGTGGACCCTTCGCAATCTCTCCGATGCTGCCACTAAGCAGGTCAGTGCGGCCAGCTTGCTAAGTGCCCATGGTGCTGATCCTTTGGCCGGCGAATGTTTGGGTAAAAACAGATGAAGGATCCTTGTGTGTATTTTTCTAGTTGTTTAGTTATTTGCTTCCTGCATAATAACTTTTTTTCGTAAGCACATTTTGACATTGGCGGTACACCTGTGCAGCATAACACACCGGTCCTCCTAAAACAGTCTGACCACGTCGCTGTTGCCCTTGAGTGAGCTGCAGACTCCCCATCAGAAGTTTCCTTAGATTCAGCAGCTGCTTCCCCATTCGAATGTGTAACATGAGTTATAATCTATTGATGCCACCGTCCGCCAAGAAATGATTCTGGAAATGAATCGGGGAACTATCTGGGCCATGAGTCGAATCTGCCTTTGGAACACAGAGCCAGTCGTTATCAGGCTGGGTGCTATACGGCAACAGACCGTGACGCTTCGTGTTCAGCCGCTCATAACAATCGTCTTCTGACTGCTTTAACACCATGAGAACTGATTTTGACGCACCTCGCAAGATTTTCTGACCGGGGATGCGAATCACAGGAAAATAAACAATTATTGCAAAAAGTGTGCTTTTTTTATACTGCACACCAGTGAAACGCTAATACTTTTATTTGCCCAAAAGTCAAGTGGCCAGCAACAAGAATCAAAATCTTTATTTAGACTGGAGGAGGAGGAATCCGATGAGCTATGAAGCTCTTTTTCACAACAAACAATACAAAAACGATAGGAGTGCAAAATAGAGAAAAGGTAAGCAAGCCAATCTTAATAAATATACATATAGTATACAGGCATACCTCTTATAGAACTCAGGATGCGTTCTTGGTAAACGGAGTGCTTTGCGAAACAGCGCTATAGGAGGTCATGACAACATGGTTCCAATGGATATGCGTACAGACAGCGATATATTTTTTTAACCTACGAGCGATATATTAACCTTATGGCGGTACCCCATAGTTCCCCGGCTCTCGCATAATATCCGTGATGCAGTAATTTTTAGTCTGTTGATGGTCGGCGATACGGCAATCTACTCATCTTGACGAGCCGTACACGATGCACTTTTCAAAGTTGAATTTTTCGATAACGGATGTTTAATGCGAATGTTTGGCATTTCGACATCGCGGAGTAGCACTGATTTCAGATTGATTGGTACCCCAGTCGCGGAGTTAAGCCACACCCCAGCAAAAAAGTGTCCCAGAAATAAAATATTTAATTGCCTCGGCCATTTTGTTTTATATGGTACCCCGGGGTACCGCCATAAGGATCATATGAGGGCTTCAGTTTGGGTATCGGTAATAGCCTTAATAATAATACTGTACACATGATTAATGTTTTAAAGCATTTTATAAATAAAAATAGTAATTTTTAATGGTAATTAAAAAAGGCCCAATAAGTTATGTACTCACCAGTGTTTTCAGTCGGAGCTTGCGTATGATTAACGACCGTTTGCCGTGAACACACGTTCCGAAGGCAGTTATACTAACGAATGACACTACTCGATCCATGGATCACAAATGAATCGATGCAGTGATTAACCCTCGATAAATCGATACTCTAATATGGCTGTCGGTTCAACTATGAGCAGAATGGATACAATAAACAGCTTGATTGAGGTTCCACAAGTCCAGATATGGGCAAAGACACACCCCCACAGACAATGCCATGTCTCCTTTCATCCATATATGGGCTGACCCGCCCAGGAATTTTCCTCCAGGACAAAGAGTGTTATTACGAAACAGCGTTATAAGAGGCAGCGCTAAAAGAGGTATACCTGTATAAAGTATACAAGTGTAGTGTCATCGGAGCGGGAGACAAGGTTTTACAGGAGTACCTTTATTAACACCTTCAGGTTCACAGGTTCGCCCTCGCCTTCTCTGTAGTCGTCTAGCCTAGCCTTAACACAACCCTGGCCGTGTAACACCAACGGCGCCGACCAAGACGGACAACAACTATCCGGCCGCGCAATATCTAGCGAAGACTGCAGCGACGAAGCCGGCGAAGACGACAGTGACGATGAGACGAGTCCACTTCCCAGAACCGGCAGTCACAAGCTCCCACTCTCAGCTGCTTTTATGCTACCCGGCGCGACCTGGCTCCGCCCTGGCCGCGCCTCCCTTCTCGAACCCACTAGCGGGTTCCAGGGGCTTCCAGATGGGGTCTTCCATGACCCTTGCCCCAGTTCCTCCACCCTGCCGACACACCCGCGTTTATGCTCACCGCTGTGTGTACTGCTCGTCCACCGCAGTTGCCGTTGCTGGACAACAGACGGCACTTACATTACACAAGTACAAACAGCATGATCAAAGTTGTACTCGATAAGAGTTGATACGATTCTAGAATTAAGCAAGAGCTTGGGGGAAATAAACTGTGGGAGGAAATTCCAAAGTTGCGCATAGTGCAACAGAAGAAGCAGTGTAGTGAGTGGGTGGGTGAGTGGCTCTTGAGTGAGTAAGTGGTTGACTGGGTGAGTCAAGAGAGGGTGAATGAGAGGCTGAATGAGTAAGTGACTTTTTGCGACCTGCGGTGGTTGAACACAGTCTTGACGAGACTAATACAATCATTGTGATTGACCCAGTCCTCAACGTGAGTGACAGACTCAATGAGTAAAGTTGATTGGGTACAAAACCGACTGGTGGCCTTTGCCTGTCATACCAGACAATCCAGCAGAATTTATTTCACAGCCCATGCCCTGCTGATGAGACCTAATATTCGAAACAGGTCCAAATTAAAGAGGTAATTCTATTGAAGCATTGCTTTTGATATCACTATCGCTATTGTGATTTTTTTGCCGATTGCGCACGTGCCCTTAGACGTGACCAATTGTTGTTCAGGAGATGTTGTTGACCCGTGGATGTGGTGTTGCTGTGTGGTGCAGGAGAACATGGAGGGGTTGCTGCAGTCGCTGGTGCAGTTGCTGGGATCTAATGACGTGAACGTCGTGACCTGCGGAGCCGGCATCCTGTCCAACCTCACCTGCAACAACTACCGCAACAAGATGGTTGTATGCCAGGTAGGTTCAGCGTCTGGTCAATGTAGATTTTTATTTAGGTTACGTATAGATCTAGGACCTTTTTTTATAACCAGGAAATATACAAAATACAGGCGTCTATCATTTAACGCGGTGGTGGATGCATTCCTAACAAGTGCCTTGTCAAGAGAAAAAACCGCGCTAACTGATAACAGTTTCGCTGTAAATAAAGTAACAATTAAGTTTGGCGAGATACAATGTACTACTATGCACACAGATGGCAGGACTGAGGGTACGCCGCTGCGTTACTGTATCATTCTGCGTACTATTTTACTCTACCACTCAGCTGTGCAACTCAAGAAAGTAATGGTGCGTGTTCCGCGTTATATCGGGCACGTTCTGCGTTATAACGGGCACGTTCTGCGTTATAATGGTGCGCGTTCCAACGTTATAACAGTGCTCGACCCCGTTTTTAGAAAAGTGTTCCCAAATGGGAGAACTGCATGATAGCGAAAACATGTTGTGTGAACACCACGCGTTAAGCAAGGACTGACTGTACCAACAGCCAATAATTATGATTCCTAATTGATATTTTGGGTTGGGCCACTACGTAATGATTTGACCAAATCTGTGTCATTAAGAGTCTCCACAATCTGATGCAGCCAAACAAAGTAAATTGTCAAGTGTACAAGCATCATCAGGACAAGATACAGGAAGTGAAAGTAAAATAATAAAAATCTCAAAAGTTAGAATAATTGTTCATCTGACTTCCTCCCGGATTTTGCTTCACACAGTTTCAAATTAAACATCGCGTTATCGGATTTATAAATGTGCTTGTGAGAATTGATTTTCGGCTCGCCATTGAGTAAGCTTTAACATAACAATTGGTGCATAAAATGCTTCTACACCTGGCAATGAATTTGTTTGGCCGTGTGATGGTGGTGACGGCGCGCCTGCCTTGGCAGGCCCTCCACCACCCAACACAGCCAAACAAATTAAATGCTCACATGATGTACAAGCGTTTAATAACACGCCAGTTATTGTTTAAGTTCACTCGCCATTAAATTGGAAGTACAATTTTCACGACCAGATACATCAAGTAAATGTGGTGTTTTGTTTAAAACTGTGTCAAAGTATCATCGGTACAATATGTTGTAAGTCAGTATAGTCTTAAAAAGTCATGTATGACCATGAAGCACATGTTTATTTGTGATGCTGCTCGATTTTGAAAATGTAGTCCAACAAGTTTCTTTAATAACATGTGCGGCAAGTTCTCCCTGAACACGTGGTGTTGACATGATTAACTACTTTCTTGAGTTGCGCGGTTGAGCGGTACGATACGCGGAATGATACAGTAACGCGGTGGCATACCCTCAGTTTTTTGTCCTGCCATCTCACTGCGTGTGCTTACTTTGTATCTGACCAAACTTTATCTTTACATTATTTATGGGAAAATGTTTGCGCTTAACACGGCACTTTTCAGGAACGCATTAAACGAGGACTTACCTTACGTTTTTGCAGCTGCAATCCACAGCACTTCTCCGGCATCTTCACTTTCTGACTGTCGGTGGCTCCGTCCACTGGACTCTTATTATTAATGTCAGCACTCACGAGAAAATCGCTAATGTAAAAAAATTAATACTATCCCAGTCAGTGGGTGGTGACACCCATCATCTGAAACTAGTTTTTTTAAGGCACATAAATCTTTAGTCACCTCCTGAGATGCCCGTAGCCGTGGCATCGCGTTTGCACACCATGCACTCGCCCGCTGTTCACCGGCTTGTTTGCCGCTTCCCCTCCGCGTGGCGGTCGCATGGGCGCGGCGCAGGTCGGTGGGATCGAGGCTCTGGTGCAGACGGTGCTGCAGGCCGGAGACCGAGAGGACATCACCGAGCCGGCTGTGTGCGCACTGCGCCACCTCACCAGCCGCCACCCTGATGCCGAGCTGGCGCAAAAAGCTGTACGCCTGCACTACGGCCTGCCCATCACTGTGAAGCTGCTGCAGCCCCCGTCACGCTGGCCCCTCATCAAGGTTCCAATGCTTTCACGCACAGTGCACAGTGTTTACAGTTGTGTTTGTGTGCGTAAATATAAAACAGCTAAATGGGTGCGGCACGGGCTGGAGAAAATGTGGACTGATGTGATACAGAAATAAGTGGAGCCGAGTGGACTTGCTGACGACTGGTACCAGCAGTGTCAAGTTTGGCCTCTGTGGATGAGGTCCGTGAAAGATGCTACTGAGGAGTTGGAGGCAGTTGCCCTCCAACAACAGTGGAAGGCAGAGGACTGGCGCTCACAATGAGCGGAGTGCCAGGCAGCTATATTTCAGAAAGTTGTCACAGTGAAGAGCACAGTTGGTGCAACGGCCAGTCATCTCAGTCAAATCAACCCATGGCACCTGGGTCTGTTCCGTGACCTCCTGCCAGCCGGCCTTCGAAAGTTCACGTGGCCTCAAAGTGCACTTAACCTGGTTCAAGTGCCATAGTGACATCACCACCACTTAGTAGTGAATGACGGTTGTTATATATTTGTGGAAAGTGGTGCTGCAATGATTAGCGCACTGCGCTATGAACCTGGCAATTCGAGTTCAATTCTTACTGATGACCAATAACAGCGGTGAATATTTTAATTGGTCCTGGCTTCTCCTAGGTCGACTCAGCCTTAAATGACTACGTGGTGTGGTGTGTAAACTTCACCACTGGAGAGACAAAGGCAGCCGGGTGTAGCCACCCATCCCCACGTGTGCCGTGCAGGTCTTCATAGGTGCTACTCGCGAACAGCACTTGCCCTAACATGTGTAGGATTACAAGGCAGGATGGTGCAGTGGGTGGGTGGCCCTGCTTGCTGTCAGGCAAGAAGGGCCACCCACCTGGGTTTGATTCCTGCCTTTGCAGAGTTTGTGTGTTCTTCCCCTACTCGGCATGACTTTACTCCGGATATAAATGGCCAAACATCTCAATGCTTACAAAATGACTTAATGGGGGAAAACTCGTAGAAACATTGCCCCTGACTATGAAAACTTGGGAGGACACTCCTGAAATAGGGCCTTCAGACTCGGCGAGTCTTTTCCGGGTACAGGCAGATTTCACTTAGCGCTCCTGGAGAAGTGAGGACTAATCAATCGGCGCTAAAAGAGGGGTCGTTATACCATTCTATATGTGGGTATGCGTTCTTGACAGCATTATTTCTTACGTATGAGCAATATATGAGGGCTTCCATCAGGTATCGATAATAGCGCTAATAATAATAAAAATACAGATCATAAACCTTTCGTGAATAAAAATAATCATTTATTATAACATCAATAAGTGTTATGTCCAGTACTCACGAGTGCATTCTATTGTACTCCTACAAGGCAGTGGTGGGAGAGACGAGGTTAGAGCTGCTGCGCTCCAGGTCTTAGTGATGCCCTCAGCTAAAATGTCTGTGGTGAGATTTCTTTTGGGTGGAGCCTGAGACTAGCCTAGTCTCATGAGTTCTCACCTGGCTAAACATACTCTTATTAACATTGGAAAATTTAATAGATTTATTTATGTATCTTTAAATGTGATCCTGAGCAGGAATCGTGACAATCGAATTGTCACACTCATTGGCTGAGTGAATGATGGGGCAGGTACATTTCCTCGGCTGGCGCTGCTGCGTGTTCTCGCTCTTAGCGCCGTTGAAATGTTTATTATTTTACATTTTTTGTAAAAAAAAATCTCCAGGACAAAGGGCTCTAATGAATTGGCATTCTACAGGGTCGCGCTAACCGAGGTCTGGCCTGTACACGGACAATCTTTGTTTGTGTCATGCAGGCTGTGGTGGGGCTCATCCGTAACCTGGCGCTCTTGCCAGACAACCATGCGCCGCTGCGCGAGCACGGTGCCATCCCCCAACTTGTGCAACTGCTGGTTCGCGCTCACCAGGACACGCAGCGCCAAACCGCGGCCTCCGGGGGACAGCCACAGTATGTGGTCAGTGCCCTGCACCGCCCCGTCATCATTGTAGGTTAATACGCCTGCAGGAATAACCAGGACGGCCAGCCAGATTCAAACTGTCAACCTCTGAAAACAAGCGGCAAATGTGCCACGGTTAGGCTACGTCATCGCCCCCAAACATGCTGGTGGTGAAGCAGATGATGTGTGGTTGAGATATTTGTTTTCTGCGCTATACAGGAAGTCGTGGGTTAGATCCCGACCCTGACACCAGCATATTCGGTGTTTGTTGAGACCTGCACTGTGGTGAGTGGGTGGGTGAGTTTGTTCTAGATTTGAAGCTTTCGTGACTGCAAGGAATCATCTTCTTAGGTTTTTTTCGGTAAAGTCACGTAGAAAGTAAAATAAAAACAAAAATCACGACGTTTCGGAGGCAACACAAGTCTCCGTCATCAGGTGGGACCATCACAGCCAGATTAGCTGTATCAAGTGAGGTAATGATTCAAGATGTAATCCCTTAAAAGCGAGTTGAGGGGGGAGGGAGAGGGAGGGGGGAGCTCATCAGACTATGGTAGCCAATGGAAGGAACGTATCGGGAGGGAGGGGGGGCGAGGCCAAAAGGGTGGGCGATGGACGTGGAAGCGCTTGTGCGCAAGCGGCCAATTACTGCACACGCCAACACAATGGAGCGATTGTGCGCAAGCGGCCAGCCACTGCACCCGCCAACACAATGGGCAGAGAGGAGGAGGGGAGGTCTAATACACATGATAGACAAAAGAACGAAAATGATGATGGGTACAAACTTAGGGGGAGCTCATCAGACTATGGTGGCCAATGAATGGAACGTATCGGGAGGGAGGGGGGGGGCCGGGGGGGGGGCGAGGCCAAAAGGGTGGGCGACGGACGTGGAAGCGCTTGTGCGCAAGCGGCCAATTACTGCACACGCCAACACAATGGAGAGAGAGGGGGAGGGGGGGGTCTGATACACATGATAGACAAAAGAACGAAAATGCCCATGTTTATACCAATGCTGGCTGAACAATGAAGAGAGTACTGTTAAAATAACTGGGGATGTTAACACTCGGTAAAGTACAGTAAAATAGTGCCTGTCAGATAAGATGGTCCAAAAATTTTTGTGATTAAGTCTTTTTTGCGTGGTTGATAACATCTTTCCAATGATTACTAAGTTTGTACCCATCATCACGGTTGAAATTATGTCTGTGTTTGTATATTTGTATGGCTTCGTGTACAAACCTTTGATGGTAGCCGGGAGGTTTGCAGAGAACCTTGGTCTCGGAAAAGACAATTTCATGAGAGCCCACCGAGTTGTAACAATGATCGGCCACGGCAGAAGAATCAGTTCTGCCGTGTTTCAGATCTGACTTGTGCTCGCGGACACGATCAGAAACATGACGTTTCGTTTCTCCAATGTAGCAATCACCACAAATGCAACTCAATTTGTAGACTCCAGGATACTGTAAGTCAGGAACGACATCCTTCACAGATGGAATCAGATCACGGATTTTATGCACTGTACTGAATCGGACTTGGATCTTATGTTTGCTTAGAATTTTGGAGATCTTTTTGGTCACGCCAGCTATGTATGGTAACGTAATGGTTTTGGTCGGAGTTTCATGTGGCTGTTTCTGTGTGGTGGGAGAGACAGCTTGGCGGATAGTACGGTCAGAGTATCCGTTCATCCTGAGGGCCTGATGTACATGTCTTAATTCACCGGTCAGGTGGTGTTTGTCAGAAATGCCATGTGCTCTGTGGTATAGCGTTTTGATGAGAGAGTTCTTTTGAGATGGGTGGTGGTGGGAATCCGGTTTCAAGTAGGAGTCTGTGTGGGTGGCTTTTCTGTAGACAGAATGTCCCAAGGAACCGTCAGGACTCCTCTCAAACAGAATATCCAAGAATGGTAGTTTACCGTCTTTCTCCACTTCCATGGTGAATCTGATGGATGGGTGTCTAGAATTGATGTGGTCCAAGAAGTGGTTCAATGCTGGGATGGCATGTGGCCAGATGACGAAAGTGTCATCCACATATCTCTTCCACAGGGAAGGACGCAGGGTGGATGTCTGGATGGCGTCTGATTCAAACTTTTCCATGAATGTTGGCTATAACTGGTGACAAAGGGGAGCCCATAGGGGTACCCTCATTCTGTTTGTAGAAGGTGCCATTCCAGGTAAAATAGGTGTTGGTGAGGCAATGCCTAACCAGCGCAGGTGCATCAGAATTCAATCCATGTTGGACTAAGTCCTCAATTATTGTTAGGGTGTCCGGTACTGGGACTTTGGTAAACAAAGATACTACATCAAAGCTGACGAGGATGTCATCAGGAGATAGTACTATGTCCTTAACCATAGAGACTAATTGGGTTGAGTTGAGTACTGCTGAAGAGGTCTTGCCTGTGAAAGGGAGCAGAGTATCTGATAGAAAACGGGCTAGTTTGTACGTAGGAGAGTTTATCGTCGACACAATGGGTCGTAGCGGGGTGCCTTCCTTATGGATATTGGGAAGACCATAGAGTCTGGGAGGTCTTGCCGCCGATGGTTTTAGAGAGGGACGTTTGCTTGGTTCGATTAGGGAAGTCGAACTCGTGATGATACTGTTGGTTTTCGTCGTTAGCCTTTTAGTGGGATCGTTTTTAATTTTGGAGTAACTCCCATCATTAAGAAGGTCCAGGATTTTGTTTGTACACGAAGCCATACAAATATACAAACACAGACATAATTTCAACCGTGATGATGGGTACAAACTTAGTAATCATTGGAAAGATGTTATCAACCACGCAAAAAAAAAAGACTTAATCACAAATTTTTTGGACCATCTTATCTGACAGGCACTATTTTACTGTACTTTACCGAGTGTTAACATCCCCAGTTATTTTAACAGTACTCTCTTCATTGTTCAGCCAGCATTGGTATAAACATGGGCATTTTCGTTCTTTTGTCTATCATGTGTATCAGACCCCTCCCCCTCTCTCTCCATTGTGTTGGCGTGTGCAGTAATTGGCCGCTTGCGCACAAGCGCTTCCACGTCCGTCGCCCACCCTTTTGGCCTCGCCCCCCCCCGGCCCCCCCCTCCCTCCCGATACGTTCCATTCATTGGCCACCATAGTCTGATGAGCTCCCCCTAAGTTTGTACCCATCATCATTTTCGTTCTTTTGTCTATCATGTGTATTAGACCTCCCCTCCTCCTCTCTGCCCATTGTGTTGGCGGGTGCAGTGGCTGGCCGCTTGCGCACAATCGCTCCATTGTGTTGGCGTGTGCAGTAATTGGCCGCTTGCGCACAAGCGCTTCCACGTCCATCGCCCACCCTTTTGGCCTCGCCCCCCCTCCCTCCCGATACGTTCCTTTCATTGGCTACCATAGTCTGATGAGCTCCCCCCTCCCTCTCCCTCCCCCCTCAACTCGCTTTTAAGGGATTACATCTTGAATCATTGCCTCACTTGATACAGCTAATCTGGCTGTGACGGTCCCACCTGATGACGGAGACTTGTGTTGCCTCCGAAACGTCGTGATTTTTGTTTTTATTTTATTTTACTTTCTACGTGACTTTACCGAAAAAACCTAAGAAGGTGAGTTTGTTGTTGTTCACATATGCAGCGTGGTGGTTGAACACCATGCAGATGAAATGAAACAGTCTGGTAGACTTGAGTCCTCAACATAGGTGGAGGAATTGATGACTGAAGTTCACAACAACAGTAATCATGGTGGTACCAATAGAAAAGTTATGAGATGACTGCCGGTGGGTAAGTGGCTGGTATGAAGCAGTGAGTAATAGATCATCAGTCAATCTGACTTCACTACATTTAATTCCATCAAGTGCAGTGAGCTCGGAACTGGGTACTCCACTGCAGAAATGACAGCAGGATTTCAACTTTGGCAAAATTTGTACTTATATAGCAATTATGAGCTAAATAATTGCTTGGGTTATGCTGGGGCCTGCATTTGGCATCTTATCATTGTCAACTTGTGAGACGAAGACGTTTCCACTCAGAACTCTAGCAGAGCCGTGCATCACCCTGTCTTAGAGGATGGCTTCTGGAAGGCCATGCTACAAAAATTCACACACGGGGCGGTTGACCTAAACTATAGATGAAACTAAACTATCTTTTATTTTACCAGGTAAAACCCACTGAGCTATTAGCTATTTTTCAGGAGCGACCTGGCCACATATGATAGCTCAATGAAGTGGCTTATGTGGAAATTTATAGCAGCCAAATATTATAAACGCATGTTTTTAAATATGGAGGGATAAACCGGAGAACCTAGAAAAAAATCCACGCGACCACGGCGAGAACATGCAAACGCCAAATATACAGACGTCAGGGTCAGGATTGAACCCACTACCTCCTGCATATCAGGTGAGGGAGATAACATGCCCTTCTGTAACCGTGTCCGCAATATACAAAAAAAAAACGATTTAAGTCGTCATAGCTGGAAATAAGACTCATAAAGTGACAAGAAGTTAATTTTTGTTGTTTTTCTGCAATTATTGATCAACTGGCTACACTTCCGAGCTTGAGAGCCCGGGTTTTTGATATGTGGTAGCCTGGATTCAAACCCAGAATCTGTAATAGTTCTTTGCTCTGATGCGGCATTAGCCACTGAACCACCTAGCCACCTTGAGGCTGATGGCATTTTATCGACTGATAACTAACTGGGCAGCAGGGTGGCACAGTGGCATAATTTATGCGTGGCAGCAAGAAGTTCCAAATCCCGACTTCGTGCACTTTTTATGTGGAGATTGTATTCTCTCCCCCTGTTCTGCATGGGTTTGCCCTGGGTTCTCTGGTTCTGTCTCCTATCTGAAAAAGGCTAAAAACATACCATGTATGAAAAAAAATAGTCCCATAGACTTACAGTGTACCTGGGATTGGCCCAATATCTAGTTGGAAAAAGATTATCTGCAATTTACTCAATTGGGATTACACATCGCAACATTACCCCTACTGTGAAACTATTGCAGACTATGTTTCTGAAACATAGCGCTTTCCTTTGTGATATCCGTGCGTGATAATAATGGCACCAATGCCAAATGTACTACATTATAATAATAATAATAATAAGTTATTTCAGTTGTATTTTTTTTACGTAAAATTACACAGTATAAAAATATAATTGGTGTTCTTTAAGAACTGTACTTCGGCTCTTCTGCTCAGAAGCAGGGCCATATCCAAAAATATCCACTGTATGTCTGTTGAACTTCTTTTGTACCGTATGTAGCCAATCGTGTTAATCGGTGCGGGAATACATATTTGTCTGCTTGAAGGCAGTGTGAACGATGAATGTGATGGTGAGATGTTAAGGGAGCGTGACTACCCTGGTGCTCTACAGGATGGCATCCGCATGGAGGAGATCGTGGAGGGCTGCACAGGCGCCCTTCACATCCTGGCACGCGATGCCCACAATCGCACCGTCATCCGCGGACTGAACACCATCCCCCTCTTCGTGCAGGTTGAAGCAGCATTTACACATGACGCGTATCGCCCTCGTGTTGTCATACGTTAATCTATTTTTTATTCATATGTATATTGAGAGCGCCTTCACTTATGACGGCAGCACAATTCACATTGCAGGTCTCGCCACACAGCGTTCATCCCTGAGTGAATGATGGGGGGCGGGTACGTTTCCTCAGCTAGCATTGCTTTTTGTTCTCACTCGGAAGCACTGTTGAGATATTTGTAAAAAATGTTCCTCAGGACAAAGAGCACTAGAACGGATCAGCGTTCTGCGGGGTCGCGCTAAGCGAGGTCTGCCTCTATATGACGTGAAACTGTGTTGTAACTTGAAACACAGAGATTCCAGTCCAATTATTGTTAAACATATGAAGGTAAAATAGAATAAAAGAGAAACGTTTTTTATATTTCAAACGGTAAAATTACTGATAACAGTTATTCTAACTAATGTGCCATCTGCTTCCGAGTGTACGTTAACGATTCTGTGAAGTTATTTGCAATGGTTAGGCCTCTGTGTGCTGGTGTCACAGACGGTCTACGTTTAAAAAAAAAATACACTGCAAATTACTCAATTGCAATTATGCAAAGCAATGTTGAAAAGGAGCAGCTTTTCCAGCCATAACAAGCATAATCGTAAAAATAATACAAAATAAATTCATCAATGTGTTTGTTCTAACAATAGTATCACCATTGCATATGTGGAGCAGTAGGGCAGCGGTTGGCGTGCTGCGCTATGAACCCGGCTCACGATCAACACCAGTGACAATTATCTGAACCGGTCCTGGGATTCCGCTAGATCGACTCAGCCTCCGTTAGGTCGATGTGTAAACATCACCACAAGGGAGATAAAGGTGGCCGGGCGTGGTGCTGGCCACCCACCCTCTCTGCCGTGCCGGCCTTCATAGGTGCTACTCGCTTAACAGAACTAGCCCCAAAAGCCTGTTATAGGCTACACGGGGGATCTTTGTGTCTACCACCATTGCACTGGCGAGGTAAGTGCTTTGTCAAGGCTGTGCCCTGACCCCTGCCCCCCACGGCTCTGGCTCGGCAGCTTCTCTACTCCAACATCGAGAACGTGCAGCGCGTGGCGGCTGGCGTACTTTGTGAGCTGGCGCAGGAGAAGGAGGCGGCCGAGGCTGTTGAAGCGGAGGGCGCCACGGCGCCTCTCACCGAGCTGCTGCACTCGCGCAACGAAGGAGTGGGTGAGCCAGCCGGCGGTCCGCATGGCCCCTCCTTGACGAGCGTTGGCACCGTCAGGGAGGGACAGTGTCAAAGCTCTTCAGGCATCGTGGCAAGGAGCGCTCGGGTTTCATTTCTACCCCGGGTGCTTCTCTCCCTCTCTGGCTGTGTGGAGTGTGGAGTCTGCATTTATCCCATTGGAGTCTGTAAATTTATCCCATTGCAAAAAAAAAACCTGTAGTAAGTCCTCGCTTAGTGCGCCAGTGTTCACACGTGTTCAGCGAAAAACGCTTTCAATGAAAATTATTTCCCCATAAATAATGTAGTAACGATGAAGTTTAGCGAGATATGATGTACTACTACAGACAGGCAGTGAGATGGCGGGACAAATAAATGAGGGTACACTGCCACGTTACTGTATCATTCCACGTACTGTATCACTATACCACTTAGCTCAAGAAAGTAGTACGTCGTCGACCGTTAGAACGGTGTGCGTGTTCCGCGTTCGAAAGGTACGCGTTCCGCATTGTGCGAAAAGTGTTCCCGAATGCAAGAACTGCATGACCACGAAAACGCGCTACAGTGTGAACACTACACGGTTAGCGAGGACTTGCCGTATACAATAAGTGACGTTTTGGGCAATGCCTCTTCTTCATGGGACATGGCTCAGAGAGCTAGGAGTGGCTGACAGTTGGAGGCTGCACTTGACACCATTGTGTAGACCATGGGACCTTGATAATAGAAAATAGTATTTAAATATCCTTCCAGTTTTAACGTTTTTCTGAAATGTTTTTGGCATATTGCATCGATGGTAACCATGTTGCAGTGTGGTATCTTTATTTAAGAGAGATCCACTGTCTACTCAGTGACTCATTTGGTCACTGTCATCCCATGACTGATCTAATTAGTTGAGCAGTTATATCTATGGGACCTTTTTTGCTGGTATCAAGAAGATGAACAATAATAGTTTTTCCCTTGCTGGCAATAATACTGGAGGTGTTCAGATGACCAAACACCAAATCGACACCTATTGCAAGGCATGAAGTCTGCATTATAACCACACAAGCTTGTGGTAAAATATGAAAAAAACGAGCTATTAATGATAGCTTCATCACGCCTCTATATAAGGAACTAAATAGTAAGAATTCTCCACAAACCTGGCTGTCGCCTGATGAAGCTTGTTGTAATTACTGGCGAAACATCGTAATCGGTTTGTAAATGTTGTGGCTTGGCTCTCCAACACACCTGTGGTGCTGTACTTGTGATGAATTGGCATGTTCTGTTTACGTGACAACCCTTACTAGTTGGCTGTGTCGAGTGGTGGCGGGTTTTAACGACACATTTATATAATTACGCGATCTAACACAAAAACCTCTGATGGATGATATTGGTCGCGAAAGCCTACGTGTTAAACAGACCATTCTACAACATGGTTACCATCGATGCAATATGCCAAAAAATGTTTTAAAAAAACGTTAAACCTGGAAAGATATTTAAATACTATTTTATTATCAGGGCCCCATGGTCTACGCGATGATGTCAAGTGCAGCCTTCAACTTTTCTTTTTTTTTCAAAATCCAATGAGATTGCTGGGACAAGCAGACAGATGAATGGGCTGAATGGGAGGAGTCAGGCAATTGGCCGTGGGTACACCGGTTGTTTGTCTGCGTGCATTCACAGCAACGTACGCAGCGGCCGTGCTGTTCCGCATGTCGGAGGACAAGCCCCAGGACTTCAAGAAGCGGCTGTCGGTGGAGCTCACCCACTCGCTCTTCAGAGACGACCCAGCTGCTTGGAATGAGGTAGGTCGATGGGTCGCGTGTTGATGGGTCTCTAGTGGATTGGTCGCGTGCCGACAAGCCATATGTCAATAAGTCACGTATGTTCATCAGTTAAGATATTTTTGGGACTGATGCATCTCGGCGGTGGTGCGTTTGCTGCTCGGTGTTGCAGAGGTTCGCGGTTCGAATCCTGCAAGGTTGCCCCAGTTATCACTGCGGTGTCTGTGGCTTAACCGTAACATACTACGCACCGTCTGATCCTCGGTGGATGGTAAAGATCTCGTGACGTGATTCAAAGCGAGTAGGCCATCGTGTGCCGGAGTTGCCGTCAAAATTTGAAAAGCGACACCGCAAATTACTTTATTGGGATTACTCGCGGCAATCGTTACCCCCCACTGTGAAGCTCCTGATTACCTTTCGAAAAAAACACCCGTCACGATAGTCTGGCAATGTAAAAATGGCTCGAATACCATGCGTGTACTGTATATACGGGACCCTTTTTCCGGTATCAAAATTTTGAAAAAACGATCAGCTTTATCCTTTTCTTTGTATATACATATGTTGAATTTCTTTCACACCGTACGTAGCCAACCATGCTAATTGGAGGTGTAGGGGAAGGACAACTAAACACAAAAAGCAGTTCTAAAGAAAAGAGTTTTCAATCTAAAATGAGTTTTCAATTCCTTTACCCTTAACTGCTCAATCTGAGCTATTAATGTTTTAATACTTGCATTGCCTTTGTGCTGTTTGTCTTTTGGTGTTCTCTGGTCTAGCACCAGTGTAGTAAGACCGAATTAGGTGCACACACACGCAGCTTGGAGGCAACACTATTTATTAAACGGTAAATAATATAACGCTGTACATGAGGTGGTGACCACCTTCCTCAACTCACTAACACTCTGGAACGCGACACAGACTGGACCAGGCAGGCAACGGCCTGCCTGGCCCAGGACGACGACTCGGGACTTGACGACCGATGATGTCTTCACTTCGGAGTACAGTACAACAGCCTCGCTCTGCGTTCACACCACGCTTATATCTGGTTTGGCGTGGCTGGCTCCGCCCCGGCGTGGCTGGCTCTCTTCAGGCCACGCCTCCCTTCCCAGGACACGCCTCACTTCCCCCACCTCTGGGAAGGTCCGGATCCCTCCACCACGTGACCCCCCAGGCACCCCCTTGGGGCCCCCAGCCTTCGTACAGGCCGACACAGTAGTGACCATTCTATGTCACTACATCACCCCCCCCTGTATAAACACACAGCCGTCCCCGGCTGTAACACAACTGTGAAAAATCGAAAAGGTGTGCCTCCGAACCAGCAACATGAATAAATGACCGGCGACCGATAAGAAATACAATCACGTAATATATACAGAATCGACGAGGGTAAAAGGGAACCGCATAGAAAACGGGGAATAAACAACAAATATACATGAAAACTGGCTAACCCACTTACGCTCCAGCACAGCCCCCCCCCCCCGTTAGAATCACGCATGCAATGACAGTCACCCGTTAGCACCCCCCCGCCTTTCCGACGTGGCGTCACAACCAGTAGCACGCGTCGGCCATATCGGGGGGGGAATTTCCATGTTACCACCCCACCGCCTTTCCGACGCGGCGTCACAACCAGTAGCACACGTCGGCCATATCGGGGGGGGGAATTTCCATGTTACCACCCCACCGCCTTTCCGACGCGGCGTCACAACCAGCAGCACGCGTCGGCCATATCGGTGGGATTTTAACCCAGTCTCTCTCCAAGACTCGCATCGCAGCATATAGCTGTACCGACCGAGCTGAGACGACCCAGTCTCTCACTCACTGCACAACATGCACCCTAACAACTGAGGGATACAGTCTCAACGTAACAGGACAACTCCACCTGAACCTTACAAATCTCCAGCCCACTGTTTCAACGCGCCTCGGAGGGTCTCAACCTCCGAGCCGTCAGGTCAAGCTGTCAGCCATAGCATGACGGGACCACACTCCCCGAGCCATGTGAGCGCACAGCCCACAAGGCTAGACAAGCCACAGAGTGTCTCGATCTCCGGGCTGTCAGGTCAAGCCATCAGACACAGCATGACGGGACCACACTCCCCGAGCCATGTGAGCGCACAGCCCACTAGGCTAGACAAGCCACGGAGTGTCTCGATCTCCGGGCTGTCAGGTCAAGCCGTCAGCCATTGCATGACGGGACCACACTCTCCAAGCCATGTGAGCGCACAGCCCACTAGGCTAGACATGCCACGGAGTGTTTCAATCTCCGGGCTGTCAGGTCAAGCCGTCAGCCATTGCATGACGGGACCACACTCTCCGAGCCCTGTGAGCGCACAGCCCACTAGGCTAGTCATACCACGGAGTGTTTCAATCTCCGGGCTGTCAGGTCAAGCCGTCAGCCATAGCATGACGGGACCACACTCTCCGAGCCATGTGAGCGCACAGCCCACTAGGCTAGACATGCCACGGAGCGTTTCAATCTCCGGGCTGTCAGGTCAAGCCGTCAGCCATTGCATGACGGGACCACACTCTCCGAGCCCTGTGAGCGCACAGCCCGCTAGGCTAGACATACCACGGAGTGTTTCAATCTCCGGGCTGTCAGGTCAAGCCGTCAGCCATAGCATGACGGGACCACAACGTTCATGTTAGACACGCAACACTCACTGGGCCATCCTGGTCAGGACCTGCGCCCCAAGATAGGTGACAGCCAGCAGCACAATTCCAAATCCCTGGCAGCATGTCACCATCGCAATTTAACACCATCACAACACATACAATTTGAATTATGATCCCCCACAGAACTGATCCAATGCCGAACAGGTACGCACAATTTGTGACGATCCCGAATATTCAATGGTCACAACAATACACCTCACATCCCGTATCCGTACACATCATCTCCGAGACTCGCATTGCAGCATGCAGCTGTACCAACCGAGTGGAGAGAGCAACGCAATTTGACGGCAATTAACGGAAACGCACCCCCAATCCACGTAGAACACAAGGAGCATTCCCGCACAAAAGACATCATCTGTGCAACAACGGACAGGAACCAACCAGTGAGTTTGAAACAAACCGAACCTGTCATTTCAAAATCCCCTTCAACATTAACCATGGGACTCAGGGCATTCGAATATTGAGAGCAAAAAAAAACTAGACACAAACGTCCAAAATCGCCGAATTGATTAATACAGTATATGCAGTATACGAAGTTCTTACAGTCAATCATTTGGCGCAATGCTCCATCCAGTCCCCACATATAAACAACAACAATCCTAGACAACCGCAACAACAAACCAATCCTAAACCCCTACGCCAAGCATCAAAAACGCCACACAGCAACACACCACAACACCAAGCACCCAACTAACATCCCTATGAATAGCAAACCAAAAGCCCTAAGCCAACCTCTTCCTGGCCACAACATCACAACAACAATATAACACCAAATAACACTCGCAAAGCCAAAATGCAAAAAGAACAGAGGGAAAAACCGTCCGCGAGGAACACAAAACCGGAGAGTCAAACTGAAAAAGTCCCTCCCAGCAGTGTCTCCAACGTTGAAACCCTCTCTTCAATCACGGGCCCCTCTCGCTCTCACCACCGATGCCCTCCCCCGCTCTTCTTACTTCAATGTGGGGAGGGAGGCCCGTAATCACAGGGCTGCAGCGGCGCGCCGCCAGGCCGGCGCAGCACCCAAAGCGCAAAAGGCGGGAACGCCGCCACCGCGAAACCACTGCCGCGGTGAAAATGGCGGGAACGCGGCTGTGGGAAGTGCGGGAACGCCAACACGTTGAAATGGCGGGAACGCCGCCGCCGCGGGAACGCTGGCACGTAAAAAAAATGGCGGGAACGGCGGCACGTTGAAATGGCGGGAACGCCGGCACGTTGCAAATGGCGGGAACGCCGGCGCTGTGAAACTGGCGGGAACGCCGCCGCAGTGAAATGGCAGGAACGCCGGCACCGCCGAAACGGCGCGAACGCCACAGCTGCGTCATCTTGCAATTTCGCCATCACTCACCAACACCCGGCCACTCCCTTGCCACCAGCAGCTGGTCGAGTTGACGAGCGACGTCGCTCCAACTCGCCGTCGATGGCGACCAGCCCGGGCCCGCAGCCTCCTCCCATGCAGGCTGCAGTTGCCCATCCCCCGGGGCACATCACCGGGGCCCCGGACTCCGGGGTCGTCGCAGGGAGAGGCCAGGTGCAACCCACACCGTCCATCCGCACCTCCGGTTGGGTCTTGCACTTCGCTGCCAGCTTTTACACCATGGCAGCGAAGGGTACAGCTTCTTCAAATTAATCAGCGAAAGTTCGATGACCACTTCTACACCAAATGTAGTAAGACCGAATTAGGTGCACACACACGCAGCTTGGAGGCAACACTATTTATTAAACGGTAAATAATATAACGCTGTACATGAGGTGGTGACCACCTTCCTCAACTCACTAACACTCTGGAACGCGACACAGACTGGACCAGGCAGGCAACGGCCTGCCTGGCCCAGGACGACGACTCGGGACTTGACGACCGATGATGTCTTCACTTCGGAGTACAGTACAACAGCCTCGCTCTGCGTTCACACCACGCTTATATCTGGTTTGGCGTGGCTGGCTCCGCCCCGGCGTGGCTGGCTCTCTTCAGGCCACGCCTCCCTTCCCAGGACACGCCTCACTTCCCCCACCTCTGGGAAGGTCCGGATCCCTCCACCACGTGACCCCCCAGGCACCCCCTTGGGGCCCCCAGCCTTCGTACAGGCCGACACAGTAGTGACCATTCTATGTCACTACACCAGTAAGACAATGCCATAAAGAAGGCTGTCTGGTGTAGGCTAATCTGTTTTAAGGACAATGCATACAATATCAAAGCATATTTGTTTGCATTGTCCTTGTATGGTTTTCCTTTTTTACTTTCTCTGGTCTAACACTAGCGAGGCAAGACCATAATGGAGGATGGTGCTCTGGTTAAGTTTCAAGGACAATGCGTATATTTTAATCAAAGCATGCAGACCTGATGCCTTGCAATAGGTGTCTATTTGGTGTTTGAACATCTTTAACACTAAACGTACTAAATTATGATAATCATGATGATGAGAGGATGGTGACGGCTGACTGGTGTGTGTGGGTGGTGACCGTGGTGCCGCAGGGTGGTGTGATGGGAGGAGACGTGATGCACCCGGTGGATGCCGGCGGGTACCACCAGAGTGACATGTATGGGAGCCACGGCAGCCTGCTGCAACCGGGCGGCCCCATGCAGCATTCAGGTGCCTGGACCCCAAAACCACTCGGCCACTACAGCACGGGGGCGGGAGGGTGGTGGCAGGGTTGCGGCAGCGCCGCATGGTGGTAACGCTTTCTTGCCTCGCAGCAAGAATGGCCTGGGCTTAATTCCCATTTCGGGCACAAATGCGTATGTTCTCGCCCAGTTATGCAGAGTGCATGTGAAAGAGAGTGCATGTGAGTGGGGTGGGTAGGGGAAGCCATAGTGGAGTGGTTAGCGTGCTGCGCTATGAACCCAGCGATGCAAAATTGATTCCCGCTCACAGTAAACACCGGTGATGATTACACTGTGTAACAATTTATTTTTGTTCCTGGGTAATAAGTGTTATTTCCTAATTTATTATGCCTCCAAAATAAAGAAACTGGCTATTATTCCCCGAACACACTTTGCTTTTATGACGATAGTGATATTTTGAAATGTACCGATTTTCATTCATTCCAGATAGATTGTGCTGAGTAAACTTAGAGTAACTTCTAGAACATTCTAGAACTTTCCCGTAATATAAATAGTAGTATAAATACAGGGACCTTAAGCTCACGAGTTCAGTTTAGTTCCAGCTGCCTAAGTGGATCCATATCTGCATTTTTCTGAGATGGCATCAAGAGGCTGCAAGCATCCGGCAGATGCATTTTTCTATGTCTGCGTTAAATATATCAAATCAAGAGTGAAAAAGTACTGTGGAAGCATCTGCTAAAATGTGTGAGGCCTACAAGACATATTTCGGCATGCCGGTCGGGGATCAAGACAAACCCTGGGCACCTCATTTCACCTGCGAGCAATGCAAAAAACTCTGGAAGGTAAGATTGTTGTATGTGTCGGGTTATGAAATTTTGATGAAAATAATAAAAATTAATAATTTTCCGAAAAACGCGCAAATCGCATTAATTATGTTAATGTGTGTATTAACATGCATAAATTATGATGGTGTGAGTAATTGTATGCATAAATTATGATAATGCGTGTAATGATATGCATAAATTATGATAATCGCTGAGATAATCGTAGTAATTTATGCGGATGCTTGCGATGATGTTAATGTGAGCAGTTGTGATAATTAGGCTCAGCTTCGTTTATCCAGAGTTATGTCAATCAGGATAACACGATGATCATTGATTAAACGTTTACCGATTATCCTAGTGTGTGTTATGATATTTAGGTCTCCATTTTCATATCTCATCACAGGATACAGTTATCAAGAATAAGATAGTTCTGCATGGACTTGGAAAGAAGCACTCGAACAGTTGGTGTTAAGCAATTTTATTCTAACAAGCATGTGACATTCTATCATGCAGGTCAAACATGCGTCAATAATTCATGAATAACCAAACTCTTATGCATTTGCGATACTATGCATTCGATTAATATGAATAACTAAAATCCTTATGCAATTACGAGACTATGCATTTGACTAAAATGAATGAATAAACACTTATGCATTTGCGAGAACAACTCAAAACTCTTATGCATTTAACGAACTGAATGACTAAAACCCTCCTAACAACCAGGCATCTCATTAGTTCGTTTTGGTATCGATCACAATCGGCGACTGGCCGAGTTTGAAACCAAGCATGACACACTTCATTTTGCGGTAATAAAAAGCACTTATTGTATCCCAGAGGCGAAAGTATATGTCAATAGATTCGTCGGCAAGTATAAGATCCTTTAAAACGGAATGTTTGATATAATGGTGGGGGAGGGCGTGTGTGTGTGTGGCGAGCGGATCTGGCTCTGTTTTAATTAATTCTTCGGCGAGATTCTCTGACAAAGAAAACTGGTTTGACAAGATTTTCTCTCTTTGTGCACGGTCGATTCGTAATGAGGATTTCGTGAGGTTGAGTTTGCCTCGACGAGTCTATTGATCGCCTATGTGATGAGCGGAATGAGGGAAAGGCACGGAAAACAACCTCACTCTTATAACCGACGGACTCTTAATCACTCGATGGGCCACGATTCCTCATGGCCAGCTAATGGTTCATGTGGTTGATAATCAGTCTTCTGATAATTGACTAGGGTTGATACGATGGTAAGGGTGAACTAGATAGGATAGTCTCACAGGTGAGTGGGGCGTCGATGCGTGCGTGTGTGTGGGTCTATTGGTGGGGGAAGTTGTGGGTACGAACGACTTTCGGAGAAGGGCCCTCCTTGTCGCGGTTGCGGTGATCAGCTGCTGCAGACTCCGCCCTCGGCTGACCCCGTACGATGATTGTCGGCGCGGCCGCGCTCGTTTGCGTGGTCAGGCGATGCACCTCGGCGTGGCGACACGGCACGGGAGCTGGGCTCGTACACTCGTGTGCGGCAGGCGATGCACCTCGGCGTGGTGACACGGCAAGGGAGCTGGGCTCGTACACTCGTGTGCGGCAGGCGATGCACCTCGGCGTGGTGACACGGCAAGGGGGTTGAGTCTCGTGTACTCGTTTGGGTCAGGCGATGCGCCTCGGCACCCCGCGAACCTCGTCCTTCTGGATGACGAAAAGCTTCTTCGTTGGCGGCGACGAGAAGAGTTGGAGCCGAAGCCCTGGAGATCTGTGATGGGGCCAGAGGCCCTGACGATCTGTCTTGAATGGATTTTCCTTCGGTTTATATTGAGAAAATCCACTCCGTTTCCCGAGTTGTTCAAAGTCTGTCATAAAACCTTCCTGTGGGTGGGACCATCTGCATCCGTGTGTGTGTGTGTCGTGTGCGTGTCCGTCCGTGTGTTTATTAGCTTTGAAGACACAGCTGTGTGTCGTTCTGGAAGGGGGGGGGGTGGGGGCCTCGTGACGGCGCCACCGGAGTTATCCATTAGTCAGACCGATGATTCGCGTCGAGTTATATATATAAAAGAAATATTCGAATCCATGTTTTGTTACTGAATAATATTTGTCGCGAAAACCTACGCGTTAAGCGAGCTTAATTATTCCCTCCCTTGCTCGGGATCATATCTTTTGTCTCACACAGCTTAAGTTGTTTTGGTTTGGAAGTTGAAATGCGACTTATTTCCATTATGCCCCAGTTATGCCGAAACCGTGTTCCCGATGTTTCATCGTGACCCGATCTCTCATGGAAATGTTATTTCCTTGCGTGTGCAATTTTTGCTGTCCGTGTTGTGGGAAGACAAAGACGGTTGTTTCCACGGTGGAAGCACCCGGTGCATGCGCTTATTTATTTATTTCCGAGAGCGTGTTAATTTCCTCGCTTTTGTGCCTGCGTGTGGAGATCCTCTCGGAAAGACAAAGACGGTCGTGTTGCTCGCTTCCCATGGGTGTTGTGTTTGGTTAATTTTGAGAGCCTTATCCGCCCTTGATTCCTCTTCTTCTTTAATTCCGTACTTATTATTTGACTTCTTGTGATTATTTAATCTGCTATCCCGGCTAGGAATTTTGTTTTGGACCCCCAAGTCATAATTATTCTTTGGTGCTTCGGCCCGGCCGCGTAGGAATTATTTAAGGTAAATAATGTCCGTATTTAATTAACAATTGATGAATCGCGACTCTGGTTTTCAATTGGAGTGAGGATGGATACTGTTTGCTTAATATTCATGGCTAAGTTGGTACTTGTGCATCTAACATGGTTCAAAGACCCATATGTGCTTTTTTTATCGTCAATGTTGTTTCCTTTGTTAAGAATATAATTATATATTCCTCCGTGGTGCCCGGCCCTGCACGGCTTTTTTTTCGAGAGGGTGTCATTCCAACCCCCCGCCTGCCATTCCCCCCTCCCTTGTACCTCCTGTGTGAAATTCGGGGAGTTTTTATGATCTTGATTACCCTTCTTTCATGCCCTCTTTCCTTTGAAATGAGGTGTGCGCACATCTGTGGGAGTGTGGGGGCGTGTCCGTTCTCACGTTGCCCCGTGTCTATTAAAAACGATATTTTATATGTTGGCAGAATAATTCAAAAAAAAAAATATTAACAAATAATATTTAAAAAAAATAAAAAGGGGGCGTATACACAACAAGATGGACAATTGTTTCTCGGAATTTTATGTTATAAAATTTGTTAAAAATTTTTAAATAGTAAAAGTTTATAATTTTAAAATGTTTTACAATTTTCAATGTTATTGAAGAAATATATCATTAAAAAATGTTGTGAGAATCTCTTACACATTAGTGATGGGTGAAATAAATGTATTTTTGTCGGATGGCACAGAGGGGAAAAGAGAGCCATGAAGTTCGCTATCCCAATAATTTGGCGGGAACCCACTGACCACTCAAGCAACTGCTGCTTCTGCATGGTGGACCCTTCCAAACGTCAGACTTGCAAGAATGCACCTGCTATCACGTATCCGGACCTTCCTTCATCGCCCAGGTGCCACACTGCCATGAGCTCCCCGTATCCACTCCTCCGGAGAGAGAGAAGAGAGCAGCCGTCTTGCGAAGAGAGCAGCAAGTCAGAGAGCAAGGAAGATGTAGATCCAGATGACAATTTCAGAGGTGGAGCTGAGGAGAGAAACCCATACTACCCAAGTCAACGACTTGATCGGAGTGACTTGGTCTCACCAAGTCCAATGCTGAGCTTTTGACGTCTTGGCTCAAGCAGTGGAACTTGTTGGATGAAAGTGTGCAAGTCACAGATCAGAGGAAGCGTCACCAACCTTTTTGCAGCTTCTTCACCCGTCAAGATGGGCTCTGCTTCTGCCACAATGTGACCAGTCGATTCGAGGCAATCGGAATCGCCTGTAACTAGAATGAGTGGCACCTCTTGACAGTTCATCCAGGAGCCTCAAAGCCGTGCTGCTCCATAATGGTAACAAGTACCCGTCTCCTCCCCTGGCTCACTTGTTGCACCTCAGAGGATTACAACAGCATCAAGACCTTGATGGACGCCTTGAAGTATGATGAGTACGGCTCGGAGGTCATCGGAGACTTCAAAATGGTGGCATTCCTGATGGTCTCCAAGGCGGTTTTACCAAGTTTCCTTGCTATCTTTGCCTTTGGGACAGCAGGGACACCAAGGCGCACTACCACAGGCGGGACTGGCCACAGCAGACCGAGTTCTCTGTGGGAAGGAACAACGTCAAGTGGGAGCCACTGGTGGACCCCCGGAAGGTGCTGATGCCACCACTGCACATCAAATTGGGCCTTGTGAAACAATTTGTCAGAGCTGTAGATAAGGAGTCGGCAGCCGTCAAGTACCTTCAAGACTTCTTCCCTAAGCTGTCTGAGGCAAATATCAAAGCTGGTGTCTTCGTCGGACCACAGATAAAGAAGATCCTGGAGTGCAATGAATTCCCCAAGAAGCTCACTAGTAAGGATAAAGCAGCTTGGAACAGCTTTGTCGCAGTGGTTTGTGGCTTCCTGGGAAATCACAAGGTGGAACTAGTTGAGACTGGTGAAGAACTACGGCACAATGGGCTGTTGGATGTTCCTCAAAATCCATATCCTTGCTCATCTTGTTAAATTCCAGGAGAACATGGGAGCGTACTCGGAGGAGCAAGGCGAGCGCTTCCACCAGGATATACTGGACTTTAAACGCCGCTACCATGGACAGTATAACGAGAACATGATGCGAGACTACATTTGGGGGCTGATTCGTGAAAGTGATTTACAGTATAATCATAAATCTCGAAAAACTACTTCTAAATCTTTAGTAGCCATCTTTGTATTACTTGATAAATGCATGTTAATTTTGATTAATGTTGTTTTTTTCTGACTTTATGTGAACGAAAAGACACAAATACTTATTAAGCATAAACAATTCCGAAATAACACTTACTACCCAGGAACAAAAATTGTGTTAAATAGTGTTATCTGTACTGGTTCTGGGCCTCCCTTAGGTCGACACACCCCCCCCCCCCCCCAAAATGAGTACCTGGTGCGGTGTGTAAACATCGCCACTCGGGAGACAAAGGCGGCCAGGTATGGTGGTGGCCACCCAGTCGCCCCGTGTGCCGTGGTGGCCTTTATAGGTGCTTGCTAACAGCACTTGCCCCAACAGTCTGTTAAGGATATATGGGGGAATCTTTGTTTTGTGTGAGAGTTTGTATGTTGTCTCTCCCCCTATTCTGCATGGGGTTTTCCCATGTTCTCCACTTTACACCCATAGCTAAAAAAACACATAAAGCAACATCATCCCATGCTGTAAAAAGTTGGCGGGACCCTCCTGAGATATGAGTCTTGACACTCAGTGAGGCTTTCTTGTTTAAACAGGCTAAATGGAATGTTAAAAGTGGGATGCATCACACACTTTGGACATCTGTGAACTACCGGATATCTGAAAAAGAGCTTTATAGCTAATCAGATTATTCCAGGATAAATTATTCGAATTCTATAATTGGATTAATTAATTAATTAAACTTGTGGATTGCAATATTGAATACAATTCCTGTGCAGGTGTTCAGTGTGGACTGTTGCCTATGGCGCTCTGCACATGCAGGCTACCCTGGAGAGCCAATGGGCATGGAGCCCATGCTGGATCATGAGCTGGAAGGGCCTCACAGAAGCCAGGACTTCCCGGACGGGATGGGAGACCTATCCCACCAGGACCTGCCCCGCCAGGATATGAACGGGCTGCCGCCGCACCCCGGCGAGAACGGCCACATGGCCTGGTTTGACTCCGACCTCTAGGCTCCCCCCCGACAGGTGCGCACCGTGAGGCGGCTCAGTCGAGGTTGTGGCTGAGTCAGATTACATACGGGGACCGTTATGATGAGGCCTAATGTGTGTGGGGGCGGTGAGTGGCTGAGTTGTAGTGCACATTCACCGCTTGTTGCAGAGGTTCGCGGTTTACATCTAGCAGGCCATCCTGGTTAATACCGTGATGTGTAGAGCAAATGCTTCCCTCTCGCCAGTTTAGCTATCGCGGTTTTTTGCTTTCGCGCCAAATTAATGGAGGTACAGTTCGCTGATCATGCCCGTGGTTCCACCATTCGCGGTTGACAGCGAGATTTCTGTTCGCGTCGTAACTGCGCTACTCTTGATGATGCTGCCACGGAAGAACACGCAGTGCCGTCTTGTCTCCATCTTGTCTTCCAAGCGGCGGGGTCCCAGGTCACACGCGGTGTTCCCAGACTCCAGTGAGGATCAGCCACACGCAATTTTTCTTCCTGTAATTTACAATACTCTACGTAATTTTTTTCTATACATTTACCATAGAAAATATTAATCAAATTTTACATTCAAAATACTTACTGTTTAATGTTTGGGTTGATGTTGAGTAACGTAAAACAAAAGGAGGGGTGGGTGTCATATTACAAACCGTGAATCAAACCCTGTTACCCATTTGATTTGAGTGTGCGGATTGCGGATTTGCCAATTGTGGCTTTTATCAAGTCCATAACTGCCGCGATGGGCAAGGGATCAGTCTATTAACCATAAAGTACGTGCCAACTGCTTCAGAGCGGACATTGAAGATCCCATGCTGTAATTCTAAACGAGTAGTTGTATGCTGTCTTGGTCCAAATTGCTAAACTTGAAAAATTACACTGCAAATTTACTCCATTGGGATTACACACACAGCAACATAGCCATAGATTGTGAACGTTTGGCAGGACACTCCTGAAAAAAGTCTTGACTCATTGAGGCTTTCCTGGGTAAACAAGCATCATGAAAATGTCACCTTTGGGCGTTTGACCTTCCTGCTTGGCCTGACGGTCCGCTGCTTGTGCTGTCCTTCTGCAGGTGTACCAGTGGCTGAAGGCTGAGGGACCAGCCAGGCAGATGGATTCAAAGAAAGTGCCTGATGCGTCCTACTTTTAACCCATTTCCTACATATTTGTAAAATCAAGCGTATTGGCAAAGTTATTCTCTTCATGGTGTGCAGGAAATTAATCGGAAACATCTAATTCTCCTGGCCAGGACATCAGTTTGTCCGGGAGCAGCACGCCCGGCTCTTAGGTTTTTGAGCACAAATCAAGTTTATTATTCCCGTGCAGTGATAATCATGGCAAGCGTAGCTTGGATCTCGGTGAGTGTATTTGGGGTAATCTTTAAACGGTTAATGAAATGCCATCACACTCGGACTGATGCGCTTGGGGTCAGTGTTTGCGGTCTGCTCGTTCTTGACGTCTGTGCACGTAGTGAGTAGCGTGGTGATGCATCAGCAGCGCTCGGGTACATGTACAGTAGGCCATAGTGGTGTCGCAACACGCGTAGTTTTAGCATTACATATTCCACGTGTGATGAGGCAGTGTATTGTGGTGATGGTAACAAACGGTTTTAGGAAATTCACGTTAATTTGTGGTCCATTTAACGGTACCTAGTATTTGGTGCAGGAACCTACTGAAGTTGAACGTCTGTTTTAACACGATGGTAAAAATCTATTCTTGAAGGTTTTTAATTGCGCGCCAAGCAGTGTTGGCTTCAAAAGTTGCATGCAGTGTTGGATTGGCGTTGGTGAGGCTGGCTAATGCTCTAAGCTTCCCCATTGGTGGTCGTCAGGGATGTATTCACTGTGTTTGTGCATGGCTTTAAATGCTTTCCCCCCCCCAAATAAAATGGTTTTTAATCATCGATTTCAACCATCTCGTTGTTGATGACCACGGAAAACATTAACAGTGCGGAGTTCAGGAGAAAAGTCATGTTCACAAGTGCAGATCTAGGTTTAATGGCAGCATTAACATTGCAAAAAAAAAATTCAGTCCACATACAGAATACTGGACAGCTATGCTCTGGCCCATTTCCTTCGTGTTATTAAATTCAACACGTGTGCATTTGTCACCGTGTAAGCCCTTAAAGAGCAACTTAAGTTAAAGATAAATGTTGACCTCGTATGATTTCAACGTTTACCCACAACCCAGCAACTGCTTTACTTACGGAGATAAACTTTAAAGACTGCCTATGGTTACAAACATTTAAGTATTTATACAAGTTGCACCACAAATTCAAAGCATCCTGTAAATGGGTCATTTTCGGGATTTTTTTGGGTAAAAGCCAATGGGTTCATAAAAATATTTGGGGGTTATGCAAAGTTGCTGTTGTGTGCAATCCCAATTGAGTCATTTTTCACGATTGGGATATTTAGTCAATACCAGTTACACTGCGTGTTGTGTTAGCTATGGGATGAAACTGCAGAACCAGAGGAAACCCATGCAGAACAGGAGGAGAGAGGACATACAAGCTCCGCACGGTACCCGAGTTGGAAATCGAACCTAGATGCGCGTGTCACTACTTTGCCACCACTGTGACGCCCAAAGATGTATATGAAAAGACATCCAAAGATGTAAAGGTTTAATGTTCAGTCACTGCGGACAGATCAAATAACACAAGTAGAACGTAGAACTTGGAAGCAAACCAGCGTGAGATGAGACTAAACTGTTAAGCTTATTAATTTAATCAAGTAATTGCACTGAAAACAAACAGCAAAGTACATGTATCACCCATGCATTATTACATTGGATATGTAACGTACATACCACGCTGCGATTTAAAACCAGTCCACCTGCATGGTCGCAACGCTCATGTGCTTGCAGCTGAATGCAATTCTTCCGTCGCTCATGGCCAGCATTTATACAGCAAGTCCTCGTTTAACACGGTAGTGGTAGATGCGTTCCTGAAAAGTGGCGCATTAAGCAAAACACGCTTTTAAAAAAACTTCCCCGTAATAAGTTTGGCGAGATACGATGTACCCACGTACAAGCGGTGAGATGGCAGGACTAATAACCGAGGGCGCACCACAGCGCTACTGAATACTGTATCACTGCTCGGCCGCGCAGCTCAAGAAAGTAATTCATCGTCGACTGCGGAACGCGTAATAACGGTGTGCGTTCCGCATTTTAACGATGAGCAATCCGCGTTAAGGGATGCATTCCGCGTTGTGCGAGAAGTGTTCCCTAATCGAAGAACCGTGTAAGTGAAAGCGCGTTGCGTGTGAATGTTGCGCGCTAAGCGAGGACTCGCCGTATGCATTAAACGGAGCAAGGTGAACATTGTCGAAGCCACACGTTCATTCGTCCATGTTTCACGGAAATAAATCTCCCAAACAGGATTAGAAAAGTACACAACCTTCAGTTTTGCGCTTAATGTTAACTAATCCCAACATCACGAAGGTCGGCACACAAGGTGGAGCTTAACAACAAGCCTCGATGCTAGGCCGAGTTTTAAGGATGGCATTTGTCTTCAAAAACATGACGTACCCCCCCCTCCCACCTTACATATGTACAACACCACTGTCATAACAATGCCTTTGCATGCTAAAAACATACGAGGGACTCTTAAAGGAACACAAAATAACATAAAGGACGTGACCTCTGTGTGAGCCTTGCGTAAAAACAACCCGACAAAACGCCTGAAAATAAAAACTTGCGGTTTGTACGCACGGCGGCGGCAGCGCGCAAAACTACTGGGGGGTGTGTGAGAGCGGCACAGGCCCTGGGGATCAGGGCCACTTGATGCGCTGGATTTTTGACTTCACTTCAGGGCTCCCGACCGACTTCTCCTGCAGGAAACAAAAGACACAGCCACGGTTGAAAGACCGCAGAAAGCTCCACGGTGTGACCCATAGTCGCGAGACCAACCGCCTGGGTCCGATTGCTCCGTGAGCCCAGAGCAAATGTCCTTCACTTGTCGTCACCACCTAAGGTGGCGGAAGTTTAGTGCTTCCGTTTTCTGTAGCCCAACAATGGCTAATTTATTTGATAATAGCCCAGATCTGTCCCTCTGTCATTCTGTGACTGTGATTAATGCGCCACGGATTGAAGTGCGTCACGTGACCGCGCGCCCCCGGATTGGTTGAAGTGCGTCACGTGACCGGGAGCTGCCCACTTTATGTTGTGGTGCACCCCACACCTCGGAGGCCCGAGAAGCAGCAACATCACGGCCACAGCGCCGGAGACGCAGCCACGGAAAGCTGACGGTCGATCCACTCACACACGGCTCACTCACACACAATCGCATGCAGCTCAGAGG
Organism: Lampetra planeri; assembly: GCF_965212315.1. Taxonomy (NCBI): domain Eukaryota; kingdom Metazoa; phylum Chordata; class Hyperoartia; order Petromyzontiformes; family Petromyzontidae; genus Lampetra; species Lampetra planeri. Next base: position 23,051,032 of record NC_136108.1, on the reverse strand, counting down.
AGACGGGTGAGTGAGTGAGGCAGAGCCGTGCTCCGTCCACTGCTGCTCTGAGGGACCCCCGTGCTCTCCACTGCTGGCTCGAGGGAGAGCCGCGCTCTCTCCACTGCTGCCCTGAGGGAGAGCCGTGCTGTGTCCATTACGCCATAGGCGCCCCCCAACAACCTCGTTTATTTGATAATTACCGTATTTTCCAGCATATAACCCGCTTGGTATACCACTTTTTACAAACAAAACAAGACCCTGCGGGGTATATGGAGGTGCGGGTTATCCCAAAAATATTTTACACGTGTGACATGTCATAACTCGTTAAATGTTTTCATGGTTAGACTATCCACTAAGCAGCACTTACCTTTGACTAAAGCACTGCTGAATAAACCTCTCGCACTCAAATTGCACGTTATCACGTTTTGAATAAATTGTTTGCACATTTAAACGACAATGTTTGAAGTGCGCGCACTGTTTACCGGCGACGGGATAGCTGGGAGAAGAGAGGTGGGGGTTGGGGGTGGGGCAGCTGGGGGGGAGAGAGGTGGGGGGTTGGGGGCGAGGCGACGGCATTACCGTAATGCCGCTATTATCTCCTGCAGTGCGCAATCTACCAGTGCTAAAACTGTACTTACTTATCTACCAGTTATGTGTTACTTGTTTCTTGGATATTTACTTTTGTTACTTATTTACTGTTTAAAGTTCACTCGTTTCCGGTTATATATTCTTGGTTCTTTCGGTAAAGTCGCGTGACTTTGCCGAAAGAACCAAGAATATGAATCCCTGCAGGTTTACCAAAAGATATTCTGAAACTCGCTGACCATTGTTTAAATAACACTTACTTCTTATGGAGAGGCAATTTCTTTAAACAAAGGGAAGGAGCAGCAATGGGCTCTCCTTTATCTCCTGCTATAGAAAATTTGTACATGGAAAACTTTTAAACAAGAGCACTTGCCTCGAGCACATTAAAACCATCCTTTTGGTTTAGATATGTGGATGACACTTTGGTTGTCTGGCCACATGGTAAAGATACACTTAACGATTTTCTAAATCATCTCAATGCACAAAACCCGGCCATCCAGTTCACCATGGAAATGGAGGTGAATAACACACTCCCGTTCCTGGATATTTTACTTGGACATGACCTAAATGGTAAAATAACACACAGCGTTTACAGAAAGCAAACGCACACTGATGCCTATCTGAATGCAGATTCGCATAATCACCCAGCTCAGAAATCCTCTCTTCTCAAGATGCTCATACATCGGGCTAAAACAGTGTCAGATGGTGAAAGTCTAGTGAGAGATTAAACATGTTAAAGAAGCACTAATACAGAATGGCTACAATAATGCTCAAATTAATAGAGCACTAAATGCCAAATCACGATCGCAAAGCAACACTGCTGAAAGCGATCAGATTGTTAAAACAATTAAAATACCATATATCTCAGGAGTAACTGACAAATTAGCCCGTGTTTTGCAAAAGCAAAACATTACAGTAAGATTTGGTACAGTACACACAATTAAAAAACTAGTAACTTGCACTAAAGACGAATTGCCTAAATTATCAACAGAAGGTGTATATCGGATTGTTTATGTGGCAGATGCTATATTGGACAGATGGGGCGTAACATTAGTATAAGACTAAAAGAACACCAGAGAAATATTAAACTATCTCAAACACAACTGTCGGCAGTGGCAGAACATGCTTGCCAACAGGGATACTCAATTGATTTTGATAACGTTGAAGTGTTGTGTAAAACTAGTTACTACTGGCAAAGACTAATTAGAGAATCCATTGAAATTGAGAGAAACAGAAATAACTTTAACCGCTCAGACAGCTACAGGCTTAGTGCGGCCTGGAAGCGTATTATTAAATAATACACATTACAATTCCTTATATGGGAAACAAACACTAATTAACTGATTACTAACGTAGCATATAATTCCAATAACACATTACAACTAATCTACAACTAACATCGTAACAATTGCCTGATTACTCCACCTCAAATCGTTGCACCTGATGAGTTAAATGATGACGTCACCCTACTGCTGCTCTATTTAAGACCGGGAGCAAGAGCAGAGCCTCACCATTCTGGCGAATTGCCCGATAATGCTGGATGCAATTACCAGCGAAACGTCGTACTCAAAAAATTGTAAATGTTGTGGTTTCACACTTCAACACAACGGTGGGCTAAAGCAGTGAACTATTTGTCTTTTATCAACGTGACACTTTTTTTGCTGATTGGCCGTGTCGGGTGGTGGAGGGTTACGACACATTTATAAATAATGCGATCTCACCCAAAAACGTTGATTATGAGATTTAGGTTTACACCATTGGAACCTCATTTGCCAGTAGAAAAATATGATAATTGTTTTTTAACCCTTTTATCTGGCAACAAAACTGACACCTTTTTTACAAGGAGTCATGTTTGCATAGACTACAATACCTGCAGTCATAATGCAAACAAAAAACATAACTCTGATAATGGATGCACTGTCCTTGAAGTTGATTGGTCCACACCCGAGACAGCTTTCCTTAGAGCCTAGTCTCACATGGTGTTGGACCAGATGACGCCAAAAGGCGCACAACTCAAAGACAATACATCATCAGAGTATGAGAGCTCGTGGTAGTAAGCATTTACACCATTGGAACCTCATTTGCCAGTAAAAAAAATATATGATAATTGTTTTTTTACCCTTTTATCTGGCAACAAAACTGACACCTTTTTTACAAGGAGTCGGGTGTGGACCAATCAACTTCAAGGACAGTGCATACATTATCAGAGTTATGTTTTTGTTTGCATTATGACTGCAGGTATTGTGGTCTATGGAAGCATGACTCCTCGTAAAAAAAGGTGTCAGTTTTGTTGCTAGACAAAAGGGTAAAAAACCAATCATCATAACTCTGATAATGTATGCAATTTCCTTGAAGTTGATTGGTCCACACCCGAGACAGCTTTCCTTAGAGCCTAGTCTCACATGGTGTTGGACCAGATGATGTCAAAAGGCGCACAACTCAAAGACAATGCATCATCAGAGTATGAGAGCTCGGGGTAAGCATTTACACCATTGGAACCTCATTTGCCAGTAAAAAAATATGATAATTGGTGTTTTACCCTTTTATCGGGCAACAAAACTGACACCTTTTTTACAAGGAGTCATGTTTGCATAGACCACAATACCTGCAGTCGTAATGCAAACAAAAAACATAACTCTGATAATGTATGCACTGTCCTTGAAGTTGATTGGTCCACACCCGAAACAGCTTTCCTTAGTAGGTGATAATGGTGATGGTTGCTCTATTTGCTGCTGGTGGAGTTGGTTCCAGGGAAGGGGAGCGAGAAGGGAATAGGAGCGAGAGAGTGAGACTGGGCGCAGAGCAAGGGAGGCGCAGAGAGGGATGGGATGGGACCTGAGGTTGTACTAATTTCTGCTCTAGCGCATGGACTATGAATGGTGTCATTTCAGTGCTCGTAGAGCCTGCGGATTGACAGTGAGTGTGACCCTATCTCCCTCACCACTCGTACCCACCTCGCGTTTGGGGTCCACGCTCGGCACTCTCTTCACCTTGACCGAGCCCACGGCGTCGCCGCCGGGTGCAGTTGCACCCTTCGAGAGTACGCAGCTCGGGGAGGTGGGCGCTGCCCCATTCGAGGGCTCCGGGAGTCTGGGAGAGACTTGGGCCAGGCTGGGCACTGGGCTTTTGATGGCGACTTTTCCTTCTGTGGCTGGAGGATTGGTGCCTCCTCCTCCCTCTGCCGAGACGCGCCGCACTTTAATCACTGTTTTTGTCGACGCTCCGTCGAAAACTATCAGAGGCCGCTTGCGGTTTTCATTCCAATGTTTCAATCTGGGAAGGAGAGCAGCATTTTGGCACTGGTTATTTTACGAGTCAAAAAATTATAATCCAAGGTTCTATTTACACGAAATACAAATGAAAAGTGAAAAAAACCGGTTAAAACGGATCACATCGTGTACGATTCGTTTTATACCACACGTGAGAATACCAACACAGGCGTAAATATTTAGAATTGAGTGCATTAGGTATTTGCGCCATTCTTATCACGAAATGTGCTATTTTTGGCAGTCTGCAGTAATTAGTGCAGGGGCGATGAATAATGTGCAGGGAATGTTTCAACATGGGGATGTTTGGCCAATACCAGTTATACTGCTGTTTTATTTATGGGAGGAAACCTATGCAGAACAGGGGGAGAACATACAGACTCCACACAGAAAGAGTTGTAAATCGAACCCATTCCCTTCTCACAATATCACCTGTGATATCTGCACTGCACAATTACTGAATAACTCACATTTCCATACGGGTCACGGGGTCTGCGTTATTGCTGCAGCCCAGCGTGCCTGGGTGGCTCAGTGGTAACGCTCATGCCTCACAACAAGAAGGGCCTTGGTTAGGTTCCCAACCGGGGTGCCTTTCTGCGTGGCCTTTTTGTGTGGCCTTTGTATGTTCAACTCCCTGTTCTGCAGAGTGTATACGTGAGTGAGAATGCGTGTAAGCGGGTGTGTGTGTGAGAGAGTTTGTATTTTCTCCTATTCTGCACGAGTTTCCTCCAGCTGCTCCAATTTCCTCCCATAGCTAAAAAGACCACAACATCCCAATGCTCAAAATTAACTTCAGCAAATTACTCAATTGGGATAAACACATAACAGTAGCATCACTCCCGTCTGCGAAAACTTGGCAGTACCCTCCTGAAAAATCTTAAGTGAGGCTTCCCTGGATAAACGAGTGTAGTTAGTAAAACTAAACTAAATGTTTTATTTTACCAAGCAAAGCCCACTGAGCCATATAGCTCTTTTTCAGAAGCAACCTGGCCACAGATGATAGCCCAGCGAAGTGGCTTATCATCTGGAAATGTATTGCGGCCAAATACAGTAAAACCTTGGATTGCGTGTAACTTGGTCTGCGAGTGTTTTGCAAGACGAGCAAATTTTTTTGATAAATTTTAACTTGATAAACGAGCGAGGTCTTGCAATACGAGTAGTACCTACAGTATACGCTTTGTCTGCCGAGCGTCACGTGATCACAACTGAGCCGATGGTTCTTCTCTCTCTCTCGCTGCGGGATTGTGGGTAATCGTCTCCCATGCTCGGTCTCAGTCGGCGTGCCTCACTCGTATAGTCAACATCTGTGCGAGCGTATATTGTTTACTATAGTGTTGTGACCACGTGTGTGTAAAGCATTTTTTTAATTTTGTGTCCAAGTGTAGGGACTGTTCTTTAGTAACTGTACTGCAACAATGGCCCCCTCCTCCTCTCCTCTCTCGTCTCCCTCACACCAGCCACGATAAATTTGACTACTTTACATTAAATTTAAATAATAAAAATATTAAAAGGTATTTTGTATTAATAATTTTACATGAATATTTTTGGGTTGTGGAACGAATCATCTGAGTTTGCATTATTTTTTATGGGGAAATTCGCTTTGATATACGAGTGCTTTGGATTACAAACACGTTTCCGAAACAAATTATGCTCGCAATCCAAGGTTTTACTGTACTCTAAACGTGTTGTTTATTCTAAATGTGGCCAGAAAACTGAGGACCCGGAGAAAAATCGACGCGACCACGGGGGGAACAATCAAACTCAAATATACAACAGGCATCAGGTTCGAGATCGAACCCACGACTTCCTACATACCAGGCGAGGGAGTTGGCATCTAGCCACCGTGACGCCCTTAGTAGTTAGCATTAGTGATACTGTAATGTTTCAGTTTTCAGTTTCATTTATTTGGTATAGCCCTGTGAGCCATTCGGCTCTTGAATCGGGTGCAACTGCAACAAACAAAAACATGAACAAGAAACATCTTAAAGTGACTTCGTGCAAAACAGAAAAATCCAGGAAAAAATAGCAAAGTCTTCCAGAAAAAGCCCCGTATATCAATGCTGTGTGCAAAAATCCCAGTGGGATGCAAGGAGTGACACTCGGGGTGTGCCCACAAAACGTACCCTGCTGGTGACCCCGCTGGCTGAGCCGCGCGCGTGCCGCCCCTCTGGGTCACTCGCCGGGCCCAGTGCGAGTCTCCTCTCAGCTCCCTCTGGGGCAGCGGCAGCACGTGGGCTCGGTACAGCGCCACCAGCTGCGCGTGGTCCATGCCGCTCAGACTCCCAAGAGCCGCCACTCCCCTCTACAACGCACGCGGACAGCAACAACAGTCGTTCATCGCGAAGTGGCGGTGACGTCACCACGGCGCTTGTGCCAGGCTAGGTGCACTTTGAGGCCACGTGTCGAAGGTTCGCTGACACGGGATGTCACGGGTCAGACCCAGGTGCCATGGGTCAATTGAGATGACTGGCAGATGCACCAGCTGTGCTGGACACACCACAGTCGGCAGCTAATACCAAGCCCCGCGTAGCCTTTAACAGACTGTTGGGGCAAGTGCTGTTAGGGAGCAGCTAAGGAAACAGGCACGGCGCTGCCTTTGTCTCCCTCGTGGCGATGTTTACCACACGCCGCACCAGGTACTCACTTGAGGTGGAGTCGACCTAACCACTACACACGCGCAAGTAGCATGGAAAACTACAGGACTACGAGAACTTAGCAGGACTCCCTAGCGAGTGCCCTCCTCGAGTGTGTGAGAGTCTGTATCTCTCTCTCCCTCTGCCCTGCATGGGTTCCCTGCGGGCTCTCCGCTTTACTCCCATAGCGACACAAAAGCAACCCCGATACAAAGCAACATCGTTCCCCATGCTGCGCCAAACTTGGCATGACCCTCCTGAGATAATAGTCTTGCCACTCGGCGAGACAGGTTCTCCTGTGTGACTAAACGCAACAACGACGACAACAACGACGACGTGAGGACGCCCATGGCTCCTCTGCTCTCTCCCCGTCCATGAAAACGCAGCAGCCGCAGCGACAGCAGCGGCCACGGGGTCGCTACCACCACCGCTGCTGTCGCAGGCGCGCGTCTCCAAGCCTCTTGCTGCTGCTGCGGCTTGGTCACCTGCGCGATGGCGCTGCAGAGCCTCTCGGCGCGCTGCTGCTCTGCGGGCGGCCCGAGCAGCAGCTCCACGAGCGGCGGCGGCGGCTCGTGGAGCGGCGACAGTGACGGCGGCTCCCCCCGCGACTCCGCGGCCTCGCCACCTCGCGCCATCTTCCCGCGCCTGCCCACCACGTGACACACATTCACGACACTTTACGACAGTCGTAATTTACATACCTGCTTTACGGTAGGTGAACACGCTTTGCGCAATGTATGTTATGTGTGCAATGTGTACTTGGTAGATATTTTGTTATTGGCATGCTTACCTTTTCTCTGTTTTGTACTGTTTGTTGATATAATTCTGTGGAACAGAGCTTCATAGCTCGTCGGGTTCCTCCTCCGGTGTAAACAAAGATTCTGACGTTGCGAGCTTCACGGAATCGTCTGCGGGCTTTTTGGAATGTTTCACGACATCAGTGTTCACGACAGTCGTAAATAAACAGACCTTTACGGTAGATACAGTCGTAAACACCCGTACAGTCCCATCCTCACAACCTTACAGCATCTTCTTGGTTCTTTCGGTAAAGTCACGTAGAAGGGAAGTAATAAAATAATAAAAATAAAACATAATAAAACAATTCTCACGACGTTTCGGCCACAACGCAAGCAGCCATCCTCAGGCGAAGAATGAAACACCCCAAGCTTGGAGCGTATATTTAAGCTGGGTTAGAGGGGGGGGAGGTGGGAAGAAGAGCGCCTAAACAAAATAATTTGCATATCAAGAGGAATTCAGCATATGGAAAATGCGTAGGAGGTGGGCGGGGGGGGTTCCAAATCAATACTATGCCCGTGCATTATGCAGGATTAGCAGCATCAAAGGGGGGGGGGGGAAGGGGGGGAGCATTAACAAAGGAAAGGAATGTTAATAGTATGTAGCTGTAGTTACTAAACAACCACGTAAAAAACTACAGTATAAACTGCATGACAAACTAAAGTATAAACTACATAGCATCATCAGTAAACTTACTATACTCTACAATAAGCTGAGTTACTAACAGTAAGTAATACATGAAAAATTCTACGTTGTAAAAAAAAAAATTATATAATATGCTTCCATCTAAACTTTATTCTCTTACATCACACGCGTCTATACCGTACTATATACTTCCATAGGCAAAACCAACATTAAATTACATACTGTATTGCTATAAACCACCCTATACCTTATACATTTTTAATATAACACTATGTATTATTCTACCCACCCTAATGTGTATCAAAATGGTTTATTACGTCCTTCCAGTGATTGCTAAGCCAGAATCCATCCTCTCGGTTAAAATTGTCTCTGTGTTTGTAAATGTGGATCGCCTCATGTACGAATCTCTCATGATAGCCAGATGGCTTGCAGAGAACCTCTGTCTTGGAGAAGTCAATGTCATGTGAGCCCACTGAGTTGTAACAGTGATCTGCCACGGCTGAGGTGTTTGTCCTACAGTGTTTCAGGTCAGCTTTATGTTCACGGATGCGGTCCGAGACATGTCGTTTGGTTTCCCCAATGTAACTGCTACCACAGAGGCAACTTAGTTTGTAGACACCAGGGTACTGTATGTCTGGAACCACATCTTTTACAGACGGTACCAGATCACGGATTTTATGTACTGTGTTGAATCGGACCTGGATCTTGTGTTTAATCAGGATTTTGGAGATGTGGTTCCAGACATACAGTACCCTGGTGTCTACAAACTAAGTTGCCTCTGTGGTAGCAGTTACATTGGGGAAACCAAACGACATGTCTCGGACCGCATCCGTGAACATAAAGCTGACCTGAAACACTGTAGGACAAACACCTCAGCCGTGGCAGATCACTGTTACAACTCAGTGGGCTCACATGACATTGACTTCTCCAAGACAGAGGTTCTCTGCAAGCCATCTGGCTATCATGAGAGATTCGTACATGAGGCGATCCACATTTACAAACACAGAGACAATTTTAACCGAGAGGATGGATTCTGGCTTAGCAATCACTGGAAGGACGTAATAAACCATTTTGATACACATTAGGGTGGGTAGAATAATACATAGTGTTATATTAAAAATGTATAAGGTATAGGGTGGTTTATAGCAATACAGTATGTAATTTAATGTTGGTTTTGCCTATGGAAGTATATAGTACGGTATAGACGCGTGTGATGTAAGAGAATAAAGTTTAGATGGAAGCATATTATATAATTTTTTTTTTTTACAACGTAGAATTTTTCATGTATTACTTACTGTTAGTAACTCAGCTTATTGTAGAGTATAGTAAGTTTACTGATGATGCTATGTAGTTTATACTTTAGTTTGTCATGCAGTTTATACTGTAGTTTTTTACGTGGTTGTTTAGTAACTACAGCTACATACTATTAACATTCCTTTCCTTTGTTAATGCTCCCCCCCTTCCCCCCCCCCCCTTTGATGCTGCTAATCCTGCATAATGCACGGGCATAGTATTGATTTGGAACCCCCCCCGCCCACCTCCTACGCATTTTCCATATGCTGAATTCCTCTTGATATGCAAATTATTTTGTTTAGGCGCTCTTCTTCCCACCTCCCCCCCCTCTAACCCAGCTTAAATATACGCTCCAAGCTTGGGGTGTTTCATTCTTCGCCTGAGGATGGCTGCTTGCGTTGTGGCCGAAACGTCGTGAGAATTGTTTTATTATGTTTTATTTTTATTATTTTATTACTTCCCTTCTACGTGACTTTACCGAAAGAACCAAGAAGATGAATCCCTGCAGTCACGAAAGCTTTAAATCGAAATTTAACCTTACAGCACCTATGCTGTACGAGACTCACATTTACGACAAGTCGCAAACACCGTGGTACAGTAGCGCCGCCCTTACGGCAGACGACCTTTACGACACGAAGGTTTTGCTTTACGGCACTCAGCGCGTACCGGCACGTGGTGGTGGGGAACGCGTGGGGAGCAAGTGAGAGACGCGTGTGTGTGGGGGGCACGTGGTGGTGGTGGGGGGGCACGTGAGAGACGTGTGTGTGGGGGGCACGTGGTGGTGGTGGGGGGCACGTGAGAGACGTGTGTGGGGGGGCACGTGGTGGTGGTGGGGGGCACGTGAAACGCGTGTATGTGTGGGGGGGTACGTGGTGGTGGTGGGGGGCACGTGAGAGACGTGTGTGTGTGAGGGGGGCATGTGGTGGTGGGCACGTGAGAGACGCGTGTGTGTGGGGGGCATGTGGTGGTGGTGGGGGGCACGTGGTGGTGGTGGGGGGCACGTGAGAGACATTTGTGTGTGGGGGGGGGGGCACGTGAGAGACGTGTGTGTGCGGTGTGTGCGCCAGAGACACCATGGGGGCCAAGCGGGGGAACGGAGACGCGGGGGAGGGGGCCAGGCCCCCCAAGGTGGCACGCGCCGACGAAAAACAAGAGAAGCACGGGGAGCAGGAGGAGGAGGAATTCACGGCCACGCGCTTCAAGCAGCTGCTGCAGCACACGGATACCGCGCTGCGGGGTGAGACGCAGCACGTGGCCGAACCCCCCCCCCCCCCATATCCCTCACGTCCCCCCGCTCTCAGCAGGTCCAGCCCGTGCCCCCCACCGTTTGTAGCTGAGCCCCCCCCCCCCCGTGCTTTGTGGAGGGTGACGTGGCCAGTGCTGTATCTGTACTGTCCCTGTGCGGTGACTGTGCCAGTTGTGTGGTTCTGCGATCCTTGTGCTGTGTCTGTGCTGTGTCTGTGCCAGTTGTGGCTCTGCTGTCTTTGTGCTGTCTGTGCTGTGTCTGTGCCAGTGCTGTGGATGTGCTCGCCCTGGACTCTGTCAGTGCTGTGTCTGGGCTGTCTCTGTCAGTGCTGTTTCTGTCAGTGCTGTGTCTGTGCTGTCTCTGTCAGTGCTGTGTCTGTCTCTGTCCTTGTACTATGTCTGTGCTGTCTCTGTGCCAGTGCTGTGTCTGTGCTGTCTCTGTGCCAGTGCTGTGGATGTGCTGTGCCAGTGCCGTGAGCATGACTGCCCGTCCTGTCCACTGCGTGGTGCTTAGCGCTGGAGACGTTCGTCTCGCTGAGCAAGCAGCTGCCCGCGGAGGGGCTGCACGACGTGGTGGAGGGCTTCGTGAAAATCTCGGGCGAGTGCGCTGAGATCTTCAAGCTGCTCGACGGGGAGCGGCTCCGTGACCGCGAGGTTGGTAGTGTTGCCATCTCATCTCCTTCCCCCGCTTCCGTGCCGTAGCGCTTTGTGTATTAAGGTTTGTTTCTAATATGGTTGTAGCCGAATCCTGGAGGGAGACCCGTCCCTGACGTGACCCACGGTGTGGACAAACCCTGTGTTGTGGTGGTAACCTGTGTTGTGGTGGTGGTACCCTGTGTTGTGGTGGTATCCTGTGTTGTGGTGGTACCCTGTGCTGTGGTGGTACCCTGTGTTGTGGTGGTACCCTGTGCTGTGGTGGTACCCTTTGCTGTGGTGGTACCCTTTTCTGTGGTGGTACCCTGTGCTGTGGTGGTACCCTGTGTTGTAGTGGTACCCTGTGCTGTGGCGGTACCCTGTGTTGTGATGGTACCCTGTGTTGTGGTGGTACCCTGTGTTGTGGTGGTACCCTGTGCTGTGGTGGTACCCTGTGTTGTGGTGGTACCCTGTGTTGTGGTGGTACCCTGTGTTGTGGTGGTACCCTGTGCTGTGGTGGTACCCTGTGTTGTGGTGGTACCCTGTGTTGTGGTGGTACCCTGTGTTGTGGTGGTACCCTGTGCTGTGATGGTACCCTGTGTTGTGGTGGTACCCTGTGTTGTGGTGGTACCCTGTGCTGTGGTGGTACCCTGTGTTGTGGTGGTACCCTGTGTTGTGGTGGTACCCTGTGTTGTGGTGGTACCCTGTGTTGTGATGGTACCATGTGTTGTGGTGGTACCCTGTGCTGTGGTGGTACCCTGTGTTGTAGTGGTACCCTGTGCTGTGGTGGTACCCTTTGCTGTGGTGGTACCCTGTGCTGTGGTGGTACCCTGTGTTGTGGTGGTACCCTGTGCTGTGGCGGTACCCTGTGTTGTGATGGTACCCTGTGTTGTAGTGGTACCCTGTGCTGTGGTGGTACCCTGTGTTGTGGTGGTACCCTGTGTTGTGGTCAAACTATGCGTTGTAGTCGTGTTCTGTGTTATCGTCGGACCCTACGTTGTGGTGACCCTGTGTTGAGGCTGCAGCTGTGTTGTGTTCGTTTCCTGCATTACAGTGGGACCCTGTGTTGTGGCAGAATACTTTGTTGTGTCTGGATCATGTGGTGTGACCAGCACCATGCGTTGTGGTCGTTGCAGCTCTCGAAGGTGTGGGAGGCGCTGGAGGCCATTCTGCTGCGCACGGCGGGCGACCTTGCTCGATACTGGAGCGTGGGGGCCGAGGTGGTGCGCAAGCTCCTGCAGGGCCACATGAGGCTCATGTACAGCTGCTTGTCGTCGGCTGATGCCCGGTGCGGCTGACCCCTCACTGGCCTCACCACCGCTCACACCAAATCAGCTGCCATGCTCCAGAGGGGAGACATCGGTGCCACGGTGGCTAGGAGATGTTAACTGCCTCGTCTGGTATACAGGAGGTCGTAGGTTCGATCCCGACCCTGATGCCTGCTGTATATTTGGAGTTTGCGTGCCTCTGTCTCCCTGTGGTTGCATGGATTTTTTCAGAGTCCTCTGGTTTTTTATACTATACATTTCCACTAGATAATCCAATTCGTTGAGCTATCATTTGTGGCCAGGTCACTTCTGAAAAAGAGCTATGTAGCTCAGTGGGCATTACCTGGTAAAATAAAAAATAGTTTAGTTTAAATAACATGGTTTAGTTTAACGTAAGAACATAGTGTTTCACAGTCCATGGGAGGATTCGTAAATGATGTTTGGCCTAGGCCGTGGGATGATCGTGAAACCCTCCACCTCCCGACACAGCCGAACACATTGAGTAGTCTTGCGTACAAGCGTTTGACCGCCGAGCAGATGGAACGATGCGGTCAGCTCGTGGTGCGGGTGTCAGACGGGTTGTGGCATTGCCCAGACGTGAGGAATGGCGATGGTATCTTAATCCAGTCCAGCAGTGGATAGACCATTGTTGATTATGAAACGTGCCATTCTTTTTGTATGTGTGGCTACTGTATGTCTCCAAATTCGACAATTACCCAATTGTAATTACGGTAGCAACCTCTACAGGCAGACTAATGCCTGATGGTTCTGATGACTGCATTATATTGTGAGCCTCTGGTGTGGAGGGTACGTATTGTTTACGCTCTGCTGTATGTATGTCTTTGTGTGTGTGGTGTGTCTTTGTCTTTATATGTGTGCGTGGCGTGCTGCCCCAGGTGCGTGCTCGCCGCCTTGAAGCTGCTGTGTGCTGTGGTGATGCAGGGTGCTGACGCTGCACGAGATTTGTTCGGACACTTTGATTTCAGCCACAAGTCTCTCCCGTACCTTGCGAGGCGTCGCGACGCCAAGGTACGTGCCCGGCGCACATTCGCCGCTCTTCGCAAAGTTTTGCGGTTTGAATCCAATGATCGTCATCAATGATCCTACGGGTCTTCTGTGTACAGATATATAGATGCTGTTTGCTGCACAGCAGATGTCAAAGATGCCATGACTTCATTCAAGAGTAGGCCATCGTGTCCTGGCAGGAATTGAAGTACTTATGCAATTTGTACTTGTGTTGTACAGTAGAACCACTCTGAGACTAGGGCTGTTGCTGTTTATTAAACACTGTTGAACTCAACACTCTAACTCACACCAGAGGTAGGTGCTCCCTATCTAGGTCCTTACCCTGGACTCTGAACAGTACCTGGTCCTGCCTTTGGCTATCCTTAAGGGCTCTCTCACTCGTCTGCCCGGAACAGGGGCTCATCCAACACCGTCCGGCGACGAGAAGAGAGAAACCCTTTCTCAGCCGATCCCTACTGAATACTCCGGACCCTACTCTCGGCTATCCCCTTAGCTCGCTTCTTCCAGCTGGTCCTTGCCCTGGCTCCCCACAACGACCTTGCCTTCGTCACGGGGTCCCCCTTAACTACCCCTTTGGCAGCTCCTCCCCCTAGCTCGGACCCACCTTTGTTTCCGAAGGTACCTCTTACACCACCCGTGGCATGACGTGATCCTTAACTGTCAACTCGCTCACACCTCCCTCTGTTCGCCCCCTCATGGTTGCTCACACTACTCTATACTTGTATACTTTTCATTACTTACTTTTAGTGACTTGCTTACCTTTCCTCCAATGTTGCACTCCTATAGTTTTTGGTTTTGTTGTAAACCAAACTAAAAATATTACATTTTACCAGGTAAAAAGTTATTTTTTAGAAGCGACCTGGTCACAAATTATAATCCAATGAAGTGGCTTATAATATGGAATTTGATTAGCAGCCAAATGCTATAAATTTGCTCACCCGTCCTGACTGGACATCTGAAAAAGAGCTTCATAATAGCTCGTCGGATTCCTCCTCCGGGATAAATCAAGATTTTTATTATTCTGATGGTTAAACATTCGAAAAATCGCACCACAAATAACTCCATGGGAATAGAACACAGCAACACCGACCCCCAATTGCAAAAGCCTGGCAAGACCTTCCTGAAACAATAAAAACAAGCCTTGAGACTCGGTGAGACTTTTTTGAGTGAACCAACGTAGCAATGAATAATTAAGTTCACGACTCCCGTTCTCGTTTGTGTGCATGCGTGTTCCCCAGCGCAAAGAAGACATCCGCATGGCGTACGTGCGTTTCGCCCTCTCGTTTCTCATCAGTGGCGATGCCAACACCGTCCGCCAAGTCCTGGAGCTTAAAGGTGAGCCTGGCCTGCGTTATGCTGGCGCACATCCGAAAAGGCACGCAGCTGCACGGAATGAAAATCCGAAGAGCCGAGGAGCTCGCGAGCAGCCTGAGTCCCGTGCCGAGCACTCTGAGGGAACTTTGGAGGAGGGGTGATGGCACTGTGGTGGCGAGATGTTAACTGCCTCACTTGGTATACAGGAGGTCGTGGGTTCGATTCCCCGACACTGACACTTGTATATTCGGAGTTCGCATGTCTCTCTTTCCGTGGTCACGTGGGTTTTTCTTCGGGTCCTCCGGTTTTCTCTCCACATTTAGAATCAACATGCGTTCTGATCGTTTGGCTGCTCTAAGTTTCCACATGATAAGCCACTTCGTTGAGCTATCATGTGGTGCCAGGTCGCTTCAGTATAATAACTACATAGCCCAGTGTGCCTTACCTGGTAAAATAATAAAAACGTTTAACTTGCCGAGCTGTTTAACTTCGGGGAATCTCAACGAGCTCTGGCCTGCTCATGAATAAATGTCACTGAGGTATCTGCCTGTAACTACAGTAAGTCCTCGCTTAACATGGGGGATTTGCGTTCCTGAGAATTTCCACATAAAGTGAATTTGCGTTAAGCTAGAGTGATTTTTCCTGTAAGGAATAATGGTGAATGTAGGGATACCCTTTCAGTCCATAGTCATATCTTTTTCTCTTGACAGTGCTCTGTTTTTCTTTGGTTCTTTCGGTAAAGTCACGTATAAAGATAAAATAATGATGATTGCTTGTGTTGCAATCGAAATGTCGTATGCTATTATTTAATTTATTTTATTGTATCAATCCGCGTATCACTGTACCGCTCAGCCGTACAGCTCAAGAAAGTATTTCTTCATCGATCACTCAGTAAACGCGTTATAACAGTGCTGATTCTGCGTTATAACGGTGCGTGTTCCACATTGTAATCGGCGTATTCCGCGTTGTATACAAGTGTTCCCTAATGGAAGAACCGCATTATAGCGAAACGCGTTATAGTGTCAACACCACGCGCTAAGCGAGGATTTTCCGTGCTGCATGCCTGCGTGTGACTGTTTGACCTCTACGTGTGTGTCCGTCACGGTGTCTGTGTAGGCAGGCAGTTTAACCTCCGTATTTTTGTTTCAGATTTCCTGATTGATGTGTTCCGCGCCGGGCTAAAGGAGGACCGAGTGTCCACCGTGAACCTCCTGCTGTGCACGCTGCGACAGAAGGTGACCCAGCACGCTCTCCCTCTCTAACGTACACCAGGTGTAGTCTCTGTGTGGTGTGTGAGTGTTTCGCGTACACGCGGGTGTAGTCTCTGCGTGGTGTGGGAGTGTTTCGCGTACACGCGGGTGTAGTCTCTGCACGGTGTGGGAGTGTTTCGTGTACGTGTGGGTGTAGTCTCTGCTGTCCACGTGGTGTGCGAGTGTTTCGCATACACGCGGGTGTAGTCTCTGCACGGTGTGGGAGTGTTTCGTGTACGTGTGGGTGTAGTCTCTGCTGTCCACGTGGTGTGCGAGTGTTTCGTGTACACGCGGGTGTAGTCTCTGCGTGGTGTGCGAGTGTTTCGCGTACACGCGGGTGTAGTCTCTGCACGGTGTGGGAGTGTTTCGTGTACGTGTGGGTGTAGTCTCTCCTCTCCTCGCGTCACGAATGCTCCGTGCCCTCAGGTCGTTGAAAACCCGTGCGTGAGCAAGACTCAGAAAGTGAGGTTCTTCACGGCAGCCATCCTCAACCAGATCGCCGGCGTGTTCAAATGGGACGGCGTGGATGACGTGAGCGACGAGGTGAGAGACTCCGCGGCGCGTCGTCTTCGTACAGCGAGGCGATGCCAGCCCCTTGCACCGAGAGCAGGTTCACAATCCAACACGTTGAGTGTATGTGTGCGCCAGCCATTCTCGTGGCGCAAGGCTGTGGCAATGGAAGCCGCTGGTGTGTTTCACAGACATGGCCTGCAGTACAGCGAGTCCCCCGCTTAACGCGGGGGGCTGCGTACCTGAGAATTGCCACGTGAAGTAAATTTGCGTTAAGTGGGGGGGGAGTGATTTTCCTGTAAGGAATAACGGTGACGGTGGGGGTGACGTTCCAGCTCGTTTTATTATTGTTTTCATTTGACAGTAGACAGTTTTACAGGTTTCTTTTTAAATGTGTTGTGTTTACATAGTTTTTCTATAGATACGCTATGTGTGACAGCCATTTATTTGAATGTAAAGTGAGAGAGAGAGATGTCGAGTTCAGGAGATGAGGGAGTGAGATGATGCTACGCACACATAAAGATGATGCCGGAACACAGACTGTACTCCAGTACCGGAGCGCGTTCTGCATTATAACGACGCACGTTCGGCATTATAACGTTGCGCAGTCCGCCTTCTGCAAAATGTGTTGCCTAACGGAAAAACTACGTTATGGCAAAAACACGTTGTGGTGTGCACACCGCACGTTAAGCGAGGACTTGGCATGTGTACTTGGCGCTGTGCATCTGCTCAAGACGACGGATGGGAGCGAGGCGGGGAGAGCGCTAGTGTGCGACTTGGCCTACGACTTCTTGCTGCATCTCTGCTGCTCGGTGAAGACCGGAATCGCCTTTCGGGACCCCAGCCTGGGGACCTCCTCCAGGTGAGGAGGACGAGGAGGAGGAGAAGGGGCCGCAGGGGGGGGGGGGGGATATATGCACACCTTATCATCGCTCGAGTGCATCGCTCACAAAGGTGAAACTATTATTCGTGGCATTGGTTTAATATTCAAGCAAACTCTGGACCAGTTTTGACATTCCTTATCTCATCAGACAGGCTCGCTCACATCCTGTTTTGAGAGTACAGGAACTCCTCTGTTAGAAACGCCACCTATTTTATATATTTTTTCCATTTAAGGCCACACAGTGTTGATGCCGAATATACGTTGAGTTTTTTTCGTGGTTGTGCACCACTAACAACGCGGTATCAAAGAATCCGTCACAGGGTCGTGTGCGTTCTCCAGCATTGCCGTGCGTAGCATCGCGTGACTCCCCGCGCGCTTCTTCCATTCTCCCATCAGGAGTGGCAACCTGATACTGCTGCAGTTGCTGCTGGACCTCCGCTCCTCTGTGTGCGAGGAGCCCTGGACGGGACGCCTCGCTGTGGAGCTGCTACGGGCCTGCCCCGACCTGCTAGGCCGCTACCTCCAGCAGACCGACATTAGTTTCATGCCGCGCGCGCGCTCCGCTTGGCTGCGCAACGTGCGCTTCCTGCGGCAGGTGATGGCGCCGCTCACCCCCCGCTCCCCTGCGCCATGTGTGACGTCGTATGTGACGCCGTGTGACACCGTGTGACGGCGTGCGTCACTACGTCGGAATGGAATCGATTCTCTACGTTCTCTTTACGGGCGCTCGTGCAGTTTGAGTGCAAAGTGAGTGTTGTGTGTGTATTTTGGGTAATGACTGTTGTGTGCATGTGTTTCACATTTTAAAAGCGCGCGTTTAGCGTTATAACAGGCACATTTTGCATTATTACGGCGTGAGTTCCCAGTTTTAACAGCCTTGTACCGAGTTATAACGGTGCGCCTTCCGCTTTCTGCAAAAGTGTACTCTAATGGAAGCACTGAATTCTTGTGAAAATACGTTTTAGTGTGAACACCACGCATTAAGCGAGGACTTTCTGTACACCACTGAATAGACAGAGGCACTCCGGGGATTGAACCAGCGACCTCGGGGGGGTTGTGAGTCTGGCGTCCAACCATTCCACCGCTGCATTGGCCGCCTTCACATCTTGGTTATAATGGTCATGTCCGTCGCCAGCATTTGTGCAGCAAATCTGTTTACTGCGGAAACTCGTCGACCGGGTATCCCGATAACTATTAACTATTTTTTATTTTACCAGATATAGCCTACTGAGCTACGTAGCTATTTTTCAGAAGCGACTTGGCCACACATGAAAGTTCAACAAAGTGTCTTATCACATGGAAATTTATAGCAGAAGCAAAATACTCTAAAACACATGTTTCTGAATATGGAGGGAAAAACGGAAGGACCCAGAGAGACATGCAAACTCCAAAATATTCGGGTGTCAGGATCGGGATCAAAGCCACGACTTTCTGCATGCCAGGCAAGGGAGTTAACATCTCGCCACTGCAGCGCCCAACGGAGGCCAACAGCCTCCGCGTACATTATGCCGATCCCCACTGAGCGGCATGTCATAGCGTGCTAACCGGCGCCTCCATCCCCCCCCCCCCCCTCCTTTCAGGTCTACGATGTCCAGCCGCTCGTCTCGCCGCTGTTCGATTTGCCGGAGCGCTTGGCCCTGCCTCGTGCTGTCGCCGTGGTCATGGTGACGACCACCCCCCCGGTGGCCACCCGGGCGATGCTCACGCAGGGCCTCAACGTGAGCCTTGCGCGGTGCACGCTCGCGTGACAGCGTCCACCACTAACTTTGGGCTGTGACGTTTATTGGCCGCGATTAAACGCTCGCAACAGAACAGTTAAAGTGAGATTTTGGCTCTAGATGGCAGTCGTGCATCAACAGGCCTAGATTTAGGCACAAGATAAGTTAGCTACAGCTTAGGGCCTCACATTATGAGAGGCCTTTAAATCCGCCGAAATTTTTTATTTAGAAGTTATACGTTTTACTTAGTTGAAAAATTAAATGTTTATTTTCATTCCGATATGAGAAAATATACAGAAATTCCTCGATGGGGCCTCCTAACCCTTTACCATTCCGAGACGTCTGCAAGTTGCAGGGTGGGGTCCCGTTCATCTCTGAATCTTGGAACACGCAAGCGGCTCGGCGTAAATTTTATTTGGAGAGGCCAAGCGCCATTGTTTTTAAAGACAGTACTTGCCCCAGAAAACCATAGCAAAACGACTGCACTCGATGATAGTTGGCGCCAAACTGTGCCTCCCGCATTGCCTTGTGGGAGCCTCGGTACCGATAAACTAATTTTATTTGTAGTTTTTCTTCTAGTTTTGTTTTGATGATGTACACATACAGCATTGGAATGGAAGAAAAACTGCGGTTGGGGTAGTGATAGAGTTTGGGATGGTGATAGGGGTAGTGATAGGGGTTGGGGTAGGCCTGGTCGTAGCATGGGGCGCAAGGAGTAGCAGGATGATGATGATGGGCTAGGGGAGAAGAGATGGGTTTTAGATTCTTGGCACTGAGTGAGGCTTTCCTGGGTAAACCAGCATAGTTGTAATAGTAGTGACAATAATGATAATAATAAAACCCATTGATCACAGCGGCAACAGCTGGGATGCGTCTGTGACTCTCGCGCCCTGACCCGTCCGTTGGCGGCCATGCGCCCGATCGTGGTGTCCCCGCGCCCTGCGCCCTGCAGGTCCCGCACAGCGTGGTGAGGCACACCACCCTTTCGCTCATCTCGCTCATGCTGACGCGGATGCTCGGCAGCATGGAGCGCTGCGGTGCTGGGGGCGGTGGTGACGCATGTGATGCCGCCGGTGGCACCGCCGGTGGAGGAGGTGGCCCCTACTCTCAGCGGGAGCTGCAGGAGCTGCGCACCGCGTTGTCCGAGGCCATCGGCAAGGTGCGGTCCACGTGGTTGGAATGCGACGAGCCTCGTTAATTTTTCGCCGGTGTGGCATCTCTGAGATGCCACGCGCCATCCGCTTCGCCGACGGGGTTAAACAAAACCCCCTGCAAGTCGTTGCTGCTGAGCGGAAGATCGTGAGCATTTATCCCTCTAGTGGTCTCGTCCCTGCCAAAGGCATGTGGATTTTGTTTACACTTTGCTCTGGATTAGCAATGGAGATGCACTTCCTCATCTGAGCCGGGAGATCTCACTCAGCAGTCATTTTGTGATGGTGTGTGGATCACTCCATATTCACTCTGTGTGTTGTTTACTCTGTGTTGTTTTACTCTTCGTGTTGTTTTACTGTGTTGTTTACTCTGTGTTTTACTACGTATGTTGATTACTGCGTGCATTGTTTATTCTGTTGTATACTTTATGTTTTTACTCCATGTGTTGTTGACTGTTTACCGTGTGTGTTGTTTAGTCCATGTGTTGGTTACTACCTGTTGATTACTCCATGTTTTATTTACTCTGTGTGTTATTTACAGTGTCTTTGCCCTGTGAATTGTTTACTGTTGCTTATTCTGTTTACTCTATTTTTTACTCTGTTGTTTACTCCATGTATTCGTTATTTTGTTGTTTCATCTGTGTTGTTTCCTCTTGTTTACTCTGTGGATTGTTTACTCTGTGTTTTATTTGCTCCAGGTGCTGCCGGATGTGACATCCCTCATTTCTGCCTGGAATCAAATCTCTGGCCCGGTGAAGGCTTCAGAGGCTGTGCCTGCCCAGGAGCCGGCTTGTGAGAAGGACGAAGGGAAGGGTGAGAGACGGAACACAGCACACAGGCCCCAAGGAGACGGAGCAGAGTGGCGCACAGCGCCGGTTGCTGCTGTTTTGCAAGAGGGCGGGCGTGTGTATGTGTGTGTGTGGGTGGGGAGCGGTAGTGAAGCAGTTAGCACGCTGCTCTCCAAACCCAGCGACCTGAGTTCGATTCCCGCTCATGGTCAACACCAGTAACGATTGTGTGAACTGGGCCTCCCCTAGGTCAACTCGGCCTCAAATGAGTACCCGGTGTGGTGTTTAAGCATCGTCACTGGGGAGACAACAAGTGGCCGGGTGTGGTGCTGACCACCCCACGCCCTTGTGTGCCGGCCTTCATAGGTGCTCGTTAACAGAACTTGCCCCGACAGTCTGTTAAAGGCTATACGGCAGAGGTCGCAAACGGGTTTTGATTCCTTACCCGTACCCGGCCACACCAGGGTCGCAAATGGGTACCCGTACCCGGCTGGGTACGGGTAGCCGGGTATCGGGTAGGGTACGGGTATCGGGTACCCGATTGCGACCTCTGCTATACGGGGGATCTTTGTCTTTGGAGCGGTAGTGTAGCGGTTAGTGCACCGCTTTACGAATTCGACGACCCGAGTTCGAATCCCGCTCACAATAGCAGCGGTGAATATCTGATCTGGTCCTGGGCCTCCCACAGGTGGACTCAGCCTTAACGAGTGTAATGAGAGAGCACACCGACAGGTGACGGAGGGCTGCATAGGCATTGCCTCATCGGTGATAGCCAATCAGGGCTATGGGTTCCATCTGGGCCGAAGTTCACGGGCGGAGCTCACAGGGGGTATGCGGGAACCATCGGGAAGGTTCTGAGGGGGGCGTGGTTAGAGGCGGGGCTTGGCTCCGCCGAGGCGGATATAAGGGGAGGCTGGAGAGGGAGTCGGTGTGGAAGCCTGGGTCCGGACTGCATCTTCTCCACCTCGTCAGCCATCGACCACGTGGCAGCCTCGAGGGCAGCGCTCTCGCGATCTCCGACGCTGTCAACCAGCGGGGTGCGGTGAACGCGAGGGCGAGGGAAGCCGCGCGCGGAGCGGAGAAGCAGTGAGCGCGTGCCGCGGTGTGGAAGAGAGAGAGAGAGGGACCATCTGGAAAGAGAGTGTGAAGCCGAGCAGTCGCAACTAATAAAGAAAGACGCAATTCACAAAAAGTGGTGGAAGTCGTTTATTACACAAGTACCCGGTGCGGTGTGTAAATATCAGCATCGGGGAGAACAAGGCGACCTCGTGTGCCGTGCCGGCCCATTCATAGGTGCCCACCGATCATTGGCGTTCTTCCCGGCAGTCCATAGCATCTCCGCCGTGAGCTCAGAGGGGTTGGCAGGGGACCTCAGCTGGTCCTGCGGAAATCTCAACGTTTGGAAGTGGCGCACCGGTTGTATGTCTGTGGTCGTTGCGGACCGGTCGCCGATTGCTCCAATTTGTCCCACCTCTGTGGGTGTGCAGAGCTGGGAGAGGTGCAGGAGATGCTGCTGAAGGCGGAGCTGCTGCACGTGCTGCGCTTGTATCAGCAGGTGGCCCCGCACCTACTGGCGCAGAGCTCCTTCGACTTCAGCAAGCTGCTCGTCGGTGCGTGGAGCGATTTGGCGTGGCGTGTTGAGACTCGTGGGGGGGGGGGGTTGTCGAAAGCGATTGTGTCATATTATCAGTAACCACGTGAAGAAAAAAAAGAACAAAAACATAAAAATCCAATTAACCAGTTCACCACACGGACAGAAACTTCCCGCGCAACCGGTGGGCGGCGGCATGGTGGCGGTGTCGCGGCGCCGATGTTCGCGCCTCACGGCCAGTAGAGTCTGGGTTCATTTAATGACGAGGGCACATTCCATGAGGAGTTTGTGTTCTCTCTCTCCCCCTGTTCTGCGTAGGTTTCTCCCAGGGTCTCCAGTTTCCCTCCCATTGCTAAAAATCACACACAGTGTAACGGTTATTGGCCAAGCATCCCAATGCTGAATGATTTCCTGCAAATTACTCAACTGGGATCGCACATGGCAACAGCAACATTGCCCCCCCTACTGTGATAAACTTAACGTGACTCAGTGAGGCCTATCCATAACCCTGAGTAAACTTGCATAATCACATATTGTCCAGGTCCGTTTGTGTGCGTGCTACTGTCGTCTGTTTTTCTTCATGTGGCTGTACGTGTGCGAGTGTGTTTCTGTGTGTGTCTCTGTCTTTGGGGCAGTAGCACAGTAGTTAGCATGCTGTGCCATCAACCCGGTGACCCGAGTTTGAATCGAGCTTCCCGCCAACACCGGTGACGATTATCTGAACCGGTCCTGGGACTGTCTTAGGTTGACTCAGCCTCAAATTAATACCTTTTATGAGATATGTAGTAAACATCGACACTCAGGAGACAAACGTGGCCATGCGTGGTACTGGCCACCCACCCCCTCGTGAGCTGGGCCGGCCTTAATACGTGCTACTCGCGAACAGCACTTGCCCGGGCAGTCTGGTAGAGGCTACACAAATGATATGTGTGTCTGTGTCTTTGCTGCAGGAGTCACAAGCGAGGGCACCCCACCCATCCTGCAGTACCGGACCCTGCAGCTGATGCTGGCTCTGCCCGTGTCTCGCTACGCGTGGTTTAAATGCCGGGTATGCACACTTACTCAGTGCCGGAAGCCAATGCCCTTCAACAGAAACTTTCTGAATCGTGTCAATAATCGCAACACTGAAATGGGCAGCAGGGTCTATGTATGTTTGTATATTGAAGTTCTTTCGCACCATACGTAGCTAACTGTGCTAATCAGAGTTGGCGCTAAATGTGGTTGAAATGCGCTCATGTCAAGTAAAACAAATAATCCAATTAAAGCTCTGGATTGCTTCGCTAAATGGTGGCGCGTTGGTTCGTGCGTTTACAGAAGATGGATCGTTAATTGCATCGGGCATTTGTGTCCTGCGCTCAAGCTATTCACCTCATTTTTTGGGGTCTTTCGGTAAAGCCACGTAGATAGAAAAATAATGAAAATATCACGACGTTTCGATCGCAACACAAGCAATCGTCATCAGGTGAAAAATATATATATACCAGGAGAGCTGTTGAAGCAGAATGTTACATAGGTTTGAGATGGGTTTTAGCCCAAGGGTAAGTGGGTGGGGCTAGAGATGGAATTTGCATGTAAATGTAAGATCCAGAGCTGATATACCTCGACGACGCAGCTGTGGAGGTGGCCATTGTATTGTGAGAGATTTGCATGTCAATGTAAGTGTCGTGAGTCCAACTGAGTCGCAGACATTGTTCCTTTTAAAGACAACACGTTTATTTGTGACACGTAACACAAGGGGTAACTGCCCCTTCAGCAGATACAGCCTAGGGTGGTGACCACCCAGCTTTTACCTACTCTATACAGAGGAGTTACTGCTGCGAAGGGTCGGATCCCTACTCGGCTCCGCGACCACGTGTTTGCCTCGAAGACGTAGAGCTTCCAGCTTGAGATGTAGGCTTCAGCTGGTGGACGTGCAGCTTCAGCTTGTAGAATGCAGCAACCCCGGTCCCTCTCAGGGACCCGCCTTATGTCCCCCTACGCCGCTCTGCCCTTGGCCCTGCCCACCTTCTGGAGCCTTCTAGCTCCCTCTCGAGAGCTCTCCCTGGACACGTGATCACCCCCTCGTCCCCCCACCTGGGGGCCTCTCTATGGACACTCTCGATCACGTGTCTGCAGGGTCAACCAGAGTGCCATGGCCCGGGGCAACCCTGCCCTTGGGCTGACACTCTCTCCCGCTCCCCCTCGTGGGAGCCCACGCTATCAGCGCTCACCAAGCCCCGCTAGAATGTTATGTACTGTGTTGATTCGAACCTGGATCTTGTGTTTGCTCATGATTTTGGAAATATTTTTGGTAACCCCTGCTATGTATGGCAAGGTAATGGTTTTGATTGGGTCCTCAGATTGTTCTTTCCCAACGGTTGGGCTTTATCGATTGTGTAGTCGGAATATCTATTCATCTTGAGGGCTTGGTGTATGTGCTCCAGTTCATTGGCTAGGTGGTGATGGTTGGAAATACAATGAGCTCTATGGTGTAGAGTTTTGATGAGGGAATTCTTCTGGGATGGATGGTGGTGGGAGTCAGGTTTTATGTAGGCATCTGTATTGGTGGCTATCCTGTAGACAGAGTGTGTGTTTCGATGAACACATCCCAGAATGGTAACTTGCCATCCTTTTCCACCTCCATGGTGAATTTAATGGCTGGGTGTATGGAATTGATGTGGTTCAAGAATTGGCCCAGTGCTGGTAGGCCATGTGGCCAGATGGTGAACGTGTCATCTAAGTATCTCTTCCTCAAGGAAGGACGTCGGGTGGATGCCTGGATGGCATGTGTCTCAAATTTTTCCATAAAAACATTGGCTACAACTGGAGATAAGGCCGAACCCATTGGGGTACCTTCAACTTGTTTGTAGAATGTTCCATTCCACGTAAAGTAAGTGTTGGTGAGGCAGTGTCTAACCAGGGCCAGTACATCAGCATTCAGTCCTTGTTGGACCAAATCTTCAATGATTGCAATGGTGTCAGGCACAGGGACTTTGGTAAACAAAGATACTACATCGAAACTGACATGCAAATCACCTGGAGATAGTGAGATGCCCTTAATTAGCGATACCAAGTGAGCTGAGTTAAGTACACCTGAGGTGGTCTTACCAGTGAATGGTTGTATGGTTTCAGACAGAAATCGGGCCAGTTTGTAGGTGGGTGAGTCAATGGTGGAGACGATAGGCCGGAGTGGTATACCTTCTTTATGGATTTTTGGTAAGCCATACAATCTGGGTGGTCTAGCAGCAGAGGGTTTTAAGGAAAGCCGATTGGTTGGTTCGTGGAGGTTTATCAGCTCTCTGATCTTACATTTACATGCAAATTCCATCTCTAGCTCCACTTATATAACATCCTGCTTCAGCAGCACTCCCGCTATATATATATTTCACCTGATGACGATGGCTTGTGTTGCGATCGAAACGTTGTGATATTTGTATTTTTCTATCTACGAGGCTTTACCGAAAGACCCAAAGAATATGAATTCCTGCAGTCACGAAAGCTTTAAGTCAAGATTTATTCACCTCAATGTTTTGCTTTTGTTCTCTTTGTGATGCAGGTTGTACTTACAAATGAGACTCTTTTCTCTCCTGCTCTCTTGAGTTCTCACCCCGGTTACACGAACTGAACGTGAGATGACGTGAGATGACACATGTGCCATGTTCGCGTCTCTCTTGTTCAGGAGCTGGTGGAGGGGGCGGCGGACGGCACGGGCGACGGCTCCGACAAGTCGACCTTCTACCTCCTCCTGCGCATGTTCGTGTGCAGCGACCACCCCCAACTGCAGAGCGCTACGCAGCAGCTGCTGGTCAAGGTGTCTCCCCCATGCGCACATGGACACATGCACAAATACAAAGATCCCCCGTATAGCCTTAACAGACTGTTGAGGCAAGTGCTGTTTGCGAGCACCTATGAAAGGCTGGCATAAATATATATACAAAGACAAAAATAAATATCCTGCTGTAAAACGTTACTCTGTTTACTTTACCATACTTACCACTCCAATCTCGAAGACTCTGCATGGGGTGATGTACGTACTACGCTCTTGGTTCAACAACTTGTGTTTGACGATCACCAGACTGGTACAGCCTCTAGACTGGTGCTCCGGTGAATGCCGAATTACACGTACTTTTCTCTGGATCGCACAGTATATTTTCTGTTTTCATTACTGTAGTTATTAGCCTTGAAGAACGTATATCCGTGCAGTATTTTAGTTTTTTTAGTTTGTCGTGTATAATGTAATGTATATAATATTTGACACTGAAATCAAGCATATATACTTTTTGTCACATGCATGGTGGCGATTGCTGAACTGGTACAGCCTTTGGAGCAGTTTTGCCAATTTCACTTGATCAGCCCAGAACCACTGGATACATTTTGGAGCTGGATAATCCAGCACAGGATAATCGATGAAGAACTGTACAGTAATTCATTTCTATATAGCATCGGTCATGCAAAACTGCATCTCTCGACGTTGTACATAGCATGCCCAAACCAAGGTCAACTCAATTAAAGGCTATAATAAACAAAAAGGTTTTTTAATGGGTCTTAAGTCGTGGAAGGGACTTAATTTGGTGAAAACGGAGCGGGAGTGAATTCCACTCCGTGGGAGCTACAGATTCTTAGATAGAGCTCCCTCCAACCATCTTGCATTTAACTTGAGGCTGAATGAGTATTAACCAGGACGGCCTGTCGGATTTCAACGTGAAGCTCTGCAGCGACCAGCAAACACACGACCGCTGGGCCGTGTCGCCGTCCCATAGACGTCCTGTTTTCATGTGAAAGTGGAGGATGAAGGTTTAAAAGAGAGAGATAAACTATTCTGAACCCACAGAGACCATGAGTAGCAGAATGGCTCAGTGGGTACACTCTGTGACTCACCGCTCGTGTCTCACCGCCCGTGTCTCACCGCCCGTGTCTCACCGCTCGAGTCTCACCGCTCGTGTCTCACTGCCCGTGTCTCACCGCCCGTGTCTCACCACTCGTGACTCACCGCTCGTGTCTCACCGCTCGTGTCTCACCGCCCGTGTCTCACCGCTCGAGTCTCACCGCTCGTGTCTCACCGCCCATGTCTCACCGCTCGAGTCCCACCACTCGTGTCTCACCGCCCGTGACTCACCGCCCGTTTCTCACCGCTCGTGACTCACCGCCCGTGTCTCACTGCTCGTGACTCACCACTCGTGACTCACCACTCGTGACTCACCGCCCGTGTCTCACCGCCCGTGTCTCACCGCTCGTGTCCCACCGCCCGTGTCTCACCGCCCGTGTCTCACCGCTCGAGTCCCACCACCCGTGACTCACCGTCCGTGTCTCACCGCTTGTGTCTCACCGATCGTGACTCACCGTCCGTGTCTCACCGCTCGTGACTGACCGATCTGCCCTCTGAAGACTTGACCGTGTTTATGTTCAACGTTGAAGGAAATTCCTGCCCATAAAATGCACAAATCGGGCACCTGACGCCTTGACTCTGATGAATGTTATTTCTCGCTTTTGCATTACAGATTTTGCGAGACAGCGGAGTGTTTGAGTTCACGTGGAGAGAACTCGACATTTGGCTTAAAGGACTTCTGGACTTCTCAAGAGAGCAGCAGGAACCAATTCTTACTTTTCTTGAAAAGGTACGTCCACACACGCCTACACACGTCTACACACATTTACACACCGCAGAGTGGCAAACGCTGCTCTACCGTATGGAACTTCACGCAGGCCTGGGTCCTGTTGCAAAAGAGGCAATGCTGTTTTACTTTTCTTAGTGGTTTTATTTCATCTGAGCAATATTGCCTGGCTGTGTTGGTTCCTGTCACCTAATGACGTCGAGAGACCGGTTCATACTCTTTGGTTTTTTCGGTAAAGTCACGTAGATATGAAATAAAATAAATCACGACGTTTCGGGTGCAACACAAGCGTCCGTCATCAGATGGGACAACCACAGCAAGAAACAATTGCTGAAGTGGAAAACTTCAAATCTAGATTAGACTGGTTCATGCTTTTGTGTTCGCCCGACTTGATTACTGCAACGCATTACTGTTCGAGATTCCGAGTGAGGTGCTGGGTAGACTCCAGCTCGTTCAGAATGCAGCTGCTAGATTCTTTACACGCTCAGTGTTCTGTGAGCACATCACACACCTTCTCTCTCGTCTTCACACTGGATATCTGTCCAGTATCGAGTAGACTATAAGACCCTGCTGCTGACCTACAAGGTACTCAGTGGGTTGGCCCCGCAATGTTTCCAGGAACTGATCCATGTTTATATTCTAAAACGAGGTCCCTGGGTTCTTCAGATCATCTTCTTCTAAGGACTTCAAGGTCAAGGCTTTTATTACTGGAGGAATTGGGCTTTTGCCAGTGCAGCTCCCAAGTTTTGAAACGACGTTTTGCCTTTGCTAACAAGACAGAGTCAGTTTAACACGTAGGCTTTCGCGACCAATATCATCCATAATAGAAGTTTTTGGGTTATATCACGTAAATATATAAATGTGTCATTAAAACCCGCCACCACCCGACACAGCCAACTAGTCAGGGTTGTCACGTAAACAGAACATGCCAATTCGTCACTAGTACAGCACACCGGTGTGTTGGAGAGCCTAGTCACAACATTTACAATCTGAGTACAACGTTTCGCCAGTAATTACAACTAGCTTAATCAGGTGACAGCCAGATTTGTGGAGAAGTCTTACTGTTTCATTCCTTATATAGAGGTGTAGATGTGTTGACCACCCTCCTGTGCTCTTGCATAATTTGGGGGTGGGGGAAGGATTGCTGAGGCATGGGTTGGACCAGATAACGCCAAAAGGCGCACAACTCAAAGACAATGCACCATCAGAGTATGAGAGCTTGGGGCAAGCATCTACACTATGGGAACCTCATTTGCCAGTAAAAATATGATAATTGGTTTTTTACGCCTTTTGGCGTCATCTGGTCCAACCCATGTGAGACTAGGCTCTAAGGAAAGCTGTCTCGGGTGTGGACCAATCAACTTCAAGGACAGTGCACATTATCAGAGTTATGTCTTTTGTTTGTATTATGACTGCAGGTATTGCGGTCTATGCAAACATGACTCCTTGTAAAAAGGTGTCAGTTTTGTTGCCAGATAGAAGGGTAAAAAACCAATTATCATATTTTTACTGGCAAATGAGGTTCCCATAGTGTAGATGCTTGCCCCGAGCTCTCATACTCTGATGGTGCATTGTCTTTGAGTTGTGCGCCTTTTGGCGTCATCTGGTCCAACCCATGTGAGACTAGGCTCTAAGGAAAGCTGTCTCGGGTGTGGACCAATCAACTTCAAGGACAGTGCACATTATCAGAGTTATGTCTTTTGTTTGTATTATGACTGCAGGTATTGCGGTCTATGCAAACATGACTCCTTGTAAAAAGGTGTCAGTTTTGTTGCCAGATAGAAGGGTAAAAAAACAATTATCATATTTTTACTGGCAAATGAGGTTCCCATAGTGTAGATGCTTGCCCCGAGCTCTCATACTCTGATGGTGCATTGTCTTTGAGTTGTGCGCCTTTTGGCGTCATCTGGTCCAACCCATGTGAGACTAGGCTCTAAGGAAAGCTGTCTCGGGTGTGGACCAATCAACTTCAAGGACAGTGCACATTATCAGAGTTATGTATTTTGTTTGTATTATGACTGCAGGTATTGCGGTTTATGCAAACATGACTAATTGTAAAAAGGTGTCAGTTTTGTTGCCAGATAGAAGGGTAAAAAACCAATTATCATATTTTTACTGGCAAATGAGGTTCCCATAGTGTAGATGCTTGCCCCGAGCTCTCATACTCTGATGGTGCATTGTCTTTGAGTTGTGCGCCTTTTGGCGTCATCTGGTCCAACCCATGTGAGACTAGGCTCTAAGGAAAGCTGTCTCGGGTGTGGACCAATCAACTTCAAGGACAGTGCACATTATCAGAGTTATGTCTTTTGTTTGTATTATGACTGCAGGTATTGCGGTCTATGCAAACATGACTCCTTGTAAAAAGGTGTCAGTTTTGTTGCCAGATAGAAGGGTAAAAAACCAATTATCATATTTTTACTGGCAAATGAGGTTCCCATAGTGTAGATGCTTGCCCCGAGCTCTCATACTCTGATGGTGCATTGTCTTTGAGTTGTGCGCCTTTTGGCGTCATCTGGTCCAACCCATGTGAGACTAGGCTCTAAGGAAAGCTGTCTCGGGTGTGGACCAATCAACTTCAAGGACAGTGCACATTATCAGAGTTATGTCTTTTGTTTGTATTATGACTGCAGGTATTGCGGTCTATGCAAACATTACTCCTTGTAAAAAGGTGTCAGTTTTGTTGCCAGATAGAAGGGTAAAAAACCAATTATCATATTTTTACTGGCAAATGAGGTTCCCATAGTGTAGATGCTTGCCCCGAGCTCTCATACTCTGATGGTGCATTGTCTTTGAGTTGTGCGCCTTTTGGCGTCATCTGGTCCAACCCATGTGAGACTAGGCTCTAAGGAAAGCTGTCTCGGGTGTGGACCAATCAACTTCAAGGACAGTGCACATTATCAGAGTTATGTCTTTTGTTTGTATTATGACTGCAGGTATTGCGGTCTATGCAAACATTACTCCTTGTAAAAAGGTGTCAGTTTTGTTGCCAGATAGAAGGGTAAAAAAACCAATTATATTTTTACTGGCAAATGAGGTTCCCATAGTGTAGATGCTTGCCCCGAGCTCTTATACTCTGATGGTGCATTGTCTTTGAGTTGTGCGCCTTTTGGCGTCATCTGGTCCAACCCATGTGAGACTAGGCTCTAAGGAAAGCTGTCTCGGGTGTGGACCAATCAACTTCAAGGACAGTGCACATTATCAGAGTTATGTCTTTTGTTTGTATTATGACTGCAGGTATTGCGGTCTATGCAAACATGACTCCTTGTAAAAAGGTGTCAGTTTTGTTGCCAGATAGAAGGGTAAAAAACCAATTATCATATTTTTACTGGCAAATGAGGTTCCCATAGAATTTATATATTGACGCGATCTAACGCAAAAACCTCTATTATGGGCAATCAGAGTCGTTAGATTTATTTTAAGTCTCTTGAAAACTCACTTCTTCTAAACTGGCTTTCACCTCCCTGCTCTTGCCTTTTACCCTGTTCCTGTTTTCCAGGATGTTACAAATGTAAATTATTACTTATCATTATCTCCTTGTTAAATAGTGATACAAACAAATACAAACAATACAGCAATGCCACCGATATAGCAGGTGGCTGTGTCACAGTGTCCTTTGCGCATCCCGGTAGAGAGCCAGAGAGGACTTCTGTCGGTAGTGACCAAGTGCTGCAGGGTGGTGGTGCAGTTGTAACTCTCGTGCCTCACAGTATGAACTCCCTTGGTTTCATTCCCAAATCCACCTCACTGTGTGGAGTTTGTAGTTTATTTAGGATGTATTCTCTCCACCTGTTCTGCATGGGTTTCCTCCGCGTTCTCCAGTTCTCTCCCATAGCATAAAAAACCCGCACACAGTGGAACTGGATATGGCCAACACATCACCTCTGATAAGCACGGTTGGCTACATACAGTGCGAAAGAAGTTGAACATACATAAAAAAAATCGCTCATTGGGGATCGCACACAAATAGCAGCAACATTGCCCCCTACTTGAAAAACTTGGCAGGACCCTCCTAAAAAAGAGCCTTGAGACTCGGTAAAGTTTTCCTGAGCAAACGTGCTTTATAACATTAATAAACACGCTTGTGCACATGCAGAAATTAGCACTGTTTGCACGGAATCACGGAGTCAGAGTCATGTTGTCACAGAGTGACGTTGTCATGGAGTCACTGAGTCAAAGAGTCGTGTTGTCTTGGAGTCGCGGAGTCGCGTCTTCGATGGTTCACGCCACGGCTGTTGTACGTGCAGGTGGTGTGCAAGGTGCTGGCAAGCCCCTATGTCTACCTGGACAAGGTGTCGGAGTTCGTTCAAGAGGCGGCGACGCTCCAAAACCTCGACTCCCACACGCCAAATGCAGACGCATGTAAACTAAACTATAAACTGTTTTTATTTTAGCAGGTGATGCCCACTTAGCTGTATAGCTCTTTTTCAGAAGCGACCTGGCTATCACAAATTATAGCTCAACTAAGTGGCTTATTATCACGTGGAAATTTATGACATCCAAATACTCTGAACACGTGATGTTGATTCTAATTGTGGAGGGAGAAACCAGAGGACGTAAATAAAAATCCACGCAACCACGGGGAGAACATGCAAAACTCCAGATATACAGCAGGTGTCAGGGTTGGGATCAAACCCACGACCTCCCGTATATCAGGCGAGATACGTAACATCTCGCCACCGTGGCACCACTGTAACTTGTTTACAGCAAGTTCCCGCTTAACGCGGGGGTTGTGTTCCTAGGAATTGCTGCGTAAATAGAATTTTCCTGAGATAGGGTAATTTTCCAGTAAGGAATAGCGGTGAAGGTGGGGGTGCCATTCTCGCTCGTAGTTTTATTGTTGGATTTATTTGACAGTACTTTGTTTTACATGTTTCTTTTTAGCTGTGGTTTGTTTATAGAGTATTTCTATAAATACGCGATGTGTGACGGTCATTTCTCTCAGTGTAAAGTCAGTGAGAGAAAGATGGCGACTAAACGAGATGATTGAGTGAGATGACGCTAAGCACACAAAGATGCTGCCAGAAGACAGACTGTACTACAGTACCAATACACTACTACAGTGCCAGTACTACAGTACTCGTACTGCAGTGATAAAGTACCAAAGTTCCATTACTACGGTGCCGGTACTACAGTAGCAGTGCTACAGTTGCAGTACTACAGTACCAGCTCCCAGCATCACCGAACAACACTCATGCCACTCAGAAGAGTAGTCTGTCACGA
Source organism: Lampetra planeri (assembly GCF_965212315.1). Lineage (NCBI taxonomy): Eukaryota > Metazoa > Chordata > Hyperoartia > Petromyzontiformes > Petromyzontidae > Lampetra > Lampetra planeri. Next base: position 23,017,645 of record NC_136108.1, on the reverse strand, counting down.
GCAGGACTCGTGTTATAGCGAGTAAACCGTCACATGCTAGACTCACTTTGTAGCGAGTAGTCTGTAACGTGCTAGACTCACGTTATGACGAGTAGTCCCTCACATGCTAGACTCGTGTTATAGCGAGTCATCTGTCATACGTATTCTTAGGTTTTTTCGGTAAAGTCACGTAGGTAAAACATCAAAATTAATGAAAATAAAATAAAAACAAAAATCACGACGTTTCGGAGGCAACACAAGTCTCCGTCGTCAGGTGGGACCGTCACAGCCGAATTAGCTGCATCAAGTGAGGCAATGATTCAAGAAGTAATCCCTTATAAGCAAGTTGAAGGGGGGGAGGAGAGGGGGGGGGAGCTCATCAGAATGTGGTAGCCAATGAATGGAACGTATCGGGAGGGAGGGGGGCGGGGCTCAAAGACAGCACGGAGTGCTAAGTACAACGCATCGGGAGGGGGAGGGAGCGGGGCCAAAACAATGGACGACGGCTTGGACGCGGTTGCTGCTGCACACGCCAACACAATGGGCAGAGAGGGGGGAGGGGAGGTCTGATACACATGATAGACAAAAGAACGAAAATGCCCATGTTTATACCAATGCTGGCTGAACAATGAAGAGAGCACTGCCAAAAAATAACTGGGGATGTTAACACTCGGTAAAGTAAAGTAAAATAGTGCCTGTCAGATAAGATGGTCCAAAAAAGTGTAATTAAGTCTTTTTTGCGTGGTTGATAACATCTTTCCAATGATTACTAAGTTTGTACCCATCATCACGGTTGAAATTATGTCTGTGTTTGTATATTTGTATGGCTTCGTGTACAAACCTTTGATGGTAGCCGGGAGGTTTGCAGAAAACCTTGGTCTCGGAAAAGACAATTTCATGAGAGCCCACCGAGTTGTAGCAATGATCGGCAACGGCAGAAGAATCTTCTGCCGTGATGATCGGTACAAACTTAGTAATCATTGGAAAGATGTTATCAACCACGCAAAAAAGACTTAATTACACTTTTTTGGACCGAGTGTTAACATCCCCAGTTATTTTTTGGCAGTGCTCTCTTCATTGTTCAGCCAGCATTGGTATAAACATGGGCATTTTCGTTCTTTTGTCTATCATGTGTATCAGACCTCCCCTCCCCCCTCTCTGCCCATTGTGTTGACGTGTGCAGCAGCAACCGCGTCCAAGCCGTCGTCCATTGTTTTGGCCCCGCTCCCTCCCCCTCCCGATGCGTTGTACTTAGCACTCCGTGCTGTCTTTGAGCCCCGCCCCCCTCCCTCCCGATACGTTCCATTCATTGGCTACCACATTCTGATGAGCTCCCCCCCCCTCTCCTCCCCCCCTTCAACTTGCTTATAAGGGATTACTTCTTGAATCATTGCCTCACTTGATGCAGCTAATTCGGCTGTGACGGTCCCACCTGACGACGGAGACTTGTGTTGCCTCCGAAACGTCGTGATTTTTGTTTTTATTTTATTTTATTTTCATTAATTTTGATGTTTTACCTACGTGACTTTACCGAAAAAACCTAAGAATATGATTCCTTGCAGTCACGAAAGCTTCAAATCTAGAATCTGTCATACGCTCCACAAATGTAAAAAAAACACGTGAAAGTGAAAAAGCGCAGCATGAATGCCACGCATTGAACGGGAATTTACTGTGCTATGCTTCGTGTGGAGTTGCTTGCGGTGCATGCACAACTCTCAATTGTCCGATCGCTCGTTCGTTACAAGGACTTCAAACTCGATTGCTCTGCGTCGGTGATCAGCGAGCTCTGATCTGAGGCTTCCCTGGGCTGAACGAGCGTCATCGTCACCGCAATAACGCGAATGAGCGACATGTCCTCCCGCAGGCAGCGACGTTGATGCCGGCATTCTCGCAGAGCTGGGCGGTGAGGGCGTGGAACAGCCTCTCCCCCAGGACGCGATCGCCGCCAGCTTCCCTTACAGCGCCCTCGTTCCCTGCAGTCTGCAGCTGTTACTGCCGCTGCTGCCTCTGCAGAAGCGAGGTTTGCAGCTGCCTGCTCACGTTCTGCGCTTTGTCGTCAAGTTAACATTTGTGACGGCGCGTATAGTTTTTCTGAGATTCTGAGCTGTGGGAATGCATAAACCATTCCCCAAGCTCTGTGGTCCTATATCGGGAACGTTGCGCCAACTCCATTGAACAATTTTTGTTGTAGCTCTTTTTCAGAAGTGACCTGGCCACAAATGAGAGCTCAACGAAGTGGCTTATGTGGAAATTTATAGCAACCAAAAACACATGTTGATTCTAAATGTAGAGGGAAAAATCAGAGGACTCAAATAAAAATCCATGCGACTACGGGGAGAGATACGCAAATTCCAAATATACAGCAGGCGTCAGGGTGGGGTAGTTAACATCTCACCACTGGGATCCGCACAAAATACGCGGAGGCCGATAGCCTCCACGTACGTTATGCAGATTCCCACTGAGTGGCATGTCGCACAAAGACAAAATCCCCCATATAGCCTTTTGAGAATGTTGGAGCAAGTGCTGTTGGTAAGTAGCACCTATGAAGGCCGGCACGGCACACGAGGGGGTGGGTGGCCAGCAACCACGCCCGGCCACCTTCGTCTCGCACCGCACCAGGTGCTCATTTGAGGCTGAGTCGATCTCGTGGAGGCCCAGGATTGGTTCAGTGACGATTACAATTGTCAATGGTGTTGACCATGAGCGGGAATCGAACTGGGGTCGCCAGGTTCGTAGTGCTGCGCGCTAACTGCTACACTACCGCTCCCCAGCACCACGCACACACATTAACAGGAACACGGAGACAAAGATCCCCCCATATGGCATTAAGTGCTGTTAGCAAGCAGTCACACACACATGCACGCCTGCCCTTTTGCACAACAGCAGCAGCTGCAATTATATCTGAGTTGCCCTGTGCCCGTTTAACTGGCGGTCACCCATGTCGTGGCACCACCACGCACAGGTGCAGGCGCGGTGTGCGGGTACCTGGCGAAGACGCTCAAGGAGGTGCTGCATTCTCAGACGGAGCCCCTCACGCTGGTGCTCGCGCTGCAGGCGCTGCAGCGACCGCTGAGCGATGCTCGGAGCGAGGGGGACAGGTGCCTGCCGCGTGCCGCGCTATCCGCCATGGCAGAATTCCACCGCTACTACACGCCCTTCGTGCCGGCGAGCGCCAGGGAAGAGCTGGTACGGCCTCACAATTGCGCATGCGCAAAAAACATCTCGCTCACCGTCTTCCCCATTTGTCATGTTATTGCTTTTGTCATTTTGGTGACCCGGGTCACTTTTGCAAACAAGACTCTCGCTCACCTGGTTATACCCCATCAACTTCACACTGGAAAATATTTTAGCAAAATTTTCCACCATTCTCCCACTTCCATTTGCATAGCCTCCGCCTCTTGCTCCTCGTAAGAGTTGTAGACCTGTCACATTCCTTGAAATGTCAGTCCCATATCCTGAACCACGACGCTGGCACACAATGGCCTACTCATTCCGAACGACGTCACGGGATATTTAATGTCCACTGTGGAATGGATGGCACATAGTAATTTACAGTTAATAGCGCACCACCGCAGTATTAACCAGGATAGCCTTCTGGATTCCAACTGTGAAGCTCTGCAGCAACGATCAGCGATCACGCAACCGCTGGGCCCGTCGCCGTGTGTAGGTGTGTGGGGAGCATGCTGCGCTATGAACCCGGCAGCCCGAGTGCGATTTCCGCTCATGGCCAACACCAGTGACGATTAGCTGAACAGGTTCTGGGCCTCACCTAGGTTGACTCAGCCTCAAATTAGTACCTGGTACGATATGTAAACATCGCCACTGGGGGAGACAAAGGTGGCCGGGCGTGGTGTTGGCCACCCACCCTCTCGTGTGCCGTGCCAACATTCATATGTGCTACTTGCTGACAACACTTGCCCCAACGGTCTGTTAAGGCTATATTGGGGATCTTTTTCTTTGTGCGTGCACGCTGCATTAACCCCGGCTGTGCGTGCGCCACCCGCCCAGTTTGTCGGCGTGAAGACACGCGAGGCGGACGCACCGACGGAGGAGGAGGCTTATGGCGAGCTGCTGGAGCGCCTCTGCTGGGGACGGCATGAGCACTTGCTGCTGCCCTCTTCCCACGATGCCTTACTGCGTGCCGCCACCCACATCCCGGCGTCGCGTCTCACTTCAGCCACCAAACACACGCTGCTGTACCTGCAGCACGTCACTCAGCGCTTCTTAGAGGTACCTGCCGTACCGTACACATACTCACATGCCGCACCGTAAACACACTGTCACCTGCTGTACCTATACACTCACCTGCTGTACCATAAACACACCTGCTGTACCGTATACACACTCTCACATGCCGTACCGTACACTCTCACCTACTGTACCTGTACACTCTCACCTGCCATACCGTACACGCACTCTTACTTGCTGTACCCGTACACACACTGTCACCTGCCTTAATACTGCACCTATATGCTCTCACACTGCCGGGATTTGTTTAATATGGTTGTGTTTGTTACATGTTTGCCTTGCCCCCTCTGCTGTCAGTATGACCAGGACACAGGGCCACAGGTTATCGCTGCGTACGGGCAGTTGCTACTGGGCATTATTTCTCGGGCCGAGGTCCTGGAACAGGGTGAAGCTGAGAGAGTGGAGGAGCGCAGCGAGCGGGAGACACAGGGAGAGGACGAGGTCCCACCGCAGTCCTCGACCTCCAAGGCTGAGAGGACCTCTGAACAGAAGAGTGAACAGAAGAGTGAACAGGACCTGCTGGTGGAGGACGTCTTCTCCAAACTGAATCTACAGAAAGATTTGGACAATTCTGAGGTGGTTTGTTTTTTTAAGGTCACGAAGTTGCTTGTTATTTCATAACATGTTTGTTATATGAAGAAGAATCTGCAGTTGATGGAATTTGTTTTATCTTATATAGTTTTATATAGCGCCTTATTCCAAGGAGCTTTACAAAAAATATAAATGTGTTGTGTTTATCTAGTATTTCTATGTTTATAAATATGTGTGGCAGTCATTTATTTAAATATAAAGTGTGTAAGAGAGATATGGAGAGTGAAATAGATAAGGGAGATGATGCTACACACACAAAGATACCAGAATACAGACTGCACTACAATACTAATACTTCAGTATCAGTACTACAGTGCCGGTACTACAATACTACTGTGCAAGTACTGAAGTACTACAGTGCCAGTACTACAGTACTATAACACCAGCTGCCAGCATCACCGAACAATGCTGCTCAGAAAAGCAGTCCCTCATGCGCTACGTACGCATTATTGCAAGAAGTCTGTGACACACTTGACTCATGTTATAGTGAATAAGTCTGTCACATGCTGGACTCGCGTTATAGCGAGTAGTCCATCGCGCGCCAGACTAGCATTATAGTGGGCGTAGTGTACATTTAGCGAAAAACGTTCCGTAACAGAAAAACTGCATTGAAGTAAAATATGTAGCGAGAACGTCGCTCATTAAGCGTGGATTTACGTTCACAGCGTTTTTGCTTTTGGAAATCCTTTTCCAGATTTTGCGCGACGTTGTGGCCACTGTTCTCAAGCACCCCACGCTGCACAATCTCTTCGCCGTTGGCAGCGGCAGCCTCGCCCTTGGCACTGGCTCTGCGTGCCCTGCGGAGTGTCTCACCAACGCGGTGGTCTCCCTCATGTGCACGCTGCTCGATGCCCCAGCCGTGGGCAAGCACGGCGAGCTGTGTGGCCCCTTCCTGCGGCGCCTTGTGGCCGGGGCCGCCGCCGTCGTCTCTTCGAGCGCAGCCTCCTCCTCTGTGGCGGCGGCCGCCGTCCTCGCGAACTTCCGTGGCTTGCGCCACCTTCTGCCCACGAGCGACGTCAACAATCTCGTCGAGCTGCTGCTGCGGTTGCCCGCGCGCTCGCTGTGGATCGGCGGGGATGACAACAATGACGCCGACGCCGTGGGAGATCGCGCTGAACGAACGCCGGACGGAGGGCGCGATGCCGCTGAAGTCCGAGGAGCGACAGGGAAGAAGGGGAAACAGCGGCGGCGGCGGTCTCTGAAAAGCGACGGCACGGATTCCGCCGCAGTGGGGCTCACTGTGTTCGGGGAGACCCTGGCGGCGCTGCTGGAGCGCCTCGGGACCGAGGACCTCTCCGTGCTGCACGCGGCACACGTGCGCCTCGTGCTGGCGCTGGCTGTGAGGTCAAGGCGCAGCGAGCTGCTGGCGCCCCTCGCATCCTCCCTGCTGAGCCGCGGCGGCGGCAGCGTCGCCGTGGCGGTCGCCTCGGTCCCCACCCACACCATGGGTGGCCTTCTCACGCCGGGCTCCCTGCTGGCACAGCCAGTACGTTGCTGCTGTTGTTTTATTGGTGTTGTCACGCGGGTACTCGTTAAATGCACAACTCGTAGATGTGTTCCTGAAAAGTGCCGCGTTAATCGAAAACGCGTGAAGCGAAAACATTTAATCATAAATTATGTACCGATAAAGTTTGCCGAGATACAATGTACACACTGAAAAAATACTGAGGGTACACTTGCCGCGTTACTGGATCATACTGCGTACTCTATCACTCTATCGTTCAGCCGCACAGCTAAAAAAAGTAGCTCATCATCAACCGCTCAGAAACCGAATTATGACGGTGTTGGTTCTGCGTCTTGACTGTTCGCTTTCCACGTAGTGAAAAAAATTTTCCCTATTTGGAAAAACCTTGTTATAGCAAAAATGCGTTATTTGAAGGCCGCGCTCAAGGCTAGAACTTTCCGAAGTTCTCTAACGAGTTGCTGATAACCGCGTGAAAAAATAATGCAAAATAAGTAGAAATGAAGGCCGCTGTTGTGATGTAAATTGTTACCACACTGGAAGAGTAGACTCAATGCCCCTCTCGAAGTGTTGTGTTTGCAAGTGGCAATAAACCGCGTACCCAGAGAAATCTCACGTACGAGAGGAGATGGTTCTCAACGAACAAAATACATCAGGAATCCACTTGGTGTACTGCTATTTTCTGGACTCTTAACAACTCCGCAGGTAAAACAAAAATTCTTAAACAGTTTCCTGAGTACGAGTACCACCAGCACCACCACCAGCATCGCCACGACTGACACAAGGGAAGCCCTTGTGTCAGTCGCTCGTATCACTCGCGTAACTTGCGTCGCTTGTGTCTCGCGTCGCCCGCCGGAAGCCGCTGCTGAGCTGAGTGTTCCGTGCATGCCGTCTGCTTGTTCGCGTGCGTCAGACCGAAGCGGTCCACCTGGCAGCGGGACTAGTGGCGTGCTCGCGCTCTCACCGAGCGGCTTTTGAGCTGTGGGCGCTGCGGGGCGGCGGCGTCGAGGCTCTGCGCCAGCACCGCGCGAACCTCTGGGAGCTGCTGGAGGCATACCTGACCCACGTGGAGCTCGCAGACCCCTGCCGCCCCGGTGAGACGATAAATGGCACCTTCCACCGGATTCGCTCCCCGCGCTTCGTCTGCACTCGCGCATGTGTGCACTATGCCAGTAGGAGGCACAGGTGGTGCATCGGCCAGGAATCTCAGTCAACCCACAGCACCTAGGTCTGTCCCATGACCTCCTGCCAACGGGCATTCGACACTTCACATGGCCTTAAAGTGCAAATAGCCCGGCACAAGCGCCGTGGTGACGTCACGCTACTTAGTGGCGAATGGAATTTATTGTTGTTCCATTGGTGCACGTGTGTGACGTGGCGGCTCCTTTCGCCGACGAGTGCGGTGAAGTATGGTGGGGGCCTCCTTGTTCCGTGTCAGCTGTAGGGAGTCCTTGACCAAGCAATGGATTGACGATGTATTAATTGGCGGAATGCATTTATACATGTATATATATGGAGGACCACAGAGCTTGGCTAATTGATAAGGCGGTTGACATGGCCGAGCAGTAGCATGATTGCTGTTCATTGGAGAGGTTCACGGTTGGAATTTAGTGGCCGCCCTGATTAATTTTGCGGGTCTAGTAACTGTAGTAACACGATGCGCCGTCTGCCTCACAATGGACATTAAAGATCCCATGACATAAATCGCAAAAGTAGGCTATTTGTGTGCCGGTGTCACAGTCCAAATTTTCTAAATTCTAAAATTACCCTGCTAATTACTCAATTGAGATTACATACAGCAGTATCAATATCCGCTGCCTCTTGGCAGACTAATACCCCAGGTCACTCGTGCAAGTTACACTTCTGGCCTCCATTCTCAGTTGACCACGAGATTCCTGTACGCGTCGTAACTACACTGCTCGCGATGATGCTGCCGCGGAAGAACACGCGGCGCCATCTTGTCTCCTTCCTGTCTCCCAAGCGGCCCATTGTAGGTCCCAGGCCACGCGGTGTTCCCAGCCTCCAGTGAGGAGACTGTGAGGTTCATCCGCACGATATTTATTCCTGAAGTGTACAGTGCTTTACATCGATACTTGTGCAGTATTGTACACTAATTCTATACATTTACCGTACAAGTTATATTTAACACTAGAAAATTACATTCAAAACACTTCCTCTTTAATGTTAGGGTTGACATAGGGAACATAAAACAAAAGGAGTGGGTGTCGTATTATGGACCGTAAACCAAACCCTATGTTACCCATTTCCCTTCGAGTTTGCGGATCACGGATTTGCCCATTGCGGCTATTTTCGAGACCGTAACTCACGCGATGGACAAGGGTTGGCTGTGTACAGCCAGTCCCCGAGATATGAACGTCAGACTTAAGAACATCCACATTTTATTACAATATTTCGTGTAAATTTACAACGTTTAATCGTATTTATGTGTTTAAAGAATGCTTCCCGTTTTGGTTGAACCATAACACATTGTATGACGCTGACCGTATATACAACTAAATAGTGAGTTCTGAGATAAGAACAAACTGACTTACGAATGGCTCTCAGGAACATAACCAATAAGTCGAGGACTGCCCGTATACACAACGTAACACACACAGATATGTAAAGTATCTGCAAGGAAAGTGGCTTGATGAACGCACGATGATGACGGACCATGCCAACAAATGCGGTGGCCGTGTCGTGTGTCCAGCGCACGTGGGCGAGGCGGCGCTGAGGGCGCTGCTGCCGCTGGCGTGGCCGGTGCTATGGGGGGGCGACAGCGACGACGACGCGCCTGGCTCACCGGCGCTGCTGGCACGCCTGCTGCTGCTGCCGGAGCGTGATTGTGGCGGTGCGGCCCGGCGTGCCATCGTGGCGTCGTGCGCAGGAGGCTGGGAGTCGTTCCTCTCTGCGCTCCTGGCACGGCTGCAGGGCGGCGAGCACGTGGACTGGTAAATGCCCGCGCAGCGCCCACAAGTTTACATTTTTTACATTTTCATTTTTTATAACAGTACTAGCTGTACTACCCAGCTTCACCCGGTACTTGGATTCATTTTTGTCTCTTAATTATTATTACATATGTTATTGTTAAAGTTAGGTTCTTAACACTTCAGCCGTGCTGCTCTCCATTTATTTGCCTGGGTGTATGTTTGTAGGCAACACGGTGGCGAGATGTTAACTACCTCCTCGCCTGGTATACAGCAGGTCGTAGGTCCAGTCCTGACCCTGACGCTTGTATATTTGGAGTCTTGCATGTTCTCCCCGTGATCGTGTGGATTTTTCTTCAGGTTTTTCAATTTTTCCCTCCACATTCAGAATCCACATACATTTAGAGTATTTGGCTGCTATTAATTTCCACATGATGAGCCACTTCATTGAGCATTCATTTGTGGCCAGGTTGCTTCTGAAAAATAACTACATAACTCAGTGGGCCTTACCTTGTAAAAAAAATGTAGTTATAATAATAGTTGTAACGTTTAACTTATTTTGCACCATACGTAGCCAACCGTACTAATCAGGGGTGGGGGGAAGGACAAGTGGGCTAGATTTGTGACCAATCCTGGCCAACCGGCTCAACAAACTTTAATTAATGAACGGCGTGCTTCGGGGTTTAGACAGCAGGGTTTTGGTACAGTGGTGACACCTGTGCCTCACAGGAAGTAGGACCTGGGTTCGATTCCCGACTTAAGTGCCTTTCTGTATGAGTTTTCTCTGGTTTTCTCCCAAAGCGAAAACAAAAACCCCACCATACATTGTAACCGGTTTCGGCCAAACATCCCAATACTGCAAAATTGCCTGCAAACAACTCAATTACATTTGCACACAGCAGCAGCACATCACCTCTTTCTGCGATAACTTGGCAGGACCCCCCAGAAATGTAGTTTATTTGATTTGTTACATGGATGATGGTTCTGTTTCACCAGTTGCCCAGCTATTTTACACGGGAGCTCTGTGCTGCTGTGTGCTACAGCAGCAGCAACAAAACAGGAGATACAAACATTGACTTCGCAGAGAACGAGTACAGAAGGGTCCTTGAGGAATATTGCACAGCAAACAAATGAATAACGGTCATGAACAAAACACACGTGACTCAGAAAAAAGTTAGGAACAGGTGCTCTATGTTTTAGTCGAACAGTGACACAAACACGCGTGAATCGAAAAACACAGCGCGAACATGTGGGAGCAAGAGGCGCCAGAAAACATTCTAGGTGCAGGTGCAAGTAAGCTCCGTGTTTTGGCCTAGTAGTGAAATAAAGTGGGGGAGTGAAAGGGAGGGAACCAAGCTGGAGGTTAGAGTATTCCGGAAAATGGAGCAGCAACGCAGAAATACTTATTTTTTTAAACTAAACAATGTTTTATCAAACGTAATTTTATCAAAATAATTATAATCGAAATAACGAATGGAGCACTTGTGAGGATACGGGAAGAAATTAAGAGGAACTAAGTGGGCCTTGAGCTAAATAAAGATTTTGAGACTCGGTGGGGTTTTCCAGAGTTAATGCAATAAATTGGGGGTGCCACAGTGGTGAAATGTAAACTACCTTGCCTGGTATACAGGAGGTCGTGGGTTCGATCCCCCGACCCTGACACCTGTATATTTGGAGTTTGCATGTCTCTCTCCCCGTGGTCGCGTGGATTTTTATCCAGGTCCTCCGGTTTTTTCCTCCACATTTATAATCAACATGCGTTTAGAGTATTTGGCTGCTGATATAAATTTCCACTTATAATCCACTTCATTGAACTATCATTTGTAATGGCCATGTCGCTTCTGAAAAAGAGCTATATAGCTCAGTGGACCTTACCCGGTAAAATAAAATATTTTTAGTTTAAAAGCACAATAATAAGTGTCAGGGTGCTCTCTGGGTAGCGCCAGGCGTGGTGGTAGTAAAACTTATATAGCGCCATTCACACAAGGCCTCTCAATGCTTGACAACATAATGGCAGTAAAAACCCTTAACAATAAAACTAACAGGGAAAACAACCCTACATAGACAGATACAAAATAGAAAATAACTGTGTTTTAAGACGAGACTTAAAAACTTCACAGACTGAGGCAAGACATTCCACAAACGAAGCATCTGACTACTGAAAGCTCGATCACCCATTGAACACAGATTTATCCTTGGTCAACTCAGGTGCCCAGATTTGGAGGATTGAAGTTGCCGAACAGGGGCATGCAGTTTCAGCATATCTCCGAGATTTCATGAATCTAACCCTTTCAGGGCCTTGAAGGCCAATACAAGAACTTTAAATTCGATCCTGTATTTTACTGGAAGCCAATGCAGGGACCGAAGAATATGCGTGATGTGCGCTCATATTTCCTCACGCCACACAAAACCCGGGCAGCAGAATTTTGGACAAGCTGCAACTGATTTAAAACATTCCGTGTTGCACCACTAAACAGGGCATTACAATCTTGATTTGAAGCTTTCGTGACTGCAGGAATTCATACTCTTTGGTTCTTTCAGTAAAGTCACATTGGTAGAAAAATACAAATAAACTGCTGAAGGAGGCTACTTCAGCAGTCTTTTCTTGCTGTGGTTGTCCCACCTGATAACGATTGCTTGTGTTGCGATTGAAACGTCGTGATCTATTATTTTTCTACCTATGTGACTTTACCGAAAGAGCCAAAGAGTAGGACATTACAGTAATCAAGTCTTGATTAAATAAAAACACGTAGCAGTCTCTCAGCATCTGGCATTTAGAGAATTGATCGAATGCGTAAAATATTTTGCAGGTGAAAGGAGACGTTAGATTCCTTGCATGACACTCAAAATTCAAGGCGGAATCAAAAATTACTCCGAGGTACCGTACCTTAGATGATCATCAGTCATCATAATGAAACAATTTACTTGATGAAGCAGGTTAGGAGAACCCAACTCCATGACCTTAGCCTTATCACGGTTAAGCTTCAGGAAATGTTGATTCATCCACACCCTGCCCATCATTACCAGGCTTAGTCTGCAGACATATTTGGATGTCGTTAGTATAAAAAATATAATTGAAACCATGACGATGGAAAATGCTTCCCAGTGGCAACATATAGATGGAAAATAACAAAGGCCCTAAAATCGACCCCTGGGGGACACCAGTGACAACTGGGCGAGTTTCAGATGTATGGATTCCCAACGTAACAAACTGTTTCTGATGAGGCAGATAAGAGCTAAGCCAGTCAAGAGTTGCACCACTGATGCCAACCAGGGTCTCGCAGCGCTTGAGCATAACATGATGCTCAACAGTATTGAGCACTGCACTACGATCCAACAGCACCAGGATGGAAAATAAGCCCGAATTAGTGGTCATGAAAATATCACTGACTTAACAAGTGCTGTCTCAGTACTGTGCAGTGGCCTGAACGAAGACTGAAATGGCTCACATATGTAGTGGTTTGTAAGATGATCCTGTAATTGCTGAGCTACCACACATTTTAAGATTTTTTTACAGAAATGGGAGGTGTAAAATCGACCTGTAGTTTAACATATCATTGGAGTCACGACCTGGCTTTGATAATGGTGAAATAGAAGCCAGTTCAAGTGACACTGGCATTACTCCAGTGATAAGAGAGGTGTCTACTAAGGAACAAAACTAATGGACACATAATATGGAATATCGAGACAACAAAAGAAGAAGGGATTGGTGGGGTAAACGTACTTCAAACGAGCCTGTGAACACACGATGAGGTCAGCTGAAGCTCAGTGATAACAGGGCAAACAATATTACTCTCAATTAAATCAAAGGACTCCAGAAAAAACATTATATTGAGCACTGCAAACATTGTGGTTAACACCAGTTGATGGTTTCAGCATTTGCTCAAGGGTAGAGAAGAGAGTTCTAGAGTTACCAACTCCTTTATTAATGAGTTTTGAATAAAATATTCATCTGGCCTGATAGAATGCATCCATATAAATACATTGGTGATGTTTCCAGATCTGGTGATGAACCTCAAGTTTTGTATCCTTCCATCTACTACTAACTTACATCCTAGTGGCTTCAGAGAACGGAGATGGTCTTATCCCAAGGCAATCAACAGGATCATCTTCGAAACCACTCGCCTACAGGCCTGTGACTTCAGGCCCTACGTGACACTCCCCAGCTTCTGGGCTACGGTGTGAACAGGAGGAGGCATTGTTAGGATTTCGAGTGATGTCCCCACGTACCTGTGGGTGTTCTGTGGGTGTGCGAGTCTCCTCCAGCGTGTGAGGAATTGGAACAAATGCCCCAAATCGCAACCTCCCTCAATAGAGGCTTGAATTTCGATGGGGATTTTCCGAGTACAGGACAACTTTTATGATCATTATTATGTATCTGTAGCTTCTCTGCATTCACTGATAAATGTTAGAATTAAATATGTTGTTACATTATCAAAGCATGTGTGTTTACATGTTTACCAGAATAATTGTGCGTGGTTAATGCAGACTCGATGCCTTGCGATAGGTGGATATTTGGTGTTTGAACATCTTAATACCTCGTGTATTATTTCCAGAAAAGGTAAAGAAGCCTATTCTTGTTTTCATCGTGTTATTGTCTGGCAGGTGAAATGTGCCCACGTTGCGGCGAGCTTGAAGCACCACGTTCCGTGCGATGGACGCGTGCGTTCCTCCCTGCGTGGCTGCATGCGTGCAGGTGGGAGGTGGTGGACGTCCTGCTGCCCGGCCCTTTCCGCGGTGTCGAAGATCGCGTGGCCGAGGCCTGTGTCCGCTGTTTAATCACCACGTTCAGCGGCAAACAAGAGCGCGACAAATGTTTTGAAACGCACGTTCTCAACCGCCTTCAGAAACTCCTGGTGGGTACTGGACAGTGAATCCCCATTTTACGTGCGGTTTTCACATAGCATGTTTTCTCTTTAATGCGTTTTTTCTTTAATGTATCGAGATGTTAACTACCTCGCCTGGTATACAGGAGGTTGTGGGTTCTATCACAACCCTGATGCCTGTATATTTGGAGTTTGTGTGTCTCTCTCTCCCCAAGGTCGTGTGGATTTTTTTTCCGGGTCCCCCAGGTTTTACCCTCCAAATTTAGAAAAATGCGTTTATAGTATTTGACTGCTATAAATTTTCACGTGATAAACCACTTCGTTGGGATATCATTTGTAGCCAGATCGCTTCTGACAAAGAGCTATATAGCTCAGTGCGCTTGACCTAGTAAAATAATATAGTTTCGTTTTTAGTTTCGTTTAGAGTTAACGATGTTTCACCGGTGACTATAACAACAGCATCGGCAGGCGATTTCCAGACATGTGAAGAATTCTTCCTCTTTCTGGTCTTAAATAGAGGAAGGTGATGTTCTCACTGTGCACCTTACCAAGTGTAAAGATCCCAGGGGGGTTATATTCATATAAACTGTACTTGATTGTGTTATTATGAAATTATGCAGTACATGTGTAGTGACTGAATGTCACTGTGTGGTGCCGGGCTTACGAAGCCACGGCAGATAATGTGTTGGCATTATGTGTAGCCCACTTACTGGGCATAGTACCAGCCCTAGCGAACCGTGACTAGTTCTGCCGTAGCGTGGATAGATGGGCATTCAACACCCAAGTGTAGGTTGTGTTATGTTATGTTGAGTTGGTGAAATAAATAGTGTTGTTCCCAAGACAACGTCTGCGACTCAGTTGGACTCACTACACATGTTACTGGTTGGGTTTGTCACAGTTAATCAATAGTGACATCAATAGACGTGCAATTAACGGTGTTTGTGTTGTGTGCAGAAGCAGTAGTGTGAACGCTGGTGTGGTTTTGTGTTGTGTGCAGAGCACGTTTGGCTTGTGTTTTTGTGTTTATTTCAGTTAACCCAAAAAAATGTTTGAATAAATAATATTGGTCACAAGAGCCTACTACTATGTGTAGCCTTTATGGACGTTGTGAGATCATTTTTGGCACCCGCGCCCACAGTACCCGCGATACCTGCTTCCCACACGCTACCCACTACCCTCCTCACATTCAAGCGTTTTCCTACCCTAGGCCTCAGACGTGGAACTTCCAGCAAAGCTGTGGAACATATTTATGAAGACATCCCTGAAGTAAGACAGAGTGAATGCTGTTCTTAATGCCTAATTTATTATTGTTATTCCCAGCCATGAGTGAGACGTGGTGTCTGAATCAGGCTTGGGCCTCTCCTGGGTTGGCTGAGGACAAAATGGGTTCCCGACGCAGCGTGTTAGCCCCAGTACTCAGAAGATGAGGGTGACCAGGTGCGGTGCTAGCCACTTTACCCTCCCATTTGCCATATTAGCCGTAATTGGCTTTCATGAACAAAGCTTGACTCTATGGTCATCAAAGGTTCAACGAGGATCTTTGTGTTGTATGTGCTGCGCCGTGTGTGTGTACTGCACATGTGTGTGTGAGGAGTGGTAGTACAGTGGTTAGTGTGCTTCACTATGAACCCGGCAGCCCGAGTTTGATTCCTGTTCACGGCTAACACCAGTGATGATTATCTGAACTGGTCCTGGGCCTTTCCTAGTTCAACATGACCTCAAATGAGTACCTGGTGCGGTGCATTAACATCAGCACTGGGGAAACAAAGACTGCCAGGTGTTGTGCTGGCCACCCACCCTCTCATGTGCTGTGCCAGTCTTCATAGGTAATCGCTAAAAACACTTGCTATAGGGGGATCTTTTTTTGTGCGTGTGTGTGCAGGCATCGCTATGATGATCCTGTAACCCTGGCAACTGTTACCAAGGTGATAGAATCTTGCTCCACGGTGCTCGCTCCCGGCGTGCTGCACACCATGGTGACGGGCCACTCGCTCTTCCTGCCCAGCCTGCTGAGCGGGGAGCAGCCGGCCAGAGGTAGCATGGGGCCCTCCCTGCATCCCTCCCTTCCTCCCTGCCTCCCTCCCAGCCTCCCTCCCTGCCTCCTCCATGCCTCCTCCCTCCATGCCTCCTCCCTCCATGCCTCTCTGCTTCGCTGCCTCCCTGCCTCCCTGCTTCCCTCTTCCCTTTCACCCACCCACATCAACAACAACAGCAGATATCGCTATTCACCACTTAGTGGCGGTGATGTCCATATCGCAATTAAGAACGGCACAAATACCAACTGTACCAACTGCGCTAAAGTATTGTGATAATAATAAACGTCGGTCATCATCGTTGCTTCACAGGTGCACTGGTCAAGTTGCTATTTACTTTGGTCCAGAAGTGTCCAAACATCTGTGACATCCATCACTTCGCCCTGCTGCTTGGAGCCTACACTGCGACTCTCAGCGAGACAGGTAGAGGCTCCGTTATTTCACTCGAAACGTAGTGTAGGTTTTCGCAGCCAATACAGTAACTCAGAATTGACTTGGGCGAGGCCGCCTAACGATTTAGTCTAACTTTTGCAAGTAAGAGCCCTCCGCTACCCGACAAAGGCCAAACGAACGACATGGTCACGCTAGCAAGCGCTGAACTGGCCATTGCTTCTGCTCACTCACTGGCGAGCTAAAAATAATGATAACGAACGCATTTTACGATGGTTCATCATCGCACGGAGTCCCCTTCGCACATCTTGACTCCGGTGGTAGCGGTTACTCAGGAGCCCCTGACCCGTGCTATAGAGATTTAAACCTGTTAAGCCACTTTGTTGAAATATCATTTGTGACCAGGTTGCTTCTGAAAATTAAGCTATTAGCTCAGTGGATTTAACCTGGTAAAATAAAAATATTTACCTTTCCTATACTCTGCACTGCTATCGTGTTTTTGTATTGTTTGTTGTAACGTTCTGACCCGCCCTTACTGGACATCTGTGAAAATAACTTTATAGCTCATCAGATTCCTCCAGTATAAATACATATTCTGATTCTGTTGCGTTGACAATACTAATCCCAGCAATGCCCTTTGCCTCCGCGTCTGTCACAGCTACATCGCTGTGCGCTATTTAGCGGCATCGATGTGGAGTTGATGTAAACCCTTTAACACACAGACTCACCTGCGTAGTTTCAAATTTCCGTGGATTGTAATGGCACTTGGAGAACTTGGCCAAGGATGGTGCCCCGACTCGAGAGTTCCAATCAAATTGAGAAAAGAAAAAAAAATGCTTCGCGTAATCCTGTCCCACTGATATCCATCCGTACTCAAGAGGATTTGCGTGCTTCGGCCCAATGGAGTGCCACAGTACAGCAAACCTTTCCCTCTCGCGGGTTTAGCTATTGCAGTTTTGCGGTTTGTCACCAAATTAATTGAGCTACAGATGAGAATAGGTTTAACCCTTTCTGGCAATAAAACAGGAGGTATTAAGGTGGTCAAATGCCAAATAGATACCTTTTGTGTGGCAAAACATGCAAACAAACATTCTCTGATGAATCCCTGCAGTCACGAAAGCTGTAAATCGAAATTCTCTGATGATATATGCATTTTCTTTGAAACTGATTGGCCTAATCATATTCTTTGGGTCTTTCGGTAAAGTCACGTAGATAGGTTCAAAGAAAATAACAAAATAACTGATTTGCCTACACCAGACAGCGCCTTCTTTATGGCCTTGTCTCACCTGTGTTAGACCAGAGAATGCCACAAGGCGAACATTACAAAGGCAATGCCAGTATCAAAGCATGAATATCTCGAGTTTGAGCAGCTTTATCATATTTAATACTCGCAAAAAGGTTCCATAGATATAATTGAGGTACAATTCACCAGTCGGGCCCCTATGGCTCACCCATTCGCAGTTGACCGCAAAATTCATTTACGCGTTATAACTGTACTCTTTGGTTCTTTCGGTAAAGTCACGTAGGTATAACATAAAATAACTGCACTGCTTGCTATGATGCTGCCACGGAAGAATACACGGTGCCGTCTTCTCTCCATGTTGTCTCTCAAGCGGCCCATCGTGGGTCTCAGGTCACATGGTGTTCTCCGACTCCAGTGAGGAGGCAGTGAGGTTCAGCCACCCACGATTTTTATTCCTATAGTGTACAGTACTGTACACAGATACGTGATGGGCAAGGGTTTGCTGTACTAAACGCGTAATGCAGTAACGATTATGCCTACATAACACTTGTATTGCCTTGTTTTTTTCAGACCAGTGTTTGCTGCTGCTCATGCGAATCTACGAAAATAACAACCTGAGTCTGCTGGATTTCAGGTGATTGCCGCCACACACCCAACACTTTACCGCACCGCACGCAACATGCCAAGCGACTCACTTTGAACCCCTCGACACCGCAGGGTGGGCACAAGAGGGGGGGGGGGGTAGGAATTTAAGAGACGTGTTTTGCCATTGTCTCAACTGCCTCGCCCAAAGGTTGAAATGATGACCTCTGGATTGTGAGTCCAGCGGGCTCACCTTGACCCCACGGCAGCATCCGATTATGTAATACATTCGCAAATGTGCTGTTATGTTCAGGTGAGACTGGAAGCGAGATTGTAAAAAAACACTGTTTTCGAATTGAATTGTGATCCTAGGAGGCAGGGCTGGTGGGGCAGTGGTAACACTTGTTGTGTCTCACAGCAAGAAGTCCCTGGGTTCGATTCCTGACTCTCGTATGCCTTTCTGTGTAGAGTTTGTGTGCTCTCTCCCCCTGTTTGGCATGGGTTTCCTCCGAGTTCTCCGATTTCTTCCCATAGCTGAAAAAACACCCCCCATAAAATGTAACTGGTATTGGCCATGCATCAAGATGCTGAATATTTCCTTAAAATTACACAGCAGCAACAACACCTCGTACTGCAAAAACTTTGCAGAACCCTGCTGAAAAGTGTCTAGAGACTATATATTCATATTCTAGAGACTCTGTGAGGCTTTTCTGAGCGAGCAGGTGTAGTAGTAATAATAAATTAATAAAAACACCTTTTGGGATGAGGATAGTCACACTTGTGAGAGTGACTTTGGACATGAAAATAACTGCCCCGTTCAATCGTCAAGCACTGTAGCTCGAGGGTGATGTCATCACCACTTAGCGGAGTGCCAGGCAGTTCAAACACAGCCAGTTGGCAAAGTAGGGTGCCACAGGTGGTGCATCTGCCAGTCATCTGAGTCAGTTAACCCATGGCACCTGGGTCTGTCCCATGACCTCCTGCTAGGGAACTTTTTACACTTCACGTGGCCTTAAAGTGCACGTAGCATGGCATAAGCGCCTTGTTTACGTCATCACCACTTAGTTGTGAAGGGCGGCTGTTATGTGTCTGTATTTGTTGTACCTATGTCTATAATCTCTCTGTATACCTCACTGTGTGTGTGGCTGTGTGTGTGGCTGGTGTTGCAGCGGTTTGTGCATTACGCTACAAACCTGGCGACCCGAGTTCGAATCCTACTCACGGCCAATACCAGTGACGATTGTTTGAACTGGTCATGGGCCTCCCCTAGGTCGACTCAGCCTGAAATGAGTACCTGGTGCAGTGCGTAAATATCGCCACTGGGAATACAAAGCAGCTGGGTGTGGTGCTGGCCACCCACCCCCTCGTGTACTGTGCTGGCCTTCATAGGTGCTACTCCTGGGGACCTTTGTGTGTGCGTGTGCGAAGGCTGCTGATGTGGGGCCCGGAGGCTGTGAGCCTGCACGCGACGCGGCGCACTCTCGGCCGCTCGCTGTGGCAGCTGCCGAGCCCAGACCGCATCCTGGGCTTACTGGATGCAGGGCGCATGTACGAGACGGCCGTCAACTTCCCACTGCACCGCACTCTGCTGCCTGACGTAAGTGCTTGCACCTGCACCAGCGCGCCTGCACCAGCGCGCCGCAGTTAGACGAGTAAGCGAACGGTGGTGCTTTGACGCAACATTTTATTCAATGACTTTTCTCCATTTACGATGAGAGTGCAGCACCATGTAGTTTAACACGTAAGCTTTCGCGACCAATATTATTCATAATCAACGTTTTTGGGTTTAGATCGCGTTATTTATAAATGTGTCGTAACCCTCCACCACCCGACACGGCCAATCAGTAAAAAAGTGTCACGTTGACAAAAGACAAATTAGTTCACTGCTTTAGCCCACCGGTGTGTTGAAGCGCAAAACCACAACATTTACAATTTGAGTACGACGTTTCGCTGGTAATTGCATCCAGCATCATCGGGCAATTCGCCAGAATGGTGAGGCTCTGCTGTGTCTCCCGTTCTTATATAGAGCAGCAGCAGGGTGACGTCATCATTAACTCATTAACTCATCAGGTGCAAAGATTTGAGGGCGGAGTTATTGTAATTATATACTAGATTAGTAATCAGGCTATTGTTACGATGCGAGTTGTAGATTAGTAATCATTTGGAATGTGTTTTATTGTGATTATGCTTTATTAGTAATCAGTTAGTGTTTGTTTCCCTTATAAGGAATTGTAATGTATCTTATTTAATAATACGCTTCCAGGCCGCACTAAGCCTGTAGCTGTCTGAGCGATTAAAGTTATTTCTGTTTCTCTCAATTTCAATCGATTCTCTAATTAGTCTTTGCCAGTAGTAACCAATTGATACACAGCACTTCAACGTTGTCAAAATCAATTGAGTGTCCCTGTTGGCATGCATGTTCTGCCACTGCCGACAGTTGTGTTTGTGATAATTTAATATTTCTCTGGTGTTCTTTTAGTCTTACACTAACGTTACGCCCTGTCTGTCCAATATAGCATCTGCCACATACACAATTAATCCGATATACACCTTCTGTTGATAATTTAGGTAATTCGTCTTTAGTGCACGTTACTAGTTGTTGAATTTTGTGTACTGTACCAAATCTTACTGTAATGTTTTGCTTTTGCAAAACACGGGCTAATTTGTCAGTTACTCCTGAGGTAAATGGTATTTTTATTGTTTTAATAATCTGATCGCTTTCAGCAGTGTTGCTTTGCGATCGTGATTTGGCATTTAGTGCTCTGTTAATTTGAGCATTATTGTAGCCATTCTGTCTTAGTGCTTCTTTAACATGTTTAATCTCTCTCACTAGACTTTCACCATCTGACACTGTTTTAGCCCGATGTATGAGCGTCTTGATAAGAGAGGATTTCTGAGCTGGGTGATGATGCGAATCTGCATTCAGATAGGCATCAGTGTGCGTTTGCTTTCTGTAAACGCTGTGTGTTATGTTACCATTTAGGCCATGCCCAAGTAAAATATCCAGGAACGGGAGTGTGTTATTCACCTCCATTTCCATGGTGAACTGAATGGCCGGGTTTTGTGCATTGAGATGATTTAGAAATTCGTTAAGTGTGTCTTTACCATGTGGCCAGACAACCAAAGTGTCATCCACATATCTAAACCAAAAGGATGGTTTTAATGTGCTCGAGGCAAGTACTCTGGTTTCAAAGTTTTCCATGTACAAATTTGCTATAGCAGGAGATAAAGGAGAGCCCATTGCTGCTCCCTCCCTTTGTTTAAAGAATTCGCCTCTCCATAAGAAGTAAGTGTTATTTAAACAATGGTCTGCGAGTTTCGAAATATCTTTTGGTAAACCTGTATTCTTTACCAGTGTATCAAGTAATTTAAGCGACTCGCTCACTGGAACCTTAGTGAATAGTGAAATCACATCAAAACTCACCAAAATATCATTAGGGTTAAGTTTAATATCTTTGTGTAAAACTAGTTACTACTGGCAAAGACTAATTAGAGAATCGATTGAAATTGAGAGAAACAGAAATAACTTTAATCGCTCAGACAGCTACAGGCTTAGTGCGGCCTGGAAGCGTATTATTAAATAAGATACATTACAATTCCTTATAAGGGAAACAAACACTAACTGATTACTAATGTAGCATAATCACAATAAAACACATTCCAAATGATTACTAATCTCCAACTCGCATCGTAACAATAGCCTGATTACTAATCTAGTATATAATTACAATAACTCCCCCCTCAAATCTTTGCACCTGATGAGTTAATGATGACGTCACCCTGCTGCTGCTCTCTATAAGAACGGGAGACAAAGCAGAGCCTCACCATTCTGGCGAATTGCCCGATGATGCTGGATGCAATTACCAGCGAAACGTCGTACTCAAATTGTAAATGTTGTGGTTTTGCGCTTCAACACACCGGTGGGCTAAAGCAGTGAACTAATTTGTCTTTTGTCAACGTGACACTTTTTTACTGATTGGCCGTGTCGGGTGGTGGAGGGTTACGACACATTTATGAATAACGCGATCTAAACCCAAAAACGTTGATTATGAACAGCACCATGTAGTTGAGCTTTTAGCAATCGGCTGTACTGGAACTCCTCGTTTAACTCGGTCGATGCGTTCCTGTGTTAAGCGAAAACAATTTTCCCATAAGTAATCTAGTAATGATAATGTTTGTCGAGAAACAATGTACGGACACGCGGTGAGATAGTGGGACTAATAATTGAGGATACAGCACCGTGTTACTGTATCATTCCGTGTACTGTCTCATTGTACCTCTCAGCCATGCAGCTCAAGAAAGTAGTTCGTCTTTGACCGCTCAAAAACCGCGTTATAAAGGTGCGCGTTCCGCGTTATGCGAAAAGATTTCCCGAATGGAAGAACCGCGTTGTAGCGAAGACTTACCGTAATAATAATGTAATGACGACTTGACACACTTCTCTTGAGATGGCACGTTATTGAAGACACGTTCAATTGATATCAAGCAGAGACCCCACTGCAACAGCCCCGAGTCTCCCGCGCATCTCCCTTATGTACCAACCGAGGCCACGCCCCCTTTCTCGATCATTCTCGCTGACTCTGGACACTCCACCGGCAGACTCGACCGTCCTCTTCTGTCACCTGACCACGCTCCCTTCTCGCTCATTCCCGTAGCCACCAGTCCCTTCGCACTGACAACTGATACCCCTGTCATTACCTCCCGTGGCCACTAGTGCATTCGCACTGTAGGCTGACTCCCCTGTCATTACCTCCCGTGGCCACTAGTCCACTCACACCACATGCAGGCTGACTCCCCTGTCATTACCTCCCGTGGCCACTAGTCCACTCACACCGCATGCAGGCTCTATTGTCACTACAATAATAATTATTTGTTTTTGATAAGAGAGCCGCCCTCCTTTACTTCCATCACATCTCATCTCAACACATTTGAAAAGGGGCACCCCAATTGGCAGCTATCCCTGTAGGCAAGCGGTGACCCATCACCTGGCCTGCCCCCATGGGCATTAGTCTGCCAGTCGGAGGCAATCACTGCTGGGTAATCCAACTGTGATGTGGCTTAACGGTTGTGTAACATTGCAGTTTGGAAGGTAAAGTTGCGGCCTTTAAAATTTCTTGATCACGCTGCCATTGCTGGTAGAAGGCGCCCAATGAGAGGGAGCTCTAAAGAGCCCTTATATAGAGTCTTTGGTCTATTCCTCCATGCTGGGCAAACATCGTTGGAATAGATGGGAGTACCATACTAAATTTACCCCACTGCACGTGACCTCCCTTATCGACTCGCTTGTTGCTACCGCTGGGCCGTAACGCCACCTCGCAGTCGGTCGAGCGGTGGTTCGGAGGTGTTGATGGCGATTTTGACAGTTTCGAGATCGTCCATCCCCGCTGGGTGGGTGTATGTATTTGTCTATTTTGAACTTCTTTCGCCCCGTACGTAGTTAACCGTGCTATTCGGAGGTGCGGGGAAGGATAAAAAAATAAACGCAGAAAGCATTTCTAAATAAATTGGTTTTCGATGTAGATTTAAAAGTGCAAAGCTCTAGTGGCTTCTTAATTTCAGAAGGAAGGGCGTTCCAGACAGCCGCAAAAGCGCATCTGAATGTGCGTGATGCGGTGACCGCCTTTGTTCGATCACTCGCCAAAAGTCGCTCCTGTGAGCATGACCGGAGTTCGCGTGATGATGTATGATCCTTGAGATCAGCAAGGTATTGTGGTTAATTTGTGGCAGGTATCTTGTGTGCAATGAGTGTGACCTTATAATGTATTCGTTCCGTAACCGGAAGCCAATGCAGCTCGGCGAGTGCTGGACGGATATGGTCGGGAGGGTGAATGAGAGACGCTGCATGCCGTCGTAGACCCTACAGGAGGAAGAGGAGTTCTGCGCGGCAGGAGGCAGCCACCTGTATGACCCCGCGTTCCTGCTGCCTCTCTTCAGTGCTATCCTGGTTCCCGGTACAGCCTCACTCTCACGCCGTCACGCGCAGGTGTTCCTGGCTGGGTAGCCTGACACGCTGTCACACGTAGGTGTTCCTAGCTGTGTAGATTTAACAAGGCATGCAAGTGTGCGGCAGCTCAAAATAACTGAATGAATTGTTGGTTCTAAACGATAAAATACCCACACATTCATCTTTTTTGAACTGGTAGTCTAGGTAAGACTGAAAGCTTTTGTATGTGAAGTGCTGCACACCTGTGTGTGTTAACTCTTATTCCAGAATCAGAATCTATATTTAGACTGGAGCAATCCAATGAGCTCTAAAGCTCTTTTTTCCAGTAGGGACGAGTAAGCAAGTTATTTGTTTCTAGCTGCGTTAACTTTGCTGTCGCGATGGAATTTTTTGAGCGTCATTTCCACTTTCGGATTAAACGCACCAGCTTTACCGTTGCGCCGCAACGAGCCGACCTGCAAAGTCTATGCCGCATGCGTTTGTGTGCGCGCACTCCCCCACAGAGTGCGCCGTCGATTGTCGGCGCTTCGTGGAGGTGCACGGGCTCGGCCTCGTGTTTGCAGGGCTGGCGAGCCTGCACCCCGCCCTGCGCGGCGCCTGCTACCACGTCCTCACACTCTTCCACAGCCAGCTGGAGGGCTCCCACTTCCCTGAGAAGCCTCAGGTGCTGTTACAACGTGGACCGTGCGTGCACCATTATAATGACCGGGCACCATTATAACGCGGAACGTGCACGGTTATAACGCAGCTTTTGAGCGGTCGATGACAAACAAGTGTCTTGAGCTGCATGCCTGAGAGGTCTAGTGATAAAACTAGATTCGAAGCTTTCGTGACTGCAGGATTTACTCTTTGGTTCTTTCGGTAAAGTCACGTAGAAAGAAATTAAATAATAAAAGAATACGACGTTTCGATTGCAACGCAAGCAACCATCATCAGGTACAAATGAATGAGAAAACAAACATAGTTAACTTGGAAATATAATGCAATACAACACAGAGAGTCGGCCAACAAAACAGTCAACACCCCACCTGGTTGATTACGTTCTTGCAAAGATTGTTACATTTGAGAGAGAGACAAAACATAGACACGGAGACACACAGACAGACACACAAGCAGAGAGAGACTCACACAGAGACAAACAGAGAGAGACACACACGTAGGCACACAGAAAGACAGCGGCACTGAGCACGAGACATGTGCACGCGTCCCCTCGTGTAGCCTTCGGGCAAGTCCGATTTGGGTGGTGTGGTGGCTCTGCACATGCCTGTAATCCAGCACTGGGGGAAGCAGCGATGTTTGGTGGATCACCGCACACATAGCTAGGGTTGTTGTGAAACTCCTTTCTTGTGGGTGGGCATCGAGGATGTGCCATACCTTGGTTCGAAAGGAGAAGGCGGTACAGAAAGTTGACTAATCGCCATCCCTTTCCATCTGTACAGGGATCGAGTGTTACCCCCTCACGCATGTGGGTTTTCTCCGGTTGCTCTGAGTTCATCCCACACGTATAAGCACTCATAATTAATCGGCTGAAGACATCTTAAAATAAGGTCCAATGCAGGACCCTACTGCAAATCGTCCTACGACTCATTGTGGGCTTTCCTGCATAAATTATAATTACATGCGAGCGCATACAACGGCCGACATGGTACACAAAGGGGTGAGTGGCCAACATCAATCCCAGCCACCGTTGTCTCCCCAGTGCTGATATTTAAACACAGCACCAGGTACTCATGATGGCTGAGTCGACTTAGGGGAGGCCCAGGACAGGTTCAAATATTCGCCACTTTAATAGACATGAACCTGAATCGAACTCGGGTCACCCGGTTTTAACCACAGTGCAACACTAACCATTGTGCAACAATAATAGTAACCTTGGTTTTCTCTAAAAGCGCAATTCTCACAAGGCCTCAAGACGCTTTACATGCAGCTTAAGTTCTGGAGAAAGCTTGCAGTAAAAACAGGTGAGTTTGAATATGCGATTTTAAAAAGTGTAACAGGAATTCCACAGTTGCAGAGCTTGGCTGCAGATCGGCAGATCGAAGTTTTCGCAGTAGAATATGAAACCTAAGCAGATCGGTGGTGAAATAATTAGGAGCCAACTCATTCAGGTTCTTAAACGTGAGGAGTATACGAATTTTAAAGTCGATTCTGTACTTTACAGGGAGCCAGTGCAGGGAGGAAAGAATCGGAGTGATCTGGTCACGAGATTTAGGTCGTGTGACCGTTTATGAACCACAACACCTTGTTGCTCTCAAACAAGGAGCATAAACCATCACGCAAACTTCGGTCATCCTCGCAGTGGCTTTTGGCTTTCCATCGAACATCAACGGTCACCGCATTTCGTGCTTTCATCTGCGCTTATCCAGTCGTCTGGAATGCACTTCCGATGGTAGGAAGCCACTGGAGCTATGCACTTTTAAATAATCTACTTGGACAACTAATTTCTTTCATACTGCTTTTTGCATTTATTTTTTTGCCGAACCCCCTCTCCTCCGATTAAGCACAGATGGCTGCGTACGGTGCAAAATAAGTTCAATAGACATACATACATTTTACCCGTGTGGAAGTCCTTATTTTGTAGCAAACTCACTGGCACACAGGAGTGCGTAGTTCCCGAACCCTCTGTGCGCCATTGCCCCATGCCTGCCCTTCTCCCTCTGTGCTCAGTTCCTCTTCCCCTTTTCAAGTTGAGTGATCGGACTCACTCTGAAATCACGAGGCTTCGTGACTTGTTTTTACCAGGTCTTTGCTCTGTAGCCCCAGTGCCACCTGTAACTTCACGTGTAATCCATTTTGTTAGCAGAGGTACCAAAATTGTTATTAAATTTCTTTGAACTTTACGCATTATTATCCGTACACAGTAGGGCGGTGGCACATTGGTGATGCATACGCCTAACAGCAAGAAATTCCTGGGTTCGATTCCAAACTCAGGCGCAGTTCTTTGTGGAGTCTGTATGTTCTCTACCTGTTCTGCATGGATTTGCTCTGGGGTCTCTAGTTTCTTCCCATAACTGCCGCGAAAACTTGACGGGACCTTCCTCATAACGAGTCTTTAGACTTTCGTGAGTAAACAAGCACAATACTGATGATAATAATAACAGAGTGGTAAGCTAATTGGTTTTTTACCCTTTTATCTGCCAACAAAACTGACACCTTTTTTACAAGAGACAGCTTTCCTTAGAGCCTAGTCTCACATGGTGTTGGACCAGATGACGCCAAAAGGCGCACAACTCAAAGACAATGCACCATGTGAGACTAGGCTCTAAGGAAAGTATCAACTTCAAGGACAGTGCATACATTATCAGAGTTATGTTTTTTGTTTGCATTATGACTGCAGGTATTGTGGTCTATTCAAACATGACTCCTTGTAAAAAAGGTGTCAGTTTTGTTGCCAGATAAAAGGGTAAAAAACAATTATCATATTTTTTATTTTGTCAAATGAGGTTCCAATGGTGTAAATGCTTACCCCGAGCTCTCATACTCTGATGGTGCATTGTCTTTGAGTTGTGCGCCTTTTGGCGTCATCTGGTCCAACACCATGTGAGACTAGACGCTAAGGAAAGCTGTCTCGGATGTGGACCAATCAACTTCAAGGACAGTGCATACATTATCAGAGATATATTTTTGTTTGCATTATGACTGCAGGTATTGTGGTCCATGCAAACATGACTCCTTGTAAAAAAGGTGTCAGTTTTGTTGCCAGATAAAAGGGTAAAAAAACAATTGTCATATTTTTCTTCTGGCAAATGAGGTTCCAATGGTGAGAGTGGAAAGCATTACGTACAGCATCTAACACGATGCGCGTCACTCCACCCGCAATCCCGCATCACCGAGTCGCATTGGCATCGCACCCTTGGCTCATGGCGTGGGCTCCACGTGTTTCGTGTTGAATGTGGCGAGGGCCCTGGAGTGGAGGACAGTGCGTGAGTGCGAGTGAGGCACACATGAGTGAGCCGCGCGGACGTGAGTGAGCCGTGAATGTGTCCCCTCTCTGCCCCTTGTCTGCCCCCACAGCTCCTCTATCTGCTTGAGTTTGTGCGGAACGGCGTGACGCAGCCTAACATGCGGCTGAGCTGCATCGCGACTGCATTCCTGGCCGACACGGCCGCTCTGTTGCTCAAGCCAGGTACAGCGCGCACTGCACGGTGGTTCTCATTCGTTTGGAGTCGGGAGATGGATAGTCGAACGGGTTTGGGTTTGCGTTTTGAAAGCGCTTTTGGTGGTGTTGTTTAGAATGCCCTATGTGCTTGTTTCTAAGCTCAACAGCCCTGGCGCAGTAGCCTGTAAGCTTTCCCCCTGTTCTGCGTGGGTTTCCTCCAGGTTCTCGAGTTTTCTGCCATAGCTAAAAAAACACACACCGTCACTGGCATTGGCCAAACAACCCAATATTGAGAAGTTTGCGTCCACGTTACTCAATTGGGATTACACAGCAGCAGCAACATGACCCCCTCCCGTGAGAACTTTGCAGGACCCTCCATTAAATAATCTTGGGACTCTGTGAAACTTTCAATGGTGTAAAGAAGCATGATAGTAAAGATATCTCGGAAATGTGGGGGGAGAAAATGTGAACAGTAAATCTCCTCCACGTTTGGTGAAATCCAAGAGCGGAGGCCGCTCCTATGCTCGTGGCTCAACCTTATCCGGATTGCATGGACAGCAGTCACAGCGCGTGGTGGACTACCTCGCTATAACGTGAGTCTAGCGCTTGACGGACTACTTGCTATAACGTGAGTCAAGTGCTTGACGGACTACTCACTATAACGTGAGTCTAGCGCGTGACGGATTACTCGATATAACACGAGTCTAGCGCATGACGGACTACTCTTCAGCGCGCCGTGGGTGTTGACAGCGCTGTGAGGTGATGCTAGGAGCAGGTACTCTAGTACTGTAATACTGGTACTGTAGTACTGGTCCTATAGTACTGTAGTACTGGTGCTGCAGTGCTGGTACTGTGGCACTAGCACTGCAGTACTCTAGTACTGACACTGTAGTACTGTGGTACAGGGATACTTGTGCTGTAGTACTTGCACTGTAGTGCTTGTACTCTGGCACTGTAGTACCGGTACTGTAGTATAATAAAACAACGTGCTGGAACGACACCCAAACCTTCACCGTTATTCCTTACGGGAAAATCACTCCCCTCGCTTAACGTGAATCACTTCACGCGGCAATTCTCAGGAACGCAAAACCCCCGCGTTAATCGCGGTCACCGCACGGCCGTGTGCGCTGTTCGCCATGAGTCGATGTGACGTGAGCAAGGACTGACACCATATCGGCTCTCGCTTTTCCAGAACACCACATGTACTCGCGAATCAACATTTTCTTGCTCTCGCATCAATATCTGGACTCGAAGAAGATTCCAGCGTTTTACAAGTTCTTCTTCAGCCAAGATGTGGAGGTAGGTAAATGCACGCGACCGCCAGGCCTGCAGCACACAACCGCCGCCACCACCGCGTTGCCTTGTCTCGGGAGATTTTGCGGTGTGGGATCGCAACCGCCCAAAACGCAGTCGCTGCTGCCGCTTGATACCCATCATCCGTTGTTTACACAAACACGCGGCGCCTTCGCTCAAGTGGGGGCGGTAGTGACGCTAGCTCCTCACAGCAGCAAACAGGGCCTGGATTCAACTACCAACTCAGGTGCCTTTCTGTGTAGAGTCTGTACGTTCTCCCCCTGTTCTGCACGGGTTGCCTCCGGGTTCTCCGTTTTCCTCCCAAAGTGTTGTGTTCTGTGTTGCCGCTTAACCCACAGGAGCGTGAGTGGTCATTGGGCCTGCTCGCCAAAGGGCTGCGTGACCGGGCCAGCCTCATGGTCTGTGCTCAGCACCGAGTACTCAGCATTCTTATGGCTCATCACTCCAGCCCCCTGAGCTCCCTCACCACCCAGGTACTCTCCCACGAGAACACCCACTTCCCAGTTGCTCTCCCACAGGGTATGTTGTGAATGCATACTATTGTGTGTGCATTGTGAACGCTTGTGTGTGTTTTGAATGCGTAGTATTGCGTGTGTGTTATAAACGCATGTGTGTTATGAACGCGTCCGTGTGTATGTTATGAACGCGCGCGCGTGTGTGTTATGAACGCGCGTGTGTGTTATGAACGCGTATGCGTGTTGTGAATGCGTAGTATTGCGTATGTGTTGTGAATGCATATGTGTGTTGTGTCTACAGTGTGTGTGTGTTGTGAATATAATGTGTGTTTTGTACATGCTGTGTGTATGTTGTGTACACGTGGGAGTTGTGACCGCACTGTGTTTTGTAAACTTTGTGTGTGTCAACCCCAGGAGCACGTGGTGAGAGTGCTGTCCCGGGCGGCTGCTGTCCCGCGAGCGGCGTCCAGCCTCGTCCACGAGGGCGGCCTGCTGGCGTGGCTCGCTGTCCTTGTGTCACGCCCGTGAGTCTCACCCCCAGCACCTCCTCTCCACCGCACAGCCTCTACCATCCTCTCCCTCGGGCCCCTTTAAGAGTGGTGTTTGTATGTTTTTCCCCCCTGTTGTATGCAGGTTTGCTCTGGGTTCTCCGATTTCCTCCCATACAATGTCACTGGCATTGGCCAAACATTCCGATGTAGAAAAATTATCCGAAAATTACTCAAAAGGGATCACACGCAGCAGCAAAATTTCTCCCAACTGCGAAAACCGTGCAGGACCCTCCTGAAAAAGTCTTGAGACTCGGTGAGGTTTTCATGGGTAAATGTAAAAAACAGTGACAATGCATTTTATTTACCTCGGAAAGCGTCGCAGAGTCTTAAAACAAATTTTCAAAGGCTCCTGCATTGGGGATATTTGGCTCATTCTCATCAGTGAATTTTACGTTCAGTGTTGGATGAAACCAAATGCCCGAAGAGAAAAGAATCCCCACACAAACGAGGAGGGATATCACTCCACACAGATAGGTTCACGAACCCACTTGCTGTACTGCCACCTGGCCACCTCGCCTCGGTAGTTGATTGTCGAATGCCGGCGGTATCTCTAACGACGCGTTCTCGCTGGCGTGGCAGCGCCGTGAGCAGCCGGACGTTGGGTTCCCTGGTGGAGCTGCTGCACCAACTGTGGCTCAGCGTCGGAGCAGCAGCAGAGGAGGAGCAGCAGGGTGGCGGCAGTGAGACTGGGGGACGAAGCGGCGCCGGCAAAACCAAACACGCCATCTCACTGGAAATCATCGACGAGTTCTTGCACGTCTTGCTGACACTTTTGCAACACAACAGGTACAGCTGGAGAGGCGGCACTGTGTTTAATAGTGAGTCCTCGTTTAACGTGGCGTTGGTTGACGCGCGTATCCTCAAAAGTACTGATTTAAGCAAAAACGAAAAAAATTTATGTAATGATGAAGTTTGGTAAGATACGATGCACTACACACACCACTGAGTTGGCGGGACAAATAACTGAGGGTACGCCACCACGTTAATGTATCATTCCACGTACTGTATCACTGTACCACTCAGCTGCGCAGCTCAAGAAAGTAGTTCATCGTCGACCGCTCAGAAACCGCGGTATAACGGTGTGCGTCCACATTATAACAGTGCGCATTCCACATTATAATGGTGCACGTTCTGCGTTATAATGGTGAGTTTCGCGTTGTGTGAAAATTGTTCCCTCATGGAAGAGCCACGTTATAGTGAAAACGCGTTGTGTGAACGCTACATGCAAAGCGAGGACTCGCCGTAGAGAGTTGCCATTCTTGTCATTTGTGCCCCTATATTTGAACCAATTCTCATTTCAACATCATCGTCGTCAGCATTGATCAATCCACTGCTGGATGAAGGTCTCCCTCCCCAAGCAGCCACCACCACTCACAGTCATGTAATGCGACGATCCACCCAGCACCATGAACTGATCTCACATCACTCCATCTCCCTCGATCACTTCTAACTACGACGCGTACTACCCTTGTTCACTCACTTCTCTCAATAGTTTGGCTGATGTCATCAACCTGCATGAGTGTTCTCTAAATCATGTGTTCCTCCTTCTGTCTCTCAGTGTCTCTCAATGTAATTCTCCCCATTCTTCTTTGCACACTGTTCACTTTTTTTTCCATAGATTTTGTTTAATTACTACGGTGTTTGTGAAGCGCGTGCCAAAGCGTGGAGTACGCGTCGATTAACAAGAAGGAATTAATTATATTCCTTGTAGTTTTTGTCTTGATGAAAGAACACGATATTGAGTGTGAGTCCTCTGGTGTCTCCCTGCCAGCTCGCACCTCCACTGCCTCGCGTTCTCCCGTTGCGTATGCACGCTGGAGTCGCTGCTGGTCGCCAGGTCTCGCTTCACCCACGACCCTTCACCCTTGACCTCGCGTGACATCCAGCTGCTGCTATTCGCGTGGGCACGAGTTTCAAGCAGCGCAAAACTTCCACATCACCTGCCCACCATCGCCTTCGAGCAAGCGGCAGCCAGGGGTCAGTTGCGGTCTCCTGCCAATGTTGGAGCAGTGGTGATGCTTGCACCTTTCAGCGAGAGGCGCCTGGCTTCGATTCCTGACTCGGGTGTCTTTCTGCGTGGAGTTTGTATTCTCTCCCCCTGTTCTGCATGGGTTTCCTCCGGATTCTCCTGTTTTCTCCCATAGCTAAAAATATATACTTGTAGGTATGCAGCAGCTCAAAGAACTGGATGAATTGGTAGTTCTAAACGATAAAATGTCCATAAATTCTGCTCTTTTAAGCTGCTGGTCTGGATAAGGCTGAAAGCTTTTGTATGTGCAGTTCTGCACACCTTTGTGTGTTGTTAACTGTTATTCCAGAATCAGAATCTTTCTTTAGACTCTAGGAGGAATCCGATGAGGTATGAAGGTCTTTTTCACAGATGTCCAGTAGGGGCGGATTACAATAACAAACATTAAAAAACATAGGCGTGAAAAAAAACACACGATAAGTGGTGTATTGGCCAAACATCCCGATGCAGTGCCCTCCTGAATAATAGTATTCTGACTCTGTGTGGCTTTCCTGGGTACATAAGTAATTTGTGGTACTCTGAAGAAAACAAAGAACATGAACGTTTAAGTGTGCACAAAAATGGATATTGTAGCGTTCATTTGATCCATTATCATCGTGATAATTATGGCCTTGTGTCACTGGTGTTAGACCAAGGAACAACGATGAACAGCACAAAGGCAATTCAAATATCAAAGCATTGATAGCTCATGTTGAGCAATTACATCGGTGGGATCCTTTTTGTCGATATCAAGATAAAAAATTGCATAACTCTTTCAGGCACTAATACAGGAGGTGTTAAGAAGTTCAAACACCAAATAGACACCTGTTGGTTGTTGTTGCCTATTTTAAAACTGTAACCTGTTTTTATCTCCACAGACGTTGGCCTCGAAATGGGGATGAGGAAGCGAGCACCAAAGTCTGCCTTGCGTGGAGCAGAGCAGCAGCTCCAGCGGGAGGAGGAGGAGGGGGTAGAGGGGGCGGAGGGCGGAGGCCGAGACAGCGTCGCCTGCGCAGCGCTGCTGTCGACAAGCCGCCCGGCCCTGGCGTGCTGCATCACGTTCTGGAGCCCTGTGCCTGAACGTCCCGGGTCGCCTCCCCTCGGCTCGGAGCGCAAACCCCCGGGTGGCACCGCGGAGACTCTGAGCCTCGCACTGTACTGGCTGTTTTCCGACGAAACCTTTCTGTCCACAATGATCTCCGAAAAGCCGGGGTCGGCGCTCTGCATTATGAGATGGCTGACGGGAGGCGTCACGTCCCAAGTGACTTTGCTCGACGCCGTATTGTCGGAGAGTTTGGTTTTGCGCAGATTGTTGCAGCTCTACCACGGTCTGGCTGAGGGTCACTTTTGTCAAGAGATGTGCGGAAGTCGCCTGCAAATCATGCAAGCGTTTGCGGAGCTGTTCTTGAGCTTCTTGGATCGGTCTGTTGAGGTAAAATGGAATGCCTATTTCGTTTTGAATTCTGGCAGAATCAGAATAATTGTTTTTTAGGCTGAGGAGGAGCTATGAAGCTCTTTTTCACAGATGTCCAGTGAGTTACATCAACAAAAAATAAAAATTCACGATAGGAGTGCAAAATAGAGAAAAGGTAAGCAGATGCTAAAAATAAATAAAGTTTATTTCTACAAATTGCACAAGTACAGAAATCCCTGCCGATTTGTAAAAACAAAATGCAATCCAGGGGCAATGCAGCTAAACAACAACAACAGTCCCAGACCACAACAAGACATCACACAGTCCCTCATGTATACTCATGCATTCATTATTCACAGCTGATTTCAGTCCATAACTGTCTTGGCAGACTGGCAGAGAGAAGCCTCCATCCCCCGCGGGCAGCATTCCGTCACTGTGCACCCGCTCACTGTCCAAGCTTGCCAACGCTGTGGCGGACAAAGGTAAGCCGTGCAACCCTTTCCATCGGTTCAACTCCTGAAGAGCTCGCTGCTGCTGGTACTTCTCTCTGGCTAAACATTGTTCTCCTTCACTGAGGGGAAGGTTTGGGTAGATAAGAACCCTTCATAGATCGATCGATTAGATTTGATTTCTTCTGCTTGTTCACTCGGGAAAGCCTCACCAAGTCTCAGGACTCCTTTTTTAGGAGGGTCCTGCCAAGTTTTTCGCAGTAGGAGAGGGGGATGGTTGTGGCGATGATTTATATATATATATCTCGCAATTGAGTAGAGTATTTAGCTGCTTTAACTGTTCCACATGATAAACCACTTCGTTGCGCTTTCATTTGTGGCCAGGTCGCTTCTGAAAAAGAGCTACATAGCTCAATGAGCCTTAGCTGGTAAACTAAAACTTAGTTTTGAATAGTTTAAATGAGTGATTTTCAAGTTATTTTAAAAATATTGATCACGATGCCACCACACACTATGGCCAACTTAATTTCGATGGCATTAAGGGATCTTCAACGTCCACTGGGAAGCAGACAGGTGCCTATTTGTGGTTTATTCGCCCCAAGTATTAACCGGGGCGGCCTGCCGGATTTAATTAGGAAACTTCCGCAACAAGTGGTAAATGCACCGCCGGTCGGGCCATCGCACTACCGGCCCATGGCAAATCTGGCACCTTCACAAGCGATGACACGTGTGCATGCGAGTGGGTGAGAGTCACGTTATGTTTACAGTGTTTTTTTATCACTTTATATGTAACTGAAAATAATCGCTGCATTTTGAGCGAAGGTGTGAATGGCGGTTGTGAGGGTGAATGCCTGAACATGTTTGAAATTAATTTTTCTTTACTTATGAGTGTTTTAAATGTTGTCCGACTCACGAATCTTGGGCGTCACATTTTGCTAATTGGTTCCGCATTCTGCTTCAGAGGCGGTGTGGTACCTGATCTCCCTGTGTGTGCGCGAGTCCTGGCTTGGGATGGGCGGCAGCCCTCACCTCCAATCGCACATCGACAGCTTCCTGCAGCTCGAGAGGAACACGCCTCCCTTCACGAGCGAGGAGCCGAGCGTGAAGAAGCATTCGCGCTCCCTGTCGCTGCTGCTTAGTGAGATGCGCGAGGCACTGAAGCAAGAGTAGCTTTCGCTGCCCTACGGTGTTTTATTATTTTAAAAGATTTTTTTAAGGAGCGAGGAAATCATTACTTGATGACAGGCTCACATTGAAAGGCACTGGGTTTTTAAAATAGATTAACATAAATAAAGACGCAAATTTGTAACACGCTGCACAGTTTTCGTTGGTTTTAGAGGCACTGGAAAGCCACAGACAATTAGGAAGGCAGCCAGAATCGGCGCCAACAATTGCCCAACGTCTGCTGTCCTATATTGAGCCAACTCCATTCATGATTGTTTATACACGTGAGAGGTGACTGGAGTACCTGGAGAAAACCCACACATGCGAGTGGTGGTGGGGGGGGTATCACCCAATGCCCATACATATGGAATACAGATGGAGATTATCCTGCTGCAATCACACCCTGACAAGCCAGGAGATGGTGACCTCGCAGCCCAGCGAGTTTGAGGTTTCACGGTTGAGATCCACTGGCCCTCACCGCACCCACGGTGCTGGATTACTGGCATTGCTCCACTCACATTCGGGCAAGTGGCGCATACAATGACATGCAGATGTGGCATGCAAATGGCAATGCAAGTTAACGCCGACAACTCAGTGCCTTAGTTGGGTATCCTAAGTGATTTTTTCCAACACAGCAACGCTCGCTTGCATGTCGATGGGTATTTAAAAAAATACCCCCTACAATGTGCCTTAAATGTGCTGTTTTTACATTTTAATTCATGTCTTCGGTTACCAGACTTGTAATTCGCCTCTTTTTTATTATTTGTGCTTGTAACGTTATACTGTGCGCAACATCATTGTGCACAACACTGTCAGGTCTTAATAAAGCAAGAAACATGTCACCTACAAGTCACAATGAGTATTCTTATTCAGTGATGGATGAAGGAAAACTGCTATAAAGCATTCTCATATTTGCCTGATGATGAAGCTCTTGAAAGGCAAGTGAAAGTTGGCTGTAGGATAATTTCTGTTTCGGCCTGGAAGGCCAACCGCAAGTTCCAGCGGTCATTTGGCTTGGATGTGATCATCCGAATTTGAATCTCAATGTGGATGACTGCTCTTTGGTGTTAGCTTCTGTAGAATCGTCCTTGCATTTTTCTCATTGCGCAGAGCAGGAGACCATGGTGATTTTTGGACACAAAGCAGAGCTCTGGGTTGTACTCCTGTTTCCATTGAGCGGAATGGAAACTGCCTCCTTGTTTAGGGTCTTATTTTATATTTATGGAGAGCGCCTTCACTCAAGGGTTGAAAGGCAGATGCGGATCGTTTAGCAATGACAAGTCCATGAGTGGATCTCCTGCATCTTTGTGGCGTAGCGCCATTATGTGTAGAAAAAAAAGGGGGGGGGGGGTTATTCGCCATGAAAGTTCGCACAGACAAGGAATTTACTATGGCAGGAAGGTGCATACATTCAACATGTAGGAATCTTAAAACTTAAATAAGTGGTATACAGTCTAACTATACTAAAGTTACAAAGTCTAACTAATACTAAGGGGCTAAAGTATGTAAAGTTTTGAATAAGTATACAATATAAAATGTAAATTAGCCGTAATATACAATCTTCAAATACAAAAATACAAATCGGGTAACATGTTGTAAATATGACAAGGTGCAATTTTGTAGATAAAATGTTAAAGTAAGTGTAAAAGTCATTTTAAGCCCTTGGCCTTGCTGAAGAGGCCAACAGCGGATGGGAAAAAACTGTTTTTATGACGTGAGGTTTTGGTCCTGATGGACCGCAGCCTTCTGCCGGAGGGGAGTAGCTGGAACAGAGAGTGTCCAGGGTGAGAGGAATCAGCCACAATCTTCCTCGCTCGCCTCAGGATCCTCGAGGTGTACAGGTCCTCGAGGGTAGGCAGATTGCAGCCAATCACCTTCTCAGCAGTGCGGATGATATGCTGCAGTCTGCTCTTGTCCTTGGCAGTGGCAGCAGCGTACCAGATGGTGATGGAGGAGGTGAGGATGGACTCAATGATGGCTGTATAGAAGCGCACCATCATTGTCTTTGGCAGGTTAAATTTCTTCAGCTGCCGTATGAAGTACATCCTCTGATGAGCTCTCTTGGGAAGGGAGCTGATGTTCAGTTCCCACTTGAGGTCCTGGGAAAGAATAGTGCCCAGGAAGCGGAAGGACTCCACAGTGTTGACTGGGGAGTCGCACAGGGTGATGGGGGTGAGTGGAGCTGTATTCTTCCTGAAGTAAGTCCACAACCATCTCCACGGTCTTAAGAGCTCAATCTTAATTTTGGAGCTTTCGTGACTGCAGGAATTATTCTTTGGTTCTTTCGGTAAAGTCACGTATAAAGATAAAATAATAAATTTAATAATAGCATACGACGTTTCGATTGCAACACAAGCAATAATCATCAGGTATAATGAAATAGCGACAAAATCTAACCAGAAAACTATAGACAGACATATAAGCAGACAGATATCACCAAGATACATAGAGAGAGAGGAACACAGGTACAGAGAGGGGTGATCGTCTCTGTGGGGTGGCCTTAAATCAGGGGTCCTCAAACTTTTTAAACAGGGGGCCAGTTCACTGTCCCTCAGACCGTTGGAGGGCCGGACTATAGTTAAAAAAAACTATGAACAAATTCCTATGCACACTGCATATATCTTATTTTGAAGTGAAGAAACAAAACGGGAACAAATACAATATTTAAAATGAAGAACAAGTAAAGTTAAATCAACAAACTTGCCAGTATTTCAATGGGAACTATGGGCCTGCTTTTGGCTAATGAGATGGTCAATGTCCGGTTCCATATTTGTCACTGCTAGTCGTAACAAGTGATGCAAGTGTGCATCCGTTAGTCTAGATCTGGTTGGAGATTTCAAATGTTTCATTCTGGAAAAAGTTTGTTCACAGACATAAGCGCTGCCAAAGATGGTTGCCATTTTGAGTGCATGGTTCCTGAGATGAGGATATGTCTCAGAGGGGAGAAATGCATAGAAATTATGAAGGCTGCTTGACTTGAATGCGTCTTTCAGAGTCACAATTCTGCAGTTCAGCCAGTTACATTTGGTAAATTGTATCCACATTTTCAATGTCAATAGAAAATGGGTTACGGAAAAGCTGTATGTCCTGTTCATGGAGATGAAGCTCTTTAAATCTAAATTGGAACTCCTTTTGCAATTTTTCCAGTGAATCCACACATGTTTTGTTTGGGAATGCAACCAATGGTTTTTCCGCTAACAGATTTTGAGTTGTGGGGAGATGGCATAAGTTTTCCTCCTTCACTTGTTTGATGAGGAGGCCTAATTTTACTTCAAATGCTTTGACATGTGATTGCACATCACAGATGAGCTTCCCCTTTCCTTGAAGTTGCACATTGAAATTGTTGAGTAGCTCTGTTACATTTGTCAGAAAGGCAAGGTGCCATTTCCATTCTGCATCATTGAGCTCTGTTACTTCTTTGTTTTTTGAAAACAGAAAAGCTGTAATCTGTGGAAGTAAGTCATAGAAACGTTTCAAAACTCTCCCTCGACTCAGCCAACGGACTTCTGTGTGGTACAGAACATCTTCATAGTCAACATTTAGCTCAGACAGAAATTCCTGAAATTGTCTGTGGTTTAGTGCATGAGCTCTAATGAAGTTAACAGAGTCCCACTTCAGTGATTTACTACACAGCGCTTGTTGGTGGATGAGGCAGTGTATGGCTATTGGATGAGAATGGTTATGTTTGTCCATCTCTTGGTTAATGCGAGCAATTACTCCTTTCTTAGACCCCACCATGCTAGGAGCACCATCAGTTGTCACACTGGCTAGTTTAGCCCAGTTCAGCTCCAAACCATTCACAGTTTGGCAAACCTTTTCATAGATATCCTCTCCTGTAGTTGTTCCTTTGATGCTTTGCAGTGCAGCAAGCTCTTCTGTGACTTTGAAATAGTCATTCATCCCACGAATAAAAATTTGAAGTTGTGCAGAATCACGAACATCATTGCTTTCGTCGAGTGCCAAGGAAAAATAGGAAAGTTTTTTTGTGGAGTTTTGCAAATGCTGATGGAAATTGTCTCCCATTTCTTCAATCCTCCGTGTAATTGTAGGTCCTGAAAGACTCACTGTACTAAATAAATCGGCCTTCTCTGGACACATCTCTTTGGCAACAGAAAGAAGGCATTCTTTAACAAATTCTCCCTCAACGAATGGTCTGCCAGTGCACACTATTAGCTTGGCAACTTGAAAACTTGCTCGCAGTGATGAAATATTTAGCTACTTCTGCTTCACAAAAGTATTTTGCTGAGTTGTTAATGTATTTTTCAGTTTTTATATTTTATCTTTTCTCACTTCTCCGACCAAACAATCATATTTATCTTTATGTTGAGTTTCATAGTGTCGACGTAAATTGTATTCTCTGAATACAGACACTATATTCTGGCATATCAGACACACATCTCTTTCCTTGTACTGCATGAAAAAGTAATCATAAGTCCACTGTTTTTTGAATATCCTACACTCCGAGTAAATTTTTCTCTTTCTTGACATCATTGTTTCCTAGGGAGTCAAAATTGATATTAGTAAAATACCAATATATATACAGCGCTACAAAAACAATATACCAGCAATAACTTTGCCCACACAGAGACATACAGACTGCACTGCCCATCAATGCAGTCTGATTGGGGGAACTCCACTTTTACCCCAGGCTCACACTGGTGCGGGTGCCATTAAAAAGTTAATTACACCTGCAGTTTTGTTCACAGATCGCAGCCCAATGAGTGCTCACCAGCGCAGCCCAATTAGTGCTCACCAGCGCAGCCCAATTAGTGCTCACAAGCGCAGCCCAATTAGTGACCATGGGCCGGATAAATGCCCTCGGTGGGCCGCATGTGGCCCGCGGGCCGTAGTTTGAGGACCCCTGCCTTAAATAGACAGAGGGGGGCGGAGGCAGCGAGAGGGAGGGGTTAGAGACAAAATTTACATGTCAATGAGTACGAGATGCGTAGAGAAGTACGCAGGCTTAGAGGGAGAAAGAAACACTAAAATTAAATAACCTAGCAAAGTATCGAAATGTTATGTAAAACGACACAGAGAGTCGGTCAACACACAATTAACGCATAGCCTGGTCGATTACGTATTTCAAAGATTGCTAAGTTAGAATTTAAGTGTGAAAATTCCAAAGAAAGACAAAACATAAAAACAAGAGGAACGGAGACACACAGACAGAGCAGAACCTAAGAACGACAAAAAACGAGTATAGACAGAAAAAATTACACTAAATATACAGGCAGAGAGAGAGAACAAAAAACCCAGAGAGAGAGAGAAAAGGGGTAAGGAAGATCTTAAGAGCATTAAGCTCCAGGTTGTTCTGGCTACACCAGGTCACCAGGTTGTCAGCTTCCCACCTATAGTCACTCATCCCCATCAGAGATGAGCCCAATGAGGGTGGTGTCGTCCGCAAACTTCAAGAGTTTGACGGACGGGTGACTGGAGGTGCAGCTGTTGGTGTACAGGGAGAAGAGCAGAGGGGAAAGGACGCAGCCCTGAGGAGATCTGGTGCTGATGGACCTGGAGGCAGAAACTTGTGTTCCCAGCTTAACGCACTGCTTCCTGTCAGACAGGAAGTCTGTGATCCACCTGCAGGTGGAGTCTGGCACGTTCAGCAGGGAGAGCTTGTCCTGAAGCAGGGAAGGGATGATGGTGCTAAAAGCCGAGCTGAAGTCCACAAACAGGATCCTGGCGTAGGATGCTGTCGAGTCCAGATGCTGTAGGGTGAAGTGGAGGGCGATGTTAACTGCGTCATCCACACACCTGTTGGCTCTGTAGGCAAACTGAAGGGGGTCCAGGTGAGGGACTGTGATGGCTATGAGGTGTGCCAGGACCAGGTGCTCAAAAGACTTCATTACCACGGAGGTAAGGGCGATGGGTCTGTAGTCATTTAGTCCTGTTGGCCTTGGCTTTTTGGGCACAGGGATGATGATGATGATGATGATGGAGGACTTGAGACAGGCTGGTACATGGCATGTCTCCATGGAGGTGTTAAAGATGTTGGTGAACACCGGAGACAGCTGGTCCGCGCAGTGCCTGAGGGTGGCTGGAGAGACAGAGTCCGGCCCAGCTGCTTTCCGTGGGTTCTGCCTCTTGAAAAGTCTGTTAACTTCTCCCTCCTGAATGGAGATGGTCGTCTCTGTAGTGGGGGGCGGGATGGGGGCCTCTTTGGTGGGAAGGGATAAGTCAGGACAGTCCAATTGTCTTTCAAATCTGCAGTAAAACTCGTTCAGGTCGTTGGCCAGGCGGGAGTCGTTAGTGGTGTGGGGGGCTCTGGGCTTGTAGTTGGTGATCTGCCTGAGCCCTCTCCAGACAGAAGCAGAATCGTTAACAGAGAACTGGTGTTTTAGTCTCTCTGAGTACAGTCGTTTAGCCTCTCTCACCGCCTTGCTAAACCTGTTCTTCGACTCCTTGAATCTGTCTCTATCCCACCAGAGGCGTAGCTAGGGGGGGGCAGGGGGGTACATATGTCCCCGGGCGCCAAGGTAAAGGGGCGCCAAAATGAGGCTTACAACGCGGCAGCCTGAAACTACTGCGCAAATCTACACCTCAACCTAAAAGTTGATATATCCCGCCACACACAGCCTACATTTCATGTAATTACATTTTGGTACGCGCGCCTATTAAGAACTTACATGGAAGAACGTCCCAAACAACAGACAGGCGCAGTCTTTCAGCCTTAGTCACTGGCCTGTGTTTTGGTGGCGGAAACTACAACGGCCTATTTTTAGTTCTTATTAGTGGCACCACGCTCCAGGCGGCTGCAGCAGCCGCAGCAGCCCACGCACGTTCAATTACATCATCATGGTTTAAACGCCGACGAGCGAACGGAGAGGAAGTGACTCGTTCGTGGCTATTATATTCACCAATCAATAAAGCTGTTTACTGTTTCTGTTGTCTATTATTTACATCATCGAGTTCAAACTCACGAGCTTCGTTTGAGTTAACAAACGATTTCAACAAGTGGAGACAACGAGAAAAACTAAATTCTCATGAAAACAATCCTAGCTACCGCACAGCTTTTACTACATGGAAGGAAGCCGAACGAAGGATAATTGATGGTACTGGAATTGACGCAGTGGTTCAAGCTCAGATTCATTTGGAAAAACAACGTTGGCGAGATATATTGCAAAGAATACTCACCTGTATTAAGTTTCTGGTTTCACAAAATTTAGCACGACATGGCCATGAGGAAAATTTCAATGCGGATGAAAGAAAATGTTGGAAACTTTCTCGCACTGATCAAACTCGTTGCGCAGTATGACCCATTGTTAGCAAAACACGTACAGCACG
This sequence comes from Lampetra planeri, assembly GCF_965212315.1. Lineage (NCBI taxonomy): Eukaryota > Metazoa > Chordata > Hyperoartia > Petromyzontiformes > Petromyzontidae > Lampetra > Lampetra planeri. The sequence continues at coordinate 22,974,682 of NC_136108.1, read as the reverse complement.
CAGAAGAAAATCTGGCATCAGTTTCTTATTTGTCACCGGAAATCCAGAATGAATTTATCCACATACTTGCGTCGACTGTAAAGAACCAATTGTTGAGTGATATCAGGAAAAACAAGTACTGCGGTATCTTACTTGACTCAACTCCTGATCTAGGACATCGGGAACAGCTTTCTCAGGTCATAAGATTTGTGGATGTGGATTTTCAAACTAAAAAAGTAACTATCAAATAATCATTTTTAGGTTATATCGAGATACATGCAAAAGATGCAGCAAGCCTAGAAAGAGTCATCGTCGAGAGACTGAAATCTGACAACATACCTCTAGCCGACTGTCGGGCACAATGTTATGACAATGCTGCTGTGATGATTGGGCATATATCCGGCCTTCAACAACGAATATGTGACAAAAATCACAGAGCATTGTTTGTCAACTGTGACAACCACAGCTTAAACTTAGCAGGAGTACACTCAGCTAAACAGGATCCACTTGTCGTCACATTTTTTGGAACAGTTGAAAGTATATATTTGTTTTTCTCTCGTTCAACAATTAGTTGGGAAGAGTTAAAAAAAGCTGTGCCCATCACAGCAAAGCTGGAGTCTGAAACACGCTGGAGTACACGATCAGAAGCTGTTAAAGCTATCTATGAAGGACTGGATGTACTAGTAGGGCTGCTCGACAAATTATCGGAGGACGTAACTATGACGCCTGAAACCAGAAGTGATGCAGAACAGTTACAGGCATGCGTATTACATTTTAACTTCATAGTTTTATTACATTTCGGGAATGTCATTCTTGGAAAAATGTATCGTGTTCAGAAGCGCTTACAGGATCCTACTATGAATTTCAAGGAAGCAGCAACTGATCTTGAATCTTTGGAGCATGAATTTGTCAAGATTCGTGATGATTTGAGCCAAGTTGCCGTAGAAAACGCCAAAACAAGATGCACAGCCTGGCGGATCGATGTGGACAGAAGAATTAGGCGACGTCGGAAGATGCCAGGAGAACTGGCAAGAGATGCAGGACTTTCAGCAGAAGAAGAAATTGTGCGCGTTATGAAGAGCATATTTTATCGACTTCAACAGGAGATGTCAACACGGTTTTTAGGACTAAAAGACATGAACACTAAATTTTGATTTCTGCTGGACGTCAAAACTCTTATATCCAACACAGATGTCGATGCAATTCGTCGAAATTGCACAGATTTTGGAAATTTCTATGACACCGACATCAATGGCCACGAACTTTTCACAGAAATTGGAGATTGCAAAATGTTGCTCAGTAACCGGAATGAAGTTCTACCAGAAGCTCCTTTGGATCTTCTTGGTTTTATTGTGTTTCATGTAGACGACATATTTCCGAATTTGCGAATTTCACTGCAAATGTTATTAACAATAGCCGTTTCAATTGCAAGCTGTGAGCGGTCGTTCAGCAAATTGAAACTTATTTAGTCGTATTTGCATGCTTCAATGGGACAAGATCGTCTCAGCGATCTTGCTCTTCTTAGCGTTGAAAGAGAAACATTGGAAAAAACAGATGTTGATTACGTGATTGACCAGTTTGCGACAGTGAAATCAAAAAATGTATTCTTTTGTAGACTGTCAACCAGTCTACGACAGTGACTGAGTGGGCCATGTAATATAATTTCTATAAATTTGCTTCTTTAAATACAATGTTTCATTAAAATTTAAATTGTTAGTCCTTATTCGATGTAATAGGAAAATGTGATTAAACGGGGGGGGGGCGCCAATTTTATAGTTCGTCCCCGGGCGCAAAATATCCTAGCTCCGCCTCTGATCCCCACTCCTAAACGTTTCCTCCTTCTCCAACCTCAACCTTCTGAGCTTTGCTGAGAACCAGGGCTTGTTGTTGTTGAAGTTCACCCTGGTGCGTGTTGGAATACAGCAGTCCTCACAGAAGCTGATGTACGACGTCACAGCCTCTGTGAGTTCATCCAGACTATTGGTAGCAGTCGTGAACATATCCCAGTCAGTACATTCCAAGCACGCCCGCAAATCCTCTATAGCCTCACTGGTCCACTGTTTAAATGTCCTCACAGCAGGTTTACAGCTGTTGTTAAAGTCACCCACATTCCGATTGCTGGGCTGCACTAGGGATCATTGTAGTTGGTCAAGGACTCTTCAGTGTTTTTTCCAAGTTGGCAACTGACACTTGGCCTATTCTGATGGTGATGGTCGATGTTTTGTTGGTGATTACTCCTGTCACCTTGTGTAGTCTGTAACACCTTGCTTGATGTAAGTGATATTGCAGACACTCCCCATCAACACACAGACAGGTATGGGTTCCAATTCGTTTAATCCACCTCGGTCACACACAGCTCCCTTCATATACTGCTATCTCCTGTCAATCATATCACTCTGATGTCCCCACCTATCCCCACGGTCCCCTCTCCCATCCCCTCATTCCTGTTACCTCATTCCCAGCCACCAATCCCCTATCGTCACATCTCGGGAACACGTCTCATCTCCCGCCACCAATCAGATCGTGCTATCGCAGGGTTACTCCCAGTCAAGTAGGTGCAGGGATTTACGCCGGCGTGTAGGGGGTAGGGAATGCTGATGTGGGGACCATTATGGATCGACCGTGGCAAGGCTGTATTTCGCATGGTTGATCGTGGAAATTTAGTGTCTGATTTTATAGTTTGCGAGTCGGTTGTTTTCGGCATGGGTTTCTTGGAGCGCAACAATGGCGATGTTTCTTTGATGTAAACGCTCGGCAAGTACACCACACTTTGCACATGAGGCCTTCCACATTTAGTTGATACACTCGGGAATGCATGTTCCACTCTTCTTGAACTGGTCTTGCAGCCCTTAAAAGACCATTTTTCAGATGGGATGTTTACGTGCTTGAAATCGAAAATATAAACGGGATATACATCTATAAAGATTTCCAAAAAGGCCGAAATAGCGTTAGTCGTGCGATGACACACTTAGTAAGTGGTCTGCGTGAAGGCAAACATCTCCCACCCTGGCAATATCACACAAGGCTAGCAATGCCACAGTTCCTCCCATCATTTAAAAATGGTATCCTTTTAACTAGGAGTTCCATGGACTTCCCTTGCTATTGTTTTGCTGCATCTTTCCATTTCTCTTTTCCATCTCTCCCTTTTTTCCCCTTATTTTCTTCATCCTTCCCCCCCCCCACCACCCATTCTTTTTATGATGTCTAACGCCTGTCCAGTCGTTTGAGCATGGATGGTAGTAATTTAGTTCTGGCAGTAATTCAGTTCTGTTTTACGCCCCCCCCCCTCCTTTTGATGGTTGTTGTGGAAAGTGAACCAGGTGCGGCCTTGAGGGCTGTTGGACTCGCCGGGAATCCAAGGAGGTTCTAGATTTGAAGCTTTCGTGACTGCAAGGATTCATACTCTTAGGTCTTTTTGGTAAAGTCACGTAGGTAAAAAATTAATAATAAAAATTATATAAGAAATAATAGGGGAACATTTATATATTTCATATCAATTATTTTATTTCTATTATTTATTATAATATAATTTATTATTATTTACCTTTTTACCTACGTGACTTTACCGAAAAGACCTAAGAGTATGAATCCAAGGAGGGTTGTTTTTCTCGCTGGGCTCGTAGTTGAGCCCAAGGTTGGCTTTGTGCGGTTTCCCATTTCCGTCCCGTTGTGCTTTGGTCATTGCGTCCCAGTTGGGATAGTGCAGAAATGTCTAGATGCCTTTATCCTTCACCGATAAGAATGCCTGATATGATGGGCTCGAGACTACTCACCTGACCTCCGTGAATAGCAGCAAACCTCCCGGAGGGTTTGGTCTGATACAGTGGACCGTCTTAAATATGTCTGCGGTATAGAGCCCAGCCCCTCAATTGAAACAGCCCTGGGGGGCCTGAAACTTCACGGTGTTTAAAAATTCTAGCCTGCATTACTGTAAACCCTTGACATTATATCTGCGTAGGCCACTCGGGCAAACTGGAGGGATCATGGGCCTTCATTGAAAGTCTGGCATGATAATATTTTTAGCCCTCGGCTGATCGGAATATTTCGCCATAAGCTCGAGGGTGAGGAATGAGAGTTCGGAGCCGGATGGTTTCCACCCCCGCGGAGTTTGTGGGATGTGGATCCAGGGAGGTCGAGGGGGGAGGAGACGAGTTCTTGGGGTATTGCCCTCCTTCCCCCCATCTGAGGATAGACGGGATTCAGTCACCGCCCCGCGGGACTTCTGAGGAGGGCAAGTCTACTTGGTACGTGTAGGCTTCCCCCTACTTTTGTCCCTCATACCTTATTTCTCCCTCCCTATATGATAACAGATGCTTCTGCTCGTAGTCCTCACGTGTGTGGGACAGTAACCCCAATTTCATCCCAATCTATGGACCCAGGAGTATGGAGAATCGAGCCTTAGTCCGTGGAGTATTTGTACCCAACACCCCCCCCCCCACTTGTTGTGGTATGCGCCTTATAAGGGGCTCTTGTTTTTTTGCAAAAAAATCTAAATGGCATCCTTATGCTGCATTTAACCTTTACCAAGCTCGCTTTGCGGGTGTGTCCAAGTTGCACACCCCAAATATTTTATTCCTCCTGTGGTAATATTTATATCCATACTTTGTATCTTCATTGAACATTTCTAACTTGCATTTTCTACTGAACTGGTTAAATGTCTATAAAAAGTCTCGAACATGCAACAGGCCTATCGACCGCTGAGCATGAAGCTGCGCGGTCCAAATATCGCTGTTCGAGTGCGCAGAATGATTGTCACCATGAGCTGCTGAACCAAGATGGCGACAATTGACAATGGAGTGTACCGGCACACACGTGTGGGTGGGTGTACCGGCAGACACGTATCCGTCAGCGCGCAGGTCATCACAAATGATCGGTGTAATCATAGGTGCCCCTTTGAAGTAATGTGCACGATCTATTACCAACCAACGTACTTGTGAAGTTTCTCCCCGAGATTCTAACATTTGTAACGCGCCACTTCTTCACAGATTCTCTCAATTGAGTCAGCGGCACACCATTGTTATACCTTATTAAAGAAGGCAAATGCTGATCCAAAGATTGCAGTGGCTCTGCAACGGTCCGCCAGCTGTATTTGTTCACCTGAGGACGATCGCTTGTGTTGCGATCGAAACGTCGTGGTTTTTTTACCTTTTTATTATTTTCTATCTACGTGATTTTACCGAAAGAACCAAATAATATGAATTCCTGCAGTCACGAAAGCTTTAAGTCAATATTTAAATACTACATTACTAAAGTTCGTTTCAGATGCTTTCTTAGCTGATCGTGGAGACATAACACTACTTGGTCTACTTGACATGTCTGCTGCTTTTCACAAGGTCAACCTGATCCACAGCGATTAGGGTACGGCATAATTCTCGTACCTCTTGAGATACTTGCATTTCCAAGCCCTAAGCGCTCAACTAGTGAAGAGTTGCAGGCTCCTATTTACAGACTTCTGAAGGTCTCTCTGCATATTCTATGTTAATGCCAACTAAATTACCATGTGAGGAGATTGTGGTTAATAGTATCTAAGTCTGGCCTGGGAAGAAACCACAGAAATGGTGCAGAGCGTAAGGTCAAGCCAAGTCGAGGAATGTGACTGTGTTGACGTGCATGCTAGCATCTTATGAGTCCCCATCACCTCGCTTGCTCGTCCCCACATCCTTGTTCCAGCTATCTCCACTATCATTCAAGGCTCCAATCTTGGCATGGGAATGGTCACATACCCCAGGCCATGTTACTTCTGCAGAAATTGTGGGTGAGACATGGCACTACACATGCAGCATATACGAATCGAAAATCATTGATTCACACAAGCATGATTCAACGCATGTATCGTGATATGAGAATTACATTTTATTAATTGGTGAATCGTTACACGGCAACTTATATGCATTATCTTGAGATTTTGTTATCCAATCAACCTGGCTTTAAAAAAGTAGATCCCAGAAATCAGACCGGTTCTCAGAAGAAGAGGAGGATGTTCCAATGTTACACCTTTTTTTTAAAGAAATCAAGTCAGGCCTTCAAGGATGAAAAAGGGAAAGATTCTGGGCTAGATGGTTTATCTGTGAACATCAGAAAAGCAGGACCAAATTCTGAAACAAAGTTATCAAAATTCACAACTGCAATCAGAAATAATTACTGAATCTTTCCCTTATTCAGCGTGATTGATTAACCGATTGGAAGAGCTACAGACATATTAGCCTCAGATATAAATTGTAAAAAAAGATTATTAGAAACAAAATCATGAATAACATAGAGGACATCCAACGAGCAAGGTCCACACGTTTAATCCGCCAAATATTAGTTTCAACTCAGCAGTAAATTGATTAGAAACTCTTAAACAAATTTACGTACTAGATTCAATGTTTAATGAGTGTGCTACCTTCTATGATATGATTCTGAAACAGTCATTCACGAAATATTAAATTTGTGCAAAAAAGCGTGGATATAATTGTGCTTAGAATTACATGGAGAGTAAACGCATGGATTACAGCATCTATGCAGGTTAATTACATCCCAAATGTTAACACAAATTAAGTGGGCTTTTGTAGGACACGTCAAGAATAATAACAGAGTGGTAGCCAAGGAATGTGGAACACACCGGAAGGATGACCACCGATTACATGGAGCGATTAGATCAGCACGCAGGCACTGGGCGGATTGTCACATCGCAGGGCTGTGTGAAGTGGCGTAAGCTTGGGGAGGCCTTTGTATTGACCAAGGCTGATAATTTCATTGAGATCTGATGCTATTAAGGCCCTTCAATAAAACGTGATAAGATTCCAAGAACACAGGATGAGATGTTACTATCCTTTGTGCAAGCACTTCCAAGAGTTCATGAACAGTGAGCCTGGTGAAATTTGGGGAGCGCATCGTCAGTAGTGTACCTTTGGTTCCTAGGGTGTTTCGGCCTTTCACACTATACACCCTCCCCAAAGGCGGCCAGCGACAGGGTGATCAATCCTACGCTTGCGTCCCATTCCCAAATAGTCATAGGAGTTGTCTTGTTGTTGATAGCCAACAACCCATGGGACTATGCATGGCAGGGGCGTCCTCCTCCCTGAGTCAAGCATTGTTGACCGCATACCTCCTGGCCCTCTCACGTCGGGGCCCAGCTGGGGTCTTTCCTCTTCATCCAGAGCCACTGACTGCTGCCTTCTGCCGCCTCCGATACAACTCTGATTGCCGAACGCTGGCTCTGGCCCTTAATTCCCAGGTCTCTAAGCAGTCTGGTTGTAGATGTTGCCACAAAACCTCTGCAGCCCACCTCCACTGGTCGGACTTCTGTGTTCCAGCCATGATGCCGTGCTTTGGCAGCTAGATCGGCATAGCGCAGATGTTTTCGCTCATAAGCCTCATCTACTGAGTCCTCCCAGGGTACTGTGAGCTCAATGATGAAGACCTTCTTGAGCGAACAGGACCAGAGCACCATGTCAGGTCTTAGGGTGGTGGTTGCGATCTCCGGAGGAAACACAAGTTTCCGGCCAATGTCAGCTAGCATTTTCCAGTCGCGGGCCAAGCGCAGCTGGTCTCGCTCTAATGGTGTAGAGCCGCTCTTCGGTGGTGTAGCCCCTTCCCGGACAAAGGTCGTCCGTAAGGGGTGTGATGCTGCTGGGGGTGGTAGGGAGTTGGTGGCAGCTCGTGTTAACGTCGGCAATTGGAAAATACGCACGAAGCATGTTATTATTTACGTTATTTATTATGTGCAGTAAATATAAGCTTTCGTTTTGTTGGTTTTGACATCTCTTGATCAACCCCACTGGTTACCCATGACACTGCATTGTGTCACAGGTATGGGCTCGACTGCAGCACTGCATTGAGGCTGGCCCAGAATACGGTGTGCTTGCTCTCCTCTGCCGGCCATTCTAGGTAGGTCTTGTTGTTGAGGAGGCGGCGGAGTTTGCAGAATTTGCTTGGCAACGAGTTCTTGGGCAGCGGCTCGAGCAGCAGCAGAACAAGCGAGTCTTGCTTCTCCTCCACCATGTGGTGCTGCGCAAAGTACAGCTCGTAGTGACACCACTCACTGTTCACAAAGTTCTTGGAGAGGACGAACAGGGTCTTGGACGACTTCTCGATGCACTGAATGATGTTGTCTACGATCCAATGTCCAGGGGTGAAGTCTCGCTCGTGGATGCAGAGCCGCAGGTCAGGATTCGAATGCTCAAGTGTCGGCACCAACATGTTCTGCACCCACTCGGAGTCCAGGTGGCTGTAAGAGATGAATGCGTGATACTGGAAAGGAAGATCCTCTTCTCCTGAAATGATTGTGTATCTCCTTCTCTTTGCAGACACCCAAATGAAACCCATGCGTATGTACCATATGGCATCAAAATAATGACCAATGCCGATGACAAGGGCTATGACGACCACTGTAACAACAACACTGAAAGAAATTACGATTCTTTTGTCGCAGTTGAAAATATTAGGGTTGAAATAATCAATTTTCTTGCCAGCAAGATATTTTGGGTAGCTGCATGTGTAATCGTGTGGCCAGCCATTTAGAAGTGTCTTATTAAAATGTTGTCGGAACCAGTAAAGGTCACATATGCAGTAAAACGGATTGTTTCCCAGAGTGATTGATTTAATTTGCTGGAGGTCCTGGAAAGTGCCTTCGCCAATGATGCCCACAGCATTATAGTCCACATATAGAACCTGTAGAGATCGGGATTGTACATCAGAAGAAATATACTGAATAAGATTCCCAGTGAGATGGAGCTCCTCTAGAGATATTGCATCGGTCAAGATGTAATTGGGAAATGTCTCCAATCTTGAGTAGGAGAGGTCCAAAAACTTGAGGCTGGCAGAAGTGCAGATTACAGACTCTTTACTGATTTCATTGTTACGGAGGATCAACCTCTCCAGAGAAGGTGGCCACTTGCACTCATAGATGTAATTAATGCCATTGTAACTCACGTCCAGTGAATTGATGCGGGGCATCAGGGATACCATTTGGGCTATTGTTTTGAGATCTTTGAAATAATTATGACTTATGATCAATTCAGTGGCTTCCGGAAGGATCACCGTGTAGTTGCAAGGGTCCCACCAGAGGCCATTTTCAGTGAGAAGGTTTCTGGAGAAATCTAGCTGCTGAATAGCCTTGATCTTCAATAGAAAGCAGGGTACTTTGTTCATGCCCGTGTTTGATATCTTTAATTGGGAAATGTTTGGAAACAATGTGTTATTAATAACAATCTTTGGATATTCCATTTTTGTGTGAAATACCTTGTCTATCACTATTCTCTTGATCGGCGCGAACCTGCTTACATTTTTAATTCCTAGAAAATGCACCATTCCCGTTTCAGTGTATGTACAGTTTTGAAACACCGCAGTGGTTACTTCGGACAAGTAGAGGTTTTTAACAACATTGCTTACTTCTTTATCTGTAAAGTTTGTTCTGAGGAGCTTGAAATATTTTAGTGATTTACAGGGGTCCAGGCCTCTGAATAAATCGATAGAGCTGTTTTGAAGAGGGGAAATCAACATGTTGCGTATTTCAAGTTCACTAATTTTGTTTTTGTTGTGGTCTGTCAAAATTTTTGATAAAACGAGTGGGTCCTTGTCAACAGAGACGTTCGTGGTCAGTTTTTCCAGAGAACCCAAGTGGACAAGAGCCCCAATCTCGTAAACCCAAAGAGGTGAACCAGTGTTCAAGGTCAAGTATTTTAGGGGGACGCTTTCCAGTGCTTGGAAGTCAGACGCATTTAGTGCTGTGGTTTTTGACGTTCCGATGGTGAGGTCTCGTAGGTTCGACATTCTGGAGAAGTCCTCTCCCAAAGCAAATGAGGTGTAGTTGTTCATAGAGATATTGAGAACTCGCAGGTTTTGGAGGCTTGCAAGAGCCTCTCCAGGCTTCTTTGGGAGGTTGTTCTGGCAGAGATCCAGATAATATAAACGTTTCAAAGTGGACATTGCTTGGGGATGTATCTTCTGAATGTGGTTATAGGACACGGAGAGAACCTGCAGGTTCGGAGTACTGGAGAAATCCCCGACTTCAAGAGCCTCTATGTTGTTGTAGGACAGGCCGAGGTGAGTTATATCAGCTGAGAGACCCCGAGGCACGTGTGTCAGCCTACGGTCTGAACAGTCTGCGATTCGACCCTCGTCTTGGAAGTGGCAGTGCGGATCAGGATCATTCATCTCTCTCAATGACGCTTCTATAAACCCCATTACACAGAGGATTACAGGAGTGCACATCAGCATTCTTCTGGCTATCTTGACTTTAAAAGCCATCTGTAAGAGAAAAATGCAGGCAGACCTTGCTTAGGTTTTAAATCTAAATACATCTAAACAGCGTTTCTAAGTGAGAAGACACAACAGCACAGGCCGAGGAAACGTACCCGCCTCCATCATTCGCTCACCCAATAAGAGTGACGAACGCTGTGAGCCAACCAGATTCCACCTTCAATGATTCGATAATGACGAATACATTTTTTTGAAAATTATCGATTTTTTTCAATGAAATTACAGTGCTTTTAGGCAGATGAGCACCCATGAGACCAGGATAGAGTATCAGTCTCAACCTAAAAGAAACCTCACCACAGACATTTATAATGGGGGCATCACTAAGACCCGGGTTGGGAGCGTAGCAGCTCCAACCTCGTCTCCCACCGCTGCCTCGTAAGAGTTACAGTAGAATGCCCTCGTGAGTACAGTATATAATACAGATGATCATCGATTATCCAGGATGCGATTATCCGGCTTCCAACATTATCCAGCGGCCCCCGGCCTGATTCGAGGCAACAGGCAAAACCACTCCAAAGGCTGTACGAGTCCGGTGATCGGCACCACGTGCGTAACAAAAAAAGAAGTAGCTATGCTTGATTTGTCTCAAACATATGCAGTGCATTGTACACTACATGCAACAACTTAAACAATGAAAATACTGCACTATATACATTTTTCATAACTAATCTAACCTATAAAAGTAATTTTTTGTCTGTCCGTCCGTCTGTCCATCTGTCTGTCTGCGCACGCGCGCTTGCGAAGTATTTGGCCCTCAAACCGTGGGGTTTATGTAGAAAAAAATTGCAAAGCAGCACGCCCTAAGCCCCGTTGTGGGCAAGCGCTATATTTTTTTCACATCCGTCACCTTTCAATTAGTTAAAAAAGCATTTTCTGTGCGATTTTTCGTTATTTAATTATTTCCACGTGCTCCTCAAGCTGCCCGGGTGTTGCCCCTGGCAACGCACACACGTCATCGGTGGACGGTTGGGAGATTTCTCATTCACGTTCAGAATGCAAACGCTGAGGTAAATTCATCAAAATGTCATGTCCTCTTCTCCCCCCCCGCGCCCCAATGTGTGCACTTACTACTATAGGGTCGGTAGATACTTATATTATAGCGCTTAGATAGTATTATTGTAGTGCGGGGTGGGGAGATGGTGGTGGGGGGTTAGCGGCCCAGCCCGCAGCCTCAGCCAGCTGGGACTAGGCCTCACCACGGCATTCTGTCAGGTTAGTAGTTTGTGCTATAGAGTCGATATATACTGCTATAGAGTCAGCATGTACTACTGTCGTCATAGCAGGTACCACCACAGTCAGTATGCACTGCTGTAGTTAAAGCAGGTACCCCCACAGTATGCACTGCTGTAATAATAGCAGGTACCACCACAGTCAGTATTCACTGCTGTAGTTACAGCAGGTTACACCACAGTTAGTATGCACTGCTGTAATAATAGCAGGTACTACCACAGTCAGTTTGCGCTGCTGTAATCATAGCAGGTACCACCACAGTATGCACTGCTGTAATCATAGCAGGTACCACCATAGTCAGTATGCAATGCTATAGTGAAAGCAGGTACCACCACAGTCAGTATGCACTGCTGTAGCAATATCAGGATACCATCACAGTCAGTATGCACTGCTGTAGTGAAAGCTGGTCCCACCAAAGTCGATATGCACTGCTGTAATCATAGCAGGTACCACCACAGTCAGTATGTGCTGCTGTAATCATAGCAGGTACCACCACAGTCAGTATGCACTGCTGTAATAGCAGGTACCACCACAGTCGGTATGCACTGCTGTAGTGATAGCAGGTACCACCACAGTCAGTATGCACTGCTGTAGTGATAGCAGGTACCACCACAGTCGGTATATACTGCTGTAGTGATAGCAAGTACCACCACAATCGGTATGCACTGCTGTAGTGATAGTAGATACTGCTATCGAGTTGGTAGATACTGCTATATAGAGTTAGTAGATACTAAAACAGTCAGTATATACCACTACGGTCAGTAAATACTGCTACAATCAGTAAATACTACTGTACAGTCAGTAGCTACTACTGGCTCAGTAGATACTGCTGTGCATTCAATAGATACAACTACAGAGTCTCTATTGTAGGTAGGGTATGTAGGTATATATACCTACGTGGGGGTAAATATATATATTTTGAGGGGGGGGTCGACTATTTTCGCTAACCTTTTAGATGAACCATTTACCCCCCACTTTCTTTAACTTTTTGGACTCATGCAAGCCTCTTAGAATTGTGTTGGTGGAGAAATGGACAAATGGCCCACCGGGCTTTCACAATTGCTTATTATCTGTGTATGTTTTTAAGAGAAGTTTTTTCGCCCGGGCAACGCCGGGTACTTCCAGCTCGTACCTCATAAAACAGATTTGAGCCTGCGTAGTCCTCGGAGTGACAGCCACCATGCATGAAACAAGTATTAGAGGCTGCTGTAGCGCTACATTATGGTCAGCAGAATGCAACGCAGAAAAACACCGTTGTACAGTACTATGCTATCACGTCTATGTCCCCCACCTTCAACCAAGCAATGTGCCTACCAAACAACTGATATGTGAACCTACGAGCAGACTGCCCGGCTTTCATCTTCCATGCAAATAATGAGCAGTACATAACCGCAACCACACAGATCACGGAAGATACCGAAACCGAATGCACACGTGGCGAATAAAGGACTCACCTTTGTGTGACAGCGGCTAGGGACACCAAACTATAGAGCAAGTAACTTCGCACTTCCCCAAATATAAATTTGAAGGCAGGATATCTGAAATTCACCAACTCTCAGACAAAGCAAATACATTTTTTATTCACTTAGACAACTGAATCTCTGATACTTTTTCGTTGGCCAAAGGAAATAATATGTGCTTTTTAAAATTTAAATTGACTTAACAAACACAATCTCCACGACTTAGGGGAGTAAGCTTAATTTGAAATGCAATGGTGATGGAACATTTTCACGTTGAATTCAAGTCAACAACTCATGGCAATGCACTTGAGTCGACATGAATCTGGCTCCTGTGATTGCAGCCTTCTAGCAGCCAACTACATCAACTCTATTAGCTGTGGAACAGACATTTGGGTTAACAGATTAAATGTACAGTACATGTACAGTACGTTTGCTATATTCATCCCGAAATGATACAATGCATAAAGTAAATTACCTTTATGTTGAGGAAGTTTGTGATGGTTAGAGAAAATGAAAATAGGGCTAGAAGATAGCCTTGATGTCACAGTCTCCTGGAAGAAGCTACTGCTCCCAACCTTTTATCTGCAACCACGTTGCTAGAAATGAGGAAGTCTGTGCATTTCCAAGAACCAGAATTAATATTAATCACTCTCGTGTCCTGCCAACAGCCGTGTGGTTTTTTCATAGGCGGAGTTTGACTTATATATTTGGATTGGCAGGGGACTTCATAGCATGTTAATTTCTGCATTGTGTAACACTTCATTGTCTCTGCGATCATAAAACAGAATTTTAAAACCGTACACAAGCACCTTTTCATTTTTATTTTCAGTTGTCCCAGCGCACTGCGTGGCCAGGAGAATGATAGAGAAATACTCAATACTTTTATTAATGGGTCGATCTATCTTCGGAATTTACAACTTGTTACTAGCTACACTTACATTGTTAGAGTGTATCTGAAATCACAAATATAGTTTACGTTAAAAAAAAAATAACTCAGGGTGATGATATAACGGGTCCTATTAAAAAGGTGATTTTAAGACTCCTGTTCTAAAATCACGTTGCAAATAGGACCTATTATTTCATCACCCTTAATTGTTTTTTGTGTTAACCTAATTATTAGACTTTTTTTAACAGCTACCACTTACCAACATTCGCAAAACAACAAATTCTTAAGTAAACTAAACCGAGCAGCATCATGTCCTCCCGTCTTGGTTTATTTTCCTACAACCGCACGGCTCATTGTGGATTATCACTTACACGTTAGCGTCCACTCTCATCATGTAGGCTGTTGTCAAACTTGAAAAATAATGTGGTTGCACATTTTGAATCACTGTATGCAAATACCACGGAAAGGAAGAGCAGTTGGGTTCTGGTTCGCTTTGTCCCTCACATCAGAAATCGTGGTTGCATATAATTTCATCATTTTTAATCTTAATTGTAATTACTGAAAATAAATGAATAAAGATGCCCTTCCCAAAACTCCGCCCATGGGTTTTTTTCTCCATTTCAAACGGTGGATAGACCATGGCTCATGATGTGGCCTGGTCCGTAACTCTGATGAGGTTCTCCAGACTGCATGACTCCGTTAGGAACCTGCAGACCGATCAGTGTTACACGGTCTTTGTTTAACCCCAGATACACACTCGTGTTGACCTTTAACCTGCCGACTCCTACTTAGAGGCGATTTAAAGATCTCCATGTCTCTGAGTCATTTTATTTGTGTCTGCATTTGCCACACGAAGTCTACATCAGCAGGGAGGGGAAATTGGTTTGCCTTGCTGCCACGGCGGGTGCTTGCCCAGGGCAGCTCCTGCCTCTGCCAGGCCCTCGTGCGCCATCATCTCTAGTCTCTGCTAGCAACTCTTTCGAGGGCACATTGCGTGACACTCTACCATGCTGCTGGGCCTGGCGGGGAACTCAATGGCCCCACCTCTGGTGGGTTTCCATCTCTTCCTCAGTGTCCTCGTCCCCAGTATAGGACAGTACTTCCTCCGAGCAACGCCCTCCTGGAGGGTACTTCCCCCCCTCATCCGAGTGCACCGGTGTGCGCCACGAATTTGCGACCTCTGACGGCACGGGCATGGCCTGGTCTGGTCTATTAGAGGGGGAACCGCTTTGTTCAGGGTGCAAATTACTCGTCGGTGGCCCCTCTGCACGTAGTGTGAGCATGGCTTAAAATTGTCCCCTTGCCCCATGCACACACGCCCAATACCCCTTCCCCCTGAGGTTATGCGGCCTTCCCATGGCTCACGGAGACGGTTCCTCGGGGTGAAGTCTCTGTGCACACCTCGCCGGTTGCAGGGAGGGTTTTATAAATGATGGGTGTCCTGTTCCGGTCGAGCCCTCTTATAGAATTAGCTACTTGCCGAACAACAACAACAACCGCCATTCGCCACTAAGTGGCGGTGACGTCACCACGACGCTTGTGCCAGGCTATGTGCACGTTGAAGCCACGTGAAGTGTCGAACACCCGCTGGCACGAGGTCATGGGGCAGACCCAGATGCCAAGGGTCGACTGACTGGGATGGCTTGCTGATGCACCTCCTGTGCCCCCTACTGTGCCAACTTGCTGTGCTTTAGCCACCCGGCGCTCTACTCGTTGTTGTGAGCATCGCTCCTCCGCCCTCTGTTGTTGTTGGAGGGCGACTGCCTCCAACTGCCCAGTAGCATCCTTCATGAGCTTCCTCCACAGAGGCCAATCTTGACACTGCTGGTACCAGTCATCGGCAAGTCCACTCAGCTCCACATCCTCGTGTACCACATTACTCCATCGATTCTCTAGCCCATGCCGCGCTGGTTTAGCCCCCTCTATCCGACTGAACAAAAGCTGTTAAGTTATGCGGTGGCTGGGCATGCGGGCTACATGACCCAGCCTTGCCTGCCGTAGGAGCTCACCGATGGGACATTGTCCAGATCCTTCAAGGATTTGTGAGCTCCTCACACAATCCAGCCTGGTTAAACCCAGGATGGATTGTAGGCAGGCCAGCCTAAATGTTTCTAACCGGCGAAGATGTTCAATTAGGGGGGACCACGTTTCGCAAGTGTAGAGAAGGGAGGGAATGACTGTGGCCGAGAAGATCTGAAGCTTTGTGTGGAGCGACAGACCAGGTAGCTTCCACAAAGCGTTTCGCAAGCGATGAAAGATAATGCCGCTCGACTGATTTGGAGTGAGACCTCTGCTGTCAAACCGGAGCCGGTCATGAGCACACTGCCCAGGTATGGGAAACTCTCCACTCTCTTCACAACTGCCCTATCACCAATTGGGAGTTGTGGGGGTGGAGTGTCCGATGGTACAAAATACCCAAGCAGGTGCTTAATTTTGGTGGGGCTGATGGTAAGGCCCCACCTCTTAGTGACAAGCTCCAGGTTCAGTAGCAGCGCCTCCAACTCATATTCTGAGTGAGCAGCAATTACCAGATCATCGACATACATAACATGGTTGAGCAATAGAGAGCCATCCCTTGACCGCACCCGGGCATCGATCAGCTTCCCATTGTATCTGTACCAGATGGAAATTCCTCCGGTACAACTATTGAAGGCTTCACGAACTACGTGGTCGAAATAGATGTAAAATAATGTGGGAGCCAGAGGACATCCCTGTCGTACCCCAAAGCATCGGTGGATACCACTGCAGGATACGTTAAGCAGGCCTGTGTGAGGCAAGACACGCGCCGCTCACACTGCCAACAGCGGTGCAGGAGGAGCGCAGTACCGGGTCTAGCAAGGGCCGGAAGAGATCGTCTGAAGATGATGGAGAGCACTGCGCTCTGCGTGCAGTGCCAACCTCTGAAGGGTAGGGGGCCCTGGGGCTGAGACGAGACCCCTCTAAAAAGCCCGAGAAGGGAGGCGTGGAAAGGGGCAGACAGAGCTCCCTGGGCCTGGAATATAAACTGGACCACCAAACAGGTTAGGGGGGGCTGTCGACGAGGAGAAGCCGGAAAGCCGTCATGCCAGGAGAAGACCTGCCGATAGACGAGACCCGGACCCAAGCCAGGGTCTTGGGTAGCTGACAAAGGGGCAGCTATACCCTTTCGTGTGTATTAGGGAAAGTTGTAATAAACGTGTTGCCTCCACGCTATCTCCGAAGGTCTGTGAGCTGGACACTACACAGAGAATGGCTCCCACTCCCAGCCACGTAGTTTTACCTGGGCCCGCTGACTATCATGAAGGCCCTTAATGATTATGAGCAGAGGGTCAGGGACTCCGAAAGCACAAAGAACAACCCAGAGCCCAGACCTACTGATGCTATCATAGGCCTTGACCAGGTCAATAAAGCAGAGATGTACATCTTGTTGGAATTCCCTACACCTCTGCTGTAGCAGACGGACAAAAAATATGGCATCTGTGCAGGACCGCCCTTTGCTGAAACCGCATTGGGGCTCTGAAATCCTCAACCTCAGCGTGCCTAGCAAGGCGATGTTGAATAATCCTTGCCAGGACCTTTCCCGGCACACTGAGGAGTGAGATGCCCCTGTAGTTGTTACAGTCTGTGCGGTCCCCCTTCTTAAAGAGGGGAACCACCAGGGCATCATTCCAATCCTGCGGAACCTGTCCAGTGGTCCAGACTGCTGTTATGATGTCATGTAGGGCAGTCTGTGCACAAACGCCACCCTCCCTCAGCATTTCGCTTGGGAGATCATCTCTGCCCAGTGCCTTTCCTGGTCTCAGACTCCGGATCACCTTCAGTACTTCCTCAACAGATGGCACCTCAGCCAGCCACTCACATGGGGTGACTTCTTCTTCCAATATTTGAGGCACCGCAACCTCAGCAGGATCATCCCCACTTTGTCCCATGTTGTTTTCCAGGCTGAGGGATTTCCCCTCCCCCAGGACCTCACAGAAATGCTCAGCACATCTGAAAACCTGTTCCTTGGGGTCAGAGATTGGATCACCGTTCTTTTCCCTAATGATGGTAATATGTATGGCGCTGCAGGTTACTTTTTTGATGGAGTTAAAGAGTGATTTTTGATCGCAGGCCATTGAGGCAATCTCCATCTCCTCAGCAACCCGTGACCACCACCTATCCTTGCAGCGCCTCATCGCTCTCCGAACCTCCGAGCAAAGGCTGCGGTAAGCCTCCTCATTCTCCGATGTGGGATGCTGTAGCCGATGAGAGTGGGCCTGTCGCTTTTTCTCAGCCAGCCTGAACACCTCTGTCAGTCAGGGTCTCTGGGGAGGTCTGGATCGTATACCCAAAGCAGCCATTGCAGCTGCATGAGCCACAGTCCTAAATCTCGTCCTTTTCCCCTCAAGATCAGGAGTGGGGGACGATGCCAACCCCAGCCGCAAGCGATAATGAAATTCTCGCTTGCAACTTTCATCAGCTAGCTGAGACCATGCCACTATTGATTTGAATGGGGTCCTGGGTGTACACCCACCACCAGAGTGGAAGAATGGCAGGCGCATCTTACAGATGACAAGTCGATGGTAAGTGGGCAGATCAGCTCCATGGTAGGTCCTAGTATCAAGGACATGGGCCCGCATCCACTGTTCCATCACTATGTAGTCCAGCAGATGTTCTTGCTTAGACCTGGCATGCATCCATGATGTTGTGTGGATGCGCCGATGCTGGAACAGCGTGTTGGTAATTACAAGCCCATGGGCTGCACAAAAATCTAGCAGTCTCCTGCCATTGTTATTGAGCTGATCTGGTCCATGCCTTCCAATCACTCCAGACCATGGTGCCAGCATCTTGACTAACTCGGGCATTGAAGTCACCCAACAAGATGACTCTATCCTGAGGGGCCACTGTAGCTAGCACCTGTGACAGGATGTCATAGAAGGCATCTGACTCATTGGTCTTGCCGCATCCCTCCACGGATGTTCGTCTTCGGTGGGGGCATAAGTAACCACGACCACCACTCCTCGCCTCTGGTTGATGAGAAGGCGAGCCCAAAGTAGCCTGGGGCTTACAGCTTCCCACACCTCACCGCCATGCTCCCACGCCCCTTTCATTCTTTTGTTCAGAAGAAGAGCCACTCTCTGTTGTTTGGCAGTCTCCTACCCCAAGTAGAGGACTGTCCACCCCTCATGGCGGCAGGAGCCAGAGCCGGTCCATTGGAGCTCCTGAATTCCACAGAGATCCAGGCGGTACTGGTCCAGCTCCCGACAGAAGAGTGGCAGCATCCCCTCTGCATTGAGCATTCGAACATTCCACGTGGCCACCCGTAGTGTTTTTTTGTTGTTTCAGGATGAGCCCCGAGAGTAAGGATTCAGTCTCCTGGCTCCGCCAAATGGGGTTTGGCCAGGAGACGTCATGAACGCCTTTCCCCCCGGGGCCTCCGGCACAAGCTTATTAATAAAAAAATTCAGTCGTGGTTTTGTGGTATTAATTGAAGATGGAGGGGTTACCAGCCCCTGGCACCCATCCAGAGCCCCCATTTGGCTGCTGTGGTGGTTACAGACGCCATGAGGGGAATGGCCAATCTAAATAGGCCCTCCCCCCATGGCACTGCCCACCAAAGCGTTGCCTTCCGGCACCAACGAGGAGGTTGCCGGACAACAGCAGTCACTTGCACACTCACAACACACCACCAACAATAAAAAGACCAAGATGACACAAACTGTCAAACATTTAATCTCTCACTTCGAATGTGGCTTAGCATAGAGGAACTTTCTGAGGTGACTCGACCTAGTGTGCACGGCGCAGTGGCATGAGAACCCAGGAAAGAGTTCCCGCGGAACTCTACGCCTTCCCGTTCGTCCACACACATCCACTCCGCAGCGCGCGCTCCACCAGAGTGTGCTGCACATGCCCTGTCCTTAGCCCTTCCTGGTCTATGTCCACTTTGGGCCCTAGCTCCCTGATTCACTACCGATAGGGGAGGTGTCGTACAGGATTCGCCAGCGCTAATCGCGTGACCCCGGCTCTCCCATTCCACCCCTCCCTACCTCTCTCAACCTCCCTTTGTCAATCAACTTTTGAATTACTCCCAGCGAGAAGTGGTCATTCCCACAGTCTTGGGCGCAGCCATTTACATACTCCTGCTGGGGACTGCCACGTATTTGATCACATTGAACCTCATACATTGGGAAAACACATAGGCCTCCAAAAAACCTTTATCCGAGGTGTGGGGAATGGCGTTCCTAGCATTAACAGAGAGTGAGAGCGACCCACAAACATGTCTCCCACAATACGCTTACCCCTCTATCGCCAACACAAGTGATTCTCGGCTGAGGTTCCTTTGTCCCCCTGTTGCTCTCGTGTACCCATTTGTATGGCAGCGATAGCAACTATGGGTAGGCACTGATGTTAATATGCTACAGCTGCACCCCCCTGGGGCTCCTGCCCTGCCCACATCGGTAAATAACATGCAGGGTTCAGCGTTATGGACAATGACACAACAGCACAATGCAAATGTTCACACATTGCTGCATGCATCTAGCTGTCCAGTCATTGAGGATATTAAGACAGCCACCAAGATGGCAAATCTTTAACGTTCAAGTGGCAGTGTTAGCGGCAAGCTTCTTCTTGGTTCTTTCGGTAAAGTCACGTAGAAGGGAAGTAATAAAATAATACAAATAAAACATAATAAAATAATTCTCACGACGTTTCGGCCACTACGCAAGTAGCCGTCCTCAGGTGAAAACCAGGTCTGTCGAGGCGACAGCGTCTGAATGAAACAACACACATGCTTAGAGCATGTATATAAGCTGGGTTGGAAGGGGGGAAGAAAGGGGGAGCCTTGACAAAAGAATATGCATATCAAGAGGAATTTAGCATATTTATGGGAAATGCAGGTATGTGATTAGTACTGCATATGCCCGTGCATTATGCAGGATTAGCAGCATCAAAGGGAGGGGATATGGGAAATGCAGGTATGTGATATGGGAAATGCAGGTATGTGAATAGTACTATTTATGCCCGTGCATTATGCAGGATTAGCAGCATCAAAGGGAGGGGATAAGGGTAGCATTAATGAAGGGAAGGAGTGTTAATAGTATGTAGCTGCAGTAACTAAAACCACCACGTAAACAACTAAAGTATAATTCTAGATTTTAAGCTTTCGTGACTGCAAGGATTCATATTCTTAGGTTTTTTCGGTAAAGTCACGTAGGTAAAACATTAAAATGAATAAAAGTAAAATAAAATAAAAATCACGACGTTTCGGAGGCAACACAAGCTTCCGTCTTCAGGTGGAACCGTCACAGCCACGACAGCTGTATCAAGTAAATGAGAGATTGCAGGAGCTGATTGGAGAAGGGGGGGGGGGTAAGGGCCAAATACAGCACACTTTTTATTAATATGGTAAGGTGAGGCTTAAGAGGGTGACTTTACCAAAAAAAACTAAAGTATAAACTACATATTATCATCAGTATACTAAATATACTCTACAATAAGCTGAGTTACTAACAGTAAGTAATACATTACAATTCTATGTCGTAAAAAATATATATAATATGCTTCCATCTAAACTTTATTCTCTTACATCACACGAGTCTACACCCTACTATATACGATTCAACACAGTACATAAAATCTGTGTAAATATATAAATGTGTCGTTTAAACCCGCCACCACCCGACACAGCCAACTAATAAGGGTTGTCACGTAAACAGAACATGCCAATTCGTCACTAGTATAGCACACCAGTGTGTTGGAGAGCCAAGCCACAGCATTTACAATCTGAGTATGACATTTCACCAGTAATTAGAACTAGCTTCATCAGGCGACAGCCAGATTTGTGGAGAAGTCCACCTGTTTTGTTCCTTATATAGAGGCGTAGATGTGGTGACCACACCTCTGCGCTCTTGTGCAAAGTGGGGGGGGGGGGGGAGTAATGAGCCAACGTACATTATGCATGCGCATTATGCAAGCCCTTTGAGCTTGTCGTTTCTGTCCATTGTGTGTATTAAAATAGCCGTACCAATGGTAAGCCCTATTGAAGTATGGTGCCCTGTATAAGGCATGCATTTAAACAATGTATTATTTGATGATTCGCTTCCACGCAGCACTAAGTCGGTAGCTATCCAAACGGTTAAAATAATTTTTAGTTCTTTCAATTTTGACAGATTATCTAATTAGTCTTGGCCAGTAGTAGCTAGTTTGGCACAGAACTTCAACATGATCAAAATCAATGAGTGTCCTTGTTAGAATGCGTGTTCTGCTACTGCTGACAGTTGTATTTGGGAGTATTTAATATTTATCTGATGTTCTTTTGTCTTATGCTGATCATTCGTCGTGTTTGCCCAACATAACATTTGCCACAAGTGCAGTTAATCCTGTACACACCTTCTATTGATAGCTTCGATAATACATCTTTTGTACCAGATATTAATTTCTGTATTTTATGTACCGTTCCAAATCTGACTCGGATGGTTTTTTTTCCAAACATCTGGCTAGTTTATCAGTTACTCCCGTAATGTACGGTATTTTGATCATTTTAATTACTTGGGCAGTTTTAATGCTCATATTATTTGATTTGGTTTTGGCATTCAATGCATCATTGTAACCGTTAATTTGCAGAGCTTCTTTAACATGTTGAATTTAACTTCTCAGACTGTCACCATCTGACACTTTCTTAGCTCGATGAATGAGTGTCTTGATAAGAGCAGATTTCTGTGTGGGGGGGGGGGGGGGTGTGACTGCATTCAGATAGGCGTTTACCGAATGAAAACGCATAGTGTGTGGCTACACTGCCCACAGGTACCTTTACGGACCTCACCCAAACTGCACCGTTCGTGGCAGGGCCCTATAAAAGTTGTAGAGATCCTTAGGCCTCAATGTGTACGTGTCCAATTGGAACGTCAGCGATGGTATGTACATCCCGCGTGTCTAAAGCCTGACCAGTCAAAGCCCACCACGGATGTACCGCTAGACTCGGAGAATCACTCATTAAACTCACCAAAAACCGGGTCATCGCGAACACCTACACCTTCACCTGTTCACTTACCTTCATCATAACTGCCGAGGTCGAGGAAGCTGCTTGCCGCGACGAACCATCCTCAAGAAGGTTGCCTTCCTTCCCCAGGACCGCCCGTGACCAAGGAGGCGCGGCAGCACCCGACCGAGCTGCAGCTACATGGCCCGGTTACCCGGGCACGGGCTCAGGCGATGATCCCACAGTGATGAACAATCACCGCATGCAAGACCACAGGACCGCGGAGGAAAATTACATTGTCATTCCTACGTGCCAGACGTTGTCGTCGATTGTTCGCTTGTTGCGGTTGGAAGGTCCGGTTGAGCCTTCTGTGCACTGTCTCGTTTTAGGATTTCTCGTTAAGCTTTTTTTTATTTTTTCCTTCACTCCTTCATACTCCCCTGCCATCAGAGTTACACTGCATCCTTTGGATTCTCACGGGTTGTGTTGAGTCGAGGACGACTTTTCCTTTTTTTGGGGGGGGGGGGGGGTGGTGATGTAGTGTTAATACGTACGCGATCCGGGGATAGAGATACCCTCAATACAAACGTATTGGCAGGACATCAGTGCGCGGTAAAAGTAAAGAATATATATCGCAATTGTATTTATTTTATTGCGGAGTGCATCATAATCAGTTCTTGTGATGTTAAAGCAGTTGTTAGATGAATGTTATAAGCAGCTGAATACGAAGCTTCAGAGTCTGTTGCCATATACCACCCGGCTTGATGACGATTGGCCATGTGTAAAATGTGCGCTAGACAGATATGACTCACTAAGACCCGGGTTGGGAGCGTAGCCCTCCAAACTCGTCTCCTACTGCTGCTTCGTAAGAGTTGCAGTAGAATGCCCTCGTGAGTACAATACTTAATACAGTTGATCATCGATTATCCGGCTTCCACGATTATCCGGCGGTCCCGTGCCTATTCGGCGAAACCGAAAAAAGCACACCAAAAAAGGACCTATGCTTGATTTCAGTGTCAAACATATACAGCACATTATACACTACATACAATAACTGAAAAAATGAAAATACTGCACTATATAAAATGTTCGTGATATAACTCATAAAAACTGGTTTGAGCCTGCATAGTCCTTGAATTGACAACCACCATGCATGAAACAGGTGTTATCGGCTGATATAGGGCTACATTATGGGTTGCAGAATACGGTGCAGAAAAACCGTTGTACAGTACTATGCTATCACGTCTATGTCCCCGCCTTCAACCAAGCAAGGTGCCCACCATACAAATGATCAGTGAACCAGCAGACTGCCCGGCTTTCATCTTCCACGCAAATAATGAGCAGTGCTTAACCCCAACCACACAGACCACGGAAGATATGGACACCGATTGCAAAGGTGGCGAATAAAGGACTCACCTGTTTGTGACTGCAGCTAGGGACACCAAACGATGGGGCCGTCCATAAATGACGTCACGCACCTAGGGGGGGAGGAATCCGATCCGATGAGCTATAAAGCTCTTTTCCACAGACGTCCAGTCGGGGCAAGGCAGAACAACAACAAATACAAAAACACGATATTAGTTCAAAGTATAGGAAAGGTAAATAAATCATCCATAATAGTTTTTTTAGGTTAGATCGCAAATTTACGCATATTTACGCGATCTAACCCCAAAAAACTCAATTATGGATGATATTGGTCGCGAAAGCCTATGTATTAAAGGGCCGTCCATAAATGACGCCACGCACCTGGGGGGGGGGAGGGGTCAGACATTTGTGACGATGTGTGATGAGGGGGGGGGGTTTGAGAAATGTGACGTCACATCAAAATGCGCAACTTTAAATAAATATAGACAACACGTTCTACTTAATTAAATAGACTTTTAATAAATGTTTTCTCCTACAACATCAAAGTGCAGCGCCACATTAAATACGCACTTCAATGGTAATAAATTAAAGCGATTTGAAGCATGTTTAATTTTATTTTTGGGGGGAAGATCTTTGTGACGTTATATTTGAGGGGGGGGGGTCTGACTTTTTGTGACACCGTGTGACGATGGGGGGTGGTCAAAAATCGTCCAAAATCGCGTGACGTCATTTATGGACGACCCCTATGGAGCAAGTAACTTCGCACTTTCCCAAATATAAATTTGAAAGCAGTATATCTGAAATTCACCAACTCTCAGACAAAGCAATCAAATGTTAAATTCACTTAGACAAAGGAAATCATCATCATGTGCTTTTTTAATTTGACTTGACTTCACAAACACAATCTCCACGTCTCAGGAGAGGAAGCTTAATTTGACATGCAATGGTGATGGACATTTTGACGAAGCAGTCAAGTCAACATAACTCATGGCAATGCACTTGAGTCGACATTAATCCGGCTCCTGTGATTACAGCCACCTAGCAGCCAACGACATCAACTCTCTCTATAAGCTGTGGAACGGGCAATTGGGATAACAGATGAAATGTACATACAGTACATCATCCGTTTGCTATATTCATCCCGTACTTATACGATGTATAAAGTAAATAACCTTTATGTTGTGGAAGCCTGTGATGGGCAGAAACAATTAAAATAGGCTCAGAAATCAGTCTTGATGTCACTGTCTCCTAGAAGCAGCTGCTGTTCCCAACATTTTATCTGCCACCACTGTGTTAGAAATGAGGAAGTCTGCATTTCCAAGAACAATAATTAATATGAATGTTTCTCGTGTCCTGCCAACAGCCATGTGGTTTTTCCACGTTTCGAACGGCGAATAGACCATGGCTCATGATGTCGCCTGGTACGTTACCCTGACGAGGTTCTCCAGAATGCATGACTCTTAGGAACCTGCAGAGTGATCAGTGTTGCACGGTCTTTGTTTGACCGTGTAGTCCCACTTCCACGTGTTGACCTTTAATCTGCCAACACCCATTTAGAGGCGCACCTCCAGGTCGACCAGTCGTTTTGTTTGTGTCTGCAGTGAGATGTTTGTCAACATTGATGTGTTTTTAACATCCTTGCTCAGTGAGCAGAGTCGTGTGCATATGTAGCGCTGTAAATAGGGCTACATGTGTACTAATGGGTCGTGCTACTTACCTGCAGTTGCGAACGAGGTCGTCCAGGGGTATATCCTTGGACCGGCATAGGGGCCGCTATATTCCCCAGCTCCGAGACAAAGGGGGACTGCAGGGTCTGCTGGGATCCGCCAGAACCCCCCTCGGAACTCTCTGGAAGGGTGGCGTGGCCGGGGGCGGGCACGCCTTCAGAGCTGTATAAAGCCGGACCTCTGGACGGCTCGGGAGCCAGTGGAAGACTGAAGACCAGCTAGCCAGTTGAAGACTGAAGCGCAGCTAGCTAGGACCCTGGGACTCATCTGACCCGCCATCCTTGTAAGGGCCGGGTCTGAGTCGGCCAGTGGTGCGACCCTAGAACCCTCGGGGCCCGACATCCTTGAAAGGGCTGGGACCAAGCGGGCCAGTGGTCGGGACCTGTACCTTGGCTGCGTCAGGTCAGAACAGCCTCCTCTAGGTCACCCCTAGCCAGAGGACCCAGAGACTGTAGCCCCAGTAGTAGGGCACGTCAATCCGGAGGTGGTACCTCCTTAGGCAGCGGGTGAAGGGGCCGTAACCCCTTCAAGTATTAAGGGTTCGCTACGTGCTGTATCGTAGCCATTGTTAATAAACGTGTTGCCTCCAACCGTTCGTCTCCACTCTCGTAAACAACCCACACTACACCTACAATGCAGCGAGGAAGCTTTTCCAAAATTTCAGGCGGCTTACAGCCACAGTGTGGCCCTGTAGCAGATGTATCATGTCTTCCACCTGTCTTGGTCATTCATGAGTTTTACTTACGGCTGCCATCTAGATATCTGGCCTGGCGATTTTGGAAAGCGAATACAGATTGTTTAATTTGGTTTTGGCCATCCAGTAATACATACGCAGCTGTCATCCAGCACAAAGTGCAGCTACTGTGCGTGAGCTGGTCTTTCCCACACGACACAACTAAACACAAGATGCCGTTATGTTTAGTAACATGGCTGCATCGTGGAAATAGGACAGAGACTTCATTGACCTCAGACTACTTGACCTCAGACTACCTCAGACTATTATTCTGGTCTGTTGAGTTATTACCTGGTTAAGCCAAATAAAACCGAAACAAATCATATAAACTCATTTTTACTCAAACAAGTGTAATGCGAGCGTAAACGGCCTCGCGGATATGACGTAACAGGGGGGAGGAGTTGGGTCACGTGGGGAGAGAGGAGAGCTTTTAAGGGCAGGAACCGGAAGGGCTGGGGGAGAGTGTGGGAATAAAGACAGGAGGAGGCCACGCAGGGCAGGAGGTGGAAAGTGGCGTGATCGCCACAGGTCGGGACTCGGCACCGTTGGCCAGCGGTGTCCGGGCACGGAGGAGGCGGAGAGCCAGCAGCGGGGCTGCATAGAGAGCAGCCGTGGGGCTGCAGGTCGGGGACAGAGAGGCTGAGGGAAGAGCCAGCAGCGGGGCTGCATAGTGAGCCAGCAGCAAGTCTGCAGGAGCGACGGCAGCAGTGGGGCTGCCGAGCAGGAGACGGAGGAGACTCTGAGCGAGACGCCGTGCGGGCAAAGTTGTACGAACCACAATAAAGGACAACGGAGACAGACCCAGTGCAAGAGTCCTTTATTACGCAAGTACTGTCAGTTTATTGAAATTACTCGATCAGAAAAACACATTTAACATGTATTTTATGAAATATATTATTTAATCCCCCCCCCCAGGATTTAACACAAAGTATCCAGATCCCAGTAATCTTCACAGATCGCAACACCCCCCCCCCTACAAAAATAGAACCCGCCCACGGGTAACCCATGAATCATGAAAACGTGAACATATTCCCCCTTATGCCATATCCCCATAATTTATGTAGTCATAAAGTGTAAGACAATAAAACTTTTGTCCCCATATACACGTGAACAAAGAAAAATGTACCCCTACACACCAAAACACAAACAGCAACGAAGTTATTGCAATATAAACAAATGTGAATAAAATGAAACGTTTAAAAAAAATTCTCCAATAAAATAAATCCGACAGAATAAATGCATCATATATACACTATGAACTTAACTATGGTAGCAGCTAACGAGGAACGATTAAGTCACCATTGGAACCTCCTTTGCTAGTAGCAAAATATGATAATTGTTTTTTTATCCTTTTATCTGGCAACAAAACTGACACCTTTTTTTACAAGGAGTCATGTTTGCATTTACCACAATACCTGCAGCTGGAATGCAAACAAAAAACACAACTTTGATAATGTATGCACTGTCCTTGAAATTGATTGGTCCACACCCGAGACAGCTTTTCTTAGAGCCCAGTCTCACATGGTGTTGAACCAGATGATGCCAAAAGGCGCACAACTCAAAGACAATGCACCATCAGAGTATGAGAGCTCGGGGTAAGCATTTATACCATTGGAACCTCCTTTGCAAGTAGCAAAATATGATAATTGTTTTTTTACCCTTTTATCTGGAAACAAAACTGACACCTTTTTTTACAAGGAGTCATGTTTGCATTCACCACAATACCTGCGGTCGGAATGCAAACAAAAAACACTGCAAACCTTCTGGCTAGTATTAAAGGTTTGTTCATGAAGCCATCCAGATATATAAACATAGACATAACTTCAACTGAGAAGATGGATACAAATTGAGCAATCATTGGAATGATGTTATTAACCAGGTAAAACCTTAATTGTTTATGGTTGTTCCATCATATCTGCCGAGTACTAGTCTATTTTTCCGAGTTAATTTCCCCCGGCATCCCCAGCGTTTGGAATTGCTGCTGCATTGGCATTGTTGCTTCATTGGCATTGTTGCTGCATTGGCATTGTTGCTGTATTGGCATTGTTGCTGCATTGGCGTGGTTGCTGAATTGGCATTGTTGGTGCATTGGCACTCGTGCACCGCCCGTGTTTCCGAGTTAACTTCCCCCCCGCATCCCCAGCTCGCTCGGCCTCCCACTTCCAGCCCCACCCACTTCCCCCCGTCCAGCTTCACGTCCCTCTTTTAGCGTCCACGCAACGCTTCCCTCCACCCCCCCTCTCTCTCTGCCCCTTTCCCCTCCCCCCTCTCTTACCTATATAGCCTCTTACCACGGCATCTCTCTCCTACTTCAGCAAAAACAAATATTGCTGTGGTTTTCCCACCTGATGATTGCTTGTGTTGCAATCGAAACGTCGTGATTTGTTTTTATTTTATTTCTAACTACGTGACTTTACTGAAAGAACCAAAGAGTAAGGAAGAAAAATGTTGTCCTTGGTCTATAAATTATTTTTTTGGTGCCCCCTTATCCAAACATAACCAGTAACTAATGTATCTGCAATTGTTTCCGCCTTCTGGTCAGGCATGGGACAAGCTATGGGCCAACATGAAAAATATTCCATGCCAACCAACAGGTAGAGATTTATCTTCTTGGTTCTTTCAGTAAAGTCACGTAGAAGTAATAAAATAATAAAAATAAAACATAATAAAATCAAATAATTCTCACGACGTTTCGGCTACAACGCAAGCAGCCGTCTTCAGGTGAAGAATGAGACACTGCCAAGCTAGGAGCTTATATATAAGCTGAGTTGGAGGTGGAAGAAGAAGAGAGCCTTAACAAAAGAATGTGCATATCAAGAGGAATTTAGCATATTCATGGGAAATGTGTAGGAGGTGGGCGGGGGGGTTTCAAAGTCATATTATGCCCATGCATTATGCAGGATCAGCAGCACCAAAGGGAGGGGGGGGTAGCATTAACAAAGGGAGGGCATGTTAATAGTATGTAGAAGCAATGAAGCATGTGAATGGGAAAACGGTGGCAGGAGATCCGCAGCGGAGCAAATAATTCATTCCCTGTGGAGAACACAAGATACACAGTTAATGCCAGTGAGTGGACTGCGGTCTGAAAGTCACCATAAACGTGAACAACAATCAGTTAAGATCCGAAGTGGTTTATTACGTCCTTCCAATGATTGCTGAGCCAGAATCCATCTTCTCGGTTGAAATTGTCTCTGTGTTTGTATATGTGGATCGCCTCATGAACGAATCTCTCATGGTAGCCAGATGGCTTGCAGAGAACCTCTGTCTTGGAGAAGTCAATGTCATGTGAACCCACTGAATTGTAACAGTGATGTGCCACGGCTGAGGTGTTTGTCCTACCGTGTTTCAGGTCAGCTTTATGTTCACGGATGCGGTCCGAGACATGGTAGAGATTTCCCGATGTGTGTTTTTGGTAGGGATCCAATAATACCCAGCACAAATAGTTCATTAATACGTGACACTGGTATTGACTGCAGTGGATATTGTATTGTATTGGACAAATAGACGTTTTACGGTTTGCACAGTCTTCACATTGTGCAACCCGCTGAGCCACATCAGCAGTCATTCCCCACCAAAAATATCGTAAGCGCATAGTATTTAATGTTGTTGATACTACCATGTGTAACAATCTTCGTTTGTGAAATTCGTCGGGGACGACCATGTATCGTCGCTGTAAGCCACGTCCCAGTGCATGAATAGATTTTGCTAGAAAACATTGCTGTACAAGGTGGTAAATGGTCTTATTTCTGCATGGGTTCCAGAGATACTTTTTTATTCATTTGTGATCCTTTTCTTGGAGATGAATCCAATCAGACAGAGACAGCTCCAACTCAGTGTCTCTGGTAGTAAAGATGACTGTGATGCCTCCAATGATGCATCTACATTTAAAAGTGGCTGCAATGCAATCGACGACATGTCAGAGGATGACTGTGGTATGCCCGATGGCATGAGCAAACGCGTCAAGGAAGCCACAAAAGGAGATGCATGTGGTGTGGTGGGCTTGCACCATCCGGCAAAAAGAACACCCTACCTCTTCGGTGGTGCTGGACAGTAACGCTGTGGTGGACGCGAGCAATTCCATGGGGGGAACGGCCAATTCCTTTTGACTTTTCCCCTCATGGTGCTTGCAGCCACCACAGCGGCCAATGGGGGCTCTGGATGGGTGCGAGGGGTTGGTAACACTTCCACCTTCAACCTAACTACCACTAAAACACGTGTTAAAAATCTAACTAAACTTGTGCCAGAGGCCCCAGGGGGGCAGGCGTCTATGACGTCTCCTGGCCAAACCCCATTTGGCGGAGCCAGTAAACTGAATCCTTACCCTCGGGGTTCCTCCAGAAACAGTAAAAAACCACGAAGGGTGGCCACGTGGAATGTTCGGACGCTCAATGCGGAGGAGAGGCTGCCACTTCTCTGTCGGGAGCTGGACCGGTACCGCCTGGATCTCTGTGGTATTCAGGAGGTCCAATGGACCGGCTCTGGCTCCTGCCGCCATGAGGGGTGCACAGTCCTCTACTTGGGGTAGGAGACTGCCAAACAACAGAGAGTGGCTCTTCTTCTGAACAAAATAATGAAGGGGGTGTGGGAGCATGGCGGTGAGGTGTGGGAAGCTGTAAGTCCCAGGCTACTTTGGGCTCGCCTTCCCATCAACCAGAGGTCGAGGAGTGGTGGTCGTGGTTACTTATGCCCCCACTGAAGACGAACATCCGTGGAGGGATGCAGGCAAGGCCAATGAGTCAGATGCCTTCTATCACCTCCTGTCACAGGTGTTAGCTACAGTGGCCCCTAGGGATAGAGTCATCTTGTTGGGTGACTTCAATGCCCGAGTTGGTCAAGATGCTGGCACCATGGTCTGGTGTGATTGGAAGGCATGGGCCAGATCAGCTCAATAACAACGACAGCAGGCTGCTAGACTTTTGTACAGCCCATGGACTTGTAATTTCCAACATGCTTTTCCAGCATCAACGCATCCACCAACATCATGGACGCATGCCGGGTCCAAGCAAAAACATCTGCTGGACTATATAGTGATGGAATAGCGGATGCATGGGCCCATGTCCTTGACACCAGGCAGGACCTACCATGGAGCTGATCTGCCCACTGACCATCGGCTTGTCATCTGTAAGATGTGCCTGCCATTGAAACCCACAGTGGCCTGGTCTCAGCTAGCTGATGAAAGTTGTGGGAATTTCATCATCACTTGCAGCTGGGGTTTGCATCCTCCCTGACTCCTCCTGACGCCAAGGGAAAATGGGCGAGGTTTAGGACTGTGGTTCATGCAGCTGCAATGACTGATTTGGGTGCACGGTCCAAACCTCCCCAGAGACCCTGGCTGACAGAGGAGGTGTTCCAGCTGGCTGAGAAAAAGCGACAGGCCCACTCTCACCATCTACAGCATCCCACGTCAGAGAATGAGGCTGACAGCAGCCTTTACTCTGGAGGTTCAGAGAGCCGTGCAACGCTACAACGTCGGGGGTTGCTAAGGAGATGGAATCTGCCTCAGTAGCCCGCGATAAAAAAATCACTCTTTAACTCCATCAAAAAGTAACTTGCAGTGCTAAAACTATCACCATCATTAGGGAAAAGAAAGGTGATCCAATCGCCGACCCCAGGAACAAGTTTGCAGAATTGCTGAGCATTTCTGTGAGATCTTGGGGGAGGGGGAATCCCTCAGCCTGGAAAACATCATGTGGCAAAGTGGGATGACCCTCCTGAGGCTGCGGTGCCTCAAATATTGGAAGAAGTGGTCACCGCCTGTGGGTGGCTGACTGAAGTTCCATTTGTTGAGGAAGTACGGAAGGTGATCCAGAGTCTGAGACCAGAAAAAGCACCAGGCAGAGATACAGTGTTAAAGGCGAGCGTTTGGGCTGACAAATCAGTGTCAGGGGCGAGCGTTGGGCGTTAGTGCCGCGGTAAGGAAAGATAAATGGAGATGGAGGGTTTGTGTTGAGGTGAAATTGAAAAATAAAGTTTACACACACATACACCAGAAATGGAGAGCTAATCAGCATCATTTAGTACAATAAAATAGATGGTAATCTCGTAGAAGTAAAACAAAGAGGGAGGGGGTGATAATTTCGGATGCAACCCTATTTTCCTCAAAAGGTATATTATTTTTCAAACGCACAACATGCCATTTTCCAGGAATGTAACCCCCGCGTTTGGGGAGGTCTGCCTGTATCAGAACTCAGACCGACCTCATGGCAGAAATATTGACATATTTACATAGCAAGTGTTATGAATCATTACAAATATATGAATATTAATTTTAAAAAGCTATGCAATAGCAGGTTGCATACATATAGTTCCAAACTAAATAGAGAATATACTGGGGAAAATTATACCCATTCAAGTGACATAGAAGCAATATAGCCACCCCCCTTTTTCTAGGAGCCTAAATCGGAATGTGGTGATGGTCTCGACTGCAGCACAGCGTTGAGGCTGGTCCAGAAGACGGCGCGTTTTCTCTCCTCCGCCGGCCACTCCAGGTAGGTCTTGTTGCTGAGGAGGCGGCGGAGTTTGCAAAACTTGCTTGGCAGCGAGTCCTTGGGCAGCGGCTCGAGCAGCAGCAGAACGAGCGAGTCTTGGTTCTCCTCCACCATGCGGTGCTGTGCAAAGTACAGCTCGTAGTGGCACCACTCGCTGTTCACAAAATTCCTGGAGAGTACGAACAGGGTCTTGGACGACTTCTCGATACACTCAATGATGTTGTCTACGATCCAATGTCCAGGTGTGAAGTCTCGCTCGTGGATGCACAGCCGCAGGTCAGGGTTCGAATGCTCAAGTGTCGGCACCAACATGTTCTGCACCCACTCGGAGTCCAGGTGGCTGTAAGAGATGAACGCGTGATACTCGAAAGGGAGATCCTCTTCTCCTGAAATTAATTTGTATCTCCTTCTCTTTGCAGACACCCAAATAAAACCCATGCGTATGTACCATATGGCATCAAGATAATGTCCAATGCCGATGACAAGGGCTATGACGACCACTGTAACAACAACACTGACAGAAATTGCAATTATTCTGTCGCAGTTTAAAATATTAGGGTTGAAGTAATTCATTTCCTTACCAGACAAATATTCTGGGTAGCTGCATGTGTAATCGTTTGGCCAGCCATGTAGAAGTGTTTTATTAAAACGTTGCCGGAACCAGTAAAGGTCACACATGCAGTAAAACGGATTGTTTCCAAGGGTAATTGACTTAATTTTCTGGAGGTGCTGGAATGTGCCTTGACCAATGATGCCCAACGCATTATAGTCCACATATAAAACCTGAAGAGATTGGGATTTTACATCAGAGGAAATATACTTTATGAGATTCCCAGTGAGATGGAGCTCCTGCAGAGATGTTGCATTGGTCAAGATGTAATTGGGAAATCTCTCCAATCTTGTGTAGGAGAGGTCTAAAAACTTGAGGTTGGCAGAAGTGCAGATTACAGACTCTTTACTGATCTCATTGTTACGAAGGATCAACCTCTCGAGAGAGGATGGCCACCTACACTCTTCGATGTAATTAATGCCATTGTAACTCACGTCCAGTGAATTGATGCGAGGCATGAGGGACACCATTTCTGATATTTTCTTGAGGTCTTTGAAATAGTTGTGACTTATGATCAGTTCAGTGGCTTCAGGAAGGATCACCGTGTAATTACAGGAGTCCCACCAGAGGCCACCCTCATTGAGAAGATTTCTGGAGAAATCTAGCTGCTTAATGGCTTTCATCTTCATGAAAAAGCAGTCTACTTTGTTCATGCCCGTGTTAGATATCTTTAGTTGGGATATATTTGGAAAGAGTGTCATATTTACTATAAAAATAGGGTACGTCATATTTAGATGAAATATTGAATCTATCACTATTTTCTTGAGAGGTGACAGTTTTGTTACATTTTTTACACCGTTAAATATTACAGGATAGTGGTCAGTGTAAGAAGAATTTTTAAATACAAGCATTGTCAACTCTGATAAGTATATATTTTTGAGCAAGTTACTTACTTCTTTATCAGTAAAGTTTGCTTCAATTAGCGTCATATTTTTTAGTAAATTACTTGATCCAAGACCTTTGAAGAAATCTATAGATGCGTTTTTGAGAGGATTGTTCAAAATTCTAAATATTTCAAGCTCAGAAATGTGTGTATTATTCAGGTCCGTCAACATTTTTGATAAAACGAGTGGGTCCTTGTCAACAGAGACGTTCATGTTAAGTTTTTCCAGAGATCGCAAGTGGGTAAGAGCCCCAGTCTCGTAAACCCAAAGAGGCGAACCAGTGTTCAAGTTCAAGTATTTTAGGGGGACGCTTTCCAGTGCTTGGAAGTCAGACGCATTTAGTGCTGTGGTTTTTGGCGTTCCGATGGTGAGGTCTCGTAGGTTCGACATTCTGGAGAAATCCTCTCCCAAAGCAAATGAGGTGTAGTTGTTCATGGAGATATTGAGAACTTGCAGGTTTGGGAGGCTACCAAGAGCCTCTCCAGGCTTCTCTGAGAGGTTGTTCTGGCAGAGATCCAGGTAATATAAACGTTTGAGGGTGGCCATTGCTTGGGGATGTATCTTCTGAATGTGGTTAAAGGCCAAGGTGAGTACTTGCAGGTTTGGGGTACTGGAGAAATCCCCGACTTCAAGAGCCTTTATGTTGTTGTAGGACAAGTCGAGAAGAGTGATATCAGCTGAGAGACCCCGAGGCACGTATGTCAGCCCATGATGTGAACAGTCTGCAGTTAGACCCTCGTCTTTGATGTGGCATTGTGAATCAGGATCGTTCATCTCTCTCAATGAGGCTTCTATAAACCCCATTATACAGAGGATCACAGGAGTGCACATCAACATTCTTCTGGCCAGCTTGACTTTAAAAGCCATCTGTAAGATAAAATATAACACCATTAGCAAATTCACCTTTCTTGTCAGTAGGTAATACAGTAATCCCTTGCCAACCGCGAATTTACCAATTGCTAGATTTGAGTATACCCATATTTACTTCTGTATATCTGTTTACCAAACACGAACATCTCGGTTTGAGCATACACAATCGCATCCGCCATGTTGTCTCGCCGACTGCTGCGAGACGCGAGGCACCTCTGGGTCTGTCGCTACCCAATCCTCTTTCTTCCTTCTTCACATTGCTACCTCCACGATCGGTCAGATTCACGCTCCGTCTCACGAAATAATTGTACAGTATTTAAATTTACCAAACGCGGCCTGGAAATGTCAGTATCCACGAGCAAAGCACGGTGTTAAGGAAATCACATGACGCTGTTATTATGTCGTTGCATTACTGCATGACTTCATTGTATTGCGTGGCGTCATTGTTACAAATTTCGCAGGTCCGTGGTGCTGCTTAGCTGATCAGCTGCCCGTCTGTTTTTTTGTACAGTACTATACGGTACATGTTAATTTTGCCCTTTATCATGGACCCAAAGCTTGCAGAGAGTTGTGAAGGTGAGTGTTGCGTCTGTGGCCCGGTAGACGAGGGTCGGGCTGAGCCCGTCCGCTTAGCCAGCCCTTTACCCATCATCTCGTTGTCATCGTCATCATCATCGTTAATATTGAAGGTATGGAAAGTTAATGTCAAGTATATTAATGGTGTATTGTGTTGTTGTGCAATGTACTTTATTTTATTCGGCGTTTAGTTAATAAACAGTAAACTTCGTTAAGTCTGACCGCTGCCGCGGTTACCCTAACCCCCTAGCCCCTGTACTTTACCAACAGCGAATTTACCAATCCTCGCGGTTGGCAAGGTATTACTGTCTAGACTTTCGGCAATCCCTCAAGCGAGCATTTAAAAAATATAGTGTATAACTACTGTACTGAGCTTCCAAGAGAAATGTTCACGATTTTCATCATGGATGTATTTTTTTAGCTCAACATTACTTTCACATTGATAATTTACACTAAATGTGATGTTAAAATGCAATGTGGTGTTAAGCCGATTGTCGTGTAGTGTAAGTTTTGTATAGTGCTGTACTAAAATAGGAGTGAGTAATGGTTAGCACGTTGTACTATGACTCCAGAGATAACGGCAGTGGCGAGTAATATCTGATTAAGTGCTGGGCGTGCACATCATAAACTTGTACTGAACAACACGCTGAAGTGTGTCCAAACAACATCCATGACCAACATGGCAAGTTGAGACCTTCATCCAGCAGTGGATTGACAAAGGGCTGTTGGGACTATTATTTTTATAGTCCTGTGTTGGCCACATCGTATTGTACCGTGATCCCACTCGGGACTTATTGGACCTACAAGGGTCAAAGGGTCACATGAACTCTGGACGGACGCACATAATTATTTTGTGTTATGGTTTATATAGGTTTGAATTAAACTAGGACCCATGTCTTAAAGAGAGGGTCCTAGCCTACAGTATAAACATCTGGCTATTTACCAGCATTGGTTCAAGCAAACCTGACTGCTGATGAGCCACTGAATGTCGAAACCGGCTCGGAGTTTGCTGCTCTGAAGGTGATGACGTCACGGGGTTTCCCACTTTCGGGGATGATACTGGCAAAAGGTCCCATAGATATAAGGCTTTGATACTTGCATGGCCTTTGTACGGTCTCTCTTTTTGTGTTGTTCTCTGGTCTAACACTGGTGGTGAGACAAGGCCAGAAAGAAAGTTGTCTGGTGTAGGCCAATCGGTGTCAAAAGACAATGCATATCCCCCCATTGGCTATGGACCAGGACCGGCAGAGCCAATCATCGTGACGAGTTGTGATCCGTCAGCGACCCGGATATATCCTCACATTACACATATATTATCAGAGCATGTTTGTTTGCAAGTTTTGACACAAATGTACATAGCCAACTTCTCTGTGATGGCCGTTCATCACCTCTCACCTATCTCGCCTCTCTTTTTGACCCCCTCCTGCTCTTCATTCACAATCTTCTCTCTGTCTCTCTGTTCGCTCTCCTCCCTGTGCCTAATCCCGTTTTTGGTTCAAATCCCTCCTGGCATCCCACCACTGGAATCAACTTCCCCTGTACATTATTCATCACTGTCCATAGACCCAACACTGCCCATAGATTAACACAGTGCACAAACCCAACACTGGCCATCGACTCAACACTGCCCATAGACTCAACACTTACCATAGACTCAACACTGCCCATAGACTCAGCACTACCCATATACCCAACACTGACCAGAGACCCAACACTGCCCATAGACTCTATACCACACCATGGAATCAACACTGTCCCTGTACATTAAGCAATCCCCCTTCTTAACCCCTTTACATTCCACTCTTAATATCTTAATACTCCACCACTTATAATAATATGGTTTTCCCCTTTTTTCTGGCAACAAAACTGATACCTTTTAACAAGGATTCATGTCTGCATTAACCACAATACTTGCAGTCAAAATGCAAACAAAAAACACTATGATAATGTATGCATTGTCCTTGAAACTGATTGGTCCACACCAAGGGACGGCTTTCTCCATCGCCCATTCTCTTCATCTTCCCTCACTCCGCCACCCTGTCCCGTCCCTCCCCTATAGCCCTTTCATGAACTCACGTGCCCTCTGTTATGTTCATTCATTCCTCAGCCCTTGCACTGCCCTTGCCAACAAAATCGCTCAGGTTTTATTACCGATTTTAAACTCTTTAAAGCGCCTTTAGCTAAGATGCTCTAAAAATATAAGATAAGACGCCACTGCGTTGGCAGTGGTGCACAAGCACAAATAACACAAAACCCTCACCGTATTTGTCAATGACAACAACAACACGTTGGCTTTAAAAGGTAAAACAAATTTACATCAGGGTAACATTGCGGGCAATGGTTGTTCTTTGAAGAAGGCCCATTTCCACACACCGTGTTTGTTGATGAATGCGTCCGAGTCTGTGTGCAATCCAGTTAACCTGCACATCGCCCGCACATCTCACCACCCAAGTCTGGACTCTCGCACGCTGACCACTGACCCCTCGGTCGGACCCGAGGGGGACGGCAGCTCGAGTTCTGCTCACCTCCGCAGCGTGGAGATGTGAGGAGGGCGTCGGTTCGGTTGAGGTTCAGGTGGCAGAGTGGCTCCCTTGTCCCCCGATGAGGCCCAAGGCAACCGATCCCCCCTCAAACTGCCGTGGTCACTGCGAGCGTCCAGGACAGGACGAGCCGTTTGCGGCTTCCCACAACGCCAGGTCACTTTTTATACTTCTGTCATAAACGTGACGTGGAAAACAAAAACAACACAGCTCTGCCAATGGCACCGAACGACTGTCGCCATCTCCAAGGTGATTATCACGGGCGCCGGCTGCTGCAACGGCATCGCCGGGGGTCAGTTGTGGTGGGTGCAGCTGTCGGTGCGCTGGGTGCCGGTCACAAGGTCGCTTCGCTGAACAGAGAACTACTGAGCAGAGTGCAGTTTACGCTTGGGCCAGCGATTTCTATCAGCGGTGGTAACGCGTGTCTCTTCACAGCAATCAGGGCTTGGGTTCATCGTATTGTATAGTTGGTGTCATAATAATGGTGTACATACAGCATCATTCATGTAAACTGCACAATCCACAAATACACGGAGGTGTATATATATATCGAGATGTTTTCAGTCAATTAATGAATGTTTACACGTGTGGATGGAAACCGGAGCACTCGGAGAAAACTCACGCATGTGAGGGGGCAACACTAGATACAGATTGGACAGATAGAGATTAGTCCACATTCTGGCAAGCTGAATTATGGCACCTCCTCGACGTCCTTGGGAAGGGAGTTTATCAACATCCGTGTGTGATCCACCAACCCTCGCTGCTGGCTGCAGAGCGCTGGATTAGCAGCCATATGCAGCAGCGTACCCACAACCGCCACCTGCCATGGGATCGATTCCCGACTCTGGTGCCTTTGTTTGGAGTCATGATTTTTAGATGTTGCAGTTTTACTCTGTGATGGACGCATCTGTGTTCACAGTCTGGATAGGTCCACTCAATTCACATGGATCGAAGCCAGAACAGTAGATCTTGGCACTGCAATGTCACAATATTGCCGCAGTTGTAGTTACCAGGAAGAAGTGAGCTATTACTATTGTAGGACCTGTACTGACGCGACAGCTTCTTTGTCCTTCTCGGTTCTTTATTAACGCGTATAGTTCACATCTCCGTCGGCATCACTCAATGTCCTTCCATTCTCTTCAACGCACAACTCCCCATCAACATCACTCAATGGCCCTCCGTTCGCTCGCTCCGCTGGCTTTGCTCGCTCTCCCTCTGCTCCTCTCCTCCAGCGACCTCCCTCTCTCCAGCTCGGTCGCTCTTTGTTCTCTCTGCCGTCTCACTCCGTCGTAGCTTTTCCACCAAGGTCCGTTACTCCGCTGCTATCCTATACTGTAATTCTCTTTATCCGCTGCTACCATACTCTGTCTTCTCTTTATCCACTGCTACCGAATACTATCTCTCTCTGTCCACTGCTACCGTATACTATACTCTCTTGTCCACTGCTGCTCCGTCTCTTCCTCTATCCGTCTCTTGTCCCAGGCACCAACCAACTCCCGTTTCTCCCCACGCTCTTTGCCTTTATCCCCGAACCAATTTCCCTTAATCAATTAGATCATCCCCCGCTCCTCCATTCGCCCCCAGCCCCCAGCCTCACGTGGTGTTGTTATTGTAGACATCGAGGCGCCAATTCCCGACACCCATTCCTCTCGTCCAATCACCGGCCTGCATCCTCGATTATCCCGAACACCTGCAGGCCCCCCTTAATTACCTTACCACCTTAATCGGTACAATAACAACAGTGTGTCGCCCTGCTCCCTGTGTCCCCGTTTGCCCTCACTGTCCGCCGCGTGCCCGTATCACAATCCAACGCGTGACGTGTGTTTCTCAAGTCCTACACTATTATTGTTAATGGTTAAAATACCGAATATCTATTTCATTGTAAAACTTTTTCTGAAAATACAGAAATTAAATTCAGTTTATCAGATGACTAATACAAATTTATTCCCAGAAGCTATTGGGATGTCATTTTTGTATACGTTTTCATGTGTAGAGACAAATATGGTAACGAAGGCATATCATCTGCTAATTTATTTTATTATAAAATCAGAATACCTCAAATGTTCACTGTTTACCACTGTAGGCATGCTAGAGGACTTGTACTGCAACTGCGGACATATTCACTCAGAACCAAACATATCATCATCATTAAAATAACAATGGCCATTATTTACCCAGGAAAGCCTCGTTGAGTCCAGAGATTTTCTCTGGCGTTTACTGCAATCGGGCGAACAATTCCATTAATGTGTTGTTGTCATTGGGCAACTACACAGCCTCATGTGACCCAGGGACGTGCGGTAAGGGGAGGCAGGGGAGGCAGAGCCTCACCTGTCATCCAATAGCTGTTACAAAATAAAAATAAAGAATAATCAAATAAAATAAATATTAAGATTTTTCCACTGATCTGTGTTATAAATATCATTTATGCACGATTCCAATAATTTTTAAAGTCAAAATCGCCAAATTTGTGGAGCTCCACTGCAAATACAGGAAGAGACGAGAGGTGAGGCAGCAACAAGCTCAGCCTCTCTGATTGCGCAACCCCTCAGTAACTGGATGGAGCGCGGGCAAAAAGCGCGTGCCTGTTACTATCTCAGTATGTCACCAATGTAATGTTTGTAGTAGACCCCTTCATTTCATGTCCTCACCTT
Source organism: Lampetra planeri (assembly GCF_965212315.1). Classification (NCBI taxonomy): domain Eukaryota; kingdom Metazoa; phylum Chordata; class Hyperoartia; order Petromyzontiformes; family Petromyzontidae; genus Lampetra; species Lampetra planeri. The sequence continues at coordinate 22,933,503 of NC_136108.1, read as the reverse complement.
CCATACTCCAGGTAACTTATTTCACGTATGTGTATAAAGATATTTAGGCTCGCTGGTCTCGTCATGAAACTGCAAGGAAAAAGCACCAGGGGAGGCAGCTATCACATCTGCCTCACTGAGGGGGATGTGTCTAACACGCCCCCTTCAATGAGGCTGCGCCCCCTCCGTGAGGCCACGCCCCCTCCGTGTGTGAATCTGGCTCTGACATAGGCCTCGGCATGGTAAGGTAAAAGTTAAAATGTAAAAAAAACAAGCCTTACCTTTTACAATACAAGCACTCTACCCTACCTTTTACCCTTTAGCAGTTAAGGTAAAAGGTAGAAAGCAACGAGCCTACCTTTACCCTACCTTTTACCCTTACCCCATACAAATTACCCTATTACAGGGTAAATACTGGGGTACTACACATGAAAAAGGTTTATAACGGTAAATGCTAGGTAGAGCGCTTTATACATATAGAATACTCTCGTTTCCAATTTTACACGCTTTCTTTGAACTCACTCTGTTGTTGTTGTTGTTGTCGTTGTTGTCGTATCCTCAAATCTTGTAACTCAATTTTAACCCACTTCCCAATGTGGTATCGACTGTAAACTTGGTATACTTATGTCATACTGATGACAATACTATATTATATCATAAAAAATAAGAAATATATGTTTTTAAACTTTATTTTTTATATGTTATGTTTCAGCTTGGGTCTAATTGTCCACGGTCCACTGACGTTGGCTGTAATTGGCCACGGTCCGTTACGTTATGGCAAGCTTCGGGGCCATTCCTGGAGTCGCGGAGTTCTGCCATTACTAGTACATTTCATAAAAGCGTGTTTTTTAAAAAGTTTTTTAAAAATATTGCTTGTTAAATGGAGGCCACGGACTGCGCCATGGAGCTTTTAGCAGTAAACAAGGTACCGTATTTACCGGGTAATACTTCGCGCTACCTTTACCCTACTGGGTAATTCTTCCGAGCAACCTTTACCCTACCCTTTACCTTACCTCTTGGCATGTCGACACCTTTACCCTTTTACCCGGTAAAAAGGGTAAATTACCTTACCTTGCCGAGGCCTACTCTGACACTAGCCAGTGCCTCCCTAGCCATTGACCTCACCGCACGTCACTGATGTGACCCCAACCCCACAAAGCCAAGGCAATGTGTGGCATGGCTGCCCTCGTGCGTCACATGAGGATACACAATGCAAGCAGTGGAAACGGTCAGCACAGACTTGGATTGCGCGCTCGTTTCTCGTGAAGTGCATTTTGCGTCTGTTTCTCGCTTTCGTATTGGAGCCATTCTCAGTGCACCAATAGTCCAAGGCCTCCCCACGACACGTGGTCATCGGGGTTTTGTTTTACCGTACTTCACCACGTTTGTCAGTGCAGGTTCACTGAAAAGTTCTGATATTATTCAACTCCACTGATGTTAGCCGCAGTTGGGAATTTAACTCATATGGCCGGGTCCAATGTACCAGCGCTCCACACTTTGTTGTGTCGATTCACCTTGTGTCACCTTCAATTTAGTGCTCTGCACCGTAATAAAGAGGGTCTTAAAAAGACTACACCCGGACAAGCAAGCGCCCATATATTTTGTCGCTCTCTAAAGCTAACATTAAGGAAGTGGTTTTACAGTCCTAGTAAACAATACAGATTTTTATAGATTATGTTACCTATAGTTTTGAACTGAGTGTTTTCTTTTATTAACCTAAATATTAAATTCACATCTGTGGATAAACACCAATTACGGAACAACGTTTCATGCATGAGGAAATACAAATGGAGAACACCAGAACATTCTCTAAAAATATAGATATACATTTTTTTTTCCAACACAGCTGCCATAATGTTCTCATTACAATATCTTGTAGAACATCTCATCGTCCTTGTCAACATCCCTACCAAATGTAACAATTCCAGTAGTATTAATTTTAACAGAATAAGGAAATGTAAGTGTTGTGACACTGTTCCTGTTATCATTCATATTTTTTTATTATAAGAACTATGAAATACAGAAGTAGACATAATGTTTGACATTTAATTTGTGAGGGGAAAACACAGTGCACCATCATCATGCATGGTGGCGCAGTGTTAACACGTTACACAGCAATAAGGCACTGAGTTCGATTCATGACTTGGGCACCTTTCAATGTAGAGGTTGTATGTTCTCCCCCTGTTCTGCATGGGTTTCCACCAGGTTCCCCAGTTTCCTCCCATAGCTAAAATAAACCCCCATACAATGTAACTGGTATATGGCAAAAACATCCCCAATGGTGAAAGCTGCATGCAAATGAGTCACACATAGCAGCATTGCCCCTACTGCGAAAAATTGGCAGGACCTTCCTGAAAAACTCTTGAGACTCTGTGAGGCTTTTCTACATAAACCAGCGTTACAACAATCATCGCCGGCGACTGCAATGTGAAGGGTGGGTAAATGGTACAAAGACGAGAGGGTAGGTTAGGTATTTGAACGAGGGAGAACATATTCGTGGGTTGTCACCAGCAGAGTTGAGCACCTGCTTCAAAATACTAGTTTGCAAAATAGAGATGGAAGAGTCCAAACAGAGAAATTAGAAATAAAAAATACTTCCCATGGACTAAGTTCCAGATTGTCAGTAATGTCACCTTACCCGTTAAAATGCAACTCTAGTGAAGACAGGCTGATCTAATTAGAAGGCAAAGCTAATTACAGCAAGTCCTCGCTTAACGCGTGTTCGCACCACACATTTTCGCTATAACGTGGTTTTTCCATTTGGGAACATTCCGCGCAATGCGGAAAATGCACCATTATAATTCGGAACACGCCTCGTTACGCGGAATGCGCACGTTATAATTTGGAACGTGCACCATTATAACGCAGTTTTTAAGCGGTCGATGACGAACTACTTTCTTGATCTGCATGGCTGAGCGGTACAGTGATACAGTACGTGGAATGATACAATAACGCGGTTGAATACCCTCAGTGATTTGTCCCGCCATCTCGCTGTGTGTGCGTACATGTTATCTCGCTAAACTTTTGTCACAACGTGAAATCTACGCGAGCAAGTTGGGGGAATTGGTGGGTGGGGGAATTGGTGGGCGTGCGCCACTCGGCGTGGCGAGTGCCAGCCCAGAGAAGCCCACGCCACTGCCAGGCCCTCGTGCGCCATCATCGCTAGTCTCAGCTCGCAACTCCTCTGAGGCCGTGTCGCACGGTCCTCTACCATGCTCGACTGGGCCACCGCCGGCTCAACCCGGCAAGCCTTGCTCTCTCCCCCGATGTCCTCCTCTGCATGGGAGGACAGCGCTTCCCCCGAGCGCGCAGGGGCTGCTATCCCGGTTACCGGGGGCTGACTGGCAGCACACGGTGGTGGCTCTCTGCACCAGATAGCTCGGCCGACTCCACGTCTGAGTCCCGAAGTGAAGCGTGGGGGGAGGCTGGGAGCGGAGGGGTGGCCCCGAGCCGCACTCGCCTCAAGTGCAGCCTTCCTGAGGGGTGCTCCTCCCCCTCCGAGTGCATCGGCATACACTACAAGCTCATCCCACACCTCGGCTGGGAAACCAGGGGCTAATATTCCATCTCGCATCGTTGAGTAGGGAGTGCCCGTGCGATTGTTGCTTTGTGTGTGTGCATCTACGCTTGTATGTACCTATATGTAACCAGCAACTTGCTTAGTTTCCTGCCACTGTCCACAGTACTTGCGATGTTCTTCATCAACAAATGGTGACAATCAAAATGTCAGTTTCTAACTTGAAGGCAAAGAATTCTCCTGGTTTGCCATCTGAGTTTGATCAACCTGGAATCGATGCAAAACTCGAGACCCTGGCACCAACGTCGGTGGCACAGGTGTTGATGTTCATTGCACTTTTGCCAAATAAGACATCACCATTCAAGGTTCGGTGTATCGGGTGGATTGAATGATACCTGCATGGTCAATCACAGTTCGTCAAGCTGGGTGATAGACAGTCATCGTCTATGCCGTGCCTAGTTGATGTACCACAGGGGACTGCCTCGGGCCCTTCCTATTTTGAACATACGTCTCTCTGATCGCCGATGTCATCTCATCGCATGACAAAGTGCCATCAAAATGCTGATGCACACCATAGTGAAGTCAAAGTTAGATATGGAGAGCCTCGGTATCCTTCAAGATTTCACGTGAGTGGTGCACGTGTGGTTTGCATGAAACGAATTTTTTCTTAATCCAGAAAAATCGGAGGTTCTGCTGGTTGGCACTCAGACTCAGGTGAAAAAATATGTGGGAGGATCAGTCGTGGCGGTCGCAGATTCTGGGATTCAGTTTTCTACTCATCTAAATAGTCTCGGTACCATACTCGACCGGAATGTCATTTGATCACCACGTGCATAATATAGTCAGGTCTTGCGACACATTCAACCACTAATTAGTTGTGACATAGCCAACATGGTGGCGTGTATCGACAAGGATCGATTATAGCAACTCACTACTCTCGAAAACATTTGGCAAAAATATTACCAAGCTGCAACATGTACATAATTCTTTGGCACATGTGACGAGTACTGTAACATTCGACAATGTCTGTCCAGTGCTCGCCAAGCTGAATTGGCTTCCAGTTGCCCAATGAATACATTATAAGGTCGAACCCAGACACAACGTGTTTGGCACGTTTAACCTACTCACGCCGGCTTGTTCCCGCCCTCACAGTCGGACATATTTGCGGAATACACCACGCCGCCGTTGACCCTGGCCATTGACCGAGCAGCCCAACGTTCCTACCAGCTCCCTTTGCAGGAATGTGTTTTAAGGGCACCACGGGGTGACCAGCCCCTCCCCACCCAGCCCCACTCTCCCCACCCAGCCCCTCCCCACCTTCCCCTCCCCACCCAGCCCCACCCAGCCCCTCCCTGCACGACGGACGGACGGACACAATAATCCCCTGTGGGCTGGTGGAACCTGTGGGTTCCTACCAGTAAAATTATTTTATATATATTATGTTTCGGCTTGGGTCTAATTGTCCACGGTCAACTGACGTTGGCTGTAATTGCCCACGGTCACTTACGTTATTGGCAAGCTTTGGGGCCACTTCCTGGAGTCGTGGAGTTCTTCCATTACTAGTACATTTTATAAAAGCATGTTTTTTTAAAGTGTTTTTTTAATATTACTTATTACGTCAATGCTGTGAAACTACAAGGCGCCTGACCTGTCTGGCAACTTTCCCCACTCGTGGGGGTTGCTGCCTTTCTGGTTCTCTTCGAAACACCTCTCGTACTGCCTCGCAGATCTCCACCCTGGTTCGTCCATGCTCATCACCTTTCTACTTCCGATGTGGTTTTCATTGTTTTTACGAATCCCCGCACCTCCGATTAATACGGTTGGCTACGTACGGAGCGAAAGAAGTTCCACATAGTACATGCATTCAAACGCTACAGAAACAAAACGAAATGGATATTATCACTTTAATGCGTTTCTTCGCTTGGGTGCAGAGTTGGGACTGTTCTTGGATGTTGAGACTTAAGAGACTTCTGTGTTGATAACTTTGTTGTTTTTGTTGGTGCTATTTCTTGAATTGTTTATTTTCTGAAGGATTTCACTTGCTTGCTAGTTCCTATAAACAGGATTTGGCCCATATATATAATTAGTGTGCAGCATTGTGGTATGCAATTAACATGACACTACAAATGTTTTTTTAAAATAACATTGCCTTAAGGATAAATATATAAAAGGGCGATGTTCAAGTGCGATGAAGGGCGATTGCCAGTAACGTCGCATGCTATATTTATTTTAAAAGGTCGCAGTGTTTTTGGCGAATGTCTTTTTTTATCAGGGCATTCAGAACACCTACGCGCGACTTTACACCGACCGGTCGTTCTCTGCGCACTTTTGACCTCCCAAACATTACGGAACCTACACCACCGGTTTCCCAATTGAGATTCCGTGCTGCATTCAACGTACTCTGCTGAATTAACAATTTCAGCGATTGCCTCAATATTTGACCGATAAACTGCAGCTTCACAAACTCTCGGAGTCGGAGGTCCTCACATCGTGACCACACTCAACCACGATTTTAGCAAAGTTTCGAAACTCAGGAATTTTTGTTCCTTGGCCCAAAGATTTGGAATGCTCTCTGCCTGGAGAACTGCACCTGATCACCAAGATTCTCCAATTTAGAAACTTTAAATCTACTAATTTCCTATATGTTAACTAGAGATGTTTTTTTTTTCTTTCCTTCCATCTCTCTGTACAATGCTCAGAAGCCCTTTGTAAGGTCTGCTGTGCCTTGTAAAAACGTAAATAATTGTCATGGACAGGGAACTAAAAGTGAGGGCCAAAAATAATAGAACAAGTGATGTGAAACCACAGAATATTGCAGAAACATGTCAAAAGAAGAAATTGCAAACCATTGAAGGCACACTGCTACACAGAATTAAAGAGAATACACAGAAACGGAGAACTCGCGCACAACGGATTTATTTTCTTAAAAGAACAAATGAAAAGTGAAAACAAATGGAGTCGTGAAAAGTAAAGGTGACAATAAAGCAGCAAGAACCTGATAGTCGACAGTTGGCAAACCGCAAATATTCACCCTTCGAGAGCTACGTGAAACCATCAGGCACTTTCAAATCTTGATTAAAACTAATTTTTTTTAAACTGCTTTATCTGTTTTGTTGTCCAGCCCCGCACCTCTCGATTAGCATGATTGGCTACGTACGGTGCGAAAGTTCTACATGCAGGCACGTCATGGTGTCAAAACACTCCTGCAGATCTTTGCAGAAAAAAACAATTCAATACAAGTTAACCGTTTGGGCGGCAGGATGGTGGCACAGTGGTGGTGTTCGTGCCTCAGCAAGGAGGAGCTGTTCAATTTCGACTCCGGTGCCTCTGTGTGGAATCTACATGGGTTTTCTTTCATAGGTAAAACAACAAACTGGCTAAACATCCCAATGCTGAAAAAATACGAAATTACACATCGCAACGCCGCCCCCTACTGTGAAAACTCGACAAACCCCCTGAAAAAGTATCGAGTCTTTGTAACGGCCAGATTTTCTGCAGATTCGTCCATTTTCAGGCAACACAATACACAGGTCCGAGGTGTTTCATTTATTTACACCGGTGCTACATTTCATCACATATGCCACAAAACAGCATACACTGAAATATGATGTAGCCAAACAGAAACATAGGAAGTACTGCCAAAGATGTCTCGACTTGTTCAACATCAGCGGCTTGGCAAAGCTGAGGTTTTCCTTGAAAGACACGATCACGCAACGGTTGGTTGCAATATCAACCAAGGACGTGCAAGCAGCGCACTCGCACATCCACACACCTGCACACAGCACACAACATCCACACACACTTCCACACATACTCCTCCGTACAACGCGCACACACATCCACACACTCATACAACCAGACAAAACAAATACAAAGATCCCCCCCGTATAGCCTTAACAGGCTGTTGGGGCAAGTGCTGTTCGTGAGCACCTATAACGGCCAACACAGTACACTCCTACAACCAGATCACACACATCCACACTCCTCCACGCAGAGCAGACATCCACACACTCCTCCGTGCAGTGCACACACATCCACACACTCCACCGAGAGCACAAACCTCCACACACTCCGCTGTACAGCGCACACGCCGACACACATACACCCCTCCTCCCAAGAGGCCACACTAAATGCGCTACAAACCAGACTCTTTCAACCCTTTCACCGGCCAAATGACTTAAACCCTACACCACCCAGCAATTTTTTTTTCATTCTCGAATCTTGGGTCAGTTTAAATTTTGGTAGACGTTTTCAGAATGAATGATTGGTGCATGACCCTAGTTGTGTATATTTCCACAAAACAAACAGTAGCAGACAATCTATGTGTGTATTACCCGCTATGAACCTGGTGACCCGAGTTCCAATCCCACTGACGGCCAACACCAGTGACAATTATTTGAACTAGTCCTGGGCCTCCTATAGGTCGACTTAACCTCAAATGAGGACCTGGTGAGGTGTGTAAACATTACCACTAGAGACAAAAGCAGTCTGGCATGCTGTTGGCTAACCACCCCCCCCCCCCCATCATGCGCAGTGCCAGCTTTCATAGGTGCTCATTAACAGCAGTTGCCCCAAGAGTCTGTTAAGGCTATTCGGGGGCTCTGTGTTGCCTTATATTCGCTGATGTAGAATATCTGGCCTGGTCCACAGGAGGGCATCATCACCACCGGGTATTGAGGAGAGACAGGTGGCTTTAAAAAGAGTCAAGTTCAAGGGAGGTGTATGGGGGGTGGAGGGGGGGGTCGTGCCCATGGCACGCAGCACGCATCAGGTTCCACAGTAAAGCAGTCCACAAGCGGCAGGGGGGTCACGCGAGCTGCAGAGAGCCCAGCATCTCGGCGAGGCGCAGCTCACGCTCGTGGCTCTTGGCCCGCTTCTGCAGCCAAGCCTGCAGCTCCGCCGACAGCTGCCCAGCCTCACGTACGTCCACGTCCGCGGCCCCCCCGCGTCTCCCCGCGACCCCCCCTTTCCTCGCCGCCTCTCCCTCAGAGGAGCCTGCCGAGACGCCATCGGCCGTCCCAGGGTTCGGTGATGGTGCGGCGGGCAGCAGCGTCATCGGGCCCCGGCAATAATAGACCTCGTTGACCTCCTCGGGGATCGTGACATAGGAGACCCAGGAGAAGGCATCTTTGAGCGAGGAAACCGTGGTCTGCTTGAGCGCCGAGTCCCGGCAAACCAGGTTCAGCATGAAGAGACCTGTGCCCAGCACAGCCGCAGCGGCAGGAGCAGCAGAAACGCGCAGCACAATCGTGTGAAAGAAAAACGCTGAAGACCGGTACCGGCGGTGTCAAGAGGAGGAGGCTCGTGAAGGTCGCTACTAAGCAGTTGGAGGCAGTCACCCTGCAACAACAGCGGGGGCCGGAGAAGCGATGCTCGCAACGGGCGGAACGTAGAGTGGCTAAAACACAGCAAATTGGCACAGTAGAGGGCACAGGTGGTGCATCTGACAGTCATCTGTCAACTCATAGCACCTGTATCCGTCCCATAACATCCCAGCAGTGAGCTTGACACTTCATGTGGTATCAAGGTGCACCTAGCTTGGTACAAGCACCATGGTTATGTCACCGCCACTTAGTGTAAAATGGCGGTTGTTGTGGCAATAGTGGTGTGTAAGAGTGAGAGTGGTGCGTAAGAGAGTGGGTGTGTTGCTGCTCTGGAGACCAGGAGTTCGATGATCGATATATCACTATGTAACACGATTTTTGTCCATGGGTAGTAAGTGTTATTTTTATTTATTTCTTATGCCTAAACAGTATAGAAAATGGCTATTCCCCACAAACTTTGCTTTTGTGACCAGGACTTTATGTGAAGTATTGACACAAATGCACACGTTTTCTCATTGGAAATAGGTACATTTCAAAATATCACCGTCCTGGTCAAAAAAGCAAAGTTTGTGGGGAATAATAGCCATTTTCTGTATATTTGAGGCATAAGCAATTAGGAAATAACACTACCCAGTGAAACAATGTTTTTTTTGTTACACTGTATTCGGTCGTTGCGTTGATAGCATTCGTCGTGATTTCTCACTTAAGTGGGCTGCGTGAAGGCAGCCATCTTCCACTCAAAGTGATAGTGGTGAGTGTGTGAGAGTGGTGTGTGAAAGAGAGTGGTGACTGTGTGAGAGTGGTGTAACTGGAGTGGTGAGTGAATGAGACTGAATGAGAGTGGTGAGAGTGAACCGTGGGAGTGGTGATACTGGAGAGTGGTGTGTGAGAATAGTGCGGGTGTGAGAATGGTGAGTGTGTGAGAGTGGTGAGTGTGGATGAGAGTGGTAAGTGTATGAGAGTGGAGAGTGTGTGAGAATGGCGTGAGTGGTGTGTGAGAATGGCGTGTGAGAGAAGAGTATGGGGAGCAGTAGTGTAGCGGTTAGCGTGCTGCACTACAAACCCGGCACCCAAGTTCGATTCGCGCTCACGGGCAACACCAGTGATGAATATCTGAACCGGTCCTGGGCCTGGTGTAAACATTGCCACTAGGGAGACAAAAGCGATCGGGCGTGGTGCTGGTCACGTACCCCCTCGCCTTCATAGGTGCTAACGGCACTTGCCCCAACAGTCTGTTAAGGTTAAACGGGGATCTTTGTCTTTTGAGTGGTGTGTGAGTGAGAGTGGTGTGTGTGGTGAGTGAGAGTCGCGTGTGAGTGAAAGTGAGTGAGAGTGGTGTGAGTGGTGTGAGTGGTGTGTGTGGTGTGTGTGGTGAGTGAGAGTCGCGTGTGGTGAGTGAGAGTCGCGTGTGGTGAGTGAGAGTTGCGTGTGAGTTAAAGTGAGTGAGAGTGGTGAAAGTGGTAAGTTTAGTGAGTGCGAGTGGTGTGCGATTGAGTGAGAGTAGTGAGCGAGTGAGCGGTGAGTGTAGTAAGAGTGGTGAGCGAGTGAGAATGGGGAGCGAGATTGGTGAGCGACTGAGAGTGTGTGAGTGGTGAGCGTGTAGTGAGAGTGGTTTGTGAGTCAGAGAGTGGTGAGCATGTGGTGAGTGAGAAGTGGTGTGCGATTGAGTGGTGAGTGAGATTGGTGAGTGACTGAGAGTGATGAGTGCGAATGAGTGATGAGCTCGTGGTGAGTGAGAGTGGTTTGTGAATGAGTGGTGAGTGTGTGGTGAGAGTGGTGAGCGAGAGAGTGGCGAGTGAGAGAGGTGAGTGAGAGCGGTGAGTGAGAGTGGTGAGGGAGAGTGGTGAGCATGCGGTGAGCATGCGGTGAGCATGTGGTGAGAGTGGTGAGGGTGGTGAGCGAGAGAGTGGTGAGCGAGTGTGGTGAGAGCGGTGAGTGAGAGTGGTGAGTTACCGTGCGGGCCGATCAAGGAGCCCACGTCCCGGAGCAGCGCTGGCTCCACGAAGGCCGCTGGGGGGCAGCTCATGCCGAGCGCCGGTTCCTTGCTGTCCACATCAAACAGCACCGCGTCCAGTGCCGGCTCGCCTGCACAGCACACGCGTAACACTAGCAACACACACGCAGCACACATGCTAGCAACACGCTAGCAACACGCAAGCAGCATGCTCGCGGCAATCTCACAGCAGGCTCACAACACGCTCTCAACACGCTAGCAACACACTGGCAAACAGTTCGCAGCTCGCTCGCAACACGCTCGAAAACACACTAGCAACATGTGAGCAACAAGCTCCCAGCACGCTTGCCGCACGCTAGCAGCACACTCACAACACGCTCGGAGCACACTCACAAAACGGTTAAAACACGCTCTCAACAGGCTAACAGCACATGAGCAGCATGCAACGTGTGGTTCCGCGGTGCCCAGCGACGGCCATTACCGCGAGCGGCCATGGCCCGGATGTGAGCAACGCCATCCCCGACCACCACGTGGGCGCGCTCGTCGCCACAGAAACCGAACCACTCGGACGCCACGGCAACCACCGCCGGGTCGATCTCCACGACGACGAGGGAGCAGGCCGGGAAGAGGCGGTGCAAGAAGAGCGGCAGAGAGCCGCCGCCAAGGCCAACCAGTAGCACGCGGAACGCGGCGGCTGTGTCCGGCGCACGCAGAGCAATGCATGGACGGTACATCAACATGGCGCATCAACATGGAGCAACACGGAGCAACTTTAACGCGGCGCAATGTCGGCACATCAAAGAAGAGCAACGTCAACATGGCATCAACACGACGCGTCAACACAGCGGAGCGACGCGCAAGAGGCATGGGGCGTGAGGGAGAGCCAGCAGGGTATGGAAGGCAACGGGCGTGTGCGCAGGCCCATTCATTGAGACACGCAAGCGGCGGGCGGCCGTGCAGGCCACTGGGCCGGTACCTGGCTCGAGGCGCAGCAGGGCGAGGCCGCCCACCATTGCCTGGTGGTGATCGCAGGAGAGGAAGGCGGCATCGATCTCCGTGCCGTCCGCGGTGCGCACTGCTGCGGCTCCTCCCGGCTCTGCTCGCCGTCCCGGACTCTTCTTTTTGTTCTTCTTCTTTGTCGTCAAGGCAGTGCCTGCGGAAACATGCGCAGCACCGCTGGCACTTGTGCCTCGCACCAAGGAGGACCCGGGTTCGATTCCCGACTCGGGCGTCTCTCTCGTCCCCACGTGGTTAGCAAACCCCGCCATTGTATTTGCGATTTGCACTCCATTCCCGCGCACGTGGTTAACGCGCTCGGTGCCACTCGGCTAACTGGGTGGAGCGTGACTTGATCGTTGCGTTCCTCCAATGTGTTCGTTACTCGGTGTGTGCGTGTGTCCTACTGGAGATCTGTGAAAAAGAGCTTCAAAGCTCACCAGATTCCTCCAGTGTAAATAAAAATTGTGATTCTGATTCTGTGTGTCCGTGTGCGAGTGTCCATGTGTGAGTGTGTGTCCATGTGTGAATTTGCATGTGAGTGTTCATGTGAGTGTGCGTGTCCATGTGGAAGTGTGCGTATCCATGTGAGAGTGTGCGTGTCTGAATGAGTGTACATGTCCGTGTGCAAGTGTGTGAGTGTGCCTATCCGAGTGCGAGTGTGCGTGTCCATGAGTCCATGTGTCCGTGTGCGAGCGTGAGCGAGTGTGAGCACACACTGGGCATGAGCCTGGCCTCAGACTGGATGAGGTTGGGGTTGGAGAGGAAGAGGAGGCGGCGGTAGCGGCGCGCGTCTTCGGCCGTCACGTCCTCAACCACCATCCCGGCCGCCTGCAGCCGTACCGCGCGTTCACCCAGCCCTGCCCCGGGGCCCCCGGCTGACAAGAATGGCACCTGAACGCCCGCGCGCACGCACAGACAAACATCCATAAGGTTTTGTTGGGTTAGATCGCAAAAATATAACTGTGTCGTTAAACCCGCTGCTACCACACAATACAGTCAAATTAGTAAGGTTTGTCACATAAACAAAATGTGCCAATTAATTACTACTTCAACAAACTGGTGTGTTGGGGAGTAAATCCACAACATTTACAATTCGAGTATGACATTTCGCTGATGATTACAACCAGGCGATTAGCCAGAATTGTGAAGAAGTATTCCTGTTTCGGTCTTAAATAGAGTAAAGATGATGTCACCGCTGTGTGCTTATTAGGCGCGAGGACCAGAGGGTAGGGTTAATGTAGTCATAGAAATGACAATGGCTGGTATTACCCTTGCATCTCTGCATCTTATGAGGAATGCCAGTGAAGACATCAGTTTTACCCGCTTGATGCGGAGTTTCTCCAATTTTCTGGTTTCAAGAAAAGTATCCTCCCCAGAAGTTAGCCAGTTTAACACGCAGGGTTTTGCGACCAATATTATCCATAAAGGTTTTTTGGGTTAGATCGCGTAAATATAAATGTGCCGTTCCGCAATGTAACCAAAAAAACTTTATGGATATTAAACTTAATTTGGAGCTTTCGTGACTGCAGGAATTATTCCTTGCTAGGTTAGTTAATTTAGTGTGTCTCTCCCTGCCTCCTAATTTTTTCAAGCTTTCGTACCGTACCACTCATCGTGCTACTCATTGACATGCTAATTTCTCTAACCCCTCTCTCTCCGCCCCTGCCCCCCTCTCTCAAGCTTTTTACACCTTGCCACTCACCGTTTCCACTCATGGACATGCTAATTTCTCTAACCCCTCCCTCTATCCCAGCCCCCGCCCTCCCCTTTCTCTATTTAAGGCCTCGACACAGAGGCGTAGTTTCTTTTTGTGCCTATGTTTGCTCTCTCTCTATGTATCTCTGTGATATCTGTCTGTTTATATGTCTGTCTATGTTTCTGGTTCTGTGTTTAATCTCTCAAATTTAGCATTCTCAGGAAGAACGTAATCAACCAGATAGGGTGTTGACTTATGTTATCCGACTCTCTGTTGTATTACATTACATTTCTAAGCATACTAGATTTGTGTTTCTATTAAATTTATACCTGATGATGATTGCTGGTGTTGCAATCGAAACGTCGTATGCTAGTATTTAATTTAATTTATTATTTTATCTTTATACGTGACTTTACCGAAAGAACCAAAGAATAATTTATGGATATTGGTCGCGAAAACTGACAAAGATCCCAAGGACCATTTACAGACTGTAGGAGCAAGAGCTGTTAACGATTAGCGCCTACGAATGCTGGCACGACACACGAGGGGTCAGGTAGATGGCCAGCACCACGCCCTGCAGCCTTTGTTTCCCCAATGGTGATATTTACACATGGTACACAAGGTACGCATTACAAAGCGGAGTCGACCTAAGGGAAGCCCAGGACCGGTTCAGATGTTTGAGGGGCGATTCACGACACGCAGGTCTCTCTCCGGCGCAGTCTGTCCAGGCACCGCCTGCACCGCGTGTCGCGAGCCTCACCTGCTGGCGACGGGAGGAGAGGCCCGGCGGCGCCAGCTGCATGACAGGGCCCGAAAGCTCGGCCTGCACCGCCTCCATGCCGCCCACGTAGTCCTGGCCCCGGTGCAACGTGGCCACCACCAGCCGGCCAAACCCCGCCGACGCCGCGAGCTGCCGCCGGCCCTCACGGGAGCCGAACAGCCACTCGCTCTCACGGCCCTGGGGCACTACACACGTGGGGGCAGGGGTGGGGCAGGGATGGGGGGGCAGGGGTGGGGGGCGATCAGATTGGCTCACGTGCAGGGACCGGATTAATTGTTCACTTTTCGAGACCGTGAGAGATGTTGGGCGGCTCGGGGAGGCCTTCCTCCGGCAGATCGTGGCTACTAACGACCAGAATGATAATGGATAACTTTGTCAATTAACAATTGTTTAGTATTTCATTTGTACTGACTTTTTTATTGTCGATCTCATTTGTTTTTAAAGCATTCAACCCAAAGGTAACGAGCGCTTCCAGCCCCAGACTCCTGCCCCTGTAGTAAAGATGCCGAGCAAAGCCACCCAGAGGGAGAGCAAAGTTACCGAGAGGGAGAGCGAGGCTACCGAGAGGGAGGCGAACGAGCGAGTGGAGGAAGTACGTGTGATCGTGCGTCACGACTGTGCTTGCTCAGTGCCACACCAATGAAGATGGCGAAGGCTTTCCCGGGCGGTGAGGGCCGGCGGTCCACCACGTGGAGCGAATAACGTGGGGAGCTTGCCCCAGGTGCCAGGAGGTCAAGTGAGCAGTCCTCCCCAGCACCGCCCGGACGCTGCAGCCGACTCCTCACAATGGCCAAGAGCTGGTGGTCCTGCACAGCACTTAGCAGCCACTCCGAGCTCTCCAGCCTAGACACACAGCACTGACACTACAGCCTGGGCACACACAGCACTAACACTACAGCCTGGAAACACAGAATTAACTCTACTAAATTACTATTTTTATTTTACCAGGTAAGGCCCAATAGCTCTTTTTCAGAAGTGACCTGCCCACAAATGATAACCCAATAAAGTGGCTTATCATGTGGAAATTTAGAGAAGCCAAATACTCCAAAGACATATTTCTAAATGTGGAGGGGAAAAACCGTGGAGCTGGAGAAAAATACAATCGACCACGAGGAGAACATGCAAACTCCAGATATAGAACAGGCGTCATGGTCGCGATCGAACTCACAACCTTCTGTATACCAGGGGAGGTAGTTAACATCTCTCCACCGCGGCGAGTGTGGGTACTGGGTGAGTGAGTGAGTGTACCGGGCGAGTTTTGGGTACGAGGTGGGTGAGTGTGGGTACGAGGTGGGTGAGTGTGGGTACCGTGTGGGCTTGCCACCACCTTGGCTGTCCAGGCAGAGCTCCAAGATGGGTGGCTGCGCTGGACCGGGCAGCCTGTGGAAGCGTGTGAGCACCACGAGAAAGACCGGCATGCTGGGCTCGGTGTGCTCGGTGGAGCCGGCAGGGCCGGCGGGGGCCTGTGGCAGCACGTGCACGCGTACCGGCCAGCCCTCGACGGTGCTGAAGTGCTCTACCAGCATGCGCAGGATGTGCTCCTGGGCCAGCGACACACACAGGTACCGCCCTCCGAACTGGCGGGCACATGCAGCCAGAGACACGAGCAGAGGACAGGTGCACGCAGACAAAACGCTCAATGCATTGATTCAAATCAATTACGAGCCACGTACTGAAGTTTAATTCTAGCCGAGCTCATGTACTGTCATGCTTCAGTTGTATCGTCGACATCACTCCCACACACATGAATACGCTCGAGCAAAGACGGCACAAGGGGGTGCACTGTATTATAACTTTAAAGTCTTCTTTTATTATGAATTAAACGTCATACGTTGGTAGCCTGGGACACATCCCAGGTGTGTAGCTATGGGGGGGGAGGGAGGGAGCACCTGTAGCACGCGGGAGATCTCAGAGAACATGCGCGTCACGGTGAGGAGCGTGGGAGGAGATGAGTCTGGCATGAGTGCGTCCAGGGTGCCCTTGTCCAGCACCACCTGCTCACACACACACACACAAAGGCATTACCACTCAAAGACAAAGATCCCCCATATAGCCTTAACAGATTGTTGGGGCAGCGAGCACCTATGTAGGCCAGAACAGCACACGAGGGGGTGGGTGGCCAGCACCACGTCCGACCGCCTTTGTCTCCCCAGTGGCGATGTTTACACACTGCACCAGGTACTCATTTGAGGCTGAGTCGACCTAGGGGAGGCATCAAAACTCACAGGACACACACACGGGCATCACCATTCATACAATGGCAGTGCCAGGTTTCACACAAACTGCACCTGGAAGGAGCCGTCGTCAAAGTCCATGGCGGTGACATCCATGACTCGGAAGTCGAGGTCGGGTCGCCGCTCGCGCATCACCCTGATGGCCGTCTCGCTCACGTCCACGCTCACCACACTCTTGGCCAAGCCGGCGTCATGCACTCGCTCGCTCAGCTCCGAGTTCCCGCAGCCAACCACCAGCACCTGCCAAAATCACCACATAGCCACACAGGAGTCATCCCCCTACAAAGCCACCCACACAGGAGCCAACCCCCACCCAGCTACACAGGAGCCAAACCCCACCCAGCCACACAGGAGTCACCCTCCGACCGAACCAGCCACACAGGAGCCACCCAGCCATACAGAAGTCACCCCCTCCACCCAGGCACACAGCAGCCACACAAGAGCCACATGCACAGTTAGTACGGCCGTGGCAAGAGTGCAGCACGAACAGTACAGGAAAACCTCAACTGAGGCGTGTCAGGTTTTTTGGAGCAGGGTTGCAAAGTTTGCTGCTGCTCTTTTTGTAATCCCAATTGAGCAATTTGCAGGCAATTTGTCAGCATTGGGGCACCACGGTGGCAAAGATGTAAACTTACCCAGTACCCATACTCGCTGCGGTTATGAGATGTTAACTCCCTCCCCTGGTATGCAGGAGGTTGTAGATTCGATCCTAACCCTGACGCCTGTATATTTGCATTTTGCGTCGTCTCCCCGTGTTTGCATGGATTTTTCTCCGGATCCTCCAGTTTTTCCTCCGCATTTAGAATCAACATGCGTTTAGAGCATTTGGCCGCTATAAATTTCTACATAAGCCACTTTCAACTGGTACAAAAACTGACACCTTTATACAATGATTCATGTTTGCAATAAACACAACACAAGCAGTCAAAATGCAAACAAAAAGAAACAACTCTGATAATGATATGCACTGTCCTTGAAGTTGATTGGTCCACACCCGAGACAGCTTTTCTTAGAGCCTAGTCTCCATTGGTGTTGGACCAGATGACGCCAAAAGGCCTTTTGGCGTCATCTGGTTCACGTATGTGTATAAATATGTTTAGGCTCGCTGGTCTCGTCATGAAATTGCAATGAAAAAACACCAGGGGAGGCAGCTATCACATCTGCCTCACTGAGGGGGACGTGTCTAACGCGCCCCCCTCCGTGTGTGAATCTGGCTCTGACACGAGCCAGTGCCTCCCCAGCCATTGACCTCACCGCACGTCCTTGGTCCACACGGGACGTGCAAGGGTGACCTGGGTAGAGGGGACTTCCAGACTTATCACAGGACTACACAGCCATGCAAGCTACAACAATCTGAAACGTTACACAGATGTAGGGTGCATATAGCCAAAAGCAACCCCAATTCAGTAATTTTAAAGTCATTTATCAGCATTTGGATGTTTGACCAATACCAATTAAAATGTATGGGAGTATATTTAGCCATCGCAGAAAACTGACCAAACCCGTGCAGAGCAGAGGGAGAGAGATCACACAAACTCCACACAGTAAGGCGCCCACGTCGGAGGCCACGGGTGTCACCACTACTCCACACGCCCCGCACCCCCCGGTCATACGAACGTGGAATGTCATCATCAGTGGAATGTCATCATCAGTGGCTCCGCGGGGCTGTAAACCTGGTCGCTGGGCTTCACGTAGCGTCGCAGCAGCCCCGCCAGCTCCTCGTAGGAGCCGTACCACTCGAAGGCGTCGTCCCCGCGCCGCTCGAAGAACCTCTCCCAGTAGCGCGCGCTGCTGAAGTCGCGGTGGCTCCGCGGTAGCAGCTCCATGGTTGGGGGGGGGGGGGGGGCACCGGGCGGGTGGCGCGCCGCCTCACGGGCGGCAGGGAATTCAGGCAAGCAGCGGGGGTAGGGAGAGGGAGCCCGCCCGAGCAAGGCCCTGGTCTCGAGTCGCAGCGCTTGCGAGCGCTGTGCAAAGTTGTGCGAGACTGGGGATAGACGGCAGTCGCCTTCAGTCGCGACGACAAACCCGGGGCGACTGTTCCCTGCTCTCGTCCTTACCACGACCACCACAACCAACAACCACCAACAACCACCACCAGCAACAGCAGCAAAGCCACATGGACGCGAAGCAGCGGAACCACGTGGGCGGAAGCACGTGGCACTGAGGGGTGATGGATGATGGACAGCTCATGACAGAAGCATTAAGAATATATGTATTTACTTGTCTTTTGCCCGTCCTAGGACGGGTGTATTTCAGTAAATCTTAAACTTGCAAGCGAAAAGCAGACCGCGACGTGATATTCATTACATCAATTCGTGTGCAATTTGTAAGGCTGCGGTGACAGACTTATTTCATTTTAAGGTTATAATCCCTTCTTCTTGGTTATTTCGGAAAAGTCACGTAGAAGGGAAGTAATAAAATAATAAAAATAAAACATAATAAAATAATTCTCACGACGTTTCGGCCACAACGCAAGCAGCCGTCCTCAGGTGAAGACCAGGTATGTCTCCCCGACATTATTTTTTATTTGTATTATTTTATTACTTCCCTTCTACGTGACTTTACCGAAAGAACCAAGAAGATGAATCCCTGCAGTCACGAAAGCTTTAAATCGAAAGTTATAATCCCTTGTTCATCATGTCTCAACAGCGTTACGGAGATCGCGTGACGTGAGGGTTCTGCCTATGTAGTGAGGGTTGTAAGTTGACGCTGAGGAGGGGGGAGGAGGCGCCTCACCCCTCCATTTGGAGGACGTATTAAACACACAGCGTTGGTGTACGGTGTTTTTTCTGCAATATTTTGCTGTCTTTTCTTGGATTTTCTGTTTGCACTTAGTCACATATTCACTTTAAGATGTTTTCTTGTTCATGTTTTTGTTTTTTGTTTGTTGCGGTTGCACCCGATTCAAGAGCCGAATGGCTCACAGGGCTATACCAAATAAATGCACACTAATGAGGGGGGCTGGCCGACGTGAAGTGACGTCACGCGCGGGACACACAGACATTCTTGGCTTATTATAGTAGTAAATACCGGAGGAATCCGATCCGATGAGCGAAAAAGCTATTTTCCACACACGTTCAGTCGGGGCAAGGCAGAACAACAACACATACAAAAACACGATATGAGTTCAAAGTATAGGAAAGGTAAATAAATCATCCATACTAGGTTTTTTGGGGTTAGATCGCATATTTACGCGATCTAACCACAAAAAACTATATTATGGATTATATTGGTCGCGAAAGCCTATGTGTTAAACAGTAAATAAATAACTTCTAAATATATACAAATTAAACTAAACAATGTTTATTCTTTCCAGGTAAAAGCCCACTGAGCTATTCGCTTCTTTTTCAGAAGCGACCTGGCCACAAATGACAGCTCAACGACGTGGCTTATCATGTGGAAATGTATAGCAGCAAAATAATATAAATAATATAAACGCATATTTCTGAACGTTATTTATCGTCACGCTTGTTCACTCATGGCAGCCCCACTGAGGCTCGTATCTTTCTCACGAGAGAGGGTCCTGCCAAGTTTTCGCAGTAGGGGGCAATGTTGCTACGTGTAATGCTAATTGAGTATATTAACAGGTAAACTAAACTATTTCTTTTTATTTTGCAGGTAAGGTCCACTGAACTATAGTATAGCGCTTTCTCAGAAGCGACCTGGCCACAAATGATAACTCAACGAGGTGGCTTATCATGTAGAAATATATCGCAGCCAAATACTCTAAATGCATGTTTCTAAATGTGGAGGGAAAAAAACTGAAGGACCCAAAGAAAAATCCACACGACCACGGGGAGGACATACAAACTCCAAATATACAGCAGGCGTCAGGGTCGGGATCGGGATCGAACCCACGACCTCCTGTATACCAGACGAGGTAGTTAACATCCCGCCAACGTGGATGTTTGACCAATACTAATTGCATTGTATTTGGGAGTTTTTTTAGCTTGGGGGAAGGGGGGGAGGGACTAAGAGAACCCAGAGGACACCCATGCATGGCAAGGGGAGAACATACAAACTCCAAAGAGACACGCGCTCAACTTGCGAAGTGTGATGATGCGCGCGTAGGCGAGCCAAGACGCCAACTTTCCTGCCAAGTTTTTGCAGTAGGGGGCGGTGCTGCTGCTGTGTGTAATCCTAATTGGAATTTTTTTGTAAGTAAATTGATTGTGTTTGACCAATACCAGAGCCCGGAGGAAACCCATATGCAGAACAGGGGGAGAGAGAACATACAAACTCCACACAGAAAGACTCCCGAGTCGGGAATCGAACCCCTTGCTGCGCGGCGCCAATGTTCACGATGCGCTTTTGACACTGCCGCCCCAATGGCAAGATGTAGTCATTGTTAATCATTTTAATCTTGTAAACGTTCCTGCCAATTCCTCATAGGGAATCAATGGACCATGGACGATTCATTGGGTAATGTTTTTCCGATAGGTTAATAAAACTCTCTGGTTCAAATAATACTTCTTATTAAGTGCAGATATCCTTCCCACCACCAGCACATCCGGAATGACAATGAGAGCACAGCAGTGAAGGCAGCGGTCTCCTGCAGATTTAATTAATACAAAACCCACACTTAAGTAAAGCGTCCAAACATCAGCACAGGCGTTGTAAAATCATAGTAAATCAAGTACACCCATCTCATTTGAACTGCAGAGAAACGCCTCGACACCACCACCACCGC
The DNA here is from genome assembly GCF_965212315.1 of Lampetra planeri. Taxonomy (NCBI): domain Eukaryota; kingdom Metazoa; phylum Chordata; class Hyperoartia; order Petromyzontiformes; family Petromyzontidae; genus Lampetra; species Lampetra planeri. The sequence continues at coordinate 22,912,329 of NC_136108.1, read as the reverse complement.
GCGGACCATTTTATAAAAGGGAAAGCGGATAATAGATGGAAGAGTGGCGTTTCCCTACAGCGATATACAGACGCTTTGTATGAATGCAAACGCTTTGAGTGGAAGATCGATATGGAACTCAAAAATCCTGATTGTGAACTCTCCACATAAAATCCCGTAGCACACAGCAAAACAAGATTCAGACCTTCAAGTAATGATTCACCTGCCCTATCAGAATTAGAATTCGATTGCCTACAGACGAAAAAAAAATGTAACACATTTACAGCACTTTTATAAATGAAAAATCATTCGCATCACTTACGTTTGTAGTTATTCTTTTTTTGAAACACACTCACTGTGCAAAATATATTTCTGATCACATTTGTAAATATTTACCATTCAACAAACACGTGGGTGAAGAACCATGGCGGTGGATGTGCACGCTGCAGCTCTGTGCTTCACGGCGATACGCAAGGCGTTTGTCGGAGCAACACAATGTGAGCCTGGTTTTAACTCGAATGAGACTGTCTGGGATATCAGCTGGTGCAAGCTTGGGTTGTGATGCGGCCAGAAGCTGGCAGTATACCAACGCATTCTGTAATCCATATTTGCAGAGCTTTCAGTGTTCATTATCACGTACGAGTGGGTCTTCTCCAGTAACTCCAGTTCCTCCTACATGCCACTTATTATTGGTATGGGCCAGGCATCTCAAAGCAGTCCCCTCCTAAAAATATCTTCGAGACTCAGTGAGGCTTTCTTGGTTTAAAACCAATTATTATTGTTATTGGCCTCAAGTGAAGTGCATGAATAAACTTCGCAGAGCTTGACTCTATTGCACCAACCACGACAACCATCCAGATCATCACTTTCATCATCACGACCCTGTGTATCACAACGGTATGTGCAAATGAGGCATTATTTACCATGACAGTGAGGCAAAAGATCAACCCTTGTTTAAAAGGTTAACGTGTTTTCCCCCAACGTTTAGGAAAGGTCAGCAATGGACAGCCCTAGTCGTGGTAGTGACCACACGGCAGTGTAGTTCTCCAGGGTGGCGCAAGGGGCGATCCTGTGTCCCACCACACTCAGTGAAGCCTTTTCCTGAATAGAAGATGAACATAAGCAGAGGCGAATGTTAAGCTTCTACTGAACACCAGAGCGGAAGAGAACAGGAGAGTACAACAGGTCTCGTACAGAGACAACGAACAAAGAGACGAAATGAACGACGTGAAGTGCTGCAAGCCACAGTGAGAGATGACAAAAGCAAGAAGAGAGTGCTATGGTTGGAGGAGAGCAAGAGGTTATGAACCATGCACAGTATAACCATCTCCGTGCAACAGCCAGAGGAGGAACCTTGGAGAGCAGTTGAAAACATGACTCAGGGATACGTCCACCATGTGACAGACAGTGGACGTTTGCAAGGTGATTGGGATCCGAAGAGGGTCTCCATTACCTTGATGCCTTGTGATAATAGGTGTCTGTTTGGGGTTTGAACATCTGTACACCTCCTATATTCTTGCCATAAATGGTAAAACCTAATGTTTTTTCGTCATCTTGATACCGACAAAAAGGGTCCCATATATTAAACTGCTCGACCCGCGCTATGAATGTTTTGATATTTGCATATTTCTCGTCTGTTCAACTTTTGCCATTCTTTTGTTTAACACTTGTAAGACAAAGCCACGAAGGAGACTGTCTCTTATGTAGGCCAATCAGTTTTAAATACAATGCATGCATTATCAGAGAATGTTTGTTTGCATGTTTATCATAAGCATGTGTGGTTATTGCAGATTTGATGCCTTGCAATAGGTGTCTATTTAGTGTTTGGTCATCTTAACACCGGTATGCTTTCCAGGAAGGATAAAGGTCATTCTTTTTTTCATCATTTTAATACTGGCAAAAATGGTCTTCTGGAATGGGATCCGAGATGTTTCGTTTCAAGATGGGGGATAAAGGTGACAATTGCGAAGGACAGCAGAACGGTGCCAGAAGCAGTGATGGGGAAGTTATTTGAAGGCGGCAACGTTACACAACGCCACGTTACTCACCATAACAAGTTACCTTGATTATGGAAAAGTTTCCTTTCAGTTTGCAGTACTGATTAGTTACTCATTGACTCAGTAAATGTACCGAACGTTGCTTTTACAAGTTGCTTCAGTAAATTAAAATTCACATAAAGTTTTCGTGACTGCAGGAATTCATATTCTTTGGGTCTTTCGGTGACTTTACCGAAATACCCAAAGAATATAAAAATGCACACTCATACGCACATACACATACATGACATACTATGTGCGTACATACACACATCCGTACAAAATGTGACCATACAGTACTAAACTTGTTTACTGTACAGTAATTAACAGGATAACTAAGGTATTGTCCACATACCTCTTCATAACTCTTACTTAATGTTAATAACGATTAAGTATTTACCATTCAAACGTATAATTTAGACATTTATGACCAGGAACGCGCTGCGTTTCCTAGACACACCCCGCAGGAGTTTCACAGTAAGGGGCGATGGTGTTTCGTGTAATCCCAATTGATTATTGCAGTGGAAGATGGCAGCCTTCATGCAGCCCCCTCTATTAAGTGAGAAATCACAACCATACGCCATTAAATCGGCGGCCGAACATCGATCATCGATCTCCAGGCCTCCAGAGCAACAACGCAATTGAATGTTCAGTGGCGAACGCGTTTCTCTTTCCGAATGACGTCTTTAACGTTCACTGTGAAGCAGACGTCCCATAGTATTTTTGTGTTAAGCCACACCGCAGTAATAACCAGGGTGGCCTCCTGGATTAGAAGCGCGAACCTCTGCAATGAGCGGTGAGCGTGCTACCGCTGGGCCACGTCATCACCCAGATGTTGTCTCCTTAAACGGTGCGACTGGCGTCTCACCCTGCCGTGAAACTACAACGGAGCCAGCCGTGTGGCCTGAGGAGCCGTCTCAACGTCTTGGCTCAGAGGTGACAGGGGGGTGGGTCGGTGACCACCGGGTTTAAACCGGGTTCTTAAGCGGAGTCAGGTGATTGTCTCAGCCCGGTCGCCAACAATGGAACAAAAAAAACGTGTTGCGTAAAATTTTGTTTTTAAGTTGATTTGGCCAACATTCCAGTTCTAAGAATAAAAAAATATATTTAATCTACCTAACAGTTCTCTGTCGCAGGGTATACAAAGCTCGGAAGTAGTCCTGTGAATTCTGCTTCTGTGGGACATTCTTTGATACGGGGTGGTGCACTGCTCTGCTTGATTTCCAAATGAACACGTATCTCGTGACGTGACATGAATACATAATTGGAATAGAATTTAAAAAAATTGTGGTATTTAAAAACATTATTCGAGCCTCACATTCCTCGTGGCCCTCTGCTGACACAGCGATGGAAAAAGTCGCGACACGAGGCGTGGCGCTCGGGGTGGATCTTGCACCACCAGATGCCCCTTCTGGCCCAGCCAAGTTCACTCTGCTCAGGAGTGCTCACTTTTACGGTGGCCCCCCCACACAGCAGCTCGACTGCCTCTCCTCCCACCCCACCCGGAAGGAGCCGGAGCCGACACCTGCGGGTTAGCGTCCTTCAGCCACCTAGCTTTGACAAGGTCCCTCCAACCGCACGTGCCGACGAACTCACAAGGGGGCGATGCGATGCTGAGCCCACGCAGAAGTGAAAATGGGAGGCTCAACTTTTGTGAAATGTCATCGCGTGCGCAGCGCGACCGGGCTACTTGCGTGTGAGGGGAGGCAAGGTGGCCCGCGGCGTAACTCCCATGTCCTCGAGCCGAGGGAGCCACGCGTGGCGCAGTTCAAGAGGGAGCCCTCGCCTCCGCAGAGGGAAGAACGACGCATGTCTGCCCACTTCCGCATCACAGCACGACGTGGTGAGGAGGAGAGATGAACACCGAGCTTGCTGGTGAGGTGTGTGGTGCGGTGGGCTGAGGCGGGGAGGTGAGCATAGAGCCTGCTGGTGAGATGACGAAGTGAGGTGGCAAGGAGTTGAGTGGAGAAGCGGTGAGGTGGTTAGTGGTGAGGTGGCAAGGAGGTGCGTTGGTTATGTGGTGAGGAAGTGAGGTGGTTATGTGATGAGGTGGCGAGGAGCTCAGGGGTGACGTGGTGACGGGAGAAGTGGTGAGGGCTGAGGTAGTGAGGTGGTGAGCTGGTGAGGGGTGAGGTGGTGAGGGGAGAGGTGGTGAGGGCTGAGGTAGTGAGGTGGTGAGGTGGCAAGGAGGTGAGGGGTGAGGTGGTGAGGGGAGAGGTGGTGAGGGCTGAGGTAGTGAGGTGGTGAGGAAGTGAGGTGGTGAGCTGGTGAGGTGGCAAGGAGGTGAGGTGGCTAACGGCGGGGTGAGCAGGGCGTGTAGGGGACGCGAAGCAGGCAGGGCGTGTGCTCCATGACCCTGAGAAGCAGGGTGTCGATGTAGTCTTCCAAGGATCGGATGAGGTCGTCCTTGGCCACCAGATCTTCTTTGTGATGGATAATCAGCGCAACGAGATCGGCCCGGCTGAGATTCCGGAGTTTCTGTTCCGCACACACAGGCAGGCCCCACACCTCGCTTAATGTGGGGGTGTTCACACAAGGCGTTTTCTCTGTAACACGCTTCTTCCTATTAGGGAACACTTTTCACACAATACGGAACGCACCCATTATAACGCGGAACGTGCACCGTTATAACGCGGAATGACCACCGTTATAACGCGGAATGACCACCGTTATAACGCGGAATGACCACCGTTATAACGGACGACGACGAACTTGTTTCGAGTGGTACAGTGATACAGTATGTGCAATAAAACGGTAACGCAGCGGCGTACCCTTCACTTATTTGTCGCGCTATCTTGCTGTTTCTGCGTAGTCCATCATATCTCGCCAAACTTTATCGCTACTACATTATTTATGGAGAAATTGTTTTTGCTAAACACGTTTTTCGCTTAACGTGGCACTTTCAGGAATGCATCTCCTATCGCGTTAAACGAGGACTTACTGTACCGAGATTGAATAAATGTCACAGATGTGATTTCGCGCACAGTTTTTGTCAGATTCATAGGCGTGGGGAAACCACAGGAAAGTGGAGAGGCGGCCAGAACCAGCGCCAACAATTTCCCAAGCTCTGTTTGATCTACATTGGGACGTTTGGCCAACTCCACTAACTAGTGATTATTACACACGTGGAAGGAGGCCGGAGTACCCGGAGAAAACCCATGCATGCGGAGTGCGGGGGTAATACTCGATCCCTGTACAGATGGAATACAGATGGGGATGAACCCACTTGCTGTGCTATCACCACACCCTGGCTAGAATCCAGGAGACGGCGATCTCACTGCCCCCACAGTGATGGGTTACAGGCCACGCGCCGCAGCACGGCTGGTTGTTCTTAGATTGACGTTGCATTTTTTAAAGATAAATGCAAGCATACAATGCATTCATGATGAGAAATTATCCTTGGCATCACGATTGAGGTTGCGACAACACAGACTACTGAGCAATAGATCAAAGACAAAGATCCCCCGTATAGCCTTAACAGACTGTAGTGGCAAATGCTGTTAGCGAGCACCTATGAAGGCCGTCACGGCACGGGCAGGTAGAAGGCCAGCACCACGCATGGCTGCCTTTGTCTCTCTAAAGACGATGTTTAAATATTGCACCAGGTACTCATTTGATACTGAGTCGACCTAAGGGAGGCCAAGGACCAGTTAGATCATCCTCACTGGTGTTGGTGGTGGCCATGAGTGGGAATCGAACTGGGATCACCGTGTTCGTAGCGGGTAATAAACACACACACATAGATTGTCTGCTACTGTTTGTTTTGTGGAAATATCTGGAAAATAAAAATGTTGATACACAACTAGGGTCATGCCCCATTCATTCATTCTGAAAACTTCTACCAAAATTCAAACTGACCCAAGATTCCAGAATGAAAAAAAAGTTTCTGACTGCCGGGTGGTGTAGGGTTTAAGTTATTTGGCCGGTGACCGAGCACTGAGCACCATGGACCACACACGCTCCGTCTCCTAGTCCTCGTGATTCGAGGCGAGTCCATTGTTCTTTCCCGAGCCGAACCTTCACCTAGCAGAGTCTACCGCACGGCACTGGCACACGCGTTGTGCAGTCCGGCTTGAGCCTCTCCCAAGCTAAGACTTCCACACACCTGGTGAAAGTATTAAACTAAACGATTAAACTATTTTTATTTCCCTAGGTAAAGCCCACTGAGCTATCTATCTCTTTTACAAAACAAATGATAGCTCAATGAAAGTGGCTTGTTGATTCTAAATGTGGAGGGAAAAAACGGAAAACAAATCCACGTGATCACGGGGAGAACATGCAAACTCCTAATATACAGGTGTCAGCTTGGAATTGAACCCACGATCTCCTGCATGCCAGGCGAGGGAGTTAACATCTCCTAGCCACCGTGGGGCCACCCCTCCTGCTCCACTCCAAAAGGGACGCATGTACCCACCTCATTGTCCAAGCTCGGATGCATGGAGGCTGTGGCGAGCTCCCTCTGCTGCCGCGCTCCCGTGGGGCCCTCCCGCGGCCGCGCGCGGTTCCTGAAGAGCGAGCGGCCCTGCGTCTCAGGCGGCCTTGGCCCGAGTTGAGGCCTCACGCTTGGTTTTCCAAGCGATGCATGGCCCGGCGGCCTCGTTTCGAACTCCACGCCGCCGCCGTTGCCCGCCATCGGAGCGTCAGTGCCGTGGCCTTCGACGGCCGAGTTGGAGCGAGCCAGCTTGGACTTGGGGTCCGCTGGAATGAAGTGGTTTGATGCACTCGACGACCTCCTGTGGGTGTGCGTGTCTGCATCTGGGCGGCGGGGAGAACGGGGACCGGAGGAGAGTGTGGTTGAACGTTTGATGTTCGTTTGACGTTTGCAACGAGAGCGCTTAGCCACGTCATTCTAGCTGCAATGTGGAGGGAAGCAATTGTGAACGTATGCGGTACCATTGGTTTCACTGTGAATCCTAAAAAATGTTCCGTGAAAACTCGCAAAGATGAGATTGTATGTATGTATGTTGAATTTGTCACACCGTATGTAGCCAACCGGGCTAATCGGAGGTGCGGGGGAAGGACAACAAACTAATCACAAAAAACTGTTTGAAATATATCAGATTGCAATCTATATTCTCTGCGAAACCAGTAGTAACCACACGTTTTTGCAATCCCTTTCCATTATATTACAATTTGAACGGCGTGGCCAAGAGCTTTCATTACGAATCTAAAACGAATATTAAACATCCAACCACACTCTCCTTCAGTGAGAACGGACAGGCTCATATGGGGCTCTGCCCACATTCACACAAGCCGCCTCATATTGAATTAAACACAACAATGTTCACCCCCCCTACCGACTGAAAGGAGATTCATGAGACTCATTGAGGCTTTCCTGGGCAAATGAGCGTTGTAGTAATGATAACAACAACAGGATCTTACATACGGTGCTGCGGGCATGAGACGACGGGCTGGTTCTGAGGATGGAAAGGCTTAATGAGAAAGTAAGAATTAAATGAAATATTTTTTTTACTAATGCAATCATACTCCGGTTTACGTCTCCCCCTTTAAAGCCGTTTTGCAAATACGTTTCACTTTATTAATACCAATACCCGATGTATATCGCCTTAACCCACACTTACATCACTGACAGCATCGTCGGTCAGTTCTCATTATCCGTCGCGTCTCAGCCTTTGTCTCCACCACCTACCATGTAAATTGCTTCGACTTATGTCGTTTCGATATTCGTCATCACACCTTTCAGGAACGCATCCCCGACGTAAAGTGGGGTATTGCTGTATTTTGATTGTGGTCGTATTATTGTGAGATGACGCTCGTTTACCAAAGGAAAGTCTCACCGAGTCTCCGCTCTATTTCAGGAGGGTCTTGCCAACTTTTTGCAGTAAGTGGAGGGTGCGATGTTGCTGCTGCTCTGTGCAGAATCCAAATTGACTAATTTGCGGTGCAGTTTTTTTTTAAGTGGTAAATTTGAAGCCACGATGCGAGCGCACAATGGCCTACTCATTTTTTTATGCAATCACGGGATCGTTAATATCCACCGTTAAGCAGGCGGCACATAGTAGTTTACGGTCAATATACTCGCAGTATTAACCAGAGTAGGCCTGCAGGATTCAAATCGTGAATCTGCTACAAGCAAGAAATGCATAACCACTGGGCCGCCTCACTGTGTGAGATGTTCACTATTCACTCCCGATGTTCAATATTCACTGCTGTGCATGTTGTTGAACTTATTTCATCCCGTACGTAGGCAACCATGCTACTGAGTTTACACTAACGATGTGCTTGATGTGATGGCGAGTGTGGTGGAGCGGGAAAGAGGGAGGGAAGGGAGCCGTGATGCTCCTGTTGGTGCCTCTCCCGACCTTCAGGTTCATCCAAGGGGGCTCCAGCGAGACGCCGGCTCACCAGGTCCGACATGGAGCGAGCCAGCGACATGCGGCGAGGAGACGCCACGCTGCAGGGACACATCACCACCATCACCATCGCCACCATCATTACCACTATCACCACCACCATCACCACCACTGGCTTGATCACCACCACTATCACTACCAGCGGCACCATCACCACCAACATCACCAACACCATCACAACCATCGCCACCATCACTACCATCACGACCATCACCACCGGCACCATCACCACCATCATCGCCACCACCAAGCTCGGTGAGAGCGAAGGTGTGTACGTATCCGTGAGTATCGGTGAGTATTAGTGTGGAGTCAGTGTGAAGGTGATTTTGTGTGTGTGTGTCATTAGAATAGCAGTTATCACACTGCGCTATGAACCCGAAGACCGGAGTTCAATTCCCGCTTATGGCCAACACCAGTGACAATTACTTGAACCAATTCAGGCCCCCACTCCCCCCCACCTCTTAAGTCGACTCAGCCTTAAAACGAGTATCTGGTGCAGTGTGTAAACATCAACACTGGGGAGACAAAGGCGGCCGAGCGTGGTATTGGCCACCCACAACCTTGTGTGCCGTGGCGGCCTTCGTAGGTGATGCTCGCTGACAGCCCTCGCCACAACAGTCTTTTAAAGTGTACCTTTCCTTGAGGCCGTTCTTCATGTCCTCCCCTGCTCCCGATGCCCCTTCACCTGGTGAGAAAGAAACAGACTTTTATAAGTTTATTCACCAGCGGCAAAATGCCCTGGAATTTCGCAATATTCAAGCCTTAATGGCCACACCAAAAAGCACAGCTCACCATCCCACCGCCGCCCCGCGACACGCAACGCCGGCACTACAATCCCCACGCACCGGCCGCGCAACAGCATCCGACGCGCTGTGTCATTTCGAGCTTTGGCACCTCTTTGCTTGGCAGGGCCCCCCCGCTTATTCCACACTTCCTCCCCTGATGGTTCGAGGTCACAGTCATCGGTAACATCACCACCGCTAGACAACGCGGCCCGTGCGCCACGCCACCGCGCGAGCCACACCGCCACATGCACATTCATCCACGTCACATGTGCCACACCGCTGCGCACGCACCACCACCCCGCGAGATTTCCGCGACACGTGGGTCACACCACCGCATGCACCATACTGCGACGCGCACGTCACGCCACAGGTACGCGTGCCACAACGCCCTGCGCCACACCGCGGCACGTGCGCCGCACCGCCTGGTGCGACCCACCGCCGCGCACACACCACATTATTCAGACCGCCGCGTGCGCCACACCTCAGCACATGTGCCGCGCCGCCAAGTGCGTCACACCGCTGAGTGAGTTCCGCACCACCGCGCGCGCTACACCATGCCACGTGCGTCACGCCGCCTCACTCCGCGTGACACACCGCGGCGCGTGTCCCGCGCCGCCAAGCGCGCCACACCGCCGCGCACACACCACATTATTCAGACCGCCGCGTGCGCCACACCTCAGCACATGTGCCGCACTGCCAGGCGCGTGCGCTGCACGGCCGGACTGTCACGCGCTCCGCTCCACCACGCGCGCTGTACCGCCGCATACGTCCTGCCCGCGTCGCCGCGTCTAACGCCCGTTTCGACTCGATCATTAAAAAGTGAAGGTCAGTTCACCATTCGTGTTGGTGCAGAGGGCCTGACCGGCCCCCCACCGCTCCTGGAACACGGCGTGCGCATCTCCAACCTGGGAAAAGTACGCGTGCTCCAGCCGGAGCCTCGCTTTCAGCAGACCTTTCAGCGTTGCCTCCGCTGAACAACTATCGTCCGTGTCACCTCGCAGTTTCTTTTTTCGCGTTTTGTATACTGCCATCTTGGCTTGCGCGCAGACAAAGTTTGCCAGGATGTGGCGCTTGTCCGCCCGGTACGGTACCCCGCATATAAAGACGCTCTTGTAGAAGGGCACCCCCAATTTCTTAAACACGGCTCCCAGGAGTCTGAACAGCGGGTCCAGCCGCGAGCACCCCACGTACTGGTGGGCGAGGTCCTCCCTCGCGCCACAGAACACGCACAGGTCTGATGCCCCCGGGGTGACCTTGCTGATCCACGCCGCCGAGGGCAGCGTCCAATGCGCCAGCCTCCACTGGAGGTCCCCGCTGCGCTTTGCCACGGGGGCCTTGTAGAGCTGTTTCCACTGGGGGGTGGTGTCGATCAAGGGAGAGAAGAACTCCCTCCACTTCGTGTCCGGTAGGTTTTCCAGCTCTCGACACCGCAGTGTTTTGACGCAGCAGTCGTACAGCACCCGCTTGGAGGCACCCTTGAGGGCCACGTCTCTGCAGTTCGCGAGCTTGAGCAACCTCCCTGCCTCACAGCGCCCGGGGGGCTGGATGCAGGAGACGCGCAACTCCTGGAAAGCGGGGGGAGGGGAGGGGGGGGGGGGAGGAGGAGGGCGGCGGCCGTGCGGCACCGCTGTCTCCTGGCGTTTCTAGCTGCAAACGCAGCTTCCGCATCGCCGCGATCGCCTCTCGCAACAACTTTTCTCCGGCCATCATGGAGCGGAGCCCAGCGGCGCCGCTCACCTCAGCTGCGTTCTTCCATTTGGAGCGGCCGTCCTGGCTCTTCACAAGATCCCTAACCGTTCGCACTCCTGCCGAGGCGAAACGGAGGGCCAGCGTTCCCTCCTCCTTGATTCCATCGAGGAGGCTATTGTGGAACAGGGGTTCGGTCATGAAGCCGTTAAGGCCGTGGTGCGGGCTCGCCCTGCTCCATTCCAGGCTCCGCCACGCCTCCAACAGGCTCTGGTAATAGCCCGGCAGTCCGGTGCAATCGACTAGGGACAGGTCCATAAGGAAGAGCTCCCTCCCATATCCCAGCCGCCCGCCCGCATTTCTCAGCAGGGCGAGGGCCAGCGACGTCCGGGGCAGCTCTTCTTGCTCATATAGCAAGTTTCTCACGGCCTGGAGCCTGAAGCTCATCACTCGAGCGGTGACGTCTACCAGGCCCTGGCCGCCCTCACCCACCGGCAGGCAGAGGACCCCTGGCCTCATCCAGTGCTTGCCGTTCCAGACAAAGTGGGCAAGCGACCTGTTCGCCCTCGTGAGTAACCAGCCCGGGGGTTGGAGGGCCTTGGCTCTGTGCCACAGCACCGAGGCTGCCAGGTTATTCCCTATGAGCACTCTCCCCCTGAAGGACATTTGTGGGGCAAGATGTGCCCACGCTCTCAGTTTAGCATCAAATACGTCGCTCATCTCGGTCCAGTTTTTGTGAACGACTTGGGGCTTCCCTAGGTACACTCCGAGATACTTCACGCCCTCACCCTGCCAGGTGACTCCGCCTGGGAGGAGCACGGAACTCACTGCACCTTGTGACCCCATCCATAACGCCTCACACTTCCGCCAGTTGACTTTGGCGCAGGAGGCCTTTTCATAGACCTCCACCGCCCGGCAGAGTGCAGCGACGTCCTGCGCGTCGTTGATCACGGCGCATACGTCGTCCGCATATGCGGAGAGCTTTATGACTGCATTCTCCGGCCCCGGGACCACGAACCCGGACAAGGTGTTTCTCAGGCGTCGCAAGAGCGGCTCAAGGGACAGGGTGTAGAGGAGCCCCGAGAGAGGGCACCCCTGCCTGACTCCTCTTGTCACGGGAACAGGGCAGCCCAGCCTTTGATTGATTTTTATGAGGCTGGATATGCCCGTATATAGGAGGTGCACGTGTGCCGTGAAGTTCTGGCCGAACCCTAAGGAGAGGAGCAGTCTTCTCAGGTACTCATGGCTTACCCTGTCGAACGCCTTCTCCTGGTCCATGAATAGGAGACCTGCATCCATGTCGTGCATATCGGCGAGGGAGATCACATCCCTGACCGTGCCGATGTTGTCATAGATGCAGCGGCCGGGGATGCAATACGCCTGCTCGGGTTGCACGAGCTGACCCACCACCTCTTTGAGGCGGTTTGCCAGCGCCTTGGCGAATATTTTATAGTCGGCGCACAGGAGGGAGACGGGCCGCCAGTTTTCTATGCGACGCAGGTCCCCCTTCTTAGGCAACAGGGTGACCACCGCCCTCCTGCAGCTCTGCGGGAGTTCCCCGTCCCGCAGGCTCTCCTCCAGCAGCCCCAGCAGGCAAGGGCCGAGTACATCCCAGAAGGTCTCGTAGAACTCAACTGGCAGCCCATCGATCCCTGGGGATTTGCCAGCTGCCAGACCTTTCATGGCAGTGTGCAGCTCCTCCAGGGTGACAGGGCTTTCCAGTTTGTCTCTCTCCGCGTCCCCCAGAGTAGGGCCCGCAGCTAGTAGTTCTTCAACTGCCTCGTCCTGTACGTGCTCAGCCTTGAACAGGTGTGAATAGAAGTCCTTCGCGATCCTAGCAATTTCCCCCTCGGCAGTTGCTGTCTTCCCCTCTGGGGTAAGCAACCCTGAAATGTTGTTCTCATTGCTCGAGGGTCTATTGCCTAGCCTAAAGAAATACTTTGAGGGAGAGTCCGTCTGTGCCAGGTGTTGCACCTTTTTGTGCACAAACGAACTATGTGCCTGTTGGTCCGTGACGGCCCTAAAAAGTCGCCGCTTCTCCAGCAGCACCTCGCCCTCGTTGTTGTGCGCGTCCTGGGCCGAGCCCATCTCAGCCTCGAGCAGCAGCAGCTCGCTCGCCAGGTGTTTCACCGTCTCCTCCTTGGCGGCGGCGTGCTGGCTCGAAAGCTGTAGACAGAGGGCCCTAATTTGCGCTTTAGTGTGTTCCCACCATCTCTGACCAGAGCTGAAACTGCTCCTAGTTGCTGCCCAGTGTGACCAACAGGCCCTGAATGCCTCCGTGAAATTTTCGTCCTCAAGCAGCTGCACGTCGAGTTTCCAGTAGGGGCAGCGACGCCTCTCCCTGGGGACTCGCAGCAGTGCTGAGACCAGGTGGTGGTCAGAGAAACCGGATGGGGTGATGTTGCTGCCCCCGAGCCGGTTAGCGCTGTCCGCACTGATGTACAGCCGGTCCAGCCTGGCGAGGCTCATCCTCCCCTGCAGGCCCGCGCGGCACCAAGTGTATTGCCTCTGGCCTGGGTGTTGCAGTCGCCACGTGTCGAGCAAACCCAGTTGCTGCACCATGTCGGCTAATGGCCGTGCGGATTCCGGGTGGGGCTCAGCACTATTGCGGTCGAGAGCCGGGTCGAGGGTGCAGTTCATATCTCCCCCCACGACCGTGAGCACCCCGTCCGCACTGCCTGCCTCCAAGGCATTCCGCAGTGTGCCGGAGAAAAAGCGTTTCCTCTCACTGGTCTTACTCGGCGCATAAACGTTGAAACACCGTAGCCTCGTGTTGTTTAACACGAAGTCTACAGATATCAGATGGCCTTTTTGGATCTCTCTGAAGGCCACGCCTTCCGGGAGAAACTTTGGACTAAACACAATTGCAACACCAGCGCGGTTGTCTTCTCCGTGACTGAAAAAGGTCTGACTGCCCAAGAGGTGCTGGCGCTGGGCCTGCAGAGTTGCGTCAAGGTGCGTTTCTTGCAGAAACGTCACATCCGCTTTCTGCTCGCTAATGAAGCTGCAGATGCGGTGCCACCTCTGATCGCTTCGAGCTCCGTTGCAGTTTAAACTCGCGATCCTTACACCTGAGGAAGCCATGGCTTTAGGCGTCGGCTTCAGCAACAGCATCAGCGGGGGGGCACTCCGGTTGGGACATGCTCCCCTTTCTTGCTTTCTGCATGAAACCCCTCAGCCGATTGCCTTCCTGCGGGGTGCATTTGTGCTTTTCCATGTCGCTGATGATTGTCTGCGCGACCTTCAAGAAGGCCTGCGCATCGGGGAAATAATCTCCGATGTCGACCCCCCGCTTCTTGTAACTAGTTCGGAGGAATTCGACAATCTTGCCGGGTGTGTACTCTCGTTTCTTCTTAACATGTGAGTAGCTCCCCTCACTCAAGTTGTCTTTTATCTCTAACTCCGACCCTCCGTCGTCTGAGTCTCCCGGCACGCTTGTGTGAGGCTCGGTGGTTACCTCTTCCAACGCACCGTGCCGATCGGAGGTGTCTTCCAACTCGGGCCGGCTCCCCTCTGCGGCCTCTGCCTCCCTCACCTGGTCGGGTGAGGAGGTGAGCTGGTCGTCACCCCCCGAGCGCCGTGTCATCGGCAGGCTCATCGGTGGCTTCCAGCACCCCCCCCCCTTCCGGGGCAGCTGAGTCTGGGTCTGGTGGTCGCCCCTCTGCCTCGGCATCAACCGGCCGGTGGGCCTCGTCAATGACGATCACCTCACCCTGTGGCTCGGCCTCACCGCCGCGCCCTGCTGTTGCGTTCGGGCGGTTGTCCCGTTCGTCACTGTCGCTGTTGTCTTTCTCGGCGGCGGCGGCGGCCACGCGTTTTGGAAAGGTGCCACCGCGCCCCCCCCCCCGCATTGCCTCCTCTCGCCTTCCGCTTTCTCGACTCAACGGCGGTGAAACCCTTTTCCCCGCCGTCAGTCATTGGCTGCGCGTGACCATCAGCAGAGTCGGTGGGGGTCTGCTGCTGCTGCCGCGGTGGCGGCGCCTGCTGCTGCTGCTGCAGCGGCGGCGACGCCTGCTGCTGCTGCTGCAGCGGCGGCGACGCCTGCTGCTGCTTCTGCTGCTCCCGCACTTCTGCTGCTGCTGTCTGCGCAGGCGGAGCTGCTTTTCCCCTTTCCTGTTTGTTTGCCGTGCAGTGTTTTCGGGTGTGTCCGACACCACCACACCCGTAGCACTTTGGCGCGGCCGTGGAGGCATACACGGTATAGACGTGACCATCAATGGTGTACTTGAAGTTCACATCCAATTCCGTGTTGCCTTCCTTTAAGATCATAAACGTTTGACGCTGCAGCGACAAAACGTGTGCTAGCTTTGGGTCTTTCGACCTCAAAGGCAGCATAATTATATTCGAGATCACTGTGCCGAAGCGCTGTAGATCTCGGCGCAGTTCGGTGCCCTTGAGAAATGGCGGCGCACCTGAGAGCATCACCCTGATGGCGGGCGACGAGAGCGGGGTGCACTGCACAAACAGCCCTTCCCCGACGTCGAGCCCCGTCTCTACCAGGCGCGCCACCATACTCTCCTGGGTCACGTACACCACCACACCTCGATCTTGCCTTTGGGCGGTGAGGATGCCCGCATGGCCCACACACGTGGCCACAGCAGCAGCGACGATGTCGGCTGTGATCTCGGGCGGTGGATAGCAGATTAAACCGTTCCTTCGCGAAAGACACTCGAGCCTTGGATATTGCGCCATGGTGGAAAGGCAGCAGTAACCGCAGGTCTTAGCGAGAAAGGGAAACGAAAAGAACGATGACTCTCCCTTTCAGGCCAGGCACAGGCTCTCACCTGAGCCCAGGCCTCTGTCCGCTCACCTGGTGGAGCAGGAGCGACCACTAGGTGTGGCCTCTCCGCACGGGGGCGAGAGAGAGAGAGAGAGAGAGAAGAAACAGAGAGAGGGGGGTCACGGGGCACGGGGTCAGTACAGCCACCGTGTCTCATGGCCCGGTGTGTAATGCTTTGTGGAAACTGTCACAAGATGCCCAAAATAACACAAACTCTCCTTAAACAGCATACAGCATAGTCAGTGAACAAAATGCAATGGCAAAATTACTCGGAATGGCAAATCCGAGTTTAATTGTGCACAGCATAGAATACAATAGACATAACCGTATATTGTAAAGCCTTACTCAACCCTTATGCCGTGGGCGGCAGGGTGATGGCACAGTGATAACAGTATAGCCTAGGTTAGATTCCTGACTCGGGTGCCCCTCTGTGTGGAGGTTGTATGTTCTCTCCCCTGTTTTGAATGGGTTTCCTCCTGGTTTCCTCCCATAGATAGCTATAAAAACCCTCAATTAGGATTACACGCACCAGCAACATTGCCCCCCCCCCCCCCCACTGCAAAACCTGGCAGTACCCTCCTGAAAAGTAACAGAGACTTTCCTTTGGTAAACCAGCGTCATCTCGATAATAATTGGGCCGTCGATTGCAGTGGGATTTACTGATACGAAAGTCAAGGGTTCTCTGAGGTGCCAGGCGCCACGTGGCAAATAAACCCCTGCACCATCAATACAGGGTGGCGATGTGGGGAGGCCTTCATCCAGCAGTGGATAGACAATGGTAATGACAATGAGTCAATATGACAAAAAATAATTCAAGGCTCTAAATGTGTGCAGTGTGTCTTATGACGCAGTGCGTCTCATGGCCCAGTGTGTCTCCTGGCCCTGGTGTGACCTCATGCTTGCGTTGTGGAGGTGCAGGGAAGAGGGGGAGGCTCACACCTGTTCTGGTGCTCCGCAGGAAGCTAATGGTCACCTCGAGCTCGCCGCGCCCCCCCGCCGTGTCGCCGCGCCCCCCCACCAGCGCGTGCCACCTAAGGGTACAACGACACCCCGGGGTCATGGGCATAGCCTCACAGCCTTATACAGGGGCAGTGTTCAGTCTATGATCAGTATTGGGTCTGCGGGCAGCGTTGGGTCTGGGCAGTGCTGGGTCTGTGGGCGGCATTGGGTCTGTGGGCAGCATTGAGTCTGTTGGCAGTGTTGGGTCCATGAGCATGTTGAGTCTGAGAATAGGTTTTCCCCTTTTTTCTGACAACAAAACAGGTGTTAAGATGTTAAAACACCAAACTGAAACATTTTACAAGGAATAATGTCTGCATTAACCACAATACTTGTGGTCAGAATGCAAAAAAAAGAATACTCTGATAATATATGCATTGTTTTTGAAATTGATTGGTCCACACCAGAGACAGCTCACTTTTGAGCCTAGTCTCAAAACGGTGTTAGACCAAAGGACGCCAAAAGGCGTACAGCGCAAAGACAAGCATCATCAGAGTAATGAGAGCTCGGGTGAGCAGTTACATCATGGGATCTCCTTTGCCAGTACCAAAAAAATTAGAATTGGTTATTATCAGAGTATGTTTTTTGTTTGCATTGTGGTTAATGCAGACATGATTCCTTGTAAAAGGCTTCAGTTTGGTGTTTTAACATCTTAACACCTGTTTTGTTGCCAGAAAAAAGGGAAAACCTATTGCAGTGTTGGGTCTATGGGTAGTGTTGGTTTTATGGACAGCGTTGGGTATATGGGCAGCGTTGAGTCTATGGGCAGCTTTGGGTCGATGGGCAGTGATGGGTCAATGGGCATATTGGGTCTATGGGCAGCATTGAGTCTATGGGCAACGTTGGGTCTATGAGCTGTATTGAGACTATGGGCAATGGAGAAGAGGTGAAGTTCCAAGAGAGGAACGGAAGAAGGTAAGGAGGGGGACCGCCGAAATCCTGGGTTTGAATAACAGTGGCCATGCGCACGGCGCATCCATCACTCACGCGGCACGCGTCCTCGCCTTGTCCCGGTAGATCTCCTCCAGGGCTAGCACCACTTTGCCCAGGCACTTGTCCGCCCCCAGCATGACCCTGTGCATCACGGCGAGCACCAGCAGCGGCGAGTGCCTCGCCTTCGCCTTCTTCGCTCGGCCTCCCTCTCGCTCTTCTGCAGCATCGTGAACCGCCGCCTCGCCGTTGCCGTCGCCGTCTCCACCGGACCAGCGCTCAATATCGAGTGTGCACTCCTCCAGCCACTTGGGGTCAGAGCTCGGCCCCTGCACCGAGGTGCGGTAGAGCTGCGTGCCCAGGCTGAAGGTCACGTAGGCATTGGCCTCCCGGCCCAAGCTGCGCGCCTGGCGCACCAGTACGTTCACGTGCGTGGGGTGCCACGCCATTGGCGCCGGAGGGGAGACGCGGGTCAGGTCCGAAATCACGCCGGGGTCAGAAGGCACACCTGGGCAATGAGACACTGGGCCATGAGACACACCTGGGCCATGAGACACACCTGGGCGATGAGACACACTGGGCGATGAGACACACTGGGCGATGAAACACACTGGGCGATGAGATACTTAGGCCATGAAACACACCTAGGCCATGACACACTGAACCATGAGACACACTGGGCCATGAGACACACTGGGCCATGAGACACACTGGGCCATGAGATGCAACTATTACCATACAGAAGAATATAATACATATCAGCACTCCACTCCCCCTATATCTGCGTAACGTGAGAATAGGTTTTCTCCTTTTTTCTGTTAACAAAACAGGTGTTAAGATGTTCAAACACCAAACTGAAGCCTTTTACAAGGAATCATGTCTGCATTAACCACAATACTTGTGGTCAGAATGCATTTAAAAAACATACTCTGATAATATATGCATTGTCTTTGAAACTGATTGGTCCACACCAGAGACAGCTTTCTTTGGAGCCTCGTCTCAAAAGGTGTTAGACTAGAGGACGCCAAAAGGCATACAGCACAAAGACAATCATTATCAAGAGTAATGAGAGCTCGGGGTGAGCAGGTACATCAGTACCAATATATGAGGCAGACATGATTCCTTGTAAAAGGTTTCAGTTTGGTGTTTAAACATCTTAACACCTGTTTTGTTGCCAGAAAAAAGGGGAAAACCTATTCCCAAATTTTGGTACTGACAAAGGAGGTCCCATGATGCCCGTGTAACGTTTCATGTTTATGTAGCTTGGTATTGTAGACTGTAGTGTGATCAGGTTGGAGGTCATCTGCGTTTGAGCCGATTCGTACTGCAGGGAATTTAATATTCAACTCTAAGTTGATCTCGATTTTAAATTCCTAATCTGATACAGTACAGTTTTTTTATTCTGATTTCTATTCACTTCATTTCTGTAAGGGTTTTTATGTAATGTTTTAGCTTTTGTCATTTTGGTGACCCAAGTCACCCTTGAAAATGAGAGTTACTCTGGTGCCTTGAGTTATCGCCTGGGTAGTTAAATACACCTGAACTTTAGGCTGCTCCCACATCGTGTGATGTTTCATTTTTCTCCAGTTCTACTTACAGCACAAATGGTGTCTTACGATGCAGAGCCAATTTCATTCACAAAATCTCTGCTGCGAGCAGTGCACAACCCTGTGTCAGAAAACGATCATGGAAGACGAAGTCACAGAGCTACCTCAAGATTCGATGCAAAAGGTCGCTTAATTCACGATCAGTTTCCTTCCCGTGCTAATAACGCATCGGGGCATTGTCAGAGATGGGATTGAGCCGAATTAAGTGACTTAACGAATTATGAGCGCATACATTGGTAAACTTGAAACACCGGTCTAACCACTACCGGCTGAGACCCAAGGTCTTGAGACCCAAGGTCTCAGCCGGTAGTGAAAAACAAACTGCACCACCAGCGATGTGTAACGCTGATACACACGGGAACAGTGCCTGTACGGCTCAACAGGGACTCGCGTGCCGAGCTGCCAGCCCCACCTACTCGATCACTAGACCCTCCCATTCCTCAGGTAGCCCCTCCCTTATAGCCCCGCCCCAATGCTCAGGTAACCCACTAATCGGGTTGCTTTGCCCGGAATTTGACCAATACATTGGCAAATATGAATGATATCTTTGTAAAGATAACAATATTGTCGGGTGGTGGAGGGTTACTTGGCGCCTTACGTGGGACGTGTTTAACAATTATCGGGCTCGTGCAAGGTGGGACGAGTTAATTAGTGTGATGGATGAGGAGGAGTAAATTGGTAAATGCGGAAAAGACGTCGCGTGGTGGTTCGGTCGCGAGGACTGGAGATTGGGGAAACCGTGGCTTGCAATCCCGGCAGCCACCAAAACGTGGCATTGGTTTTTGAATGAACTTTATACAATTAGGTGGCGTCGTCATCCCAGAGCGCAGGGGACGCCCGCTCTGGCCGTGAATGCTCGTGCAGTTACGCACTCAACGATTTACTTTTGGGGGAGGAAATGTTTTGACGGAATGACTCGGTCGCCAATCCCCACGCACACCAAGAACGCGCGCGTGCTGGAGTCCTTGCCGATCTGTGCTCGCCGTCCCTTCAGGGTCACTTTGCCGAAGGCGCGTGAATTCTTAACAAACTCGCGTACAGATCAAACCACAGACACACACACACACACGACAGTACAAAGACAGACAGACACACCCACGCACCAACGCGTAAAATGAATGCACGCGGAACTGGTCAGACTGGACGGGCGGCAGTCCAGTCGGTACACAAGAGAGCGAGCGGTACCCTGCCCATCAAGGCGCCGACATTCACAGAATACTTGGCCAGCTGCATAGCCACATTCTTTTATTTGTGTCGCTTGCTTTCGTGGGGTATGCACTATATTTAATAACAGACACACGAGGTACAGGATTGTATGTACTCGCCACTGGCATCAGCTGATGAACAATCATTCATGAGCCACTCACGACTGGCACAAGACGCACGCGCGACGGCGCTGTAGCCACCAGCCTGCTTAGCCCTCTGGGCTTCCAGGCCAGTTGTGCCAGCCTCAGACTGGCTAGGCACGAGCTTCAGCCTTAGTCCACACTCCACTTCAACTTCATACCTTTCACGTCTATCAAGCAAGCCGAAGCCTGCTGGAGA
Source organism: Lampetra planeri (assembly GCF_965212315.1). Taxonomy (NCBI): domain Eukaryota; kingdom Metazoa; phylum Chordata; class Hyperoartia; order Petromyzontiformes; family Petromyzontidae; genus Lampetra; species Lampetra planeri. The sequence goes on along the minus strand of NC_136108.1, from coordinate 22,891,608 downwards.
AACGCCACTTGGCGCCCTGATGCCACAGTGTGCTGGGGAGGAGGGCACGTATAATGAGCTGCTGAGCTCCGCTGCGCTTGACTGATGATGCTGGCTCACCTGCCCCCTGCCGCGAGAGAGGTCTTGACAAAGCGCTTTTCAAATTCCTCTCGCCCAGCTCTTCAGAAGCGCTCGAGCTGTTACGGGTTTGGGCGTGGGGTACAACATGGGGTCGACCATGGGTTAGCAGTGTTGCGTGTTTAAGCGTGGTGGGTTGGAGAATGGGATCGAAATCGCTTTTATTTCCATAGATTCCTGTTCCGTAACTCATTATACGAGCAAGCTAACGAACATATTAATGTTATTTGGGCATAACACACCTATTCAGCATCATAATGTAGGCCTCATTCTCTCACTTCACAGCGCCCATTGTATGTGCAGGCAGCGCGAGCCCACGAGGTTTCTTGTAAGGTGGAGGCGTGGGGCCACTTCGTTCGGGCAACGTGAATCACCCCACCTCACTGACCTCGTCATCGGCCATGGGGAGGGATGAGGAGCCGAGGGGCTACGTGCACGGGGCCCTGCCTGGGGAATGAGAGGCGCCTTCATGCTTGGGCTTGTGAGGTGGCCATATAGCAGTACAGAAAGGAGGATTAAATCCATCCGTGCGGCGTGGATTAAGGGTTACCCCCAGGGGCGGTTTCTTCATTAGGGCGATTGGGCGACGCACCACCAATGTCATTCAACCACAGAGTCACGCTAGCCGTCACTGTGCCTCTGGATATAGTCCAATCAGCGTCATGCTACGTCCTGTGGAGTACCGCCTCTTTTTGGGCGATTTCCCTCCAGCTGAGAATTGCCCCGAGTGGTCCCATAGACTTACATTCAAAGATGTTTTTTTTCGAATGGGGGCGCTGCAATGCATTCTCTATGGCTTCCGGGAGGGCTCGCCCTAACGTGCTTACGTCATCATACGTGCTTACGTCATCATACGTAAGCACGTTTCATCCAACAATATAATTTGTCGCCACCTAGTGGAATCTTTAATAAAAGAAACTTGAGTGGTTTGTTTTAACAGTGAGTATAGAAACAAACAAGATGTATTGAAAGAGTCACTTTATTTTTCATTAATATTAAAGAAGTGAAGTTGCCTTTACATGCTTGAGCTGTTAATTTATCCATTGCATGGGTGGACCTTATCCTAATCAATCATCCAGACATTTGCCCCCCCTGAGAGATTTTGCAGGAGCCGCCACTGGTTACCCCCTCTTACGCATTGAGTTTTTCGGTAGTTACGCTCGCTACTCATAGCAGCAAGAAGGGCCTGGGTTCGATTCCCAACTCGGGCGCCTTTCTGTGTAGAGTTTGTATTCTCTCCCTCTGTTCTGCATGGGTTTCCTCCTGGTTCTCCCGTTTCCACCCATAGATAAAACACACACGTACAGTTGAACTGGTAATGGCCAAAACATCCCAAAGTTGAAAAATTACCTGAAAATTACTCAGTTGGGATTTAAGAGAGCAACATCACCCCCGACTAGGAAAACGTGACAGGACTCTCCTGAAAAAAGTATTTCGACTCAGTGAGGTTTTCCTGGATAAACCATCGGATTAAACTAAGTAAATGATAGCTAAATTTCGATTTAAAGCTTTCGTGACTGCAGGGATTCATCTTCTTGGTTCTTTCGGTAAAGTCACGTAGAAGGGAAGTAATAAAATAATAAAAATAAAACATAATAAAACAATTCTCACGACGTTTCGGCCACAACGCAAGCAGCCGTCCTCAGGCGAAGAATGAAACACCACCAAGCTTGGAGCGTATATTTAAGCTGGGTTAGAGGGGGGGAGGTGGGAAGAAGAGCGCCTAGACAAAATAATTTGCATATCAAGAGGAATTCAGCATATGGAAAATGCGTAGGAGGTGGGCTGGGGGGGTTCCAAATCAATACTATGCCCGTGCATTATGCAGGATTAGCAGCATCAAAGGGGGGGGGGAGGGGGGTAGCATTAACAAAGGAAAGGAATGTTAATAGTATGTAGCTGCAGTTACTAAACCACCACGTAAAAAACTAAAGTATAAACTGGATAACAAACTAAAGTATAAACTACATAGCATCATCAGTATACTTACTATATTCTACAATAAGCTGAGTTACTAACAGTAAGTAATACATACAAAATTCTACGTTGTAAAAAATTATATAATATGCTTCCATCTAAACTTTATTCTCTTACATCACACGCGTCTATACCGTACTATATACTGCCATAGACAAACCCAACATTAAATTACATACTGTATTGCTATAAACCACCCTATACCTTATACATTTTAATATAACACTATGTATTATTCTACCCACCCTAATGTGTATCGAAATGGTTTATTACGTCCTTCCAGTGATTGCTAAGCCAGAATCCATCTTCTCGGTTAAAATTGTCTCTGTGTTTGTATATGTGGATCGCCTCATGAACGAATCTCTCATGATAGCCAGATGGCTTGCAGAGAACCTCTGTCTTGGAGAAGTCAATGTCATGTGAGCCCACTGAGTTGTAACAGTGATCTGCCACGGCTGAGGTGTTTGTCCTACCGTGTTTCAGGTCAGCTTTATGTTCACGGATGCGGTCCGAGACATGTCGTTTGGTTTCCCCAATGTAACTGCTACCACAGAGGCAACTTAGTTTGTAGACACCAGGGTACTGTATGTCTGGAACCACATCTTTTACAGATGGTACCAGATCACGGATTTTATGTACTGTGTTGAATCGGACCTGGATCTTGTGTTTAATCAGGATTTTGGAGATCTTTTTTGTGACCCCAGCAATGTAGGGTAAGGTGATGGTCTTGAAAGGCTCCTCAACAGGATCCTTCTTGATGGTTGGAGTGATGGCTTTGCGGATTGTGTAGTCGGAGTAACCATTAGCCTTAAGAGCTTGGCGTACGTGTTTGAGTTCACTGGAAATGTGTTCATGGTCGGAGATGCATTGGGCTCTATGATATAGAGTCTTGATGAGGGAATTCTTCTGGGATGGATGGTGGTGGGAATCCGGTTTTAGATAAGCATCCGTATGGGTGGTTTTCCTGTAGACAGAGTGGCTCATTGAACCATCAGGTCTCCTTTTGATTAGGACATCCAAAAAGGGTAGCTTGCCATCATTTTCGACTTCCATGGTGAATCTGATGGCTGGGTGGATGGAATTGATGTGGTCGAGAAATTGGTCTAGAGCAGGCCGGCCATGTGGCCAGATGACAAAAGTGTCGTCTACGTACCTCTTCCATAAGGTCGGGCGTAGAGTGGCAGTCTGGATGGCGTCCGTCTCAAATTTCTCCATGAAGATGTTGGCTACAACCGGAGATAGGGGGGAGCCTGACACCATCGCAATCATTGAAGACTTGGTTCATCAAGGACTGAATGATGGGATACCCCCCCTGGTGAGACACTGCTTAACCAATACATACTTCACCTGGAATGGAACCTTCTACAAGCAAATTGAGGGCACCCCAATGGGCTCCCCCCTATCTCCGGTTGTAGCCAACATCTTCATGGAGAAATTTGAGACGGACGCCATCCAGACTGCCACTCTACGCCCGACCTTATGGAAGAGGTACGTAGACGACACTTTTGTCATCTGGCCACATGGCCGGCCTGCTCTAGACCAATTTCTCGACCACATCAATTCCATCCACCCAGCCATCAGATTCACCATGGAAGTCGAAAATGATGGCAAGCTACCCTTTTTGGATGTCCTAATCAAAAGGAGACCTGATGGTTCAATGAGCCACTCTGTCTACAGGAAAACCACCCATACGGATGCTTATCTAAAACCGGATTCCCACCACCATCCATCCCAGAAGAATTCCCTCATCAAGACTCTATATCATATAGCCCAATGCATCTCCGACCATGAACACATTTCCAGTGAACTCAAACACGTACGCCAAGCTCTTAAGGCTAATGGTTACTCCGACTACACAATCCGCAAAGCCATCACTCCAACCATCAAGAAGGATCCTGTTGAGGAGCCTTTCAAGACCATCACCTTACCCTACATTGCTGGGGTCACAAAAAAGATCTCCAAAATCCTGATTAAACACAAGATCCAGGTCCGATTCAACACAGTACATAAAATCCGTGATCTGGTTCCGTCTGTAAAAGATGTGGTTCCAGACATACAGTACCCTGGTGTCTACAAACTAAGTTGCCTCTGTGGTAGCAGTTACATTGGGGAAACCAAACGACATGTCTCGGACCGCATCCGTGAACATAAAGCTGACCTGAAACACGGTAGGACAAACACCTCAGCCGTGGCAGATCACTGTTACAACTCAGTGGGCTCACATGACATTGACTTCTCCAAGACAGAGGTTCTCTGCAAGCCATCTGGCTATCATGAGAGATTCGTTCATGAGGCGATCCACATATACAAACACAGAGACAAATTTAACCGAGAAGATGGATTCTGGCTTAGCAATCACTGGAAGGACGTAATAAACCATTTCGATACACATTAGGGTGGGTAGAATAAAACATAGTGTTATATTAAAATGTATAAGGTATAGGGTGGTTTATAGCAATACAGTATGTAATTTAATGTTGGGTTTGTCTATGGCAGTATATAGTACGGTATAGACGCGTGTGATGTAAGAGAATAAAGTTTAGATGGAAGCATATTATATAATTTTTTACAACGTAGAATTTTGTATGTATTACTTACTGTTAGTAACTCAGCTTATTGTAGAATATAGTAAGTATACTGATGATGCTATGTAGTTTATACTTTAGTTTGTTATGCAGTTTATACTTTAGTTTTTTACGTGGTGGTTTAGTAACTGCAGCTACATACTATTAACATTCCTTTCCTTTGTTAATGCTACCCCCCCCCCCCCCTTTGATGCTGCTAATCCTGCATAATGCACGGGCATAGTATTGATTTGGAACCCCCCCAGCCCACCTCCTACGCATTTTCCATATGCTGAATTCCTCTTGATATGCAAATTATTTTGTCTAGGCGCTCTTCTTCCCACCTCCCCCCCTCTAACCCTGCTTAAATATACGCTCCAAGCTTGGTGGTGTTTCATTCTTCGCCTGAGGACGGCTGCTTGCGTTGTGGCCGAAACGTCGTTTGAATTGTTTTATTATGTTTTATTTTTATTATTTTATTACTTCCCTTCTACGTGACTTTACCGAAAGAACCAAGAAGATAAATGATAGCTACTCCAGTTTCTTCCTATGTGCCACTCGTTAATGGATATTGAGCCAAACGTCCCAAAGCAGGGCCCTCCTGAAATAGCCTTGAGACTCGGCGGGGCTTTTCTGGGTGAATAGAGGGCATTACAGTAAGTCCTTTTTTGAACACGGGATGAGGTGCATTCGTCCTGAAAAGTACCACGTTAAGCGAAAACCGAGTGAAGCGAGGAATTATCGAGTTACTGAAGCACATTTGCATTGCAAACTCAGCCTACAGTCATCCCATGACAGGAACCGAGATGAGGGTACGCTGCCGCCTTACTGTATCATTCCACGTATTGTATCACTCCACTCAGCCGCGCAGCTCAAGAAAGTAGCTCATCGTCAACCACTCATAAACCGCGTTATAACGGTGCACGTTCCGCGTTACCAATAGAACTGCGTTATAGCGAAAACATGTTGTATGAAAATGCGTCAACCGATGACTTATAATGTATATACATGGAACAGACTTTATAAAAAATATATTCTTCATACTTGTTTACGTGGGGTTGCGATCCTGAAAATGTCCACGTAAAATGAATTCGCGATAAACGTAAGGAATAACGGTCAAGGTGGGGATGCCGTTCCAGCCCATAGTCTTATTATTGTTCATTTGACAGTACACTGTTTTAGAAGTTTATTTTTACGTATGTATGTTGAACTTTTTCAAATATTGTGTGTTTATAGATTATTTCTATGAATACACGATGTGTGACAGTCATCTAAATATGAAGTGAGTGAGAGGGAAAAGATGAGGGAGTGAAATGACGTTACGCAAGCAACTGTACTACAATACCAGTACCACAGGACTACAGCACCAACTTCCAGCATCACAGAAAGCTGCCATAACGCGAGACTTGTGTTATAGCGAGTAGTGCATCATGCGCTAGACTCACATAGCGAGTAGTCCATTACCCACTAGACTCGCGTTATAGCGAGCAGTCCATCATGAGCTAGACTCGCGTTATAGCGAGTAGTCCGTCACGCACTACAATTGCGTTATAGTGAGTAGTCCGTCACACACTAGACTCGAGTTATAGCGAGTAGTCCATCATGCGCTAGACTCGCATTATAGAGAGTAGTCCATCACGTACTAGACTCACGTTATAGCGAGTAGTCCCTCACCTGTTAGACTCGCGTTATAGCGAGTAGTCTGTCACGCACTAGACTGGCATAGCGAACAATCCGTCATACCCGAGACTCGTGTTATAGCGATTAGAACGTGACACCCTAGACTTGCGCTATAGTGAGTAGTCAGAAACGCGCTAAATTCGCGTTATAGCGAGTAGTCCATCATGCGCTAAACTTGCATTATAGCGAGTAGTCCATCACGCCCTTGACTGGTGTTATAGCGAGTATTCCGCCATGCCCTAGACTCGTGTTATAACGAGTAGACCGTCACACACTAGACTTGCACTATAATGAGTAGTGGGAATCGCGCAAGATTCGCGTTATAACGAGTAGTCCGTCACGTGCTAGAATCATGTTATAGCGAGTAGTCCGTCATGTGCTAGACTCACGTTATAGCGAGTAGTCCATCACGTGCTAGACTTGCGTTATTGTGAATAATCCGTCATGCCCTAGACTCGTATTATCGCGAGTAGACTGTCACATTGTAGACTCACATTATAGCGAGTAGTTCATCACCCATTAGACTTACGTTATAGTGAGTAGTCCTTCATATGCTAGACTGGTGTTATAGTAAGTAATCCGTCACCCGCTAGACTCGCGTTATAGCGAGTAGTCCGTCACGCGCTAGACTCGAGTTATAGCGAATAGTTCATCACGTGCTAGACTTGCGTTATTGTGAGTAGTCCGTCACCCGCTCGACTCGCGTTATAGCGAGTAGTCCGTCAATGTGCTAGAATTGCACTACAGCAAATAGTCCGTCACGCAGTAGACTCGCCTTATAGCAATTATTCTGTCACACGCTAGAGTGAGTAGTTCATCACGTGCTAGACTGGCATTATAGTGAATAATCCGTCATGCCCTAGACTCGTATTATCGCGAGTAGACCGTCACATTGTAGACACATAGCGAGTAGTTAATCACCCATTAGACTTACATTATAGGGAGTAGTCCTTCATATGCTAGACTTGCATTATAGTAATACGTCACCCGCTAGACTCGCGTTATAGCGAGTAGTCCGTCACGCGCTAGACTGGCATCATAGCGAATAATCCGTCATGCCCTAGACTCGTGTTATAGCGATTAGACCGCCACACCCGAGACTTGCGCTATAGTGAGTAGTTGGAAACGCGCTAGACTTGAGCTATAGCGAGTAGTCCGTCATGCACTAGACTTGCATTATAGCGAGTAATCGGTCACCCGCTAGACTCGCGTTATAGCGAGTCATCTGTCACGCGCTTAACTTGCGTTATAGCGAGTAATCCCCCACACCATTGACTCGTGTTATAGAGAGTAGTTGGTCATGCGCTAGATTCACGTTATAGAAAGTAGTCGGTAACGTGCTAAACTCGAGTTTTAGAGAGTCGTCCGTCACGCGCTAGACTGGCGTTTTCTCGAGTATTCTGTCACAAGCTAGACTTGCGATATAGCGAGTAGTCCATCACGTGCTGGACTCACATTATAGCGGGTAATTCATCACCCATTAGACTTTTGTTATGATGAGTAGTCCATCATAGCTAGACTGGTGTTATAGCGAGTAATTTATCACGTGCTAGACTTGCGATATAGCGAGTAGTCCATCACGGACTAGACTCACGTTATAGCAATGAGTCTATCAGGTGCTAGACTAGCGTTATAGCGAGTGATCCATCACACGTGAGACCTGTTTATAGCGAGTATTCCCTCACACCCTAGACTTATGTTATCGCGAGTCGTCCATGACATGGTAGACTTATTTTATAGCGAGTAGTCGACCACACACTAAACTGGCGTTAAAGCGAGTAATCTGTCATGCCCTAGACTTGATTATAGCAAGTAATCCGTCATACCCTAGACTTGGTTATCGCGAGTAATCTGTCACATCCTAGACTCGTGTTATAGTGAACAGTCTATCATGCTCTAGACTTGCGTTACAGCGAATAGTCCGTTACAGGCTAGACTCGAGTTATAGCGGGCAGTCCATCATGCTCTAGACTCGTGTTATAGCGAGTAGTCCATCATGTGCTAGGCTCGCGTTGTGGCGAGTAGTCTGTCACCCGCTAGACTCACGTTATAGCGAATAGTTCGTCACACCCTAGACTCGGGTTATAGTAAGTAGTCCGTCACATGATAGACTTATGTTGTAGTGAGTAGTCCATCATGCGCTAGATTCGCGTTACAGAGATTATTTGGTAACGCTCTAGACTCGCGTTATCGCGAGTAATCCATCATGCCCCTGACTGACGTTATAGTGAGTAGTCCGTCACACTGTAGACTTACGTCTAGCGAGTAGTCCGTCACATCCTAGACTCGTTTTATAGCGAGTAGTCCGTCACTTGGTAGACTCGAGTTATAGCGTAGAGTCCATCCCCCGCTAGACTTGTGTTATAGTGAGTAGCCCGTCACATGGTAGACTTATGTTGTAGTGAGTAGTTCATCACGCGCTAGACTTGTGTTATAGTGAGTAGTTCAACACATGTTAACCTGGAGTTATAGCGAGTAATCCGTCACGTCCTAGATTCGTATTATAGCGAGAAGACCGTTACGTGCTGGAATTGCTTAATAGTGAATAGTCCGTCCCTTGATAGACTTGCGTTATAGTACGTAGTCCGTCACATGCTAGACTAGTGTTATAGCGAGTAATCCGTCATGCCCTAGACTTAGTTATAGTGAGTAATCCATCACGCCCCAGACTTGCGCTATAGCGAGTAGTCTGTCATGCACTAGACTCACGTTAGAGCGAGTAGTCCGTCACACCCTAGACTTGCGCTATCGCGAGTGGTCTGTCACGTGCTAGACTCGCATTGTAGAGAGTAGTCCAACACCCTCTAGACTCGCGTTATAATGAGCAGTCTGTCACACCCGAGACTTGGTTATAGTAAGTAATCCATCATCCTCCAGCCTTACGTTATAGTGAGTAATCCGACATGCCCTAGACTCGCGTTATAGCGAGTAGTGCATCACGTGCTATACTCGTGTTATAGCTAGTAGTCCATCACGCGCTAGACTTGCGTTATAGTGAGTGGCTCCTAACACGCTAGACTCGAGTTATAGCAAGTAGTCTATCATAAGCTAGACTCGAGTTATAGCAAGTAGTCCGGCACACGGTAGACTTACATCATAGCGAGTAGTCCGTCATACGCTAGACTGGCATTATAGCGAGTAATCTGCCATGCCGTAGACTCATATTATAGTGAGTAGTCCGTCACGTGCAAGACTCACGTTATAGCAAGTAATCCGTCATGCCCTAGATTTATGTTATAGCGACTCGAACGTCACACGCGAGACTGGCGTTATAGCGAGTAATCCGCCATACCCCAGACTGAGGTTATAGGGAGTAGTCCATCACACTGTAAAATTACGTCTAGCGAGTAGTCCGTCACACGCTAGACTGGCTTTATAGTGAGTAGTCCGTCACATGGTCGACTCGAGTTATAGCGAGTAGTCCGTCACATGGTAGACTTACGCTGTAGTGAGTAGTCCATCACGCCCTAGACTCGCGTTGTAGCGAGTAGTCCTCCACCCGCCAGACTCACGTTATAGCGAGTAATGCGCCATGCCCTAGACTCGCGTTGTAGCGAGTAGTCCGCCACCCGCTAGACTGGCTTTATAATGAGCAGTCCGTCACATGGTCGACTCGAGTTATAGCAAGCAGTCCATCACCCAATAGACTTGTGTTATAGCAAGTAGTCCATCACATGGTAGACTTAAGTTGTAGTGAGTAGTCCATCACGCACTAGACTCGCGTTACAGCGAGTAGTCGGTAATGCGCTAGACTTGCGTTAAAGCGAATAGTCCGTTACACGCGAGACTCGAGTTATAGGGGGCAGTCCATCATGCGCGAGACTCGTGTTATAGCGAGTAGCCTGTCACGTGCAAGACTCGCGTTGTAGCGAGTAGTCCTTCACCCGCTAGACTCGCATTATAACAAATAGTTCGTCACACCCTAGACTCGGGTTATAGCGAGTAGTCCGTCACATGATAGACTCGCGTTACAGCGAGTAGTCGGTAACGCGCTAGACTCGCGTTATAGCGAGTAATCCGTCATGCCCTAGATTTATGTTATAGCGACTCGAACATCACACGCTAGACTGGCTTTATAGTGAGTAATCCGCCATGCCCCAGACTGACGTTATAGTGAGTAGTCCATCACACTGTAGACTTACGTCTAGCGAGTAGTCCGTCACATGCTAGACTCGTTTTTATAGCGAGTAGTCCGTCACATGGTAGACTCCAGTTATAGTGAGCACTCCATCACCCGCTAGACTTGTGTTATAATGAGTAGTTCAACACGTGTTAGCCTGGAGTTATCGCGAGTAATCCGTCACGTGCTAGACTCGCGTTATAGTGAGCATTCCGTCACACGCTAGACTCGCATTTTAGGAGTCATCCATCACGCGCTAGACTCGTGTTATAGCCAATAGTGGATCACGCTCTAGATTCACGTTATCGCAAGTAATCCGTTACGCCCTAGACTCGTGTTATAGAGAGTAGACCATCACAAAGTAGGCTCACGTTATAGCGAGCAGTCCGTCACGCGCTACATTTCGATATAGCGAGTAGTCCATCATGGACTAGACTCACGTTATAGCAAGAAGTCCATCAGGTGCTAGACTAGTGTTATAGCAAGTAATCCGTCACGCGTGAGACCTGGTTTTAGGGAGTATTCCCTCACACCCTAGACTTACGTTACAGCGAGTCGTCCGTGACATGGTAGACTTACTTTATAGCGAGTAGTCGACCACACACTACACTAGCGTTAAAGCGAATAATCCGTCATGCCCTAGACTTGGTTATAGCGAGTAATCCGTCATGCCCTAGACTTGGTTATCGCGAGTAATCTGTCACACCCTAGACTCATGTTATAGCGAATAGTCCGTTACAGGCTAGACTCGAGTTATAGCGAGTAACCCGTCATGCCCTAGATTTATGTTATAACGACTAGAATGTCACACGCTAGACTGGCGTTATAGCGAGTAATCCGCCATGCCCCAGACTGACGTTATAGTGAGTAGTCCATCACCCTGTAGACTTACGTCTAGCGAGTAGTCCGTCACACGCTAGACTGGCTTTTTAGCGAGTAATCCACCATGCCCTAGACTCGCGTTGTAGCGAGTAGTCCATCACCCTCTAGACTCGTGTTATAGCGAGTAGTCCGTCACATCCTAGACTTGTTTTATGCCGAGTAGTCCGTCACATGGTAGACTTACGTTGTAGTGAGTAGTCCATCACGCGCTAGACTTGCGTTATAGTGAGTATCTTCTTGGTTCTTTCGGTAAAGTCACGTAGAAGGGAAGTAATAAAATAATAAAAATAAAACATAATAAAACAATTCTCACGACGTTTCGGCTACAACGCAAGCAGCCGTCTTCAGGTGAAGAATGAGACACTGCCAAGCTAGGAGCTTATATATAAGCTGAGTTGGAGGTGGAAGAAGAAGAGAGCCTTAACAAAAGAATGTGCATATCAAGAGGAATTTAGCATATTCATGGGAAATGCGTAGGAGGTGGGCGGGGGGGTTTCAAAGTCATATTATGCCCATGCATTATGCAGGATCAGCAGCACCAAAGGGAGGGGGGGTAGCATTAATAAAGGGAGGGCATGTTAATAGTATGTAGAAGCAATGAAGCATGTGAATGGGAAAACGGTGGCAGGAGATCCGCAGCGGAGCAAATAATGCATTCCCTGTGGAGAACACAAGATACACAGTTAATGCCAGTGAGTGGACTGCGGTCTGAAAGTCACCATAAACGTGAACAACAATCAGTTAAGATTCGAAGTGGTTTATTACATCCTTCCAATGATTGCTGAGCCAGAATCCATCTTCTCGGTTGAAATTGTCTCTGTGTTTGTATATGTGGATCGCCTCATGAACGAATCTCTCATGGTAGCCAGATGGCTTGCAGATAACCTCTGTCTTGGAGAAGTCAATGTCATGTGAACCCACTGAATTGTAACAGTGATCTGCCACGGCTGAGGTGTTTGTCCTACCGTGTTTCAGGTCAGCTTTATGTTCACGGATGCGGTCCGAGACATGTCGTTTGGTTTCTCCAATGTAACTGCTACCACAGAGGCAACTTAGTTTGTAGACGCCAGGGTACTGTATGTCTGGAACCACGTCTTTTACAGACGGAACCAGATCACGGATTTTATGTACTGTGTTGAATCGTACCTGAATCTTGTGTTTAATCAGGATTTTGGAGATCTTTTTTGTGACCCCAGCAATGTAGGGTAAGGTGATGGTTTTGAGTAGTTCAACACGTGTTAACCTGGAGTTATAGCGAGTAATCCGTCACGTGCTAGACTCGTGTTATAGTGAGTAGTCCTTTAGGGGCTAGACTGGCCTTAAAGGGAGTAATCCGACAGGCCATCGACCCGCGTTATAGCGAGTAATCCGTTACACCCTGGATTCGTTTTATAGCGAGTAGACCGTCACACGCTGGAATTGCTTCATAGTGAGTAGTCCGTCACTCGATAGACTTGCGTTATAGTAAGTAGTCCGTCACATGCTCGACTAGTGTTATAGCGAGTAATCCGTCATGCCCTAGACTTAGTCATAGTGAGTAATCTATCACACCCCAGATTTGCTCTATTGCGAGTAGTCTGTCATGCGCTAGACTCGCGTTATAGTGAGTAGTCCTTCACACGCTAGACTGGAGTTATAGCGAGTAGTCTGTCACACGCTAGAATCGAGTTACAGCGAGTAATCCGACATGCCCTAAACTCACGTTATACCGAGTAGTCCATCACACCCTAGATTCATGTTATTGTGAGTAGTCCCATCACATGGTAGACTATGTTATAGTGAGTAATCCGTCACGCACTAGATTAATGTTCTAGCGAGTAGTCCGTCACACCCTAGATTCGTGTTATAGCGAGTAGTCTATCACGCGCTAGACTTGCGTTATTGCGAGTAGTCTGTCATGCGCTAGACTCGCATTATAGCGAGTAGTCCGTCATGTGCTAGACTAGCGATATAGCGAGTAATCCGTCACGGGCTAGACTTGGTTATAGTGAGTAATCCGTCATGCCCCAGACTCGCGTTATAGCAAGTAGTCCGTCATATGGTAGACTGGCGTCATAGCGAGTAGTCCATCATATGGTAGACTGGCGTTATAGCAAGTAATCCGCCATGCCCTAGAATCACATCATAGCAAGTCGTCCATCACGAGGTAGACTCGCGTCATAGCGAATAGTCGTAATTGTGCTAGATTCGGGTTATAGCTAGTAGTCCGTCACATGCAAGACTCTCGTTATATCAAGTAGTCCATCACGTGCCAGACTCGCGTTGTAGCGAGTAGTCCTTCACACCCTAGACTCGTGTTATAGCGAGTAGTTTGTCACATGTGTAACAGGTTCCGGAGACACTTGTAGAGGTAACTTCTTTATTACAATACAACACTCCAACAGTCCAACAGTCCTGATACTCTGTTACAGCCTAGGTACACAGCCTAGCTACACAGCCTAGATACTCTACTCTGGCTACGCTCCGGAACTCGCCCTCACAAGGTCGTAGAGTTGGGAGTTCCAGAGTCCCAGCGCTGGCTCTCACAGCATCCCAGGGTCTTCAGATGGCTGGTCGTGGGTCTTGGGTCTTGAGTTACAACTGGGCCCCGATCGTCCAGGGAGCTCTCCTTTTATGCCTGGTACAACGAGGGGTGGGGCCGTGTGCGCCCCCAGATATCCCACAGAGCACACACAGCCCCCCCCTTTGGCGGCGCCAAGGGGATTAAGCGTCTGGACCCCCTGGGAACTCAACGCCTGGCGCCCAGAGGCTTAAGCGTCTGGACCCACCTGGGAACCCAGAGCCCCCAGCAGCCCCTCCCTTCTTATGTCACTACATTACCCCCCTCTATGTAGCCTCCAGCCGACCCGGCTGTCAAAAAAAAATACAATTGTACAAGAAATTATTTGTTAACCATCAGAATGAGTGTGTGACAAATCAAGAAAAAAAAATGGGAAGAAAGCGCCTCTCCCCCTCCTGTGGTCACCGATGCAGAACAACACTGTATAAACACATATATGCAGGATGAACGCACGCCCCAATCGCCCACTATACATGATGGAAAGGTGAGTGGCGTCGCGTTGGGACGAGAGTTCGTGGGCGGGGGGCATGAAAATCGTTTGAGTTTTGAGCGAGTCCGAGTGGCAGGTCCATCGGTCGCGACGGAGGCGGGAGGGGACCGACGACCCGCTGTTGCGCTTGTGTCCTGGGTCGCTGATCCCGCGGGCAAGCTTGTTCCCGCTGGGTCGGCCGTGGCGGATTTCATTCCCAAGGCACCTGAGGGCGGGGCAGCGGGACCTGCCCGAGAGTTAGAAGCAGCATCATCGCGGCGTGACTCGTCAGACATGTCGCGCTCTCGGCCCCGGAGATGTGAAGGAGGTGTGTAGGGTTGAATGTAAGGTTTTAGACGTGACGGGTGCACGAACCAACGTCGCTTGCCATGCTGGATCCTGACACACTGCGGGCGGAGAACGCGAATAATAACAACTGGCCCTCTCCAAGGCTTAAGCAGTTTTGAGGAAGTAGCCAATGGTACCTGCGGGCAGTGGAGCCAGGCGCGGTCCCCTTCTACCCAAACGTGGCGGGATGTGCGGAGATTCCGCAACCGCTCGTTGGCAAGCTGACGGGCTTCTGAGTTATTTTGAGCAGCCTCCCGGGCATCTACGAGACGACGCACATTAGCACGGATGTGGTCGGCAATCTTAGCCTTAGGTGCGGGCTGTTTAATGTGCAATTGTACGTCGATTGGGGGGCAAACTTCCCTACCATACATAAGATAGAATGGCGAGTACCCCGTGGCAGCATGGGGCGCCATTCTATAGGCAGCCAAGACACCAGGTATGTGGAGATCCCAATCAGTCTGTGACTCAGACACCTGGTGGCTTAGCATGGAGGTAAGTGTCCTATGTAATCGCTCGACCATACCGTCAGTCTGGGGGTGATATGGCGAGGTGCGAATTTTGTGTGTCCCTAGCAGGTTGCACACATCCCGCAACAGGGTGGAAGAGAAATTTTTCCCTTGGTCGGTCAGCAGGCGTTCGGGAGCACCCTTGTCCAGGACGTAGCCCTGGAAAAAGGCCTCCGTAATGGCTGCTGCAGACTGTTTGGGGAGTGGCCAGGCCATGGCCCATCGGGTAAAATATTCGACCCCAACCAAAAGGTACTTATTACCCCGAGGAGTAGCGGGAAACGGACCCAAAATATCCAATGCGACGATCTCATTGACCCGGGAAACTTTAATGAATTGGAGCGGCGGGCAGGACGGCCTAGCAGGTGGTTTCCGCCGTGCACATTCTGTGCAACCTTGCACAAGGTCAGCCACATCGTTTGCCATGCCCGGCCAGAAAAATTCCAATTGGATTTTAGCTAGTGTTTTCTGAACACCCAAGTGCAAGAGGCGACTGTGGGTTTCCCACACAAGTCGCCCCCGCAGGGAGGTGGGCACCACCAATGTGTGGGATTGGGACCCCCCATCCCAATGCATGAGGACGCCTTCCCGGATGACATATGATACGGGGCCCCCCTGCCCCCTGTGACCCTCGGCATCCCTAGCGCGGCGTCTCAATTTGAGGAGGGAGACGTCTTCCATCTGAAGACGTCCCCAGTCATCCAACCCGAGGCCCAGCAATGCGTCCTGCGGAACTTGCGTGGAGGGAGCCCCGTGGTCCCCGACCCCATCCCCGGCCGCGGCCGCAAGGGATGGGGGCGGTACCCCGTCAGGCTGCCTACAACGCCCCGCACCCAAAAAACAAGCACAGCGCCCATTGTTCGGCAGTCGCGACAACCCGTCGGCGTTCCCGTGTTGAATCCCCTTGCGGTAAATGACAGTGAACGCAAAGTCCTGGAGGATCTCGAGCCAACGCGAGAGCTGTCCAGATGGTTGGTCCACTCGCAAGGCGTATTGTAGCGCCGCGTGGTCGGAGCGTACTGTGAAATGCCTGCCATACACGTATGGCCTGTACTGCTTTATGAAAAAAACGATAGCAAGCAATTCGCGGCACGTCACGCAGTAACGTTGCTCCGCGGGCGACAGCACCCTGCTGCCATAGGCGACGACGCGCTCCACTCCATTGACAATTTGCGACAGCACCCCTCCAATTCCGGTGTTGCTGGCGTCTGTATCCAGAATGAACGGAGTGGTAAAATCTGGATAAGACAGGGTAGGAGCATCGACCAGTGCTTTTCGGACGGCATTGAACGATGCCTGTTCTAACTCTCCCCAGCGGAATTTGACCCCTTTGGCCGTTAATCCGTGGAGGGGCTTCGCAATAGATGCGAATCCCGCAACAAATCGTCGATAATATGAGGCGAAGCCGATAAAACTCCGCACCTCCCCAACAGAGGTAGGAGTTGGCCATGAGCGCACGCAATTTGTCTTTTCGGGGTCCGTGGCAATTCCCGAGCGGCTGACAATATGGCCCAAATAATGAACCGAATCCCTCATGAGGTGGCACTTTTGCGGTTTGAATTTGAGGTTAGCCGCTCGCATTTTAAGGAAAACTGCCTTCAATCGCGTGAGGTGTTCATCAAAAGTTTTGCTGAACACGATTACATCGTCGAGGTAGATTAGGCAAGAATCCCACTGGAGCCCAGCGAGGACCAGCTCCATCAGGCGCTGGAACGTCGTCGGGGCCGAGTGAAGACCCATGGGAAGTCTGTTGAATTGGAACAGTCCCTGCGGCGTGCGAAAGGCCGTCTTTGGTTTGGATGCGTCATCAAGGGGTAGCTGCCAAAACCCCGAGAGGAGATCCAAGGAGGAGAAGTAATGCACACCTGCTAAGGCATCGAGCGACTCGTCCATCCTGGGAAGCGGGTAGGCGTCGGCCACAGCAATCTTATTAAGTTTCCTGAAGTCAACACAAAAGCGGAGGCTCCCGTCGTGCTTCTTAACAAGAACGATCGGCGCCCCCCATGGGCTATTTGATGGCGCAATGACATCGGCCGCCAACATATCGTTGACGGCCACCCGTACATGTTCCTTTTCGGCCGGGCTCAACCGGAATGGGTTTTGACGAATTGGAGCGGCATCACCCGTGTCGATGTGGTGGCTTAGCAATTTAGTGCAGCCAATGTCGAATTTGCTTTGACTGAAAACGTCGGCGAAATCGCTCAGCAGCGTGCGTAATTTAGCATGCTGTAATGGTGACAAATCGGCAGAAGTGGAGCAAAGCGCGTCGAGCCATCCTGTGTCAGGACCTGGCTTGGCAATGGAAGAGAACTCGCCCCCTACGTGACCCACGATCACATCTTCTGGCGGGGCTGGCGTCGCGTGAGCAAGCACCATTCCCTGACAGATAACGGCCGTTTCCAATCCCGCGTTAAGGACCTGGATAAAGGGGTCGTGGTCGCTTCGCACGAGCGTTTGTGCACACACGAGGTCCGACACCCGCTCAGCTGAACGCGAAGGCCCGATCACAGCACCCCCCATGAACGCGTCGTAATCAAGGGGTTTACGAAACCGGAGGGGAACTAACATCTGAGAGCCAGGAGGAATGTGAATTGTGCACGCCGCCAACGCCTGCACCGTCGTAGATGCGGAGTGCAACCGAGTGGGTGTGGGTAGGAAGGCCATGCGTCGGCCGGAGGGGAGCTCAATACACCCTTTGTTAATGAGAATTTTAATGGGCATCTTCCCCAAGAAATCTGTTCCGAGGAGGCACGGAACGGCGAGGGTTGATGAGACCAAAATGGGCCCAACTAATTGGACGTCAGCAATGCGGATCTGAGCATTGATCCGTCCGGTGATGCCCAACGAACCCCCATTTGCGGCATAGCATGGCACATCAACTGGCTGCAAGGGACGGCATATATCGGGCAAAATGTTATAAATTATGTCTGAAATGATGGTCGCCGACGCACCCGTATCGATCAACATACGAACATCAACGCCCTCGATGGAACCCACTACGGCAGAGGACCCTGCCGCAGCGGCAACGACCCTATGGGCCAACTCGGACCATTGACCCGGTCCGAGCGCCCGGTTGTTCAATGATGGGCCCGAATCCCCCTCCTCCGAAGCATGACCCCCCTGTGTGGTGTGAGGGTGCGTGCTTGTTGTAAGTGGGGGCCGAGAGTGCGAGGTGTCGTGACTCGCCTGGGTATGCCGAGGATACGGTGGTGGCCGAGGCGCCGGAGGTCCTGAAGTCCGGCGTCGGGGGACCCGGCAGCCGGACGCCACATGGCCCCGAAGGCCACAGTTGTGGCAGACGATGGACGCTCCGTCCTGGCGCGAGGTTGGCCGGTCCCGCTGGTGGTGATCTCGCTGGGATCGCCAGTTGGACGATCCGCGATTTTCTGTTGCTGCGAAGGCCTGATGAGGCCCCGAATGCACGTCATAGGCTTGTGCATCAGGTGGGCCTGCGCAGGCGGCGATGGTCGTGTCCTCATCGCAATGTAGGTGTGCTTGGATGCACCTGGCAGCACGTAGCGACGTGAAGTCGTCGTCGGCTGTCGGCATGGCAACTCGAAGCTGGCGGGCCAAGCTCATGAGCTTCTGCAGCACGAGTGACTCCACAGCGTCTTCATCCATGCGAGGGTAGGCAACCTTCGCCATGGCCAGCAGCGCGCTGCGGTACCCCATCGCCGACTCGGAGGCCTTCTTCCTCCTCGCATGGAAGCGGTGACGTGCTTCGGATGGGGGTCCATAAATCAGCCGCATCTGATGAAGGGCATCCGTGAGCATGGCACGTTTCGCGCGTGGCACAGCAAGGAGTGCTGCGAGGGAGTCGTCGTCGAGCATGGCCGGGAGGCCCTGGAGCGCTTCATACTCCGACCAGCCGGACGTCTCTATAAGAGAGACGAACCGGCGTTCGAACGCTGCCCACTCACCCCCCTCTGAAGAAAATGCCTTGAGTGCCGGCAGGCGTTGGTGGACGTGAGCCAAGCTTTCGTTGCCTGGCAACCCGGCTGAAGCTGGCTTCGCGTTCGCAGCGCTGTCACTCGGCGGTGAGGGACGCAGCGCTGATGACGCGGCGTTGCTAGGTCGCAAACAGCTGTCACCCGGCGGTGAGGGACGCAGCGCTGATGACGCGGCGTTGCTTGGTTGCAACCAGCTGTCACCCGGCGGTGAGGGACGCAGCGCTGATGACGCGGCGTCATCGGGTTGGCCCACGCTGGGCCCGGAAGTGACGTCGCTCCCAGCGGCCACTGCTCCCCCCGCAGAAGTTACGACACACCCGGATGTATTTGCGGCGGGAACGGCCGCCATCTTTGTGTGGGAGCCGGCGGGATGGTGCGGCCGCTGCGCCTCCTCTCTCCCTGCTGTCTCCGCCTGTGAGCGACGCATGTCGTCCAGGATGGAGACGGTGGCGTGGAGCAGCTCGGTGAGGCGAAGCAGCGTTTCCTCCATTGCTGCTCCCGACGCTGGAGGAGGATCGGCAGGTATGGTGGACGACTGCTGAGCCGGCGGTGCAGCGTCGCTGTCGGCCCGAGTTGGCTGCCCCGTCGCCGCTTGCTCCTCAACATCGCCGTCAGGACTGAAGGTACGTGGCTTACTTCTTGTCTCAATTTCCACTTCTGACGCCAAATGTAACAGGTTCCGGAGACACTTGTAGAGGTAACTTCTTTATTACAATACAACACTCCAACAGTCCAACAGTCCTGATACTCTGTTACAGCCTAGGTACACAGCCTAGCTACACAGCCTAGATACTCTACTCTGGCTACGCTCCGGAACTCGCCCTCACAAGGTCGTAGAGTAGGGAGTTCCAGAGTCCCAGCGCTGGCTCTCACAGCATCCCAGGGTCTTCAGATGGCTGGTCGTGGGTCTTGGGTCTTGAGTTACAACTGGGCCCCGATCGTCCAGGGAGCTCTCCTTTTATGCCTGGTACAACGAGGGGTGGGGCCGTGTGCGCCCCCAGATATCCCACAGAGCACACACAGCCCCCCCCTTTGGCGGCGCCAAGGGGATTAAGCGTCTGGACCCCCTGGGAACTCAACGCCTGGCGCCCAGAGGCTTAAGCGTCTGGACCCACCTGGGAACCCAGAGCCCCCAGCAGCCCCTCCCTTCTTATGTCACTACACATGGTAGACTTACGTTGTAGTGAGTAGTCCATCACGCGCTAGACTCGCGTTGGAGCAAGTCGTCCGTCACGCGCTGGACTCGCGTCATAGCGAGTAGTCCGTCACTTGCTAGACTTGCGTTATAGTGAGTAGTACATCACGCGCTAGACTCGCATTATAGCGAGTAGTCCGTCACATGGTAGACTTACATTATAGTGATTAGTCCGTCATGCACTAGACTGGCGTTATAGCGAGTAGTCCATCATGCGCTAAACTTGCGTTAGAGCAGGTAGACCGTCACACACTAGACTTGCGCTATAGCGAGTAGTCTGTCATGCCCCAGACTGACATTATAGCAAGTAGTCCGTCATGCGCTAGACTTGCGTTATAGCGAGTAGTCCGTCACACGCTAGACTCACGTTATAACGAGTAGTCCATCACGTTCTAGACTCGCGCTATAGCGAGTAGTCTGTTACACTTTAGACTCGAGTTATAGCAAGCAGTCCGTCACGCGCTAGACTTGCGGTAGCGCGAGTAGTCCGTCACACCCGAGACTTGGTTATAGTGAGTAATCTGTCACGCCCCAGACTAATTTTATAGCGAGTAATCCGACATGCCTTAGATTCGTGTTATAGCAAGTAGACCATCACACGCTAGACTTGCGCTATAGCGAGTAGTCTGTCATGCGCTAAACTTGCGTTATATTGAGTAGTCCATTACACGCTAGACTCGCGTTATAGCGAGTAGTCCTTCACGCGCTAGACTGGCAATATAGCGAGTAGTCAGTTCCACCCTAGAATCGCGGAATATAAAAACACCGTTAAAGCGAAACTACGTCATGTAAACGCCATGAAATAAACTGGGGTTCACTGTATATGCATTGCACATACATGATTGTTTTTTCATGCTTGGTAACCCATGATAGCCATACACATACCTTTTGCGCGTGGAGCTCATTCCTCGTGCTGTGGAGATTGTATCGGGGTGAGACTAGGCGTGTCCTTGTGTGAACACGGCTGGCAAGGTCACACACACACATATAGAGACTTTTCACTCTCACGAAGGGGCCCAGACATTCCGGCATTGTTGGAGAGTAAAATAAACGCGTGTCTTGAACTGAGCAACGTCATTAAAAGAGCTTCAAAAAAGAGACAATGTTGGGACGGAATCCCAAAATGGAGCGGTGTGAGAGGGAAGACAGAAAGATAAGTGATGTGACCTTCAGTGTGGTAGGTGGGTGGGTGAGTGGATGAGTGAGTTGGTTAGTGAGTAGGAAAGTGAGTGGGTGGGTGAGTGAGTGGTTGAGTGAGTGGGTGAGTCGGTGAGTGAGTGGGTGAGTGGATGAGCGAGTGGATGGCTGAGTAGGTGAGTGGGTGGGTGGGTGAGTGGGTGGATGGGTGAGTACATGGTTGAGTCAGTTTAACACGTAGGCTTTCGCGACCAATGTTATTAATAATCAACGTTTTTGGGTTTAGATCGCGTTATTTATAAATGTGTCGTAACCCTCCACCACCCGACACGGCCAATCAGTAAAAAAGTGTCACGTTGACAAAAGACAAATAGTTCACTGCTTTAGCCCACCGGTGTGTTGAAGCCACAACATTTACAATTTGAGTACGACGTTTCGCTGGTAATTGCATCCAGCATCATCGGGCAATTCGCCAGAATGGTGAGGTTCTGCTGTGTCAGAATGGTGATGTTCTGCTGTGTCTCCCTCTATATAAGAACGGGAGACACAGCAGAGCCTCACCATTCTGGCGAATTGCCCGATGATGCTGGATGCAATTACCAGCGAAACGTCGTACTCAAATTGTAAATGTTGTGGCTTCAACACACCGGTGGGCTAAAGCAGTGAACTATTTGTCTTTTGTCAACGTGACACTTTTTTACTGATTGGCCGTGTCGGGTGGTGGAGGGTTACGACACATTTATAAATAACGCGATCTAAACCCAAAAACGTGGTTGAGGGGTTGAGTGAGTGGGTGAATCGGTGAGTGAGTGGGTGAGTGGATGATCGAGTGGATGGCTAAGTGGGTGAGCGAGTGAATGAGTGAGTGGGTCAGTGAATGTGTTGTTGAACATAGCACGGGTGAGACGTAACAACAATATACGTACACACTTATTAACGCGCACGATCATTCCCAGAGGGGCCAAGCCAGGCTCGCTCGAGGACCGCGCGAGAGGGTGGTGTGGGGGCCTTTCAGCGACTCCTCGGGGTCGCCCGTGGAGTGGACGCGACTGCCAACGTGCAACGAGATGGCGGTGGCCGTGGGTTCCGGATAGCGGGGGCTCCCACGGAAACACGACGCCCCGGCGCGGTTGACAGAGCGACCGTCATTGTCCCATAGACTGAGTCCCCCCCCCCACACGCGGATGGGAGGAATAATCGAGTGACGTTTACGGCAACAGTAGCCCGTGGTAGGCATAGTAGCGACAGAAGAGCGACAAGGAGGTGTCTGACCGTCGACGGTGAGCGAGCGAGTGAATAATCGAGTGACGGATCATCGGCAATCATCCTGACTGCTGCTGCTTCTCAACTGGTGCAGCAGTCAGCTGCATTCCCCGAGATGTGACAGCAGCAACCGCAGGCGGATTCCCGCTGAATGCGCTAGAGGCTCGGGCGTAATGCGGAGTGAAGTCTGCGTGAGTGGCCGTTGTAGAGAGCTCGCTGCTGACAGTCGACGCTTTTTTTGTGGAATCTCCGAGTTCCCCGAGAGAGAGGGGGGGGGGGAGACACGGTGAGAGGGAGACAGAGACACGGAGAGTTAGACAAGACACGGGGTAGAGACACAAAGAGGCGCAGACTGAACTTGTGCGTACAACGACACAGAGAGTCACGGGGAGAGTCACTGAGAGCGTCATGGAGAGAGGCACGGTGAGAGTAATGGAGAGAGACACCGAGAGTAGAGAGGCAAGGGGTCGCGAATACAAACACCATATTGGCCCCCACCACCCCCCAGGTACAACGCGGGGGTTCTGACACGCCCCCCCACCCCCCTGGCCTGGCAGGTGGCGCTCTGGGAGGTCGCGGCTCAGCCACTTCACACTCGGCCCTGGCGCCGCTGCCACAGGAGTGAGAGCCGCGACTCGAGGAGCCCAGGGCAAGCCGGAGAGCCATCACATCCTGGGCTCGAACTCAGCTTCTCCCAACCCCTCTGGGTGTACAGGCGCAGGCAGCGCTCGCTCGCTCCTCACCTGAGGAGCGGGCGGGGGGGGGGGTCCGGCGCTTGGAGATGAAACTCCACGGAGCTCACGAGCGGTGACGAATTCCGGGCCCCTGGCGCTGGCCCCGAGTGGCGCGACGCTGCTGCGGGGGCTGCGTGCGGTGGCGGTGGTGACGACGGGGAGAGGAGGGCGAGGAGGCGGTCAGGGGGAGGAGGAGGAGGGGAGGAGGAGGTAGGGGAGAAGGAGGAGGGGAGGAGGTAGGGGAGGAGGAGGATGCTGCTGTTGCGTAGAGCGAGAAGAGGGTGGCAGAGCTGCCACCTCGGCGTGCGCCGGACGTATTCTCATCAACGCCACTGAGTGGATTCCTGCCGCTGCAGGAATGCGCGGCATTGTGGATATGTGGTGGGAGGGCCGGAGGGCGGGAGGGAGCGAGCTGGTATAAGCAGCCGTCTCCGCCTGCGTGGCTGACCTCGCAAATGCCGCATCGCAGCTCCGAGTTGAATCAACAGCGCCGCGTGACACGGGTGGCCGGCGTCTCTCTCTCTCGCTCCCTGGCAGCGCATCGGCACAGAGACAAAGACCCACCCCCGCCGTGTCGCCTTTAAGAGACTGTTATGGTAAGCGCTGTGTTAGCGGCACCTATGACAACCGACACGGAGCACAACAGCGGGTGAGGGGGGGGGGAGACCCCACGTCCGACCGCCTTTGTCTCCCCAGTGCTGATGTTTACTCATGGACTACACTGCACCAGGCGCTCGCTTTTAAGGCGGAGTCGACCTATGGGAGGGAAGGCAGGCGGCCGCAAGACCGGATCAGACATTCCTCACCCTGAGCGCGAATAGGACTCGAATATCGGCATTTTGTAGCGCAGTGCGTCCACTAAAAGCTGCGCCACCACTCCCCCCCTCCCACTGTGTGCGCGTTAACGCAGCGCGCACAGACCCCGAACGGGACTCGGCACACGCGGGGCGCCTTCTCGCTTCCCCGTCTGTTCTCTTTTTGTTGTTTTCCCCCTTGACTATTGCCGCAGATGGTGGCGGATGGGATCGCCGTAGGGAAAAGATAACTAAACTAAACACGTGTGGTTTTTATTTACCAGGTAAGGCCCCGCTGAGCTGTACAGCTCGTATTTCAGAAGCGACCACGTTATCACAAATGATAGGTCAACGAAGTGGCTTATCATCACGTAGAAATGTATAGCAACCGAATACTCTAAACGCTCACGGCCAACACCAATGACGATTATCTGAACCGGTGCTGGGCCTCCCTTAGGTCGACTCAGCCTCAAACGAGTACTTGATGAGGTGTGTAAACATCGTCACTTAGGAGACAAAGGCGACCGGGCGTGGTGCTGGCCACCTACCCCCTCGTGTGCCGTGTTGGCCTTCATAGGTTCTCGCTAACAGCACTTGCCTCAATAGTCCGTTAAGGCTATCCGGGGATATTTGTGGGTGAGTGTGATGGGTTAGTGTGGATCCATGTGAAAGATCTGGACAAAGTCCCATCGGTGAGCTCCTCCGGCAGGCAAGGCTGCGTTGGTTGGGTCATGTAGCCCACATGCCCAGCCACCGCATGCCTAAACAGCTTTTGTTCGGCCGGATAGAGGGGGCTAAACGGGCGCGGCACGGGATAGAGAAGAGTTGGAGTGATGTGGTACAAGAGGATGTGGAGCTGAGTGGACTTGCCGATGACTGGTACCAGCGGTGTCAAGATCGGCCTCTGTGCAGGCTCGTGAAGGACGCTGCTACTGGGCAGTTGGAGGCAGTCGCCCCACAGCAACAACGGAGGGCAGAGGAGCGACGCTCACAACAATGAGCGGAGCAAGTTGGCACAGTAGGAGGCACCGGTGGTGCATTGGTCAGTCATCTCAGTCAGTCGACCCGTGGCACCTGCGTCTGCCCCTGACCTGCCAGCGCCAGCGGGCGTTCGACACTTCACGTGGCCTCAACGTGCACATAGCCTGGTACAAGCGCCGTGGTGACGTCACCGCCACTTAGTGGCGAATGGCGTTTGTTGTTGGTGCATTGTCTCCGTGTTGCTCTGTGCGTCTTGTTGCTATGCCTGTCTCTCTGTGTCACTTCCTATTGTCCATTTCTTTGTCTGTGTCCCGATGTATATAGCTCCTTGTCTGTATGTTTGTCTCATTGTCTCTGTCTGTATTTAACGACAGCTGTATGCGTATCTTTGTCTCTCTGTGCTCTCGGCGTCAGTCTCCGTGTCTCTGTGAATGTTGAGTCGGCTCCATCTGAATAGCACCCCACTCGCTCCTCACCATTCTCGTCTGATCCTCATGCCCCCTTGCAGATGTTCGCCGATCAAATCCTGGTTAATACTGCAGGTGCACCGTAATAATAATATAAACTACAAAACACATTTTTTTTCTTTTACCAGGTAAGGCCCACTGAGCTATATAGCTATTTTTCAGAAGCGACCTGCCCACAAATAATAGCTCAACGAAGTAGCTTATAATCATGTGGAAATGAATAGCAGCCAAATACTCTCAACGTTTGTTTATAAATGTGGAGGGAAAACCAGAGGACCCAGAGAAAAATCCACGCGGCCGCGGGGAGAGAGGCATGCAAATTCCAAATACACGTGTCAGGGTCGGGATCGAACCCACGACCTCATGTATACCAGGCTAGGTGTTAACATCTCGCCAACGTAGCGCGTCGTCTGCCACTGTGTGCCATCCTCACACGGTCCAAATTTGCCAAATCCTAAAACTTACACCGCAAATTACTCAACTGAGACTCCACAGAATGTAGCAGACTCGTGCCCCCAGGACACCCATTGCAAACGAGGCTCTTCTTACCCTGTGCCTCTCTGAGTCCTCACCCTGGTTACATGGCGTCGACTAGGGAACCTGAATCCTCCCTCCGTGCCACGCTGCCCCCGCAAACCACACGCGTTGCGATCCTCTGCGATCGCTATCGTCGCGCTTCTCATTGCCCGTGCTACCCAGGGAAAACCTCACCGAGTCTCAATTCTCTTTCTTTCTCAAGAGATTGCTGCCAAGCCGACTTGACCGAGGGAGGTGATGTTGCTGATGCTGCGCGTAATCCCAATTGAGTAATTTGCAGTGCCATTTTTCAGCATTGGGATGGTTTTTGACCAATGCCAGTTCCACTATACGCGCCGTGTGTTAGTTTAGCTACGGGCGGAAACCGGAAAACCCTGAAGAAATACATGCAAAACAGTGGGAGAGAAGACAAACTCCGCAAAGAAAGGCGCCCGCGTCGGAAGTGGAACCCAGGCTCTGCTTGCTGCTGTGAGGCGCAGGTGTCACCACTGTGCCGTCACCACTCGGCCGCGATGCTCAATGTACGTATGTGTGTTAAACTTCTTTCGCACTGTACGCAGCCAACCGCGCTCATCGGAGGTGCCCAGATGACCGGAACCGTGCCCTCACGCTACTGGTAGTCTCAGGTCACCGACCCTGCCTTTATTTTGTGTTTAGTTCGTTGTCCTTTCTCCGCACCTCCGATTATTTACATACGGTGCGAAAGAAGTTCAACGTACAACAACAACCGCTATTCGCCACTAAGTGGCGGTGATGTCACCACGACGTTTGTGCCAGGCTATGTGCACCTTGAGGCCACGTGAAGTCTTGAATGCCCGCTGGCAGGAGGTCACGGGGCAGACCCAGATGCCACGGGTCGACTGACTGAGACGACTGGCTGATGCACCACCTGTGCCCCCTACTGTGCCAACTTACTGTGCTTTAGCCACCCGGCGCTCAGCTCGTTGTTGGGAGCGTCGCTCCTCCGCCCTCCGTTGTTGTTGGAGGGCGACTGTCTCCAACTGCCCAGTAGCGTCCTTCACGAGCCTCCTTCACAGAGGCCGATCTTGACACCGATGGTACCAGTCATTGGCAAGTCCACTCAGCTCCGAGTCCTCCTGTACCACATCACTCCATCTCTTCTCTAGCCCGTGCCCCGCCCGTTTAGCCCCCTCGATCCAGCCGAACAAAATCTGTTCAGGCATGCGGTATATGGGCATGCGGGCTACATGACCCAGCCATCGCTGCCTTGCCGGCCGGAGGAGCTCACCGATGGAACTTTGTCCACATCTTTCATACACACTGCCACACTCGCGTCTGTCGGGTCAAGTGCATCGTTGCCACCAATCACGGTGCGTAAACACACACACACACAACAACACATCTCACAATGAATGACGAAGGAGAAATGTATTTTCTTAAAAATATAAAATAGAATTATGTTGCGTTTGGAGTCACTGCAATGTGTAGGAACATGTAAAACCACGGCATCATCAGACTCTTGAGACTCTTGAGAGTTAAACACGCAACTGATCGCGCTGCGTCTCTCCGTGGAGCCGCTTGTGTGCATGGGACAGGCGCTGTCTGTGGAACAGGCGCTGGAGGAACTGTCCAACTTGCAACGTCAATCTGGGTTCAAATCTTTTTCACAAATCACTCAACAAGGCAATCATCGCCCCCTACTGGCAGTAGCCGCCAAACACGCGCTTTGCAAATTAGACGATCAGCAAGGGTCGGCAACCTGCGGCTCCGAAGCTGCATGCATAATGCATGTACGTAATGTATGTACGAAATGTACATATTCACGTGCATTGCGGCGCTTGAAGTATGGAGGGGTTTTTTTACGATTTAAAAAAAAAATCAGTTCTTGTTAATTTGGTTTCCGACCCCTGGTCTCTCTGCTAGCCTACCCGGGTTCTCCCTTAGCTCGACAAAATCAAAGCGACACTTGGACCGATTTCCTGACAGCCTCTGAATGGATTTGTAGTGAGTCGGTGCTGCTTCTCTCTGCGCTTCTTTCGCGATTCTAGCGCCTCTCTTACAGTGACTGTGGCGATGCCCCGAGCCGGTGGTGGTGATAATTCCACGTTCCTATATGATGGGCGAGGCACTCAAAATACCTCCCTCGTTTGATCGACCCCGAAGGGATTGAATGGCTTAGTGTCACCCATACCGGGATCCAAACATGGAGATTCCAACTGGAAACCTGGCCCTCTATTCACTCCACCAGAGGGCACCGCCATATTAGTGTTATAGTATTTACTACACATGATGTATGACATGCTATTTGTTGCCATGTTTGAGTATATTATATATGTTCGGTATTAAACTGCTTGTCTCTCTACTCAATCGACACGACATTTAAATGCCGCATATTTATAGTAAATATTGATAAGTGAACGTGTTGAATGCCTGTTAATGTAATATGTATGTTCAACTTCTTTCGCACCGTACGTCGCTAACCGTGCCAATCAGACAGTGCCGGCCCGAGCCTCTTGGGGGCCCTAAGCAGAATTTGATTTGGGGGCCCCCCTCCCACCATCATTTATTCATTCATTCATTAATTCATTTATATCACTTGTTTAAGTTATTTAATTGTAAAAAAAAAAACGATTCGGGGGCCCCCTGGTGGCCAGGGGGCCCCAAGCAGCCGCTTAGTTCGCTTATGCCTCGGGCCGGCCCTGCAATCAGAGGTGCTGAGTAGACTCCAGCTCGTTCAGAAAGTAGCGAATAGAGTCATTATGCCATTTACCGTTCCGCGAACACATCACACACCGGCTATCTTGTCCTTACACTGGCTACTTGTCAAGTATCGCATGGACTATACGACCCTGTTGCTGACCTACAAGGCACTCAGCTGGTTATCCCCGCAATATCTACAGGAAGTGATCCATGTTTATATTCTTAAACGAGGTCCCCGATATCTTCATATCGCCTTATTCTGAGGACTCCGAGGTCTCGGCTCCGTTCCTGGGATGATGGGGCTTTTGCCAGTGCAGCTCTCAAGATTTGGAACGCTTTGCCTTTGCTAATGAGACAATCAGATTCGTTAGATGTATTTAAGTACGTCTTGAAAACTCGCCTCTTTAACTTGGCCTTTACCCCCGTCTAGTTGTGTCCATTTACCCTGCAAGTTCTGTTTATTTCCAGCTGTCTATACACGCGGCGCAATTATTACCAAACATATACATTCTTTTCTATTGTCAATTGTAAAACATATGATGTATCAGTTATTTTAAGGTGCACCTTGAAAATGATGTAATGTTGTCAATATACAAGAATATCCTGAATAACAGTATTAAATAAGTTATCGAAAAACAATACACAGTATGCAAATTTATTTACATGAGTAACATGTTTTAAATAATAAATAAGTTTAATTACTTAGTTAATCCACCGCTGGAGTTAGGCCTCTCTCCATGCTGCCATGGGGGTTGTTTCACCATCCTTCACCACGCTGGTCAGTTACAGTTCGTTCAAGGGGCTTAGATGCCACCGATGTTGGCTGTGGCCTGTAGTCGAACTCACGTTGGCGTAGGCTCCGGGTCGCCGCATCACCCCAGCGATTTGTCCGCGCGTCGTTGTCGTTGTAACCACCCCGCCCGCTCGTCCGTGCCCCGGGGACGGATCCTCTGCGGTGATCCCATGCACCGTCACCGCGTTCCGCGAGCACCGTCCACCAACCCAGCAGCAGTGTCGGTCACGAGGCTGGTTATAAACTCACCCGATGACTACAGATAGCGCGACAAACTCGACACGTCCCCCAAGAACACTTCATAATATATGGCCTTAAAAAGGCAAAAAAAAAAGTAAATGTATGATTTGGCAACGTTTCGGTAAATGGTGCTTCTCAATAGGACGTACAGAAAGGATCATTGCCCGGAATGTTTCCTACTATACATATACCGCAAGTTGTCGCTTAATGCACGGTGTGTACGCAATGCTTTTTCGCTACAATGCGGTTATTTCCCACAATGCAGAACGTGCACCGTTATAGCGCGGAACGCACATCGTTATAACGCAGAACGCTCATCGCTACGTTATAACGCGAAGCGCACACCGTTATGACGCAGAACGTGCACCGTTATAACGCGTAACATGCACCGTTATAACGCGTAACGCGCACCGTTATAATGCGGAGCAGGCACCGTTATAACGCGAAATGCACAGCGTTGTAACACGGAATGCGCAACATTATAATGCGGAACACGCACTGTTATAACGCGGAATGCGCACCGTTATAACGCGGTTTCTGAGCATTCGACGATGAATTACTTTCTTGAGCTGTGCGGCTGAGTGGTACAGTGAAACAGTACGTGGAATGATACAGGAACACAGCAGTGTACCCTCAGTTATTTGTTCCCAGATCACTGCGTGTGTGTTAATCGTATCTCGCCAAACTTTATCATTACTACATTATTTATGGATAAAAACATTTTCACTGAGCGCGTTTTCCACTGAATGCATTACCACGTTAAATGAGGACGTACTAGATATGTTTTTTTTCCTTTTAAGGCCACAGTGTTGTGATTGACAAACATGTCTTTGTTGGCTGTGCTCTTGTACCTTTAACGACTTAACATCTATCCAGTTCCATGCACGAGCGTTGGGGCAAGGACAGTTCATTAACGATTGTTGGTCAGGGACTCCACTCGCCAATTACAACACCATGGGAGACAGTAAATTGATCCCAAACACCTGCGTTATAAACAGCAATATTGATCCCAATACCGACGGCATACGGGCTATAAATACCACACACACACCCATATATATATAAATATACATTGCACGAATTCACCACACGCTGGTATAGAACAGGCAACGGATCTGTGACTACATTGGAATGGAGGGGGGCAGGTAACGTGCCATGCTGGACCGTGCCAACAACCAACAATGGCCCGTCAGGGCAACTGCGTCTTGAGGAGGTAGAAGTCGCGCACGGAGCGCGCGAGCCACGCGCGGAGGTCGCGCACCACCACGAAGCCGCGCACCTTCCTGCTCCAATCTCCCGCAGAGGCGGCGGCCCCGGACAGGGGGTCCGAGGCCGCTGACCCCTGGGGCTCCCCGGCGAGCTGCGCGTGACCCTCGGTGCCCGACTGCAGCAGCGAGAGAGCCGCACGTGCGCTCATTGTGAGCGCGAGGAGCTGGGAGCGCGTAGTCGCGAGGCGCGCCCCCAGCTCGGCACGGCCCAGCCCAGTTTGGTCGTCGGAGGCGAGCAGCAGGAACTCGCAGAGGGCCCCGTAGGCGAGTACCAAGTCGCCGAGGCGCTGCGCCGGGGAGAGAGCGCGCCACACCGAGTAGGAGACGACGGCTGTGGGCAGTCCACTGAGCTGCAGCTCGGGAGCGGAGAAGGCCGGGTCGCTGAACGGGGCGCCCTGCACTGATATCTGCGGTTGGTGGTGGCAGCGGCGGTGGCGGCGGAGGGAAGAAGAGAGAGATGATTTGGAGTGAGACGTGGTGGAAAAGACACGCGAGAGAGACAAGAACAGAGAGGTGGAGTAAGACACGGAGGGAGATGTGGAGAGAGACGTGGAGAGAGACACGGAGAAAGATAAGAACATAGACGTGGAGAGAGACATAGAAAGAGACACGGAGAGACAGCTTGAAACCACCTCTACTCTAATCTACATTTGAAGTTTTCGTGACTGCAGGGATTCATACTCTTTGGTTCTTTCGGTAAAGTCATGTAGGTATAAAATGAAATAAATTAAATCACGACGTTTCGGGCGCAACAGAAGCGTCCGTCATCAGGTGGGACAACCACAGCAAGAAACAATTGCTGAAGTGGGCAAAAGGGCTGCTGTAACAAGAGGCTATATAGGTAAGAGAGGGGGGAGGAGCCAGGGAGGAGAGATAGAGAGGGGGGGGGAGTGCTGCCAAGTGGAGCGCTACTAGTAGGGATTAAAGGGCGAGCAGCGAACAAAATGTTGGGGGGGGGGGGGGGGAAGAGAGCGGGGCTGGGAGTGGGGAGCTGAAGCAACAGGAGATGCGGATATGAAGGCAACACCGTAAAGCATTTAAGGTTTTACCTGGTTAATAACATCCTTCCAATAATTGCTCAATTTGTATCCATCTTCTCGGTTGAAGTTATGTCTATGTTTATATATCTGGATGGCTTCATGAACAAACCTTTAATAGTAGCCCGAAGGTTTGCAGAGCACCTTGGTCTCGGAAAAACAATATCATGAGAGCCCACAGCGTTATAGCAATGGTCAGATCTGCCTTGTGCTCGCGAACACGGTCTGAGACGTGTCGTTTCGTTTCCCCAATGTAACAATCACCACAGGTGCAACTTAGTTTGTAGACTCCAGGATATTGCATGTCAGGAATGACATCCTTCACAGATGAGATTAGATCAAGGATTTTGTTTACTGTACTGAATCGGACCTGGATCTTGAGTTTGTTTAAGATTTTGAAATATTTTTGGTAACGCCTGCTATGTATGGTAATATGATGGTTTTGATCAGCGTCTCAGGGGGTTGTTTCTCCATGGTTGGAGAAACAGCTTTGCGGATAATGCGGTCCAAATATCCATTCATCTTAAGGGCCTGGTGTATATGTTCCAGTTCACTGGCTAAGTGGTGTTGGTCAAAAATGCAGTGGGCCCTATGGTGTAGTGTTTTGATGAGGCAATTCTTCTGTGCCGGATGGTGGTGGGAATCAGGTTTCAGATAGGAATCTGTGTGGGTGGCTTTCCTGTAGACAGAGTGTCCCAAAGAGCCATCAGGTCTCTTAAACAAAACATCTAGGAATGGTAGCATACCATCCTTTTCCACTTCCATGGTGAATTTGATGGATGGATGTATGGAATTAATGTGGTTGAGAAATTGGTTCAATGCTGGCAGGCCATGTGGCCAAATGACGAAAGTGTCATCCACATATCGCTTCCACAAGGAAGGACGTAGGGTGGATGTCTGGATGGCATCTGTTTCAAATTTCTCCATAAAACATTCGCTATCACTGGGGATAAGGGGGAACCCGTGGGGTTACCTTCATTTTGTTTGTAGAAAGTGCCATTCCAGGTGAAATAAGTGTAACCAGAGTAGGAACATCAGGGTTCAGTCCATGTTGGACGAAATCTTAAATTATTGCTAAGGTGTCAGGCACAGGAACCTTGGTGAACAGAGAAACCATATCAAAGCTGACGAGAAAATCATCTGGAGACAGTGAAATGCCCTTGAGCTGAATTATGTACTGCTGAGGTAGTCTTGCCAGTGAATGGAAGCAAGGTATCAGACACAAAACAGGCCAGCTTGTAGGTAGGTGAGTTGATAGTAGAAACGATGGGCCGCAGTGGAGTGCCTTCTATATGGATTTTAGGAAGACCTTTCCTGACATGCAATATCCTGTAGTCTACAAACTAAGTTGCACCTGTGGTGATTGTTACATTGGGAAAACGAAACGACATGTATCGGACCGTGTTCGCGAGCACAAGGCAGATCTGAAACATGGCAGGACTAATACATCCGCCGTGGCTGACCATTGCTATAACGCTGTGGGCTTTCATGATATTGTTTTTTCCGAGACTAAGGTGCTATGAAAACCTTCAGGCTACTATCAAAGGTTTGTTCATGAAGCCATCCAGATATATAAACATAGACATAACCTCAACCGAGAAGATGGATACAAATTGAGCAATTATTGGAAGGATTTTTCTTAACCAGGTAAAACTTTAAATGCTTTACGGTGTTGCCTTCATATCCGCATCCCCTGTTGCTTCAGCTTCCCACTCCCAGCACCGCTCTCTTCCCTTCCCCACCCCCCCCCCCCCCCCCATTTTGTTATCTGCTCGCCCTTGAATCCCTTCTAGTAGCGCTCCACTTGGCAGCACTCCCCCCCCTCTCTATCTTTCCTCCCTGGCTCCTCCCCCACCTCTCTTACCTATATAGCCTCTTTTTACAGCAGCCCTTTTGCCCACTTCAGCAATTGTTTCTTGCTGTGGTTGTCCCACCTGATGACGGACGCTTGTGTTGCGCCAGAAACGTCGTGATTTATTTTATTTTATACCTACATGACTTTACCGAAAGAACCAAAGAGTATGCCTCTACTCTGTTTCCCTCACTCTTGCTTAAGAACCTGAGCACGGAGGGTAGTGGTGGCAGTGGTGGAGGAGCGATAAGTGCAGAGGTTAGCACGCTGCGCTGCAAACCCGGCGACCCAGGTTCGATTCCCTCTCACGGGCCAACACCAGTGACGAATATCTGAACCATTCCTGGGCTTCCCCTAGGTCGACTCAGCCTCAAATGAGTACCTGGTGCTGTGTGTAAGCATCACTACTGGGGAGACACAGGCGGCCGCAAGCAGCACTTGCGTCTTTGTACGATGGCGTAGTGCTTAGCGCGTCCCTGTGCTTCGACCCCGGCAGAGACCCGAGTTTAAAATTCCCCGCTCACGGCCATCATCAACACCGGCCTCTCCTAGGTCGACTCAGCCTTAAATTAGTACCTGTGTAAAACATCACCACTGGACGGGCGTGGTGCTGGTCACCCTACCCAGCAGCCTGTGAAGGCTATACGGGGAAACTTTGTCGTTTTGGCTGCTATACATTTCCACGTGATAAGCCACTTTTCGTTGAGTTATCGTTTGTGGCCAGGTCACCTCTGAAAGAGAGTCATATAGCTCAATGGGCCTTACCTGCTAAAATTAAAATAGGAAAGATCAGTTGTGTCTGATGTGGTCAGTGCTCACGTAGGCGGTGTACAGCTCCTGTGCCTCCCTGTAGAGGTAGACCGAGTGGCTGTACCCTGCGCTAAGCAACTCGGGCAAAGTCGCGTTGGCCGAGCCCTGCGGCTGTAGTCGCGCGGGGGAGAGGAGTACCAGGACCACGGCGAAACCTGCAGTCAACACCACCACCAAGATCATCATCATTACCACCACCAGCAGCAGCATCAACATTACCACCGCAAGCATTATTATCATTATGATCATCAACATTACCACCACCAGCATCAACATTACAACCACAATTATTATTATCATTATGATCATCAACATTACCACCATCAGCATCATCAACATTACCACCACTATTAACACCGCCAGCATGATCATCAACAACATTACCAGCATCATCAACACCAGCGTCATTATCATCATTACTACCAGCAGCAGCATCATCACCATCATCAAAGACAAATGCAACATCAACATCATCACACTAAATATCTACTCCACTACCTCTAGCACCACCGTCAACAAAGAAAAAGATCCCCTGTATAGCCCTTACAAGTCACATCGCAATGTTCCTGAAGAAGAACGTTTTAATCAGTGTGCACTGCCTGCGGAGAGTTATAACACATTTATGGAAACTGAAAAATGGGAAAATATGCACGCTTGCAGTTACAAATAGAGACAAGAGGAACGCGTGGAGTAGAGGACCCACACAGGTTGGTGGTGGCATCGTCCTCACTGTTAGGACAAATGAGTGCAGCGCTTGGGCAAGACGCGCCACGGCGAGACGACTCCCATCACCGAATCATTTCCACGGGGCATTATTAAAAGTATCCATAGCAGTAATCTGCCAAAGCGTGAAACGAAAGGAAGATTTTAAAGAGCCTGCGATGTCGTTCTCAAGAGCGGACCATTCGGTCCCGACGTTTAGTTTGCTGTCCTTCCCCCCCCCCACCCCCACTGTCCTTCTCCCCGCACGATTAGCACGTTTGGCTATACGTACGGTGCGAACAAAGTTCAACATACATTCATTCACACACATACGTCAAAACGCTCATGACCACTGCGAGATTGACCCGCGACTCAAGTGTGGACACAGGAAGCGCGGCCTTCATCGGAGCGCCGCGTGTCAAGGCGTCGTTGCAGGAGAAGTTTGCGGAATAATCAAGTAAATGCGTCGTTAAGTTGAGGATCTCTCTAGGAAAGCAAGAAGAACGAAGACGACGTTGAGTCGGTTGCTGTCGTTTGTTTGTTTCTGGAAATCCGACGTGACCAACGTAGACATTAAAAAAAAGGTTACGCATAGAAGAAGACCTGATGATGTAGGTAGTGACGAGAAGGAAACTGGTACGATTTGGACACATGTAGGATGGACAACAGAAACATTAAAGGTGTGTTGTTTGGAAAAAGGGAACGAACCGGACAGAGAGGACGACCTATCAGAGAATGTCTTGATGATGACATAAGAGATTGGTGCCAGAAAGATGTGGCATTAATTGAGCATATTGGCAAGGCAGAGGAAAGTGGAAACAAATGACGAAATGTGCAGTGGACACCTACGGGTTATCTTCCCATGGATCGTGATAATAAGGGAAGTCCAAATCGATTGATTCGTGAGACACGGGCAACGAGGGGATCCGGAGTCCACGAGTTTGTTCAATTTTGACTTAAAACTTTCGTGACGGCAGGAATTCATATTCTTTGGTTCTTTCGGTGAAGTCACGTAGATAGAAAAAATATTAAAAATTAAAAAGTGGTTTAAAAAAAAGTCGTTTTATTTTGTATTATTATTTCTATCTACGTGACTTTACCGAAAGAACCAAAGAATGAATTTGTTGAATGTCTCCTGTTCCTCATTGGTCTTGCGTTCGTGACGATATCATCGTTATTATCACATTTGTAACTGTAAATACACGTGCGCCTTCCAATGCAATCACCATAATCATCGCCACAATCGCCACAATCTTTTGAACGCGACGAACAGTCGTTCTTTCAAGTTGCTCAGCGACTAAGAATGCTCAGCGATCGTACACGCCGCCGTGGAAGAGCCCCGTGTGTTGGCAGCATTGCCACGGAAGCAACCTGGGCTCCCGTCTCTCCCGCGATGTTCGCATCGCAACAACGACAACGATCGCCCGTGGCTCGCTTGCTCAGAGATGGCAACTGCGCGGCTCCAGACCCCGCACACACAGCCGGCGCCGATTTACGTGCCCTAGTTTTGCGAGTGGACAGTGTCCAACGGTGTTGATTGATAATTGCTGCTGCTAATTGTAGAATGCTTTGATGTTGTCTGCCGGCCGAGTCGCCCCTTTTACAAAGAGCTTCTTAGCTCACTGGGCTTTACTCAATGGGAAATAAACTTCTGAAATTCCGACACTGTGGCCATAGTGTCAATGACTTGTAATGTTGTAGTGGGTTTACTCTCCAACACACCAGTGTGCTGTACTCGTAACGAATTCGCATGTTTGTTTTTTGTGACAAACCTTACAAATTAGCTGTGTCGGGTGGTGGTGGGTTTAACGACACATTCATATTTACGCGATCTAACCCCAAAAAACCTCTATTATGGCGTCAATGTGGGTTGTTATTTGTTGTGTTGTGTTCTCTGTGTCAATGTGATACCGGCCAATGAATGCGAGCGCGTGCAGAGAGAGAGAGAATCGATGACCCAGGCTGTGAATCTTACCTAGCACGGCGCGCGACGACGGCATCATGATCATCTCTTTCACCGTGGTGGCGGTCACTGTGGCTTCTGCTCTCCGCATCTCTGCGGCGGTGCCCTTAAATAGTCGCCGCTGATGCCGCCGCTGTTGCCGAAACCGCTGAAGATGCCCGTCGCACGCAGCTTGGGGGTTTTTCTTCTCCGTCATCCCGAAACCCGAAGAGATCCGCAAGAGTAGCGGGGGGGGGAACTCTCCTCCTCGCCCGCAGAGATTGACCAACCTCACCACCCGTGCAGTCCACGACCCACCCACTCCCAGCCCACGTCGAGAGCACGGGGTGGGTGAGGGCCGAGAAGTCCCTCTCGCAGTGACCGTGGAAGTCACGCGGAAACACCGCCGGCTCCTATAGCGCGACACTGCGTAAGGTGTGTGTAGTGACTGCCTTAACCTGAACCGTCGGTGAGAATTTCCAGAACGACTAAGCCGTGTCGGCCCATGGTGTTATATATACATACACCGTGTTGTTGCAAGTACGTGCAATATAGGACTGCCTCAATATAATAATGGGGTATTGTTTTCTTTCACGATGCCATATCAAATGTCCACGATATATTCACGACACGTCGCGTTGTATACCGTGCTTCGCTGAAATTGGGTGACAAATGAGAAGAATTCTCCACGCAGTCTCTTTACCAGAGCGGGGGACGCAGAGTGGCGAGGGTGGTGGTGGTGCCTTCATGGGTGTTCGCTTAAAGTACTTGCCCCAAATTTTTTCTTTGTCTTTGGTGATGCTGGGCAGCTAAAACAGAGCAAGTTGGCACAGGAGGGAGCACAGGTGGTGTATCTGCCATTCATTTGACTCCATTGCACCTGCTCAGTCTTTCCCGTGACCTGTCAGCGAGCGAACATTCAACAATTTAAGTGGCCTATAAACTAAATTATAAACTTTTATTTTACCAGGTAAGGCACATTCAGCTACATTGCTCTTTTTCAGAAGCGACCTGACCACAAATGATAGCTTAAAGTGGCTCATAATATATAAATGTATAGCAGGCAAAATACTCTAGTTTCTAAATGTGGAGGGAAAAACGAGAGGCCTTAGAGAAAAATCTACGCAACCACGGGGAGAACGTGCAAACTCCAAATATATAGGCATCAGGTTCGGGATCGAACCCACGGCCCCCTCTATACCAGGCGAGGTAAGTAGCATATCGACACCGTGGCCTTAAAGTGCACCTGGCCTAGCACAAGCGACGTGGTGATGTCGCCGCCGCTAAGTGACGAATAGCGGTTGTTGTTGTTGATGGTAGTGGGGAGCGGTAGTGCAGCGGCACTATGAACCCGGCCACCCCAGTTCGATTCCAGATCAGGGACAACACCAGTGATGATTTTCTGAACCGGTCATGGGCCTCCCCTAGGTGGGCTCAGCCTCAATTGAGTACCTGGTGTGGTGTGTAAACATCGCCACTGGGGAGACAAAGGCGGTCCAGCGTGGTGCTGGCCACCCACCCTCTTGTGTACCGTGTCGGGCAATCATCGGTGCTACTCGCTAAAAGCACTAGCCCCAACAGTCTGTTCAGGCTATACCGGGGATTTTTGATAATGGTAGTGGTTACGATGGAGGTGGTAATCCCGCCGTGAACACTCCAATTCGTGGTAAATTATCACTGCGCAACAAAGACAAAGATCCCCTGTATAGCCTTAACAGACTGTAGGGGCAAGTGCCGTTTTAGCGAGCATCTATCAAGGCCGGAGCGGCACACGAGGGGGTGGGTGACCAGCACCACGCCCGGCCGCCTTTGTATCCCTAGTAGCGATGTTTACACACCGCACTAGGTATATAAATATCGCCACTGGAAATACAAAGGCATCGCACACACTTGTCAGAGGCACAACATGGCCACGAAGGTTTAAGAGTGAATGTAATTTATATTGTTAAGTTTGTTTTTGCACATCTGTATCATTGTGGAAAGCGTTGGTGTTGTCTGCCGGCCGAGTCGCCCTTGAAAAAGAGCTTCTTTGCTCAATGGGCTCTACTCGATTGGAAATACACGTCTTGTTCTTCAGCTTCTGGAATCATTATTCACGATGGTCAGGTCAAATCGTAACCTCGCGTTTAATGAATGACTCCGACTCAGAGCACGGCGTTGACCGTGTTAATTCATCGACGGTTGCGCGGGTTGAATAAAATATTTAACAAACGTTAAACTATCAATCCTGTCAATCCCTTGTCAGTGCCCTACCTTATTACAGACCAATCCCGTGCCCCTTATAAATCTCAACGTTCATCCTGCAAAGTCCCATCACGAGGGAGAAACACAAATAGGCAAAAAATGCCCGTACTGAAACGGCTGTACGCCGTATGGACCTAAAAACTAAATTTTCCTGTACAAGAATACGGTTAAACCGTATGGGTTGACAGTTGTGTAAACGAGCAACCTGACGAGATGTCTGAGATGTGGCGACACGGACGAGGGACACAACAATCATTGTGGATCTTACTCTGCGCGATTCATGCATCGTAGCAGCATCGCCATATCGCGGCGACTTTGGTTTGTTTACACTGCAAGAAAGCCTCAATGAGTCTCGAATCTTCCTCAGCAGCGGGTCCTGTCAGGGTTTCGCCGTAGGGGGTCGATCTTGTTGCTGTGCGTAATTCCTGTTGAGTAATTTTCAGGACAATTGTCAGCATTGGGATGTTTTGTTCTCTCCCAATACCAGCTACGTTGTACCTGTGTGTTTAGCTAAGGGAGGAGACTGGAGGACCCGGGGGAGAGAATACAAACTCCGCACAGAAAGGCGCCCGAGTCGGGAGTCGAACCCAGACGCTGCTTGCTGTTGTGAGGCGCAGGTGTCACCACCGTGCCACCACCACTCTGCCACGATGCTCAATGTACGTTTTTGTGTTGAACTTCTTTCGTACCATACGCAGCCAACCGTGCTCATCGGAGGTGCCCAGATGACCGGAACCGTGCCCTCACGTCACCAGTAGTCTCAGGTCACTGACCCTGCCTTTATTTTTAAACGCAGACAGGCACTAATAGTGACAGTCGCTGCAAACGACTGGGTTCACAAGTATTGTAGGAGGCCGGTGATAGAGCGTGTTAACACACACGGATACTGCCCTGCTGCATTGCTTCTGGCGTAAAACCCACTCCATCTGTGATACGTTGTCACTCGGGGATATTCCGTGACAGGTTGTTAGGGCCCCGTCCATCATTTGGGTGCGGAGCCCGGGGCAAATCCCCCTGTGCGCCACCTCCCCCGGACGCCTACAAACCAAAGCGAGTCGCCGTAAGCTAAGGACGGCTCTGCAGGTGGCACACAGAAAGCATGGCACGCGCAGAGGGAATGCTGGCCACGTGAAATCTTCCAGTTCATCTGCTGCACCAGTCGGTTGGTGCCTTACCCACCCCCTCACCCTCCTACCCCATCAACCCCGTGTCGTCAGCAGGGATCCCCTTCGTGTCGGGAAGATTCGGGGTCGGGGGGTGCAGTATCAGCCGCCGGCTTCATTGGTGAGAAAGCCGGACCTGAAACCGGAACTGAAACCACGGGGTGAAAATATCTCCCGCTCATACTGAATGCTTCGATTGGCAGGTTTCGTTTTCTAAAAATAGCTACCCCTTGCGATGGAAGGCGCCGCCTCGCAAGGGGATTTTCTTTGCGCTGATAGACCTGCAGCATTGCCACCACGAAAGATACAGATCCCTCGTATAGCTTTAACAGACTTTCGGGGCAATTGCTGTTAGCACCTATAAAAGCCACCATCACCACCATTTTGCCTACCATCAATACCATCACCAACAACAGCAACCGCTGTTCGCCACTAAGCGCGGAAGATCAACAACAGGAAAATTCGCACATCTCTTTGGTGAGTTGAAACTTAATGACAAGCCCCAGGAGTGTGATTGTGGTCATGCAAAACAAACTGCGGACCATACGGTAAACCCATACAGATACATAGAGACCTATTATACATATAGTTTTGGTGATTAGTGCCTAACGCCTGACACTGTACGCTGTGTCTAACGCTGGGTAGGCTATGTGGATCCGAGTCACGTTACAAATTAGCCAGTAGAATTTCTGCACTACGCTGACACCATCTGGAATGCCACTTCATACATTTTTGAAAAAAGGAACCATTGTAATGTTGATTCGAAAACGCAACCCCAAAATAGATTATGCAATAACACACGTTAGGTGATTCGTGAAATGCACCGTAATTTTGTTGTGGCTGAAATCATTTCAGAATCTAATCGTGGAGATATTGTCTTCATTCCCAGAATTTATCTGGCACGGTCTGATGTGAATTTACCATTTATTTTGAAGCGAAGACAATTTCCTATCATTCCTGCATTTGCTATCACTGTCATTAAGTCACAAGGACAACCTTTTCAGTATGTTGGACTTTATCTCGACGAAACAGTTTTTTTTCCCACGGACAACTTTATGTTAACTTTGTCAAGAAGCAAAAATCCAACGAACATCGAAATGCCAATTCAACAAAATTCATCTCAAGGAAAACTTTTGGGCGATGATCGTTATTTTATATCAAATGTGATATATAGAAAACGAATTATTAAATAAATTCAGTACAATCTTTAAATGTTAGTATTTTCACGAATAAATACAAAAATAATAAATCTCATCACTTTCTCTCTCATCATTTTATCCCATTACTTTATTTATCTCTAGATACAGTCGTGTAGAATTACAGATGGAAATACTGTAAACCACTGTGGTCTGTGCTCCTTCAAAGGAGAAGGTTCAGCAAAACGACACGAACTCCATCATGAAGCCCTCTCGTTGTGGCCAACAGCAGACCTCGACATTGACATTCAGCTTTTTAACTTATTGCTGCCACGAGAAAGAGTGAAATAGAGTTGCAGCAATGGATCCGCTGACAGCCACGAACACCGCAAGTGTACTCTGAGCCGTCAACAAAGACTTACACCTTCATACGAGTGTTTGGGATTTAGGCTCCCTACGCAATGATCTGTGTTGTGAAGACCCTCCACCACCCGACGCAGTCAAATTAATTACATCGTCGCGTGTGGCGCAAAGGGGTTTAACGCAACAATGAAGATTGCTTCAGCTCGCTGGTGAAGTTAACTTTACCTAAGGGTTTATTTGTGAATGCTAACATTGGCTGCGAAAA
Organism: Lampetra planeri; assembly: GCF_965212315.1. NCBI lineage: Eukaryota > Metazoa > Chordata > Hyperoartia > Petromyzontiformes > Petromyzontidae > Lampetra > Lampetra planeri. Next base: position 22,848,848 of record NC_136108.1, on the reverse strand, counting down.
CCCATATACGTTGTAGGGGCTAGCTTTATGGGGCCCCGGGGCTCGATATTGCACTGGCGCGTTCATTGTAAGTGAACAGCAACGCCTGTAATGCTCTTATACAGGGACAAACACATTCCTGCGGAGGGAGCTGGTAGGAACGTTAGGTTGCTCGGTCAATGGCCAGGGTCAACGGCGGCGTGATGTATTCCGCAAATATGCCCGACTGTGAGGGCGGGTACAAGCCGGCGTGAATAGGTTAAACGTTGAGTTTTATAAGGGCACTACGGGGTGACCAGCCTCTCCCCACCCAGCCCCACCCCTCCCACCCAGCCCCACCCTCCACACCCAGCCCCTCCCCACCCTCTCCTCCCCACCCAGCCCCTCCCTCCCCGCCCAGCCCCTCCCTGTACGACGGACGGACACAATAATCCCCTGTGGGCTGGTGTAACCAGGAGGTTCCTACCAGTAAGACCCCCCATATAGCTAGCGTGCACACACACTCTCTAGCTCACACTCACACACTCTTGCACACACAACCACAACAACTACCATTCGCCACTAAGTGGCAGTGACGTCAACTCGGCACTTGTACCAGGCTATGTGCACATTAAGGCCACGTGAAGTGTCGAACGCCCGCTGGTAGGAGGTCACGGGACAGACCCAGGTGCCATGGGTTGACTGACTGAGATGACTGGCCGATGCACCACCTGTGCCCCCTACTGTGCCAACTTGCAGTGTTTTAGCCACACGACGCTTCGCTCGTTGTTGTCATCATCGCTCATCTGGAGGACGACTGCCTTCAACTGCCAAGTAGCCTCCTTCACGATGCTTCTCTACAGAGGTCGATCTTGACATCGCTGGTACCGGTCATCGGCAAGTCCACTCAGCTCCATATCCTCTCATACCACATCAGTCCATCTCTTTTCCAGCCCATGTCGTGCCCGTTAAGCCCCCTCCATGCGGCCAAACAGAAGCTGCTTGGGCATGCGGTGGCTGGGCATGCGGGCTACATGACCCAACCAACGCAGCCTTGCCTGCTGGAGGAGCTCGCCAATGATTGGGACTGTTTTCAGATCTTGCAAGGATCTGTGAGCTCATCGCACTGTGACCCAGTCTGGTTTCACACACTCACACGCACCACTGCGATGCTCCGAACCGCAGGTTTCGTTTGTCCCATGAGAGGTGAGAACTCGAGTCGGGGTTTTTTAACCTACCCCGGACGAACGCGTGGGGGAGCAGAGCCACGCAATATGCATGGCCAGTCCTCGCCTGCGTCACTACGCTAATCCCAACGTGTTTCTGCTGTTCCTGCTGCTGTCACTGATTCATTTAAATTGCGTCATCGTCGTGAAGAATATAAGTAACATCGGCAGACGACAATACGCCTCCTTCGTAGATGTGTCTGCCTCTCCATCATGGGTTGTGTTGTAAAAATGTCTTTAGTATATACGTCAAGACGCTGAGATGTGAAGGAGGCGCAGCGTCTCTTCGTCTTTTCTCCACGATGACGCAAATGATTACTCACAGGGAGGGTCCTTGCCTATACCATCGGGCAGTTCACCAGCAGCATTGGTTGAAGCAAGCCCGGCTGCTGATGAGACGCTGCGTGTCGAAGCCGGCCCAGAGTGTTGCTTGTGACGCATCAATACTGCTGACAATGAGTGCACTCCCAGAAGCAGGCCGTGCTAGGTGCCCGGTGGGCCGGGTCGAGCAGCGGTTCTCGACCTTGTGTGTCCACTGTTATACCCCCTTGTTGAAGTTTGTTACAAGCAAGTAACTCCCCCCCCCCACACACACACGTTTCCAGGCCCAACATGTTTCTGAGAAATGAATAGAATAATGAACATCAGTATGTTTACCGATTGTCCATTTTGTGAGGTTATCCTAACTAGCCAGCTAACCAACTGCAAGCGAATGAAAATATTCAACGGACGCTCACCATGCGTGGTTACTCTTGGAAACCATATTGTTTACGTCGATGAGTTTAGAATGGTGTTTTATATCGTTCTGGGTTACCATATGGGTTTATATTTTATCGTAGTTATTTTATATTTATATAGGGATCCGCGTACCCCCTGTTGAGAACCAACGGTATAGGAAACACTTTCTTGCTCTGTGTCCAGATACGGCTATTTTACGTGTTCCACGTTTAGCTTGTTTGCAACCAAGGGCGCTGTGGTGGCGAGATGTTAACTACCTCGCCTGGTATGCAGGAGGTCGTGGCTTCGATTCCGACCCTGACACCTGCTGCATATTTGGAGTTTGCATGTCTCTGTCCCCGTGGTAGTGCATATTTTTCTCCGGGCCCTCCGATTTTCCCCTCCACATTTAGAATCAACGTGCGTTTAGAGTTTTTGGCTACTATACATTTCCACGTGATGATAAGCCACTTCGTTGAGCTATCATTTGCGGCTAGATCGCTTCTGAAAAAGAGCTATATAGCTCAGTGGGCCTTACTTGGTAAAATAAAAATAGTAATTCTAGATTTGAAGCTTTCGTGACTGCAAGGATTCATACTGTTTTTTCGGTAAAGTCACGTAGGTACATTTTTTTAAATTAAAAGTTAATTAAAGTAATAATGGAAATAAAATAAAATAATAAATCACGACGTTTCAGAGCACTCCCTTTAAGAGTGTGCTCCTAATCTCAGCTCGTTACCTGTATAAAAGACACCTGGGAGCCGGGAAATCTTTCTGATTGAGAGGGGGTCAAATACTTATTTCCATCATTAAAATGCCAATCAATTTATAACATTTTTGACATGCGTTTTTCTGGATTTTGTTGTTGTTATTCTGTCTCTCACTGTTCAAATAAACTTACCATTAAAATTATAGACTGATCATTTCTTTGTCAGTGGGAAAACGTACAAAATCAGCAGGGGATCAAATACTTTTTTCCTTCACTGTATGTGTTGTCTTGGTGTGGTCTGGCACTACTTTTGTTCTTGTTTTCCTGCCTTACCCTAGCTTGGATTTTGTTGAAAAATCGGCAGGATTTAATGTACTGATTACATTTTTACTTCTATACTGATTTTTTTTTTATGTATTAATCTTTTCTCTATTTTGCACTCCCATCGTTTTTGGGTTTGTTTGTTGTTGTAACTTGCTGACCCACCCCTCCTGGACCTCTGTCAAAAAGAGCTTCATTGCTGATCAGATTTCTCCAGTCTAAATATAGATCCTGATTCTGAAAATACTATGAACTGTCTACTTTCACAGTGGACAATAACGGTGCCTTCATCTCGTTCGAAAATAGTAGGCCATTGTGTGCCAGTAGGCTAGTGTCAAGATATCAAGGTGCAAATTTGAAAAAGAATTACACCACAAATTATTCAATTGGAGTTACGAGCAGCAAAAAAATCATCTTACTCCGAAACTACTGCAGGACACCGTAGCGCCTTCCTTTGTGGTGATCACCTTGGGCTATAACAGCAGCGGTCAATATAGCAAGCACTGCCATTCATGAGATGAATCTTAATGAGCTTTGCATCCATCAGCGGGCTATGTCTTTTAACAATTACCCGGCTTCGACCCTGTAATATAACATAGACGTAAAGTACTTGCGCCATCTATTGGTAGGAGTCAGTCTGTGTTTAATGTACGCATTCTAAATCAGGGACTTTTATTTGCCATCAGGTTTAACGAGAATTGTATGCTTGTGTCAGTGTTCTGATTTCTCCTGAGAGCCATGTAAGATCTTCTGTGATCCACCCAGGGGTCGCGATCCATGTGTTGGCCACCATTGAGCAATAAGAATGGCGAGAATACTAAAATATAATTTGCATGTGGGAGAACACTGGAGATAATCCACGTCAAAATCTACGTGTTAAATAAAAATCCACACACTCAAAAGAGAATTTCACTCGGAAGGTCGGTCTGCACAGATGAGTTCACAGTCCCACTTCCTGCACTGCCTTCTCCTGGGCGCCTACGCAGCCCGGCGGGCTCGAGACGCTCACAAGACTCCCATAAACTATTTTTTATTATAACTGTCTCCATTTCATTATTTTTGTATTTACTACTTAACTTTCTTATGCTATTCGTTGCGCGAGGTTGCACTTGATTTGGCTGCTTTCAATTGCCACAATTTACTTTGGTCAGTCGGTGTTAAACGCTGAGGGCGTGATGAGTTTCTGTTTTCACTCCTGTTTGCTCTATGCCCCCTGTACACTTCTCATTCCATTGTAATGTGCACCGATGCCTACTTTATTGAGGGCGATAATGGCACATAAAATAAAGATTGATTGGTTTATATACATAGGCGTTCGTAACTAATTGGCATGACAAACCTGGCGGGTTAACAACACATTTATACTTAAGCGATCTAATCCAAAAAAAAATTAACCCGTAAAAACAAAGTTTTTCACTCTAAATCCTTTATATGCGTGGCGGCTAGAGTCCTCTCGTCCTCTGGCTTGAGATGGCTGCCACCTATGGGTCAGATGATTGTCTGCCAGCATTAAGCAATTGGTAATTAAATATTTAAAAAAAATTCCCTAAACAGTGTAAAATTTTGGAAAAAAATTTTCACGAAAATTAATTGTCACGCACAACGAGTCTGTGTGGAAAATGTCAGCTCGATTGGATCACGGGAAGTGGGTTAAAAAACGACCGAAAGATTTGCACGGTCGTAAGCAAGCAAGCACGCAAGCACGCAAGCAAGCAAGCAAGCGAACTTAATATAAAGGATTTAAAAAAAACCTTTATCCGTCGGCACTCGCTGCAGGTCACAGCTTGGCCACCGACGGAGTCGTGTGCGAGGAGTGCGGAAAGGGCTTCACGCACGGCCAGACGCTGAAGATCCACGCGCGCACCCACACGGGAGAGTGACCGCATACGTGTGACGAGTGCGGCCAGGGCTTCGCCTTTGTATTACACCTCAAGAGGCACCGAACGACGCACACGGGGGAGCGGCCATTCGCCTGCAACGTGAGCGTGTGTGCGCGGGCGCACCGCCACCGCTTGCTCCACACATCACCACCGTTACACATACACAGGAGAGCCACACTGACTCAAAGGACTCTTGTTCAAGAGGGTCCTGCATTGGGTATTTTTTTAATTTGAACCCTTTCCCGATCCAAGACATCTGCACATTGCAGGGTGGGGTCCCGTTCACCGCTGAATCTCAGAACACGCAAGTGGCTCAGCGTTGATTTTATTAAGAGGCACACATACGTCATCGGAACCGAAAAGGGTTAAGATGTTTTCAGCCAATTAACAAGTTGTGTTTATTTTTACAAGTGGGAGAAAACCCACACCGTACGCGTGGGGGCAACACTCGATTCCTGTACAGATGGAAACAGATGGGGATTAGTCAACTTGCCACACTGCCTTCTGGTGAGCCAGACCCTGACGCTCATGGGGAGTTTCACAACACTTGTGCGGTGATCCACCAAGCCTTGCCTCCAGCGCTGGTTTACTAAGCCACGTGCATAGCCACCACCACCACCCAGCTAATTACGATTATGCTCGTTTACCCAGCAGAGACTCGTGTTACCCATTTGCCTTTGAGTTTACGGATCGCAAACGGGCTGATTGTGGCTAACCTCAAAATCGTAACCCCTGCAAAGGGCACAGGTTTTCTGTACCCTCTACCTGTACTCAAATGCATACGGGGATCAAGTGGCACTCTCCCTGCACGCGTAGGTACTCCGGTTTCGTCCATGTGTATAAACACGAATATAATTGGCCAATTATCCAGATATAGGGCCACAGAGCTCGGGCAATTGTTAGCACCAGTTCCTGACTGCTTTCCTGTTTGCCAGTGGTATCCCATGCCTCTGAATCGCTGTTTTGGAAAGCGAATGAAAAACTGCGTTCATTGCAAATTCCGTATCGAATTTTGCAGGTGTCTGTGGGCTGCGTTCTCAGAGAGGAGATGAAACATGAACCGGAGCCGACTGCAGGAGGACGGGTGGCACTGAGTGGTGAGAGCGCCAACTCACAAAGGTTTGCAGAGTTTATTCTGGCTCGAGGGCGACTCGGCTTTCATCTCTCCCAGGGCAGTGTGGACCGCAACGTGGTAAGGGGACTCCTCCATTTTGGATAGACTGGCTTCCACCATGGGAATGTGGAATTTTCACCACGGAGCTCCTCTCGTGATGCTTGTGGTGAATTCCAAGAGATGAAGGCGTGGAGATGCTACGACTTGACCGATTGTTGACACGTACATTATCAAATAGTCCTTTTCGTTACCATTTGACAAATGTCAGTCAATGTGGAGTGGTCATAGTTCAGTGTAAAGGTTTGTCTACCCAGAGTAGCAAATTGTGTCTTCACCGACCAGCTGACATTGCACCCACAGAAATGGTGAGCAGTCCGTGCGATGTTTTGTCACCAGGACCCATTTCGACGTACTCCATTAGATAAGACTACGGAGATCCTGTCTTAAAAAAGCAGCATTATCACAGAGTGATGGGGGATTTGCCCCCAATCACTTAAGTAACTTCACACGATGGCCACTTAAGCCCCCATTGATATCACCCGAGTGTCAAGTGAATGTCGTACCCGTAATATATATTTTTTGGGTTCAATCGCGTAAATATTAATGCCGTAAACCCACTTCCATCCGACACGGGAAGATGTATTCACAATTCTGGCAATCGCCTGACAATGCTAGTTGTAAATACCAGCGAAACGTCGTTAACTCAAATTAGAAATGAGTTGTGGGTTTGCTCTCCAACACAACCGGTGTGCAGCTGAAGAAGTAAAAAATTGGCACGTTTTTTTCCACGTGACAAACCTTACGAACTGGCTATGTCTGGTGGAGGAGAGTTTGACACATTTACGCCATTTAACCCATAGACGTTATCACGAATATTGGTCACAAAGGCCTACGTGTGAAATTGAATATAGCACCACGAAATTCGCTTGGTTGAACTTTTGAACGTGAGGTCAAAGTGAACCGGCAGCCAATCGGGGGTTAGCGTGGAGCAAAAGGGGCAGCCCTGAGGCCTCCGAAAACGTGGAGCTCCACGCAACATCACGACCAACGTTCAGCTCCTCCAACGTGGCGCTAGGAACACCCTTGCAAGTCAGATGGCAGTGCAGCTCGATTACCCAGGACAGCTCGAGTGTCTCAAGGCCAGGGTGTGCGCCAGCAAGCATTTCGGTTCTGCCAAGGCCCCTGCCACGTGTCTGACCCCACGAAAAGGAACTCCAATGTGAAAGACGAAGTGGGGTCAAAGAGAGGAAAGACAGGTGGACAAGAGCATGTTGAAGCAATTGAACAAATTTGAACGTGACTGATGATGTAAAGCAACCTACCCACACTCTTAGATTTTTTCGGTAAAGTCACGTAGGTAAAAATAAATAAAATAATAAATCATTATTTTATTTCTATTATTTTATAATAAATCATTATTTTATTTCTATTATTATTTATTTTTACCTACGTGACTTTACGGAAAAAACCTAAGAGTATGAATCCTTGCAGTCACGAAAGCTTCAAATCTAGAATCAACCTACCCACGTTGACGAACGTAAAGCGTTCTCAATTGGTGCATACGACCTGCAGTGACGGTTAGAAACGTGGACACTGCTGAAGAGCACGGAGCGCAAGTTGAAACATGCACCGAGTACAAAGGATGGGGTCAGCTTATGCAATGAATTACTATTTCGAAGGACATTGACATCTGATGATCGTGGCTTGGAGGCCTTCATCCAGCAGTGGATAGATCGTCTGCTTTATCAGAAAAATGCATCCCACAATAAGTGCTAGTAAATCAAGTTTAATATAATTCTACAATCTCATTTCCTACTCATTTACAGACAAAATTAGACTTCTGAAACGAGCCCGCAAGAATCGGCATTCTTGATGACAACCACCATGCTCGCTTAACGCGCGGTGTTCACACAACGCATTTTAACTACGCGGTTCTTCCATTCGGGAACACTTCTCAAAACGCGGAACGTGCACTCTTATAAGGTGGAACGCACACCGCTGTAACACGAAACGCGCACCATGATAACGTGGTCGACGATGAACACTCTCTTGAGCTGCACGGCTGAGGAGTTATACAGTACTTGGAATGATACAGTAACATGGTGGCATACCCTAGAGTTACTCTTATAAGGTGGTTATTTGTCCTGCCTTCTCACTGTCTAGTACATCGCCAATACATCGTATCTCGCCAAAATGTATCGTTACTTTATGGGGAAATTGTTTTTGTTTAATGCGTTTTTCGCTTAACGCAGCTCCCAGCAGCGTTTGCCTCTTTGTCACCTTCAGCTTCTTGTTCACATTCAGTGAACGGCTACGACACATCCAATAACACAAGTCAAGTTTACACCAGCAAATAAAGTACTTCGGACTAATCCATTGCTGGATGAAGGCCTCAACACACCGTGTCGGGTTTGGGGGGGGGGACTCTCTCACCGAACTTTATCACTCTGATCAGAGCAGTTTAGCGAAGGGGGGTACCTAGGACTGTTTAGATACCACTCTTCACTTGTCGTGACGAGGACTCAAACTCGGGTTGCCTGGTTCATGGCGTAGTGCACTCCCTACCACAGCCTCACTTAAACAACAACCATTATTCAAACAGCCTACCACAGCACGTCTCCAACACCACCTTTCCACTACACGGTAATACGTGCCAACCCTGACACTGTGTCCCCATGATTTTGAAAGTGGGGAGCAGTATATTGAACGATCGCTCGTCCCTCTTGCTTCAACTCGCCCCGAGCTCCGACCGTGGTGACCCTGTTGTCATCAAGGGGTCACCAAGACATTCGTTGTCATCTCCAAAGTAATTGAGCGTATTAACTCCACACAGTGATCAATTACAACACGTGTGAACGTTCAATCTACGCAGCCGTAGCCTAGCATACTTTGTTGAATTTTTTGTGAAAAAATGTATAGCCATCATCGCCCTGTCTTTACCTAATGTCCTGCCCAGCCAACGTGCCCTGCCTGGGTATGTCATGGAGGGCTGTGATCAGAGAAAGGGAGTAGAAGGGATAGAACGGAATCATATGAAATGCGATAGACACTTATTTGCACATTTGGCATCAGGACCAAGCTCATTTGTGCAGGCAGGCCTAGAACAGAGTGGGAATGGCTGGGCACCATTTGAAGTAGTCACGGACATTTTATCCGATCATTTTTTTACTACAATATGTGCAATGCTCGATATCATTCATCGACAGGCATTGCGATTCATTTACATAACTCGATTGCTCCCATAAAAACATAATTTTGGTTCAAAACAGCAACTAAAGGCTGATTCAAAGATAGTGCCTTTACTGGTTTTCAAATCTCACCATGAGGATGGATGGACTACAAACTGTACGCTGCTGTTGCTGGAGATCCCATGTTTTATTTGTAGTCCCGCATGTAACATTAATCTCAAAACGCTGTAGAATTTGTAAAGTGCGCACAAATACTGCTCGGAGGCATGGGATACCACGGGCAAGCGAGAGGGCAAACCAGAACCGGGGCAAATAATTACCCAAGCTCCACGGTCCTACATTGGGATGTTAGGCCAATTCCAGGCTCTGCCAACCCTCAACTCCCCAGATGGCGTGGTGCACAGGAGCGACATTTGTCCCTGTGCAGAAGGAGGAGACGAAACGTCACACGGCTCCTCGTGAATCATCCTCGCTCCCGCATTCCCCCACTCGCTCAGGGCTGCGCCACGGCAGAGAGCTGCGTGCGAATGCGCCCCAGCGTGTCCAGCAGGGTGTGCAGTGTCTCACGTCCGAGCTCCACTGTGAGCGGCCCCGTCTCCTCCGCACCCTCCAACTGCACATGCACAACACGCAGTTTATGACTCGTGTGAGTGTACGGGTGGGTGGACACGTCAAGGTGCGAGTGTGTGTGGTTGGACACATGAAGGTGTGAGTGTGTGGGTTGGCGAACACGTGAATGTGTGTGTGGACGCATGAAGGTGTCAGTGTATGAATGTGTGTATGGGGACCGGTAGTGCAGCGGTTAGCATGCTGTGCGAAGAACCCAGTGACCCAAGTTCGATTCCTGCTCATGGCCAACACCAGTGACGACTATCTGAACTCGTCCTGGACCTCCCCTAGATCGACTCAGCTTGGTATGCTGTATAATAATCACCGCTGGGGAGACAAAGGTGGCCGGGATTGGTGCTGACCACCCATCCCCTCGTGCCCGCCAAAGGTGCCCGCTAACAGCACAGTCTGTACAGGCTATAGGGGATTTTTGTCTTTGTTGCTGATAAGGGCGTAAGTAACTCTAGATCTCACCTGTAAATATAAATTTACCATCAGCAGTGGGTGGTGGGTGTCCTGACATGGGCTTTTCAGCCCATATGGGCGTGTCTGCATGATGTTTCCGTGATTTAAGCGTGTGGTGTGGGGCTATTCGGTGATGCATAGCCATCACACGGCCAGAATGCCTGTGATATCCATGCGTTCATGTGTCAAGGGGCTCACTTATATTATTCCGCTTGTTTAGCCAGAAAAGCTTACCAAGTCTCAATAATCTTTCAGTAGGGGGCGATGCTGCTGTGTGTAATCAAATTGAGTAAATTTAAAGTATACTATACCCTTTGGTTCTTCCTGGTTCAAAATAAAATATTTTATACCGACGTGACTTTACCTAAAGAACTAAAGAGTATGGATTCCTGCAGTCACAAAAGCTTCAAATCAAGGTTAAAGTATACTCTTTGGTTCTTTCGGTAAAGTGACGTAGGTAGAAAAATAGAATAAAAAATAATATATCACGACATTTCGATCGCAACACAAGCGGTCGTCCTCAGGTGGAACACATAATCCAGCAGTGGAACGGCGAGAGAGCTGTTACAACAATAGGTTATATATGTTGGCCAAGGGCAAGCAAGCGGGGTCAGAGCTGGAAAGGAATTCCATCCCCACACGCAAGCACGTCAGTTGTGTTAATGGGGGAGATTAGGGGGAGAGAGATTAGGGAGAGAAAGTAGCATGAAATGAGCTTCCGTAGCCGCATAAGAGTATCGTCCCCGCATATGCGCACAACAGCAATGTTAATGGGAGATTAACACTAAGTTGATGGGGGAGATTAGGCAGAGAGATTAGGGAGATTAGCAAGTTAATGTCATGTCTATGTGCTGTTAAGCTTCACAAGTGTGCGTGTGTGTGTGTGCGTGCCAGCGTGTGGGGGGGAGGTGGTATCTGTAAGCACAAATCACCTGCAGCTGCAGGAGACAGGTAGGGACAGCTAGATGCGCAACCTCGTCAGAGGCGGCCTTCACGTGCACGCTCCACTCCATGGAGGCCAGGCGAGGTAGAGACACTGCAGCCGCACACAGGAAAATAAACACGGACACATACAAGACAAAGATCCCCCATGCAGCCTTAACAGACTGTTGGGGCAAGTGCTATTAGCAAGTAGCGCCTATGAAGACTTGCACGGCACACGAAGGGGTGGGTGGCCAACACCACGCCCAGCCGCCTTTGTCTCCCCAGTGGTGATGTTTACACATCACACCAGGTACACATTTGAGGCTGAGTCGACCGAGGGGAGGCCCATGACTGGTTCAGATAATCGTCACTGGTGTTGGTCGTGAGCGGGAATCGAACTCGGGTCAACGGGTTTGTAGCACAGTGTACTAACCACTGCGCCACTGCTCCCCATAACGGAGACACACACACAAAGGAACGGCCGCGTGAATTATGGCGCAGCAGTTGAGAGAAGTAGCAGGAGCCATGGTGAGGTGTGGTGATTTATCGGTATTGGCAGTGATGACCTCTTGTTAATTCTCGACTCGGCGTCACTCATCTTTCACTGCTATGCCACAATTCATCAAGAGTGCATGGAGAATCACACTCACCCTGGTCAGAGATCAGCTCGCTTCTCCATGCTGGCCTGAGTGGACACACACAAGCACGCACAAAAGCACACATGTACGGCCACGTGTACCCAAAGAGGCGTGCACACACACACCTCTCTCGGGTCAGGCCACTTTCCCAAGATGCGTTTCTCAGAGCCCAGGAAATTTTGTAATGAAGTTACCAGATTATTGCACATTTGACTGCTAGAGATCCAGGCCGAATTCATGTGTAACACTCGCGGCTCACAGGAAGAAGGCTCTGGGTTCGATTCCTGACTCGGGCGCCTCTCTGTGTGGAGTTTACAGAGGACTGGAAATGGGAGATGAGCAACAACTCAATGCTCATTTGGAGCAGATTGACGACTATTGAACGTCATGAAAGAAGGTCAAAGCACATACATGATACATGTATTCAATCTCGCGTGCACAAATCCACGTGTTTTATTTCTCAAGGATGTATGTACAGGCAGGCCTCGCTTAGCATGACGCCGTAGAATGCCAATTCGTTATAGCGCTCTTTATCCTGGAGACATTAGAGCACGCAAAGGACACACCTGTCCACTGACGTGCATTTACTCCACATTGATCTCGCTCTGCCTCATTTATTTTCGCGTGTTTTTGTGAGCATTTTAGACCCATAACATCTAAACAAAGGGCTGCTAGTGTTCGTGTCGGAAAAGAGGCTAAAGTGTGAAGGAAAATGATCACTTTAGATGTTAAAATGAAAGTGATAAGGCTGGTTGAGGCGGGTGAGTGTCAGATGTGTTGATGCACGGGCGAGTACATTACATAATACTGATGTCATATATAAAAAATTGTGATTTTTTAAACATTATTTTATTTGACTACATTCACCACAATATAAAGGAATCAAGTCATGGCAATTCGGAGAAGCAGTTTCGCAGAGCGCACATCGTCTCTGGCTGTGAAGTCCGTCAGGGTGTGCCGGGCGGACTGGTTGCCCTGCACGTGCTGGAGGAGGAGGCTGTCACATGGCTCTGTGGCTACATGGACTGACGTCTACTCACATCTAAAATGAACAAACATTCACTTATTTTTCTTACATATCTGGCGCTCTAATTGTATGTGACAGTCGCGCGTAAAAGCATTTTCTAAATAAAAACAAAATAGCACTGGGGGAAGGCGGTGTGGATCGCGAGACCCTTACACGTTGTCGAGCAGCGCCTTTGCCAGCAGCGTCCTCAGGCCGGCAGGGAGCTTCTCTGGGAGCAAGCGGAGGGCCTCCTCGGGGCCCACGGGGCACACAAACACGGCGCGCTTCGCCAGAGCGGCGAGCGCCAGCACCAGCTGCACATACAAAGACAAAGATCAGATAGCCTTGACTGACTGTTTGAGCAAAGTGCTCTTCGAGAGTAACACCTGTGAAGGCCAGCACTGCACATGGGGGGGTGGGTGGCCAGCGTCATGCCTGGCCGCCTTTGTCTCCTGAGTGACGATGTTTACACACCCCACTAGGTACTCATTTGAGTTTGACTCATCCTAGGAGATGCCCAGAACCGTTTAAAATATCCGCCACTGTTACTGGTCACGAACGGGAATCACACTAGGGTCGCTGGGTTCGTACCGCAGTGCGCTAATCACTGCGCCATGACTCCGCACAGCTGCTCTCACACACAGTTATGGACACAGTGAGACGCACAGCAAGATTCCAAGTGAGACGGTGACAGACACAGTGAGGAAGAGTGAGACACACAGTAGCGAGACTTCAGACAGTGCGATTCCCAGACACAGAATCACACAAGACTCTCAGATGCACATCGAGATTCCAAGTGTGAGGCACTAAGTGGAACACACTGTGGGACACACAGCAAGACTCACAGACACAGCGAGACTCACAGACACACAGTGTGGCTCACAGACACTCCGATACCCATAGACTCAAAGCGATAGACACACAGCGAGCATCGCAGACACACAGTGACAGATACACAACAGACACAGCGAGATGGACAATGAGCCTTGCTGACACACGATTACATTTACAGACACAAGTCACAGATACAAATATCCCCCGTATAGCCTTGTCAGTCTGTTATGGAAAGTGCTGTTAGCGTGCATCTATGAAGACCAGCACGGCACACGAGGGGATGAGTGGCCAGCACCACAGCCGGCCGTCTTTAACTCCCCAGTGGCAATGTTTACACATCACACCCGGTACTCATTTGAGGCTGAGTCGACATAGGGGAGGCCCAGGACCGCTTCAGAAAATCTTCACTGTTGTTGGCCGTGAGTGGGAATCAAACTCGAGTTAATGGGTTCATTCCTTTAGAACTGATTTTTGTGTTTAGTTTGTTGTCCTTCCCCCGAAGCTCCAATTAACCAGGTTATCTACGTCCGGTGCGAAAGAAATTCAACGTATAGTGCATACATACGTGGAGTAGCGCGCTTCCCGTTACACTACCACTCCCCAAGAAGATTCACAGACGACCAGTGAAAGATACAGACGCATTGTGAGACACGGTGCAAGAGAGATGCACCACAACACCGTGGGCACCTCGGTAGCGAGATGTTAACTACCTCGCTTAGTATGCAGGAGTTTGCACGTCTATATTTGGAGTTTGCACTCCCCGTTGTAACATGGAATTTTCTCCGGGTCCTCCGGTTTTTCCCTCCATATTCAGAATCAACATCACGTGTGTATTTGGCTGATATAAATTTCCGCGTGATAAAAAAACACTTATTTGAGCTATCATTTGTGGCCAGGTCGCTTCTAAAAACGAGATAGTGAAGTGTCAGAACGTGCAGAACGTTCGCTGACAGGTCACGGGACAGACCCAGGTGTCATGGGTTGACCGAGTTGACCGGCAAGATGCACCACCTCGTGCCACATAGTGAAGACGCACAGGGCGCACTCACCTGCTCCGCGTGCTCGATGCTCGCCAGCTCGAGGGCTCCCATCACCTCCTCCTTGAGCCCCGTGCGAAGGGCGGCGTAGGGCGACAGCGCCCGGGAAACCACCGCTCGCAGAGCCTCCTTTGAGGGAGCCTACAGAGACAAAGATCCCAACACCCAACCGCATAGCCTTAGCAGACTGTAGGGGCAAAGTGTTGTTGGCGAGTAGTAGCACCTAGGAAAGCCGGTTTGAGTGAGTTAGTGTGGGCGAGTGACATGGGCAAGAGAAGAGATGGACTGATGGGTGAGCCGCGAGCGTGTGTGGAGGGGTGAGTAGGTGAGTGTGTGGGTAAGTGAGTAGGTGACTGTGTGTGGAGGGGTGAGTAGGTGAGTGTGTGGGTAAGTGACAGGCGAGAGAAGAAATGGACTGATGGGTGAGTAGGTGAGTGTGTGAGGAGGGGTGAGTATGTGAGTGTGTGTGGAGGGGTGAGTAGGTGAGTGTGTGTGGAGGGGTGAGTAGGTGAGTGTGTGTGGAGGGGTGAGTGGGTGAGTGTGTGTGGAGGGGTGAGTATGTGAGTGTGTGTGTGGAGGGGTGAGTAGGTGAGTGTGTGTGGAGGGGTGAGTAGGTGAGTGTGTGTGGAGGGGTGAGTGGGTTAGTGTGTGTGGAGGGGTGAGTATGTGAGTTTGTGTGTGGAGGGGTGAGTAGGTGAGTGTGTGTGGAGGGGTGAGTAGGTGAGTGTGTGTGGAGGGGTGAGTGGGTGAGTGTGTGTGGAAGGGTGAGTGGGTGAGTGTGTGTGGAGGGGTCAGTAGGTGAGTGTGTGTGGAGGGGTGAGTAGGTGAGTGTGTGTGGAAGGGTGAGTAGGTGTGTGTGGAGGGGTGAGTAGGTGAGTGTGTGGGTGAGTGACAGAAGAGATGGACAGATGCTGTGCAGGAGGATGTGGAGCCTCGCGAGTGGACCTGCCGATGACCGGTACCAGCGGTGTCAACATTGGCCTCTAGAGGAAGTCGCCCTCCAACAACAACGGAGGGCGGATAAGCGACGCTCACAACAACGAGCGGAGCACCGGGCGAATAAAACACAGCAAGTTGGCACAGTAGGGGGCACGGGGTGGTGCATCGGCCAGTCATCTCAGTCAAGTCGACCCATGGCACCACCTAGGTCTGTCCCGTGACCTTCCTGCCAGCAGCGAGCCTTGCGACACGTGGTGGCGCTTTAAGGCGCACCTAGCCTGGCACAAGCGCCGCGGCGACGTCACCGCCACCGCCACCTCTCTCACCTGCAGGAGCAGCGACAGTGCCACGGCGTCCTCAGCTGTCAGCTCCGCCATGATCCCGGCACCGACAGCACCACGTGATCACCCCCCCACCAGACTCCACCCTCCCTCCACGAGACTCCACCCCCCTCCACCAGACTCCACCCCCCTCCACGAGACTCCACCCCCTCCATCAGACTCCACCCCCCTCCACGAGACTCCACCCACCCTCCACGAGTCTTCACCCTCCCTCCAACAGACTCCACCCCCCCAACAAACTCCACCACCCACCAGACTCCACCCCCCCCCCACCAGACTCCACCCCCCACCAGACTCCACCCCCCTCCACGAGACTCCACTCCCCCCCAACGAGATTCCACCCCCCCTCCACGAATCTTCACCCCCCCCACGAGACTCCACCCCCCCTCCACGAGACTCCACCCCCCCCCCCCACGAGACTCCACCCCCCCTCCACGAGACTCCATCCCCACACCCTGTGCCTACCCCCACCCCACCACGAGACTCCCCCCCCCCCCCACGTGCCTACCCCCACCCCACCACGAGACTTCCCCCCCCCACCCACGTGACTCACCCCCACCACCCCCCACGAGTGATCAGTGGCGCGCCCACGTGACTCGCCAAGAAACAGGGTCACGTGTGGTGCCAGTCCGTCCCACTCCGCCACTAGCCCCGCCCACACTGCCGGTGGCCCCGCCCGCTTCTAATCGGCCCTGCCTACTGTGGCATATTAATTTGATTTTAAATACGATACAATGGTATAATTCATGCTGCTTCTTCTTTCGTATGGCTGCTGATGTAGATTGCAGGGCAACAACTACAATTTCACATTCAGGTGGTCAAGCCACATAGCCGCGTCTAGTTTCATTTGCATAATTCATGCTGTACATGCATTATATTGCAGGGCCAAATCCTTTTTTAATCCTTTATATTAAGTTCACTTGCTTGCTTGCTTGCGCGCTTACGACCGTGCAAATCTTTCGGTCGTTTTTTAACCCACTTCCCGTGATTCAATCGAGCTGACATTTTCCACACAGACTCAATGTGCGTGACAATTAATTTTCGTGAAAAATTTTTTCCAAAATTTTACACTTTTTAGGAAAAAAAAAATGATATTTAATTACCAATTGCTTAATGGTGGCAGGCAATCATCTGACCCATAGGTGGCAGCCATCTCAAGCCAGAGGACGAGAGGACTCTAGCCGCCACGCATATAAAGGATTTATAGTGAAAAACTTTTTTACGGGTTAATTTTTTATTTATAGCAACCACTACCAAGAAAATGGAAACCCTCAGAAAATAAAAAAATGGCACCAAAACAAAAGAAGCACAGACAACAAAAAAATTAACCCGTAAAAACTAAGTTTTTCACTATAAATCCTTTATATGCGTGGCGGCTAGAGTCCTCTCGTCCTCTGGCTTGAGATGGCTGCCACCTATGGGTCAGATGATTGCCTGGCAGCATTAAGCAATTGGTAATTAAATATAAAAAAAAATTCCTAAAAAGTGTAAAATTTTGCAATTTTTTTTTCACGAAAATTAATTGTCATGCACAACGAGTCTGTGTGGAAAATGTCAGCTCGATTGGATCACGGGAAGTGGGTTAAAAAACGACCGAAAGATTTGCAGGGTCGTAAGCGCGCAAGCAAGCAAGTGAACTTAATATAAAGGATTTAAATAAAAAACGACCGAAAGATTTGCACGGTCGTAAGCGCGCAAGCAAGCAAGCGAACTTAATATAAATGATTTTAAAAAAGTGATGACAACAGAGAAAGTAGTCTCCTAAGTCTCAACATCCCAGACCACAGCCCCAACTTCTCACTCTGGTTGGGAAACCTTCACAGGAGGAGCAGTAGTAGTGGAGGGGCCACAACGTTACCACTAATTTAGACGGATAGGTCAAACGCCAAAAATGTGATTTCCTATTTATAAGCGTATGGCCAAATGAATAAAAATGCTTTTAGTTCGTATTTTAATAACACTGTGATGGAGTCGCTTTGTCAGATGAATCAGCATTGTGGACATCAAGGTTCAAGTTTATTTGATTATTATTACACGCTTTTATTATTACAGTACACGCTTTTATTTAACTCACTCCGTCTGTTGTCGTATCCTCAAAAAAATCGTGTAACTCAATTTTACCCACTTCCCAATGTGCTATCGACTGCAAACTTGGAATACCTGTCATACTGATTACAAAATATATACTGTATTTTTAAACATTTTACACGCTTTAATTTAACTTTGTGTGTTGTCGTATCCTAAAATCTTGTAATTCAATTTCAACCGTCTTTCCAATATCGTATCGACTGCAAACTTGGTATAGGCAGGTCATACTGATGACAATACTATATTCTATCATTAAAAATAAAAAATATACTTTTTAAACAATCTTTTTTACGGCTCTAATTGTCCATGCTCAACTCACGTTGGCTGTAAATCACCACGGTTCCTTACGTCACGGCAAGCCTCGGGGAGCCACGCCGAGGGGCGGGGGATGTGGAAGGAGGGGAGGGGCGATGGGGAAGGGGGCAGGGGGAGGTGCAGCTCGGACAGTACATTTCATTACAGCGTGTTTAAAATAAAAAAGTATTTTTAAATATTTTATTTTTTAATTTGTTTTACCTTTTCAGGCTTTAAGCATAGGTACGTCAGTAAACCTCTCCGTATTGTGGATATCTACAACGTAATGTACAGTGTGCTGGAGATCGAGCCAATGACAAACAATGGCTCGTGGGAGGATGTGCGAGACATGCTGAAGAGCGATGCCCTGCCAGTGAACTTTGCAAACGTCGAGACCGTGTCACTGTTGCTATGCCTGTTGTTTTGTGATGTTCTCACTTTGATCGCTAATTTGCTGAATACAAGCGTTGATTTGTGAGCAGGTGTGAATATAATTGTGTCTTGGACATGAATCTCTATGAATACAGTAGCGTGTAGGATTATAATTATGATCACCAAGTGTAATTACTCATACAATTTAAGTTTTTCCAATCTATATTCACCTAATAAGGGGCGATCATCACACCCCGTTGTTTGGAGTGTCCTGAGTGAAATCTTTGATTGCAAAGTCATCGATTGTAATTTCGAATAAATTATATTTGTTTCATCAAAAAAGCCTCGACTCAGAGTCAGGTCGGCCAGGCAGATTCTGCTTGGGATGGTTGGCAATGTCTTCTTGTTGGTTGTAATTAATGGATTGTAAATACGTAGCCCTTACCAACGTTGATGTCTTTAACATATAATTGAAAAAATAATTGCTAGATTCAGTATTTTAACACGTAGGCTTTCGCGACCAATATATATAAAATACAAAAACTGATATCTGGTATGAAAGATGATTTACCGAAGCTATCAAAAAAGGGTATGTACAGGATTCATAGCTCCTGTGGCGAATGTTATGTTGGTCAGACGAGAAAAGTACATAAAAGAAATATTAAATACTCACAAACACAACTGTAGGCAGTTGCAGCACATGCCTAATTATTACTGGCCAAGACTAATAAGATAACACTGGTCAACACACTTTTTCTGGCATAAGATATTCCAACGGTTTTAAGGTAATTTTGGGGTGCTGATTCCAAATCTGGAATCAGTTTTTGTCTATCACATCAGGTTTTTGAGATATCAAATATTGCATTTTCAATAAAAACAGCAAATTTATGCTCATATACGAATAGCTAAACAGACATCCATACAAGAATAAGGTAAGATACAATATACAATAATAATGAAACAAACATTTAATGAGCCGTAGCACAAAGTTGTGAGAGTGACTGCATATCAATGAGAGTGAATGTATATTACCATGTAAGAATTGCATTGTGAAGATAAGAAAAATATGTACAAAAAGGTCATTCACAATAGTGATGTTACATCTGCATAAACGACCTCTTCTTTGACGATCTCCGATGTACAGCTTGTAGAATGTCTCTCATCAAGGACCAGCAGTAATCTGCCATTATGTTAGAGTGTAACGTTCTTCCATAACTTTAATGTCTTGATGAAAGCGTTCACCTTGCTCTTCGCTCACGTGACCCATGTTCTCTGGAAACTGGGCCAAGTGACTATGTAAGTAGTGAACCTTGATGCTCATTCTACATCCAAGTGCTTGGAAACTCAAGAGCAGCTCCTCCACAATCTCTCGATAGTTGTCCGCTTTCCTGTTCCCAAGGAAATTCCACACCACATCAGAGAATACATTCCAAGCTCTAGCCTCTGCCGCAGTCATTGTTGTAACAAAGTGTGGATCCCTGATGAGTGTTCTTATTTGAGGACCATCAAATATTCCTGCCTTTTTCTTCTTGGCACTGAGACTTGAAAAGGTTGAACATATATAGATGAAGCAGTCTCCAGTGTGATCAAGAGCTTTGACGAATTGCTTCATTAACCCAAGTTTTATATGTAGTGGGGGAAATACAATTTTATTCCTATCAACCAGAGGCTCATTCTTGATGTTCTTGTCACCAGGCGTCAAACTGATTCTTGGTGGCCAGTTATTTTTAACCCAGTGTTCTAATGTAGCCCTACTGTCCCAGTAGCACAGGAAACAAGGGTATTTGGTGTGACCTCCTTGCTGACCCAGCAGAAAATTAACCATTTTCAAATCAACACAAATTAGCCATCCATGAACATGGTATTCCAATCTATCCAGAACAATATTGATGTTGGCATACTCTTCATTCATTTTTACAGAGTGTCCTATTGGGATTGAACCATATATATTTCTGTTGTGAAGTAACACACATTTCAAACTCCTTTTATTACTGTCAATAAAAAGTCTCCATTCACTTGAATCATATGTGGGCAGTCCCATATTGAGAAGAAGCCCTTCAACATCATTACAATAAACAAGTTGACCTTCTGAATGGAAGTACTTTCGCAGTGCTGCTTCTCTGTTACGATAAAAGGAGACACTAGTGCCAGGTCTGAGTAGTCCTTTCTCTTGCAGCCTGGAAGCCAACAATTCAGCAGACTGCTTTGGCAAATACAAATCTCTTACAAGATAATTCAATTCAGGCTGACTAAACAGAGACATTTTATCACAATCTGCATCAGATGGCGTATATTCGATCTGAGCATCATCATCATCTGTAGAAGCAGGTAAACTGAGGGATTCAACATCAATCTCTGGTAGCTCAATAAATACAGGCACAGGTATTTCCTCACAGTGCTCAACTGGTCGTCTGGCAGATGGGATATCTGGGTATTGTAAGTGTTGTTTGTTTTTCTTATTGAAACCTTTTACATTGACAAGGCAGAAGTAGCAGTTATCCAAATGGTTTGTAGGTTCTCTCCAAACCATTGGCACACCAAACTTCAGCTTAGCATTCTTTCCTTTAGACCATGATCGCAAAGTTTCAACACAGGTTTTGCACACTTTGTGAGGAGCCCAATTTTTGTCTTGGTCTCCAAGTCGTACTTTAAAATAGGCAAGATAAACATTCTTGACAAAGGTATTGATGTTGCGCCTTTGATCCTGCACAGTGAAGCTGCCACAGATGTAGCAGATATCTGGGTCATTACTGCATTTCCTTCTTTCGGATGTTGTAGCCATTGTTAGATCACGCCCTGCAGAAGAAAAATATTAAATAAATGTGGATATCTACATAAAATGATATTATAAACACACTATCCTAAAAATACAGCACCATATTTTAACACTAAAGCAGTCACTGACTCGCAACAACTTGCAATCATAAGTGACAGAGTTAATTTCGGGTAAAATCAATGAAAATGGGGTATGCCGATAGCATAAAAATGAGATGTGATAGAGCAAATCTGAGATCAGATTTGGAATCGGCACCCTAAAATTTGTCTAAAACAGCTGCAAAAGTTCAGGCCAGAATTTCTTTTTTTGTTGACCAGTGTAATCTATTTAAATTGTGAGAAATTAAAATGTTAACCGTTCTGATAGCTCCAGGCTTAGTGTTCCTTGGAGGCATATTATTAAGTGATAACACCTTTTAATTTCATGCATATTCAGGTTTTCATGTTTTAACTGACTAATGCAACTGGTAATATGTACTGCATATTCTCAGATTAACATCAATTGTAATTCATGATTACATTAGCCCCCCCCCCCTCTGATCTTCGTACCAAATAGACTCACAGCGGTGACATCACATTTACTCTATTTAAGATCATAACAGAAAGACTTCTTCGCAATTCTGGAAAAAAAATCGCCCGATGAAGCTGGTTGCAATCACCAGAGAAGCGTCGTACTCAAATTATGATGTGGGTCTCCACTCCAACACGCCGGTGTGCTGAAGTAGCAACTGTCACGTTTTGTTTAGGTGACAAACCTTACTAATTGGATGTGTCAGGTGGTGCTGGGATAACGACACTATTGTTTTAATGCAAATCAAGCAAAACATTATACTGTGCTGTTTATAGCAGGGGCCTGCCAGGTATATTTGATTTCCAGTATTTGCGGTAACTGATGCTTTCAGCTTAGGAAATAAATCGGCCCAAGGGAATCAAACACATGGTTCGGAGCTCACAGGGGCGATCGCATGGATGGGATATCCCCCCGACCTGTCAATGTGGAATGTCCATTCCTGGCTTGGATTCGCCACCGCAAATCAAACGAACAACAACAAAGCCCCTCCCAAGACGAGGGGTACATGAAACACGCGCGCACGTGTGTGATGCCGCTCGGGTAGGGCAGCCACACAAACGTCCATGATCGTAACATGAAAATAATACTATTATTCTTGGTTCTTTCGGTAAAGTCACGTAGAAGGGAAATAATAAAAATAAAACAATACAATTCTCACGTTTCGCCACTTTTTTCAAAAAATGTCTTGCTGTGGGTTTCACACCTGATGATGATTGCTTGTGTTGCAATCGAAACGTCAAAAGAATTTCATTGCTTTATGTTTATTATTGTATTATTTCCCTTCTACGCGACTTTACCGAAAGAACCAAGAACATGAATCCCTGCAGCCACGAAAGCTTCACATCGACATTTATCTGAATTCTGATGAGATTCCGAGTCGTTGTCGACGACGACGCTGCCGAGAAGGCCGCGCGTCACGGCCACGCCCCCTTCCCGGAACGACGCGTCACGCCCCCCCTCCCCCCTCCTTCCCCCCTCCCCCTGTGGCCCCCACGTGGATCCTCTCAGTCGTCCCCAGCCGTCAGCCGCAGCAAGAGCTGCTGCTGCTTCTTCTTCTCACGAGTTGTGGCGACGGTGCGAGAGAGGAGTGAGCTAGGAGCGAGAGGGACTCGTCCAGTGTCGTCGGTCTACGCCGGGCGGGGCGGGGGGGTCAGAGTCGAGGTGGGAGGGCGCTGCCGGAGACGTGGAGAGTGCGCGGCGCGATCACTGCAGGTGAGGTGACACTGTAGGTGAAGTTATACTGCAGGTGAGGTGACACTGTAGGTGAAGTTATACTGCAGGTGAGGTGACACTGCAGGTGAGGTGACACTGCTGGTGAGGTGACACTGCAGGTGAGGTGACACCACCACTCACTGCTGACGAGGTTACAACACTCACTTCTGGTAATAATAAATAATAATTAGCAAGGCGCCTTTCATCCGCAGTTCTAAACGCGCCCCGTGTATGTTAAAGCCGGACATAAACAGAACTTGCAGGGTCAATGGGCAGCACGAGGCAGGGAGTGAAGGCCAAGTTGAGACTTGGCCTTTAATAATAGAGTGGCCGAGGCATGTTCTTTGGGTCTTTCGGTAAAGTCACGTGGATAGAAATAATAATAAAATAATAACAATAAAATAATAACAAAGTAATAATAAAGTAATAACAATAAAAGAATAACAATAAAATAATGAAGTAATAACAAAAAAATAATAACAATAAAATTATACAAATATCACGTTTCGATCGCAACACAAGCAATCTCCTGGTGACGTCACCCGATGACGACTGCTTGTGTTGTGACCGAAACTTCGTGATTTTTTAAATTATGTTTTCTTCTATCTACGTGACTTCACCGAAAGACCCAAATAATATGCATTGCTGCAGTCACGAAAGCTTTAAGTCAATATTTTGCCGAGGCAATTAAATCTTTTATTTCTGGGACACTATTTTTTTCTCCCGGGGGTGAACTTAACTCCGCGACTGGGGTACCAATCAATCGTAAAAAAACGTGATCGAAAATTCAACTTTGCATAGTGCATCGTGTACAGCTCGTCGAGATGAGTCGATTGCCGCATCGCCGACCATCAACAGACTAAAGGTGACTGCATCACGGAAATTATGCGAGAGCCGGGCGACTATGGTACCCTGGGGTACCGCCATGAGGCTCACTTTAACAACAACTCTAACGACTCTGGCTGTCTTGTTAGTAACGCCAGAGCACTGTTCCGCAGTCTGGGAGCGGCACAGTGGTAACAGCCCGATAACCCACCCACTGACCTGCTCGCTCACCCACCCGCTCACTCACTCGCTCACCCACTCACCCACTCACGCACTCACCCACTCACGCACTCACTCACCCACTCACTCACCCACCCACCAACAAGACAGGCCTTAATAAGTAATATTAAAAAAAATTTAAACACGCTTTAATTAAATGTACCGTACTAGTAATGGAAGAAGTCCACGACTCCAGGAAGTGGCCCCGAAGCTTGCCATAACGTAAGGGGCCGTGGTGATTTACAGCCAACGTTAGTTGAGCGTGGACAATTGGACCCAAACCGAAACATAACATAAAAAATGTTAAAAAATATATATTTCTTATAGAATATAGTATTGTCATCAGTATGACATAAGTATACCAACTTTGCAGTCGATAGCACATTGGTCAAAATTGAGTTACAAGATTTGAGGATACGACAACAACAACAGAGTGAGTTAAATAAAAGCGTGTAATCATAAACAGGACCCTGCGGGGTGGGCTGGTAGGAACGAATAACCAAAGAATATAAACATGTATTATTACACTTGTTAAGCCAGGAAAGCCCCACTGAGTCAAAAGGTTTTTGTAGGGTCCTGCCAAGTGTTTGCAGTAGGGGGCGATGTTGCTACACCTAATCGGACGATACGAAGTGAGAGATTGAGGCCTAGTTCTAGGCTTTAGGCCTAGCTGTAGGCTTTAGGGCGCTGTGAGTTAATTTTTAATTTAAATGTTTTAATGATTTATGTAAAAGCTTTAAATTTAAATGTTTCTATTTAAAAACTTGAGGGAATGTAACATTGTTAAACATAACTCCCTTTCACACACGCGGGGGTACGATACGAAGGGAGAGTTTCAGGCCTAGTTCTAGGCTTTAGGCCTAGCTGTAGGCTTTAGGGCGCTGAGTTTTTTTTTATTTAATTTCAAAGTTTTAATTAAAAGCTATCTCAGGGAATTATTAGGGCGCTGTGAGTTTTTTTATTTAATTTCAAAGTTTTAATTAAAAGCTATCTCAGGGAATTATAAGGGAATGTTACACGTATTTAGCCAGGAAAGCCTCATTAATTTAAATGTTTAATTAAAAGCTCTCTGAGGGAATTACAGTATAAGGGAATGTTACACTTGTTTAGCCAGGATAGCGTCACTGAGTCTAAAGGTTTTTGTAGGGTCATGCCAAGTGTTTGCAGTAGGGGGCGATGTTGCTACCAGGATAGCGTCACTGAGTCTAAAGGTTTTTGTAGGGTCATGCCAAGTGTTTGCAGTAGGGGGCGATGTTGCTACACGGACGGACGGACAAACGGACGGACGATATAATCTATTGGTGTCTGGTCCACTTCGTTCCTACCAGTATAAAAAATAGCTCTCACAACTCCGAGTGTCTTATTATATATCTACGCTGCTGTGAACACGCCGCCATGAACCACTGCACGGTGGCACCCGTGCAGAGGGGGATCCAGTGGCGGAGGGGGGGACTCGGTGGCGGGTGCCCTCCGCGTGTGCAGGTGGTGCAACTGCGCCCCGGGCCCCCCATCATGAATAAGGGGGGCGGGCGCTGGTGCTTGGCTTGGGGCCATGTCAGCAACAGCAGTAATTCTAGATTTGAAGCTTTTGTGACTGCAGCTAATTCGGCTGTGACGGTCCCACCTGATGACGGAGACTTGTGTTGCCTCCGAAACGTCGTGATTTTTGTTTTTATTTTATTTTCATTAATTTTGATGTTTTACCTACGTGACTTTACCGAAAAAACCTAAGAATATAGCAACAGCAGTAGTTATTATTGTTGTTGTGATTCCTCTTGACGCTTGTTTACCCAGCACAGTCTTATCGAGTCTCAAGACTTTCTCAGGAGGGCCCTGCCAAGTTTCCGCAGTAGGGGGCGATGTTGCTGCTGCTGCTGCTGCTGCTGTGTGTGATCCCAATTGAAAAAAATGCATTTTAAAAATTGGGATATTCTGGCCATGACCTGTCACTGTACATTGTAAATGTATTTAGCAATGGAATGGGGAGGGGAACCGATGCAGAATATGCGGGGGGGGGGGCAGTGCCGGATATTATCCTAGTAGCTAAATAATAAATTAAATAATAGCATATTACGACGTTTCGATTGCAACACAAGCAATCATCATCAGGAATAAAAGAAATAGCAACAAAAATCGAACTAGAAAACTATAGACAGACATACAAGCAGACAGACATCACAAGGACACACAGAGAGAGAACACATCGGCACAGAGAGAGAGGTCGTTTCTGTGACGGTCCCTTAAATATAGAGAGGGGGACGGGGGCGGAGAGAGGAGTTTTCTAGTTAGATTTTTGTTGCTATTTATTTTATGCCTGATGATGATTGCTTGTGTTGCAATCGAAACGTCGTAATATGCTATTATTTAATTTATTATTTTATCTTTAGACGTGACTTAACCGAAAGAACCAAAGAATAATTCCTGCAGTCACGAAAGCTCCAAAATTAAGATTGTTTTTGAGCTCTTTGCGTTTCAAGCGGTTTGAATGAAAAGATACGCATTTTATGATGTTCACATCTGAACAATTCAAAAACGGTAAAAGATAGGAGAGCTTCCCCTCAGATTATTCAGTTAATTATTTTTGGTTCTTTCTAATAAAATAATGGATTGTTTAGATTGAGCGGTTTCCTATGGGTACGTATTTAAATATAAAAAGTTTAATAGAATTATCAACAATTTTCGTGGTTTTTGTTTGTGGAAAAATACAATTTATTTTAGTAGTTAGTGTCTGATCGTAGATAACAAAAATGTAAAGAATCATCAGGTTCATTATATTATTTAAAACTTTTGCCTGGCGAAGACAGACTTCATGAACTAGTTTTTAAATACTATATAGCACAACGATGATTGAAGGATATGTAAATAACAATACATTAAATAGGGCAAACAATGAGGTTTTGTAACAGTAGGTCTACGAGTTGAATGAGTTGAGGCGGGCGATGTTTGCCATGCCAATTGTCTGCAGTGTGGATGGTTTTTGGTGGGAATTTGGAAAAGTGGTCGATGGAGGTTGAAAGTAAAGGTTTAGATGTTAGAGGTGCAGCCCTACAATTGCTTGCTCACGGCCACTGTTGGTGGAAGGGTGCCCACTGCAACAGCAAGATCTAGAGAGCCCCCCTATCGCCTTCTGGAAGGTATTTTGGCCTACTCTTCCACGCTGGAGATAAGAGGGTCAGGAGGATTGTCCATGTAATGACCCACAGTAATCATGCTTAAACGTGTGCTCTAGATCGGCAGTGTACATTTCTGAATGTGGAATAACAACATTGGAATTGTTCACTTTGTTGCAGGAATGCGATGAAGTGCCCAAACTGTCAGACGATCTGTCAAGAACGCCAAAAGTTTTGTGGTGAATGCGGGAACCCGTTACAGCCTGAATGCAGGCCAGGTCAGAATAACACAACAATAACAAATATCATTCTTGTTTTCTGCTGTCATTTTTATTACATACCACGCCCACCATGCAAATATTACAACTTTGAACAATACATTTTGAAAAAAATGTTGGGCATTAATCTGGTTTTGTTAACCATCGTGTCTCACAAATTAGTACATGTGGAGTGGTCATAAGCCTCATTTCCTTAAATATTTAAACCAGACAATAATACCTCGATATGCATATATTCGAAAAAGTTCCAGTGCAACAACCTTTGGATATTTTACCGTTATTTTACACAAAAGGCAATTATTTAAAAATACACTAAAAGGAATAAATAATACTTTTGTCGCTATACAGTACTATCTTCACTATGCGTCTGTTATTTGTCAGTTTTTAATTGTAATACTGTACAGTATAAATATAATATGTTAAATTTAACGTCTTTGTTTACAATATGAATGGTGAGTTATGAAGTGTTTATACTGGTAGGAACGAAGTGGACCAGACCACCAATAGATTAATGTGTCCGTCCGTCCGTCCGTGTATCAACATCGCCCCCTACTGCAAACACTTGGCATGACCCTGTCCGACAAGATGGCTGCCCGCTCCCCCTGCGATCTGTGAACTAAACAAGATGGCCGTCGCTTCCGGCGCCTCACGGCGAAACTTTAAACTTCGCTTCAAATTTACTTTACTGAAACGCAGCACGTTTTTTTTAACACAGATACATTTATTAACACAGACGAGATACATTTAATCGCCTTATTTGTGCACGAAAAGCACGACGCGAGGCCTAGTGCGGCAGGCTTCGCGAGGCCTAGTGCGGCAGGCTTTGCGAGGCCTACTGCGGAAAAGGCATCGCGAGGCCTACTGCAGAGAAGGCTTCGCGAGGCCTACTGCAGAGAAGGCTTCGCGAGGCCTAGTGCGGCAGGCTTCGTGAGGCCTACTGCAGAGAAGGCATCGCGAGGCCGACTGCAGAGAAGGCTTCACGAGGCCTACTGCAGAGAAGGCTTCGCGAGGCCTACTGCAGGGAAGGCTTCGCGAGGCCTACTGCAGGGAAGGCTACGCGAGGCCTAGTGCAGAAGGCTTCGCTAGGTCTACTGCAGAGAAGGCTTCGCGAGGCCTAGTGCGGCAGGCTTCGCGAGGCCTACTGCAGAGAAGGCATCGCGAGGCCTACTGCAGAGAAGGCATCGCGAGGCCTACTGCAGAGAAGGCTTCGCGAGGCCTACTGCAAGGAAGGCTTCGCGAGGACTACTGCAGAGAAGACTTCGCGAGGCCCAGTGTGGCAGGCTTCGCGAGGCCTACTGCAGAGAAGGCTTCTCGAGGCCTACTGCAGAGAAGGCTTCGCGAGGCCTACTGCAGAGTAGGCTTCGATAGGCCTAGTGCAGAAGGCTTCGCTAGGTCTACTGCAGAGAAGGCTTCGCCAGGCCTAGTGCGGCAGGCTTCGCGAGGCCTACTTCAGATAAGGCATCGCGAGGCCTACTGCAGAGAAGGCATCGCGAGGCCTACTGCAGAGAAGGCTTCGCGAGGCCTACTGCAGGGAAGGCTTCGCGAGGCCTACTGCAGGGAAGGCTTCGCGAGGCCTAGTGCGGCAGGCTTCGCGAGGCCTAGTGCGGGAGGCTTCGCGAGGCCTAGTGCAGAAGGTGGTGGTGGGGGGTGGTGGGGTGGTGGTGGTGTGGTTGGGTGGTGGTGGGGGGTGGTGGGGGGGTGGTGAGGGCTGGTGGGAGGGGTGGTGTTGAGGGTGGTGTTGGGGGGTGTTGGGGGGGGGGGGCTGTCAACTGGTGTAGGAGGCGGTGCACTTCTCTGCTTCAATTTTGTTGCGATTTATTATCTGCACACAAACAAAACCACCGAGAAGTAAAACGCGCCACCCAGCCCTGCCCCCCCCCCCGCCCTCTCCCCCCACCAATATTTGAGTGATATTATAATTAAAAACAATGATGCAGCACCCCCGCTTTTACATTAGTAAGCAAATCACAGCAAGATGAGTTTTTTGCACACTACGGGCAACACATTTTCTCCAGTCACTGCCTTAAACCCGTTCAGTCGACCGAGTGGAACAACAGAATAGGCGGCTAAATACGGACTGAGTGGAACATAGAACACATTCCTGCGGAGGGAGCTGGTAGGAACGTTGGGTTGCTCGGTCAATGGCCAGGGTCAACAGCGGCGTGGTGTATTCCGCAAATATGCCCGACTGTGAGGGCGGGCACAAGCCGGCGTGAGTAGGTTAAACGTTGAGTTTTATAAGGACACCACGGGGTGACCAGCCCCTCCCCACCCAGCCCCTCCCCACCGAGCCCCTCCCCACCCAGCCCCTCCCCACCCAGCCCCTCCCCACCCAGCCCCTCCCCACCCAGCCCGGTCGATATCCCTGTACCGGTACTAAGTATTATTCCTACCAGCCCACCCCGCAGGGTCCTGTTATATGAAATGCTAAGTTACAAAGGCTGGGAACGCATCCCCGTAGTACGAATGTTTTTTTGGAGAACGCCTCCCGTTCATAAATCGAGGGACACCTATATTCTTGGTTCTTTTGGTAAAGTCACGTAGATAGAAAATAAAAATAATAAAATAATAAATGTTATTTAATTATCGAGGGATGCCTGTATATTTTCTTTCATTCACCTGTTTAATGACAGTTGTAAATGGAGAGGACATTACACATGTGGGCCTAGTATTGCACAAACACAATATCATGCATTTCATAAAATATTGCATTTTTACACTATTAACAGCAATTCAATCATGGATTTTGTAATTGCACATACCTGAAGTAAACCTAATCATTTCATTGAATCTGAGCTCTCCTTCTTGAGACTTTGAAGATGTTATAGTTTTAACAAAATTCTGTTTTCAGCTGCTTTAGGGCAGCATGGCTCAGCAGCAAGAGGGACTCTGCTGCAAACCAAGGGGCAGGGTGACGGAGCCCCAGCAGCTTCCCAGGCCTCCACTGGAGAATCACAAACATCTCCTGGACAGCAAGGGACACTGGGCAATAAAAAAAAAA
Source organism: Lampetra planeri (assembly GCF_965212315.1). Classification (NCBI taxonomy): domain Eukaryota; kingdom Metazoa; phylum Chordata; class Hyperoartia; order Petromyzontiformes; family Petromyzontidae; genus Lampetra; species Lampetra planeri. Next base: position 22,818,197 of record NC_136108.1, on the reverse strand, counting down.
GAAATAGAAATAAAAAGAAAAAAGCTACCGGAAGGTAATTTGATGTACATGTAGGTTTGGGCGACCAATACACGCAAGTCTCGCTTCACGAGCATTCTTTCTGTGAGATTTTGCTCTAATGAGCAATTTGCATTTAGACCAATTCATTCGCAAAACAAGCAAATGTTCTTGTAGAAACGAGTGGAGAGATCAAATTTGTTCTGTGGCGGCAGGGGCGCACCACCACCCGCAGTTGTTTGTTGAGTGCTTTCAGATGTTTTTTTGCGGCTGTCTTGGAATGCTCTTCCGATATTCCGAAGCCACTGGAGCTATGCACTTTTAAATCTAAATGGAAAACTAATTTCTTTAGAACTGCTTTTTATGTGTAGTTTCTTGTTCTTGCCCCTGCACCTCTGATTAGCACGGTTGGCTACGTATGGTGCGAAAGCAGTTCAATATACCTACCAGCTCTGCTGTGCTGTGTGCGCACATGTGGGTGGTAGGGCGGGCTCTAATTCATTGCAGATGCTGAGAATAGGCACCTGTATGAACTGTGGTTCTTCATGTATCTTAAGTGTTACATTTCATGTTTTATTACTTAAAAGTAATATAATCATTTGTATTTCTCACGGAATGAAGGTAGTTTCAAGAGTTGGACATTTTGGGGCTGAAACGTAACTCAGCTTTTAACATGAGAGTCAATGGAAAAATGATAATGAGTGTGATCCCTCTGTAGTTGGAGCACACTCTCTAGTTCCCATTATTAAAAATAGGGACTATGACCCCAGTTGGCCAATCCAGAGGTACTATACCCCCCTTTCATAAAACATTGAAGAGGCTGTTAACCACGACACCCCTACATAGTCCAGCGCTTTCAACAACTGGGCGAATCTCGTCCACCCCAGCAGCTTTGCCACTACGAAGGCCCTGACCCACCGCAGCGACTTCAGCAGCTGTGATGGATCCGACCCCCCCCAGCTGTTTTATTTGGCTGCCTCCTGAGAGGAGGGCATGTCCGCCTGGTTGAGAAGCTCCTCAAAGTGTTCCTTCCGCCTCTCGACTATCTTCTTAGTTGAGTTCAATGTTACACCACCCTTACTGAGAACAGCCTGGGCCACGTCCCGTCGACCCCTCCTAAGGCATCAAATGGTTTGCCAGAACATCTTTGAGGCTGCCCAGTAGTGCCTTTCCATGGCCTCTTAAAACTCTTCACCTGCCTGCGCTTTCGCCTCAGCGACTGCTGCCGCTGTTGCTCTCTCGGAAAACCAGTACTTCTCAATTGTGTCGGGTGACCTTTTTCCGAGCATAGCTTCCCTCACCACTGGTGTCCACCAGCGGGACCTAGGGTTGCCACTATGACAGGCACCAACTGCCTTCAGGCCACAGCTTTTCACAGCTGTATCGACAATCAAGGTCCTGAACATCGTCCACTCTGACTCAAGGTCCATAACCTCCCCTGGAGTGTAGGATAAGTTTTCCCGGAATCTTTCTGCACTGGGTCTTCCACCAGATGTTCCCAGAAAACCCACACTATTCGTTTGGGCCTTCCACGTCTATTTGATTGGTGCCCCAAGCATCAAATCTAACTTACCACCAGGTGGTGATCAGTTGACAGCTCTGCCCCTCTCTTCACCCATGTGTTCAGAACATACGGCTTTAGGTCCGATGATACAACTATAAAGTCAATCATTGACCTTTGACCCAAGGTGCTCTGGTACGAAGTACACTTATGAGCATCCTTTGGTTCAAACAGTGTTTATTATTGACATTCCATGACTAGCGCAGAATCCCAATAACATCTCTTTGTTTGGGTTCAGATCAAGGGAGCCATTCCTCCCAATCATGCTTCTCTAGGTTTCTCCATCATTTCTCATGTGAGCATTGAAGTCGCCCAGTAAGACTATGGAGTCAGTAGGCGGCACTATATCGAGCACTGCACTGACCGTCTCCAAGAAGGCCGAATACTCTGAACTGCTGTTTCGTGCATAATCACAGACAACAGTCAGAGTTTTTCTTTCTGAGACCTGAAGTCTCATTATTGAGGCGACCCTCTCATCCACTGGGACAAACTCCAACTGAACAGTACCCAGTCGGGGGCTTGCGAGTATCCCCACACCCGCCCGGGGCCTCTCGAGAAGTTTGGTTCCAGTGCCAATGCTGTGTGTGGAGGTAAGGCCGACTGTCTGGTCGATACCTTTCCACCTCCTCCACCAGCTCCGGCTCCTTCCCCCCCCAGTGATGTGGCATTCCACGTCCCAATAACTCATGTCTATTGCCAAGGCCCAGTCCGTCCGAGACCATCCCTCTCCCTGCCATACTAACTGATTAATAATCATGAATCACATGTATGTTGAACTTATTTTGCACTCTACGTAACCAATTGTACATAATACAATGTTTGAGTTTTGGTTTCATGTCACAATGTATGACTGAAATTAGAAGTTGTTTGTAAGAGAGACTTATTGAAGTTGTTGGTTAAAACTGGACTTTCCTTAACACTTCTTGTGAGCCATACCTGGTGACTCCAGTAAATTAGCCTACTTGTCTCTGAGTTTTAATCTGAATAAACAAAATAAAACAATTGTAGTATTTATTTAATATATGTAATGTTACAAAGCAATTTATGATAATTATTGTTTTGTTAAGTTCTGTTCTTGTGAATAAACGTCAGTTTATTTTATTCATTATTTAGCAATGAAGAAAGCGTTGCTGCAGCAGCTGGCGCAACAATAACTGACAAGGAACACAGAAATGATGGTGTTGGTCGGGAAGAAGGCAGCAAATCTACTGGTAAATAAGTATTCCTGGAGTTTTGTAACAAACGTCCAAAAAGCTCAAACAACCGTCACTATAGCACAGTATGTAGGTATACATCAGTTTCCCTTCATAAGCACATACACATGCACACAATATTAGTAACATAGGTTAATTTCAACATTGTTTTTGGCAGTAACAGATCCATTACTAAGCTTCATCAATGAGCTATGGGTAGGTCGGTGTAAAAAAGCACATCATGAGATCTATTGCTGAAACGTGACTCATCCAAGTTATTGCATTCCCTCATGATCCTCGCAATCCCAACTGGCTCCTGCACATGAGCTGACCCCATCGCTTTATCTCCACAGTGGCTATCCTGTCATCCGTGTTCACTCCTTTGGCTGTCTCTCTGTTGTTAGTCTTGACCATCAGCAATGAATACTTTTAGAAACATGTCCTGCCAAAGCCAATTCACTTGTGTATTAACATTCAAGGTGATTATTCTTTGGTTCTTTCGGTAAAGTCACGTATAAAGATAAAATAATAAATTAAATAATAGCATACGACGTTTCGATTGCAACACAAGCACTCATCATCAGGTATAATGAAATAGCGACATAAAATCTAACCAGAAAACTATAGACAGACATATAAGCAGACAGATATCACCAAGATACATAGAGCGAGCAACACAGGTACAGAGAGGGGTGATCGTCTCTGTGGGGTGGCCTTAAATTAGCAATCTTTGAAATACATAATCGACCAGGCTGTGCGTTAATTGTGTGTTGACCGACTCTCTGTGTCGTTTTACATAACATTTCGATACTTTGCTAGGTGTATGTTGTATGTGTTGGAGTTATGAAATTTTGATGAAAATAATAAAAATTAATAATTTTCCGAAAAATGCGCAAATCGCATTAATTATGTTAATGTGTGTATTAACATGCATAAATTATGATAATGCGTGTAATGATATGCATACATTATGATGGTGTGAGTAATCGTATGCATAAATTATGATAATCGCGGAGATAATCGTAGTAATTTATGCGGATGCTTGCGATGATGTTAATGTGAGCAGTTGTGGTAATTAGGCTCAGCTTCGTTTATCCAGAGTTATGTCAATCAGGATAACACGATGATCAATGATTAAACGTTTACCGATTATCCTAGTGTGTGTTATGATATTTAGGTCTCCATTTTCATATCTCATCACAGGATACAGTTATCAAGAATAAGATGGTTTTGCATGGACTTGGAAAGAAGCACTCGAACAGTTGGTGTTAAGCAATTTTATTCTAACAAGCATGTGACATTCTATCATGCAGGTCGAACATGCGTCAATAATTCATGAATAACCAAACTCTTATGCATTTGCGATATCATGCGTTCGATTAATATGAATAACTAAAATTCTTATGCAATTACGAGATTAAGCATTGACTAAAATGAATGAATAAACACTTATGCATTTACTAAATTGAATAACTCAAAACTCTTATGCATTTTCGATATTGTGCCTTCGACTAATATGGATAACTAAAATTCTTATGCAATTACGAGATTAAGCATTGACTAAAATGAATGAATAAACACTTATGCATTTGCGAGAACAACTCAAAACTCTTATGCATTTAACGAACTTAATGACTAAAAACCCTCCTAACAACCAGGCATCTCATTAGTTCGTTTTGGTATCGATCACAATCGGCGACTGGCCGAGTTTGAAACCAAGCATGACACACTTCATTTTGCGGTAATAAAAATCACTTATTATACCCAAGAGGCGAAAGTATATGTCAATAGATTCATCGGCAAGTGTGAAATCCTTTTAACGGAAGGTTGGAGTCAATGGTGGGTGAGGCGTGTTGCGGGAGAGCGAATTTGGCTCGGTTTTTTAATTAATTCTTCCGCGAGACTCTAAGACAAAGAAAACTGGTTTGACAAGATTTTCTCTCTTTGTGCACGGTCGATTCGCAATGAGGATTTCGAGGATTTTAGTTTGCATCGACGAATCTATTGGTCGTTTATGCGATAAGAGAAACAAAAAACAAGAAAAAAAAACTTCACACTCTTATAACCGACGGATTCTTAATTACTCAGAGGGCCACGATTCCTTACGGCCAGCTGGTGTTCAAACTTTATAATTAGTCTTCTGATGATTGTCTAGGGTTGGTCCCATTGTGAGAGAGGTGGATTGTCTCTTGGATAAATTCTTGCATGCCCCGCGGGAAGTAGGTGTGTGCGTGTGTGTGTATGTGCTTCCTGGAGGTTGTGAGTGGGGGAGGTGATACGACCCTGGTTCGCAGATTCCTCTCGCCCGTGCGGGTTGCAGCCGCGACTTTCTCCACAGGGAGGTGAGCGGCGGCGCTTGGCGGCGCTTGGCGGCCCTCGGTAGCTGACGGCGCGGTGGCGCGTTCTTTGTAGCTGACGGCGCGGTGTCGCCTTCTTTGTAGCTGACGGCGCGGTGTCGCGCTCTCGGTAGCTGACGGCGCGGTGGCGCGCTCTTGTAGCTGACGGCGCGGTGGCGCGCTCTCGGCTGACGGCGCGGTGGCGCGCTATCGGTAGCTGACGGCGCGGTGGCACGCTCTTGTAGCTGACGGCGCGGTGGCGCGATCTTTGTAGCTGACGGCGCGGTGGCGCGCTCTTGTAGCTGACGGCGCGGTGGCGCGATCTCGGTAGCTGACGGCGCGGTGGCGCGCTCTTGTAGCTGACGGCGCGGTGGCTCGCTCTTTCTCTCCACTGCTGGATGACGAGTCGGTTCTCGTCGGTTGTCGCTCTGGCGATGAACGATGCTTTCGTTCGTTGCTGGTATTGACGTTGGGTTGAAGTTGTTGGCTCGAGAGTGATAGCTGGAATCTCCGTCCGTTTCACTCGCAGCTCGGTGGCTCAGTGTAGTAATTCTTCTTAGGTGGTGCAGACCTCAGCTTGTCAATGCACGTCGCTACCCCGCGAACATCGTCATTTTGGATGACGGAAGAGCTCCTTCGTTGTTGGCGACGAGATGAGATGGGGGGCCTGAGCCCCGGTGAGAGAGATGGAGGCCGGAGCCCCGGTGAGGATCTGTTTGGTGGGGCCCGTGGCCCGGACGAAGTGGTGGGGCCCGTGGCCCGGAAGATCTGTGATGGGGCCAGAGGCCCTGACGATGTGTGATGGGGCCAGAGGCCCTGACGATCTGTGTTGAATGGATTTTTTTTTGGCTTATATCGAGAATATCCACTCAGTTTCCCGAGTTGTTCAAAGTCTGTCATAAAACCTTCTTGTGGGTGGGGCCATCTGCATCCGTGTGTGTGTGTCCGTCCGTGTGTTTCGCGTGCGTGTTTGTCCGTGTGTTTATTAGCTTTGAAGACACAGCTGTGTGTCGTTCTGGAAGAGGGGGGGGCTCGTGACGGCGCCAACGAAGATATCCATTAGCCAGACCGATGATTCGCGTCGAGTTATATATATATAAAGAGATATTCGAATCCATGTTTTTGTTCCTGAATAATATTTGTCGCGACAACCTACGCGTTAAGCGAGCTTAATTATTTCCGCCCTCGCTCGGGGATCATATCTTTTGTCTCACACAGCTTAAGTTGTTTTGGTTTGGAAGTTGAAATGCGACTTATTCCATTATGCCCCAGTTATGCCGAAACCGTGTTCCCGATGTTTCATCGTGACCCGATCTCTCATGGAAATGTTATTTCCTCACGTGTGCAATTTTTGCTGTCCGTGTTGTGGGAAGACAAAGACGGTTGTTTCCACGGTGGAAGCACCCGGCACATGCGCTTATTTATTTATTTCCCAGAGCGTGTTAATTTCCTTTGAGCCCTTGCCCGGGAGTTTTATTGGGTCGTTTCCTCGCTTTTGTGCCTGCATGTGGAGATCCTCTCGGAAAGAAAAAGACGGTCGTGTTGCTGCTTCCCCTGGGTCGTTGTGTTTGGTTAATTTTGAGAGCCTTATTCGCCGTTAGCTCCTAGGATATTCACTTTAATTCCGTACTTATTATTTGACTTCTTGTGATTATTTAATCTGCTATCCCGGCTAGGAATTTTGTTTTGGAGCGAAATAGATGCCATAATTGTTCTTCGATGCTTCGGCCCGGCCATGTAGAAATTCTTTAAAGGTAAATAATGTCAGTATTTAATTAACAATGATGAGTCGCGATTTTGGTGCAGACTGTAGTCTGCTTTCCAATTGGAGTGAGGATAGATACTGTTTGCTTAATCTTCATGGCTAAGTTTACTTGTGCATCTAACATGGTTCAAAGACCCGTGTGTGCTTTTTGTCGTCAATGCTGTTTCTTTGTTAAAACATAACCATCTCTTCCTCCGCGGTGCCCGGCCCTGCAAGGTTTTTTTACGAGAGGGTGTCATTTCGACCCTCTGCCTGCCATTCCCCCCTCCCTTGTTCCTCCTGTGTGAAATTCGGGGAGTTTTTATGATCTTGATTACCCTTCTTTCATGCCCTCTTTCCTTTGAAATGAGGTGTGCGCACATCTGTGTTAGTGTGTGGGGGCCTCTGTGGGAGTGTGGGGGCGTGTTCGTTCCCACGTTGCCGCGTCTATTAAAAAAAACTGATATTATCTATGTTGGCAGAATAATTCTTAAAAAAAAATAATTTTAAATATTAAAAAGGGGGGCATATACACAACATGTACCTGTGTTGCTCGCTCTATGTATCTTGGTGATATCTGTCTGCTTATATGTCTGTCTATAGTTTTCTGGTTAGATTTTATGTCGCTATTTCATTTTACCTGATGATGCTTGCTTGTGTTGCAATCGAAACGTCGTATGCTATTATTTAATTTATTATTTTATCTTTATACGTGACTTTACCGAAAGAACCAAAGAATAATTCCTGCAGTCACGAAAGCTCCAAAATTAAGATTGAACCACTTCTACGGGGAAGTTCCAAGTTTACCTTTTTTCTCTCTCTCTGGGTTTTTTGTTCTCTCTCTCTGCTTGTATATTTAGTGTAATTTTTTCTGTCTACACTCGTTATTTGTCGTTCTTAGGTTCTGCTCTGTCTGTGTGTCTCCATTCCTCTTGTTTTTATCTTTTGTCTTTCTTTGGAATTTTCACATTTAAATTCTAACTTAGCAATCTTTGAAATACGTAATTGACCAGGCTATGCGTTAATTGTGTGTTGACCGACTCTCTGTGTCGTTTTACATAACATTTCGATACTTTGCTAGGTTATTTAATTTTAGTGTGTTTCTTTCTCCCTCTAAGCCTGCGTACTTCTCTACGCGTCTCCTCGTACTCATTGACATGTAAATTTTGTCTCTAACCCCTCCTTCTCGCTGCCTCCGCCCCCCTCTGTCTATTTAAGGCCACCCCACAGAGACGATCACCCCTCTCTGTACCTGTGTTGCTCGCTCTATGTATCTTGGTGATATCTGTCTGCTTATATGTCTGTCTATAGTTTTCTGGTTAGATTTTATGTCGCTATTTCATTATACCTGATGATGATTGCTTGTGTTGCGATCGAAACGTCGTATGCTATTATTTAATTTATTATTTTATCTTTATACATGACTTTACCGAAAGAACCAAAGAATAATTCCTGCAGTCACGAAAGCTCCAAAATTAAGATTCAAGGTGATGTCAGTAACCGGTGGTTGTTCTCGCTGTGCATTATTACAGGTTTTACTTGAATTTTAACAAACTTGATGAGACACGCGTACACACGAGGCATGTAACTAGTCACCCTGTCGGTTGTGATTCAATTCAAGAATTGTAGATATTTTGGTTACATTTCTTTCCATCGCATTTATATTATTTGTTGTTCCATCTCACTTGTACAGGTTTGATCACTTCTTTACACTTCGTGTGCTGCTGTATGTATAATTAGATTATTTCATGAACTATTTTCATGCACAAATCATATGTGTAGGGAGTCTTAACAGCCAATCTGAATTGGTGAATTGTTATCGGCCTTCTTTTCACGCAGATGTACAAATACGTAAATGTGCATACATGTATGCATTGTGTGCATGTGCAGTTGTGTTTGTATTTTTTCTCGTGATATACAAATAAACTACTGAGGTTACACCTAATACTATATAAACAGAATTATACATTTATAATAAGTGTCTAGTTTATTGGAATTCCCCTTAACTTTTTAAATGCTCTTACATGATTGTGCTATGAAGTAATTATGAAGCATTGTTTTCAGATGGTGATGGTGATGGCCAAATAAAAGAGACATTGACCATCGTGGAAGGTGAACAACCAACTGTTGAGCACATTGACCAAAGTGACGTTTGCACTGATGTCACCCCAATGCCTGGTGCAACAAGCACAACTATTGCTGATAGAAAACTAACCTGGATTTAGTTGTTTTTATCATTTTGCACACATTTTTACAGCTTGCTATTACTCTAGCTATAAGTTGTGCTTTAATGGTTGCTATGAAGTCATCACTACTGAAGCGATGCGTTTCCTTAAAATATTTCAACCATTTTGTTTTTCATTCGATTGTTTGACAGCTGTTGTCAATGGAGTGGACATTGCACATGTGTGCCTAGTATTACACAAACCCGATATGGATTTCTAATAGTATTGCTGTTTTGCATTATTAATAGGAGTTAAATATTACGGATTTCATCATGTGCTTACGTCTGTAAATATCTCATCTCATTGATCCTGAGCTCTCATCCTTGAGACTTTGAAGCTGATAGAGTTTTTACAACATTATTTTTTCAGCTGCTTCGGGGCAGCATGGCTCAGCAGATGCTGGGACTCCTCTGCAAACCAAGCAGCAGGGTGACAGTGCCCCAGCAGTCTCTCAGGCCTCAACTGGAGAATCACAAGCATCGCCTAGACAGCAAGGGACACGGGACAATAAAAAAAAAGATAGAAAAAAGAAAACTACTGGAAGGTAATAGGATTTCCATGTAGGTTTTGGCCACCAATATTATGATTCATAGTGAGGGTTTTTGGTTATAATGTGCAAGTATAATGCCAAGAATGTTTTGTTTGGCAGTGTCAGTTGGAGAAGGGTATGACACGATTGGGCTTCGCACTTGCACAATCTAACCCACAAGATGTTGAATCGCATAATACAATGTTTGAATTTTATTTAATATCACAGCTGAAATGTGCTGTTATTTATAAGGGGAGGCTTATTGAAGTTGGTTAAAAACTGGAGTTTGTTTTAAAACTTCTTAAAGCCATACCGAGTCACTCCTGAAAATAAGCCTCCTTGTCTCTTTTCAATTTTAATCTGATTAAACAAAATTAAACAATTGAAGTATGTATTTAATATATGTAATGTACAAACCAATTCATGATAATTATTTAAAGTTCTGTTTTTGTGAATGAAAAAGCTCTGGATCATTATCAGTTTATTTTATTCATTATTTAGCAATGAAGAAAGCGTTGCTGCAGCAGCTGGCACAACACTAACTGTCAAGGAACGCAGAAATGATGGTGTTTGTCGGGAAGAAGGCAGCAAATCTACTGGTAAATAAGTATTCCTGGAGTTTTGTAACAAAAGTCCAAAAAGCTCAAACAACCGTCACTATAGCACAGTATGTAGGCATACATCAGTTTCCCTTCATAAGCACATACACACAATTTTAGTAACATAGGTTCAACATTGGTTTTTGGCAGTAACATATCCAGTACTAAGCTTCATCAATGAGCTATGGGTAGGTCGGTGTAAAAAAGCACATTCATCATCATGAGATCTATTGCTGAAACGTGACTCATCCAAGTTATTGCAGTCCCTCATGATCCTCGCAATACCAACTGGCTCCTGCACATGAGCTGGCCCCATCGCTTTATCTCCACAGTGGCTATCCTGTCATCCATGTTCACTCCTTTGGCTGTCTCTCTGTTGTTAGTCTTGGCAATCAGCCATGATTGCTTTTAGAAAGATGTCCTGCCAAAGCCAATTCAGTTGTGTATTAATAATCAAGGTGATGTCAGTAACCGGTGGTTCTTCTCGCTGTGCGTTATTACAGGTTTTACTTGAATTTTAACAAACTTGATGAGACACGTGTACACACGAGGCATGTAACTAGTCACCCTGTCGGTTGTGATTCAATTCAAGAATTGTAGGTTTTTTTGTTACATTTCTTTCCATCGCAGGTCTATTATTTGTTGTTCCATCTAACTTGTACAGGTTTGGTCACGTCTTTACACTTCGTGTGCTGCTGTATGTATAATTAGATTATTTCATGAACAATTTTCATACACAAATTATATGTGTATGGAGTCTTAACAGTCAATCTGATTTGGTGAACTGTTATAGGCCTTATATTCAGACAGATGTACAAATACATAAATGTGCATACATGTATGCATTGTGTGCGTGGGCAGTTGTGTTCATATTTTTTTTTCGTGATATACAAATAAACTACTGAGGTTACACCTAATACTATATTAACAGAATTATACATTTACAATAAGTGTCTAGTTTATTGGAATTCCCCTTAACTTTTTAAATGCTCTTACATGATTGTGCTATGAAGTAATTATGAAGCATTGCTTTCAGATGGTGACGGTGATGGCCAAATAAAAGAGGCATTGACCATCGTGGAAGGTGAACAACCAACTGTTGAGCACATTGACCAAAGTGATGTTTGCACTGATGTCACCCTGATGCCTTGTGCAACAAGCACAACTATTGCTGGTAGAAAACTAACCTGAATTTAGTTTTTATAATTTTCAACCCATTTTTACAGCTTATTATTACTCTAGCTGTAAGTTGTGCTTTAATGGTTGCTATGAAGTCATCACTACTGAAGCGATGATTTTCCTTAAATATTTCAACCATTTTGTCTTTCATTCAATTGTTTGACAGCTATTGTCAATGGAGTGGACATTGTACATGTGTGCCTAGTATTGCACAAACCCGATATGGATTTCTAAAAGTATTGCTGTTTTGCATTATTAATAGGAGTTAAATATTACGGATTTCATCATGTGCTTACGTCTGTAAATATATCATCTCATTGATTCTGAGCTCTCATCCTTGAGACTTTGAAGCTGAGAGTTTTTACAAACATTATTTTTTCAGCTGCTTCGGAGCAGCATGGCTCAGCAGATGCTGGGACTCCACTGCAAACCAAGCAGCAGGGTGACAGTGCCCCAGCAGTCTCTCAGGCCTCAACTGGAGAATCACAAGCATCGCCTAGACAGCAAGGGACACGGGACAATAAAAAAAAAGATAGAAAAAAGAAAACTACTGGAAGGTAATAGGATTTCCATGTAGGTTTGGCCACCAATATTATGATTCATAATTAGGGTTTTTGGTTATAATGTGCAAGTATAATGCCAAGAATGTTTTGTTTGGCAGTGTCAGTTGGAGAAGGGTATGACACGATTGGGCTTCACACTTGCACAATCTAACCCACAATATGTTGAATCGCATAATACAATGTTTGACTTTTGTTTAATATCACAGCTGAAATTTGCTGTTATTTATAAGGGGAGGTTTATTGAAGTTGGTTAAAACTGGAGTTTGTTTTAAAACTTCTTAAAGCCATACCTAGGCACTCCTGAAAATAAGCCTCCTTGTCTCTTTTCAATTTTAATCTGATTAAACAAAATAAAACAATTGAAGTATGTATTTAATATATGTAATGTTACAAAGCAATTTATGAGAATTATTTAAAGTTCTGTTTTTGTGAATGAAAAAGCTTTGGATCATCAGTTAATTTTATTCATTATTTAGCAATGAAGAATGTGTTGCTGCAGCAGCTGGCACAACAATAACTGACAAGGAACACAGAAATGATGGTGTTGGTCAGGAAGAAGGCAGCAAGCTTACCGGTAAATAAGTATTCCTGGCGGTTTTTGAACAAAAGTCTGAAAAGCGCAAACAACAATCACTACAGCACAGTATGTAGGTGTACGTCGGTTTCCTTTCATATGCACATACACATGCGCACAGACGGACATTTATAGTAACAAAGGTTAATTTCAGCATCGGTTATGGTAGTGACAGATCCGAGCACTAAGTCGCATGAATGAGCCACAGGAAGGTGATTGTAAAATGCACATTCATCATCATGAGATCAATTGCTGAATGAAGACTCCTCCAAGTTATTGCAGTCCCTCATGATCCTCGCAATTCCAACCGGCTCCTGCACATGAGCTGATCTCGTCGCTTCATCTCCACAGTGGCTATCCTCTCATCCATGTTCTCTCCTTTGGCTGTCTCTCTGTTGTTAGTTTTGACCATCAGCCATGATCTATTTTTGAAACATGTCCTGCCAATACCCATTCACTTTTATTAATATTCAAGCTGATGTCAGTAACCGGTCATTGTTGGCACCGTGCGTTATTAGAGGTTTTACTGAATTTTAATGAATGTGATGAGACACTTACACACTAGGCATGTAACTAGCCACCCTGTCGGTTGTGGTTCAAATTAATAATTGTTTCATTTTTGCCCAATTTTTTTACACCCTATTTATATTATTTGTCGTTTCATCTTGTTGGTATTGTCTTGGTCACTTCTTTACACGAAATGTTCTACGAAATGTATAATTAGATTATCTCATTAACTATTTGCACACACACACATCATATGTGTATGAAGTCGAAGAGTCAATCTGAATTAGTAAATTGTTTTAGGCCTCATATTCACACCGATGCACGAATATGTAAACGTGCACATGTTTGTTTTGTGTGCATGTACAGTTGAGTTTAGATATGTTTTTTCTCCTGATATACGAAGAAAGTACTGAGATTATGCCTAATATGCACAGTATTTAGTTATAAATCAGTATGTAGTTCACTGGAATTTCCCTTAACTTTTGAAATGCTCTTACATGATTGTAATATGAAGTAATTACGAAGCATTGTTTTGAGATGGTGGCGGTGATGGAAAAATAGAAGAGACATTCACCGTCTTGGAAAGAGAACAATCACCAGTTGAGCACATTGACCAAAGTAATGTTTGCCAAGATGTCACCCTGATGCCGGGTGCAACACGCACAACTATTGCTGGCAGGACACTAACCTGGATTTAGTAATTGCCATTTTCCTCCCTTTTTTTTACTAATTATTTTTGCTGTATCTGTAAATTGTGCTATAATGTTACTATGAATTTTTCACAATTGATTGTCACTGACCTGTAGAATGCTATGAATTATTTAGGAAGATGTTGGGTGAGTTGACTCATTATTATTGAAGAGTGGGATTGCTGGTCTATCCAGGAATCAAATTTCAAGTTGTGAAGAAACTGGTGACACCATATATGATGTGCAAATATATATATACAATGATTAGTGGAACTCATCTATAAATGTAAATGGATAAATATAAACCATCACATGGATTCGATCAAATATGCAAGTTAGACATCACATTGACTGCAAAGTATATAAGTTGGCTAAACAGTAAGTGGGCTTGTGCACGACACATCACTAACAGGGTTGATGGCCACTGATTGATATTCATGACTGAATGGCCGCCAAAAAGGAGGGAATTTCCTGAATAGATGTCCATAGCAGAGATAGAACAATGAAATTGGTTCATATGCAGGTGGTGTATAATTGTTGCATCATGAGACCAGGACGAAGAGTGACAGCTTGCGGAACTGTTTAGCCATCAGTTAATAATGGTTCATACTAATGATTGCACTTTTTTTTCATAATTTCATCACAACTACTGTATATAACTTTTCTCTTAGATGCTGGTGACATGAAAAAAGCCCCAACATCAACAGAGAAAGAAAAAGGTAAGTGTAACAAAAACATCTGCCACAAGTGTGGCTTTTGGTTTCTCTCTTATTTATGTATCAGCTCTGTTAAATGTGAAATTTGTGGCACGTATGCATCCGTTTATAATGTAGTGCATGACATCTTTACTCATGAACTGCAGATTTATATGCCGACAGTTCTATGACTGAGGACAAAAATGAAGGAGATGTGGAACAACCCACCGACGGTAAAAATTGTGAAAACACTGAACCAGAGAGGCAGATAAACTCTCCCAGTTGGGATTTCTCACAAGATCCTTCTCATCAGAAGCCTGAAGCTGCAACTGCGGAATTCCAAGTTGAGAATAGTGCAGCTAATGATGACACTTTGTCTTTAGAACTCAATAATAAGGATATCACTATCAAATATAAAGAAAAACAAATTGATTCTGAGCAAAAAAAAAACCATGAACAAAATAATGAAGATTCACAACCTGGAGATATTTCTCAGTCGGCAGGATTGAGTACTCAATCTGCTGGTAAGAATATTGACGCAGCTCCTGAGGACCCTGCAGGACATTCTACTTCTGCAGCTAAGGCAACAAGCAATGCAGGTGCTTATAAAGAGAAAATGCCTGTAAAAGACCTGGATTCCGATGCAAAGAATAAAATATCCTCTAAAGACTCTGCAGCACATACCACATCTGGAGTTCAGACCAGAAGCCAGTCATCTGCAGAAAATATTGAGAGCCAAGAACAAGGGAAACAGGTAATTTAAACCATCAACACGCACATAGTAAAAGTGTCATATAATGAAAACGTCTTAAATCGTGAGTGAAATATTTCAACCGAAGCTTTATTAAACGCACAATTGACGCTCGACTAATGCAATGTTTATGTGCACGCTTTCAATACTAATGAATCACTGGTTCCATTTTGTGCTTAAGACACTTTGACATGGCTAGCATGAGAATGTAGCATAGCAGCCTCAAATTGTGTTTTTTTTTCAGCCTGCTCTATTACTCTTATGGTGGGTTTTCCTCATAATTTACAAATATGATCATTGTTGTTGGCTTTAGCCAAGTTAATAGCCCCATAGTGTGGAATTGGGGACTCCAGATATATGGTTTCCAGAGACAGACTTTGCAGCAGTGAGCTTTGTGACTATGCCATGCTGGCGAGTCCTCACGAGGATGAAGCCGATCCACAGTTGTCTATCAATGAATCGCAGCTGCTGTCAGTTCGTCACATTTGTTCACATGTATTGTGATGGTGGCCTTAAACAAGAGGACCACAATACTTTTCTTTAGGAAATGCTGATGATGTTTGCATATGCACGGAGGCTGTGTGCTTTTTATACGTTTCTACATGTTTGAAAGATATATTTCGCTGCAGATTTCACACTTGTGGACACTACAACAAGCAAATATGGCCCACTATTTGTGTTTTATGGTCGAAGGGAAAAAATCAATCCAAGATTTTTAAAGCGCCATATTCAGCAACAAGCTGAGATGACAGCAGATGGGATTAAGCAGACTAAGTTGTCTTGTGGTTGTTGTTGTTTGACTTGCATCCCACTGGGATTTTTGCACACAGTGTTGGTGTACGGTGCTTTTTCTGCAATATTTTGCTGTCTTTTCTTGGATTTTCTGTTTGCACATAGTCACTTTAAGATGTTTTCTTGTTCATGTTTTTGTTTTTTGTTTATTGCGGTTTCACCCGATTCAAGAGCCGAATGGCTCACAGGGCTCTACCTAATAAATTAACTTGAACTTGAAGCAAATTAGACTAAATGTGAGGAGCAGAAGAGAAAATGTATGTTTTTAGTCCAGTCTTAAAATCACTGGTTGTCACGGCTGACTGGACTTCAGTTGGTAGACTTTCTGCTGATGAAAATCTCTGTTCTGCTGTCCTAAGCCAAGTGGATTTCACACACAAACTGGTGTGGATTTGTTTTCTTTGTACAGCACCCTGTGCCCCCTGGGTGAAAGGTGCTTTCGAGGTGTAAATTATTAAATGTGAGGCTTCACACAGTGTAAGTAGTACAATTGTTAATCTAACATTTGACACTTTTCTTTAGGGAACAGATACAGGTGAAACTAAAAACAAAGATTCAAAAAATCAAAATCAAGGATCCAAACAGAATGAGTTGAGGTAAGAAACAACCATATATTTGTAATAACAGCCATAGAGGGTTCACGTGGGGATTGGCTTGCCGGTCCTGCTTTGTAGCCAATAAGGGATGAGCCAGGGAGCATGGCCTCGGCGTGATCACGGCATGTTAGCAGGGGTGATTGGCCTGGCCAATCGGGGCCTCAGCTAATGGGGAGCCGGATCAGAGGCGTGGTCCCGGGATTGACAGGGAACCATCGGGAACGGTCAACGCTGTCTATGGAGGATTGGCTGGGGGGTACCACGTGACGAAGGGATTAAGAGAGAGAGCAGTCGTGAGCAGACTTGGGAACGAGAAGAGCAGGAGTCACGCGCGTACGGGGGCTCTGGGTGCCACGTGCGCGGTGGGGACTTGGCGGGAAGTCTGCCCTCTCTCCGTTGTCTGTCAGCAACGGAGAGTGTGTGTGAAGTGTAACTGTGGAAGTTGAAAATAAAGAGGACTGATTCCGGAAGCCGTCTCAAGAAGGTTTATTACATATTTACAAACAAGTACTTTTATCAGGTGTAGTTATGAATTTGTGGAACAGAATACAGGTTTAATTATTTTAATGATTGAATATAAACTTCACTTGTAAAGCACACAGTACAGGTAGTCCCCGACTTACGATGGTCCGACTTACGATATTTCGATCTTACGATGGCGATAGCGATATGACAAAATTGTAAAATATTTTACATTTCGCGCGGCGGGCAAACGCAGCAGCGTACGAGGTACGATATTGTACGTTGGGACGCTGCTGGGATGTACTGTACGCATCTCCTGCCTTGTGTGGCGGTGCCTCTCACTCTCACCAGCGTCGACGGAGTTAAGTTGTCACGGTGTTAGCGCGTGTATTTTCAAATCCTTTATATTAAGTTCACTTGCTTGCTTGCTTGCGCGCTTACGACCGTGCAAATCTTTCGGTCGTTTTTTAACCCACTTCCCGTTATCCAATCGAGCTGACATTTTCCACACAGACTCGTTGTGCGTGACAATTAATTTTCGTGAATTTTTTTCCAAAATTTTACACTTTATAGGGAAAAAAAATGATATTTAATTACCAATTGCTTAATGGTGGCAGGCAATCATCTGACCCATAGGTGGCAGCCATCTCAAGCCAGAGGACGAGAGGACTCTAGCCGCCACGCATATTAAGGATTTATAGTGAAAAACTTTGTTTTTACGGGTTAATTTTTTTCTGTGTTTTTTTATGTTTCAAAGCCCAATGTTTGTGAAAAAGCATGTCTTCCAAACGCCCAAGTATGTCTCCTGCTTGTAGGGTTACCACGATACGATACATATGTTCAATGTATGTAAAACATTTTTTTTAGCAGATAGGATTGTTTCCTGAAAAAACTTTCTATGAAATTGCAGTTCATATACGTAGGCTAAGAATTTACCTTGTTTTTTACTTTAAATTTGACTGCGATACAGTATTGTAATTAATAAATACATACAGTATATAGTTTATACAGTACGGTACTGTAAATTGCTCTGTTTTGCTAAATTATCACCATTCTTTAAGACTCTTGGGTAGGCTAGGCAATCTTCGACTTACGATATTTTTGACTTACGATGGGGTCGTCGTAACGCATCTCAATCGTAAGTCGAGGACTAACTATTAATTCACTGTCAAAAAACGGGATGACTCAGGCGTTGGAATTACAGACAAGCAGGAAGGTGGTGAGCTGGTGTCAACAATTGCCCCAATCTCTGTGATCATCTATATATTAAGATGTTTTCAGCCAATTAATGAGTGTTTACATATATTGTAGGAAACCGGAATACCTGGTGAAAACTCTTAAGACTACTAAACTATAAAACTATTTATTTTACCGTGTAAGGCCCACTGAGTTAATTAGTTATTTTTCATAAGCAACCTGGCCATAAACGATAGCTCAACGAAGTGGCTTATGTGGATATTTATAATAGCCAAATACTCGAAACGCATGTTTCTAAAATGTGGAGGGAAAAACCGGAGGACCCGGAGAAAAATCCATGCGATCACGGGGAGAATTTGCAAGCTCCAGAAAGACAAGTAGCAGGGTCGGGATCGAAACCACAACCTCCTGTATACTAGGTGAGGTAATTAACATCTTACCACCATTGCTCCCCAAGCGTACGAAGAGGCAAGACTTATTTCCATACAGATGTAACAGATGGAGATAAATCCACATTTTGCTGTACTTTCTACTGGCAAGCCAGGGAGGGTATGGCATCTCAACAGCCACAGGATGGGAGTTTCACTGCATTTGTGTGGTCCGCCAACCCTCGCCACCAGTGTTGGATCATAGTTGAGTGCCATCACTGTCACCTGGCTCAAATCTACAGTGATGTGTACTACCTCCCACAGCCAAATTGGCTACTCAACTCATGCCAACAACCAGGCCACACTGTTTACATGTAGAGACCATCCTAGTTTGTTTTATATCAAACTATATTTGTTCAACATCTTTAAGCATTCAAACATGTCGAGGTGATGCTATCCAACTGTGGCAAACTAGTTCTTACAGGGAGTGTTTCCATAACAAATGTAAAAAAAATTGCCGTACAATTTGAAACAAAATTGTGATGCCAACAACAAGAATCTAATTCTGAGCCAGATACATTATTATAAAACCATTTTATTAACCACTTGAGTTTAATGGAATACAGGAAGCTGTCAATTGGTTGGATATATCCTGTTTTAACATTTGTCTAAATTGAGGACGTTTATATGGAATGCTGAATCTCGTATTTTTTTAATTAATCAATGTGTGTGATAACATATACTTATTAATCATTTGCTTATTTACCCAGTAAAGCCTTGCCGAGTCTCATGACTCTTTTTCAGGAGAGTCCTGCCAAGTTTTTTTGCAGTAGGAGGCGATGATCGATATGTATATTCCAATGTAGTTATTTGCAGGTAATTTTTTCAAATTTGGAAAATTTGGACCTTGATGCCAGCACACAGTGGCCTACTCTTGTGTATGTCATGGTATCTTTAATGTCCACTAAAATAGCTGCCACGTAGTTGTATGGTTAATATACTGGGCAGTATTAATTAGGGAGGCCGCTGGATTTGAACTATTATATAGCTTTAGAATATTTATTTAGACTGGGTGCATCCGATGTGCTATGAAGCTATTTTTCATAGGGGCAGGACAGCAAGTTACAACAAACAGAAAAAGAAACAATCAAATGATCACTTGCTACTTTAAACACATTCACAAAATAAGTATCTCAACCTCATCAGAAACGTCCCTGTTGGGGTTAAAACCCCAAGGCCTTTCCAGGGAGGCAAATACATGATTCCAAAGTTGATTGTTATAGCAGAACACACGATTATAGCCAACTGGAAAGAGCATGCTCCCCCAACACTCAGGAATGGGCCAATACATTGTCAAAAATTGCCGCTTCAGAGCATCTAAGTGCAAAATTAAGCTTACCACCAAACATGGAAACCGTTTTCTTGGTTCTTTCGGTAAAGTCACGTAGAAGGGAAGTAATAAAATAATACAAATAAAACATAATAAAATAACATAATTCTCACGACGTTTCGGCTACAACGCAAGCAGCCATCTTCAGGTGAAGAATGAGACACTACCAAGCTAGGAGCTTATATATAAGCTGGGTTGGAGGTGGAAGAGCGCCTTAAAAAGAATGTGCATATGAAGAGGAATTTAGCATATTCATGGAAAATGCGTAGGAGGTGGGCGGGGGGGTTTCAAAGTCATATGCCTATGCATTATGCAGGATCAGCAGCACCAAGGGGGGGTGCAGGGAGTAGCATTAACAAAGGAAAGGAATGTTAATGATATGTAGCTGCAGTTACTAAACAACCACGTAGAAAACTAAAGTATAAACTACATAAAAAAAAACTAAAGTATTAACTGCATAGCACCATCAGTATACTTACTATACTCTACAATAAGCTGAGTTACTAACAGCAAGTAATACATTACAATTCTACGTCGTAAAAAATTATATAATATGCTTCCATCTAAACTTTTTTCTCTTACATCACACGAGCATATACCGTACTATATACTGCCATAGATAAACCCAACATTAAATTATATACTGTATTGCTATAAACCACCCTATACCCTATACATTTCAACATAACACTATGTTTTATTCTACCCACCCTAATGTGTATCGAAATGGTTTATTACGTCCTTCCAATGATTGCTAAGCCAGAATCCATCTTCTCGGTTAAAATTGTCTCTGTGTTTGTATATGTGGATCGCCTCATGAACGAATCTCTCATGATAGCCAGATGGCTTGCAGAGAACCTCTGTCTTGGAGAAGTCAATGTCATGTTAGCCCACTGAGTTGTAACAGTGATCTGCCACGGCTGAGGTGTTTGTCCTACCGTGTTTCAGGTCAGCTTTATGTTCACGGATGCGGTCCGAGACATGTCGTTTGGTTTCCCCAATGTAACTGCTACCACAGAGGCAACTTAGTTTGTAGACGCCAGGGTACTGTATGTCTGGAACCACATCTTTTACAGACGATACCAGATCACGGATTTTATGTACTGTGTTGAATCGGACCTGGATCTTGTGTTTAATCAGGATTTTGGAGATCTTTTTTGTGACCCCAGCAATGTAGGGTAAGGTGATGGTCTTGAAAGGCTCCTCAACAGGATCCTTCTTGATGGTTGGAGTGATGGCTTTGCGGATTGTGTAGTCGGAGTAACCATTAGCCTTAAGAGCTTGGCGTACGTGTTTGAGTTCACTGGAAATGTGTTCATGGTCGGAGATGCATTGGGCTCTATGATATAGAGTCTTGATGAGGGAATTCTTCTGGGATGGATGGTGGTGGGAATCCGGTTTTAGGTAAGCATCCGTATGGGTGGCTTTCCTGTAGACAGAGTGGCTCATTGAACCATCAGGTCTCCTTTTGATTAGGACATCCAAAAAGGGTAGCTTGCCATCTTTTTCGACTTCCATGGTGAATCTGATGGCTGGGTGTATGGAATTGATGTGGTCGAGGAATTGGTCTAGAGCAGGCCGGCCATGTGGCCAGATGACAAAAGTGTCGTCTACGTACCTCTTCCATAAGGTCGGGCGTAGAGTGGCAGTCTGGATGGCGTCCGTCTCAAATTTCTCCATGAAGATGTTGGCTACAACCGGAGATAGGGGGGATTCCATTGGGGTGCCCTCAATTTGCTTGTAGAAAGTTTCATTCCAGGTGAAGTATGTATTGGTTAAGCAGTGTCTCACCAGGGGGGGTACCCCAGCATTCAGTCCTTGATGAACCAAGTCTTCAATGATTGCGATGGTGTCAGGTACAGGAACCTTGGTGAATAAGGAAACCACATCAAAACTGACAAGCAGGTCGTCTGGGGACAGGGCAATCCCCTTGATTGTCGATACCAGGTCAGTAGAGTTTAGTACCGCAGAGGTGGTTTTTCCAGTGAAAGGCCGTAGGATTTCAGACAAAAAACGAGCCAATTTATAGGTGGGGGAGTTGATAGTAGAGACAATGGAACGAAGAGGTGTATCTTCTTTATGTATCTTTGGCAAGCCGTATAATCTTGGTGGCCTGGCTGCAGAAGGTTTCAACGAGAACTGTTTGGTCTGATCAAATAATGCGGTTGAATCAGAAATGATTTTGTTGGTTTTAGTGACGAGGCTGTTGGTGGGGTCTCTTTTTATTTTTGTATAGCTGCCATCGTTGAGTAGTTCTTGAATTTTGTTGTTGTATTCTATTTTGTCCATGATGACAGTGGCATTGCCTTTGTCGGCTGAGAGGATGACAATGTCATCCCTCTTTTTTAATTGAGCTAATTCAAAACGCTCATCTTTGCTGATGTTGCTAGCTGGCATCTTAGCGTTTTTGAGGGTTGCAGAGATTTCGGATCTTGCTATGTCTGCAGCGATGTGACTCAAGCCCTTGAGAGCTACATCTACTCGAGCAATTATATCATTAACTGGTATGTGTCTAGGTGTGACTGCAAAGTTTAGTCCTTTAGCTAAAACGGATTTCAAACCTTCAGAAATAGAACTGTTACTGCGATTAATTACGACTTTGTTAACATCTAGCTTTTCAATGTGTGGGTCCGGTTTCTTGTTTGAGAGGCGGTTGAATTTGGAAATCAAGTTGTCCTTACATTTAGTCGACATAGCGGCAGCTGAAGAGGCAGTCATTTTTTCTACATGTTCCCAATCCGATGTGGACATTGTTGCACTCAAAGATAAGTGTGATTTGTAGAGTGTCTTGTCTAACTGATCTAGTTCGGTGCGCGTAAGTCTGATTTTCTCTGAGATAAGAGCTAAGCTAGTTCTAGACAGAATTCGTTTCGCATTAGAAGAAGTTACAGCAGCAGATGTTAGTGTAAATGCGTTTGGTATTACCTTAGAGTCGCGGCATCTCTTCAGAAAGGTGAGAGACTCGATTAGCTGAGCCTTATTTTTGAGTGCAACAATGTCCACATCGGATTGGGAACATGTAGAAAAAATGACTGCTTCTTCAGCTGCCGCTATGTCGACTAAATGTAAGGACAACTTGATTTCCAAATTCAACCGCCTCTCAAACAAGAAACCGGACCCACACATTGAAAAGCTAGATGTTAACAAAGTCGTAATTAATCGCAGTAACAGTTCTATTTCTGAAGGTTTGAAATCCGTTTTAGCTAAAGGACTAAACTTTGCAGTCACACCTAGACACATACCAGTTAATGATATAATTGCTCGAGTAGATGTAGCTCTCAAGGGCTTGAGTCACATCGCTGCAGACGTAGCAAGATCCGAAATCTCTGCAACCCTCAAAAACGCTAAGATGCCAGCTAGCAACATCAGCAAAGATGAGCGTTTTGAATTAGCTCAATTAAAAAAGAGGGATGACATTGTCATCCTCTCAGCCGACAAAGGCAATGCCACTGTCATCATGGACAAAATAGAATACAACAACAAAATTCAAGAACTACTCAACGATGGCAGCTATACACAAATGAAAAGAGACCCCACCAACAGCCTCGTCACTAAAACCAACAAAATCATTTCTGATTCAACCGCATTATTTGATCAGACCAAACAGTTCTCGTTGAAACCTTCTGCAGCCAGGCCACCAAGATTATACGGCTTGCCAAAGATACATAAAGAAGATACACCTCTTCGTTCCATTGTCTCTACTATCAACTCCCCCACCTATAAATTGGCTCGTTTTTTGTCTGAAATCCTACGGCCTTTCACTGGAAAAACCACCTCTGCGGTACTAAACTCTACTGACCTGGTATCGACAATCAAGGGGATTGCCCTGTCCCCAGACGACCTGCTTGTCAGTTTTGATGTGGTTTCCTTATTCACCAAGGTTCCTGTACCTGACACCATCGCAATCATTGAAGACTTGGTTCATCAAGGACTGAATGCTGGGGTACCCCCCCTGGTGAGACACCGCTTAACCAATACATACTTCACCTGGAATGAAACTTTCTACAAGCAAATTGAGGGCACCCCAATGGAATCCCCCCTATCTCCGGTTGTAGCCAACATCTTCATGGAGAAATTTGAGACGGACGCCATCCAGACTGCCACTCTACGCCCGACCTTATGGAAGAGGTACGTAGACGACACTTTTGTCATCTGGCCACATGGCCGGCCTGCTCTAGACCAATTTCTCGACCACATCAATTCCATACACCCAGCCATCAGATTCACCATGGAAGTCGAAAAAGATGGCAAGCTACCCTTTTTGGATGTCCTAATCAAAAGGAGACCTGATGGTTCAATGAGCCACTCTGTCTACAGGAAAGCCACCCATACGGATGCTTACCTAAAACCGGATTCCCACCACCATCCATCCCAGAAGAATTCCCTCATCAAGACTCTATATCATAGAGCCCAATGCATCTCCGACCATGAACACATTTCCAGTGAACTCAAACACGTACGCCAAGCTCTTAAGGCTAATGGTTACTCCGACTACACAATCCGCAAAGCCATCACTCCAACCATCAAGAAGGATCCTGTTGAGGAGCCTTTCAAGACCATCACCTTACCCTACATTGCTGGGGTCACAAAAAAGATCTCCAAAATCCTGATTAAACACAAGATCCAGGTCCGATTCAACACAGTACATAAAATCCGTGATCTGGTATCGTCTGTAAAAGATGTGGTTCCAGACATACAGTACCCTGGCGTCTACAAACTAAGTTGCCTCTGTGGTAGCAGTTACATTGGGGAAACCAAACGACATGTCTCGGACCGCATCCGTGAACATAAAGCTGACCTGAAACACGGTAGGACAAACACCTCAGCCGTGGCAGATCACTGTTACAACTCAGTGGGCTCACATGACATTGACTTCTCCAAGACAGAGGTTCTCTGCAAGCCATCTGGCTATCATGAGAGATTCGTTCATGAGGCGATCCACATATACAAACA
The DNA here is from genome assembly GCF_965212315.1 of Lampetra planeri. Lineage (NCBI taxonomy): Eukaryota > Metazoa > Chordata > Hyperoartia > Petromyzontiformes > Petromyzontidae > Lampetra > Lampetra planeri. The sequence continues at coordinate 22,793,297 of NC_136108.1, read as the reverse complement.
CAGAGACAATTTTAACCGAGAAGATGGATTCTGGCTTAGCAATCATTGGAAGGACGTAATAAACCATTTCGATACACATTAGGGTGGGTAGAATAATACATAGTGTTATGTTAAAATGTATAAGGTGGTTTATAGCAATACAGTATATAATTTAATGTTGGGTTTATCTATGGCAGTATATAGTACGGTATATGCTCGTGTGATGTAAGAGAATAAAGTTTAGATGGAAGCATATTATATAATTTTTTACGACGTAGAATTGTAATGTATTACTTGCTGTTAGTAACTCAGCTTATTGTAGAGTATAGTAAGTATACTGATGGTGCTATGCAGTTAATACTTCAGTTTTTTTTTATGTAGTTTATACTTTAGTTTTCTACGTGGTTGTTTAGTAACTGCAGCTACATATCATTAACATTCCTTTCCTTTGTTAATGCTACTCCCTGCACCCCCCCCTTGGTGCTGCTGATCCTGCATAATGCATGGGCATAATATGACTTTGAAACCCCCCCGCCCACCTCCTACGCATTTCCCATGAATATGCTAAATTCCTCTTCATATGCACATTCTTTTTGTTAAGGCACTCTTCCACCTCCAACCCAGCTTATATATAAGCTCCTAGCTTGGTAATGTCTCATTCTTCACCTGAAGACGGCTGCTTACGTTGTAGCCGAAACGTCGTGAGAATTATTTTATTTTATTATGTTTTATTTTTATTATTTTATTACTTCCCTTCTACGTGACTTTACCGAAAGAACCAAGAAGATGAATCCCTGCAGTCACGAAAGCTTTAAATCGAAATGGAAACCGTTCTTCACTACCTCTCCTCAATCGTGGGCTCTGATTCTTAAGAGCATTCATGAGGACATTTAGGCACTCCCCCTTATTTTCCTATTGGGGTATCTGAGCTTAGGAAGACACCAGGGTTCTAGAGTTTACTGAAACAGTTTATTGAAACATGCGGTTTACACAGGTTTCTATTGCACTGTAATCCGTAATGTGTTTGTGTCAACCCCCTTTCATATCCTCTGTGTTGTGTACCTGAATCGGTTTGTTAATAACTACTTTTGGAGAACCCCCCCCCACACAAAAACGAATGATAGGAGTGCAAAATAGAGAAATGGTAAGGAAGTCACGAGAAATAAATACAAATCAATCAAACATGGAAGTCCACATTTCATAAATACATCAAAGTCTTGCCGAGTTTTCAACACTAAATGCAAGCTAGACCAAGGCAGCAAAACAACAACAAAACAGTCCCAGACCACACAAAGACAACACAAAGTCCTTCAATAAAATTGTAGATTGAAATGTAACTATCGATATATGGATGGTAAGGAATCAAATTTACAAAACACATTTGCAAATGTCGTATCTAGCATCAATATTCTGCCTAAGGAAATTTTTTGAAGGAAGATTTACGATGTTAAGGGAAGAAACAACGTTCCAAAATGTTGGTGCTGCAACTGCAAAGGATTTGGCACTTATTCCAATTTTTGTTCTAGGGATAGTTAAAATGGAATTAGATGGACGTCTTAGGTTTATTGCATTTAACATTGGGGTTAATGAATTAGCTAAGTATAGTGCATATTTTCCAGGGCCAATTGTAGATGTATTAAGTGATGTGAGATTGGAGTTTAAGTGGAGATCACAATGGTGGGTCCTGTATGGCACATGTAGTCCAAATCTGAGAGCCGAATGATAAAGCGGGTTTAGTCTGTTCAGTGTTGCCATTAGCAGCTGATCTGTAAGCAGCATCGTAGTCATCAAAAAGTGCAAAAATTATAGCTTCAATAATTTTCAGGTCTAATCGAATGGGAAAACAATGTTTGTTTCTATCTAAAACCTTTTTTTTGAGATGTGATCAATTATGTTGTTGGAATGTAAAATTTGAATCGATCTGAAAACCAAAGTATTTTAAGCACTACATTGATATTGAATTAAAGTCAATAAACCTTGTGTCAGTGGCACTTAAATTAAATGTATAAATCTGCCTAACCAGCATGTGGTTTGTTAAATGAGCTTGGCAGTGTGTATTGTGTTTCATATTAATGTATTGTTTCATTTTAACAGGCCTGATGTTCTGGCTGAAAAAGACGACCCAGATGGAGTGGATGTGGTGTTCTGGGCCGTGCTTGCTAAAGAGTTTAAATTTGATTCAGAAAAATCTGATGTGTATGTAATGATGCAAGGTCAAACATTGAGTAAAATGATGACATTCAGGTAATTTATTCTCGTCATTATTATCATTATCGTCTTCATTCGCAAAGTTAACTGTAGCCTCTGCTTGAATAATGTGAACAGTGCTCCTTTTTTAACTCACAGATATTGCATGCATGATCAATAAAAGTTCCCAGCTAAAATAAGGAATCATATGTTTTCAGTTGGGAAATTTAATTCAGGAAAATCTCACTCGAATAGCAACATTTGGTTCTTGAGAGTTATTTGGGAATTTTATTTTAATATTGACGAATTTTTTGCCCACTCTTATTGCAGGTTGGAGAATGAAGTTCATGTTTTGGAAGGTCATTGTCGCCTTAAGGGTTCTGCAGTAAAGAAGAATGCATTGACTTACAAATATGTTTGTAAAGTTCGGGATAAAAAGAAAATGAAACCTGAGTTCATCTACAAAGCAACATCTTCAGAAACTCCATATGAGCGAGCCTTACACATTCCAACAAATTTTGTAGGAAGTAAGTCATTGAGTGTTTTGAAATTTTAATAAAGAAATAAATTTAAATGTTCAAATAGCTACAGGCTTAGTGCTGCTTGGAAGCGAATCATCAAATAATACAGTGTTTAAATGCATGCCTATACAGGCCACCTTACATCAATGGGAATTACCTGTACGCAAACAATAACAGGTATTGCTATTTTATTGCACGCAAACGACAGGAGGTACAAGAGCAATGTGCATGCCACGTTGATTACTATATGAATAACCCAACTGGCAATGGATACCTTTTGTAATGTATATGCTTTCATTAACCCACCCCCCCACTTTGCACGTGAAGGGCTCACAAGTGATGTCATCACATCTATCCCTCTATCTAAGAAACGAAACCAGAGTATTCTCCACAAATCTGGCTATCGCCTGATGATACTCATTGTAATTACTGGCGAAACGTCGTACTCGGATTTTGAATGTTGTAGATTTGCTCTCCAACACACTGGTGTGATGTACTAGTAACAAATCGGCATGTTCTGTTTACGTGACAAACTTTTCTAATTGGCTGTGTCAGGTGGTGGTGGGTTTAACAACACATTTATATTTACGTGATCTACATGATATCATACTTGTGATACTACAGTTGTTAAAGAAGGTGCTTCAATATAAGCCAATAATTACGTCGGTAAAACAATGTGGCTGACTGGCATTTGCCTCAAAAGTAGTTAAATGACAGCTTCCACTCCTACTTGAGTTGTTGTGAAGCTTTTTATCCCATTATCATGTTCCATGGTTAATCACTGCTGGATGAATGCCTCCCCATACCGCCACCACTTATGATCTTGTGATGGCACAATCCATCGAGCATCTGCACATGAACTAATTTCATCACTATCCTCTCAGAGGGCATCCTCTTGAACATGTTCCATTAGATGGCTGCCACGCCATAATTTTTCTTGACTATCGTCTATTGTCCTTTCCAGCGATGTGTCCTACCTAGGCCAACTTACTTTTCGAAATAGGTTGGATTATTTCATTAATCTGTGTATATTCTCTCATTCATGTGTTCCTTTTTTTGTCTCAAAGTAATTCCAAGCATGTAATTGTGCAGTTCTATATATATTTTTAATAAATATTTATAAACCATATGTTACAGCAGATGGTACACACCATTTAAAAACTTGCCTCATTCAGTTCTTCCTTCTAAAAGCACTCCACCCTGCTGTTGTCTGCTTCTTTATTTCAGCATTTGAATTCTGCCCCACATTGAATAGCTGTCCTAGGTAAACATACTTTGATTTGTTTTTAAGTTGTGTCCATCTTGACCGATATCTGCAATTATTGAGTGAGCTTGTTGTCGATGACCTTTGCCTTGCTCATATTCATCTTAAGTCAAAGTTTGCAGCCTTCGCTATTAAGTTTAAACATTTTCCTGCAGTTAAATTTCGTTGGACATTACAATGACTGTTGTCAGCAAAAATGAAATTGGTAATATTGTCTCTATTTATATGTATAGCTTGTTATTCCAATTCAAATTTGGAAAATATATTTTGATGTCACTGAATAACTTTGGTGAAAGCGTGTCACCTTACCTTGTCCGACTCCCTTTCTATGGTGTTGCTCATGTAATCTTAGTTGGGCTGTTTAATTTTATAGTCTTTACTCTCATATATTTTTTATTTAGGCCTTGGTTTGTGAGAGCTTGGATGACTTAATAGATTTTGCCCGAGTCAAATTATTATTATTATCTATATATATAAAAGGGAAATTTGTGAATGTGTGTCTGTTCAAAATGTTTAGCATACTTCCTGACATGCAACAAACTTGAAATTTGGCATGTGGGTAGCTTCCAGACTGTACACAATGCAAAAAAGTATAAAAATAGACTTTTGTATTTTGGGGGAGGGGGCGCAATAATGCATATATTTTGCACGCAAGTGAGCGGTGACATCACATCGGTGACATCACATCGGTGACATCACATCTGTGATGTCACCGCTCACTTGTGTTGTCACCCGCATGCGGCAGCGTTACGCAGTGTGCCTGGTGACGTCACGCACCCCCCCCCACCCTCCGCGTAGGCCGTGTATTAATCCAAGACAAGAATCCAAGTCCCGGGCGAAGCCGGGTAGTAAAGCTAGTTCATCTATAAAGGATAGGTAAAATGGTAATTGGAATGCATTGGCCTTTTCCGGAATCTAATGTATGGTCTGTATGTGGTCGATGGGAGAGACATCTTTCCTAAACCCTGCTTACTCCAGCAGTTGTTTGGCCTACAATTTGTCCCCACTGGTCTTCATGAATAATTGTACATGAGATGCGTGGCTGATGGGTCTGTAGTTCTTAAAGCTAGTTTTTTTCTATCAAAGTGTTTGAATATATAAATTATTGAAGCATCGTTGCATTATTACAGCTTTTTATTTCTCTGTAAAAAATATTAGTCCGTTAATTTTAATCTCACATTTGGTCCCGCTTTTTTTTATGATGCTCACAATTATACCATATGGTCCAGAAGCTTTCCCTTTTTTCATCTTGTTATTCTCCTATAGTCAGTAATAATCATGGTAATTTGAATGATTCATCCGTGGATAATTCATGGTCACCAAACATTTTCAGGAGGGTGCTATATTCGGATATTTGGCGAATGCCATTTTATTGAGCGATTTGCATGTGGGAGTAAACCAGAGTACTCAATTAAAACCCACTTATATGTATGTATGTAGAACTTATTTCGCACCCTATGTAGCCAACCGTGCTAATCGGGGGGGATAATACTCAAAAGTCTACACAGCAGTGTTCACAAACCGACTTGCTATACTTTCATCTCCTAGCCAATGGGTTTTCCAGTTTCGCAAATTAAATCTACCTGACTCCAAAGTGCTAGATTGCAGGCGTGTGCCACAATGCATGCCTGCATTGGGCTGTACTGTGGTATCTGTTGCCACATTTACCCTTCATATATTTTATAAATGTATAAAGCGCTACATATCTCAAATAAGTTTCACAGCACTTTGCAGTATATGATATATTAATTTTTTCAGGTAAAAGAAGTGACTGCCATGTACCTCGAGTTTTTTTGTTGTACACCACTGCACAAAATTGTGTCACCAATCAGCTCATGGGCATAGCAATAGCAGCAGTGATGCTGAACCTTGTCCCTTAACATTGTTCCAAATATCAAAACACTAATGTTACTGTCTGCTCTACAAGGAATTGGGATTCACATTTTTATATTTTGTCTTTTTATTTGCAACTGTGTTTTTTGTAATTCATGAAATACCTCTATAAAATGATGTACGAGATATATTAAATGCGGACTTTTATAAACAAAATGCGTGAAAAAAAAATGTCATGTTATATTTTGCGATTGCGCAAATGTACAATTTAATTTCAGTAAAAAAATGGATGTGAATTGTTTAAATTGGTGCTTGCCTACATCGAATGATGCAAACTTACTACAATTGTGTTTTTGTGTTTTCTAGGTGTTTGGCACCAGTTTGATGATGTGATTTGTGCCCCACCTGCGGCGGGAGCCAAAGGCGTTTGGCAACGTGTAGCCTCAACAGCTCGCTATGTTACTGGATATGATTCGGATGAAACAAAAAAAAAGAAGAAAGGCAAAGAGTGGGCTGGCCAACTTATTTTGGAACACATCCTTCATAGCCTGAGAAACAAGGAGATGAAGATAAATATAGAATCCATCATTATACAGCTAGAGTGTCTAAAATATTGCTTTTTAAACACCTTTTTATTTCATTGTGGGGCTTGTGAAGTGTGGAATTTAGACACAAATGAAAAACAGGTAAAACTAAATATTAAATGTAATATTTCTCAATGCACCTTTATCAACCTGCGCTGACCAGCACGGTGAAGTATAAAATAAGCGCTGTTATCAATGCGGTATGAGGAAGCCACAACCAGAAGTGATTGACAAGGGACCAGAAATCTAAATTAATACACAAAGGACATTTTAATTATTGCACGTTATAATTTGCATTGCCTCAAAAAATGTGTTAACCTATAAAGCAGAGGTAAAACTCCAGTCCGTATCTTTGACGATGCAGTTTTATTTTTTTACCTGTCATGAGTGCAATGCATAAACAAAATCAACTTGTGTTAAAATGGCCTAGGCCTTGTTGGCTCAGTGCTGACTTCAGTAGCCTGCCCTGGGCCCCATCTTCCTACTGCTTGCTTTGGACTGTCGGCTTTGGGAATTTAATGATCTTGCTGGCTATTCATGTCTCATTGGCCCACTGTTTTGTTTGGACCTCATTGGCCCAGGAATTGATCAGTGCGCTATTTTACGGGCACTACTGTTGTATGATGTGTTGGGCTGTGATCATGGGCTGCCTGCTTTGTCAGCTCTCTTTTGCTTTAATAATGTTGATATTAATTGAGTACATTTGCCACATTCTTATAGCACAAGGCTGTCACGAAGGTGAAATGTTTCACAGATAGTCTGCATTCGTTTCACATCAGGGGACAATGTTGCCACGTGCAATCTCAATTGACTATTCAAATTTGAAACATGATACCCGCACACAATGGCCTACTCTTTTTGAATGACATCGCAGGGTCTTTCGGAGCCACTGATTATTAGACGATGCATATTTTACAGTTGATACACCCGCAATATGACCCAATATGCCCTCCTGGGTTCGCGAACGTGAACCCTGCAACAAGCGTTGAAAGCGCTACTGTTGGGCCATGTAGCCGTTTTTTTGGATTTTAATATTTTATATTTGTTTAACTCCATTGTCTATGCTGATGTGTTTGTGGTGGTCTTTTTTGAGTTGCTCTGTAAAGTGTCTTGAGAGGACTTGTATTTAGATGCTTTATAAATTCAAGTTATTTTAAAATCAGTATTGATGAAATAGCAAAATTGGGCACGAAATAAAGTTAGAAAAGTGCCAACTGTATAGACTCCACACATAGGAAGGAGTTTATTTAGTAATACTGTTTATTGTTATGCTACATCTACTCATAGGTAACTATTTCAGTTTAAAAGTGTTCATCAGGAAACTTTATTAAAACGTAGTTATTATCAGACCCTATGGTTTAAAGTGCAGTCTTTAATGCGTCTCCACTCTGACCTCTTATCTCTGGCCACTTTATGTGCCATGAAGAAGGGCCATTGCCCAAAATATTACCGATTTCATATTTTTACTTTTAAGGCAGTGTGAGTTAAAAGATATATATTTTTGTCTGGATTTCTATACCTACAATTGCAAGTTAGGAACACTGCTTAATTTTTTCTGTAATAACGTGTTTTCACCATGCTTATGTTTTGATCAGCCTTGTAAGCTATTATGTCCTGTTTCATTTTATGTGTTACATTGGCAAACTAAATATTAGGTACTATTTGGTTTTATTCTCCAATATTTATCTTGTCAATTAAAGATGTAAAAGCTGTAAAATGACATTTTAAAAAATTATCTAAATTTTTCCACCAAGAGAAGAAGTGACGAAAGTCATAGTGCATCAATCTTTAAATGGCCAATGGCAAGTGCTCAACTGCTCATTTACATTGGCAGCCATGAGCCAGTGGTGGGAAATTCCACATTTTCATGCTGGTGATCTTTAGAGAACGATCACTGTTCACGTCTCATCGAGCGGCACTCATTTAATAAACTGATGAGAGATTGGCCAAGTCGCTTTCTAACTGGGATTTGGATTTTTTAAAATGTGAAACAATTCTTAACGAATGCTTATTTTTTCAGGTTCAAGAAATTCTTAAAAAATTTGTAGACCACATTCAGAAGATGATATTTGATTCTGAATGTATGTCTGAATCAAACAAGTTAGCTTTTGCAGTACTGTGGGTTTGCATTTGCAGCAAGTTTGATTTAAATGTATTCGTGAAACCCGCATCAATGATCTGCAAGGCATTGATTCTGCCATCAAATATAGACGATGACATCTGGAAACAATTTCAGCGGAAGAACGAGTACGTGCATGAAATATTTGTGCTTTATTAAAAAATATTTAATAGAATGCTATTGTAATTAAATTTGTATAATGCATATCAGTCTTAAAATAGATAATTTAATGTTACCGAGTTTAATTGCTGAATAACATTTGGTTTCGTTTACAAAACAAAACTTGGTTGTAAATATTTATAATGGTCTCTTTGTGTCGGTATCGCTGTGCACCATTTAGGATTGTGCTCGCTGCATTGAAGTGGTTCTGTGAGAAGTGCTTGATGATGAATCATCCAGTTTCCGAGTGTTTGCTGGCCCTGCCTTTGCTGGAGGAGTTGGAGAGGCTGAGTGGTGGTCCAGAAGGCCATGTGGCTGCATCCACGAAACAAACAGTGGGCACGACTGTACAACAGTTTCAGACGAAATCTTTGGAAAACGAAAACTTTCAAAAGTAAATAAACATGGTGTTTTCATGCTTATGTTTTAAATTATGTTTATATTTATCTAACATCCAGTACATGTCAATGATAACCATTGCTTTCACTGACATCAGAGTGAGGTCAAAATCTATCTTGGTATGTTTTTGTCAGTCAAGCAACCGTTAACCTTAGACAAATACATTGGTTAATCTGTATACTATGTATGTATTTTGACTTAAAGCTGTCGTGACTGCAGGAATAAATATATTCTTTGGGTCTTTCGGTAAAGCCACGTAGACAGAAAAAAATAACAAAAATATCGACGTTTCAATCGCAACACAAGCGGTCGTCTTCAGGAAAAGGGGGGTTAGCTTCTAAACACAACTGCTGATAAAGGTTTGAAATGGACGTAGCCCAAATGTCAGCAGCCAATGCCAATACCATTAACATGCTAATCTCTCACATTAACATAGCCATCTTGGCGCACTCGCCGTGGAGAAGGCTCGGCGGCCTTGCATTGACATGTTAAGTTTTGCCTGGCAGCCCTCTGATTGGTGGAAAGCCCAACACCGCCGCGGTCGCTGCCCACCACTGGCATTGGCATTGGCTGCTGACATTTGGGCTACACTCATTTCAAACCTTTATAAGCAGTTGCCTTTAGAAGCTAACCCCCCCCTCCCCTTTTCCTGAAGACGATCGAAACGTCGATATTTTTGTTAATTTTTTCTGTCTACGTGGCTTTACCGAAAGACCCAAAGTCTATGTATGTATGTTGAACTTATTTCGATCCGTACTTAGTCAACCATGCTAATACAACTGATGATGGGTAAAATATTGTTTTTGATACCAAAATGTAAAAATACTAATTTATTGTATATTAAATGTAAATTGAAAAAGATAATTGCATTAGGCTGGTGATTTTTTTGTTAATCTCCTGGTAGTGGTTATAGGCATATCACTTTATAATACACACATCAATTTAAATGCGTATATGTTTGCATTGTGTTTTTCTCATGCAATGGCATGTACTGGATTTTTGTATTTATAATTGCAGAAGTGTGGTTCAAATGCTGCGTAGTTACCAAAGTCTACTTAAAGGCAACCCACATCTGTCCCATCTGCTGCTCAAGATGCTGACAATGAGCAGTTTAGCCATTTTCACTGAAATGGATGTGAGCTGGACACCAGAGGACATGTTTGCATCGCTGTATGATTTACTACACAGATATGGAAATGCATGTTTCACTCAACATCCTGAAAGACGAGTAAGTTAGCACATATGCTCATGATATAGAAATATAATGTTCAACATTGTTACCATCCATGTAAAATTACTTGAATATTGTTTCACTTTGATATAGATGGATGACTCAGGCGGTTGTTACTTTGTCACAGCTCCTGAGCCAGGCCTAGATATCCTAGCTGTGAATCCAGGCTACCTGTCATGGTTAAACTGGGTTCTCAAATGTGGCAAGTCTTAGGCTGTTCACCATTGACTGCACACAAACAACATCATGAAGTTAGTTTCAAGTTTATTTTGTTAAACCAAGGTGAGAACTCAAAAGACGATGAAAGTCACATTTGCAAGAGTGACATGTGTCACCTAAACAAAGTAAACGAAGCAAATAGAAATCGGAACAAAAAACACTAGCACATGAGAAATCCAAAATATCGCACAAACATAAATCACCATTAAATCAAAGTTAAATATAAAATTCCCTGTGGTGCAAGTTGGCTTGGCCAAAATATTTTTAGACTAATCATAGTAGAATTATAGAATAAAGTTAAATAACATGAAACAGATATACTGTAGTGTGTTTAAAACTAATCTGAGAATGGACAAGGATATATATCAATTGTAAGTGAAGTTCTAAAAGAATCGACAGCTCAGAAGAAAATGGTGATTTAGAGGAGAGAGTAACCAAGGAAATGTTTTAAGCGCTGTAATTCGAGTTTGGGACATGAACAGAGAATAAGTGTGTTAGTTTTTGCTCAGTACCATGCACTTTAGTGCTATGGAATATGCTTTTCTTTTGTCACAATACATATATCTCGATATTAGATGCTCATGTATGTGCAATTGATCACTCTGCTTTGCAGACTCTAAGTTATAAATGTGTTTTGACAATCTCATCTACCTCGTTGCTGTTTTGCACCCACTATTTTCTATATATGGGATGCGTTCTACTAGCCTTGTTGTATTCTACGTGATGTTGTCCCATGTTGATGTGTGACATTGAAATGTTTAACTTGGCCATGTACAGTTATTGTTGGATTATTAATGGATTTTTTTTGTGTCACGAGGTTTCTATTGTGTAAGCGGTCCCCATAGAAAATGAGCATTTATTGCCCAATGGGAGTTTACCTGTGCCAGAAAAAAAGTGCAGCGCCCATAGTGTGGACAGTAATTTGAAGACATTTATATAGTCATTTTCTTATGCTATGCTCCAGAAGCTGTTATTGGACAAGGGTTGATTGACAAGGGTTGACTAATTGATTTCTACGTGGGTTTTGAAATAATATTTGTTTTCATTTAATTACAAATGCTGATAGCAGGATTGGAATAAAGATTCTGATTCTGATATCATTCGGAAAAATACAAAACTAAATGGAAGCCAATACAACGCAACATGATCCAGGACTGGATTTGGAGGCAGTTGAGGCATTTGAGGATGGGGCAGTGTGGTCAAGTGTACGTGTGCTGTGCATTGGCGAATTTATAATTAGATGAAATGAGATAGATGAGGGTTTCCTACATGCGTTAAAATGTATTGTGTTTAGCGATGCATTTTCATTAAACCATTTTTTTTTCATTTAGGGATTTTTGCAGGTCTGTGATGCAATATGCAAGAAGCTTCATTTTGACAGTCCACAAAGGTAAACTCATATAAAATAAATATGTCAATCAACAAACCATTAATTAACCCGTAAAAACAAAGTTTTTCACTATAAATCCTTTATATGCGTGGCGGCTAGAGTCCTCTCGTCCTCTGGCTTGAGATGGCTGCCACCTATGGGTCAGATGAATGCCTGCCACCATTAAGCAATTGGTAATTAAATATTTTTAAAAAATTCCTAAAAAGTGTACATTTTGGAAAAAAAATTTCACGAAAATACATTGTCACGCACAACGAGTCTGTGTGCAAAATGTCAGCTCGATTGGATCACGGGAAGTGGGTTAAAAAACGACCGAAAGATTTGCATGGTCGTAAGCACGCAAGCAAGCAAGCGCGCAAGTGAACTTAATACAAAGGATTTTTTAAAAAAAACGTTCTACCCTTTCTCACTTTGCACTGTATGTTATGTATCAGCTTATTAACTCCATATCATTTGATTATAATCTTACCCCAGTTCTCTGTCTAAACGTGCTATGTCTTTATTCTCTATCAAATCACCTTCATTTTTATCTAGCTCATTGATACAAAGACTAAAATTATTTGTATGAAAAAAGTAATCCCTTGGTAAAAATATCAACTTATTACATATCAATTCATAATAGATTGTTGGGTAAGGCTACATCAAGTTTATTTAACCCGGTGAGATCACCTTCGTCCCATTTGCAAGAGTGGCCCAATGAGCTGAAACATCTTTGTAAGAAACCACCACCACCCCACAGAGCCAAACATTTATGGTCACATACATATTTAACTAAACTTTTTTTATTTACCAGTAAAGCTCTTTTTCAGCGGCGATCTGACCACACAGGATAGCCCATTGAAGTGGGTTTTCATTTGTGGGAATTTATAGTTACCAAATAATTTAAATGCATTTTTATAGATGTGGAGGGTTGGGATCAAACCCACAACCTCCTGCATACCAAGCGAGGGAGATAACATTTCACCATGGTATCTTATCAGTAAGTTGAACAATCCTCACAACAAAATTTAGCAATGAGATATAACGTTTCATTTAAAACTTTGTCTAACATCAAAACAAGACCCATAAAGAATAATGATCCAGGAAGTCAGAATCTTAGGGTTAGGGTGTTTGGTGGTAGAGGATTTTAATAACAGATTTGGTCAGAACATTACGTAGCATAAAGCAAAAATATATTGCAAATAATAACATTAGCTGTGAAAACCTACGGATACTTTTTTCACTGGTAAATTGCTGTATTCTGATATTGAATTTGCTTAGTAGGTGCAATGCCTTTGAGTCATGTTTGATTTTGAGTTCTTTGTTATGCCTCACATCTCTAAAGTTGCCAATCCCTCCCACATTCGTTAATCTTTGACCCCCTCTGCTGCTTAGATCTTAATTCATCCTCTTGTGGCATCACTAGATGTTTACCGTCCACTGCCACTGGGAAGTAGATCGTGCATATTTTATGGTTAATGCTCCCACAGTGTTAACCGAGGCGGCCTGCGCATTTGAACCCAAACCTCTGCAACAAGCGACGAAGGCACTTCTGCTGCGCTGCACTGAGTCATCCGTGGTTTTGTGTAAACCAGCACGGGGGGCCCTAATTAACTCACACCAATTTTGGGATATATTCTGTGTTGGCTATAGGTTAAGACTATTAATTGACTCTGCATGAGAATCGGATTTCGTAAATGATAGCCCACAATCGGTCTTAAAGTATAATTTTAATTGTACTAACAATGCGTAATCTTTACACATTAAAGATATTTCATGTTAACTTGTATCTGTGTGGACAGTGGTGGATCAAAGCCTCAAGCATCAGATTCCACAGGTGTACGTGAAAGCAACAACCAGACCTTGCTTCCAGAACGCTTGCTGGTCTCGATTAAACAATGCCTTTCTCTTCTGGATTTTTGTAAACAATTTGCTGTTGACCAAGACTGGTTGGTTGATGTTGTATTTGCCTGCCTTAAAATATTTGAAGTTTACTTGCATTTACTACATAAACACACCAAAAATCAGGTAAGGAATTTGACCAAACTATATGGGTTTTGAAATCAATGGATTTGAATTGGGATCAAACTTACATTCCTTAACATTTTTTTAATCTATAATATATATAATTTTTACCAACTGTCATATGTAAAGATCAAGTGTAGTATATGAGGATATAGCTTATATTTGTGTTACTATTTCATTGTTAAATGATGGTACCTGTAACTTAGATGTAAAATATATATACATGAAACCTCACACTCAACTGAAATACTAAAGTTTGTCTTCCATTTTAAAATGTGGGAAGGGTTTTTTGTATGAGTAGTTAATGCATTAATATGAGGTCTACCTGCATGCGGGTCGTTATACCATTGTATATATGGGGATGGATTCCCGACAGCGCTATTTATTTTGTATGAGCAATATATTAGGGCTTCATTGGGGTATCGATAATAGCACTAATAATACAGACGGTAAACATTTAATAAATTATCAATGTATTATATCAGTAAGTATTATGCACTATACTCAATAGTGCATTCTACTGTACTCAAGGCAGAGGTAGGAAACGAGGTTGGAGGTGCTGCAGTCCCAATCCGGGTCTTAGTCTAAATGTCTGTGGTGAAGTTTATTTTAGGTGGAGCCGGAGACCGTGAAAGTCTCATGTGTTCTCACTTGTGTAAACCCCCTGGAATATATTGTGATAATCGAATTGCAGGAGGTCGGATCTGGTTGGCTGAGAGCATTTGTCGCTCTTTTTGGCTGAGCGAATAATGGGAGTGGGTACGTTTGTATCGCCTACACTGCTGCATGTGCTCACTCAAAAGCGCTGTTAAGTTATACAATGTTTTCAGTTAACGTTTTCTCCATGACAAAGTACTATAATGAATTAGCGTTCTATGGGGTCACGCTGAGGTCTGCCTGTATTTCACAACTGTGTGAAAAATTAAAAATAGCACAAATGTGCATGGTGTATGTTTATCTCGCTAAATGTTGTCCATCTCAAGTCTACCTCTTATTTAACTACATCGCTCTGTCGGGCGGTAGTGGTGGCGCACATGGCCAGTAATCCAGCATGAGGTTGCCATACCCCAGCTCACCAGGAGATGCCAGAATAGCACATTACTGTCATTAATATAATCTGTTTCCATATGTATGGGCATAGTGTTGCCCCCTCACATGCGTTCGTGTTCTCCGAATACTCCAGTTTCCTCCCATATGTAAAAACAATAATTAATTGGCTGAAAACATCTTAATATAATTGAGGAATGTAGAGTTGAGGCAATTGTTTGCGCCGGCTCATCACCTAACTACTTCCTTCCCGTTTGTCTTTGGTTCCTCGTGCCTCCTAGTCATTCTCTGTCTGAGAGCTAGGAAAACCGTGCATTGACATTCTAATGAATGTTTTGTACATATTCTCACTCAAACTTGATTTGAAGCTTTCGTGACTGCAGGAATTACTCTTTGGTTCTTTCGGTAAAATAACTTATAAAGAAAATAAATTAAATAATATAATACGCGTTTCGATAGACACACCTCTGTGTGTCTATGTTGTGTGTCTCTTTCTGTGTGTCTCTGTGTTGTCTCTTTCTGCTTGTGTGTCTGTGTGTCCCCGTGTCTGTTTTATTTCTCTTTCAAATTTAGCTAAGTTATACTCGATGACGACTGCTTCTGTTGCAATCAAAACGTCGTATTCTATCTTGATTTGAAGTTTTCGTGACTGCAGGGATCCATACTTACGTGACTTTACCGAAAGAACCAAAGAGTATTAATTTATCTTCTCACTCAACTATAATTCAACCTCTTATCTAAATCTCTGTTCTCTCATGTCATATCTAAATATTGTATACATTTATATAATTATATATACTCTGTCATCTACATTTCTCTTCTCATATCACTAGCACATTTAATCTTGCATACCTCTGATTTGAAATAACTACATCTCTATGTCATGTTACTCTTCTCTTTCACATCTCACATCTCTTGTCCACAACTCCTCTCGCCAATACTAAATCTCACACCTAGAGTGTCTCGTCATGTCTGTATTATCTGTCATCTGAATTGTCTTACTGCAATCACGTTCATCTTACCTGTTAACTATTCCCTTCCATTTGCAACGGATACCCAAATAATATTTCGGTGTTTGTGACGATGGAAAAAAGTGCCATTCAGTGCATAACTGTAGTTTATTTCTCCAGAAGTTATTTAGACATGGCATTAAAATAACATCTTGTTCTTGTTTAGGAAATAAACAGTCCAATGCCTGAAAGTCATCTGGAAGGCTCAAAGTACATACTTGATGCAAACTCCATCATCTTGCATTGGCTTCAAAACATATTGCCCACCTACATGTTCAATCCAATTAGGTGGGATTCTGAAGTAATCTTCTTTGTTAATCGACATGAACCAAAGGTAAACCATTTTAATATATTATCAGTTTAACACGTAGGCTTTCGCGACCAATGTTATTCATAATCGACGTTTTTGGGTTTAGATCGCGTTATTTATAAATGTGTCGTAACCCTCCACCACCCGACACGGCCAATCAGTAAAAATGTGTCACGTTGACAAAAGACAAATAGTTCACTGCTTTAGCCCACCGGTGTGTTGAAGCCACAACATTTACAATTTGAGTACGACGTTTCGCTGGTAATTGCATCCAGCATCATCGGGCAATTCGCCAGAATGGTGAGGCTCTGCTGTGTCTCCCGTTCTTATATAGAGCAGCAGCAGGGTGACGTCATCATTAACTCATTAACTCATCAGGTGCAAAGATTCAAGGGGGGAGTGATTGTAATTATATACTAGATTAGTAATCAGGCTATTGTTAAGTGCCTCGAGCACATTAAAACCATCCTTTTGGTTTAGATATGTGGATGACACTTTGGTTGTCTGGCCACATGGTAAAGATACACTTAACGATTTTCTAAATCATCTCAATGCACAAAACCCGGCCATTCAGTTCACCATGGAAATGGAGGTGAATAACACACTCCCGTTTACAGAAAGCAAACGCACACTGATGCCTATCTGAATGCAGATTCGCATCATCACCCAGCTCAGAAATCCTCTCTTATCAAGACGCTCATACATCAGGCTAAAACAGTGTCAGATGGTGAAAGTCTAGTGAGAGAGATTAAACATGTTAAAGAAGCACTAAGACAGAATGGCTACAATAATGCTCAAATTAACAGAGCACTAAAAGCCAAATCACGATCGCAAAGCAACACTGCTGAAAGCGATCAGATTATTAAAACAATAAAAATACCATTTATCTCAGGAGTAACTGACAAATTAGCCCGTGTTTTGCAAAAGCAAAACATTACAGTAAGATTTGGTACAGTACACAAAATTCAACAACTAGTAACGTGCACTAAAGACGAATTACCTAAATTATCAACAGAAGGTGTATATCGGATTAATTGTGTATGTGGCAGATGCTATATTGGACAGACAGGGCGTAACGTTAGTGTAAGACAAAGAACACCAGAGAAATATTAAACTATCACAAACACAACTGTCGGCAGTGGCAGAACATGCATGCCAACAGGGACACTCAATTGATTTTGACAACGTGGAAGTGTTGTGTAAAACTAGTTACTACTGGCAAAGACTAATTAGAGAATCGATTGAAATTGAGAGAAACAGAAATAACTTTAATCGCTCAGACAGCTACAGGCTTAGTGCGGCCTGGAAGCGTATTATTAAATAAGATACATTACAATTCCTTATAAGGGAAACAAACACTAACTGATTACTAATGTAGCATAATCACAATAAAACACATTCCAAATGATTACTAATCTACAACTCGCATCGTAACAATAGCCTGATTACTAATCTAGTATATAATTACAATCACTCCCCCCTTGAATCTTTGCACCTGATGAGTTAATGAGTTAATGATGACGTCACCCTGCTGCTGCTCTATATAAGAACGGGAGACACAGCAGAGCCTCACCATTCTGGCGAATTGCCCGATGATGCTGGATGCAATTACCAGCGAAACGTCGTACTCAAATTGTAAATGTTGTGGCTTCAACACACCGGTGGGCTAAAGCAGTGAACTATTTGTCTTTTGTCAACGTGACACATTTTTACTGATTGGCCGTGTCGGGTGGTGGAGGGTTACGACACATTTATAAATAACGCGGTCTAAACCCAAAAACGTGGATTATGATTAATATATTATATTGGAAGAAAATGTCTTACTTTTCCAGATAACTGTTTTCTTAAAATCAAAAGCAAGCTGAAGAGGTCATCAGAACCATTACCATCACTTATCATTCACATCATTGTCATGATCTTTTGCAACTGCAACAATATTATCATCATTGTCATTATAAGCATTGCTAAGCTGTCTGGCTCAGCAGCTCAGCACTCTGGCATAGCCGCATAGAGGGTGGAGCTGGCATGTTTGTATGTGTGTGTGTTGTCGTCCGTGTGTGATGGACAGAGCTGATTTGACTGGCTTATTCAGTGGGGCGAGCTTTGCTCATGTGAGCATATATGATCCTGATTTCTATTGTCACTCCCCCTGCTACTGATTTGACTGCGAGGCTTTTTTTGCAGAATGTGGCTTCACCCATTATGTACAGCGAATCATGCCACAAACCCACTATTCCTTCAGCAGAATCACTCTTTGCAGAAATTATGGATAACTCTGGAATTGTGCAAGTGCGAAAATAAACTCTACATGATTTGGGCCCTTGTTGTGATTGTGTTTCACCTGGTGAAATAAAGTAAAATCTTAATTCTTTTGCAGATTTGGCATGATGTCCTTTCAATTAACTTTAAGGCTGAAGACTTCAACAAAATATGGAATACACAGACCATGACTTTTCTCAAGAACAGAATTCAGAAGGTATTTAAAAATGAAACATTTGACTGCATTTTTGTAATGTATTTTCTATGAGCAATACATTTTTCATCTTAATTCCTCTGTTGTGATTTTAATGAAGCAGTGGTTAGATAATGGCTGATGATGCATTTTTGCTTTAACATGTACTATTTTGATGTGGCCCAGTTTCATAACACGTAAATATGCACATAATGAAAATGCAACCAAAATATGTGACGAAAAGCAACTGGCTCTGTCTCATGGAGAATTCCACTTTCATATCTAAAATGTACCAAATAAAATAAAACTATAGCTTAGTTTGACCCATAAAATGAGTGATGAGATTTATCTCTTCCAAGCTCCTTAAATGACAGAGCATCACCTTCTGCCAGGAAAGTTAGCAATAACCAGATATGTACATAGTTGTCTTTAACGCTTTACCATAGAGCAACATCACTCTTTTACCTTCAAATCATCATATATTCCATTTAGTTATCCAAGCAGAGATATGAGGCAGTTATGGTGCTGGCTCAAACCCCATTACGTGAACACATTTCTCCGGTTCTCTTATCATTACACTGGCTACCGGTCTTGAAATGAGTAGAGTTTAAGAGCCTTCTACTAGTTTTTAAAGCCTTGCATGGGCTGGCACCACCATATATTCACGAGCTAATCCAACCTTACACCCCCTCAAGGGCGTTAAGATCTGCAGACTCTGCCCTTCTGTGCGTACCTTGATCCCGGCTGCGTTCCTGGGGTGAGCGGACATTTGCTGTGTCTGCGCCTCGGTTGTGAAATTCCCTGACGTTGGAAATGTGTTTAACTGACAATGTGGATACTTTTAAGCCGCGTCTAAAAATACATTTTCTTAAGTCAATTTATTATATTTAGCTATCCTCTCTTGGCCTTAGCTTAATCTTACAAGGCGCCTTGAGACATTAGTGGATGGCGCCTTACAAATACATGTAAATGATTATTATTTGATTTCAGATCATTTGTTACATTTCAGTGCATTTGTGCTTCAGAATTACACATGTAACATTGCATGTACAAGTACAGCCATTTTTTTCAATCGACTGCTGGCTTCCCCATGGTGTGTGGTTCGTGGGGATTATTTGACCATACTTCATGCTGTTCAGTGCAGATTGGTAAAGTGGGTAGCATAGAAGTATAGCACAGCAATAGATTTGCTGCACTGCCCTCTGTTGCCCACAATGTAGCCCCACAGCTCTATAACAACTTGTTTTTGTGCGGTCATCACCCATCCAAGCATTTTCCAGGCTCACTCCTGCTTAGCTTCCGAGAATGGGCACATTCCAAGTAATTTTATCACAGGCCACCTAAATATAGCTGTGTATAGTTGTATTTGTAGTTTGTTGGACCGCATGTTAGATGATGTCCGCTGTGTTAATGATTTTGCCTTGTAATGAAAGATAGCGGCCTATGTTGTCATCACCTCCTGCAGGCAGACAGGAAGCAGCAAATCAAGGCCTACTGCAGCAGTGCAGAATATCTAAAAAAATTGAGCCCTTCCCTGGAAAACTGCTTTGCAGAATGCGCTATCCAAGCAGTGCATTACGTGTGTGAGGTAAGTTTGTAATGTATGTATGGTAAGTCCTTGCTTAACGCGTGGTGTTCATGCAATACGTTTTTGCTATAACGTGGTTGTTCCATTTTTTTGCACAACGCGAAACGCGAATCGTTATAACGCGGTTTATGAGCGGTTGATGATTAACTACTTTTTTGAGCTGTGCGGCTGAGCGGTACGGTGATACAGTAGGCAGAATGATACAGTAATGCGGCAGCATACCTTCAGTTATTTGTCCCGCCATCTTACTGTGTATACGGTCATCATATCTCACCAAATGTTAAAGTTACTACCTTATTATAGGGGAAATTCTTTTCGCTTAACACACTTTTCAAGAATGCAACTACTGCGTTAAACGAGAGCAACCTGTGCTGAAGTTCTTATACACTTTCTAGACAATATGCATGATTTGCATATGTTTGTTTCCAATTTTTCTGTGAATATATAATGTACATGTCAATGCACACCCCTTTGCCAATTAATTTCTGGGTGCAGGCCTCCCCACATTGTATGGGTCATGGAGGTTATTCGACCAAACTTCACTATTGCTGGTCAGTGCATTTTGGTGAAAGTGATGAGCATAGATGCGGAAGTTTAGAAGTACAGAACAAGAGTGGATTTGTCTTTACTGCCCTATACTGCTACCAATGTAGTCCCGCATCCTGTAACACTTGTGATGACAGATGGTCACCCATCCAAGCACTATTGAGGTTTAATTCTGTTTAGCTTCTGAGATCAGACAGAAGGTGGTTTGATTACAGGCACATATACAGTGAGGGAAAAAAGTATTTGATCCCCTGCTGATTTTGTGCGTATGCCCACTGACAAAGAAATGATCAGTCTATAATTTTAATGGTAGGTTTATTTGAACAGTGAGAGACAGAATAACAACAAAAAAATCCAGAAAACGCATGTAAAAAATGTTATAAATTGATTTGCATTTTAATGAGGGAAATAAGTATTTGACCCCTCTGCAAAACATGACTTAGTACTTGGTGGCAAAACCCCTTGTTGGCAATCACAGAGGTCAGACGTTTCTTGTAGTTGGCCACCAGGTTTGCACACATCTCAGGAGGGATTTTGTCCCACTCCTCTCTGCAGATCTTCTCCAAGTCATTAAGGTTTCGAGGCTGACGTTTGGCAACTCGAACCTTCAGCTCCCTCCACAGATTTTCTATGGGATTAAGGTCTGGAGACTGCCTAGGCCACTCCAGGACCTTAATGTGCTTCTTCTTGAGCCACTCCTTTGTTGCCTTGGCTGTGTGTTTTGGGTCATTGTCATGCTGGAATACCCATCCACGACCCATTATCAATGCCCTGGCTGAGGGAAGGAGGTTCTCACCCAAGATTTGACGGTACATGGCCCCGTCCATCGTCCCTTTGATGCGGTGAAGTTGTCCTGTCCCCTTAGTAGAAAAACACCCCCAAAGCATAATGTTTCCACCTCCATGTTTGACGGCGGGGATGGTGTTCTTGGGGTCATAGGCAGCATTCCTCCTCCTCCAAACACGACGAGTTGAGTTGATGCCAAAGAGCTCCATTTTGGTCTCATCTGACCACAACACTTTCACCCAGTTGTCCTCTGAATCATTCAGATGTTCATTGGCAAACTTCAGACGGGCATGTATATGTGCTTTCTTGAGCAGGGGGGCCTTGCGGGCGCTGCAGGATTTCAGTCCTTCACGGTGTAGTGTGTTACCAACTGTTTTCTTGGTCACTATGGTCCCAGCTGCCTTGAGATCATTGACAAGATAATCCCGTGTAGTTCTGGGCTGATTCCTCACCGTTCTCATGATCATTGCAACTCCACGAGGTGAGATCTTGCATGGAGCCCCAGGCCGAGGGAGATTGACAGTTCTTTTTTGTTTCTTCCATTTGTGAATAATCGCACCAACTGTTGTCACCTTATCACCAAGCTGCTTGGTGATGGTCTTGTAGCCCATTCCAGCCTTGTGTAGGTCTATAATCTTGTCCCTGACATCCTTGGAGAGCTCTTTGGTCTTGCCCATGGTGGAGAGTTTGGAATCTGATTGATTGATTGCTTCTGTGAACAGGTATCTTTTATACAGGTAACAAGCTGAGATTAGGAGCACTCCTTCTAAGAGTGTGCTCCTAATCTCAGCTCGTTACCTGTGAAGTATTGGAAATGATGGCAGGAAACTCCTTTGACGGGAACACACTTCTTTTATTAAATCTTGACTTGAACGATACAACGCGTGGCCTCTCTTCTTCACAGTACGGTCACCATACAACGGTACAACTCGTGATCTCTTCTCTCCGCTCCACACTTCTCTCAACTCCCGTAGACTCTGTGCTGCTGGCTCTCTGTGCCTCGTGTAGACTCCGCGCCTCGGCTACACTCTCCTCTCGTCTCGTGTAGACTCTGCGCCTCTGCTACACTCTTCACTCGTCTCGTGTAGACTTTACACATCCGCTACACTCTTCACTCGTCTCGTGTAGACTTTACACATCTGCTACACACTCTTCAGTACCCGTCTCGTGTAGACCTTACATCTCCGGCTACACACTCTTCAGTACCTATCTCGTGTAGACCTTATACTCTCTCTGGCTACACCGTATGCATTACTCGGCTCGTGTAGATCTTACACTCTCTCTGGCTACACCGTATGCATTACTCGGCTCGTGTAGACCTTACACTCTCTCTGGCTACACACTGTACATTACTCTCCATTACTCTCCCTTACTCTCCTCTCCGGGCTCTATCTCTGCACCTTCGTCTTCATTCCTAGATGGTTCCACTTCCTCCCTCTACTCCTCTGTGCATCACCTTATATCTCCCTTCCTCCCGGGAGACGGAGCGGATGCGGACCTCAACGTCGGCACCGCTCCTCAGTTACCCAATCACCATGCGCTATCTCTACGATCCGTTTCCGCCCAGCGCGTGTTTCCACTCATCGACCAATCACACCGCGCTGCCACCCGATCACTTCCTCTCAGCGCGTCACCGGCACACAGCCAATCAGCAGCACTACCCCCACCCGCGCTGACGCCTGCTCCTCCCCGTCAGCGCGCGTCACCACACACACACCCGTACGTACGCGCTGGCACACGACGTATACCCCCAGCGCGTATCACCACTACACCTGTATAAAAGACACCTGGGAGCCAGAAATATTTCTGATTGAGAGGGGGTCAAATACTTTTTTCCCTCATTAAAATGCAAATAAATGTATAACATTTTTGACATGCGTTTTTCTGGATTTTGTTGTTGTTATTCTGTCTCTCACTGTTCAAATAAACCTACCATTAAAATTATAGACTTATCATTTCTTTGTCAGTGGGCAAACGTACAAAATCAGCAGGGGATCAAATACTTTTTTCCCTCACTGTATACTATGTACTTTATATGCAATCTGATCATTTTATTGCAGAAGCCTGTTTTCACCACACATTTGCTCATGGCATGAAGAATGAATGGTCTCGCATTTTATTTAACATAAAATTAATTACAGTATTCCCTCGTTATTCACGAACTTGGTATCCCTGATTTTGGCTATCCGTGAATCACATCTGGAACTCTAAGTAAAGTCATGATAGAGAATGTGATGTGAGAAAGTGATGAGATATAAGTAATGAGAGAGAGATTGATGAGATATATTACTTACGTTCTTGAAAATGCTCGCGAATGCCAAATTTGTGAATGCATAAACCTTGTTCCAATGGGATAAATGGGGTTACGTTCCTGGTATGAGTGAGCATATGGGGGAAATAGTAAATGTTTAATAATTTCTAGAATAAATAAATAATACATTTGTAATGTGGCACTCAGAGACGCTGTCTTGCTTAAGTTATATATATTTATTATATATTACAGTCCACCCGACTCGATGACATGTTATCAGGTGGACGCAGGTTGACTATATACAACTGGGGGACTAGCTGCTACGCAACATTCACTATATAGCTGACTGACTATATAGGAGCCGTCGATGTAGTAGCCATGGCGAAGATATATAACTTCTTTCCCAGCCTTCCAGACGATGAGGGCGATCCACTCTGATGACAGCGACAACGGTCTGGACCCCCTCTCTCACTATAACACCCCGGGGGTTCTACATCTACCCCCGCTATTACTCCTCACCCAGTTACCTCACTTGACCCTGCCTGTCCTCATCACTGCAATCATTATTTATGGCCATTAGGCCCCGTACTGCCCTTGCACATTGTAAAGAACAATGTGTTTTTTGTATTACCTTTGATCATGATGATTTGACAACGATGGAGGTGGTGGTGATGGTGAGGAATTCAGAAGCATGACTCCTCAGGAGATGCAGGTGTTTGATAACAACGTACAGTTACCATGATTTGAAGCTTTTGTGATTGTAGGAATCCATACTCTTTGGTTCTTTCGGTGAAGTCACGAAGGTAGAAATAAAATAAAACAAATCACGACGTTTGCTTGTGTTGCGATCAAAACGTCGTGATTTGTTTTATTTTATTTCTACCTACTGACTTTACCGAAAGAACCATAGAGTATAGTTATCATTTTAGCACTCTGGGGAGCACGAGCCGCAACACTTTCCCGATTGCAATCACGTTCTTTTAATGAGCCTCACAGCCGACTCGTTTATACTAAAATGTATAAATGAGTTAACGGTAAGTACATTTAAAGTAAAAATGCACAATAGCGAGTTCAGAGCGGGATTTCAGTGACTCTTGAGGACAAAGCGGGCAGCCGAGGGGGCATGCCTAATCTACGCAGTTTTAAATGTAAAACTCTGCCCGCACCTCCCCGGTGTCGGTGGTCTGGCACTATGTACACTCGTGAATACTGGAGTCTGGCGGGTCGCGAATAGGCAATTAGTATACATTTAAAATGGGCGAATATGCAAAACTTGTGAATCCGGAATTCGCGCATCGCGAGGGTTTACCATATTTATTTACGGTAATTAATAAAAAAAAATAGGTTTTCGTGGGTCAATATCATTATCTACGAAATGTGCTATTCACGAGCACCTCCGGAACGTATATCCCTCACGATTACTAGGGAATACTGTATACATTGGAACTGTTTTAGGATTTTGGATTATTTAATCAGTGGTTTTCTCTCATGATGTTGTAATGGTTGGCACAAAGGACGTGCAATGCAGAGGTCATGGAGCAGCAGATAAAACAAGTGGGCAAGTTTCTTAAATCACCTCCACCTCTCTCCATCGATAATGAGTACACCACAGTCGCTCAGCAGGTCGTTTGTGGTGGGGTAAAGTGTGGGTAAGCCCAACTCTTCCAAGAGATCTAGCAAGCGTAGAAGAGTAGGCCAAATACCCTCTCGAGGGTCTATGGAGCTCCCTAAAGTGAAGGCCCTTCTGCCAGCAGTGGCATAACCTAGCATTTGCAGTGAGTTTCAATACACATGACAGAAGTGTAGTTAATTCATAGGCTTTTATACAAAATTTATCTGACATTGTACCCTGGTAAATCAATGTATGACTAGAAGAAAATGAAGTTTACACTTAAGACAAATCACAAATTAGATATTTTATGACAGTTAAAAATGTCATCAACCCTTACAGTGATAATCTAAGTCCCACTGAAAATGGAGTAATGTAGGATGTCTGTCGAATAAGTTGACCTTTGGTCAACTTATTCGAGTAGTAACGTTTCTTCCCACCAGTGTCTCAGCACCCCCGTGTTGACATGTGTACATTGGTTCAACGTTTGTCTGTTTCTTTAGGCAAAGGAAGAGGAGGAAATTCTCAGATATATACAGACACATGCAGTAAGGCTCGGTGGACTCCTGTCCAGCATTTTGGAGAATTCTTGGCCTAAACATGAAGAAACATCCAATGAGGACATCGTCAAACACCTCCTGACGTGGCAAGCTTCGGCTACATTCCTGCAGATCTGGGGTAAAGCTGCACCATAGTTTCATTATTGTTAAGCTTGTTTGCCCAGGAAAGCCTCACTAAGTATTTTGACTCTTTTTTTAGACGACAGATATGAGTGCAAAATACGACAAATAAAGCACTATAATAAATAATAAAAAGTATATAAATATAATGTCCACGTTAATTCCTGTAGATTTGTCAACACCAAATTCAAGCTTGGGCAAAGCAGCAAAACAAAAACAATAACAACAGTCTCAGACCACACCAATTACATTGTACATAAAAATTTGACTCGGATGCACGGGTCAGGATTCAAATTTGCAAATTACATTCACAAATTTGGCTGTATCTGGCACTAATCTTCTGCTTCATAATATTTAAAGGAAGATTTACGATGTTAAGGAAGGTAATACGCTTGTTCTAAAACGTTGGTGCTATAGATATTACCAGTGAGTAACATGGGGGTAGTTGTTCAACTTTGGCAAATTTGGACCATGATGCCGGCACACAATGACCTACTCTTGTGAATGACCCCACTGGGATTTGTAACATCCACTGTGGAACAGACAGCACTTGTTAATACACCTGCAGTGATAATCAGGGCCACTGCTATATTTGAACCATGAGCTGGTGCAACAAGTGATAACCTAGGTTGTAAGAGCTGCACATTCATAAATGTACTTACTTACATTACGGTAGTTCCTGATGGGTTTTTGTGTCAAGTTTTGCTCATAATCTACATTTTTCACTTGTGCAGGAAGCAATACGAAGCTACATGAAACAATGACCGACCAAGCTCGATTCCATATTGGCATAGCTCAGTCTGTGCTTGAAAAACTAATTAATGAGCTCATTGATGGGTCTGTCGTGTATAGGATCCTTCATCTGGCCATCCAGCACATAGAAAAACTATTGGAATGCTTCGATGCTATAAATAACAACGGTAAGGAATTTTAATGTTTCTTAACTATTTCCTTGTTACCACATATTATATCTGTACCTTGAAAAAATATCTTAACAATGCAGGGGTCCGCAACATATCGATGACAATTACAGCTGCCCTATAAATATAGTTGTCAATGCACAAGCTATTTATTTGATAATCAAGTGTATCGCCATTTGTCTCCAGGCAATGGAGTAGGAGATCTGCTGGCATAGACATGTGTTTTCTTGAATCGGCCCCGAGTTCAAGCTTCTCACACTGCACAAACCAACTAACAATGACCCCTATTGATCTCTGGGCATTGTGTGGCTTCTACCCGATGTACAGTAAGTCCTCATTAATGTGGTAGATGCGTTCCTAAAAAGTTCCGCATTAAACAAAAAACGTGTTAAGCGAAAATAATTTCCCCATAAATAATATAACGATAAAATTTGGCGAGATACAATGTACTATGCACAAAGTGTGAGATGACGCAACAAATATCTGAGGGTACGCTGCCGCGTGACTGTATCATTCGGCGTACTGTATCACTACTGCTTAGCCGAGCAGCTCAAGAAGTTCACTGTCGACCGCTCAGGTACTGCGTTATAATGGTGCACGTTCTGCATTTTAACGGACGTGTTCTGGAATATAACGATGTACGTTCCGCATTCAAATGTTGCGCGTTCCACGTTGTGCAAAGCGTTCCCTAATGGAAGAACCTCATAGCAAAAAAACGCATTGTGTGAACACCGCACATTAAATGAGGACTTGCGGTATGGGCTAACAGTTGAAACCCCCGATGCAAATATGAACAAATAACATGTTAATTATGCATTTCCATTGTTGGGCTAGGCCAAGGGGATATGCTTGACATCGCTAGGGGGTCGGCGGTGGTCAGGTGGGGTTAATAAGCAGTGTTACTGTATGTGTGTACATTTGCAATTCTGAAGCAACATACTTATTATTCAGTGTAAACTAAATGTCTTAGCTGTTACTTAATATGTAAATGTATCTATAATTTAATCCTTTTTTATTATTTAATGAAACATAAACCTGTATCTTGGTAGGGGTACACTTGTTGTTTATAGGTTTGGTAAAGCTGATATAATACGAGGTTTCGGACCTCAATAATAGTTTGATTAAAGTATCAAAATTTACATTGAACTGGATCCCATGTTCCAGTGATTTCCTTGGTTTTTGAAAATTAGATAATCTTTTGTTTTGCTTTGCAGATTCCAAGACAACAAAGGTCACACGGACAGACCTTGAGATGGTGTTGGGCTGGCGGCAAAGTGAGATTGACGAATTTAAATTTCAGATAACCCTCGTGAATGAGCTGCTGTCAAGATGTGAGATTGTCAAGAACAATATGAATGGTGGGCGATGCAGGAAACTTTCTTTTTTATGTTTAAATATTTATATTTCAGAGGTGTTGACAATCCATTTGCATTCAGTGATTGCATACAGGAGAGTAAAAAAAAACCCAGGTTAATGTGTTTTGGCTAAATCAGGTATTCGAGTACAGCAAACCCTTCCCACTCGTGGGTTTAGCTGTTACGTTTTTTTGGTTTCATGCCCAATTTATGGAGATATAGTTCATCGATCGCAGTTGAACACAAGATTCTTATCTGCATCGTAACTGCACTGCTCCCCATGATGCTGCCGCGGAAGAATACGTGGTGTCGTCTTGTCTCCCAAGCGGCCCATTGCGGGTCCCAGGCCACGCGGTGTTCACAACCGCCAGTGAGGAGGCAGTGGGGTTCAGCCACATTTTTCTTCCTCTAGTGTACAGTACTATACATGGATGCGTGTACATATAGTATTGTACACTACGTACTTTTTTTTGCATTCTATACATTTACTGTGCAAGTTATATTTAACATTGTAAAATATTTTTATCATACTTTACATTCGAAATACTTCCTGTTTAATGTTTGGGTTGATGTAGGGTAACATAAATCAAAAGGAGGGGTTGGTGTCATTACAAACCGTGAACCAAACCATAATTTTCCCATTTGCCTTTGAGTTTGTGGATCACGGATTTGACGATTGCAGTCGTTTTCAAGAACGTAACCCACGTGATGGGCAAGGCTTTGCTGTACAATGTGTATAAGGTTCAGGAAAAGTGTCAATTCCACTTAAAATTATAAATATATTAAAAATATTTCACTTAAAGAAGAGGGACTATAATAGGCTTGTAGAGGTAATGGAGATAATTGCACAAAATTTGATCAAAAGTAAACCATCTTACAAAATACGTAATGAGTGTGTTTTTCTTTTATTAACAGATGACTATAACAATCTACGAAATAATTATGAAGAGTGTCTAAAAGCTGATTCAAAACCTATCAAAACCCTCTGGCTTGCCAGAGTATTGGGCAAAGAAGAGATGTTGGGGCAACAATTACTTTTTCTCGAAACGGAACAACAGGAAATGGCCAAACATCTTCTCAAACTGAAGGGATCTTTTCTTTTTTCTCAATCGTGGAAGAACCAGATGAGACACATGACAAACTCCAGGAAGCTTTACAGATTTTCAGCATTTTCTCTAGCCCTTGTGTTTGAAGAAATATGGAAACCAGCATATAGCAGCCTTGAGACGCTCTACAATGATGTAAAACATGGCACAATCAGCCTTGGTGAAGTTCACAAAAAATTCGGAGACAACAGTGAAGAATCCTTAAAGAACGAGTTTTATATTATTGCCCCAGCATTGGACGGGCCTGACTGTTCAAAGCAAGATATGGCTGTTTGGATAGAAGAGAGACTTACCCAGATACGCCACTACAGGCAAATCAGCGAGGCTGCAAGATCAGCAAAAGCCGTCTCAGAAATAGTGGACTGCCTTGGACTGACGGGAGATTTTCGGCTTCTCAGAGAGTTGTCACATCACGTAAGTAACCATGAATATTTCAGAGTCCATCGCGTGCATTGGGTTGAAAGTACTGTGGCTGGTTAATATATTTAATATAAGGACACTCAAGTTGAGAGAGATCTGGTCCAGATTAAGTCTGGATTTGTTTTGATTG
The DNA here is from genome assembly GCF_965212315.1 of Lampetra planeri. Classification (NCBI taxonomy): domain Eukaryota; kingdom Metazoa; phylum Chordata; class Hyperoartia; order Petromyzontiformes; family Petromyzontidae; genus Lampetra; species Lampetra planeri. Next base: position 22,763,198 of record NC_136108.1, on the reverse strand, counting down.
AATGTGATCTGAATGATCGTTTGGAGGGAAAGCAATGGGATATTTGGTGTGGATCATATATGAATCATGTAAGCAAACTAATCTATTAAGGAGCGCAAAGTGCAATTAATTTAATTTTCACTTTTAACCACCGAAATATTATCTTCATGATTGCTTATGAAAGGTAGCACCACTGCGGCTACATTATTAACGGTCAGTAAAATTTATTTCAAAACTATTAAAAACTTAAATTTTCTAGACAGTTTGTTCAGATCTGATCTGATCAGATGATAAGGAAATCAGCATATGATCTGAATACGATTCATCTCATCCAATGCCCATGACCTATTCGACCAAACCTGATTGGGACCGATTACATTTCTCATCTCGATCCAATCCCTATTCAATGTGTTCTAACATCTGTACAAAACAATCTTATGTGTATTTAAAGCTTTCGTGACTGCAGGGATTCATCTTCTTGGTTCTATCGTTAAAGTCACGTAGAATGGAAATAATAAATAATAAAACATTATAAAATAATTCTCACGACGTTTCGGCCACAACGCAAGCAGCCGTCCTCAGGTGAAGAACAGGTCTGTCGAGACGACAGAGTCTGAATGACACACCCCAGGCTTGGAGCGTATATTTAAGCTGGGAGGGAGGAGGAAGAGCGCCTTGACAAAATAATTTACATATCAATAGGAATTTTAGCATATTTATGGAAAATGCAGATATGCAATTAGTACTACTTGTGAAGTGCGTAGGAGGTTTGGCGAGGGGTTTAAAGTTATGTTTTGCCCGTGCATTATGCAGGATTAGCAGCATCAAAGGGAGGGGATAGGGGGAAGCATTAATAAAGGGAAGGAATGTTAATAGTCTGTAGCTGCAGTAACTAAACCACCACGTAAACAACTAAAGTATAAACTACATAGTATCATCAGTATACTAAATATACTCTCCAATAAGCTGAGCTACTAACAGTAAGTAATACATTACAATTCTATGTCGCAAAAAAATAATATGCTTCCAGCTAAACTTTATTCTCTTACATCACACGGGTCTCCTCTGTACTATATACTGCCGTAGACAAACCCAACATTTAATTATATACTGTATTACTATACACCACCCTATACCTTATACATTGTAATATTACACTATGTATTATTCTACCCACCCTACTGTATATCACACTCCTGTATATTCACTATACAATTACGATACTATATATTACTTTGTACATTGTATTAAACATTACAATTTTATACTATTTATTATTATACAATCTGCTATACACTATACCATTGACCGTTGCGTGAAAGATACTAAGAGGAAGCAACGAAATATGTCAATGGGAGAGTGGTGGTAGGAGACTTGCAGCTGAGCAAAGAATCCATTCCCTGCGGAGAAAACAAACTTAGTAATCATTGGAAAGATGTTATCAACCACGCAAAAAAGACTTAATTACACTTTTTTGGACCATCTTATCTGACAGGCACTATTTTACTTCACTTTACCGAGTGTTAACATCCCCAGTGTTTAACAGTACTCTCTTCATTGTTCAGCCAGCATTGGTATGAACATGGGCATTTGCGTTCTTTTTCTATCATGTGTATCAGGCCCCCCCTCCCCCTCTCTGTCCAATGCGTTGGCGTGTGCAGCAGCAACCGCGTCCAAGCCGTCGTCCATCCTTTTGGCCCCGCCCCCCTCCCCCTCCCGATGCGTTGTACGTGGCACTCCGTGCCGTCTTTGAGCCCCGCCCCCCTCCCTCCCGATACGTTCCATTCATTGGCTACCACATTCTGATGAGCTCCCCCCCCTCTCCTCCCCCCTCAACTTGCTTTTAAGGGATTACATCATTGCCTCACTTGATGCAGCTAATCCGGCTGTGACGGTCCCACCTGATGACGGAGACTTGTGTTGCCTCCGAAACGTCGTGATTTTTATTTTATTTTATTTTCATTAATTTTGATGTTTTACCTACGTGACTTTACCGAAAAAACCTAAGAATATGAATCCTTGCAGTCACGAAAGCTTCAAATCTAGAATTAAGATATATAGTCAATGCCAATGAGTTGACTGCGGTCTGAAAGTCACCTTATGGAAGAGGTACGTAGACAACACTTTTGTCAACTGGCCACATGGCCGGCCTGCTCTAGACCAATTCCTCGACCACATAAATTCCATACACCCAGCCATCAGATTCACCATGGAAGTCGAAAAAGATCGCAAGCTACCCTTTTTGGATGTCCTAATTAAAAGGAGACCTGATGGTTCAATGAGCCATTCTGTCTACAGGAAAGCCACCCATACGGATGCTTACCTAAAACCGGATTCCCACCACCATCCATCCCAGAAGAATTCCGTCATCAAGACTCTATACCATAGAGCCCAATGCATCTCCGACCAGGAACACATTGCCAGTGAACTCAAACACGTATGCCAAGCTCTTAGGGCTAATTGTTACTCCGCCTACACAATCCGCAAAGCCATCATTCCAACCATCAAGAAGGATCCTGTTGAGGAGCCTTTCAAAACCATCACCTTACCCTACTTTGCTGGGGTCACAAAAAAGATCTCCAAAATCCTGATAAACACAAGATCCAGGTCCGAATCAACACAGTACATAAAATCCGTGATCTGGGCCCGTCTGTAAAAGATGTGGTTCCAGACATACAGTACCCTGGCGTCTACAAACTAAGTTGCCTCTGTGGTAGCAGTAACATTGGAGAAACTAAACGACATGTCTCGGACCGCATCCGTGAACATAAAGCAGACTTGAAACACGGTAGGACAAACACCTCAGTCGTGGCAGATCACTGTTACAATTCAGTGGGCTCACATGATATTGACTTCTCCAAGACAGAGGTTCTCTGCAAGCCATCTGGCTACCATGAGAGATTCGTTCAAGAGGCGATCCACATAAACAAACACAGAGACCGTTTCAACCGAGAAGATGGATTCTGGCTCAGCAATCATTGGAAGGACGTAATAAACCATTTCGGATCTTAACTGAGTGTGTTCACGTTTACGGTGACTTTCAGACCGCAGTCCACTCATTGGCATTGACTATATATCTTGTATTCTCCGCAGGGAATGGATTCTTTGCTCCGCTGCAAGTCTCCTACCACCACTCTCCCATTGACATTTCGTTGCTTCCTCATACTACCTTTCACGTGATGGTCAATGGTATATTGTATAGCAGATTGTATAATAATAAATAGTATAAAAGTGTAATGTTTAATACAATGTATAAGGTACATCTTCTTGGTTCTTTCGGTAAAGTCACGTAGAAGGGAAGTAATAAAATAATAAAAATTAAATATATTAAAATAAACTAATTCTCACGACGTTTCGGCTACAACGCAATCAGCCGTCTTCAGGTGAAGAATGAGACAATGCCAAGTTAGGAGCTTATATATAAGCTGAGTTGGAGGTGGGAGAAGAGCGCCTTAACAAAAAGGAATGTGCATATCAAGAGGAATTAAGCATATTCAAGGGAAATGCGTAGGAGGTGGGCGGGGGCGGTTTCAAATTCATATTATACCCATGCATTATGCAGGATCAACAGCACCAAGGGAGGGTGCAGGGAGTAGCATTAACAAAGGAAAGGAATGTTAATAGTATGTAGCTGCAGTTACTAAACAACCACGTAGAAAACTAAAGTATAAACTACATAAAAAACTAAGGTATAAACTGCATAGCATCATCAGTATACTTACTATACTCTACAATAAGCTGAGTTACTAACAGCAAGTAATACATTACAATTCTACATCGTAAAAATTATATAATATGCTTCCATCTAAACTTTATTCTCTTACATCACACGAGCATACACCGTACTATATACTGCCATAGACAAACCCAACATTAAATTATATATTGTATTGCTATAAACCTTATACATTTTAATATAACACTATGTATTATTCTACCCACCCTAATGTGTATCACACTGCTATATGTTTACTATACAATTACGATACTATATATTACTTTGTACATTGTATTAAGCATATAAATACTATACTATTTGTTATTATACACTGTACCATTGACCCCACGACTCACCCATTGACACGGAGACCCGTGTGATGTAAGAGAATAAAGTTTAGCTGGAAGCATATTATATTTTTTGCGACATAGAATTGTAATGTATTACTTACTGTTAGTAGCTCAGCTTATTGGAGAGTATATTTAGTATACTGATGATACTATGCAGTTTATACTTCAGTTGTTTACGTGGTGGTTTAGTTACTGCAGCTACAGACTATTAACATTCCTTCCCTTTATTAATGTTTCCCCCTATCCCCTCCCTTTGATGCTGCTAATCCTGCATAATGCACGGGCAAAACATAACTTTAAACCCCTCGCCAAACCTCCTACGCACTTCACAAGTAGTACTAATCGCATATCTGCATTTTCCATTAATATGATAAAATTTCTATTGATATGCAAATTATTTTGTCAAGGCGCTCTTCCTCCTCCCTCCCAGCTTAAATATACGCTCCAAGCCTGGGGTGTGTCATTCAGACTCTGTCGTCTCGACAGACTTGTTCTTCACCTGAGGACGGCTGCTTGCGTTGTGGCCGAAACGTCGTGATAATTATTTTATAATGTTTAATTTTATTATTTTATTATTTCCATTCTACGTGACTTTACCGAAAGAACCAAGAAGATGAATCTATGTGTACCTGATTTTATACTTATGTAGTGTCAGTTATTCGGAGACGAGGTTTGTAGGAGGCACCTTCTTTTATTTAGAACATTCACAGTCTCGCCTGCACACTCTCTACAGTCGCTTAGCCTCGCCTATACACAACACTAGCCGTCTAACACTGACGGCGCTGATTGAGACAGCCAACAACTATCTGGCAGCGCAATATCAAGCGAAGACGGCAGCGACGACGACGATGAGACGAAAGCAATGACGAGACGAATCCAATCCCAGAACCGGCAGCCTCGAGCTCCCGCTCTCTGCTCTTTTTATCTTACCAGCGCGGCCTGGCTCCGCCCTGCCCACGTCTCCCTTCTCGAACCCACTAGCAGGTTCCAGGGGCTTCCAGATGGGGTCCTCCGTGACCCTTGCCCCAGTTCCTCCACCCTGCCAACACACCCATGCACACGCTCACCGGCGTGTGTACTGTCTATCCACCACAGTTGCCGCTGTCCACCAGCTGGCGCTATTACACTACACTTATTTTAACAACCCTTCTTCAAAGCATCATTACTTATCCGAGTTGTCATTCATAAAAACGTATGATGATATTGATTCCATGGTGTAACTGATATCTTACTAATACTACTAATTCTTTCAGTAAAGTCACGTAGATAGGAAACTAAAATAGATCACGACGTTTCGATCGCAACAACAAGCAATCGTCTTCAGGTGAGAGAGAGAAGCATGCCGTCGTGACAAGGCATTATATAGATCTGAGAGGGGAGAGGGAGGGGAGGCCATAACTGGCGAGAGGGTGGGGGTGAAATTCAAAGAGGGCTTAGGTGAGAGAGAGAAAAGGAAAAGGAAGCTCAGATATCAGACTTAACAAATTTTGAAATGTAATGCAACTCAGAGAGTCGGCTAACACAACAGTTAACACTTTACCTGGTTGATCACGTCCTTCCAAAGATTGCAAAAATTTGCATCCATCTTCTCGGTTGAAGTCATATCTGAGTTGTGTGGAAATCCTCCCCTTAGAGGCTGTTCAATCTTGATTTGAAGCTTTCGTGACTGCAGGAATCACACACAAAACCGAGAGACACACACACACACAAAGAGACACACACAGAGAGAGAGACACACACAACAACATCACAGCCAGTTATAGTCTGCTACAAAAAACGAGAGCCACCGCCACATCGAGAGAAAGGGGCAACGTTGGCTTTGTTAGTGAGACATTTAGCCCGTTAATATAAAGACATTTAACTTGGTAATGTGAATTGGTAATGTAACTCAGAGAGTCAGAAATAACTGCTGACAATGGCAGGTAGGAAGGAAACATCAACAACCAGTTAAGTAAGGCTTTACCTGGTTCATAACGTCCTTCCACAATGATTGCTCAATTTGTACCCATCTTCTCGGTTTAAGTGTGTCTGTGTTTATATATCTGGATGGCTTCATAAACAAATCTTTGATGGTAGCCCGAAGATTTGCAGAGTACCTTGGTCCCGGAAAAAACAATGTCGCGTGAGCCCACAGTGTTCTAGCAGTGAACAGCTATGGCAGAGGTATTGGTTCTGCCGTGTTTCAAATCTGCCTTGTGTTCGTGAACATGGTCCGAGCCATGTCGTTTCGTTTTCCCAATGTAACTGCTACTGCAGACACAACTTAGTTTGTAGACACCGGGGTATTGCATGTCAGAAAATATATGCTATCATGGTCTGCATACAATGATTGATCGTCGTTAAATTGAGAAAGGGACTTTTGCTATCTATTTCTATTATTATCTTAAGATAAGAGAGATTTCCACATATGCTTTGCACATAACTGCATTACTTTACATAGAGTAAACTAAAAGTATATTTTGGCTAGATTTTGGGAAATTTTAAGCAATGTATAGTTTTTTCTGATGTCTATCAATGTATGGTATGTTCACAAACTATAATGTCTTGCAGGATCAGGAAACATTCAGAAAAAATCCTCTCAAATCCATAAATGAAGATCTTGTTAAAACAAAAGACATTCTAAAAGGACTCAATAATAATTTACAGCAAAGTTCGGATGCTTTCTGCAAATGCAGTGAAAAACTATTTATCGCATGGATTAAAGAGACTGTAAAGAGTAAGTTTAGGACACAATGAACAATCCTTGAATAGACTAAGAGGCACCAATTTTGGGGAACAAATATATATTTTATACTCGTATAGAAAATACACTTTTGAGCTGCATTGAAATCTACAGGTTTTTGTCTTGTGACCCCCAATTCATTGACCCCTAAATGTTGTGCCTTTGCATATTCGTTTCTGTTCTATAGTAAATTTTAGAGAATTATATTGTGGCCACATTAACATCTGGACCACCCTCAAATAGGAATAAAGCCAATGCATAAATTCCCCAAAAAAACAACGTTTTCCTTTTGTAAGTGTGCAGATGGTATTTGCTGAACATTTATTCTAAATATTAACGTTGCAGATGTTAAGGAATTGAAAGTCTTTGTTGACTTGGCTTCCATTTCGGCTGGTGAAAATGACATGGACATTGACAAGGTGAAGATCTTCCACGATGCCGTGCTGGGTTATGCACCCTTGCTGTACGAACTTGAGGCAGATGTGGGCATTGATGAGCTCCTGCAGGCCCTCCAGCAGCTGCAGGCCACAATGGATACCGATTGCAATATTCCCCGAAAGCTGGTGAGTCTAAACTTTCTTTATAAGTTACGTGATTTTTAAACCCCACAATCTCTGTATTTATCTTGTGTTACAATGCTAACAGATGAGATGCAGGGTACTGTACTTCAATATATTTTTATCAGCCCTTCCTTATAGCACTGTGCCCGGCGTTTAATCAAACCTCAAACGAGGAAGAAACGTTGCGTATGCATGGTTTTGTTAGTGATTTCCAACATGACTTTATCTTGGAATTATTGTATTGTTATTAAGGTGTATTACTTTCTGCGCTATGGTTCATAAACAGCCATGCATAAAATATATAGAACAAACATTGAAAAGTATCCAAGGAAGCATGAGGAGATGTTCTCTTGGAATTGTATTGAGAAACAGTAAGACGTGGATTAGAGAATATACTCAGGTTAGTGACATTCAAAACTGTTCATCAAAGTGAGTGGGGCTTGGGCTTGACGGATCACAACAAGGGATGATGGCCGGTGGTTAAGAAGGACCGAGTGGCAGCCAAGGCAGGCAATGTCCCTGAGAGGACATCCTCCGAAGAGATGGATCGATTTAATTAGCTTGTATCCAGGTGCTTGGTGGATTTTTTCATAGCAGTCTGTGGGGGGTGGTGGAGGCCTGAGGTGGCATTTATACAGCAGTGGATTGATCAAGGTTGATAATGATAAATAATGTTTCATCAGGTGACGTCACATGGCACATGACGTCACACGGCATGCAGGTGTCTCCAAGTGGGGAGCGGGAAACAGAAACAGGCAAATGTTGGCCATCACGGGATTGGCTCAAATGTAAAAATATCATAGATATTCCTCCTATTTATCTGTAATGCACACATCCCACTGATTAACAGCTTTGTGCAATGCATCTGCATTTTAGCTGTAACTATTATTACCCTTGTTTTCCCAAGAAAGCCTCACTGAGCCTCATGACCTTTTCAGGAGGGTCCCTCCAAGTTTTTGCAGTAGGGGGTGATGGTTTCTGCGTGTAATCCCAACTGAATAGCAGAAAATTTGGACCATGGCACTAGCACACAATGGCCTCCTCGTTTTGACTGACATCAGGGAATCTTTCATGTCTGCGGTGAAGCAGCCGGTGAATATGTTAAGGTTAATACACCTGCAATAATAACCAGGAAAGCCTGCCGGATTCTTACCATGAAGCTCTGCAACAAGTGGATGAGCACGAACGTGGTACTGCTAGGCCATGTCCCTACCCCTAATGTCAGTACTACATTTGGAACTTACGTTTATTTTTAAACCCACCGTTTAGAAAAAAGTTTAATATGTGAAAGAACACTTGTAAAATGATAAGTGCTTTTTAACGGTGTTCTTCCTGAGAGGTTTTTCGGTTAGATCAATTCGAGCACGACGTTTCGCCAGCATGATCATGCGATAACTGTCGCCTGATGATGCTAGTTGTAATTCCTGGCGAAACGTCGTACTCCAATTGTACATTTTGTGGGTTTACTCTCCAACACATTGGTGTGCTGTACTAGTAATGAATTGGCATATTTTGTTTCCGTGACAAACCTGACTAATTGGCTGTGTTGGGTGGTGATGGCTTTAACGACACATTTATATTTACGCAATCTCACCCAAACACCTCTATTAGGGATAATTTTGGTCGCGAAAGCCTGCGTGTTAAACTGGTGTTCTTACTGCTTTACAGATTGATTCTTGTGCAAATAAAGAGTGGCTGCAAGCTGTCCATGAGGCCCATGGTTCAGTGGAGAGGTCATCCTTTGTGCAGGCGAAAACCATCAACCAGAAGGGCATCTTTCACATTGAACATTGTTCTGAGCAGGGGAAGGTATCCTATGCATTTCATAAACCTCATTTTCATCTTCATGGGTGCAGTGGGAAATGCTCTCACAATGTTAAACATTAATAATGTGTTAAGGAACTAAATACACAGATATTATCCCTCTCAATGCTGCTGAACTGAGCCATTTGTAAAATAGCACCATTGCCTCTAAGTATCTGCCAGTTCAACACTGGTTTAAACAAGGCTGACTGCTGATGAGATTTCGTACAAAAAACTGGCCCAGAGTTTGTTTTTGTTGAACCAATGCTGCTGAAATTGGGATGTGCTAAACAAATACTTAGAATGTTTTATGTAAAGGACAGATATGTAAAGGAGACGTTCTCCTTATTTATTTTGTTTCTGATGTTTTTCACATTTATCCTAATAGTTATATTTGTTTCACGGTCAAAACATAAGAATTAAATAACAATTGTGTCACGTCTAGGTAGAAAGTTTGAAGATTACATGACAAAAACATATTTCGTGGAAAAGTTACATTTAAGTTACAACTTGTGTAAATACGTTTCATGTTAATAATGTACTGAAAGTTTAATTATATTGAACTTATCGCTGTGTGTCATCGTATACCATTGGATATCATGGGAATTTTGCTGAGTAGCTGAACTCTAATCCAACATTTTGTTGATTCTAGGAGTGCGAAACAATAGACGCTTCAAATTGTTCATTATCGTAACGTTTTCCCGTGAACATGCATTATATTTCCCCACAGCTTACACTGAAGTCCATAGTCAGGCTGAAATGTGTCCAGGACAACGAATGCAACCATGATGGGAAAGGCAGTGATAGGGAACAGGATGAGGTGATGAGGACGTACAGCCTCGAGAATTTGGAGGAACTTCAGAACAAGCTGATGCTCATTGCTGGCAAGGCAGAGCAAGGCAAGGAGGAGGTGGACCGCTTCCTCGAGGTAAAGATCCCGTGCTCAGCGAAGCATTCATTCTGTGTCCCACGGTTATTTTTAACAACGAACCATGCTGAAGCATGCCAAGTCCTCGATTAACTCGTGTTCACCAAATGCTTTTTTGCAATAACGCGGTTCCTCCATTAGGAAACATTTTTCGCACAACGCGGAACGCGCTCCGTTATAATACAGAACGTGCACCGTTATGGATGCGGTTTCTGATTGGTGGACGACAATCTTTCTTAAACTGCGTGGCTGAGTGGTATGATACGGTATGCGGAATTATACAGTAATACAGCGGCGTGCCCTCAGTTATTAATCCTGCGATCTCACTGCATGTGCATGGTACATCATATCTCGCCAAACTTTGTCATTACATTCTTTATGGGGAAATTGTTTTCGCTAAATGCATTTTTCACTTAACGCGGGACTTTTCAGGAACCGCATCTACGCATGAGGACTTACTGTAATAATTTTACATAACTTTTATTGTCGTTTGCCCCTTTTCACATAATTTTTTAATCATCAGCTACATTCTGTTAACTGTTGGATGAAAGCCTTCCCGTGTCATTGGCATCTCTCAATACTGTGATGCCAGAAACCATCTCGCTTCTGCTTATGCGCTGATCTCATCACTCCATCTCTGTGGTGGTCATCTTCTCGGGAGTGTTCCTTCCTTGGGTTGCCAATCCTCAATTAGTCTTGTCCATCAGCTATAATCCCTTATCATGATGTGTCCTGCTCAAGCCCACTTACTTTTCTTAGCAGTTAACAAGATGTGTACAATTTGTGTTTGCTCTCATATCCATGGGTTGCTCTGTCTCTCAGTGTTATTCCCAGCGTGCATTTCCCCGTGATTCTTTATTTACTTTTAAGATTCTTTGCATATTTTTGCGAGTTTCTGAACCATGTCATGACAGGTAATATGCATCGGTTGAAAAATGTATTATTTAGGCACAATGGTATTTTGCATTTCATTATAAAATTACATTTTCCAAAAGCACTCCACCCTGCTCTTGCTCTTTATTTCATAATTCTGATCCTGGTCTGCCTTCACCAAATTGGGAGCAAGTGGAGGGATTTTAGTATTGGGGGAATGTGGTCAAATTTAAGGGTTCAGGTGAAAATGCATTTAGGCTTAATGCTAAATAAGTACAAAATTATTAAACAGTCTTATGCAGATTTTACGGAATTCTTAACTGCAAATTTTCCTCCTGAACTTTTCATTCTGTTTTTTGTCTGCAGTTGTTTGATGGCGTCACTCGTCTGGGCAAGGCATACATTCAACTGTACAATGCTGGAAATGTGTTGTTTAGAGGTTGGAATGCCCTGGTATATTGCGATCAAAATCGGAAAGTTAGTGTGGACGTGGATTTCCCAGCACTGGGTCTAAATGTGCAAGGATTCCGTCCGGTGATTGGTGAGCTGAAGGAGCTATGTAGGGGCATGGAGGGCTGTCTGGATCAGTGGCAGCAGTATACAAACCAGAAGAGGACAGAGTTCAGCCACCTAAACTGGTACACTTCAGAGCAACTGGTTTCACTGTGCTCCAAGCTAGCTGATTTACTCAAGACACAGCAGTCGGACCCACAAAGTCTCACCATGCTCTCCTTCATCAAGTCAGAGTGCACGGGTGACCATGTAACTCTTGCATTAAAGAGAGCGATTGATTTAATCCGCAAGAAAGAAAGTGAACCAACAGAGAAAACTCTCACCCAGCCACCATCAGAAGAAGTCATTGAGGAAAACACCCGAAAGGAGGAAGACATGAAGGATAAAGCTGAACAGATTAAACAGTTATTGAACAATCTCACAGAGCAAGGGATACCTGAGAAACATGCAAAAGCAGCGATCCAGCATTGTGGAGCAGTAGATGAGACTGTCCTGCTTGGTTTCGTATTTGCCAATTCGATGGATGATAATTCTACTGTCAACAGACTCTGTCAGGAATTTGATGATACTTGGCATAATCCACAGCTGCACCACACATCACTAAACGATGTTCCCCACCCATCATTTTATGATGTGGATGTGAAGTTCTCAACATTGAAGCGCAAAACCCAAGAGGAGTTTGAGCAAATGCTTGACTGGAAATCTGTGGGATGTGAGCAGAAAGTAAAACTTATTTGGAATATCTATGAAAAAAACCTGTCTAACTTGATATGTGAAGAGTATTTGAGTTTAGATATTTTAGGGACAGCACTTGACTTTCTCATGGAAATGGAAACAACGAGGATCCAAAGGGAAATTCCACAAGGATTCCTGATAGGAAAACCAAACCTCATTGTTTGCCCAGAAGCTGAGATATACACTCACATTCTTCACTTCTACATTGTTTCCAAGAATCAGCCACTTCCAAGTTATGATGAAGTCCTAATCTGCTCACCAGAAACAATGGCGGAGGAATGCGAGATATTCTTGAGGAGAGTAATGACAAAGGACGTACACAATAGCAAGATATATTGCCTAGCAAATGCAGACCAGCTCACCTATGAGGTTGCTGCCAAGTTCCTGACGTGCTTCAATAGTTTGGAAAACACGGCCGACTACAAGTTGGCTATATTTTGTAGCTCTGAGCGAGAACACAGCCACCTTCCCACAACTTTTGACAGCTTCAGGATCAGCACCACTCTGTCATTCACAGACAGCGATTTCAAAGCTTATCTTAAGTCTCATTGTATTGTTCCACAAGGAACGGCTAGTGTTTTTCCAGATAGGCGCAACATCAGCCTGGTGTCATCCAAGCGTGCTGGAGTAGGTAAGGCTTTAAATGATCTGAGCTCACACTATTATATTTTACAACCAAAGCGCTCAGCTTTACGCATTACCATCTATAAAACCGGGCAAATTAATCAAAGGGTTGCCCAAATCTCAGCCATTACTAAATGGTTGAACTGGTCAGAAATAAAGTAATCAACAAGGTTCGTAATGGTTGCAATCAGCTTTAATTGCATCTGCTAATTTTAAGTGTTGCTTGTGTTTCGTTTACAGGGAAGTCATTATTTGTGCAAAAATTGGTAAAACATTCTGAGGACTTGCTAAACAACCCAAACATGGATTATGTAACTGTACGACTCATGGACTCCAAGATTGATGAGACATTTCTTGTGGAGACATTTTTGACACGCCAGGACAATCCGTCAGACTGTACTCCCCGTGTTTTCCACGTCGATGTCACACCAGGGGTGAGGAATCCAAACACCATTTGGGCCACATGTGTCTCCATATCCACGTTTGTGTTTTGTTACTGTGTTCACATTCCGATTTTGCAGACATGGAAATTATCTCTGCTAGCCATACACCTCATGTTGCTGCACATTCAGTAGTGCGTTCAAGGGACTGTTAAAGTAAAAAAGCCACATTGATAGAAATTGTATAATACAGAAGTCGGTGTAAATATGACATGAATCTTGACTTAAAGCTTTCATGACTGCAGGAATTAATATTCTTTGGGTCTTTCGGTAAAGCCACGTAGATGTGGCTTTACCAAAAGACCCAAAGAATATGACATGAATGTTAAAGACATAGGAATAAAATGTGTTACATTATTTTCTATACTTGCGGTGGATGTTGATGTGAATTTTCAGTTTGAATTACCAGAGGGATGAACATAGTTGCTGAGTTTTGCATCAGATCAATGTGAACACAGCATCGATGCTGACCCAATACGCCCCCTCTTCTCAACAGGTGAAGAAGGGGTTTGACACGCTGTTAATGCGTCTCTTCGTTTTGGGACATCTGCAATCTATGGATGGCCGAGTGTGGAGATGCAAGAAGTCTGATGTCTACGTTGTAGAGTACCTGGACTGGCATCCAACCAAAGAATTGGTAGACCAGGTGGGTTTAATAAAAATTATACCATGAGGGATGCTCTTTGCTGTTACAATAACAGATCTAGCTGATCTCCTTTTCTTTACTTCACTCCCACTGGAAACATCTCTCTCACCTGCTGTGCATCTCTATTGGCAATGTTTCTCTACTTGTTCTATTTCTGTGCTATCAAACACAATCCAGCCAGCAGCACCCCCTGAAACACTTAACACAGAGGGAATCACACAGCTACCGTAGTAGACATTTGAATCATTTAACAGTTGCGCCCGTGCTCTATTTAGTGGGAATTGTTTTTACTATAAATTACATAAATTCAATCATTACACTGCTAGTCAACCAACAATGAGAACCGTGTGTGTTGTAATATTTTTATTGCAAATAATAACAAAAATAATGTTTTAAATGTATGGCGTTTTCGCATTTTCTTTCTCATTTTAGTCAAACTCTCTCAATATTTCTCTTTTTTAAAAATCCAATTCAAGAAGGTTTGATTCACATGTTGTACATAGCAATGGCCAACTTCAAAAGGTGTTCCTGTCGATACACAGAGACTCTTAGCACCCTCTGCTGCTTCACTGGTGGAATCAGAGGTTCTTGGGCTGAGGGTTTGTTTGTGTGCGACAGGCAGGAGGGTATGTCTTTGACCATACGTCGCCATGCTGTTCAGTGCGGGTTGCCAAAGATGTAAAGCTGAAGAGGGAATGCACCACAGCCACACAAGCCATTCCTCACATGCAGTTCACAGTTCTGTACAATAATACTTACTACAATACTATAATAATAATAAAAGACTACTGCAATCGCACATGCAATCACTGTGCCATAAATACAACTAACACTGAAGAGACACTTCCATACTAGATGAACAATGTAACTGCACAAAGTACAAATACAGGTAATATACTCCAATCACAACCAATATAAATACTATGACAATTAACTATAACTCGTATAAAAAATACTACTATGTATAAACATATAATGACAATTTACTACAGCTGCATTGCAACCACAACTTTCCACAGCAACAACCACAATTACCACACCGATAACCCACCACAACTACGATTCCCACAACAATCAATCACCACTGAAAGAAAAAAAAAAACGATTGATAATTTACTGCAAACTCTCTGGTTCTTTCGGTAAAGTCACGTAGATAGAAAACATAATAAAATAAACACGACGTTGCGGTTGCAAACCAAGCGTCCGTCATGAAGTGAGAAAATGATCTGCTGTTGTGGCTTTATATAGGCACAGGAGGGGGGGGGGGAAGGGGGGGGGGAGTTTTGTAGAGTCGTGGCTGCAGGAGTTCACGGGGGGAGAGGGGGGAGGGTTTGTTCGTTGGTAAGGCACTGCTGTACCAACACTTCACCTGAAATGGTACTTTCTACAAACAATGGGCTCTTCCCTATCACCAGTGGTCGCGAATATTTTCATGGAGAAATTTGTGACAGATGCCATCCAGACATCCACCCGACGTCCTTCCTTGTGGAAGAGATACGTAGATGACACGTTCGTGATCTGGCCACATGGCCTGACGGCACTATAACAATTTCTCAACCACATCAGTTCCATACACCCATCTATCAAATTCACCATGAAAGTGAAAAATTATGGTAAGTTACCATTCCTGGATGTTTTGATCGAGAAGAGACCTGATGGCTCGTTGGGACACTCTGTCTATAGGAAAGCCACCCACACGGATTCCTATCCAGAGCCTGACTCCCACCACCATCCATCCCAGAAGAATTTCCTAATCAAAACACTACACAATAGGGGTTCGTTGCATCTCCGACCAGCACCACCTAGCCAGTGAGCTTGAGCACGTACGCCAGGCTTTCAGGAGGAATGGATATTCTGACCGCACAATCCGCAAAGCTGCATCCCCAACCATAGGTAGAGAACCATCTGAGGAGCTAATTAAAACCATCACCTTACCATACATAGCAGGGGTTACCAAAAGGATTTCCAAAATCTTGAACAAACACAAGATCTAAGTTCGGTTCAATTACAGTACACAAAATCCGTGATTTGATCCCATCGGTGAATGATGCGATTCTGGACATGCAATGTCCTGGTATCTATAAGCCGAGTTGTGTCTGCGGCAGCAGTTACATTGGTGAAACCAAGCGACATGTCTCAGACCGGGTTCGCGAATACAAAGCGGATTTTAACACGATAGAACCAACACCTCGGCGGTGGCGGATCATTGTTTCAACGCTGTGGGCACACATGACATTGTTTTCTCCAAGACCAAGGTGCTTTGAAAACCCTCAGGCTACCATCAGATATTTGTTCATGAAGCCATCCAGATATACAAACACAGACAAAACTTTAATCAAGAAGATGGATTCAGATTGAGCAATCATTGGAAGAACGTGATAAACCACAAAGTTTTAACTGCTGTGATTTTCACTCACCCACCCATGCCGTTTTAGTTTTTTTTTTTCGGTTACGAATTCAAGCTCATTGACATAATTTCTCCAGCTCCACTCGACCCTGCATGCCACAAACCCTTTCCCCGTGAACTCCTGCAGCTACGACTCTACAAAACTCCCCTCCCCTTCCCCCCCTCCCGTGCCTATATAAAGCCACAACAGCAGATCATTTTCTCACCTGATGACGGACGCTTGGGTTGCGACCGAAACGTCGTGTTTCGTTTATAATTTTTTCTACCTACGTGACTTTACTGAAATAACCAGAGAATATGTATTCCTGCAGTCAGAAAAGCTTCAAATCAAAACTAAATTTACTGCAACAACAATTCTACTACCACCATAGCTATTGTATGTTATTGCTAGTAAACTGGATAAAAAAACAAAAAGTAGCTTTTAAAATGGAGGTGATATTCATAACAATGCTTGTGAAAAATGTTAATTCAGGTGGTAATTTAGTTATAAGGCAGGAAGGAGGTGTTGTATTGTCATTAAAAAAAATACCATGTATGTCTCTCTTTGCAGAGGAAGCAGAGAGGCCCTATCCTACTGACCCACGTTTTACCAACTGTGACCTGCATCTCTCCCCTGGAGGTGCTGCAGCTATACAGAGAAAAAACTCCAGAGAGGTTTGATCTTCCGTTGATGGACAAAGATTTGTTTGAACACGAGGTTTACCAACGGCCGTTGCAATACCTCAGGAGATTTACAGACGGAGCAAATCTTGACGCTTTTCAATTTGATTTGGGGAGAGTGGAAGAAACCCCCATGCAATGTCTTGAAATTCTGCTGCACTACTGTGGTGTGTCAGACCCATCATGGGCTGAGCTTCAAAACTTTGCCCGCTTTCTAAACGTGCAGTTGCAAGACAGCGAGACGTCTGTGTACTGCAATGCAAACATCGTAGGAGACACCCTAGTTGGCTTCAAACATTTCATTGTGAAATTTATGACAATCATGGCGAAAGACTTTGCCACACCATCTTTGGAACTGTCAGATGAAAGTGCTCGGTTACATAATAACCGCATGGAGGATGTGTTAGAAACACTCGAAACGTACAGCATCCGGAAACGATGGGAAAGCCAACCCCATCCTTACGTCTTTTTCAATGCTGATCATACATCCATGACGTTCTTAGGTTTTCACATCAATGCAACATGTGATGCTGTGGACCCAAGTACATATAATGTGTTGCTGAAAGCTGTTATGACTAAACAGCTTCATGTTGGCCTCAAACTCCAAAGAGTGCCATTCAACATTAATTTTGACAATTTGCCCAGACTGGAGAAGCTAGTAAGGCTCTGCCGGGTATTTGGAATTGAATATCCAGAGGACCCTGATGAAAACTATGAGTTGACTACCGACAACGTCATGAAGATGTTAGCCATTCACATGCGGTTCCGAAGTGGGATCCCCGTGATCATCATGGGGGAGACTGGTTGTGGAAAAACAAAGCTCATCCGCTACATGTGTGACCTGCAGAAGTCGGGCCGAGAAGCTGAGAATATGATATTGGTGAAAGTGCACGGTGGTGTGACACCCCACTTCATCTATAAAAAGATACAGGATGCTGAAGAACTTGCCATACAGAATGAAGAATTTGACATGGACACTGTCCTCTTTTTTGACGAGGCCAATACCACAGAGGCCATTTACGCAATCAAGGAGGCTTTGTGCGATTCGACAGTGGAAGGCCGGGCCATACGCACGCAGAGACTCAAGATCATTGCCGCGTGTAACCCTTACAGGAAGCACACAGATCAAATGATAGATCGACTGGAGGCTGCTGGGCTCGGTTACAGAATACGAGCAGAGGACACGGAGGAGAGGATGGGGAAAATACCCTTGCGGCAGTTGGTGTACCGGGTGCAGCCCCTGCCCCCCAGCATGCTGCCCTTTGTCTGGGATTTTGGCCAATTGAGCAACCTGGCTGAGCAGCTGTACATAAAGCAGATTGTACTGAGACACTCGCGCACAGGAAATATCCCCACAGAGAGCACTCAACGGATCTCTGCTGTCCTCTCCGCCTCCCAGGAGTACTTGAGGACTTGTGCCGACGAGTGCAGCTTTGTGAGCCTCCGTGATGTGGAGCGCTGCTTGAAGGTGCTGGCTTGGTTCTACGAGCAACGAGACACGCTCTTCCAGCAAATGAAACAAATAAAAAGTGCTAAGGGTGAAGAATTTGTAGAAGAGAGAGTGGAATCAGAGGATGAAGAGGTTGAAGAGGAGGATCAGGCTGAAATTGAGTTGGAAGAAGAACAGGAGGAGGATGAAGAAGAAGAGGAGGAGGAGGAAGAAGAAGAGGAGGAGGAAGAAGAGGAGGAGGAAGAGGAGGAGGAAGCTGATGCTGACTGTCGTGTTGATGATGTCACCAGGGCACTCATCCTCGCGCTTGGTGTCTGTTATCACGCAAGTTTGGAAAAACGTCAAAAATACAGGAAAGCAATTGCACCGTTTTTCAATTGCTCTGCCAAAGAAATCTTGAATGAGATCATACTTTGCCAGAATGTATTTTTGAAAAGTATTGATTTGGAGTCAACAATAGCAAAGAATGCAGCTCTAAAGGAAAATGTGTTCATGATGGTTGTGTGCGTGGAGCAAAGAATTCCCCTCTTTCTTGTTGGCAAGCCTGGGAGCTCCAAGTCCCTCGCAAAAACTATTGTTGCGGATGCCATGCAAGGAAAGTCTGCACGCAGTGACCTCTTCAGAGGATACAAGCAGCTGCATTTGGTTTCCTTTCAGTGTAGCCCCCACTCCTCATCAGAAGGTATCATATCCACATTCAGGCAGTCTGCACACTTCCAACAGAACCAAAATTTCCAAGAGTATGTGTCGGTGGTCGTGCTGGATGAGGTGGGCCTGGCTGAGGACTCGCCACAGATGCCTCTCAAGGCTCTCCATCCGCTGCTCGAAGACGGTTGTGTCGATGAAGAGAAACCAGAGCAGTATAAAAAGGTCGGCTTCATTGGCATCTCCAACTGGGCTCTGGATCCAGCGAAGATGAACAGGGGGATCCTCGTGTTCCGTGGTGTCCCCGATGAGAAAGAGCTCATTAAAAGTGCCCGGGGAATTTGCTCATCTGATCCAGTCATCTCTGATATAATAGAAATTCTCTTTTCAGGATTGGCCAAAGCTTACCTGAGTATTTGCAAGGCACAGGAAAAAGAGTTTTTTGGACTGAGAGACTATTACAGCCTTGTGAAGATGCTTTTTGCGTTTTCCAAAGAATCAAATGAATTTCCATCTCCAGAAGAGTTGCTTGAAGCAATACTCCGTAACTTTGGAGGGCACGCAGATATGGATGCAATTGGGTTCTTCAAAAATCATTTAAATGAGGTGGCGTTCGAATATGATACACCATGCATCAGCTCATTAAAATTTATAAAAGAAAATATTAAAAAGGGTGATGAATGTAAAGAGTCAAGATATTTGCTTCTTCTCACAAGCAACAGTGCAGCTCTGAATATTCTCAACACAATTGGGAATCTAGACATGGAAGACACCATTTACATCTACGGTTCTAGCTTCCCGAAAGATCAGGAGTACACCCAAGTATGTCGCAACATTAACAAAATCAAAGTTTGCATGGAGACAGGCAAGACCGTCATCCTCCTTAATATTCAGAACCTGTATGAGAGCCTTTATGATGCTTTGAATCAGTACTACGTGTACCTCGGGGGAAACCGATATGTTGACCTTGGCTTGGGGTCACACAGGGTGAAGTGCAGGGTGCAGAAAAAATTCCGACTGATTGTCATCGAGGAAAAGGCCGTTGTTTATGAGAAATTTCCAGTTCCTTTGATAAACCGTCTGGAGAAACACTGTCTGGAGATGAACACAATCCTGGAACCTGAGCAGAGAGCTCTCACTAAGCAGTTGCAGGATTGGGCAAGAGACTTCGCCTCTGGCTCGCAGCAGAATTTCAGTGCTGCTGATGTGTTCATCGGGTACCACGAAGATGCATGTGCCTCCATTGTAGTGCAGCAATGCGAACGTCATCGCAGTGACATGGATGAAAGTGAATTCCTATCGTGTGCCAAAGAGGTGCTTTTACAGTGCGCCACACCTGATGCGGTCCTGAGACATACATCAGGAGCGGCCGGAGGAGCAAGGAAGGTCATTGATTTGTACTTTGAGAAACAGAAACACCGCAGCCTGCTGGAGCTGCTTCGCTTCTGCCTACAAGATATGCACATAGCCTCCAATGGAATCCATCTGGAGGTGAGATTCCAGTTACTTCTGCAGAAAATGTAAATTTGGTACTCTATAAAGTTAGATGTAATCACTGTGGTCAGTGAAATAATATTGGCATTCTTCACTGTATTATTCCCACATAAAGTGGTATATTTCACGTAACTCTGTTACTCGCTAGAGTGCCCTTCTCACTAGAGTATGAGTGCCATTTTAGCTGCAACTGGACCTGAAGTTTGTCAGAAAACTAAATTTTAGTTAAAAGCAATTTATTAGCTAATAGTTAATCTCATAATAATTACACAAGACATATTACATTAATATAACATTTTCTCCTGATTTCTAGTTTATGGCAGATGTTCATTACAAATATGCGTTTAATGTTCACAGATTTCTACTCACTCAAAGCTGCTGAGCCAATTGGATGCTGACAATATAGGAAACGACCTTAAATTTGAAAAGGAAACTGTTTGCTTGCTAACTCTCCAGCAATTTGAAACCGAGCAAGAATTTTGTCAAGAGCTCAGGTATGCATTCCAAAATTCAATTACTTTGCAATAGTTATTTATAGTCACATGTATTTATTTAAATAAGGGATGGGGAAGTATTTTCCACAAATTTTCCAATATTTTTTTTACAAAGAAACATTTTGTTTCATTACACTCTGTTGTAGTTATAGTTAAATGTTAGTTTTACTCCCTTTACAGCATGAAAAAAATATTCCTTTAAGGTGACAGCTATTTTAACAGAACACAGAAAATTAACATCACTTCCCATAAATAATTGAAAGGGTTTTGTGTGAGGGTATCTGGTGCTGTTTGTCGGTTAGTGCTATATTTAGTTTCATCTGCGCTTGGTTACATTGCTCTGTCTCTCATTTGGAGATTTTTCCATGTTTTGAATGGACTCCTATCGACCCCTGGGGAAGATATTTTTGACAAAATTAAACTACATCTGATTTCTATTATGGGTGTCAAAGCGTATGCTTTGCAGCAGATATAAAATTGTTACTTTAAAATGTAATTTTAATCTCAGTGTACCATCGGAAGTCGGGTCATGAATCAAATATGTATTCTGATCTCTCAGAGCAGTGCAACCCTCTGTGTTAGAGAATGGCCAATAGAAGCATTTAAATGGAGCCAATGAAGCACAACAAACTAAAGTGTTGTTTGCTTTGCGGTCTTCATTGTTCAACATAATTGCTTTGATTAAGTGTATTTTTTAAAAACAAACCTGTGTAATGGTTAAGATGGAATGATTTATTGCTGATGGCTGCCGGCGATTCGCCCTTGAAAGCTTTGTAGGTCATTGGGCTTTACTCCGGTAATACAATTCTGATTCTTCTAAATGCATCCAATAGGCACATATGTACAGTACTTTATCATCTTACTAGCGGGAAGTACCCGGCGTTGCCCGGGCAAAAAAGATACACACACATCGACTTACACACACACAAACATTGACCCACACACACAAACACATCGAGCCATACACACACACACATCGACCTACACACACATATGTACTTACACACACACATATTGACTAACACACACACATGGACTTACACAGACATCGACTGACACACACATATTGGAACTTTGAGAGCACGTTGGCAGCAAATGGGTAACTTAGAACGCCATCAGGGTGGTATCTTGTGGAGCCAGGGCCTGTTGTTGGTCATTTCCTTCGGTGAAGTAGATGCGTTGACCATTTTCGAGTTGAACTGGCAAATGGACGACTGTGGGGGAACGCTCACGGATGGGGGAGCCCATAATTATCCAAATGGCCTAATTGCTGCTGATGTATCTTGTTTGGACAAAAAGTTTAACCTCATCCACACTTTGCCCCTCTTTTTGTAAGGCTAAGACAGGCATGTCAGAGCTGTTTTTGATGTATTTGAAAACATATTTGATGGCTTGCACAGAATTGCAGAATGTCACATTAATGTGGGGCTCGAAATCTTGCAGTAGGGGACGATCCACTGGTTGTCAACCTTCATTCCAGAGTTAGTGGCAGGTCTGAGCATTGTTTCAAATCTACCATGCTCAGTATTTCTGCGACGATATAGAGGATAGCCATCAGGGCCTGACTGAGTGTCTTTAAAGAAGTTGCGTGAATACCTGTTGGTACACCTGCGGTCTTGCATACATGGCGAATTTGGATTGAACTGCCCACATGGGCCATGGACCATTTGCCTGTAGGCCACATCAAATAGGGCAGGGTCTTGATGGGGGTCAGGTAGCTGAGCACTGACAAATGTGTCAATGTTACTTGCATGCATTTTTTCTGTCATCCATAGCAAAATGTGAGCATGAGGAAGAGCACGTTTTTGCCACTCAATGGTGTGCAAGTTACATGCTGTCTTTCCAAAGACTCCGCCTTCCTTAGTCGTAATAAGCCTCATGAGTTCATCAACTTTGAGGTTGAAGTCCCTTGCAATGATGTCATGTCTGTCTATTGCCTTTTGGTTTCGATAAAGCTCAACTTGGATGTCCTTCCATTTAGGATAGCAAGTGAAGGTGATAAAGAGATGAGGCCTGCCATATTGCCTGATGTATGTCATGGCATCCTGAGTCTTCTCATGCATGTATCTTGGTGCACCTGTGAAGGATGAAGGCAAAAGAACTAATCTCCCCACATTCTGAGTGTTCGCATGTATGTCAGCATTGATAGTGTGCCTGAGATGAGCATAATGTTCTATACGCAGGCGTTTTTGATGAAGTTGAATGTAAAGAAGGCGCTCACTCTCAATTTTGGCATACTCATCGAAAACATACTTAGTTGAAGAGGTTGGCGCACTGTAATATGTGGTTTCCTCCTCTGTCCATGAGCATGAAGGAATAGAAGTCTTTAGAGGAGATTGTTTTGTGAGTATGTCTTTGTCATGTAGATTTGATAATTTGAGGATCATATGCTCTGCTTGTCTCAGGAAATCGTTTGATGGTGTTGTCTTGGTATCGAAGCACAATGTCTCATACCGGCTGTGGTGGTACCTGCTTTCACTACAGCAGTGCATACTGACTGTGGTGGTACCTGCTATGATTACAGCAATTCATACTGACTGGTGGCACCTGCTTTCACTACAGCAGTGCATACTGACTGTGGTGGTACCTGCTATGATACAGCAATGCATACTGACTGGTGGCACTTGCTATGATTACAGCAGTGCATACTGACTGTGCTGGTACCTGCTATGATTATAGCAGTGCATACTGACTTGGTGGTACCTGCTATGATTACAGCAGTGCATACTGACTGTGGTGGTACCTGCTATCACTACAGTAGTACATGCTGACTCTAGCAGTATTTATCGACTCTATAGTACAAAGTACTCACCTGACAGAGTGGCGTGGTGAGGCCTAGTCCCGTGCAGAGCCTCCGGCCTTGCCTAGATTGTCCAATTACTGGCGAAACGTCGTACTCGGATTGTAAATGTTGTGGCTTGGCTCTCCAACACACTGGTGTGCTGTACGAGTGACGAATTGGCATGTTCTGTTTACATAACAACCCTTACTAGCTGGCTGTGACGGGTGGCGGCGGGTTTTAGCAACACATTTATATATTTACGCGATCTAACCCAAAAACCTCTTATGGATGATATTGGTCATGAAAGCCTACGTGTTAAATTAACTGGAGTTAAAACACCATAATTCATTTTCTGATTGCAGCTGTTCTACTAATTGGTAAACATTGCCACAATTAATTTGGTTGTTGCCGTATTACAGAAAAATATACTGCACATGAACACCAGGATCATGCCCCATTCACCACACGTTTTCTCAAAAAATTGCACTTACATAGGTTACATCATTTTTAATAGTCTCCTTACATATTGAAACTGACTCGTACTTTGCATTATTATTATTGAACAATCTTGATTTGAAGCTTTCGTGACTGCAGGAATCCATACTCTTTGGTTCTTTCGGTAAAGTCATGTAGGTAGAAAAATAATAGATCACGACGATTCGATCACAATGCAATCAATCGTCATCAGGCGGAAGAAAGAGGAGGGAAGCTGCTGATGCAGGCTGCTTTTAAAGGTTAGAGATGGGCGTAGCCCTAGAGTCATAAACGAAGTGAGAAATTTGCATGTAAATTTACTGTGTAAATGTGGTTAGCATGTCAATGTAAGCACGCAGCACGCCGTCACATCGAGGACTGCATGTTAATGTAAGATCGGAAAAAGCTCGGAAAGAACCACAGCCACATCGGAGCAAGCAAACGGCGGTGGCTGTGTTAGTGAATGGAACTCAGAGAGTCGCAAATAACTGCTGACATAGGCAGGAAGGAAGGGAACATCACTGTCAGTTATGACCTAAACTGATTAATAACGTCCTTCCAATGATTGCTCAGTTTATACCCATCTTCTTGGCTGAAATTGTGTGTTTATATATCTGGATGGCTTCATGAACGAATCTTTGATGGTAGTCCGAAGGTTTGCAGAGTACTTTGGTCTCGGAAAAAACAATGTTGTGTGAGCCTACCGCGTTCAAGCAGTGATCAGCCGTTGATGACTGGGGCTACGTCCATCTCTAACCTTTAAAAGCAGCCTGCATCAGCAGCTTCCCTGCTCTTTCTTCCGCCTGATGACGATTGCTTGCGTTGCGATCAAAACGTCATGATCTATTATTTTTTCGACCTACGTGACTTTCCCGAAAGAACCAAATAGTATTATTGAACACTTGTTTTCCCAGCAAAGCCTCACTGAGCCTTAACTCACTTTCAGGAGGGTCCTGGGGGCGATGTCTAAAGGCGATGTGTGCCTTAACACGTTTGATGCATGCATTTGTGTGAATGATTGGTCAAGTATAAGGTTTGCCTCACTGAAGGCCTCTGTCTGTGTTTTGGCCATTGAAACTCGGCATTACATTTGCTTAACCTGCATACATATATGTACCACAGGTCTCCTGGTTAATATTGAAATAATATTTTAGCACAGTTGGCTATGAGAACTAGAGTTTCAAAATCCAAACTTATGTGTATTACATTCTGGATGTAAAATATGTTATAATTGTCACATATTGTGATCTTTTATGTAGTAATTTCTTCAAAAAAAAGGGACGGAAGTTGCTCCTGCTGCAGTACATCTTTGATGACCCTCATATCAGCCCCAGGCTCATCTCCTGTGCCAAGTGGGTTCACTGCATCGCATATTTTAGCATTTTAAATTAAAGAACCAAAGAGCATTTTAAATTAATTCCTGCAATGTATTTTTTTAAACTTGCCAGTAAGGGTGTGACAATGTTATCTTATATTTGGATTGACATTGATTATTAAGCTTTGCGATACATGTAGAAAATGATACGTGTTATTAAAATGCGTTATGTGTAATGAGTTTATGCAACACCTTCAGTCACTGGAGGCACTATTCACCACAATGTTAAAACAATGATTCTTGAATATAATCGCAGCTATGAATTGTAACAATTTGTTGAATAGTGAAGGGGGTGAATAGTTACACCCGTTTCTCAGATTGCATTATGGCATAGTCTGTTATGTAAAAGTCTTATTTAAAGCATGGTTAGTTTGCGAACTGTTAATGTTTTTCAATGCATTATAAAATACCTTGGATGCATTTTTTGCGGACTCTTGGCAGGTACTGCATCTTGAATCAGAAATTGGAGGACAGTGTTGAGAGGAGCGAGCTCTTTGTGGCGTTCATCACTAAAGTGCCACGAGTTCTTGGCGGCTGTGGATACATCGGCTTTAATGGAGGTCAGCCATGGAAATGCGAATCCCAATTCACCACAGTAATCCACAACACTGACCCCACTGATTTTTCGATCTCTGAGAAACTGTCGTGAGTGTTTTTTTTGTAGGCAGGAAGACACAGTA
The DNA here is from genome assembly GCF_965212315.1 of Lampetra planeri. Taxonomy (NCBI): domain Eukaryota; kingdom Metazoa; phylum Chordata; class Hyperoartia; order Petromyzontiformes; family Petromyzontidae; genus Lampetra; species Lampetra planeri. The sequence goes on along the minus strand of NC_136108.1, from coordinate 22,736,846 downwards.
ATTTCACAGAATGGAAACAGTGGATGTATGTGAACTGACTTGGCCTTGTCTCTTTAAAATGGTCATTCAGCTCAGTGGCATAACAATTTACTTAAACTGAATGCTATTTTCTTATAATAAAGTTGGTCTTATTTTACTTCAAGTGCAAAGCTGCTGCACGTAATATCACAAGTGTTCCTGGAATGTTGTTAATTAATATCAGCCGCGGCGAAGTTGGTTTGTTAAATTGCAGGACAATGAGGAATGGTGACAAGGTGTGGATGCCTTCATCCAGCAGTGAATAGATAATGGCTGATGGTGATAATGAATTAATGCTTGGGACTTGCATTCACTCTGTATGACCAGTTTTCACCACTCTAAAGTAAATGGAATTTAACATTTATGTCTGTGGAATTATATTTGATTGGTCTGATTGAGAGTAAAAATAAAGTAATGAAAAAATAAATACAGTGGTACCTCGGTATACGCCGTTAATTAGTTCCAGAAGGTAGGACTTATACCGAAAATGACGTATACCAAACAAATTTTTTCCATAAGAAATAATGGGAAAGGAAATAATCCGTTCCAGAGTATAAGAAATTATATTTTTCTGGCATATTATACATTAATGGGGTTGTATAAAATAATTTAGACACTACTTATTACTAAAATGCATACATAAACTAAAATAAATGCATAAATAAATTAAAATAAATTGAAATATAGCAAGGGTTGTGCACTGAACGAGATCTACTGTACAGGCAGAATGAGGAGCGGCGCTTTGTTTCAGTCGTGAAAGGGGTATACGCAGGTACGCGGTGACTCATCCCGACCCATACAAGTTCTAGCAAGCGCGTGGTATCCCAAGCAAGACGTCGTATCCCAAGACATTTTTTCTTGTCAAAACACGACGTCTACCAAATTCGACGTATTCCAAAGCGGTCGTATACCGAGGTATGACTGTATAGCCAACCATTCCCTTTCGCGGGTTTAGCTATTGTGGTTTTGCGGCAGAGTGCCCTTCTCGACCCATCGGGGTTGACCGCGAGATTTCTGTACGCGTCGTAACTCCGCTGCTGCGGAAGAACACACGCGGTGCCGTGTTATCTCCATCTTGTCTCCCAAGCGGCCCACCGCGGCTCACAGGTCACGTGGTGTTCCCAGCCTCCAGTGACCAGGCAGTGAGGTTCAGCCACACGATTTTTCTTCCTCTAGTGTTACAATACTGTACACAGATATGTCTACAGTATTGTACACTATGGGTTTTTTCATTTTATGCATTTACTGTACAATTTATATGTAACACAAGAAAATATTGATCATATTTAACATTCAAAATACTGCCTGTTTAATGTTTGGGTTGATGTAGCATAACGTACAACAAAATGAGGAGTTGGTGTTGTATTACAAACCGTAAACCAAACCCTATGTTACCCATTTGCCTTTGAGTTTGCACATTGCGGATTTGCCGATTGCAGCGAACTTAACCCACGCGATGGGCAAGGATTTGCTATATATATACACACACACACGACATATTTTGTCATGCAGTATTTTATAATACGAGGGAGAAAGAGAAATGACTCCGACTACCCATGTCTATCCCAGGCGCGTGGTGGTCCATGCATCTGGATGAGCTGGTGCCACCAGGCTCATTCCTCGTGGACATCAAGTCCCTATACAGCTCCTCCATCAGCAGCCTCCTCGTCTCCCCTGTGTTGAGCCAAGGTGAAACAAAGCATGTACAAGTTATAGATCAATAATACTTGTTTACGTGTCATTACATGTTTGCTATGTATGTGTCAGTCGGCACCCTTAGATACCCTTACAAATGAGATATTCCACCTCAAGGGGTTACCCAGATGGAACTTGCTTCTCCATGGTTAAAACTGCTGCGCGATTCATATTGGTAACTGCATTTCACCATGAGCATGGGGCTTTGTTCACAAAGACAAAGATCCCCCCGATAGCCTGAACAGACAGTTGGGGCAAGTGCTGTTAGCGAGCACCTATGAAGGCCGGCATGGCACATAAGGGGCTGGGTGGCAAGCACCATGCCCGGCCGCCTTTGTATCCGGAGTGGCGATGTTTACACACCACACCAGGTATTCATTTGAGGCTGAGTCAACCTAGGGGAGGCCCAGGACCAGTTCAGATAATCATTACTGGTGTTGGCCGTGAGCAGGAATTGAACTCGGGGCGCCGGGTTCATAGCGCAGCTCGTTAACTGCTACACACTACCGCTCCCCATATATCCAGTTTGTTCACATATCCAGTGTCACATGCACATTTAACCTGGTCGCATTCCAGTTCCACTCTTTGCATGGCTGCCTTTTGAGGGGGAGATACATTTTTCAATCGGCTTACTAGCTTAAACCCTATGGGGGGAATATGACACTTGTCTAAATAGATAAAACAATGATTGAGAGTAGACATGAGAGAAAGCATTATAGAATGCATCAATTTAGCCAGACTTGGATAGACAAAAGTTGGAAAGTTAAACTGAACATTTTTCTGCCATAGTCTGTCACACACAACACTGTGAGGTATCATGCCTATTTAACTTGTAACTTTTGTCTTCATTTGCTTCTATAGTTATTTGTACCCAGGCTTCCCTTGCGGAATAAATCATCCATCTGATTGGGCATTTACCTGGCTAAATAAAGGAAAATAAACATATATATGCTGTCGGCAGTATGAACTATGGATAGAGAATGTAAAAGTGGCTGGGTCGATTTGTGACTCAGGCGCCTCTCTGCGTGGAGTTTGCATTTTGTCCGCTGTTCTGCATTGGATTCCTCGAGATTCTCTGGTTTCTTCACATTAAAAATATGCATTTGATGCAACTTGCATTGGCCTAACATCCCAATGCTGAAAAATTACCTGCAAATTATTAATTTGGGATTAGACACAAAATCAACATTGGCCCTGAATGAAAAAAAATGGCAGGACCATCCTGAGAGACTCTTAACACTCAGTGAGGCTTTCAGGGGTAAACATGTGTAAGAATAATACATCTCCTAAGAGCATGTGAGAACTTATGAATAACATCCCCTTCCTTATTTATTTAATCAGAGGATGGGCCAGTAGGCCTGGATGCAAGACACCTGCTCTCCCTATGCCTGCAGCCTGCGGCCGCCATGCTCGAGGACAGGGCAGACAATGTCCAGCGCACCATGGAGAGGATTCCTATCCTCCTCCGTCTGTTCGGAACCCATAGTGGTGAACAGAGTGGTAAGTACTCATGATACTGTGGTATTAGCTAGTCGCTGCTCCATACATGCAGCTGTGTGGTTGTCTTTACACCGGAGTAAATTACACCATTATGAGGTCCTGAAAGTGTATTAACTTCATGTGAATGTACTGTTCTGTATCAATCCACTGCTGGATGAAGACATACCCATGGCTGTGTCGCTCATGGCATTTTTCACCACGCTGGACAGTATGGATTTGGGAAATGGGATGGGGGATGATCCTCCAGGACCAGTTCAGATATCATTGGCTACTGATGTTAGCCAATGCTAGGAATCAAACTTAAGTTGCTGGTTTTCCGAGTGCAATGCGCTATATCCTTTGCACCACGGTGCCAACGTGGTGAGATGTTATCTCCTTTGCCTGGTATACAGGAGGTTGTGGGTTCCATCCCAATCCTGTATATTTGGAGTTTGCATATTCTCCCCGTGGTTGTATGGATTTTTCTCCAGGTCCTCCGGTCTTTCCCTCCACATTTAGAAACGTGTTTATTTAAACATAATAAGCAACGTCATTGAGCTTATCATTTGTGTCCAGATCGATTCTGAAATAGAGTTTAATAGCTCAGTGGGCCTTACCTGGTAAAATAAAAAAAATTGTTGCAAGGTGGAGTCCCGTTCACTGCTGAATCTCGGAACACACAAGTGGTTCGTGTTCATTTTATTTAAAGAGTCATAGAGCCATTGTTTTTAAAGACATTGTAGTCACCATAGAGAACTCCAGCGACACGACCGCACTCTATGATAGCTGGCGCCAAACTGTGCCAAATGCCCTCCCATATGGCCTTGTAAGAGGCTCGGCACCGATAAAGTTATTTATTTGAGTTTTTCTTCAGGTTCCGTTCCGATGATGTATGCATATGTATGTCATCAGAATGGAATCGGAAGAATAACTGATGATGTACACATCTGCTTCACAGTGGATGTAAATTTTCAGTTGGAATTACACATAGCAAGCATCGCCCACTATTGGCAGGGTAATGCCTGATTTCACATGTGTAGTGACGCACTCAGAGACACTAGGAGTAGAGGGCACTCTATTTATGAACAGCCTTCACAGTCCAACTACAGCTTCCAGTCAGGACAGCTGGGAGACTGCCTGATTGACGACGCCGAGGAGGAGAAGATGTTGATGGCGACGAAGACTCCAGCAGCATGACGGGATTCCACTCCAGACAACAGCGTTCGCTCGGGGTCCACTTTTATCCTCCCGGCGTGGCCTCGCTCTGCCCCGGCCACGCCCCCCTTCTAGAGCCTACTCCCGGGTTCCTGGGCTTACCTCACATGCCCCTCTGTCACCTTTCCCCTACATCCCTCTCTCTGGCTTAGCACGTGAGCTGCTGACAGACAGGGCTGCTGCACCTGCAGATCCCCTTCTCTGCCAGCAACCAGCGCTATGCTACGTAGTGACCCATTCTATGTCACTACACATGTTTTAGATGGCGTGATGTAAGTCGCTTTTCGTTTGAAAAGCACTTTAAACGCCCTGGAGTAGAGGAGGGCAGCTTTATCAAAAACTAATTATTTTCATTCATTTCAAAATTACATTTTATTATTTTCTGCACGCAATGATAGGGGAGACTATTTGGATGGAATCTGCTTATAGGTAGTGAATAATCATAATTGCACTATTGGGACTAATAATGTTGATAAAAATAAATGTTTAACCTCTTTTGAGATGTGTTATTGCTGTGGTTCTGATCCTATAGAAAAGGACCCTTCTGGTCCTGTTTCTGGTGAAGCGGAGTTTGTGACTGCGCTCCAAACGAGGGTGGCTGGGCTCCTGAAGGAGCAGGAGATGCTAGTGATGTACAGAAATGAGAGCTGGACTTCACGCCAGGCCTCCTCACTAGAGTCCATTCTTCACAACGGAACATTCAGGCAAGTTGTCAACACGTTGTCATTCTACCTTCATCTGAAGACAAGCACAAGTTTCAATGCATTCTGTTTAGTATTTCACAAAGCATTCTGAATAGTATTTGGTTCCGCAATAGTGTTTGTTTGTTCTCACAATCATTATTGTATTTTACAGAGAACACCAATAAAATGTATGACCATAGGAGCAACTGAAACTCAATTGCATTATTTATGTAGCTACTATGCAAAACAGTTGAAATGATAAATGAATATTGCCAAAGACAAGCATTTATAAAATGATGTCTTTACCATCTGCTGAATGTTGATAATGTTCTGTGCAAATTGTTTCAGACAAGCGCTATGGCAGCATCTGCAGAAGGTTGTGTCTTCAGCTCTGGCCAGTGTTCTGGCTGCTGTGGACCAGGACAACAACTTGGACCTTCTAGTTGAGTCCAAGCAGCCACCTCACATCATTGAATTATGGCTGCAGATCCTAAGCAATGAGAATATCCTCCCATTCCAGTCCATTGCAAGGTAAGAGAGCAGTGAGCTCAATGTGTTGGTTGTGGTGTTGAATGGTGTGGCCATGCCAGAAGCATAGCCTATAATTATTATTTACTGTTACTCTTGTTTACTCCGGAAAGCCTCAAAGAGTCTCATGACCTTTTCAGGAGAGTCCTGCCAAGTTTTCACAGTAGGGGGCAATATTATAACGTGTAATTCAGGAAGTTTTTTAGCATTGGTATGTATTGGCGAATACATGTTACATTGTGTGTGCATTTGAATTACGGGAGGAAACCGGAGAACCAGGATAAAAACCGTGCAGAACAGGGGGAGAGAACGTACAAATTCTACAGAGAAAGAGTTGGATATTGAATCCAGGTTCTTTTTGCCATGAGGCACAAGTGTTACCACTGTTCTACCTATCATGCATCAAGACCATGTTTATAAGCAGGATACCATTAACCTTGAACATCAATCAACCTCATTTAGCCATTTAACTGGAGTTCAAATTGAAAGATTTCAAATGCTGTGAACGTGTGTTACATTAACATGGGGATGCTGCCCTGTTGTGATGGTTAGAAAATTAGTGGAAAGTTAAACAATGGGCAAGTTTATTATATCCCTCTGCCTCTCAGGCTCTATTTCAGCTGGTAAGGCCCATTTAGTTGAACAGCTATTTTACACGGACGACAACAGTCCAATACTGTCGACAGTGGTGAAAATTACAGGACATTGCATAGTGGTAATGTGCAAACTAACGAGAACAAAAAATACAATTATTTACACGGAACCCTGGCCAGATCTTATATCAAACATGGTAAACAATAAATAGTGCTTCCGACAAGTTAAAAACAGTATAAAAATATCGTGTGACAGACATGTGTAAATAAACCGTGTGTACAGCCTCCGTTACAATTGAGCTTGCTTGTAGTATTCATCATGGTCGGAGTTTGCCGGGGGGACACGGGGAGGGCAATGCCCCTCTCCCCAAACTGGGCACCTTAATTAATTTATTTTCATTAGTTACAGTAACAATTAAGATTTAATATACACAAATTGATTCTTAATGTGAGGGACAAAGCGAACCCCTGCCCCCCTAAATATAGAAGTCAAACTCTGCCTATGGGATTCATAGCAATTGTGCATAGGTAATTCTGCAGCATGGTCTTAGCACACGTGGCTAGAGAAGGTTAATGTGGAACATTAAGATTGGTAACAAGAACGTTCTTAATTTGGATGCTGCTCAAAAAAAGGCCCTGGAAGCAGTCATGAGTTCTTGAGCTTAGTCCTGGTCAACCTGTGCTATGCATAACAAACCATACATAAATTTGGAGTGATTTAAGCTCATGTTGTGTATGATTAATTGGTGATGTAATTTAAACTTAGTCTAATATCTAGAAATGTCTTTTGAAGTCAGAATTTATCAGAGATGTGTCATTACTGTGAATGAGAGAAACTGTCCAGAGTCTGGAATTGATGTGGAGAATAGGTTTGTGTTGGGATTGTTTGGCCGAAAAGCATTGTTATTCGGAATTTGAATGATAACAGTCTAAAGTGCTACACTATAGTACTATATTTTAGAAACAAGGTTTTAATATGTACTGGAGTTTATTGATAATGACTGATATTCTTTAACAAACGCTGTCAAGTGCTATTACCATCCATATTTTTTGTCCATAACGAGAATATTCAAGTTGCCTGTATTTGGCAAGCGACTGTACCGCTGATCAGAGCGCTTGAGGTACTCACTGTGTTTTGTGACGATCTCACAGGGAAGCGAATGTGCAGATTCCCGTTCCTTGTTCAACGGACGCAGGACTGCCAAGACACTCAGAGCTCCCATTCAGCTGGTTGTTCTATGAGTCAATCCAAACTCTGTGGATCAAGATCCAGGACCACCAAGGCAATGGCCAAACACATTATATTTTAACATTTTTCACTACGTTTGGCACAATACAGCATAGAGCAAAATGTAAAAGAATTAGCTTTCCTCGAAATTTTCCCGGGATGGTGATAGCTGCACAGAGGCATATCTGTATAGATGAGCCCAAAGGTTAATGTCATTGCCAATAATTTGTTTGTACAGTAAATTTAAAATGAATTTTAATTTAACGTATATATATATTATTAGGTTTTTTCGGTAAAGTCACGTAGGTAAAAACATTAAAAAGTAAAATAAATTAAAATAAAAATCACGACGTTTCGGAGGCAACACAAGCTTCCGTCTTCAGGTGGTACCGTCACAGCCACGACAGCTGTATCAAGTAAATGAGAGATTGCAGGAGCTACCACTCCGTTTATATAATGGTTGGAGAAGGTGGTGGGGCAAGGGCCGCATACTTTTTATTAATATGGTAAGGTGAGGCTTAAGAGGGTGAGCCTTTGTTATGGAGAGGTACGGTTTGTGAATCAACCTGTGACCTTACCTCTCCATAACAAAGGCTCACCCTCTTAAGCCTCACCTTACCATATTAATAAAACGTATGCAGCCCTTGCCCCACCACCTTCTCCAACCATTATATAAACGGAGTGGTAGCTCCTGCAATCTCTCATTTACTTGATACAGCTGTCGTGGCTGTGACGGTACCACCTGAAGACGGAAGCTTGTGTTGCCTCCGAAACGTCGTGATTTTAATTTTAATTTATTTTACTTTTTAATGTTTTTACCTACGTGACTTTACCGAAAAAACCTAAGAATATGAATCCTTGCAGTCACGAAAGCTTCAAATCTAGAATTAACTTATATACAATAGCCCTCAATGTAATATAAATATTTTTTTCCACTTGCTCAGGGCAACAAACCCATCCATTCCTTTTTTTTAAATCAGGGAAACACTGACTTATTATAGAATGGCCATGTGCAGAGTATGTTTTATATGTCATGGCTGTAGGCCATGTCATGGCTGTAGGCCATGTTTCACTTGGGACGTGTGTGACCCTCCCCTGGCTTCCTGCAGATACGCTTGGCTCCTGCCCAGAGAAGATGCTGCAGAGGCAGTTTGACTCGACTCCGCTCGGCCAGCTGCTTGCCTCTCTGCCTGGAGACTGCTCAGAGGATATCCTCACTCGCTACAGCAATGATTTTGTGTGCATGACCTTCCAGCCACGTAGACAAGAGGAACTCAAGGTGACTGAGAAGTTGGAAGTGCCAGAGTTATTTATAAGAGTAGGCCATTGTGTGCTAATTTAATAGCTTGCATGAAGCAATTGTTCAGAAGTCATATGTTGCTCTGTGGCTACAATTACCCACATCTCCCTTCCAAAATATGTAGGAAATCTGGACAGGCTGTCAGTCAAATTATTTAAAACATTTTAATGGAGCAACATGGCAGCTATGGCTTGGAAACCATTTCTCCAACTCCTCTTGGGATTTTTGATGAGTTTTAGTTTTGAGGATTGAAGGTACATGCCTTCAGAGTTTTTGCATGAACACTGAATCTTAGAAATATGAAAATTTTTAAACATGGATTAGGGTGACGTAGGAAAATTTAAGCGACCAATCTGAGTTCTATTTTCGGCTACAGCTAACATCAGTGGCGAGCGATATCTGAACTGGTCCTCCCTCTTATTTATAATATATGTTCATCATTCTCCTTGCTTGATCATGGGGGTGACTGTGTAATACATTGTGTGCCTGTGTGGGAGCTGAGCTGCGGTGGTGAGATGTTATCTCCTTTGCCTGGTATGCAGGAGGTTGTGGGTTTGATCCCAACCCCGAGACGTGTATATTAGGAATTTGCACGTTCTCCCCATGGTCACGTTCAATTTTCTCTGGATCCTCAACTTTTTTACTCCACATTTAGAAACATGCATTTATAGTATTTGGCTGCTATAAATTTTCACATGATAAGCCACTTCGTTGAGCTATCATTTGTGGCCAGGTCGCTTCTGAAAAAGCGCAAATAACTAAAAACTTAAACTATTTTTATCTTACCTGGTAAGGCCCATTTAGCTATATAGCTCAGTGTGCTTTACCTGGTAAATAACATAGTTTAGTTTAGAAGTATCTGCACTAACCCATTGCCTGTGTTTATAATGCATAGCTGCTGAGCTCGGCTCTTGTTCGTGCCATCCACTTGGTTCACCACGAAGAGGAGCAGCGGTCGTCTGTACCACCCGTGGTTTGGCTGCATGTGGTGGCCACGCGCGCGCGCACCCGCCTCGACTGCTTCTGCCAGCTGGCCCGGACCCTTCCGGATATCCTGACTCAGCTATGCCGGAACACGGAACCAACGGCGACACTCCTGCATCAGGAAATGGTATGGAGAGTGTGGGCTGTAACTGATCCAATGCGAATGGCATTGATGGCATGTGGAACTGATGCATCAAATGGTTTGCTGTCTGTCGAAGCAGTTGTTTTATATCATTGTGATCATTGTCATGTTTTTATATTCAACATTTTACATGTTAAGCTGGTTTTGATAATTTTTATCCTAGAATTGTGATTCTTATATTGATTTATATGAGGCCAATGTTTGTTTTTACAGATTTATTTTACAGCTGTCTTCATTGTAATGATCTAACAAGCTGTGGAAAATTGCTTCTAAATCGTTGCAATAAGCACATCTTATAAGTATGGGCTCAATGATTCATTGAGCAATGCTGTGTCATGAATATTACTTTTGTGTTATCTTATATTTCTAATTGGAAGCTATGGATAATGTTTTTGAGGTTTATTTTCATTATGACTATGTGAATGGTTCACCTCCACCTTGTTGGTGGGTGTTGCTATAGGTTCTGGATTTAGATGCAGTACAGGCGTGCCTGGAGCTCCTCCAGCCATGCCAAGAAAAACTACAGCAGCGTGAACAACTGTGGCAATGGAGCCAGCAGGTAACGTCTTTAAAGCCGGTGATCAACTCCTGCATTGCTGCCCTGGCCAACTCACCGAGGAGCACTGAGGCCATCACAGCGAGCCTACAGAAGATGCGGTGCGTCTTGGCTCGCACGCACACATCACGATACACTTTGCGAGCGGCAGGGTAGAGCCTCGCAGCTAGAAGGGCCTCGGTTCAATTCCCAACTTGAGCGCCTGTCTCTCTGTGAAGTTTGTATGTTCTCTCCCTGCCATGATTGCGTTACCTCTGGGTTCTCCCAATTTCCCCCCAATGATAAAAACAAATACATTGCAACTAGTATTGGCCAAACATCCCAATGTTAAATATTTACCTAAAAATTACTAAATTAGCATTACACCTAGCAACATTGCCCCCTACTGCAAAAACTTGACAGGACCCTCTCTCGTGAAAAATTGTATTGAGACTCAGTGAGGCTTCAATGGGTAAACAAGTGTAATACCAATAATATTAAACGTTTCATGTACAATAGCATGCTGACATTATGGCCTGTGATAGTTGTGAAATATCCATGGATCAGAATCATTCAGACTGACAAAGGAAATTTAACAAAAGTTGTAAAGTGCGCAAAGAAGTGTGGAGAGGTGTATACTTCGAATGACGGTGAAAAAATGTACACATGGATCAGGAGACACACAATCAAAGACATCGTATTGACAAGGAGAGTAAATGGGCTGGAGCAGGACACATTGCTAGATGGGATCATAGCCGATGGGTGAGAATGGAGACGGAATGGCAGCCAAGGGAGAAAATGTGTCCAAGAGGATGACCACCAAGAAGATGGAAAAAATAGATTATGTAGGAGTGAGATGGATGGTAGTAGCAGTTGACCATGAGGAATAAGGATAGCATGGGGAGGCTTTAATTCAGCAGTGGATATACACTGGTTGATGATATGTCTGAAAATCAATCTACAGTCATCAGTGTCTCCCTGCTCAAATGAGCTACAGGGGCTCATTTCTATTGGTAATCTGAGCCAGTGGTAGTTTCCACATTTCCCTGCTGGAGACCAGTTCCTCCACAAGATGCCCTTCTTGACTTCTGACAGAGTGGGGCACGCTTTATTGTCCCCGGAGGCTTGTTAGGCTAAACTACAGTAATACCCCTATTTATGCCCGTTTTACATACTATGGTACGTAGCCATAACCTATCCGAGATTTACGAACTTTACGAAGGCCCACATTTTTTACACCGCACGGCAACATTCGGACGCCAGATGGCACCCAAGCGTTAGCGTCCCTGACTACAGTCGTCTCTTTCATGTGCTCTAATCATAGATTTTTTTCCCACATACCATATTCATGGTGACTTTTTACACAAGTGTAAACTATTTTTTCATGATAAACAACTAATAATAATGCATATAGTGTAATAGATAAGGTCATATATCTTATATCAATACTAAGTTATTGGAAAGTTCCATGAAAGCCAAAACTGTAATATTCAATAATTAAGCATTACCTAAATAATGGGGTTAGGTACACGGCAACCAATCATAGTCACATCACAATTGAAATAAGTACCGTACTGTATGCCAAATAAATTAAAAACGTAATGATTGAAATACACATGTAAAACCCCTATACAAAGAACATTCCTAGACAATAAATAGTATAAATACTGAATAAATACTGTACTTACCGATGATCATGATGATACAAAGCTGGTGTGTGTGTTTGTCTGCGAGTGGGGAGCGGTAGTGCTACGGTTAGCTTGCTGCGCTACGAATCCGGCGACCCAAGTTCGATTCCTGCTCACGGCTAACACCAGTGACGATTATTTTAACCCTCTGTTTAGATACTGTACTAGATTGCGATCCACCATCCATTCTTTTTGCTTCGGTTTAAGTACTTATGATTTACATTCTGGTTTTCAGGAACGCATCTTGGGCGTAAACTGGGGTATGCCTGTATTCCATTTGAGATATGAACTTGTAATCTTTAGAATGGAGTACCTCAGCAATGCCAATTCCAGCCAGATGAGAGTAATTTACATTGGTAAATTATGGAAAGGATGGTGATGAAAATATTACTCCAGAAATGTTCTTGTTTTTTCCTCTGACAAAAATGCTACACATTATTTAAAGACATGAATGACTTTAATTTTGTATATGTGTCTATCTGAAAACGACTTTTACAATCGCATTAAAGCAGTGACAATGTTCTACAGGAGCCAATGGAGACGCTTGCTGGTGATTCACATGTATATGGACCGTTTGAGTGACGTCACCGATCCAAAAATCTTCGGCGTGATAGTCAATCATTTATTTCTTATTTGGAAGGTAATCTTTACATTTTCATAAAGTTACGTTTGTTCTGTATGCATTTATTCACAAAACTGCAGTCTAGTTGTAATTGGTAATACCATATTGAAAATATCAAATCTGCCTTTTATCACTAGCTAAGTATCACGTGTTTCAAATCAATTAACGCCAACGCTATAGCGAAATGTGGTGTGTTGTTTGGTGCTGACCAGACCTTGTTGGCCTGGCAGATTATCTTCAAGTTGTGCGTAGGAGAATCTGTAACATTCATTTAATCTCTGTTGCTTGTGTAAGGACAGTGCATGGTTTAGTGGGCTTGGGGGATGGTCGTTTAACAGGGAAAGGAAGGGTCACACGAGGTGACTTGGTTGTGGTGATGGGGGAAGGAATGGTCACACGAGGTGACTGTGCGGAGCAACCGAACAAGGCTGGGAGAGTTCGAGAGGAGGGGCTTGGTCAGGGGCGGGGCTTGGCCAGGGGCGGGGCTTGGCCACTTGAAAGGGGATATAAGGAAAAGGCTGAGAGGGATTCGGGGCTGTTTGAGAAGTCGGGGTCCGGATCGTCGTCGCAGGGATTGTCGTTATCTACATCGTTGTGGTCGTCGTTGTTACGGTCGCCATCATCATCTGCATCGACACCAGCGTGGACGGCTACACCGACGTCTTGCTATATAGTCGACCATCTATATAGTCGACCAGCTATATGGAACGTCGTGTAGCAGCTACATCTCACCTGTTACGTCCGCCAGCGATATCGAATAAATACAACTATTGGGCAACTTCTCCGGGTGCTACATTAGACTTGTAATGGGTTCACATGACTCCTGCAGTCACGAGATGTGCTATGTTCATCACAATGTAAAAAAAAATAATTGATGATTGAATCAAATCGTTAAAATACATCGACAAGCAAGGAGGTGAACCATTACATTCCAGTGTTTTTGATGGAAGACAAACCAGCATCATCTCGGTATTATTGTCTGAAGTCGGTTCAAATATCGTTTTCATCTTATATTTGATGGTCTATCAATAACATAATTTAAAATGTTAATCTTCATAAATCATTGTAACGTACAGGGCTTGACTGACATGATGAGTTGGCTGAAACACAGTGTTGGAGATTGCCCCCCATGTTTGCTATGGAGACATTGGTTTGTTTTTGGCAAAAGAAGAATATTTTCCAACCCATAAATTTGCTCCATAAGGTTCCTTTAATGATTTCATGTTTTAAGGCAAGCTCATCATCTAAAATATTGATGACAATGTAAACGTGTTTTTTTTGTCAACAGATTTTGCAAGTTGATTCTGACCTCTCGAAACAAAAGCCAATGCAATGCATCATTAACTTGTTGAAAAATTGCAACAATCAATCCAGCACCCTTTACTTCAAGTAAGTTGTATCATTATGCCATTTAAACGTATATACCATTTGTATAATGTCTGATTTGCTACAATTGTATATATATGTTCACAAGATCTGATTTTCCGCTTGCTGTTTATCTGATTTGCTGATTAACTGCGAACCAGAGATTTTGACAAATTAACAACTCATGGATTTTCCCCTCAGCTCAAATTAATCATCAAAAAATAGTTATACTGTTTGTTCTTGAAAATGTTTATTACAAGTCACGTGCTTAAACTGAACAAAGATGTGCCCTGGTTAATCCGAAATCCACATGATCGCCTCTACAGGACAGTAGTTGCACATCTTTACAACGGTGGGCAGAGTTTACTTGATGTTGATTGGCGTGGCTCTAATCTCCACTTAGTGGGTGGAGTCTCCTGCGCAAGACCAGGAAAATATCACTGAGCACGTGCATCAATCAGTCGATCGTTAGTATTCGTTCGAAATCGAAAGAGTAACAATCGAAATCGTTAGATGTAATTAAACAAGATCTTTACTACACATTTTTGTCTTGCTCATTAAAAAACTAAATTTCTTAACTTAAACATAATTTATATCTATATTTCTGGTTTTGGCATAGAGATTCGCGAAATATGGATATTTTTGGATTATCCGCGATTTTGAATTATCCGCGGCCATCCTCCCCATCATTAGCGTGGATAATCGAGATTCTAATGTGTATAACATTAAACTCAAGGTGAAAAGTTCCACTAATATTAATTACAGGAACATGTTTACTTGTACAAATTTACGAGAAAACGATGCTGTTGACTCTATTTGCGAGGGATTGTTGCAATGTGTTGTGAATGTCACTAAAAGTCTAAACATTTGTAGCCATTTCTTTAATAATGGTTAGAATCTGGAACACCAGCAATTGAGATGCTGGGTGTATTCTGCATAAATAATAAAATTGTCAAAATAATGCTTTCTAATTAATTACTTAATTATACGTTCACATGTGTGTGCAATTGGTGCAGTTTGATACAAATTATTACATAGCATCTTTGTCACTTGGATTGGCAAAACTGGCAAACCCTAAGGAAACACTACATTACAGTAAAATCTGTTAATGTCTGAAACATGGTAATCAACTTCATTATAAATGTGGAAAGCATTACCACTGTGACCTCTATTGCCCCATGGCTGAGACAATGTCCTTGGACTTGAGAAGACATTATCACTCCAGGGTTATTTTCATTTACAAGGCCTGTAGATCTGCTCTTTATTTGTATGACCTGTCATTACCATTAGACAATCCAAAAATCTGTGACGTGCATATGATTGTCTATTAAATAGTTCCCATATTTCACACACAGTTTGGATTAAAAGCATTTAATGTAGCTGCCCCAATGTTTTGGAACCACCGAGTTGCATCTCTTGGCATTTCCATTTTGACATCGCTGTCCTCATTTAAACTGACTCAATTGATGTCACGAAAGTTTAAGTGTGAATGTAATTTTAGATCATAATTTATATTATTTAATTTGTGTTTTTATTTGTAATTGGGGAATGTTTTGATATTATCTGCCAGCCAAGTCGCTCTTGAAACAAGAGCTTCTTAGCTCAGTGGGCTTTACTCGGGAAATAAACTTCTGATTCTGATTATCAGGGTTGATATGAAAGCACGAGAGGTAAAGCTGTGGGTCGTGGTGTTTTTCAGGGGTGGAGTCAAGGAATGCCGGCTGTGCCGAGAGGAGATCACGGATCCTGCAGCACTGCCCTGTGATCACGTGTTTTGCATGAAATGCCTGGTCATGAAGTTGCGAATGCGCAATACTTGCCCTACATGCCAACAGGAGACGTCACAAGACCAGATTGTCCGCACTGAGCATGTCAGGTAAGACCAGCACTGCCCTGCATTGATATTCTCACTGCCCTTTCTAAAGAGAAGCAAGCGTGTCCACCCTGTTATGTGTAAAGTTTGACTTTCATGTCTTCCTCTTGGCTCTGACTATTGAAAACAATACATGCCATTTGTGTTTCCATGAGTATGTGAATGCAAGCCAGTTTATTCAATCGTCTATTAATGTCTGTACTCTACAGATAGTTTCACGTCATAAAATACGAATAATTGCATCGTTGGTAATGCTTACTTTTGTGTTACCCAAAACACTCTCGTAAATTAGTTTATCCTGGTATCTTTATTCAGTGTCTCATCATCAGTCAGGCCTGCTTGAACTACTGCTGGTTCAATACAAGCAAATCCTTGCCTAATGTTGATATATATATGAACACCCTTGCCTAGTGTTGATATATATCATATATCAACACTAGGCCAGCGTTTGCTTGTATTGAACCAATGTAGCTGAAATTATTCACTCCCAGATGGCTGTGTGACTGACAGGATGTGTAGAAGATAACTTTTTTTATGTAGAGAGAAATATATGTGAAGGAGGTGTATTGTTGTAATGCTAATAAATCCAACGTTCGTTATACTGAATGTTTTCTATCGAATATCGAGGTATTACAGTAATTGAATCGCGGGGGGTGGGGTCTGGTTGGTTCGAAGTGTGCGTTGCTCTCATTGGCTGAACGAATGATGGGGGCAAGTACGCTTTCTCTGGCAGTGTTAAGTCATGTTTTGATTTTAAAAAATTCAATAACGAATCCGCGTTCTATGGGGTTCCACTAAGCTAAGTCTGCCTGCATTGATGTTCAATACACTGATGTGTTCTGTATCCAGGTGCATCGTCGAGCAGCACAATGGATTCAGGAAGCGACTGACTGCATTCTTCGTGGACATTGTGGCCCAATTCTGCTTTGGCTCTGGAGACCCTCCATCTCAAGAAGTCATTCAAATGCTGCTTGATCTATTGTTCAGAGATCCCAGCGAGGGACAAGATATTGGTAAGCAGCACACTACTTTTGTAATATATAAAAACTTTTCAAGTAATGTGTAGTGACTTGTAACGTCACTACCGTGTGGGCCTACACACACACACGCATGACGTCACTACGTGGGGGGAATGTTACTACCGTGCGGGTCTACACACACACATGGCATCACTACGTGTGCATGCGGGAATGACGTCACGGCCGGGTCAGGGGGTCTGGAGGCCGTGGGTCAGTACCGCGGGGGTTGTGTGAGGCTGTGGCACTCTGGCTGAACCCGACTGGACGACACGTGACCGGATCAAGGTGGGGGCCGGGGGCACCTTGGGGGTCACGTGGGCAGAAGAGCCTTCTGGAGAGTTCTCCAAGGTGGGCGTGGCCGGGGTGTGGCCTGGACACGCCGAGGCGCATATAAGTGGGCTCCGCACCTGGTGCGGGGCTGCTTGGGTCCGGGATGAAGATGCCTCGTGAAGACGCCTCATGAAGAGAAGAGTCGAGCCTCAAGTCAGCGTCGCCAAACAGTAGCCCTCCTGGGTTGGTCACGCTAGTTGTATCAGTGTCAGTGTTAGCGGGTGTTAGTGTGTGTTAGCGAGGATAGGTCGGTGGTCACCACCCTATGTGCAGTGTTATCACATGTTGAGTAAATAAATAGTGTTGCCTCCCTAATTCAGTGTGTGCGCCTCTATCGAACCATTTCAAATGTGCGCATGGTTTCAACAGATATATCCAGCTGAAATTTATACCACTGGCTCAGGGCTATTAAAAGGAGATGAGCACTGCCCTAATGCTCATTTGAGCAGGGGATTGGTTTGACTTGTTTGTTCTTTTCCATAGTTTATGACAGGTATGAAATTCCTGTTTTGTATTGAATATTGTTTTCTACATTTGATGATAACAATATAGTCTCTTTAACATGAACAGCGATTATAGTAATGTCTTTAGCAATAATTGAAGCAACTGCTGATTAAAAAATGACATGGACAAATTCTTACAATTGTATTAACAACACACAGGTGCATGTATGTATGCATGTTCAACTTCTCTCGCACTATACATAGCTAACCATGCTAATCGGAGGTGCATCATAAACTTATGAAATTGTGTGAACTTACAAAGTGAATTATATGATGTATCCTTCGATTTGCATCTCCATGGTCCCTGATATATCTTTTTTACATGCGGTGTATTTTCATGTTTTGCCTTTGCGTATCTTTAGGAAAAAGCAAGACGCGGGGATTGTCCCCATTTGAGGAATGTATGGACCCCAACCCAGTGATCCGTTCCCTTCTACTGAAGCTCCTTCTAGGCTACAGGTGAAGGCATGCGGTTACAGACCTACCTTTACAATGCATATTATAGCATAGCTTGCTTTCGAATTTTTACGAGTTGTAAAGGTGCTGCATTATGGTTTTTTTTGGCATTAACTAAACCGTTTTAGTACCTAACGGCCAATGCATTATTCTTTGCAGTCGCTGCTATATCTAGTGGAGAATTGTAGAAATGCACTTCCTGCTGTAAATAGTTATTAAAAAGCATGTCACCTTGTCATAGTAGGCCATTGAGTTCCATAGTTATATCTATGGGACCCCTTTGCCAGTATAAAAATAATTAAAATGAGTATAGGCTTTACCCTTTCTGACAATAAAACAGGTGTTAAGATTCTCGATTTTAAGTTTTCGTGCCTGCAAGGATCCATACTCTTTGGTTTTTTCGGTAAAGTCACGTAGGTTAAAAAAGAAAACAAATAAATTAAATCACGACGTTTCGGAGGCAACACAAGCTTCCGTCTTCAGGTGGAACCGTCACAGTGAAATTACTGTATCAAGTGAAGAGAGCTCTAAGAGACACGACCTAATATACTGATTTAAGGGGAGGGGGGAGGAGCCAGGATGGGCCGTGGGGGGGGGTATAAGCTGGTGAGGTTAACGACCTGTGCTGCAGCTGCGGCTACGCCTGGAGCTTTGTGATGTAGATGGCGGAAGTAGATAAGCAAGCTCGGATTAAGCCGCGTTTGTTATGCTCGCCGGTGGGTTATATTCCAAAGCATGCAAGCAGTGTGTGAAAAGCTAAAAAACTACTATGGCTGTTGATGACATCTTTCCAATGATTGCTTAATTTAAAACCATCCTCTCGGTTGAAGTTGTGTCTATGTATATCTGGATGGCATCATGGACAAATCTTTGGTAGGAGCCGGGAGGTTTGCAGAGTACTTTGGTATTGGAGAAAACAATATCATGAGAACCCGCTGTGTTGAAACAATGATCAGCTACGGCCGAAGAATTCATTCTGCCGTGTTTCAAATCTGATTTGTGCTCGCGAATTAGGTCAGAAATGTAGTTTCGTCTCCCCGATATAGCAGCCACCACAGGTACAACTCAATTTGTAAACACCGGGGTACTGTAAGTCAGGAATGACACCCTTTTCGGATGGGATCAGATCACGGATTTTGTGTACTGTATTGAATCGGACCTGGATCTTGTGTTTGTTTAGAATTTTGGAAATCTTTTTGGTAACGCCTGCTATGTATGGCAACATGATGATTTTGATCGGACTTTCAGGTGGTTGTTTCTGCATGGTGAGAGAAACAGCTTAGCGGATAGTACGGTCAGAGTATCCAACATGGACTGAACCCGGATGTGCCTGCGCTGGTTAGGCACTGCCTCACCAACACTTACTTTACCTGGAATGGTATCTTCTACAAACAAAATTAGGGTAAATTTCGATTTAAAGCTTTCGTGACTGCAGGGATTCATCTTCTTGGTTCTTTCGGTAAAGTCACGTAGAAGGGAAATAATAAAAATAAAACATAAAATAATTCTCACGACGTTTCGGCCACAGCGCAAGCAGCCGTCCTCAGGCGAAGAACAGGTCTGTCGGAAAGACAGCGTCTGAATGGGCACCACCAGGCTTGGCAGCGTATATTTAAGCTGGGTTGGAGGGGGAGGGGGCGCCTTGACAAGGGAATTTGCATATCAAGAGGGATTTAGCATATTTATGGGAAATGCAGATATGGGATTAGTCACTACTTGTGGAATGCGTAGGAGGTGGGGGGGGGTTTCAAAGTCATATTATGCCCGTGCATTATGCAGTATGCAGGATTAGCAGCATCAAAGGGAGGGAGTAGGGTTAGCAGTAATAGAGGGAAGGAATTTTAATAGTAAGGAGCTGAAGCAGCTAAACCACCACGTAAAAAACTAAAATATAAACTACATCAGTATCATCAATATACTAAATATACTCTCCAATAAGCTGAGTTACTAACAGTAAGTTATACATTACAATTCTATGTCGCAAAAAATATAATATGCCTCCAGCTAAACTTTTTTCTCTTACATCACACGGGTCTACCCCGTACTATATACTGCCATAGACAAACCCAACATTAAATTATATTCTGCATTACTATACAACACCACCCTATACCTTAGACCAGGGGTCGGCAACCAAAATAACAAGAAGAGCCATTTCTTTCCAATTCGGTAAAAAATTCAGTATTTCAAGAGCCGCAATGCATCTGAGTACATACGTACTCATCGTCAAGAAGCAGCCCGTAAAGAGCCGCATGCGGCTCCGGAGCCGTAGGTTGCCGACCCCTGCCTTAGACTATACAGAACAGCGTCTGTCTTTCTGACAGACCTGTTCTTCACCTGAGGACGGCTGCTTGCGTTGTGGCCGAAACGTCGTGAGAATTATCTATAATGTTTTATTGTTATTATTTTATTATTTCCCTTCTACGTGACTTTACCGAAAGAACCAAGAAAATGAGGGTACCCCTATGGGTTCCTCCTCGTCACCAGTGATAGCCAATGTTTTCATGGAAAATTTTGAATCAAATGCCATCCAGACATCCACCCTTTGTCCTTCCCTGTGGAAGAGATATGTGGATGACACTTTCGTCATTTGGCCATATGGCCTCCCAGCATTGAACCAATTCCTAGACCACATAAATTCCAGACACCCATCCATCAAATTTACCGTGGAGGTGGAGAAAGATGGCAAGCTACCATTCTTGGATGTTCTGTTTGAGAGGAGGCCTGATGGCTCTTTGGGACGTTCTGTTTACAGGAAGGCCACCCACACAGATTCCTACTTGAAGCCTGATTCCTACCACCACCCGGCTCAAAATAATTCCATGGTCATCAAAACTCTATACCATAGGGCTCATTGCATCTCAGACCAACACCACCTGGCCAGTGAATTAAAACATGTACATCTGGCCCTCAAGATGAACGGATACTCTGACCGTACTATCCGCCAAGCTGTTTCTCCCACCATGCAGAAACAACCACCTGAAACTCCGATAAAAATCATCATGTTGCCATACATAGCAGGCGTTACCAAAAAGATTCCAAAATTCTAAACAAACACAAGATCCAGGTCCGATTCAATACAGTACACAAAATCTGTGATCTGATCCCATCCGTAAAGGATGTCATTCCTGACTTACAGTACCCCGGTCTTTACAAATTGAGTTGTACCTGTGGTGACTGCTATATCGGGGAGACGAATCGACATTTCTGACCGAATTCGTGAGCACAAATCAGATTTGAAACACAGCAGAACAAATTCTTCGGCCATAGCTGATCATTGTTTCAACACAGCGGGTTCTCATGATATTGTTTTCTCCGATACCAAAGTACTCTGCAAACCTCCCGGGTACTACCAAAGATTTGTCCATGAAGCCATCCAGATATATAAATATAGACACAACTTCAAATGAGAGGATGGTTTTAAATAAAGCAATCATTGGAAAGATGTCTTCAACCAAGCCAAACTCTAGCTGCCTTATAATTGTACAGCCATAGTAGTTTATTAGCTTTTCACACACTGCTTGCATGCTTTGGAATATAACCCACCAGCGAGCATAACAAAAGGCGGCTTAATCCGAGCTTGCTTATCTACTTCCGCCATCTACATCACAAAGCTCCAGGCGTAGCCGCAGCTGCAGCACAGGTCATGCACCTCACCAGCTTATACCCCCCCCACAGCCCATCCTGGCTCCTCCCCCCTCCCCTTAAACCAGTATATTAGGTCGTGTCTCTTAGAGCTCTCTTCACTTGATACAGTAATTTCGCTGTGACGGTTCCACCTGAAGACGGAAGCTTGTGTTGCCTCCGAAACGTCGTGATTTAATTTATTAGTTTTCCTTTTTTAACCTACGTGACTTTACCGAAAAAATGAGAGTATAGGTTTTAAGATGTTCAAACACCAAATAGATACCTATTGCAAGGCATCAAGTCTGCATTAACCACACATACTTGTGGCAAAACATGCAAACAAACATGCTCTGAAAATGTATATGCTTTGTCTTTGAAGCTAATTGGCCTAAACCAGAGACAGCTTGCTTCATGGCCTTGTCTCACCAATGTTAGGCCAGACAACGCCAACAGGCAAACAGTTCAAATGCAATGTATCAAAGCATTAATTTATCGGGTTGAGCATTTAAATCTATAGGAACTTTTTGCCAGTATTAAAATCATAGTTATAGTCTAACTCCAAACTTGAAATTTCCCACATATATGTTGTAAAAAATTACATCATGTACCAATGACCCACAGTTACACTTTGGAAGACTTTCATCAGAAGTGTTCCTACATGGTTACTTGAAAGTTTTAAGTTGTAATTTTTTATATGTTGCGGTACTTCAAGATGCGCTGCATGGGAGGTGCATTAAAAATATTAAATTATGAAATGAAGATGATGACTTTATCAAATGCTTTGTATTTGGAAGCATGTGCCGTTACATTAGTGTTATGGCTAAATCTCCCACGCATGGATGAAGGTGATTCTTTTCAATCGTGTACTCTTGCTTAATCGCACAACAATGCATTCGTTCTACTCAGAACAGTGTGATGAAACCTGTATGACCTTTGCTATTTGTCTTGAAAAAAGATTTGAAGATGTAAGGCAGTACTTGGACACCTACTTGCACAAAATGGGTGAAGCTACCAGCTTGGAGCAGGGAGACCAGGAGGAGCTGTGTTACATGGTCATCCGCTGTATTGAGGTAGGCATTGACCTGCCTTGCCAACTTACTACATGTATAGTGTAATAGCGCCAGCTGGTGGACAGCAGCGGCAACTGTGGTGGACAGATAGTACACACACCGGTGAGGGCGTGCACGGGGTGTAGGCAGAGGGAGGAACTAGAGTAAGGGTCACAGAGGACCCTGTCTGGAGGCCCCTGGAACCTGCTAGCGGGTTCCAGAAGGGAGACGTGGTCAGGGCGGAGCCAGGCCGCGCTGCTCGCATAAAAGGAGCCGAGAGCGGGGGCTCGCGGCTGCCAGTTCTGGGAATGGACTCATCTCGTCATGATGTCATTTCATCGCCGTCGTCGCTAAACGTCTCGGCTAGATATTGTGCTACGAAGGATAGTAGTTGGCTATCTCAGTCAGCGCCGTCAGTGTTAGATGGCTAGTGTAATGTACAGGCTAGGCTGAGCTACTGTGGAGAGTGTGCGGACGAAACCGTGAAAGTTGTTCATAAAGAAAGTGCCTCCTAGAAACTGTTTCTGAATCGTTGACACTACACATGCACAACCGTGGCTTAGCGTTCTTACCTGGTTAAATAAAGAAGTCAGAGATTTTGAGAGTAAAGGCAGACCTCTTCGAACGCGGGGGGTTACGTTCCTGTAAAATGCAGTGTTGGGAAAGACCGTGTTCGACAAATCATAGACCTCATAGTAAAAATAGTGTTGTGTTCCTGGATCAGAAATTATCACTCCCTCCCTCTTTGTTTAACTAATTTTTATGATTTTCATCCTTGTTATGCTATGAAAGCAGGGGTTGGCAACCAAAATAACAAGAACAGATATTTTTTTGTATTCAGTAAACAACTATATATTTCAAGAGCTGCGAATGCATGTGCATACAAGACGGTCCTTAATAAATAATGTCGCGAAGCAGTCCATTAAGAGCCACATGTGGCTCCGGTTGCCGACCCCTGTACTGAAGGATGTTGAGTCGCTCGCCATTTCTGGTGTGCGTGTCACCATCATCATCATCACGATCCATGGGCAAATAGCCCGTAGTTATCCACTGCACATTTCGTAATTTGCTTCCACTTTCCTATGCACAATTCTCTTGATCTGTATTCCTATACAAATCACTGCTAGACTCAGTCCATCTCTTTTTTGTTTCTTTATTCATCAAGATCTTACCGTCCTTGCCTTTTATCACTGTTTGCCTTGATTTCCACTTTCCATTTTTGCTCTTGACGAGTTTGTACACCTCCCCGGTCTTGTATTCTTCAGTGTAGTATTCAGTGCTGCGATATTGTTTTTTCAGCCATTCCTGCTTTTCCATTCTTGCTGATGTCCTTTCCTCATTGCAGAGCTTTTTGTACTTAGTCGCCATCGCATTGGATTTCTTTATCTTCAGCCATATCTTTATCTTTTCCTGTGATAGTTCTAAAGATTCCTCAGTTAACCATTTTATTATTGTTTTCTACTCCTTTCTCCACTATCTTCAGTGCTAATGCCTTGCTGCCTATGCTAAGGTGTTCTGTATTTGCGCCCCTGATTCTTCTCGATATTTCCTCTTCATATTTCCTCCTTATCTCCTCGTTCTCGAGTGCCTCTATGTTCCTCTTCTCATATTGCATTCTGGATATACGTTTTAGTTTTAGTAGTATGTTGCATAGTACCAAGCTGTGGTCTGATGACACATCCGCTCCTTGGAATGTTCTGTATAGTCGCACTGATGTTTTCCAGTATCCGTCGATCATTACCAGATCTATTATTCGCATGTTTTCCATTCAGTGCCCTCCATGTCCATGTTTTGCAGTACTTTTGGTTGAACTTAGTATTACATATGAGCATGTGATGTTTTTGAAGCAGTTTCTCACATATTTCATTTATTTCTCCATATCCATACCTTTGCATGATGCGTTCCCATCCGGTGTTATCCTTCCCAATTTTTGCTTTCTAGTTTCCCACAATTATTTTAATATATTTCCTTGTCAGTTCCTTTCACATGCTTTCCAGTATTTCATAGAACTCTCCAATATCCTCTTCTCTGTTATCTGATGTTGGTGCATATATTTGGATGACAGACATGTTTAGGGGTTGTCCATTAAATCTCACTACAATTACTCCTGAACTAACAGGTCCGTATTCCAATAATTACGCTTTGGCATTTGCGCTCAACAAGAACACTACTCCTCTGGTGTGCACTTTTTCTTCCCCTGACCAGATCACTCCAACCCCCATTTATTTCCCCTGTTCTTTCCATCGCATTTCTGCCAGTTCTCGGATGTCATACCTGTGTACCTTTCCATTTTCTTTCTTAGCAGCTCTAACTGTCCTGTTGCCCATCGTGTTCTCACATTCCATGGCCCGACTGTGATCTATTCATTCGCCATTCTCAGCCTCTTCGCTGCTTCGGAATGTGGCTGCTTTGTTTCCTGATGGTGTCGTAGCTTCTGCTGCTGATGCTGCTGCTTTCCAGTAGCTCCATTTTCGATCCAATCCCGATTACTTGATTGGGGACATGGACTTTGTTGACCCGGGCAATGTCCGAGCCGGTATCCTTCTTCTGTGGTCGTCATGTGCATTTGATTTATTTCGTCTTTTTTCTTCACGGCTGAAGTATTAGGACCCTTTCACCCAATCCTTTTTTTTATCGTCCATTTTTACTTCATATGTACCTGTAGTCCACTCGTGTATACATTTTGGCATAAACGAGTCGACTGTGAGGTCCATTAAAAATAATGCGAATGCAATCAGGGAAAGTGTTGCGGCTCGTGCTCCCCAGGGGGCTAAAATTATAACTGTGCGTGATCAAACACCTGCATTTCCCGAGGAGTCATCCTCCTGAATTCCTTACCATCCCCATTACCTCCATCGTCGTCAAATCATCATCAAAGGTAATTAAAAAGCACATTGTTATTTTAATGCGTTACTATTTATTGCAGTCATTGTTTTTAAACGTTTACAAATTCCCCCCTATTTTAATCGTACCAGGAACATAACCATATTTTTCCCATTGGAACAAGGTTTCTGCATTCGCGAATTCTGCATTCGCGAGCGTTTTCAAGAATGTCACCCTTGCAAATCGAGAGAGTGTTTACCGTACTTGACCACACATCCCAAACAGACCTAAGCTGAGTAAAAAATAACTATATCTTTTATTAATACTATTTAGAGAAATGCCAATTATAAACATGTAATTGCTTGTTTGCATAAATAATTTCAAAATGTACAATAATTTAAATGACTTGTCGTGTTTCAGAGGTCAATTATATAATTATGATGAATGTTTGCTTTCCTTTGTTGGGTGACGGGCTGAATAAATGTGTGATCTTCGTATTTAGAGCCTGAACTATTTAAAAAATGCAGCGATTACTGCAAGCCAATTGAAGTTTGAATGATCTAATTCAAGTTATTTTAGTTGAAATTATATTTTACAGTAAATTTGATCAACATTTAACAAATATCTGAACTGGTTTTGGGCCTCCCCTAGGTTGGCTCAGCCTTAAGTGAGTATGTGGTGCAGTGTCTTAACATTTCCTCTGGGGAGAAAAAGGTGAGCAGGCATCATGCCGGCCACACCCCCTCGTGATCGCCGTACTGGCCTTCATAGGTGCTTGCTAACAGCACTTTCTCCAACAGTCTGTAACAGGTTGTCTTTGCCTTTGTATGCCTTTGTATGCATGTATTTATGAACTGTATGAACTACTCCGTTCACAGGATTCCCTGCATTCGGAAGGGCTTGACGAGGACATGAGCAGAGCTTTGGACCATCTCTCCACCCTGCAACTACCTCTGCAGGACAGGGCCGAACAGGATCGCTCCATCGCAACCCTCATCTCTATCGGCCACATTCGCTTTTGCCTCAATGTAGCAACTGCAGTGCTCTACCAAGAATACAGCGGAGAGAATGAGAAACGAGCCGGTAAATACAGCAGTCGATAATGTGGGTCCTTTATTCAACTTCTTTCAGGATGGTCTTTTTTGGGAAAATAAACCAGGTCATGAGCTGCTCGACCAGATAAAGACGTGCATTAGCCCCGATACAGCTCGCAAGTTCGTGACGTTCAGTGTGCCACATATAAAGTTCAGTTTGCCATGTAAAAATAACAATACAATATTTCAAAGGGAACCTGAAGATGATATAACACATCATCTTCAGGTTTTTATTTGAGAGTTGGTTTCTGCTTTTCAATCTGAACTTATGCAACTAGATTCCTGCAACTCTTTTTCATCTATACCTGGCATCTTCTTCACCACAGATGTGCTGCAGTGAACAATAGAGGTTTAGAAACCGATTCATATTTTAGCAAAAAGACAGTTTTAGCCAAATGGCAAGAAATATTGACAAAGGAAGAGAAAAATAGCAGTGATTTCTTTACCTTGCAATGTTGGTTTTGACTTTTTGACACTCGTGTATTCTCATATTTTTTAGGTTAAATACCAAATAATAATTTAGTACATTAAGTATTTGTGTAATTCTTATAGCGCAAGGCTCTCAGGAAGCCGATATGTTGCAAAGACACAGTCTGCAGTAGTTTCATAGTAGGTGTGATTTTACCATGTGTAATTCCTCTTGATTAATTTTCAATTGATTAAAAGTGTTGTTTCTTAAATTATATAGATCCATGTAGCGCCTTAATCCGAGGCACTTTACAACAACATTGTATACAAGATGATAGTGGTTGAAGTAAAGAGTGGCGTTATTTTTTTAAATGGTGGTTTAGTTATGGGGACAGGAGAATAGGTGGGAGAGGTTAAGGAGGGGTTGGGTGAGTGATAGATGTAGCGGTAGTAGCTAGGATGGGCAAGGGAGCAGAGATGAGGGTTGTTTTAAGAGAGGAACAGAAGCAGATGGGTGAAGATGGTCGCTTTGTGTGCTGCAGGGGGAGTTGGTTACAGTGAAGGGGAGCGAGAAGGGAATGGCAGGGCAAGAGCGTGAGACTGGGCACAGCACGGCGAGGGAGGCACAGAGAGACACGGTAGAAACTGGGAGCATAGATGGCGGGATGGGACAGAGTAGTAAGAGATGAGAGAAGCAAGATTAGGTTTGTCAAAACCATGGAGAGAGTTATGGACTAGAGTGATATATTTAAACACAGCGATAGTAGACCGGGAGCCAGTGGAGTTGGGAAATAGAGCAGAAGTGTAGAAATTGTAGAGGAGGTTAAAAGTGATCCCGGCTGAGGCATTTTGTATCTCGGAGAGGAGTGAAGGTGTCGGTAAAATATTCACGATTTAATATTGAAAGTGTGTAATGGTGACCAAGCTGAAATAAGATTACTGCGTGTGACATGCACAGATGGGGAGACAGAGGGTGTGCCCCAGGGATTGTCCCTGGTTGGGCAGAGGAGCGAGTTCCTTTCCCGTCTCTCCGAGGAGCTGAGGCTGGAATGCAGCCCCCTGCTGCAGAACTTTCTCATCCGCAGCGTGTTCCATCGCTATGGCTACGCCTTCCTCCTGAACCTGCTGAGTGAGCCACAGCTTGGCTGGGCCTTCCCAGCCTGCGTGCTGCGCTCCCGCGTGAGTATCTGACCACATCAGACGACAGTTGTGTGAAGGAGATGGATTGTCTGCTTGATTATTTGGTTAATTGTGTTCCCCACAGCGACTTAATAATATATAATAATGTATCTTTATGAGGCATATTTTATCCGTAGATCCCAATGCTTTACATATGGAAAGGAAATAACCATAACCAGGGTACATGGCTAGAGCTAGGGGCCAAAGGTCAGTTTAAAGAGGTGCTTTTTCAAGGCAGACAACTATATTGATTCTGTCTTATGTAATCGATTCTGTATTATAAGCAAAGGTGAAGGGTTCTAAAGCTTTAGAGCTGCACTGGCAAAAACCAGATCACCCCAGGAACAGAGCCTTGATCTCGGAGTCCTTAGAAGAAGGTGATCTGAAGACTTCAGGGACTTTATTGTAAAATATAAACATGGATCAGTTCCTGTAAATATTGCAGGGATAACCCCTTGAGTGCTTTGTAGGTCAATAACAGGATCTTATAGTCCACTCGATACTTCACTGGTAGTAAATGGAAAGTCAAGAGAGCAGGTGTGTGATGTGCTCGCAAAACGGTGTGTGCATACGGAATCTAGCAGCTGTATTCTGAACGATCTGGAATCTACCCAGTACCTCACTCAAAACCCTGAACAGTAAGTCGTTGCAGTAATCAACTCAGGCGAACACAAAAGCATGAACCAGTCTGTCAGGAATCGACTTGAGTGATAATTACTTTGTCTTATTTGTTTTATAGTTTTGCGTCAAACTAGAACCAATGTTTAACACAGAGGGTCCTTGCCTGTGGACATCTGGCAGTTCACTCGCATTGGTTCAAGCAAGCCTGACTGCTGATGAGAAAATATGTAAATTTGGTTCAGAGTTTGCTGAATTGATGCACTTCTAGGAGGTTGTGCGGCTGATTTGGATGAGTAAAAGTAAAGATGTTTACATGGAGGTGACAGATATGTGAAGAAGGTGTATTGTCTGCTATTATTTTGTTTCATCAGGCCAGCGATCATCCCCAATACCCGCCTTGAGCTTGACTCCAATTCCCTCCTGCAATCCCTGAACCATCCCTGCTCACTCTGACAACCCTCCCTCTCGCACTGCCTCTCTTCACTTCCCTCTCACCTTGGCCTCTCTCACATTGCCCTGAGTTCCCATTCTCGTTTGTATTTCATCAAGTTGCTTTAACCACAGAGTTTGCTCATCCACCAAAGGATCCTATCAAGTTATTGGGTTTAATTGTGATTTTCATGGATTGAGTTCATCTTTGGTAAGTTGTAGAATCCTAGTTTGAACACTCCAGTGATAAACAGCTATACGTATTATATTTACAACTGCATTTACTTGTGACTGCATGTGTGACTTCGTCACCACTAGTTGCTCGAGTTGCACACCTCCATAGACGACAAAGGTTAAACAACAGATTTGGGGTTTGCCTTGGGGTCTACGGTGACTGGGTGGATATAGGAAAACTTAAGCAACTACTCGTGGCACCCACACACACAGTCATGCCCAAATACAGTTGTAATATTATTTTTTATGAAGGCTGCAGAAACCTAAAATATAACCTGTCAGGATATTGTCATAACGAATGATTATATGTCAAGCTTTTAATAGTGATTCGTAATCTTTTCAGGGCTTTTTTGGCAGAAGAGACTTTAACTGTGCATTGATGACCTATTTTGTAATCGAGATGGTGCAGGAAGAAGCCAAGATGTTGCCAGATCGCTTCCTGGTGCATGGTGCCCAGTACTGTGATTTGAGGGATGCCTTGGCTGCAGTGGCCATGTCAGAAGACAGCGGAGAGCTCCACAAGTGTTTGAAGGTGTCCTGCAGATTTGTTTGCCACAGAGATGGTCACTTTAGGATATGTGTGTTCTTCCCCATGCATCTTAAAGATATGTACAGGAGAGGTAGTTGGAAGATTATAGCTGCTTGCATTGTCAAAGAAATGTGGTGTGTGTAAATAAGCATGCTTGTAAATAATTATATTTGGATTCAATTAATCTTTGGTAAAGAATGGCCATATTGCTGCTTTTTGCACAGATATCATCCTTTCACCAAACATGAATCGACACATGAATGCGTAAATACATTTTGTTAATTGACTGGTTTTTGCATTGGTCAGAGCTAACAGTACGATAATGTAATACACATGAAAGTGTTCAGCATGCGATTTTGAAAACCTCATCTTATGGGCAGTATTCGTGAAACTTTTAATTCAAGGTATTATATTTACACGAGCTTGTTTGCCCATCCAATGACGGGTGTATATTGCAGTAAATATACTGTAGCACTGTGAATGGAAGTTATTCTTGCGCAAAACTATAGCATAAAACACCTCACTTAATGTCACTGTAGCACTGCATTTAAGTCAGTGGTCCCCAACCTTTTTGGCATCAGGGACCAGTTTTATGGAAGACAATTTTTTCACGGACCGGGGGTAGGGTTCATCATTGGGTCTTTCCCCCTTTTTAAAGAAGCTCTCCAGCGACGTTTGTTTTTTACTCATTTTGGCTACTAGGGGTTAGCAGCTTGTGGGCTTACCAAAACTGTGACTGAGACAAGTGCAGGAAAGAGGCGTGGACGTAAGTGGTAAATAATAAAATAATGGGCGGGCCACGCGCGGACTCACCGCTCTCACCTCCTGCTGCTGTGCGGCCCGGTTCCTAACAGGCCACGGACCGGTACCGGTCCGCTGCCTGGGGGTTGGGGACCCCTGATCTAAGTGACCTTCCATTTCTTCAAATTAACGGCTCTGATACTTTGTTATCTTCTTCTGGCGGTCGGTGGGCTTAAAATAGATGTGAATGAGATGCACTATCTGCCAAATAGCCGAGCAATTTGTTTTTTACCATAATTTAGAAGCATAAATGAGAATTACCTGTTGTTTCAAGAGCTGAAGAAATAAGTGAAGAAAAGTAATGTACTGTGATGCTGCGTAGACATATTTATATCCTAAATTTGAACGTATTTGAGTAAAAGTTGTTTAATGCCCACGCGACCTTCTTGTGCGTTAGTGTACATTTCCACGTGGGCATGAATATTAATGAAGGGGGAGGGGCTTCATGTGGAATGACGTCACGCGCGGGACGGACAGACATTTCTGGGTGATTATAGTAGGTAATGACTAGTTTTGCATACTTGCTGAGCACTACTGATTGTTGGCAATGGGGCTGTGCTGGTCGCTGATGTTTCTCGATTCTCATTGCAGGATTCTGGGCAGACGGCCTCCCTCCCCCTGGCAGTGTTCAAAGAGGTGGTGCTGCCCTCCATGAAGCCTCACACACAGCCCACACAGCAGACCTTGGTATGGAGATTACCCAGACCTAAAAGAAAGCACACACGAATACATTGCGGACCCCTGATCTAAGTGAATATACCCAGTTGTGACAAAATGAGTTTAAGTTTGTAATTTATTAATGCAAATTTTTTTTAATTTAACGAGTCGTAACTTGTGATAAAATTTGATTAACTTCATGTATATTTATTCTACTATGAAAAACGAGTCCGCAGATTTCACACATGAAAACATTGTGGATGTTCTTTCAAGGGCAAATAGATCATCAGTCTTGAATTCTACATTTACACCTTTACAATCATGCTCATGGACACAGCAGATATTTTGTATTGTACCACCTCAACATAGCTTGTAACAAAATGCATTAAATATCCTCACAAAAAGTTTCACTCTGTTGAAGCCCATTCAGTCATATGTTGAGCTCGTTAAATTATGAGCTTCCATACAATACAATAATACAATTTAGATATACATGCAACCATATTTTGAGAAACTATACAGACACAGCAGGCATTGTTTAATCGAAAGACGAAGGTATAGGGAAAAATGTGTGTGGCCTTTAGACTGGACTTGAATAAGAGCAAGGAGTTGACAGGAAGGATGGTTGGGAGATTCTGCTTTCAGACCATGTGGACATCTTATGAGAATAAATGACATCCCGCTGAGAGGCGGTAGATTGGGGACCTTGACAGGAACTCTTGGTTGCTGAGAGTAGACAGTGTGTGGAGCAGAGAAGAGCAAAATGAGAGAACAGAGGCAGGAGTGAATATATGGTGGATCTTAAAGATGGTGAGTTCAATCTTGACATTTAGGAGGGACTGGGAGATGAGGGGTTTTGGGGGAGGCTGTAGCAGAGAGGGTTGCAGTAGTGAAGTCGTGATACGATGTCGGCATGGATGAGGATCTCAGGGGGTAGCTGGGGAGAAGAGATGGTGGATGTGAGAGATGTTGTGCAAATTGAGGTGTGAGGTTCTGCAGAGTTGACATATGGGAAGAAAATTATCACAGTAATCTAAGAGTTTAGGATGTGAAACTTAAACAGTGCAAGAGATACTGTACAAATGGAACAAGCAGTACAGATAGATATTGGAATTTAGCTCCTGAACATACTTCCATATGCAAGAATAGTACAGAAAATACAAATGAGACAGTGCAGGAGAATGCAATGAGGCCAGTGTGTGTGGCACGGAGTTCAAAGCAGGGTGGTGGAGAGTGGAGAGTTAAGTGGGCCCAGAGATGTGAAACCCGAAGCAGGGTTTTGGATGAGGCTGTGGAAACAGCAGCAGCTGGGGTGGGTCGGATAGTTGACAGGAGGTGAGGGGCAGTGGGTGGCAGGCTGGGTAGTAGGAGGGAACTCACGTGGGTCTTATGTAATGTAAGTAAGGGGCAGTAGCACGAGTGCAATTTATTGTTTGTTTCAGAATAACACAAGTTAAATATCTAACAACGAAAAAAATGTTGCAAAAAAACGTTACCAACAAACCTCAGTTGTTCTCATGTGTTTTCTCTCTGACAGAAAACGATTGTGAGTGCACTCAAAGGTGTTGCATCTCGGAAAAACTCATCAGCCCTGAGCCTTTGTCACATCTTATTGGGGATGGTGGAGGTGCAAAGAGATGAGAATGAAGCAGACCCCACTGCAATTCTTAAAAAGCTGGGAATGTTTGAGAATCAGGAAGCAACAACAGAAATAGACTGGAGCTTTCAGTCAGCGATGTTGAAGCTGGTTGTCCATCTGGCTGCTGTCCTGCTCTGCTCCAAGCCAAGCCCACTGCTGGGACCACTCCATAACCTCGCTACAAATACGGCCAGCATGGCAGTAAGAACACCCTGTCATGTCCAAACATCACCTACGCATCATAACCACAAAGACAGCCAGCATGACAGTGAAAGCACAATTCCATAGGTCATACGTAATTGACATTTACCTCTGTGACTTAACAATAAGGGTGTCAAATATGGTAGTAAAGTCACAAAGCAGCATATTATATTATGATCCTTTCACTCGCAAAGTTATTATATACAAATGGGTATATAAAGTGACTTAATAAATATAGTGGTATCTGCAGGTGAGATTTGGTAAAGTTCTCCCATTGTGGTTAACATACAGTGAAGTGTTTCTTGTGAGTCATTCTCTAACATCCTTGACAGCAAAGGAGATTAATCGAGTTTTGTATTCAGTTTCAATTCTGCATTTTGAATAATTAATGGTATGAATGAGTTTATGTGTCATGTACCATCTTTTAAAATAAAACTCTACAATACAAATGTGTAGAGGGCACTAGATGAGCTCGGTCTACAACTTAAAAGATGGATCTGTATTGTATCATCAAATGCAAAACTGGTATCTCTTGGTTGTGAGCTTTTGCCAAGTGTTCCATCTCTCCAATTGAATAAAGTATGCAGTATGTATTCGATACAGAGACAGTGTAGATTACTCCTGCCTACAATGCTTTCAACGCTATGTAGATTGTAATATTGTGTTTGCAGCAGCCACATTGCATTATTTAAAACAAATTATGTAAAAAAATTGTTAAACATAACGTAGAAATGTCCTCCACTCTTTAGACTGCATTCCTGCCCACGATGCCAGATGATTTGAAGGCTGATTCCTTCACCTGGGAAGGAATGCAGCAAGGGTGGCGTTATGGTAAGCCACTATATCTCACGTCATTATTTTATTTGTTGACGGCTGAGGAAAACATAGGCGCAGTAATGATGATTATAAAGTGGTGACTGGTCAATGCTGTTTAGTTGTCTGAAAAACCTGGTTAAATCCCTGGGTCTCAGAGATGCTGGACCAGAATTTTGACCTCATTTTTACTCTAATTGAGCCTCTTATCCTACGTGAATAAGCATCATGTTTTTTTTTTATCCATATAAACCATAGCATAACCACAGCTCAGACTGTTCACATTTTATAAGTGGAGTTGTGCAATGCAGTATCGAAATGTTAGTGGTACTGAAACATTTATATTAAATCTGCATTGATTTTTCAGTCTTGATGGTTTTTTTTTTGTAATTTCTAGATTTACATAATTGTATCTATTAATACCGATTTATTCCACGACTGCACTTCTCTACCATGAAAGCTCATTTCATTAATTTATTTATTAATCGTCGAAAAAACATGAAATTATGCATTGTACTTATTTTGCAGAATGTCCAAATGGTCATGTATACGTCATTGAAAATGTGAGTAGTCTTTTACCTATTTTGTAAATAAAAGTTTAGTTTCACCTAGTTACTGTGCTATTTTCATTATCTAAACACATTACACCAGATGGTAGTTTTGATGTTGAATTGACGCAAGGGGTATCCAGGTCAGCCTTCGATTATAGAGTTGGAATTATTTTGTCGCTGGTGATTTGATGCATTGCATTGATAAGGTGTGGCAATTTGATTGAATTCCAGTGAATGGGTGTGATTTGTTAAGCCTTTTAAAATCCTTATTTATTTTCGTATGTATCGTACGTGTAGCCATGGAATAGAAGATGTCCGAGAAGATGTCGACTGAAAACACGGGAGTCCTTAAATCAGCGCGCATGCAGGGGTTGGCAGGATTATGACCAAATTCAGTGCATAACCTAATTGAAGGTGATGGTTGTTTGTCTGGCTGAGACCATCACCTCGCTGTGAGTACTTGAGAACCTGGTTTAACCACAAAGCAGTAGGCGGGGCTCACACCTAGGACTTAATAGGGATTGTTGTTGTAACTTTATGATTGCTGTAACTTGCTGATTGTTGTTATAACTTGCTGATTGTTGTTATAACTTGCTGATTGTTGTTGGAACTTGCTGACCTGCCCCTACTGGACATCTGTGAAAAAGAGCTTCATAGCTCATTGGATTCCTCCTGCAGTCTAAATAAAGATTATAATCCTGAGCTGGTGACCCCACCACCTGCTCGTATGATGCAGCATCATTCTTCATAATGGTTCACCACACGGGTTATATGAGGGACTTTTCCATACATAAAGATTAAACGTTCGTGGTACATGACTATGAATGTGTACATATGGGGTATGGGTAGTTATGGGCTTGAATACAGTAATTCCTCGTTTAACACGGAAGTTGCGTTCCTGAAAAGTTATGCGTTAAGCAAAAACTATTTTTTCATCAGAAATAATGTAAAAGGTGGAGGTTGCAAGATACGATGTACGCACACACAGTAAGATGGCCGGACAAAGAGCTGAGATGGGGGTACGCCACATACTCTATCATTCTGCACGTTTACCCAGAATTCCCATACCGCTCAGCCACGCAGCTCAAGAAATTAATTCATTGTCGACCGCCCAGAAATCGCGTTATAACGGGCGTGCTCCACATTGTGCAAAAAGTATTCCTTCATAGGAAAACTGTATTACAGCAAAACGTATTGTGTGAACACACATTGAGTGAGGACTTCCTGTATATATGGGTATGTGTATATGTGTGTCTTCTATAAAGCCAAACAGGGAATATTTCCTTCGTATGTGTGGCTGTCCATGTTGGTGGGTTTGGATGTTTTTACATTCAGAGGAGCAGTATTGCGAGCTTCAGATATCTGCAGCACAAGGTGCAATTGATAATATCGCGTCTGCTTTTTAAATAATTATCTTGTTTGTTTTTATGTTTAGTGTGGCCAGCCTAATTTTGTGGGCAAGTGCATGGAGTGTAATGCTGAGATTGGAGGTTTAGCATATAAGCTCATTGAGGGATCCAAGAGGATTGAGAGGTAAGTCAACAGTTGGTCTAATAACATAACAGCAATGTGAAATGTTAAATCATCAGAATATAAACATTTCATCAATATTTTTGCTACAGGGACATTTTAGAATTACATAATAGCCATAACTAACTTGACTTTGTATTGGTGTACAGATGAATTGGTAAATAAGTCATGCCTGTGGCATTATACATACATACATACAACTGTTTCAGTTCTATCATGATGAAGAAATATCCTTCCTGCATATTTTCAGTGAGCAATATGTAACATCATGGAAATGGCCCGTGGAAGATGCCACTAAGGAACTACTTCTGAAGTTCCCTCAATAGGCCTTTAGTCTAATACCAGATCACTTTTCTTCAAGCAATGCAAATGTTGTTCATCTCATGCCAGCCATCTAACGTTGTAAAAATGTTGGTTTTATTCGCTGAGACATGCAATTTGTTTGTTTGTTGTGAAACAATTAAGAACCAGACAACTCACTGCACCAAGTGCCTGTTCCTTGTCGGGGTGAATATTTGTAGTACGTGATATGAGGTTAATTCCATGGAATATGCCCAATGTTGTGTTTATCATTACAGTATTCCCTCGTTATTCATGAACTTGCTATCCACGATTTTGGCTATCCGCGAATCGCATCTGGAATGCTACACGACTTCATAGAGAGAGAGAGAGAAAGAAAGTAATGAAATCAAGTGATGAGAGAAAGTGATGAGATAAAGTGATGACATCTTGTCATGTTTTAATCACTTATTCACATTTATTTAACGTAATTCATAAAAAAAGATAGGTTTTCGTAAGCCAATATCATTATTTGCAAAATTTGCTATTCACAAGCATCTTCGGAAGATTATTGTCTGCACTAGAAGATGACACTAATTTGTGTCCAGTGCTGTTTACTCATCACTGATACTGATGCATTCTGTTTTTTTTCATGTTTAACGTGATTATGTTCATGGTTGCATTGTTGCACATTCTTCCTCCGGTCTCCCTTGCAAAAAGTATCTTACATAAGTAGTGTTCACTTTGTCTTTTAAAAGTTATGATACGTTATATTATAAAAAAAAATTACATCTTAATTTATTTCACCAGTGAAGTTGCAAAGGTCATCAGTACACATTTCCAATACTTGCTTGGAAGGAAACAAATGTAATCATTTAAAATGAATATAAAAGTGTGAATTTGTTACCAAAGATAATAAACCATACTTGTTCTAATTAATACTATGCTTTTTGCCAAGGTAGACCCCACCGAGTCTCAAGACTTTTTTTCAGGAGGGTCCTGCCAAGTTTTCACAGGAGGGGGTGATGTTGCTATGGATAATCCCAATTGAGTTCTGAAAGCACTCATGTGTGATAGCAATTTAAATATTTAGAGCTGTGTAGGATATTTACATGTGGAAACACATAGAGTTGATTAACATTGCCAAAACTACACAGAGCATGAATACAAATCAATCCCTTACTATGTGCGAGTGTAGCACACACAGTGCAATATTGTCCTGTGTTTTATTGTTTCTGTAGTGCAGTGGTTCAGACGCAGACTGGACATGTTCTAGGAGATCCTGATGCCCGCAGCTCACTGATCCCAGAGAGAAATCTGCCACCAACTGCTCAGTGCCTCATGCGTGCCCTCACCCACTCCGCCATGCTGTGGGGCTACACCCAGGACCCACAGGTATCCCAGTATACCCCACACTTCTCACTCTTTGAAGGCTCATATTGCACTCTTATCACTACAAAAACATCTTGGGGCATAGATGCCCATGTGTTTTTGCAGTGGTCCCTGTGTGGCTCATGGTGACTCAGCACCTGGTTCGGCAGTGGGCATTAGTCTGCTAATAGGGGGCGATGATTGCTATGAGGGTAATTTGTTGCTAGTTATTCAATTTTTTATCGAGATTGACATTATACGTATTTTAAGCTATGAGGGAAACCCAGAAGAAACCCACGTAGAATAGGGGGAAAATATACAAACTCCGCACAGAAAGGCGCCCGAGTCTGGAATCTAAGCTAGGTCCAATTGCTGTGATACTGCTTGTGTCACCCTGCCTTTTACTAGGGTTAGCATTAGGCATTAGAGTTAGTTTCTGTGATATATAGTTTATATATAGGATCTGGAAAATACATAATTCAAATAATTTTGCTTTAGTTTATTTTCCTACTAAAAATTCCAACAAATGATAAGCCACTTCTACGAGCTATCATGTGTGGCCAGATCGCCTCTAAATAAGAGCTCATAGCTTTGTAGGCTTTACCTGGTAACATAGTTTAGTTTAGTATAAGCCCTGGAGCTGCTAATCAGTTTTACCGTTAACAATAGCGTGGCACATGACCTGAGTCTTGTTTAAAACTCATACAATGCAAACACACAAGCCACTCCCACCTGTTATCCTGTGTGTGGTCAGGAGAGGTACCACAGCTCTAAAACTGCTGCTCTCTTGCAAATGTTACACTTGCCTCACATACCTACTTTTACACTTTGTTGTAAAAGTATTATTTTGTTGTTTTTGTAATTTGTTTGGTATTCATGATATACAATTTATCAAATCGTTCTGGGGTGAATAAACTCCCTCAAAATATTTAACTACCTTTGAAGTTCAACAAACTTCTCACTCGACCCCTTTTAAGGAAGATTCTGAAAAAAGATGAGATGCAATTAGTATTATTATGATGCATTTTTTTACCCAGGAAACCTCACTGAGTCTCAAGACTCTTTTTCAGGAGGGTCCTGCCAAATGTTTATATTAGGGGCGATATCGCTACTGCTGTGTGATCCTAATTTAGTAATTTGCAGGTAATTTTCAGCATTGGGATGTTTGGCCAATACCAGTTACATTGTATGTTTTTTTTTTCAAATCACAATGAAATCACAGCAGTGAGGAGATCATGAGACGACTCTTCACATCTTCTTCCCCGTGTTTGTGTGTGTGTTTTGGCTGGCACCTGCAGGTACTGAAGCAGCTTATTAAACCGGCTGTGGCTGTGGAGGATATTCCCGCGTTCCTGTTGGGCCACCTGCAGGTTGACCTGACTCAGCTGGGTCTTGCCTTGGGCAGGAATTGGGACGATGCCCTCACGACAGCACACCTCCTGCTCACCTCCACAAGCCAGAAACCCGGTCGGTACCCACAGTCTTATGGAAGCCCTGGAGTAATGTCAGCCTAGTTTCAGTGAAAATAATCACTGCCCCTATAGGTAGTCGTTTTGGCTTGGTACATTGCTGTTGTGAGAGATATTGATATACAGTTATTTTGACCCAGAGTTGTGTGTCCTTTATTAGATGAAATTACATTGGCATCATTACACAACTGTTAATGCACTATTCTTATCATCATGATCACCCACGATCTCTCCACTACTAGATGAAAGGCTTCCTAAGTCACCATCTGTCATGGTCCCATGATACAATATTCTGTCTCCTACACATGAGCTGATCTCATTGCTTCATCACCATGGTGGTCTTCCTCTCAAGTCTTTCTCTTCTTTTGCAGCCATACCATCACCATTTACGACCATCGGCCATCACTTCTCCTAGTTGTGTCCTGCCATATCCCACTTGCTTTTCTTGACAGTCAATACCATATATTATTTGTGTTTGCTGCCTAATCCACACACCCATTCATGCTTATTTTCACACTTATGAGAGGATAATACCATCAAGTTAAAATAATAATAATAAATGTTTACCAAATATTTAACCAAATATGGCATAATGTTATAATCCTATAGTTTGTGGGTCTTGTAACAATACATAAATGAGTATTCCCAGTTCCAGATGAGTTCAGTTTGAACTATGTGGTTGTGGTTGGTGTTACGTGAAAGATAAATTCTAAACTGCAAACTCCAGTCACGGCCGAGGTGTTGGTGAACACCTGGGACTCAAATCTTAATTTTAGGTATGCTGCCAACTATCAAGTGTGTGGATGATTTTAGTACCAGACAGAGCTTGGCCAATTGTTGCCATCATCTGTGGTTCCTCATGCCTGTTTTTTTCACAAAAGCTGTGTGCAATACAAGTCTAAATTATGATTGTTGTGTATATTTTTAAGAGTGGATGATGGATGCCTTCACAGATACTCTGGAAAATATACATACCGCACTTTAGTTTGACCAATCGCTTTGTGAAAATGTAGAAAATGGTTTGACATCTGAACTGTACAGTCACAGCATGCGCTCGCCAGATGTAAGCGGCTGCTATAGTTCTACTTTCACTGTTCCCCAGGGCAATGGTGCAAGTGGAACCAGAATCTCAACTCCAAAAAGAGCAGGACTGAGTGGGAGACTCACTTTGTAGACGAGTGCATTAAACCGTTCCTCGAGGTAAGGCGTTGGTCATCGAGACCCTCGTGTGAAAGGAATATGAGTTTTACCTTATTGTTAAACAATGAGGAAAGATTAGAGCACGTTCCATCGTTCCATTCATCAATCAAATGGCTGGATACTCACTATGCTGCATCGTACAGTTGTAACCATATTAGCATTCTTGATTTGAAGCTTTCGTGACTGCAGGAATCCATACTCTTTGGTTCTTTCGGTAAAGTCACATAGATACAAAAGACGTTTCGCTCGCAACACAAGCAATCATCATCAGGTGAGACAAACACAGCAGGAGAACTGCTGATGCAAGAGAAAGAGTTGCTGCAACATATTAGCATTGTATGAGATCGTTAGCGGAGTACTGTCCGTTGTGTATTTATCGCTAAATAGGATATATTGTATATCACCAATAATAGTATGCAGACACATTTTATTTAAACCATGAAATGGTAAGTTTTACATGCTGTCAATTTCAGCTGACAGCCTACTACTGACATATAAGTTCACAACTTGGGATACATGGCCATCTTTCGCCCACTGAGGAGCTCATCAGTGAGTCATACCCAGATACATGCTGTTATTAAAGCTCAGACTCTTACAGCTGAGGAGACCACTGTGGAGATATGAAGGCACTTAAAGTTGCAGAAGCAAAGCGATAATTTCCACGAGGTATAGACTTGCCTATTGTGACTTTTCATTTGTGTAACACATAATGACTATACTCTTTGGTTCTTTCGGTAAAGTCACGTAGGTAGAAAAATAAATAATAAATCACGACATTTCGATCGCAACACAAGCAATCGTCATCAGGTATATTATACAGCAGTGGAACTGCTGAACAAGAAAGGGCTGTTGCAACAAGAGGTTATATATAGGTTTGTGCAGTCAATTGAAAGATTGAGCAGAATTGTGTCATATTTTACATATTTCTGTATTTAAATGTCAATGATAAAGCATTTCATTTCACTTTTTTTTCCACAATGTGTGTTTTTCTCTATTTCTGTGTGTCTACTTGTTGCTGTGTCTGTGTTCATAAGCAATTGTGATGAACTGCAGCTCCAGAATACCCAAATCTTACTTGTATTACGTAAATAGCGCTTATGCTATCACTATAGCAAAATGCCCGTGCTTTGCCTGGAAGGACCATGTAGCTGGTTGGTGATGCTGTAATAGAATCGTGGTGTTTCATGCATTGCTTTATTGACTTTTTAATTACGTTTGTGGAAAATAAAAATGTAGCTTGACATGAAGAGTGAATAACGGTAGCATATTTGGCTTTCCAGGGCTTGGATGGAAAGCTCCAAGATGTGAATGAGCGCATGAGTAGAGACCACCAGATGCGTGGCAATGTCCTGCTGAGGCTCATCTTTGCGGGCAGCGACGTTATGAATGAGAGTGAAGCGGCAGAGCTTCCGTGTAACGAAGGGGAGCTCATGGAGACGGGTGAAGAGGCACTCGACCACACAGGTGCAGAAGAGGAAGAAGAAGGGGAACTCGCAGAAAACCAGGATCCAAGTGAAGAAGAAAACACAGACTCGGAGGAAGATGAGGAGTGTGATGGAGTGCAAGTGGTTGGGCACACAGCCCGACAGACAGACACGGCTGTGGATGAAGGGAATGGCGAACACCAGGACACGGAGCAGGAGGAGGCAATGGAGAGAGCAAGTGCTCCGAGTGCTGTGCCTCTACCGAGCAGCCCCGTGCTGTGGCGCTATGAGGCCCGACTCACACCCGGGCGTCTGGCCCACCTGCTAGAGAAGGAGGGAGGCCGAGAGGCTCACCCTGTGCTGTGGCATGTGTTGATGCAGGTAAGCACTTCTCAGAGCATGCACAGCTCCCATATCTTGACTCGGTTGCTGCTTGCAGGGAGTAGGAGAGGCCCTTTTAAGGACTCCAAAAGTAGTTACTTGTTTTTGTTTCCTCTGCCATTCCCCAATAGGATGTGATGTCAGGTAGATCTAGGAGGTGATGTTCCCAAAATGCAATTTTTTTGTCTTTTTGGGTGCAGGAGCAGAAGCTCAAGTTGTTGCGATTCCTCCCTGAGCTGCTGCAGCTGCAGCAGAAGCTCATCTCTTACTTCCGACACCGACCCAGTCTCAACTACACCACACTTTCTGTTGTCAGCTTCCTCGAAAGATTCAACGATGGTAATAATGGAAACATGGAAAATATAAATGTAAATTTCAGAGTGGATGAATAGTGTATCATTTTCATCTTGGAGTGAGCTACGCTTCTTCTTGCTCCTTCCCTGTGGTGGCCTGGTCTCCCGAGTCTTAGAAGCCATAAGTCAAAGTGGCTGTTTGCCTCTGGAGCTTTATTAATGTATGTATATGTACAGCCCTTTGTTAGTCCACTGCTGGATTAGGGCTTAATCACACTTAAAACTGGCCAGTATGGGTTGGTGATGGCTGGAAGAATAGCATAGATGTACGGTACAACAATGGATTTTGCTGCATTGCTCTCTGCTGGCCACAATGTAGCCCCACAGCAGCCTATAACACCTGTTTTATGCAAGGTGGACACCCATCTAAGCCCTATTATTCAGGTTCAACCTTGGTTAACTTCCACAATCTGATGAGTTTGGTTGCATTCCAGATGATCTAGTCCTATGCAATATTTGTTTTAAGTAGTCAACCCTTGCTATGCGCGAGTTCTGGATTTATGAGTTTTGCATACCTCACGTTTAGTAACGTCAGTTATTGAATTAACAATCACATTGCTTATTCTGCAATATGCTTATTAATGTTATTGTCAGGAAGCCCTCAGAGTCTGGAGAGTTGGGGGAGATGGATAGAGTCACAGGGGGTTCACATGCATGGGTTGCTGTGTGACAGTCAGTGTATCATCATCAGCAGCAATTGTCTGTACACTGCTGGATGAAGGCCTCCCAGGCCATCGCCATACCTCACGGTCCAGAGATGCTATAATCCATCTCACTCCTG
Source organism: Lampetra planeri (assembly GCF_965212315.1). Lineage (NCBI taxonomy): Eukaryota > Metazoa > Chordata > Hyperoartia > Petromyzontiformes > Petromyzontidae > Lampetra > Lampetra planeri. Next base: position 22,693,147 of record NC_136108.1, on the reverse strand, counting down.
CATGTAAACTGATCTCTTTGCTCCATCTCCACGGTGGTTGAACTTCAGCACGTGGTTTTTCCTTTGCCTGCCATTCGCTGTCATTCCGTCTAGCAATGTCTACCTTGAAGTCGATTTGCTCTTCTTAATTGTCAATACGACGTGTGTCTCGTGTTTGTTCCATTATATATGTGTGTTAAATGAACTCACTCAGCTCAATATGTATAGTGTGACAACGTTACAGCACTTTAGTGCTGTAGCCACAGGTACACACAGGAATGAACTGTATCATAACGTCTTTTTAAAATATATTGGGTATTTTGAGCTGTATTCTGGGCATAGACTGAAGAGAGTGCTGCAAACTAGCGTCTTACCACAAGTGCTAGGTTGCATGCAAAATTACTGTCACAAACTTCTGCCAAGAGGCTGTAGCCTCTTCCCTTTTATTTTTACAAATAAATTATTGGTGCCCCAGTCTACATTGCCTCTGTATGAGGGCAGAGTTTGTGGTCAGCGTTGGCTGCTGCTATCTGTATGAATGGTTGTGTGGTGAGCAGAGGGGGTATGGGTGATAAAAAATTAACACCAAGTGGGGAACAATATTCTTTGCGGTAACCAGACCCGTCTCGTACACCTGTAGCTAGGTGTAGCATAATCGGAGTGATGCTGTTGTTTTTGTGTCAGAACGGGAGCGGCAGGCGTTGAGTGCACAGATCGACACGTTTTGGAGATTATGGAACTCGGTTCAGCTTCTCATGAAGGAATCTGGTGAATCCCTAACCTGTACACATCACTGTAGAATTCAAATAACTCCTCATTAGTTCTGCATTCAAAGAATCACATATGAACAACTTGATAGCAGCTTGATGCCCCTGTTTGCTGCAGGATCCATTTTGCCCGAGGCGCTGGCTACCGCAATCGCCGGTGCTGCTGCCCCCATGAGCCTCCTGCTTCCCCAGGAACACGGCCTAGGGTTGTGTGCCCGCACAGTCAGCAGGATACTCATCGGGCTGCACAATGACCTTGTGGAGATGGTGCAGCGCTTCTCTGGCCACCGAGTGAGGTAATCGGTGCATGGAGATGTGGGGTGTCCATTGCTTGTCGTTAAAAACAGCAAACTGGAACTCACCGCAAAGCAATGATGACAGACAAAATAAACAGCATTCTCTACTCTTAATTCACACAAAATAGACATTGTTGAGAAGCCTTATCCAATGCACACTTTAGCCGATTCCTGCCTTGTGGTCCAAGATAACACTTGGAATGGTCTACGGAACTGTTGCCAGAACTACGATTCTTTTTCTCTCACAAAAAAAACCATTCCTTCATAAAAAGTAGTTCGGAGATGGTCACTGCATCGCGCGCTTTCAGATGCGCTTCTGCGGCCATCTGGAGCACTGGAGCTATGGACTTTTTAATCTAGATAGATAACTAATTTCTTTACAACTGCTTTTTGTGTTTAGTTTGTTGTCCTTCCCTCGCACCTCTGATTAGCCTGGTTGGCTGTGTGGAGTGAAAGAAGTTCAACATACATGCAGAAGTTTTAACTTAGAAATATGTTGTCTGTTTATGAGCGGTTGACAGTGGCCCATGGATTTAGAAAGTTTGGGAAGCACTGCTTTAGTCGAAATTAATTCATTTGGTGCAACACTGGAAGGACAAAAACTAATATCAACGCTTAGTGTTTGGTAGCAGAGGCCTCTTCTACATACTGGCGTACCACTTGGTGATTAAGAAATATGGTTACCATCTTCACACAGACTACTGTTCGACTCATTAGGCCAGGGTGTGTTATGTTTTATATGTGGAACTTAGCTCTGCAGACCCCTCTCACGATTCTGCACGCTTATCTGTCAAAGCGCTTATCTAACCTCTCTTTAAACTGGCCTTTACTCTAGTTCTGGCCGCTTACGCTGGCTCTGTTTATTTACTTTTCCGGTGCTAACACTGCTAGTGCAGTACAGGCAGTGTGTTGAAAGTGCAAGGAGTCCTATTTATTGCGGCCAGTTCAGCCATACCTATTGTTGATAAATCCCTCTTCAGGAAAGAAAGAAATGATCATACGCTGTGGCAGCATGAAAATCTTTGGTTACGGTGACCTCATGACCCTTTTCTTGATCACGAATACCTATTAGAGGCAATGTGTGCAGGCATATACCATTACTTTGAAGCCAGAGGGTGGAGGATCATTGCGTCATTCCTATTTAATGTATTTGCAAGGTCATATCTGCAGGACAATGAGGTGAAGTTTGACGTGAGTATTTTGGGGTATGCTGGTGTATTCCCAAGTAAAATGTTCATGAAGGAGTTGGTCAAACATCTCAGTCCAGGACCCTTTTGTTACCTGGTGCTCGGTGAGGATTTCCTGGAGAAGCAACGAGCTCTTACGTTGTTGCTATGGCTGTCCCCGCCATCCCGTCGCCTGAACCCTCTACACGCAGGTGCGTGGGGCCAGCAGAGGTGACGGCAGTGGACGCTCTGAGCGTGGACGTCGAGCGGGACGTGCTGCCCCTGGGTCTGTCCACTTGCGAGTACTGGCTGGAAGGGGGGCGCCCCACAGTGTGCGACTACGCGTTCCCTCTGCTGGAGCGACGCCTGGTGGACCGATTCCTCCTGGGGAAACCACGCATAAAGGTGGGGCTGGGGCACGAGGCTTGGATGTGGTGGTGGCACAGTGGTGACACTCGTGCCTCACACAAAAGATTCCCGACTCAGGCGCCTTTCTATGTGGATAATTGTCTGTTCTCCCCTGGTTTGGAATTGGGTTTCCTTTGGGTTCTCTGGTTTTCTCCCACAGCCTCTCTTCTTCATTGCCCATTCCCTTCCTCTTCACTCCCTTCACCTCTCCATTCCATCCCGTCCCTTCCCTGCCCTTTCATGGCCCCTATGTGCCCTCTGTTCCTCGGTCCTTGCATGTCTCTGCCATCTAAATCACTCTATTTTTATACTGGGCAAACATCCCCATACTGGAATATTACCTGAAAATTACTCAATGTGGATTACAAACAGCAACTTCCCCCCCTTCTGTAAAAACTTGGCAGGACCATCCTGAAAAAGAATGTTAAGACTCTGGCTTTCTTGGGTAAACAAGTGTAGTAACAATGTTGTTCCGTGTCAGGATACACCTTGCTGCACGCAGTGAGTTATGGCCCCTCAATCAGGGGCCATTCATGGATAAATAAATGCCATGGGTGATGCATTACATATCGCAGTGAAGTCTTTGTGCATTTTGTTTACAAATGCTCCTGTGTTTGTCTCAATAATATTAGTAATTGAGTGAAGTAAATTTGCATAGCTTTGTGATAACTGATGAGAGTAAATGTGAAATATATGTACCATACAGACAAAGTTTAAGTAGATCAAATTCACCTGTGCTAAATTATAGACATTGGAATGATTTATCTTGCAGAAAAGGTCTTCTGACCATCGGAACCATGTCCATGTCAATTTTATGTATTGCATCGAATTAATTCTGTTTAAAAGTGACTGCACACCTGCTCACTAATTGTTGTGTCTCTCTACAGGATATCCCTTCTTTTTCTGACAAACAAAATTACAACATCTTGACGGTGTTGATAACCCTACAGAAGAAGATCGCACAGGTTCACAAGCCATTTATTGCATGCACATTTGACATTATCACCTGTGTTACAATGATATAATTTGTTGCTCAATTTGTGAAATGCTGGGCCTTTTTACATTGGCAAGATTGTAATTCAGTGTTTTAAACAATTGCATTTAATGTAAATTTCCACAATTTCTTAAGCTATACAGTGAGGCTGTCCTGCTCAAATATATGTTATGCTGCTCTATTTCATATAGGATTAAAAATGAGGTATTTGAGTAGTTAATTGAAGTGCAACATGTCCATGTTGCCAAACATCTTTTTTTCTTCTTAAATATTGTGCGTAAGTTCTATAAAAAAAAAAGTGCTCTGAAAAAGTGTAAAATGTAAACAAATGTACATTTGACAACCCTCAAATATTCTTAAATCCATTTCCATATTAATTTTAGTGCTCATAACTAGGATGGGCCAAATTAAGTGAAAAACTAAAAGACAGCAATAGGATTGTTGCATATTCATTGGGAGACCAATTAAATTGTCGATTCTCTGTATTTGATAACCTGGTTTTCATCATAGGTGGCTGCCTAGATTCAAACTCAGGACCTCAGCTGGCTTATTGGTCTCGTGCTAACCTCCGATTAGCCCCCTTCACCTCCAATTATTATGGTTGGCTACATACGGCGCCAAATAAGTTGAACATACATGAATATAACATAACTCCTTTAAGCGCCTCTCATTCTGTTACTCCCATGCATATATTTTGTGCTAGAACAGAAGTATATCTAATACCAAGTATAACACATATGTTGAACTTCTTTCGCACCATACATAGCCAACCGTGCTAATCGGAGGTGCAGAGGTGGTGTTGGGTAGTGGTGGGTTAACGACACATTGATATTTATGCAATCTAACCTAAAAACCTTTTACTATGAATCTAAGTGCAAAATTGTATGTGTGTCAATTTTGTAAAAAACCACGGCCTTTCGAGTTGAGTTACCGATAGAGAGAGGGACGGTGTCCCCTCCTCCTTGCTGCTGTTGACTCCCGTGGCCACTCTCTCATCAGGAGCCACTGTCGGTCGCCACCCAGCGCCGCGTGATGGACATGCTGCGGGTGGTGAGCGATGTCTCCGAAGTCATCTTCACACTCACGGTCGCCGTGGAGTTCCTGGCAGCCGTAGGAGGCGATGGAGAGCAACCCCTCGCGGATTACGTGGTGTCTGCGCTGCACATGGACTACGCCGGAGGGAATGCCGGCACACAGGTGCCAACACACACTGCGCTTGCATGGCCAGTTTGTAGCTGGGGTTCTCAACTCGGGCGCTGTAAATACCTTATGGTTACAGATGTCATTATTATATGGGCTCCTCGTAAATCTTACACAACACTCGTCGCTATTAGAGCTGCTACGGTTCCATTCTTTCCTTCGCCACACCGCAGCCTGTGTGCACCTAGCAGTGTCAATTGCTAGGTCGCCGTAGTTGATCAGCAGGTAACATTATGTTGGGGTTAAGTGTGGGTACGCCCACATCTGCAGACATGTGGAAGAGTAGACCAAATACCGTCTAGAGTTTGCATAAGTGGAGGCTCGTCCGCCGGCAGTGGCGTGAGTGGTGGCGGTGAGCGGTGAGTGGTGGGGTGAGCGGTAAGTGGTGGGGGTGAGTGGTGGGGTGAGCGGTGGGTGGTGGGGTGAGTGGTGCGGTGGGTGGTGGGGTGAGTGGTGGGGTGAGCGGTGGGTGGTGGGGTGAGCGGTGAGTGGTGGGGGTGAGTGGTGGGGTGAGCGGTGGGTGGTGGGGTGAGTGGTGGGGTGAGCGGTGGGTGGTGGGGTGAGCGGTGGGTGGTGTTAGCGAGCAGTTGCAAGGCTGCATCTTTCCCTGTTCCCTTGACCACAGTGTTCACAACTGCTTTTTATAGTTTTTTCACAAATGTACCTCTACAAATAAAATTGATTATGGTTTAATATAAGAGCATTTGTACAAATGATTTTGTACATCTTAAATTTAAGTTGTATCTCCTTACCTAAGCAAGCATTAGGCAATGCTCATATTGGTTGGTCCTGAGTAAGAACTGACTACAATCCGAGTGGGATGGTGGGCTGCTGAGTTGACTATCATCCGGGTGAACTGCTCGCACAAGTGTGTTGTGGGTGTGTACGAATGCATCCGAGTTTATGAGAAGTGTGCGTGCATTTGTCTGTAGGTTCTACAGTTATGTCGCATCAAGCAGAGCATTTCCCTTTGGAAGTTGCTCACTGCCTGGAGAGCAGAGCTTCTGCTAGAGCTGAAACAGGTAAACTCGTGCAAAAACAGTTCTGACACTTTCTACAAATGATGACATTCATCAGACAGAAATGTACATGCCAAGTACTATTTTTGCCAAGCATTTGAAGACAAAGAAAGAGGCATTTGATTCAGTGGACATTATTGCGTTTGTAGATGCAGTGATGACATCACATTACTCTATTGACCACTAAAAACAGGAAGACTTCTTCACTATTCCGGCAATTGTCTGACAATGCTGGTTGTTGTAATCACCAGTGAAACGTCATTAACTCAAATTATAAATGCTGTGGGTTTGCTCTCCAGCACACTGGTGTGCTTAAGTAATAACTAATTGGCACGTTTTGTTCACGTGACAAACCTTACTAATTGGCCGTGTCGGGTGGAGGTGGGTTTACAACACATTTACATTTACGCGATCTAACCTAAACAACTTTATTAATACTATTGGTCTCGATAGCCTATGCGTTAAATGTAATCGTCACATTGTTGTACTCTGTCAGCCCTTTATGTTTGGTTCTGAAAAGCCTAAACAAAAGATATAAAAAATTAAATCAATAGCACTGAGAAAAATGTATCCAGTTCCATTCGCAAAATGTGAATTTGTTATTCCTTAGTTGCTAATGTGTCCATAATATGTATTATGTGCAGGCATCAGCAAGTGTATTGATGTTATCTCCCTTGCCTCATATACAGGTCATGGATTTGATCCCGACCGTCACCTGTATATTTAAAGTTTGCATGTTCTCTCTCCCTCCCATAGTCGTGGACTTTCTCTGGCTCCTCCGGTTTTTCTACACTTTAGAATCAATGTGCGTTTAGTTTATTTGGCTGCTACTTTCAATTATCACGTGATATATAATGTGGCTAGGTCGCTTCTGAAAAAGAGCTATATGGCTCAGTGGGCTTTACCTGATAGAACAAAATACTGTAGTCTAAAAAAATATTTTATGTTGCTCCCCGCTTCCCCCGGCAGGAGCCAGTGCTGCTCATGCTCGACAGGTTCCAGAAAGATCTGAACGACGAGCAGCAAGAGGCGCTGGAGCAGAGGCTCTCGGGCGGCCGCCTGGACGGGCTCATCCTGGAGCTGCACGCGTTCGTGCTGCTGGAGCTGCGGCCCAAGCAGCACAGCAACATCTACAATCACACATGGAGGTGAGCCCCGCACGTACACGTGCGTGGAGGTGAGCACCGCACCTACACGCGTATGACGCAGCACAAGCCGGCCCCGAACAGACCCCCGTACTGTCACTATCACGCTCAGTCACGCCACCACAAAGTTCCTCTGATTAGCCTGAACAGAAGGCATCCGCACCACCAAGATGTAATTCGGCTGTCGCCGATAGAGCTCCCATGCGATCAGTGTAGCACTGGGTGATCCTGAAACAATGCACTGATCTCCCGATGCAACTCCCAAGACACCCAGCGACCTACATGTCAACAATCACCTCAGCATCTTTAGCTGACAGTGAAGCCATTTTGTATAGTATTGTTTATACTTGGGAACACTGTTTTCTCCTCTTAGCCAGAAACATTCCCTTAAGTACCTTCGTATATCACGAGTCAATATCATCTTTGTTTCCCACACAATCCCACTGCAGCATAACATTCGCTCTTCCTTTTCACCTGCCATCTGATATCTTCTCGTTGTACAGCATCTTGACTCCAAATTATATTGGGACGTTTCTGTTGGCTTGTGTGTGTCCCCGATGTTGCGTGCAGCCTCGCGGACACGCTCAGGGCACACCTGGAGAGGCAGGGCGAGCGGGATGAGGTGGTGGGCAGCGTGTGTCGCCCGCTGCCTGACGACGTCACACTGGGCCAGGTGCTTGCAGTGTGGAAGGCGGCGGTGGAGTGCCGCCGTCGCACCACACAGCACAGGCTGGTCTGAGTGACTTGGCCATACACTGGACTGTTCCAGTTGGGATCCTTACCCTGAACACCATCAGCTAACAGCCCCTCCCAACGGCACTTGCTTTGCCACGCCCTCTCGATCACGAGCTCCACCCACACTGAGTGGCCATCTAGCTCTTCCGTTATCCCTGCCCACTCCTCCAACCCTGCTCATTTCTCAGGTAGCGCTGCCCTTGTATTATGAGTCAAGGATGAATACTTATGTTAAACTGAGATAAAATCCTGACTTTAACTAAAGCTTTGGGGAAAAGGGAAAAAAAACAGCCTTTATAATAATGGGCCAAACCAGGATGATGTCTATTTCACGACATTCTGTCCATCAGAGTGTTATGTTATGAGCTTCGCAGACCCTGCAACATGCAACTATACCCACCTAACCACGGCAAGGTATAGACCACCCACCATATACCACAACCATGTAACTATCGCCATCCACCACGTGTATATATCATTAAAATATTGATAGTTTACTTTTAGTATTGTTGCAATGACATCCCTGAAAGAGGGTTCTTATTCCTGAGTAAACACATGTAACGATAATAATTCCATAGTTTAAGGTCAAGGGAGCAAAGTGAATGAATGTTGACATCCAGTTTACATTGTGCCTTTTACAATTTCCACTGGGATTCAAGTGTTTACAAACTACGAAGCAAATGTCTTACACGGTGTATTTCACCATACTGTAATAATGTTAAGCCATAATTAAGGTGTTTTGGTAAGATCGCGTAAGTATGTGTCGTAACTATCCACAACCCACCACAGCCAGTAAGGTTTTAAATGTTTTGGATTTACTCTCCACGCACCAATAATTGGCACGCTTTGTTTACGTGACAAACCTTATTGGCTGTGTCGGGTGGTGGAGAGTTATGACACATTTATACTTATGCTTACGCGATCTAACCAAAAAACCTTTATTATGAATATTGGTCAGGAAAGTCTACATGTTAAATTTTTATGGCACTTGGGCCAGACAAATTCATTGCATAGTCTCCATATAAATGACTGCCATTGCTAGTTTTGATTGCTTATTTTTCTCCAATCCATACTTTTAATATTGCTATAGGTAAATGTATAAGTCGGGCAAATGTATAACAATCCCCAGGAGCTGTTGATTTTTTATGTGATCGAATATATAACCAAATAAAGTGAAATATTAAAATATTGCCAGTTGGATATATGCAGTAATGTTTTGTTCAGCAATATTTTAGTGGAAACATTACAGGAGATGTGAATATGATTATGGCAACGAGTGATTATTTGTAATCTTAAGCATACGCAATCTTAAATCTTTATAACCAAAAATGCACATCTTCACATTTAACCAGTAAACACGTTTTCTTCTTAGGTTTTTTCGGTAAAGTCACGTAGGTAAAACATCAAAATGAATTAAAATAAAATAAGTGATTTTTTTATTTTATTTTCATTCATTTTGATGTTTTACCTACGTGACTTTACCGAAAAAACCTAAGAAGATGATTCCTTGCAGTCACGAAAGCTTCAAATCTACAGTAAACACGTTTATAAATTAAGAGGACATTTCCAGAAACTTAATTGCATTCCAGGATTGACTGCTTTAATGTGGTTTGTTGCTTCGATTAAAATATTTAAGACAAATTGGCCGAGAATTAATGGACTCTGGTATAACATTACCAGGGTTCAATTGGATGGGGGAGGATTTCCCCAACGGCTTCTTTAATCCCCAGGACTGCATTTTTCTGTTGTCACCCCCGATGGCAGTACATATATATATCCCACCTGGATAAGTGGAATTGCCAATGCCATGGTTGAACCTCAGGGTCAGGATCGAACCCACGACTTCCTGTGTACTTGGCGAGGGAGATAACATTTCGCCACCGCAGCACCCTAGCTGATGCTGTAGAGTTGGGGCTGGCTACGAGATGGCCAGATGGCAGCACAGCAGGGTATTTATTTTTCGATCTGTGCAGAGTTTTGAATATCAGCCGTCCTACAGGTTCAGAATCAGAATCTTTATTTAGGCTGGAGGAATCCAATGAGCTATGAAGCTCTATCACCGATGCCCAGGTTCTCCAGTTTCATCCCACAAGGCGGCAACCTCTCATGAATGTATTTGTTCAATTATCCCAATATAGCAGCAGGACCCTCCTGAAAGTGACGAGACTCGGTGAGGCTTGCCCATGTAAAATGCATTATTTGAGCGCATACAAACACATGAACACAATATCGTATCTTGTGCTCAATTGTTATTTCAGTAATTTGTAAGTCTGGTATTAGATGAGGGCTTTCTCATGCTGTGTAAGTCATGGGGGAAAAGCCTTTCTATTTTATCCCCCCCATTTGAAATTGGCCAAATCGCAGCCTTCATCAGCCCTATTGACCTTCTTTCAAGTTAACTTTTCCTAGTTGCATTTGTTTAAGCACATTCACCCAGGATCAGTTTCAACTTCATTAACTCAAACCTCAGAATGAGGCGATTGGGCACTGATGTTACAGGCAAATGCAGCCTCGCACGGTGCAGGGCTGTCACCTAGTTCTTGGGGATTATAGTAATGTTACGAGCAACGTAAGGTACTGTAGAAGACATACCGCTTTATGTTGGGTTAATGTTTACATATAAAAAATGCTGTTATCTAATCGTTTAATAAGATTTTCATCCATATGCCTCCACTCAGGGAATACCTTGCAGAGATGCTTGTGCTGGATGAGAGCCAGGTAAAACCAAGTCGAGCAGATAATGAAAGCTTGAAGAGTTTATATAACAAAAATATGAATAATCCCCGTTTCACGTGACGTTCACACGACGCGTTTTTGCTTTAACGCGGTTTTCCTTTTGGGTAACGTATTTCGCTGAACGCGCACCATGCCCACTATAACACGAGTCTAGCGCATGACGGATTACACGCCGAGTGCCAGGGTAACGCTACATTAACTACCTTGCCTCGTATACAGCAGGTAGTGGGTTCAATCCCGTCCCTGATGCCTGTATATTTGGAGTTTGCATTTTCTTCCTGTGGTCGCGTGGATTTTTCTTCGGGTCCTCTGGTTGTTCCCTCCACACTTAGAAACAAGCGTTGAGTATTCGGCTGCTATCAATTTCCACGTGATAAGCCACTTCGTTTAGCTATCATTTATCGCCAGGTCGCTTCTGAAAAAGAGCTATATAATTCAGTGGGCCTTACCTGGTAAAATAAAAAAAGTTTAGTTTTGATAATGCGGGTCTAGCATGTGACAGACTACTTTTATGAGCAGCGTGGGTGTAGGCAGCGTTATTCAGTGATGCTGGGAGCTGGTACTGGAGTACTGTATTACTGATATGTGCATGCCATGATACACGGCATGCCTTCCTCAGTCTTTGTTCCAGCATCTTTGTGCACGTAGCAACATCCACGGTCTATTGCCGTCACTCCCTTATCTTTCAACTCACCATCTCTCTCACTCACTCGATATTTCAATAAATGACTGTCACACATAGCATATTTATAGAAATATATAAATGCACATCACATGTAAAAAAACATGAAACTCTGAAATAAAAACAATACAATTACAGGCTGGAATGGCACACACACACCTTCACCGTTATTCCTAACGTGAAAGTCACTCCCACTTAACGCAAATTCACTTTACGTGGCAATTTTCAGGAATGCAAGACCTGCATGAGGCAGAGTCTTACTGTATATAAAAAAACAGGAAACCAAGCAAATGAAAGGGGGCTGCTATACGTTATTTATAATGAGCATTACCATTAGACTATTTACTTCCATATATTGATATCTTCATGCTGGAGGGCCCCAACTACATCATTCTATTTATAGTAAAAATATATAGTTGGCTTTAGACAGGGTCTCCATACAACTGTCTGAAGATGCTTTTATAAATTTTACAATTTAAAACCCAGACTTGGATGTAACCTGAGAATGTATTTCATAGCTCATTGTACAAATACCTACGTTTCAAATGTACAAGTTTCACTTTGAATAAGCATGATTTGTTTATTATTCGTGACACATTGCATATAATTCACGAGAAATTATCACGGCAAATATACTGGAACTCATAAGACTCAACACATACAAACCATATACACCCAACCCCCTTGCAGAGCCCTTGTGACTGACTGCTCACGAGTGTGGAGTAAACCACGCCATCATCTGCAGTCTTTCAGAGCTCCAGGATGCCCAACAGCCAAAGCTTCCTGCTCCATCTCCCGCATTCAAGACCCCTTTTTTGGCTTCTTGGCTTTGAGAAAGGGCTCGTGAAACACACTGCTCAGACTCCGAGCCTGAATTTGCACAACGCGATAAAAAACACACGCATGCCGCTTGTCCAGAGTTTGCTTGTATTAATCAAATGCGCATAAAAAAGTACTGCCAGAAGGCCCTGTGGCTGATTGGATGCATTAAAAATATGATAATTGTTGTAAGTGCCAGGGTTAGATAACACGAGGAGTATTGTCTGCTTATTTGTTTTGTTATTCATGAAATTGGCTGAAACAAAGTACATTACATTTATTATACATTATAGTACACTGTATGAGGGACTCAAAATATATACAAGTCTTAGATCCATGAGCGACTGCTGAAGATAAACATTCATGATTTCTTGCAACATTCACTATACATGACAATGTGAAGATCACCCACTCTGCCATCCTCACCTTGCGAGGTCCCAGTCCGGGACAGAGTGACAAATCCTCTTTGGATGCCTCCATGATGTTTGCCAGTGACTGGGAAAGATATTGAATAGCAAAAAAAATACGTGAGAAGACGCCATTGTCACATGATGGGAATAGCATTGTTAGAAAATATATTTTTTATTCGTGTTTGTCCATATTATGTATCAATAATATAGTCCTTTGTCAATCCACTGCTTGATGAAGACCTCTCCGCACCTTGTTGGTCATGGGCTTGTTTGACCATACTTTACTACTCAAAATTTCGATTTAAAGCTTTCGTGACTGCAGGGATTCATCTTCTTGGTTCTTTCGGTAAAGTCATGTAGAATGGAAATAATAAAATAAAACATAATAAAATAATTCTGTCTCCTCGACAGACATGTTCTCCACCTGAGGACGGCTGCTTGCGTTGTGGCCGAAACGTCGTGAGAATTATTTTATTGTTTTATTTTATTATTCACTACTCTAGTTAATGCATGTGCAGTGTAGTTTTTTTAATCATTTATATTATAAAAGAAAAATTTAGTTCATCTCTGATTTTGCTTTTCATTGAGGCCATCCCTCCATGCCATCACAGCTAGGAGGAGCTATTGCGTATTACATGTTTCCAACATGTACTATGCGTAATCACAATATTTTTTGTTCTAATTTTCAAAGAGCAACAACAGTGAATGACAAAATGCTGTGAAAATAATCTTACCCCAAAAGTGTTCAATAGGGTGATGACGTCTGTCTTATTCACGGACTTGATGGTGGTCAGGCAGTCGGTCATCTGCAGAGACGAGGCACGCCACAGCAATCGTGTCACTGCACTGTTGCAGTGGGGGATTTGGTGAAGGAAATCCCATTGCTCGGCTCCGATGCTGATCGTACCATTGGTGTTAGATGTGTGCTGAGATGAAGGTTCACACTACTAGTATGCTTGTTTACCCAGGAAAGCCTCAGTCTCATGAAGTTTTCACAAGGGGATCCTCCCTCCCAAGTTAATGTAATAGGTGACGATTGCAATGTACAGTATTTTCCAATTGAGTAATTTGTGGGTAATTTAACAAATTTGACAATTCTGGCCCATGACGCCGGCACACAATCGCCTACCCCCTTTCGAATGACATCGCCACGGCAACTTTAACGTCCACTGCATTATCTTCCTTGCTTAACCCTATCCCTAAGGACAGACGAGTCTTGTGTTTGGCCTCAGTCTGAAACGTGCAGAGCAACTTTTACCATCTTCTCTCACCCCCAGCCGGTGTTTCTGACTGCAGAGGCGTCTTGCAGTACTACTTTCATCGTGTGATCTTTACGGTCAATACACAGGCGGTAATCATCGCGCTGTTGTCACCGTCCATGCAAGTGTTTGAGAGACGCACGCGAGACAAGTAGTCCTGCTCCACACGCTCCTTCAGCAGGTCGGCCGGCTTGTTCTCGTATGCCTTGTACGTCTCCAGGTAACGGGCCACCTCCTCCGGGCTGTCGGCGTGCGTGCAGGGAAAGTATGAACAATGAAAACAAAAAGGCGTTGTTTTCTAATCCTAATTTATATTTGTACAGCGCCTTCACTCAAGGCGCTTGACAAAGCGTACAGAGCGGTGACACAGAATGGAATGATGTAGTTGACAGGGGCAGATTGAGGAATGAGAAGGATTGAGGAATGAGTGACAGCGATAGAGGGTACTTAAGGATCACGAAAGGGGAGGGATGGGAAAGTGGAAGGAAGAGGAAGGGAAATGGAGAAGAGGTGTGCTTTAAGAGAGGAATGGAAGGAGGTTAAGAAGGGGCTCTTGCTTAATGTACAAGGAAATATTATTACGGTGGAGGATGCGAGTAGGGAGAAGGACTGAAAACGGGAGTGGGCACAGGGAGAGGGAGGGACAGAGAGACAGAGAAGATTGGAAATGAAGAGAACAAGAGGCGACACGGAGAAAATGGGGGCGAGAATACTCCTTGGAATATTTAACCCAAAAAATAAGCAACTCTTGCAGCTACACACAGAGGCTGTGTCCCGGGTTGTACAAGCTTGAACAGTCCATCATCAGCCACGGTCTATCCACTGTTGAATGAAGACTTCCCCAAACCCTCGCCATCTCTCGTGGTCCTGCGATGAGGTATTACATTTCTTTGTATAGAATAAATGTCTACTAATTTTGTTCCAACAACTGACCTTGCTGCATGATGTCCACAGTTATACATGTCGTTTTTCACACTGTGAAACTTTTAGTGATGACCAAAAAAAAATACTTTAACATCACATTTTGGAGCACTGGAGTGATGTCAGTGACTTAAAGTATTTTTTTTTATCTTTTCCCAGTTGTGTTCCCAGTGTTGCTGTTGGCATCATGTCTTGAGAAATAGAATCTGATGGGGAAACCTCTGGAGCAGCACGCCCCATCTGGCAGAAAGGTCCGTTGAAGAGATTTTTCACAGGCCTTCAAGTCTTTTAATTGGATTTTTAAAATTTACAGAGTAGGAAGCTCACTTTCTCAACTGCTTGGGAATGCAAATCTATTTGTACATGACAGTCAAAATTATGTAAAATTTTCCTGAGCTGTAATTCATCCAAATGGAAATATATGATGGGATTTTGTGCAGTCAATTCACTACCCTTGAGAAAGCAGTTTAACCATGGGCACCTTCCTGCATTAGAACCCGAGACCTCAGTGGTGCAAGCTTAGCTCTCTGACCTCTGAACCACCCAGCCACCTGTGCACTAGTTTCAGTAACATCACTATGGTGATGACGGATTGTCTATTGTAAGCTTCAGGAACAAAACCGCCCTATTAACAAACATTAACCGTGAATAAGAACAAAACCCTTACAAAGAAAACACACACCATGAACTCAACATTAACAAGCTCCAAGCACTATATTGCATCCCTTCACATGTGTAAATGCAGAGGCATATGTGGGTATTGGCACAGCGGTTAGTGCACTGCCAAATGATCCTGGTTATCTGAATTCAATTCAAACGCTGCCAAGCTTCCTTTATTAAAGCTCTTACCTCCAGGCCAGAATGAGAGTGCACTCTGCCAGAATGCACATCTTGGCCAGCTCCTTGAGTGCTTGGTGTGGGTCCTTCTGCTCGCACCACACATGAAGCAGCCCCCTGATCAGCAGCAGCGACGCTCTCTCCAGCAAGGCTTATGGGGATGATTTCAAACACAAGCTCGACAATGCTCTACGGCCGCCTTATGCGAGCTCCTGTGGAGGGCTTCTCGGCACTTCACAACACAAAACCACTGATGTCCTTTTCTTGCCCCCCCCCGCCAATGTGTGCAGATACTACCGACCCTATTGTATGTCTTTATTGGAGGAGGGTGGAGTCGACAATGTTTGGATACCTATTGGATCAACTTAGTTGACGGACAAACAGAACGCCGAGCTTTTATAATAGATAAATCGTGACTGAGTAATGTCAAATCTAATGATCGTCGAGAAGATGTAAACGATGGACAACTGGTACATATTATTATCACCGAGTTACAAGACTCCGGTGCTCAGATGAAGCGAGGTGCTCAGCTTGCGTATCGGGGCTATAGAGATTATCGCACCACCGTGAGAGATACGACGGCTTGGGAAGGCCTTTATCCAGCAGTAGATAGGTCATGACCGAAGATAATCAAATTACGATGCGCTTATCTGCTTGAAGCGCGGACATCGTAGATTCTAGGAAGCAACCTAGTAAACGTACAATGTTGGGGTAAAAATATTGGCGTGCATTTGGTACCGCTGACCCAACATTGGTCCAATGTTCCCATGTTTACTGGGAATTTCCACCAATTTTCAGGTTATCCACATTTCCACACTGATAATTATAGGATGACATTGCTTTCAATTCTGGGTTATTCCTCTCGTGCATGCTCCTCGGTGGATTGCAGGCATGGGTTTGCGTGCGCGCTTCCGTTGCACGGCGCTGGTGCAGAATCTCACCACGTCGACCTGCACCAGAAGCACGCGGAGGTCGAACGCCTGACCCAGCTGCTTGAGGCGCTCGTGGACGTAGTTGGGGTTGAGGTTGTGATACCGCAGGCTGCGGGGGACACGCAGATGGTCACTGCCGGCGGCAACAGGAACTCGTGCGTTCGCTGGCACCTCTAGGCAATTGCAGCATGGAGCCACTTTGGTGGCAGCAGCGGATGCCACAGATCCAGCTGATCGGAAGTTTTAGCATCTTAATCAAGGGTGCTACCGAGGTTGAAAGTGGAGCGAATACCTGCGATATTTAGACCATGGAATCAAAATAGATTTGTGCATTTTTCTCATTTCCGTTTTAGTAATGGATGCTAATTTGTACATAAAGATTTTGACCGTTGAAAATCATCCCTTAATCTTTTTCACAGTCAATGTCTCTTAACTTGTGCATGATCTCTAATCTCGCCACTGTGCGGCACCATGGTGGTGAGATGTTAACTACCTTGCCTGGTATGCAGGTCGTGGGTTTGATCCCAACCTTGACGCCTGTATATTTTAAGTTTGCATGTTCTATCTCTCCGTGGTCGAGTGGATTTTTCTTCCGGTTCTCTGGTTTTTCCCTCCACATTTAGAAATATGCGTTTAGATTTGGCTGGTATAAATTTCCACATGATAAGCCGCCTTTGTTGAGCAATAATTTGTGGCCAGGTCGCTTCTAAAAAAGAGCTGTATATCTCAGTGGGCCTTAGTAAAATATTTGTTTTACAGTTCAGTTTAATCCACGTGTTCCTCCTCCTCTGCAGCGGCAGCCAACGGAGAATAACACTTAAAATTATATTCACCACAGAGATGAGGGGATGAAATCAGCTCGCATGCAGGGGCCAGATGGATGATTGCTTTGCGAGAATGTGAGAGATAGCGGCAGATGGCAGGCGCCTACATTATGCAGTGGACTGATTGAGGCTCATGATTACGGGTACCCTTGCAACGCGAGCAAGAGCAAGGAAATGTTTCTACACCTGGCATTGGCTCCTCCTTGGCCTGTGTGTCTCACCTGAGGAAGAGTGCGCAGGAAGTCTGCCCCATTACATAGTCTGGGACCACGTCCGCAATCTCCCAAGGCACGTTCCGCACAAACTTGAGCACGGGGTTCCCACGCTGCCAATATCACCGCAGCAGCAGCAGCAGCAGCGGGATGCAGCACAATGTTACCATGCATTAGAATCTCCTCTCTCACACGCCTCTTACTTCCCCATAATTTCAATTCCCCATGTCATAACAAGACGAATACACATTTCTTACACTACTAATGAAGTAGTATAAGATACTGTATCACGGGAAATAACATTTTTATATTAAGCCAGAAGTTAATGAAAATAACACAAAGGTATATTTTTTATGAATTGAGATTTGAGTACCGTGGATGTTATAAATGTTTCACATTCATAGCTGGTGGTAGGTCCTTGCAATCCCAGTCACAAGGAATCTAAAGGAGTTTCCATAGAGTAATAGGTTTTTACCCTTTCAACTGGTACAAAAACTGACACCTTTATACAAGGGATCATGTTTGCAATAACCACAACACAAGCAATCAAAATGCAAACAAAAAAGAGTTTCCATATCTTCCATTAAGCTTGTAAGGCATTTGTCCAGTTCCCTAATGGACTGAACTGTTTCGTTGCCTTTAGGAAGCTGTGGGAGGAACATTTGGTGAACACGCTGCCTGCCACGCACTCACCAAAAACAAAAGATTCCCCGTATAGCCTGAAAGACTGTAGGAGCAAGTGCTGTTAGTACCAATGAAGGCTGGCAAGGCACATGAGGGGGTGGATGGCCAATTTCATGCCCGGCCACCTTAGTCTCACCAGTGGCGATGTTAACATATCGTACCATAACCGGTTCAGATAATCGTCACTGTTGTTGGTGCCCGTGAACGGGAATCAAACTTGGGTCGCCGGGTTTGTAGCACGGCACGCTAATCACTTCACCACCACTCCCCGCAATCACCTGTCGGGGGTTCACCAGCAAGCTGTTGCTCTTGCCGGCCGCCTTGGGGGCCACAACGGCCATGGCATCGACACCACCTGCAGCTCTACTTGCACCCAAAGCCTCACGTTTCCCCACAGCCTCTCGGCTTCTCACCACCTCGACGAGCGGACTGTCAGCAGCTTGGGCAGGCATGCTGGTCTCCTGGTCTGGGCACCCTGTGGGAGCAAGGTTAGTGTGCGTCATCGCGTGCACACAGGGCAGAGCGTATCAGAATGAGGGGGCCCACTCCCAATGTCCGTGTCACGGAGCTCAGCATACTTTTCTGTTTACACACAATAGCCACCCTAAATCAATTTCCATGTTTCTATAACTTAATTTTACTATGAATGGTTTCTAATAGTAAATTGTCCAAGTCATTGTTTGATACAGGCCATTTATTTGGTTTAATATTGACAACCTATGTGTGCTTATATTTATTCTGCTGTAACTTGGTTATTTTTACTTAAATTTTTATTGTTTTTGCTTCTATCTAATTTTTTTCATCATTGTACTTGGTTTTTTGTTCTTGCTTTGGTAATTTTGGTGACCCAGGTTACTCTTACAAAGGAGACTATCCTGGTCCCTTGAGTTCCAACCTGTTTACACAAAAATAAACTTGGCACTTGCCTGTATTTCACCCTACAAGAAAAGAGATGGGATGAGTGAAATACTCTCAGGGGATCCACTCCATTTCTACTTATGCCAGCTCACGAAGTTATTGACAAGTGTCTCCTAGCCCATCAGGTTACCTACAGAGGATTACAAGGTGACCTAATGCTCACCTGCCTCATCATCCACAAACATCAGACAGCCCAAGCATCCAGAAGACACAGAGGGTAATGACACCATCTTCTCAAGAGTAGACAAATAGAATCCCGTCTAACACAACAGCTCTTTGTTTAGAGTTAAAAAGGTGTAAGCGCAAGGTCTAGCAGTGGATTGATCACAGCTGATATTAATCATCATGAAACAAATTCGAATACCAAATAGCACTGATGTCGTTCATTCCAGCCAAGACGCTCGCTAATACCCAAACCTGATGACACGGCCCAGCGGTTGGTAGCGCATTCGCCGCTCATTGTAGAAGTTCCTGGTTCCCAGGCTGCCCTGATTATTGCCAGTGTCATGGTACAGATTTTACAAATTTGAAATATTACCTGCAAATTACTCAATTGGGATTACACACAGTAGCATCGCCTCCTACTGCTAAACTACTGCAAACTACTTGAAACCCAGCAGCGCCTTCCTTCGTGACAGTCTTAGGCGATACCAGGGGTTGGGCAACCAAAATAACAAGGAGCCATTTTTGTTCGAATTCGGTGAAAAACACAAACTTTCAAGAGCCGCAATGCACGTGAATACCAGACGGTGGTCCTTAATAAATAATATCACGAAGCAGTCCTTAAAGAACCACATGTGGCTTCGAAGTCGCAGGTTGCCGACCCCTGCGACATACGACTTACACGAATACCAAAACATACTAAATTATAACCACCATTATTAGAAACTGAACGACACAAATCCACAGGCTGATTACAGGACCTGTGGAGTCTGTCGCTGCGTCTCTGCCGAATGCCTTTGACGCTTCTGCTGGAGTGGCCTTGTCCGCACCCCCGGCCTGTGGGCCAGGTTCACTGGGCCCTGCGGGGTTGCTGCTGGCTGGCTCGGAGGGAGCTGGCGGCTGCTTCTTGCTCTGCTCCATGACGTAGTCGGCATAGCCGCCCTTATGTGGCCCCGGTGGTGGCCGCTCCTCTACGATGTCTTTTTCAGCTGTCTTTGTGAGGCCAGATCTGAACAGAGGCCGTGGCTGCACAAGAAACAAGTAACGCTCAGTCAAGGGAAAAATGTATCAAGCTTGACATCTGAATGTTTACGCATATCAGAACAGATTATTCTAGATGTATAAATGTCTGCAACCATAGTGAGAACATTGTTCAACGGGCTCAAATGTAAAACAATATCAACAGATTATATGTATGCGTACCAACACAACTACATATCTATGGTAAATTGAATTCCCAAATGTTAAGAATGTTCACACCGACACCAGTTCTGTTCATAATAGTCCAGTTGTTTTGGGTTAGATCGTGTAAATATATAAATGTGTCGTAAATATATAAATACATTTTAAATGGCGTGGCTTTGCTCTCCAACACACCGGTGTGCTGTACTGGTAACGAATTGGCATGTTCTGTTTACGTGACAAACCTTACTAATTGGCTGTGTCGGGTGGTGGCGGGTTTAACGACACATTTATATATTTACGCGATCTAACCCCAAACAACCTAAATTATGGATGACATTGGTCGCTAAAGCCTACTCCGTGTTACACCAGTTCTCAAGTCCCATGATAAGCAACTTCATTTGTCGCTTCTGAAAGAGCGCGATATAGCTCAGGAGCCCAAGCTTGGGTCAAATAAAATAAGTTAATGTTTTTATTTTATTTTTTTACACTTATATTATTTTTTTATTTCCCTTCTACGTGACTTTACCGAAAGAACCAAGAATATAATTTTAATGGTTTCGTTAACAGCTGAAGATGCAAGGGAAAGGGAGCGTGACGGATGTGGGGAGCGGTGGCGCAGCGGTTAGCGCACTGCGCTGTGAACCCGGCGAGCCAAGTTCGATTCCCGCTCACGGCCACCACCAACAACAGCGGCCAATGTGTTGACTCGGTCCTGACTCCCGAGCCTCCCCTAGGTCGACTCAGCCCCGAATGGAGACCCCGATTGCAGGAGAGTATAAACCACCGCCGCTCCACGTTGGCCACCACATGCGCTACTCGCTCACGTCAACTGAACCCCCCCCCCTAAAGGCCGCTGTGAGGGCTACAATTGGGGAGCTTCGCCTCGACGTGAGACAGCGCCGACGATGCCCAGCGTGGCCACGTCCGTCAGCACTGGGCACGTCACCTCAGACACCCGCCTCTCGTACACGTCCTCCACCCTCGGAATGTCAAACTTCTTGGCGTCCATGTCGCTCACCTCCACCGCACACGCGGGAATCTAAACGTTAATTATAAACATTTATAAACAACAAAATCCATTCATTCGCAACACCGCCGCCGCCACAGCGGAGTTCGTGCCGAGACGGTCTCAACGGTGTCAGCTGGGGGACGCGACGGAAGACCGCAGAGGCCAAAACCTGGGCGAGATACGAAATCGCGTTTTCTGATCGCGAGCGCCGCCACGCGGCCGCCGAGGATCGGACACGCGTTGGATGGCGTTGCCACCTGTCCGTGTTTGACTGGATTGATAAGCTCAGATTCCTTAATTGTTGAGGATTTCGATTTATTTGAAGAGATTGGTAAAATTGGTCATTTTCATTACCGGTAACCGCATGTTCACAACATGTGAACATCATAGGACCTCCTTTGCCAGTACCAACATGAGAATAGTTGTTTTACCCTTTTTTCTGGCAACAAAAAAACACCTTTTACAAGGAATCATGTCTGCATTTATCACAGTACTTGTACATGTTGTGGCCTGGCTCTCCAACACACCGGTGTGCTGTACTAGTGACGAATTGGCATGTTCTGTTTACGTGACAACCCTTACGAGTTGGCTGTGTCGGGTGGTGTTGGGTTTCAACGAAAATATATATTTACTGATGATATTGGTCGCGAAAGCCTACGTTTTAAACTGTTCACATGTTGAGAATATGTTTTCCCCCCTTTTTTATGGCAACAAAAAAAGACCTTTTACAAGAAATCATGTCTGCATCTCATTACTCTGATAGGCCATTGTCTTTGTGCTGTACGCCTTTTGGCGTCCTCTGGTCTAACACCGTTTGAGACGAGGCTCAATAGGAAAGCTGTCTGGTGTGGACCAATCAGTTTCAAAGACAATGCATATATTAATTCTAGATTTGAAGCTTTCGTGACTGCAAGGATTCATATTCTTAGGTTTTTTCGGTAAAGTCACGTAGGTAAAACATCAAAATTAATTAAAATAAAACAAAAATCACGACGTTTCGGAGGCAACACAAGTCTCCGTCATCAGGTGGGACCGTCACAGCCGAATTAGCTGCATCAAGTGAGGCAATGATTCAAGATGTAATCCCTTATAAGCAAGTTGAAGGGGGGAGGAGAGGGGGTGGGCTCATCAGAATGTGGTAGCCAATGAATGGAAACATATCGGGAGGGAGGGGGGCGGGGCTCAAAGACAGCACGGAGTGCTCAACACATGATACACATGATAGACAAAAGAACGAAAATGCCCATGTTTATACCAATGCTGGCTGAACAGTGAAGAGAGTACTGTTAAAAATAACTGGGGATGTTAACACTCGGTAAAGTAAAGTAAAATAGTGCCTGTCAGATAAGATGGTCCAAAAAAATGTAATTAAGTATTTTTTGCGTGGTTGATAACATCTTTCCAATGATTACTAAGTTTGTACCCATCATCACGGTTGAAATTATGTCTGTGTTTGTATATTTGTATGGCTTCGTGTACAAACCTTTGATGGTAGCCGGGAGGTTTGCAGAGAACCTTGGTTCTCTACCACATTCTGATGAGCCCCCCCCCTCTCCTCCCCCCTTCAACTTGCTTATAAGGGATTACATCTTGAATCATTGCCTCACTTGATGCTGCTAATTCGGCTGTGACGGTCCCACCTGATGACGGAGACTTGTGTTGCCTCCGAAACGTCGTGATTTTTGTTTTATTTTATTTTATTTTCATTAATTTTGATGTTTTACCTACGTGACTTTACCGGAAAAAACCTAAGAATATGAATCCTTGCAGTCACGAAAGCTTCAAATCTAGAATTAATGCCCTCTACGGGGAGGAATTCCACCTATCTGTTAGAGTTTTTAACAGACAACGAGACAAGAAGTCACAGCTTCTCGAGACGCTGGCCTTCCTCAAGAGATGCCGAGATAACAAGGTAATACCCATCGCTTTCACACTCACATCCGCTGCTGTGTCCTCACCGAACTCTAAACAGATCTTATTTAAAGCTAGCCTATCACTAATCTCGGAGAGAATAAGGTTACTCCGATCTGAACTCGATAATTTAGACAAGACTCTCTTACAAACACATTTAATGTTAACACAAAAAATGTCACCTTCTGATTGGAACCACGTTGATAACATGACTTCTGCTTCTGCTGACTCAATGTCAGCCAAATGCAAAGCTAACCTGATTTCTAAATTCAACCTCCTATCTAAGAAGAAACTAGAGCCACACATCGCAAAGCTGGATGTTAACAAGACCGTGATTAATCAGAGTAACATCCCAATTTCTGACACTCTAAAAACGGTACTGGCCAAAGGACTAAATTTCGCCGTCACCCCTAAATATATACCAGTAGAGGATATGATTTCTCAGATTGATGTAGCCCTCAGAGGCATAGGACACATCCATGCGGATGTAGCAAGAGCTGAAATAGCTACTATTCTTAAGAATGCTAAGAAACCCACTAGTAACATCAGCAAAAATGAACGCTCTGAACTCGCGGACCTAAAAAAGAGAGATGATATAGTCATCCTCTCGGCAGACAAGGGCAATGCCACGGTCATCATGGATAAAGATTCATACAACAACAAAATCCTGGACCTTCTTAATGATGGGAGTTACTCCAAAATTAAAAACGATCCTACTAAAAGCCTAACGACGAAAACCAACAGTATCATCACGAGTTCGACTTCCCTAATCGAACCAATCAAACGTCCCTCTCTAAAACCATCGGCGGCAAGACCTCCCAGACTCTATGGTCTTCCCAAAATCCATAAGGAAGGCACCCCGCTACGACCCATTGTGTCGACGATAAACTCTCCTACGTACAAACTAGCCCGTTTTCTATCAGATACTCTGCTCCCCTTCACAGGCAAGACCTCTTCGGCAGTACTCAACTCAACCCAATTAGTCTCTATGGTTAAGGACATGGTACTATCACCTGATGACATCCTCGTCAGCTTTGATGTAGTATCTTTGTTTACCAAAGTCCCAGTACCAGACACCCTAACAATAATTGAGGACTTAGTCCAACATGGATTGAATTCTGATGCACCTGCGCTGGTTAGGCATTGCCTCACCAACACCTATTTTACCTGGAATGGCACCTTCTACAAACAGAATGAGGGTACCCCTATGGGCTCCCCTTTGTCACCAGTTATAGCCAACATGTTCATGGAAAAGTTTGAATCAGACGCCATCCAGACATCCACCCTGCGTCCTTCCCTGTGGAAGAGGTATGTGGATGACACTTTCGTCATCTGGCCACATGGCCTCCCAGCATTGAACCACTTCTTGGACCACATCAATTCTAGACACCCATCCATCAGATTCACCATGGAAGTGGAGAAAGACGGTAAACTACCATTCTTGGATATTCTGTTTGAGAGGAGGCCTGGCGGATCCTTGGGACATTCTGTCTACAGGAATCCACCCACACAGATTCCTACTTGAAACCGGATTCCCACCACCACCCATCTCAAAAGAATTCTCTCATCAAAACGCTATACCACAGAGCCCATGGCATTTCTGACAAACACCACCTGATCGGTGAATTAAGACAGGTACATCGGGCCCTCAGGATGAACGGATACTCTGACCGTACTATCCGCCAAGCTGTCTCTCCCACCACACAGAAACAGCCACATGAAACTCCGACCAAAACCATCACGTTACCATACATAGCAGGCGTGACCAAAAAGATCTCCAAAATTCTAAACAAACATAAGATCCAAGTCCGATTCAGTACAGTGCATAAAATCCGTGATCTGATTCCATCTGTGAAGGATGTCGTTCCTGACTTACAGTATCCTGGAGTCTACAAATTGAGTTGCATTTGTGGTGATTGCTACATTGGAGAAACGAAACGTCATGTTTTTGATCGTGTCCGCGAGCACAAGTCAGATCTGAAACACGGCAGAACTGATTCTTCTGCCGTTGCCGATCATTGCTACAACTCGGTGGGCTCTCATGAAATTGTCTTTTCCGAGACCAAGGTTCTCTGCAAACCTCCCGGCTACCATCAAAGGTTTGTACACGAAGCCATACAAATATACAAACACAGACATAATTTCAACCGTGATGATGGGTACAAACTTAGTAATCATTGGAAAGATGTTATCAACCACGCAAAAAAGACTTAATTACATTTTTTTGGACCATCTTATCTGACAAGCACTATTTTACTTTACTTTACCGAGTGTTAACATCCCCAGTTATTTTTAACAGTACTCTCTTCACTGTTCAGCCAGCATTGGTATAAACATGGGCATTTTCGTTCTTTTGTCTATCATGTGTATCATGTGTTGAGCACTCCGTGCCGTCATGTGTTGAGCACTCCGTGCTGTCTTTGAGCCCCGCCCCCCTCCCTCCCAATACGTTTCCATTCATTGGCTACCACATTCTGATGAGCCCCCCCCCCCCCTCTCCTCCCCCCTTCAACTTGCTTATAAGGGATTACATCTTGAATCATTGCCTCACTTGATGCAGCTAATTCGGCTGTGACGGTCCCACCTGATGACGGAGACTTGTGTTGCCTCCGAAACGTCGTGATTTTTGTTTTATTTTATTTTCATTAATTTTGATGTTTTACCTACGTGACTTTACCGAAAAAACCTAAGAAAAATGCATATATTATCAGAGTGTGTTTTTTGCTTTCATTCTGACCACAAGTATTGTGGTTAATGGGCATCAAAATGGCGGCCGTGTCTCCTCCCGCGAAATGGCGGCCCCCGACCGCGTGGTCTCCAGCGCGGGAACCCCGACTGCAGGCGGCCGCTCCATCATCCCCGCGCGACTTTGCGGCTCGTCCCCGGCTGCGTCGGCTCCCGAAGTCGCCACTCTCTTCTTCGACGTCAAGTCAGCGACGGTCAACCGGAGCCGATCCGCCTCCATCATCAGGGCTCGACACTCCTCCGACGCAGGTGCCACAACCTCTGCACCCTCGGACTTCATCACCGGGTTCCCGGCTCCCAGGGCTGCTGGGGGAAGTCCTTGGCCATCTCCCTTCTCCATCTCTGAAGATGCTACAGGTGGGTTCTTACTATTTCCTTTCTTCGGGATTTTACAATAGCCGCTTCTGACACCACTGTAATGTAGCTCTCAGAGACACCGTCTTGTCTTCCTGTATATTTATTATTAACAAAGTCCACTGATAACTCAACGAGTAACCGCGAGTGACTATGTACACTTGGGTAGTTAGACGACTCCATTCTGAGACAACATAGCTTATAGTCTCAAGACAACTTGCAGACGATGGAGACAACCCAATCCATGGCGATGACGACGGCAGTTCCCCACACCAAGCAGCCCCAAGCCCCGGCTCGCGCTGGTTCTTATCCTCACCCGGTCCGGCTACGCCCTTATTCCAGAATTCTCCTCACCGCACTTGGTTCTGCCGATCACCGCCCTTATTACACTTTCCCGCCATTGGATTCCATGCACCCCCTCACGTGACCCTGTCAACACTCGTCCCATCAATCATCATTAGCACGTCCATTAGTAACCATGGTCTCAGGGAACCATACCCTCCTGCTATTGCTCCACACTGTCTTTAGTCTTTACACATGTACCCTCGTCTCGTCCTCTTCGTTCCCAATCCTCTCTCTCTCTGTCCTTCATTCTCCCATATTCTGTCATTCTCCCTCCTCACACTCCTCTACTGGAATCAACTCCCCTGTACATTAAGCAGCACTCCCCATAGACTCAACGCTGCCCATAGGCTCAACATGGGGTGGAGCGCTCCCGCGACGAGGTAGTATATAGTGTACCGTGTGTAATGTACCGTATAGTGTACCTGTGTGTAGTGTATAGTGTACCCTGTATGTAGTGTACAGTGTAGTGTACCCGTATGTTTCATGATAGTGCTGTGGGACTCACCAGCAGACTTGGCCCATCATCCAACGTGCAAAAGGGAGTGCTGATTGGTCGACTTTCCAATTCAAACTTCTCAAGTTCCACACCCAGTGTGCTACAATCTGCTGTAGAATGCCGACCCCTACCTGGCCGTGTTCATCAATTGTTGTAAAGCCTCGCAAATGGTTGTGCTGTAGATCTTGTCAGTTCTTCCTCCGTCCTACATCCACATGATCAGGGAAGAACACGTTCATTGCCATAATGCTGCTGATTTCGGGTATCGAGCCAAACCCTGGACCAGGGCTCCTCAACGTAGTCAGCAAGATGGCACTGATCTAGGATCTGATCAACGATTGTGAACTCAACATATTGGCCATTACTGAAATATCGGTATATGATGACTCACCGTGAGGCTGCACCTAACGGATACGCTATTGTACATTAGGACCATCATGGGAAACCTGACACTGGCAGCCCGCATGGTGGTGGGATCGCACCGATTCACCATGGATACATCTGCGTGAATGTCCCGAGTGACTCATTAACAATAACGTAATTCGCACTGCTGCTTGTGAACATAACGAACAGCATGTGGCAGGTTACGATTGCTGTCATCTATCGAACGCCGTCTTCACCACTGTCGTAATTATTTTCCAAGCTTTCCGGTCTGCTAGTCGGTGGGTCGGTCACTTGGCTCTCACTACATCATGTGTGCCAGGCCGACTGGTTATTGTGGTAAAATCAACAATGGTCTTGCCGAGATTATCGACAGTCACAGTTTAACCCAGCATGTCAGCGGTGCAACATGTTGCTCAGGAAATATACTGGATCACATTTTTCACATCCACCGATGCTGTATTGTGACTTATATTGTTATCGAAGACGTGAGTATTTCAGATCAGTCTCATGACGTGGAAAGTGGTATTATCGATTATTCGCCCACCCATCACAACAATATCATACAGAGACTGGAAATTACAGAAAATCCGGTCATCATTGGCGTGTCTAATTTCTGCAAAAACAGCCGATTTATTTGCATCTCAATTAGAAAATTACATCACTCCTGTCAAGCACAAATAGCATGCAGTCACTGGCTATCACCGGAAGCTTGAGTGTCTTGGGAAAGAAACTGGTTTTGACTTAGAGCAGCCTGCAGATCTGCCAACCGACTTCTTGAGTCTCGCAGATTGTTATATGCTCTGCACGTCAATGAGTCAGCTCGCGATCCTCGTGCTCTGTGAAAGGTCTGCTGCACTCCAACCACCCATCAACTTGTCAACTAGTACTTGCGATGTTCTTTGGCAATAAAATAGTGACAATCAAGATGGCAGTTTCTAATTTGAAGGCAAATAATTCTCCCAGTCTGTCATCTTAAGTTAATCAACCTGGAAACAATGTACAACTCGAGACCCTGGCACCAACATCGGTGGCAGAGATGTCGATGTTCATCGCACGGTTGCCAAATAAGACATCTTTGCTCGACTACATCTACACGTCAATTACAAATCCATGGTTGGATGTGCTTGCGCGACGGATTGCACACCTTGCAAATCTTTGTTCAGCGAGGGCTGCATCCCAGACCAGTTCAAAATAGCACAAGTAACACCACTCGTTAAAAAAGTTGGCCTAAGCCATAGTGACCCTACAAACTATCGCCCAATCTTAAACCTAAGTACGGATTCAAAGGTCATACAGTGTTTGTATCTGAAGCGGTGACTTCCCCACGTTGCTGCAATGGGCAGATTCAATCCATTGCCATCGGCGTAATGGAAGTTCCACAGCACTGAGACTTCTCTACTAAAGATCACTGATGGCCTCTACAAGATCATGAATGACTGGTGCGCCACAGAATTGGTAGGCCTCGATCTCTCAGCTCCCTTCGATATAATTGACCACGAGATACTCATCGGGTAGTATGTCGGGTACAGCACTGGGGTGGATTGAGTCATACCTACATGGTTAATCACAGTTCGTCAAGCTGGCTGAAAAACAGTCATCACGTATGCCTAGTGCCTAGTCGGCATATCACAGGAGTCTGTCCTCGGGCCCTTCCTATTTTCAGCATACGTTTCTGCTATCGCCGATGTCATCTCATCGCATAATATCAAGTTCCATCAATATGCAGACGATACACAATTGTACACCACAGTGAAATCAAAGTTAAATATGGAGAGCCTCGACAACCTCGAAGATTACACTCGAGTGGTGCATGTGTGGTTTGTACGAAACGAAATGCTGCTTAATCCATAAAAATCTGAGGTTCTGTTGGTTGGATCTCAGGCAAAACCATTCTTGGGAGGATCAGATGTGGTGGTCGCAAACTCTAGTATTTAGTTTTATACTCATCTAAAGAGCCTCGACACCACACTCGACTAGAATTAGTCACTTAATCACCGCATGCAAAATGTAGTCAAGTCCTGCAATTTTCATATGAACACTGTCCCACATCTGCAGCAGACAATCTATAGAACATTTGGTGGACGCTGCAGTAAGTAAGCAACTAAGCTTTGAATACCAGCAAGGGGCTACGGCTGTGCTACAAAACTACAAATACGTACTTAACATTGTAAATAAGCTCCTTCGCATGCTCCATTTTGTAGACGATTTATTTACCTTCTTGATGGATTCCACCATGTAGATCTTGAACAGTTGGCCCCCAATGTCGGCCCCCAATGTCGTCTACCTGCAGTCGTCCTTCAGTTCCCGAGCCAGTGTCCTGATCGCGGGCCTCACTCCCACTTATATACCAGCTCGGCCACACCCTGGTAACTTCCAGAACTTTCCCCTGGTAGATTCTTCCAGCAGACTCTATACCGTCTTATAATTCCCTTCTCGAACCTTTCCTCTTAGTACCCTGCACCTGTTTGCACCCATCTCTAGATATACAGATCGAGCAGGAAATTGCATGACATGGGAGTGATCGAAGAGTCAGGGGGAATGCGGAGGCAGCTTTTCTGAGTAGGTCCGAGGTCTAACACTGACCTGCTTGTGCGGACAGTGTTGCATTGTACCCCGTAATGGTCTTGTAGCCCATTCCAGCCTTGTGTAGGTCTACAATCTTGTCCCTGACATCATTGGAGAGCTCTTTGGTCTTGGCCATGATGGAGAGTTTGGAATCTGATTGATTGATTGCTTCTGTGAACAGGTGTCTTTTATACAGGTAACAAGCTGAGATTAGGAGCACTCCCTTTAAGAGTGTGCTCCTAATCTCAGCTCGTTACCTGTATAAAAGACACCTGGGAGCCAGAAATCTTTCTGATTGAGAGGGGGTCAAATACTTTTTTCCCTCATTAAAATGCAAATCAATCTATAACATTTTTGACATGCGTTTTTCTGTATTTTGTTGTTGTTATTCTGTCTCTCACTGTTCAAATAAACCTACCATTAAAATTATAGACTGATCATTTCTTTGTTAGTGGGCAAACGTACAGAATCAGCAGTCTTCCGGAACGGGAAGATTCTTCCAAAACGGGAAGAGTCTTCCGGAACAGGAAGAGTCTTCCAAAACGGGAAGAGTCTTCCGGAACAGGAAGAGTTCTGCAAAATACTTCCAAGCTTCCAATTTTTTTTACATAGGCCCATCACCCTCATCACCGTCTTGTTGGCCTCCTTACTGCAGCTGCCAAGAAGAGCACCCCCGAGGCTTCTGGAAAGAGTATACACTCCCTGCTAGAAAAAGAGACCCAGGACCTGCTCCGACAGTACAACAAGTCGGGCAGCCCCCAGGTTGGAAAGGTCCTGGTAGTCTTTAGACTCAGCTGGACGCTAGCGGTAGATGTCGTGTCTTAAAGGCCTGGACTTCACATACTCCTGCTTGTGTGCTACTTTTCCAACAGAATACCGGAACACGAGTCCTGGCCAACTCTATAGCCTCCAAACTATTTGAGAACACAAGGACCACTCGCCAAAAACATAAAGCAAGAGAACCATCGCCAATTACACCACACCATGGCCTAAATTTCTTCACAAGACCCGTCTGCCATCGGCACAGGAAGTGAGGGGGGGGGGGTCTGGCTGCAATTAAGAAAGACAAGGCTGCTGGCAGAGATGGTATCACCCCAGAATTCCTCCACTTAGGCCCTAGGGGACTCTGGAAAAGCTCTACACAAACCATGAAAAGTGGATGTATCTCAAAGGCATGGCATGAGGTGATGATCATTGCCATACCCAAACCGGGCAAGCCAATCGACCTGGGAAGTTATCGGCCAATATCAATCCTGTGCACAACCCTATAAACTCCTGGAACACATCCTCTGGAGAATCAGCCCCCCTCGTCGAGTCGGTGATCCCTGAAGAACAAGCAAAATTCCGGCCTGGATGCAACTGCTGTGACCAGGTTTTGGCCCTTGTGACACACATCGAGGCTGGAATTCAGAAGAAATTCAAAACTGGCGTAGCCTTTGTGGACTTGTCATCAAACTCTGACAATCTGAATTAAGGTCTTGATGTTGAAGCACACAAGGACCATTCCTTGCCTCAAAATAATACACTTGATTTGGACGATGCTGAGCAATAGGCGACTGAATTTTCTATATGGGCGACAAAGCCAGGTCACCCCGGTTCCTCAAAAATGGATTGCCACAAGGTTCGGTACTTGCGCTAACACTCGATGACTATACGAGCGACATGCTACCAGCCGAATCGTGAAAATTTATATATGTGCGGGATGACCTTGCCCTGGAAACGCAAGCAGCCACTTTCAGCGAGATCAAATCTTCTCTGAACCAAGATTTCTGTCAAATAAAGGCTCAAGCCAAATCCTCAAAACAGTCACTACATTTCATCTTGATAATAGGAGTACCAAGCACACTCTGAAAGTGACCTTCTGCAGTAACACTGTGCAACACCACCCCACTCCAACCTATCTCAGAGTGAAGCTGGACCGTATGCTAACCTTCCATGACCACCTTAAAAAGGTAGCTACCAAGACGAAAACAAGGGTCAACCTGGTCTAGAAACTGACAAGCACAAGCTGGGGAGCATCATCACCAGTGCTACGGACATCAACGATGGCCCTTATGTACTTATGTACTCTGTAGCCGAATATTATGGACCACAAGTCGTCGCACTCAACTTGTCCAACTGAAAACTTGCAATGCGGTGTATCGCTTGAACCCTCAAGTCGACCCCAACACCCTGGCTGCCCATGTTGTCATACATCTCTCCCCTACCCATCCATTGCAACTCTTCAGGAAATTCTGCGAATCCAGGAAAACAGTCGCCTTCTCATTCACCAGGACCTCAACATCCCTCATCACTGCTTGAAGTCATGTAGGCCCTTTTGGATTCATGTGGTTAACCTTCAATAATGCGAGTTCAGCCCCAATTAAGCTTTGAGAGCTGAATCGAGTTCAAAATAATTTGAAAACAAATACCTTGTGAAAGACCCAATACAGAAGATCTCTAGGTTTGATCTTCCACGAAGCTCATGGTCCAACCTAAACCACATCTGCACAAACCATGGCAGATGCAGATACCTGATGCACAAATGGAAAATTTAAAAACTCGACAGTCTATGACTGGTCACCCAGAACAGACCATATAACATATATAACGACAATTCCCTATACACAAATGCGAAGGAGACATCACAGCGATACACTCCACTGCTGTTAACGTGGTTGTCTGGCTCGACCACCTGAATGTTAATTTGCAGTTACTGCTCTAAATCTACATCAGCCATATGAAAGAAATAATTTTTATTCATTGTTTATTTTGTATCACTGAAAATGGTTTCTGTAAGCAACTGTAATATAGGAACTTGGCGGGAGACGACCTTACGGGTAGCACACTCTTTTATTAACACCAACGTATATTACACGGGTGGCTAACTCCAGCCTTAACCCACGGGGTTCCCCCGGCTACACCCACATGGGCTCTTACGCCCCGTAGCCTCTCGGAACACACCCAGCCGGGGTGTCCGTCTCGACTCTGGGTCCCACAGTCTCGGTCCACAGGGACGTCAGACCACGGGTCCCACAGTCTCGCCTCCGAGCCACACAGGGCCCTGGCCCTCACAAGAACAGCGGGACTAGGGGTCTCAGGGCCTACCTCTGAACTCCGTCTTCGGTCTTCGACTGGTTAACAACTTCCCGAGTGCTCCCACGCGTCCCCCTTTATAGTCCTTCATGCGGACGTCGCTGAGAGCACCCACCCCAGTTGACCAATCACTGCGCGCTGCCCACGATCCTCTTACCCACCTTGTGTCAGCGTGCACAACCACGCACCCCGCGCTGCCCCGTAATCTCTCACTCCCGGCGCGCGCGTCAACACCACGCCTACATCGTGTGCCCAACCACGCACCCCGCGCCGCCCCGTGATCTCTCACTGCGGGCGCGCGTCCGCACCACCACTACATCACCCCCTACCACATAGCTCGCAGCCGACCCGGCTGCTATAAAAAAAATCTTATTACCCCCCCCCCCCCCCGTGTGTGTCCCGTAACACAAGCAACAACAACAACAACACAACAAGAACAATATGTACAACGCGGCGGGCGACAACAATAAATGTGTATGCAAAAAAATGACCCGTGCAGCGTCCCTTCATTTCCGAGCGCCCCTTGAACGAGACATTACACCGGGCAGAAGGGGAACGCGGCGACGAGCTCGGTTTTTTTTTTTTTTTCATGAAAAGTGTTGTGTCTTAGCACGAGTCCGCCTGGCCGGTCCGTCGTACGGCACCAGACGCGGTTGACCGTCCGGTGGTGCCGGCAGTCCAGGAAGGCACGGGGCAGGCATCGGAGATCCGCGCGTGCCGCGGGGTTCCGGTTCCCGACGGTCAACAGCCGTCAGGTCCGAGACACCTGGGAGTGGGTCAGGTGGAGACATGTGAGGATCAGCCTGCGACACATCCCTCCCCGAGTCGACGGCCACATCACACGCTCGGTCGTTACGGCACAAAGGGAGGCCATGCGGTGCCGCGAAGGGTTTCAGCCGGGAGGGGTGTACGTACCAACGGCGTTTTTCCCATTTAATCTGGATACTCTGGGGTCGTGCAACACGCACAATTTCCACAGGTCCCCTCCATGGTCTCAACAATTTAGGGGACGTAGCCAACGGTGCATGTGGACAGTGCAGCCAGGCCTTATCACCTGGTTTCCAATCGTGCGTAAACACCTTTCGTTCATGCAATCTTTCGTTAGCGATCTGGCGAGACCTCGAATTCAACCTCGCAGCCTCTCGCGCTTCAGCCAGTTTGGCGATATTAAATTTGATGTGGGCGGCCAATTTAGATTTCGCACGTGGCTGGGAAATCCCCAGTTGGACATCCATGGCCGGATCGGCCTCCCGCCCATACATGAGAAAAAATGGGGAAAATTCCGTCGCCGCATGAGGGGCCATTCGATAGGCCGCGAGTACCCCAGGTACCTGTAAGTCCCAATCAACCTGATCGTTGCAAACCTGTTGGCACAGCATAGAAGTAATCGTCCTGTTCAGACGTTCAACCATTCCATCAGTCTGCGGGTGGTACGGGGAGGTACGCACTTTCTTTGTACCCAACAGGTCGCACACCTCGCGCAATAAAATGCTCGAAAAATTCTTCCCTTGGTCCGTCAGCAAGCGTTCGGGGGC
Source organism: Lampetra planeri (assembly GCF_965212315.1). Classification (NCBI taxonomy): domain Eukaryota; kingdom Metazoa; phylum Chordata; class Hyperoartia; order Petromyzontiformes; family Petromyzontidae; genus Lampetra; species Lampetra planeri. The sequence goes on along the minus strand of NC_136108.1, from coordinate 22,658,438 downwards.
GCCTTTGTCCAAAACATAGCCCTGGACAAAGGCGTCCGCCACTGCCGCAGCTGACTGGTTGGCGAGTGGCCATGCCATGGGCAATCGGGTGAAGTATTCTACGCCAACCAGCAGGTACTTATTACCCCTAGGTGTAGCGGGAAAGGGCCCCAAGATGTCGAGCGCAACCAGTTCGTTTGTGCGCGAAACCTGAATGGATTGTAGCGGTGGATTAGCCGCTATTGGTGGCGGTTTCCTTTGGGCGCACCCCACACATCCCTTAAGGATGTTTGCCACGTCGTTGCCCATACCCGGCCAATAATAGTCCCGTTGGATTAGGGCGAGCGTTTTGTGAAATCCCAAATGCATGAGTCGTTCGTGAGCAGCCAGAACGACCCTACCCCGCATAGCAAATGGCACAACGAGCGCATGACGCCGAGACATGTTGTCCCACTTCATCAGGAGGCCCTGTCTGACCACCCAGGAACCGACCCGCGTCTCCCCCCCCCGGGAGCGTCAGCCTTCCGACGCAGCGTGAGTAGGGAGCTGTCGGCCATTTGGAGACGGCCCCACTCGATAAGAGGCAACGCTAGTAACAAGTCCCTCCCCGTGGGAGCGGCGGGCGCGTCGACCCCCGGAGCGTTAGTGGCGGCGAGCAAAACTTCCGCGGGGACGGCGACAGGGGGTTTACACCGCGCCGATCCCAGAAGACATGCGCATTCCGAGTGGGGCGGCAATCGCGACAAGGCATCCGCATTCGAGTGCCGCAATCCCTTACGGTAAATCGTCGTGAATTGGTAGTCTTGGAGGACCTCCAGCCATCGGGACAATTGGCCGGAGGGTTGCGCCACCCGCATAGCGTATTGGAGAGCCGCGTGGTCCGTACGAACAGTAAAATGACGGCCGTAGAGATACAGCCTGAATTGCTGTATAAAAAAAACGATCGCTAGCAATTCACGACGTGTTACACAGTAGCGTTGTTCCGCAGGTGACAAAACTCTGCTACCGTAGGCGACCACCCGTTCGACCCCCCCGACCACCTGTGAGAGCACTCCCCCGATACCCGTGTTACTGGCATCCGTGTCAAGCAGGAACGGTTGCGTGAAATCGGGGTAACACAAGGGGGGAGCCCGCACCAAGGCGTCTCGAAGGGAGCAGAACGCAGCCTCCTCTTCCGGCCCCCAGTGAAACCTTACTCCTTTAGCCGTCAAAGCGTGCAGGGGCCTGGCTATGGTGGCAAAATGTTCGACAAAACGGCGGTAGTAGGAGGCGAATCCTATGAAGCTGCGGACTTCAGTGACTGAGGTTGGCGTTGGCCATGAGCTGACGCAGTGCATCTTAGCAGGGTCTGTAGAGATCCCTGAACGGCCAACGATATGCCCCAAGTACCTGACCGATTCCCGAAGCAGGTAACATTTCGCCGGTTTAAATAATTTAGCGGAACGCATCCTGAGGAACACCGCTCTCAGTCGCTGGAGGTGCTCCTCGAAAGTCCGGCTGAAAACGATATCATCGAGGTAAATCAAACAGGTGTCCCATTGGAGTCCTAACAAAACCAATTCCATGAGCCTCTGGAACGTGGCAGGAGCGGAATGTAAGCCCATGGGCAATCGATTGAATTCAAATAGGCCTCCTGGTGTCCGGAAAGCGGTCTTTGGTTTCGATTCGTCATCGAGGGGCAATTGCCAAAATCCCGAAAGCAGGTCAAGCGTCGAAAAAAACTGTGCTCCCGCCAAGGCATCCAGCGACTCATCCATCCTGTGGAGTGGATACGCGTCGGCCATTGAGATTTTGTTTAGGCGGCAGAAATCCACACAGAACCGCAAGGACCCGTCCTGTTTTTTAACAAGGACGATGGGAGAACCCCACGGACTGGAAGAGGGCGAAATGATGTCGGCCGCCAACATGTCATTAACAGCCGACTGCACATGCTCCTTCTCGGCTGGGCTGAGCCGGAAGGGATTCTGCCGAATAGGGGCCGCGTCACCCGTCGCTATGTGGTGGCGCAACAGGTCTGTGCAGCCAATATCGTACTTGTGTCTGCTAAACACGTCAGCGAATTCGATTAGCAAGCCCCTCAACGCTCCCAACTGCACACTAGACAAGTTACCAGACCCAGCACACAACGAGTCCAACCACTCTGTCCCCTCCTCAAATGGAGGATGCATATCGAGGCCCGAATCCGCGTGTGCAACGTGCTGTTCATCGACGGGTAGCGGCGCCGCGTGAGCCAGCACCGTGCCCTGTGTAATTACGGCTGGCCGCGACCCCGTATTCAGAACCATAACGAACGGCTCACTGTCCGCCCGCACCATGGTCTGAGCTACCGCTAAGTCGAGGCCCCCAACAGCTCTGTTTGACGGCCCCAACAGAACACTCTGTCCCGCCACATCCACCCCGAGGGGTTTCCTCAATCGAAGGGGTACCAACATTTGCGATCCCGGGGGTACCCGTACAGTCTGAGTTGCCAGCGCCTGAACCGTCGCACAAACCGTGCGTATTTTTGTAGGACTCGTCAAAAATGCAACCCGCCGTCCCGATGGAAGCTCAATGCAGGCTTGATCGATGAGAATTTTGATGGGCATTTTAGCCAGAAAGTCCGTACCCAGTAAACAAGGAACTGCCAGAGATGATGATACAAAAATAGGACCCGCCAATTTGATATCGCCAATACAAATAGTCGCCCGAATCTGTCCGATGATTCCCAAGGATCCCCCGTTCGCCGCGTAAAATGGTACGTCCACCGGCAAAAGGGGTCGACATTGGACGGGAAGGATGTTATAAATAAGGTCCGAAATGATAGTGGCTGACGCACCCGTGTCCACCAGCACCCGGACCTCAACCCCGTCAATAAAACCCGTTACCACGGACGACCCGGCCGACGCAGCCACTATCCTGTGGGCCAATTCGGACCATTCGACTGCTTTCGGGCTGTGTACGAACCCCCCTCGCCGAACCGAATCCCCGGTACCCATACGCGAAGCGGCGACCCGAGTGTGCCGTGTATGTGGACCGAGCGTGTGGGGTGCCGCGACTTGCCGGGGTTAGCTGGGACGACTTGGGGCCTTGGTCGTCGTCCGGACGTGGTCCCGTGGCGCGCTGACGCGGAGCCCGGCACCCGGACGCGACATGACCCCGAAGGCCGCAGTTGTAACACATGACGAGGGACGTCGTGGGTTTCGGTTGCTCCAGCTTGCGGGACGAACGTGTGGGCGAACGACCTCCCGCTCTCCACTCCCCCGGTCTCGACACGGTGAAGGCCTCCTCCCGAGCCGTAGCAGTCTGAGGCTCGGCGACCGTGGCGGCAGGTGCTGCGATCCCTGCCGATGCACAGACGACCGTCCGCTTGCGCTTGAGGACCTCGTGTGCGTGAATACTAGTAGCAATCCCCAAGGAGCAGATGTCCATTTCGTCCGCCGTATTGATGGGGACTCCCAGGTCGTGAGCCAACGCCAGCAGCTGCTCTGTCACCATGGCGTCCTTCCCCTCCTTGTCCATGCGGGGAAAAGCAGCGTCCGCCAGGGCGAGCAGCGCCGTGCGATAGGCGAGCGTAGTTTCTCCAACCATCTTGCGCCGTTCGTAGAACTGGTGGCGACAGGTCGAGGGCGGTCCGAACACCTTAGCCATTAGATGTAGCGCGGCCTGGAGCGTTGAGCGGGACGACCTTGGGGCGGATGTGAAGGCCGCAAGCGCGTCGTCGTTGAGCGTCGCTGGCAGCGCGCGTAGGGCAGTGGTGTCGGACCACCCCGACATTTCTTGATGTGCGAGGAACCTTCGTTGGAAGGCCCCCCAGTCGCCCCCGTCTGCCTTGAACGCCGTCAGCGCGGGCAGTCGTTGCTGGAAGACCTGGTCGTCGTCCTCCGAGGAATGCTTTTCCCGCGCGCCGCTGTGGTTGACGAAAATGTCGGCTCCGTCGGCAGGCGCATGGTGGAGAGCTCTGGCGCGCGCCGATGACGCGGGCTGTGCAGAGTGGAAGTCTCCGACCACGTGGTGTCCACGCTTCCCGCCAACCGATGGTGGACCCTCAAAAATGGCGCCAATTTCAAAACTTTCGGCGCGAAGCGCATTCTGGCGGGATCCCTCAGGCCGCGCTCCCTCCTCCAACCTCGTAGTCGTCCTTCCGCCTGCTGAAACGGTGATTTCCGCCAAAATTGAAGCGGCGGCGAGCAGCAACTCCGCCAGGCGGGAGTGTGCATCCTGTAGGCTGGTGTCGGAGGCGAGCGGAGCGTCGGCCATTGCCGCGAAGTGCTGCATCGGCGGCAACTCCTCGTCCTCTCCTTCCGAGGTTTGTGGCTCCGGTACGCCGTCGTCTTCCCGATCTCGCTCGTGGGTACGGGTAGTCTTCCTAGTATCCATCCTTTTGAAGACCGGTTTACTTCTGACGCTAGTTGTAATGTAGGAACTTGGCGGGAGACGACCATACGGGTAGCACACTCTTTTATTAACACCAACGTATATTACACGGGTGGCTAACTCCAGCCTTAACCCACGGGGTTCCCCCGGCTACACCCACACGGGCTCTTACGCCCCGTAGCCTCTCGGAACACACCCAGCCGGGGTGTCCGTCTCGACTCTGGGTCCCACAGTCTCGGTCCACAGGGACGTCAGACCACGGGTCCCACAGTCTCGCCTCCGAGCCACACAGGGCCCCGGCCCTCACAAGGACAGCGGGACTAGGGATCTCAGGGCCTACCTCTGAACTCCGTCTTCGGTCTTTGACTGGTTAACAACTTCCCGAGTGCTCCCGCGCGTCCCCCTTTATAGTCCTTCATGCGGACGTCGCTGAGAGCACCCACCCCAGTTGACCAATCACTGCGCGCTGCCCACGATCCTCTTTCCCACCTTGTGTCAGCGCGCACAACCACGCACCCCGCGCCGCCCCGTAATCTCTCACTCCCGGCGCGCGCGTCAACACCACGCCTACATCGCGTGCCCAACCACGCACCCCGCGCCGCCCCGTGATCTCTCACTGCGGGCGCGCGTCCGCACCACCACTACACAACTAAGACTGACTATTGAAAGGATAAACTATTTCCAAGGATGAAGCAGCTACACTGAGATTGCATCAAAATTAATGCTGGAATATTCAAATCTTGAGGCGATTGAATCTACTGATCTATTAGTTCCACTCCTCGACTAAAATTGTAATGATTAGAAAAGGTAATCTCTGTTCTCAGGTTTCTTTGAAAATTTATTTCGCTAAAAATTACGAATGCTTATCTTCTGTGGCTCATTGGATCTATAGTAGGGACTTGTATTTGGATTGCCTTGTAAATTGTACTGTATTGTATAATACATGCATTTAATGTACCTTGTTTCAGATTGGATTGATATAGATGTAGTGACATAGTGCTGTTGTATAGCAGCAACTGTAGGTGGGCACTTAGCACACACACCACTGAGCATATACACGGGTGTGCCGGCAGGGCGGAGGATCTGGGGCAAGGGTCATGGTAGACCTCGTGGGGAAGCCCCTGGAACCCTCTGGAGGGTTCGAGAAGGGAGGCGCAGCTAGGACGGAGCCAAGCCATGCTGAGGGGAATAAACGCAGTGGAGAGCGAGAGCTCCAGGCTGTCGGTTCTGGGAGTGGACTCATCTCGACGTCGCTGTCGTCGTCGGCGCCCTCGTCGCTGCCGCCTTCGCCCGATCATTGCGCGGCCAGAGAGTAGTTGGCTGTCCCGGTCAACGCCATCGGTGCAATGCGGACAGAGTCGTGTCTGGGACGGGATGTGCGGCAGCGTGGTCGTGAGAAAAAGGGGGCCCAAGTGGCGGCGTGAACTCAACAACAATAAAAGGGGAGGACGGTGCCTCATGTGACCACCTCGTCTCCGACTGAGTGTGTGTGCAACACACGCCACCCGCACGCACACACAAGCCTCGAGTGTCGAGAAGAAGAGAACGAGAAGAAGGGACACACCGACACTACACAAGTGTAGCGTCGAGGCGCCGACTGGCGGCCGTAAGGGCTAATTACGGGTAGTGGGACAGCACACAACCTACAGAACAGAGAGATACGCGAGCGACCCCAAGAGGGGGGAAAACTAGGCCAAGGGTCAGAGAGGGGATCTATGTGGAAGCTCTCAAAACCCGCGGGAGAGTTCGAGAAGAGGGGCATGGCCAGGGGCAGGGCATGGCCATGCTAGGGGGATATAAGGCGGAAGGAACCAGGGTTCTGGGAGCCGTGGGAGTTCAGGTTCCTCGCCGTCATTGCTGCCTTCATCATCGCTGTCGTCTCCTCATCGTTGCTATGTAGCCATGCGCTGCAATAGTTAACCATCGTCGTTGTCGCTATATAGTCAACCAGCTATATAGTCAGTGCTAAGCGATAGTAACTGTTACTAAAAGTCGTAGCTGTATGCCGACGAGAAATGAATAAGAAGCCCTCTATAGTTCGTGTCCTAAGTCATTACATTACACAAGTAAACTCTAAACACGCTGCGTGTGTTTATTTCGTCGTGCAAATTCAGACTGTCTAAGCAGCGTGTATCACGAGCCCTTCCTCAAATCCAAGAAGTTCAAGGGGTCTTGAATGCGGGAGATGGAGCAGGAAGGTTTGGCTTTTGGGCATCCTGGAGCTGTCGAAGGCTCGGCAGATGATGGCGTGGTTTTCTACACACTTGTGAGCAGTTGGTCACAAGAGCTCTGCAAGGGGGTTGGGAATGTGGTTTGTAATGTTCGAGTATTATGAATTCCAGTATATTTGCTGTAATAATCCCTGGTGAAATATATGCAATGTGTCAAGAAGAATAAACAATCATTAATTCAAAGTAAAATCTTCTACATTTTTTAAACATAGATATTTGTGCAATGAGGTATGCAATATATTCTCAGATTACAATTAAGTCTTGGTTTTAAATTGTAATATTTATAAAAGGATCTTAGCAGTTGTATGCAGACCGCCTAAAGCCACATATATTTTACTATCAATATAATTCCGTAGTGGTAGCCCTCCACGCATCAAGATATTTAGGGTGCAGTCTATGAAAGTACAGTATTTTGTCTAATGGTAATGCTCATTGTAAATAACATATAGCAGTACTGTTTCATTTGCTTTGGTTCATATATATATACGATCTTGTTCTCTAAACCCTTCAAGTTTTATATGGCTCTCATCTAGCACAAGCATCTCTGCAAGGTGTTCCTTGAGTCGAGGCATATGTATGACCAATCTGTTTCTCACAATTAGATAACAATTTTAACCCAACACAAAGCGGTACGTCTTCTACCTTACATTACTCGTAACATTCATTGGTACGTATGTTGAACTTTTTTCGAATCGTACGTAGCCAAGAAACTAAGCATAAAGCAGTTCTAAAATAAATTAGTCTTTAATATAGATTTAAAAGTGCATAGCTCCAGTGGCTTCCTAATATCGGAATGAAGAACATTCAAGATGGCTGCAGTAGCGCACCTAAAAGCACATGATGCAGTAAATCGTCTTTGTTCGATGGCTAGCCAAAAGCCGCTGCGAGGATGACTAGAGTTCACGTGATCATTTATGCGGCTTGACGAGATCAGCCAGGTATTGTGGTTAATTTGTGGCAAGCACTTTGTGTTTAATGCGTGCAACCTCAATGTATTCGTTCGACAACCGGAAGGCAATGCAACTCAGCGAGCAATGGATGGACATGGTCAGATCTTGCAGTACCCGTCATGACACATGTCAAATAATGTTTTACACACTGCTGCTTGGTAATATTTTTGCCAGACGTCCCGTAGAGCAGTTGAATGTGTCGTAGAGCCCTGACGTGAAAATTGCAGGACCTCACTATTTTGCACGTGGTGATGAAATTACATTCTGGACGAGTGGTGCCGACACTCTTTAGATGAATAGAAAACTGAATCTTGGAGTCTGTGACCACCACAACAGATTCTCCTACACCATTTTTCGCCTAAGTGTCAACCACCAGAACCTCCGATGTTTCTGGATTAAGTAGCATTTCCTTTCGTGCAAACCGCACATAAACAGCCTGCATGCAATCTTCGAGGGTTTTGAGAGATTCCATATCATCAGCATATTGATAGAGCCTTATGTCACGCGATGAAATAACATCGGTGATCAGAGACTTATGTTGTAAATAGGAAATACCCAAGAATGGACCCCTGTGGTATGTCAACTAGGCACGGGGCATGGCTGATGACTGCCAGATTTTTTAGGAGCGGTGTTACCTACACCATTTTTAACTGGTCTGGGAAACAGCTCTAAGTGAATCGGACCACCTCGAAACCAGTTTCCAAAGACGCTGTAGCCTCTTCTGCAACTTCTTTGCAGCGATCGCCTGCAAAGAAGATGCACGAGTTCATCAAGAACAGCAGTGATGCTATTTTATAATTGAGCTGCAAAGGAATCGACCGTCGATGCAGGATTTAGACATGCCAATGATGACCAGCTGTTCTGACGGTAAGCGTGTTGGTCCAGTCATTTTCAGTCTCTATATGATATCGTTGTGACGTGTGGGTGAATAATCGATACCACTTTGCACGTCATGAGACTGATCTAAAAAACTCACGTCTTCGATAACGTCAGTCATTGGCAGATTTGTATTTCTCGAGCGATGTTGCTGATTTGCTGGGTTAAACTGTGACTGTTGATAATCTTGGCGAGATGACTGATTTCACCACAAGAACCAGTCTGTCCGGGACGGTTCACGACACCACAGATGATGTGGCAAGAGTCAAGTGACCTACAGCCTAGCAGACCGGAAAGCTCTGAAAAGAGTTAAAAACAAGAAGATTCGAGAAAGGGAGTTGATTGATGTATAAGGGGAGAGCACGAGGAGTGGGGACACCTTGGAGGAAGATACAAGCAGGAAGACAAGAATGAGCCTAGGGTCCCTCATCGTGGTAGTCTATAGTATGGTTCCGCATTGTGGACATCTTTAATTAAAGTGGATTTTCTTTTAATGTGTCGTTGGAGTCATTTATACTTACGCGATCTAACCCAGAAACCTTGATGAGTGTGGCCATTTTCTTGTTTATATTACCACTACCAACAACACCAATCACACCATCATAATCACATCACAACCGATACTGGTACCATGGTGAAACCGGTCCAGAGTTTGCTGACGTGTACCCTTTGAAGGGGGCCAGGTCCACGGGTCGTGCAAAAATGCATTTATTTTGTTACATGGAGATAGATATGAGATGGAGACGCATTTGCTGCTCATCTGTATTGTGATTTTATAGGATTCTTTTTTGTAATAAAAAACAAAAGGTGGCACCAGGGAGGGACCCCACAAGACCTTTCTTCAAACCCCTCAAAGCAGTTTAGCCCCATTTTTAACTACTAAATACAACAAAGCATTAATTATCCAACGCACTCGCGTCTCCCCGAAAATAACCCATCCGCACAATGGAGTTTTGATTCTGGAAAATGTTCCTGGCCTCGTGCAGGAGTGGCTTACAGCCTCAGGGAATCCTGGCCTCTGATGCAGGAGCAGCTTGCAGCCTCATACACCAGAGCTAGACTCAGACCCTTGGGGTCTGATGCAGTGAAGACATGCCCATCACGAGTTGCAGTAGGGTGAATGCTGGAAACTCGCAGCCTCCGTACACTCAGATGCTGTAGACGTCGAACACCCTCTGGTCACAGGTTGCATAATTGTGTAAAGGGGAGCCGACACGAGATTGCAGGGGTCTCGTCCTTTATTCCTTTTCTTCCATTCACACCTGTCCCCAGCCGTCCCAATCTCATTCCCGCCAAAGGCCCCCTCTTCCCGCCCGTTCTCTCCTTATATCTCCTCGATCACCCCTCCCACTAACCCACCTATTGGTGGGAATCCTTCCCCTGACACCCCTACATCACCCCCCCCCGGAGAAAAAATAACCGTCCTCGGTTCTGCCTCCCCCATGGACCATTTAAGTCTCCCCATGCCTCCCACCACTGACAGTGACGACAGCCCTTACCCCCCCCCACAACCATACAATGCAATATAACACAACAAAATCAATTGCGCGGCCTGCCCAGGTCTCCAGCCAGCATCCCGTAACAGCCCGGACATCCACAGGCAGCAGATGACCGTGGCAGCCCCCTCCTTCGAAGGCCCTCTCGTCGCGGTCCCTGGTTCGGTGGTGCCGGTGTCGCCTTGCCTGGCGCCGCTGTCTCTCCGGCCCCCGCTCGTGCCGCCGCTCCGTCAGGCCTCACATGGGGTGCTGTAGGTGACAAGGGAACACAGGGCACCGAACCCCCTGCCGGTCGGCGCATGGTGGTCGGCGACCTTGGCCTGGGTAGGGATGATGATGATGTTGGCAGTGATGTTGGTGGTGATGTTGGTGAAGATGACGATGGAGAGATGTATGGCTCAATAGGCGGAACGGGATCCCGTCCGTACATCAGGAAAAACGGCGAGAACCCCGTCGCCGCGTGTGGGGCCACCCTGTACGCCGCTAAGACCGATGGAATGTGGAGGTCCCAGTCGGAATGGTTTTCGTCCACCACTTGGGACAGCATGGCTGCTATGGTGCGGTTTAGCCGCTCTACCATCCCATCGGTCTGGGGATGATACGGAGATGTTCGGACCTTTTTAGTGCCCAGGATAGAGCAGACGTCCTTCAATAGCTGTGAGGAGAAATTCCTGCCCTGATCCGTGAGCAACCGCTCCGGTGCCCCCTTATCAAGGACATAGCCTCCCACGAAGGCATCGGCGATGGTCTGTGCCGTTTGGTCCGGGAGGGCCCACGCCATCGGCCACCTCGTGCAGTACTCGACTCCGACCAACAGGTATTTATTTCCCCGTGGCGTGACCGGCAGTGGTCCCAGGATGTCCAACGCAACCAATTCGTTGACCCTGGTCACCGTGATGGGCTGTAGGGGCGCCCGGCTTACCCGGGGTGGCGGCTTTCGCCGCGCACATTCGACACAGGTAGCGACCCATCGATGCACGTCAGCGGTCATACCTGGCCAAAAGTACCGACCCTGTAATGTGTACAGTGTCTTCCGCCCCGCCAGGTGCAGCAGCTGGCGGCCGTGTATGTCCATAACCAATTGTTGACGCAGCGACTCCGGAACTACCAGGCATCGCCGGCGCCCTGTCGGGTCCCATCGCATGAGGAGGTCCTCCCATACGATGTACTCCTCCCCCCCGCCTCTGCTGAGGCGCGTAGCGTTCGCAGTGGGGCTTCCTCCAGCTGTAGCCGTCTCCAATCGTCCAAGGTCAGCCCCAGGTTGTGGTCGGTCAGCTGGACCTCACCCTGTGCGCCCTCCGCCGTGCGTACGGGAGCGATGACCGTCCCCTCCGGCCTCGCCTCCTTGCAGCGTGCCCTGCCTGTGGTGCATGCACAAGGGCCCTGGGGCGCCAGTCGGGACAATGCGTCTGCGTTGGCATGTCTGGTCCCTTTGCGATGCACTACTTGGTACCTGTACTCCTGCAGGCGCTCTATCCATCTGGCCAGCTGGCCCGAAGGCTGGTCGATGCGGAGCGAATACTGCAAGGCCGCGTGGTCAGTGCGGACCGTAAATTTGCGACCATACAGGTAGGGTCGGAATTGCTGCACGAAGTGAACGACTGCCAGGAGTTCCCTACGTGTGACGCAGTAGCGCTGCTCCGCTGATGAAAGCACGCGACTACCATAGGCGATAACCACCTCCCGACCCTGTGGGCATCGGCAGTGCGACAAAACACTGCCGATGCCCACATCGCTGGCGTCCGTGTCCAGGATAAAGGGGAGGCCAAAATCCGGAAAGGCCAATGGTGGTGCATCTGTCAGACGTGAGCGCAGCTGCTGGAATGCCTCTTCCTCCAGAGGGCCCCAATAAAACCTCTGGTTCTTCGCCGTCAACACGTGCAAGGGCTTGGCAATGGTTGCGAAGTTGGGCACAAACCGGCGGTAGTAAGAAACGAAACCCACAAACCGGCGTACCTCTGGAACCGTTGTGGGAACAGCCCAGGCCCTCACGCAGGCCGTCTTTCCGGGTCTGTAGCCACTCCAGACTCACTGACGATGTGGCCCAAGTAGCGTACCGACGACTGCATAAGGTGGCACTTCGACGGCTTGAGCTTCAAGTTCGCGTTCCGGAACCGCAGGAATACCTGACGTAATCGGTCAATGTGTTCCTCGAATGATCGGCTGAAAACAATGACGTCATCCAGGTAGATGAGGCACGTTTCCCATTGGAGGCCTGCTAAGGCCAACTCCATTATGCGTTGGAACGTCGCCGGCGCAGTCTGGAGGCCCATAGGCAGGCAGTTGAACTCGAACAGGCCCTGTGGTGTCCGGAACGCTGTTTTTGGCCGGGAGTCTGCGTCTAGTGGGACCTGCCAGAACCCGGACAATAAATCCAGCGTACTGAAAAATTTTGCTCCCGCCAGTGCATCCAATGAGTCATCGATACGTGGTAGGGGATATGCGTCGGCCAGCGTGACGGCATTGAGGCGTCGGAAGTCCACACAGAATCTCAGTGACCCATCTGACTTCTTGACTAGGACCACCGGTGCCCCCCAGGGACTCGAGGATGGAGAAATTATGTCGGCCCGCAGCATCTCCTGCACCGCTTGTTGAATGTGCCCTTTTTCCATTGGGCTCATTCTATATGTGTTTTGGCGCAGGGGTGCGGCATCTCCCGTGTTGATGTGGTGCTGCGACAGATTTATGCGCCCTAGGTCGAACGGTCCCCGGCTGAACACGTCCGAGAACTCCTGCAATAACGAGTGCAGCTGCTGTTTCTGGTCGGGCGGCAATCCCGGCTCAGGCCCCGCCAACTGGTCCATCCACGATTCGGCCCCTCTGTCCTCGGACTGGCTGATGCTGCCTACAAGCTCGGGCTCTGTCCCTGGGGCTCCTAGTGACAAGGGACTAACGTGGGCCAGAACTGTTCCCTCCTGCACCGTCGCTGTTCTATCGGAGGTGTTCAGCACCTGAATGAACAGATGCTGGTTCCTCTGTACAATAGTTTCGGCTCCCACCAGCGCATGGCGATCCATGGCAGCTGACGCCAGAGACACCAGGATGGGTGAGTCTGGTCGGGCTGTCACAAGGGGGGACCGATATTGCAGCGGAATTAGCATCTGGGCTGCCGGGGGAATGGAGACAGACTTACTGACCAGAGCCGGTACGTAGGGTACACCCCGGCTGGCCCCCTCCGCCTTTAGGAAATGGAGATGCGTTCCCTGGACTTCCACCCGCCCATTGGCCAGATCGATTTTCATTGGCATCCGCCTCAGAAAGTCCGTCCCCAACAGGCAGGGTACGGGCAACGTTGCGGAGACAAGGATGGGTCCTGCTATCGAAAGCTGCCCAATCTGTCTTCTTGGTTCTTTCGGTAAAGTCACGTAGAAGGGAAGTAATAAAATAATAAAAATAAAACATAATAAAATCAAATAATTATCACGACGTTTCGGCTACAACGCAAGCAGCCGTCTTCAGGTGAAGAAATTCTTCTTCTGATTTTATTATGTTTTATTTTTATTATTTTATTACTTCCCTTCTACGTGACTTTACCGAAAGAACCAAGAAGATGAATCCCTGCAGTCACGAAAGCTTTAAATCGAAATCTGCCCAATCTGTATCGGGGCTTCAACCTGGCCCAGGAAGCCCATGCTGCCTCCATTTGCTGCAATGAACGTTGTCTTGGCGGGGACTAAAGGTCGGATTTTATCCGGCAGCATCTCATGCATGGTGCTCGAGATGATCGTGGCTGATGCCCCCGTATCCACCAAGATACGTGCCGACACTCCCGCGATTTCACCGACCAAGACCGAGGTTCCTGACGTGGCCGCTACCACCCGCCTTGCCAGCTTCCTCCATTGTGTGGCTGAGTCCGGCCACTGACCAGGTGGCATCTCGTTATCCTGTGGTGCATGGTGAAATGATGGGGGATGGATGTGAATGGACCGAAGATGGGGTTCCTCCCTTTGGAGTGCGTCACAGCAGGGTGAACGCGCCCTTGTTACATAGTGTGGGCTTACCCCTGGGTTGCGGGCTGGGCTCTCTATGTGGTGCAAATTGCCCCCCATTGGTGACGTAGGATGGGCCCCCCTTGTGGTGTGGGGGGGCCCCCCCTGTGGGGGGGGCCCCCCCCATTGTAGGGGGCGGTGGGGACTGGGGGGTGGGCCTTCCCGTGAGCCCCTCCCTTCTCTTCTCCCTTTCCTTTGTCATGGGGGTGTGGTCCCCCTGGTTCCGTCTCGCTCTGCCGCAAAGCGGTGGTGAGGCGGGCCGTGGAACTGCTCCAGGGCGCAATGTCAATCTTGTGGGCTGCCTCCGCCCCCGGGCCGTTGCCCCTGGCAACTCGCCGGTGTCGCAGGTAACTGGTGACGCCACGCCCGCCCGCGACGTCACGCCCGCCCGCGACGCCACGCCCGGCCGCGACGTCACTGCCGGCCGCGACGTCACCCCCGGCCGCAACGTCACTTCCGCCCGCGACGTCACTTCCACCCGCGACGTCACCTCCGCCCGCGACGTCACTTCCGCCCGCGACGTCCCTCCCGGCCTCGGCGCGATTCTCGGCGCGGTCCCCGGCCTCGGCGCGATCCCCGGCGCGGTCCACGGCCCCGGCGCAATTCCCGGCGCGGTCCACGGCCCCGGCGCAATTTCCGGCGCGATCCGCGACACCACTTTCGGCCGCGACGTCACTTCCGGATGCAACGTCACGTCCCTTCGCGACACCACTCCGGGTCGTGACGCCACTTCTGGTCGCGACGCGATCACCGGCCCCGGCGCTATCACCGGCGCGATCCCCTTCCCCCGACCCGGACAATGGGGACCGGGGAACGACACCGACGGCGCCCACCCCGAGGAGACTCCCGGTAAGTTCGCGGCGTCGGAATTGTAATTGCTCGGCCCGACCGAGAGGCCGGGCGGGACGGCGTCACTCGCCTGGATCCTGTCGGCGTTCGGCCCCGGCGGGTTCCAGGTGACGTTGGCGGCCTCCGGCTCCGTGCGGCACCCCTTCGCCACATGCCCCTCTCGACCACAACGGTGGCAGACCCACGGGGCGTTCCATCGGGGGGGCTCGGCGCGATGTTGTAGAGGCGGCTGCCAGCGACGCGGCGGCTGGTCGCGCCCCTGGTCCCTCTGCTCCGCCAGTCCCCGGATCGCCGCGTACACCTCCCGCAGCGATGGCTCCGGCTCAGACGTCGGGGGTCCGTTCCCAGCTGCTCCACAGGCAGCCTGTGGCGACGGTGCAGGTTCGGCGGTTGGTGTCGCTGGACCCAGTAGCGCCGCGGCAACGGCTCGGCTGTTCCCCCCCGCCGCGCCAGCCACCGGGCCCACGGGTGGCGCCCGGCCCATGACCTGCTCGTGGGCTTGGATGGTCCGGGCAGCCCACAGCGAGGTGCGTTCCCCCGGCGTCACCACGGGCATTACAACGCCGGCTCGGCAAGCGTAGGCGATGAGGTGCTCGACCACGAGGTCCTCGAGCGCTTCTTCAGCCAGGCGAGGGAAAGCTCTCCTCGCCAACACGAGCAGCGCACCCCTGTAGGCTAAAGGGGATTCTTTAGCCCCTCGCTGGCGATCCTGGAACCGTTTAAAGGCTCCTTCCGCCGGGCAATAGATCTCCCCCAAAGCCTCGTAGGCCGCTTGTAGCGTGGACTTGCTGTGCGAGGGAAGGGAGGTGTAAGAGGAGAGTGCTTCTTTGCCCAGAACGGATGGCAGCGCTCGTAGTGCCTCTTCGTCTGTCCACTCGAGAGCGTAGAAGGCAGCCTCGAATCGGCAGACAAACCCCTCCCAATCTTCTTCCTCAGCCACGAACTTGTCGACGGGCCCCAGCCGACGCGGCCGTCCGGCCACCTGCTCTCCGTGTTGGGTGTTTAGCCCTGGGGGTTTTGGCGGGAGCGGCGGCGGCTGGCGTGACGAGGTTGGTTGCGGCTCCCGCCCGGCCGGCTGGTCGGCCTCCGGGTCCCGTGGCCTCTCCTCCCGTAGTATGCGTGGGGGTGGGGGTCCCGGTGCTGGCGGGCCCCCCATAGGGAGCCTCTGCAGTAGCTCCTGGAGTGCCCTCTCCACGCGGGCCATGCGGTCCTCCATGGGGTCCTCCAGGCGATCCGGGCCCCCTGCTGCTGCTTCTGATCGCAGGCCCCCTTGTTGCCCGGGATGGGAAGGATCCCCGGCCCCTGCTTCCTCTTCCCTTGGCTCTTTCCCTCGGGGATTCTTCTTTGTAGCCATTGAAATCCCACTGCTGCCACCAAATGTAAAGGGGAGCCGACACGAGATTGCAGGGGTCTCGTCCTTTATTCCTTTTCTTCCATTCACACCTGTCCCCAGCCGTCCCAATCTCGTTCCCGCCAAAGGCCCCCTCTTCCCGCCCGTTCTCTCCTTATATCTCCTCGATCACCCCTCCCACTAACCCACCTATTGGTGGGAATCCTTCCTCTGACACCCCTACAATTGTAAAGGCCTGGGAGGTGGTTCATCAACGGCAAACTCTCCCTTCTTGTAAGTGCACAGTGGAGGTGCGGCACGGCCACCAGATGCCGCGATGGCCGAGAGTGGCTTTCAATACCACTGCCTGGAAGCTCTGAGAGCTGTTAATACACTTCCTGTATCAAACAATCTGCCTGGAAACACTGGAACCTGTTAATACACTTCCTGTATCAAACAATCTGCCTGGAAACACTGGAACCTGTTAATACACTTCCTGTATCAAACAATCTGCCTGGAAACACTGGAACCTGTTAATACACTTCCTGTATCAAACAATCTGCCTGGAAACACTAGAACCTGTTAATACACTCTCTGTATCAAACAATCTGCCTGGAAACACTGAGAGCTGTTAATACACTTCCTGTATCAAACAATCTGCCTGGAAACACTGGAACCTGTTAATACACTTCCTGTATCAAACAATCTGCCTGGAAACTCTAAGAGTTGTTAGTTACACTTCCTGTATCAAACAATCTGCCTGGAAACTCTGGAACCTGTTAATACACTTCCTGTATCAAACAATCTGCCTGGAAAATCTGGAACCTGTTAATACACTTCCTGTATCAAACAATC
Source organism: Lampetra planeri (assembly GCF_965212315.1). Lineage (NCBI taxonomy): Eukaryota > Metazoa > Chordata > Hyperoartia > Petromyzontiformes > Petromyzontidae > Lampetra > Lampetra planeri. The sequence continues at coordinate 22,641,530 of NC_136108.1, read as the reverse complement.
TGCCTGGAAACTCTGAGAGCTGTTAATACACTTCCTGTATCAAACAATCTGCCTGGAAACTCTGGAACATGTTAATACACTTCCTGTATCAAACAATCTGCCTGGAAACTCTGAGAGCTGTTAGTTACACCCTGCCTGCATCAAACACTGCATGGGAAACCTCGTGATACCCTGTCTCCCAGACTCACTCTGCGTGAAAGACTCTAGAACAGCCTGTTAACATTTCTCATGGACTTTCTTGCTCTGCTTGAAAACTGAGATATAGAATATGATCACACGCATGAACAAGTACTTTATATCTAGATGGAACATACACTGAAATCACTTAAGTCACACCTGTTGAAATTTGGAAAACACTCACCAAATAACTACTTTACCTGCAACCTGAAATATTATGAGTGTAAAATAACTTTCTGTCCTGAACTCTCAGATAACATTTGTAAAATTATTTAATGGCTATAGCATCCATGCATAGCGCATGTGTGCACACCTGCCCCGGTGTCTTTGTTTCTTTCTCAGTTTCCGTAATATTTGCAAACACTATTCCCTCTATGTATGACTAGCTATCATCTCTACTCTCCCGTCCATCCTTTATAAGCTCCTCTGGGCTCAGCAGACTCCACAGCCCGGGATCGTCTTCTCTCCAGCACTGTAGAAGATGGTCCACTTTCGACCTCCTCTTTAATTTTGACACTTTGCCTCTCCTCCTTGAACTCCAAAGACTTCCTGTTTACGACATTGCTCTTTTTTTAATACCTCTCCTTGGCCTCGCCTCACCTTATCTTTGCTATCTGATCTCCTTCCATATCCCCTCTCGTCCTCTTCGTTCCCAGTCTTGTCTATCTCTCTGTGTCCCTCCTCCGTGCCCAATCCCGTTGTCGGTCATTCTCTCTCCTTGCACCCTTCCACTTGAATAACATTCCCTTGTACATTAAGCAGCCCACTCCGTAACCCCCTTCCTCTCTTAAAGCCGTACCTATTCTCTATTGATCGTTCTTTTACTCTTCCATCCCTTTGCCCCTCCACTCCTTCCCGCCCTTCCCCTACCCTTTCGTGATCCCTAAGTACCCTCTATTGCTGTCACTCATTCCTCAACCCTTGTACTACATCCCTGCGATCTAAATCTATTCTGTCACTGCTTTGTAAGCTATGTCAAGTGCATTGAGTGAAGGCACTCTATATAAATTAGATTAGGTTAAGAATCCTAGTTTGAAGTGCACAGTTTTAATAGTCCTAGGCTATTGTAGAGTGATTAGGAAGCTTCGCTTGATAATGAAATGCAACGGATCGCAGTTGTAAATACTCATGCCTCACAGCAAGAAGGGGCCTGGATTAAATTATGAACTCATGCAAAGTTTTGTTTGTCCTCCCATTGTTCTGTATGGGTTTTCTCCGGGTTCTTCAGTTTGCGGAATGGAAAATAAAAGGCAAGTCACAGTAGTACGACTGTGGCCGTGCAACCCAAAATCACAAAATTTAATTAAAAATAATACATTTAAAATAATAAAAGCAAAAATCCCACGACGTTTCGATCGCAACAGAAGCGGTCTTCATCAGGCGGAGAGATTTTTTTTATAATCTACGTGACTTTACCGAAAGAACCAAGAATGCAGTCTGCACTTTTAAGTCTAAATTGAAAACGAATTTCTTTAGAACTGATTTCCGTGTTCAGTTAGTTGTCCTTCCTCCCAGGGGCGGTTTCTTCATTAGGGCGATTGGGCGACGCACCACCAATGTCATTCAACCACAGAGTCACGCTAGCCGTCACTGTGCTTTTGGATATAGTCCAATCAGCGTCATGTCACGTTCTGTGGAGTACCGCCTCTTTTTGGGCGATTTCACTCCGGCTGAGAATCGCCCAGAGTGGTCCCATAGACTTACATTCAAAGATGTTTTTTTTCAAACAGGGGACGCTGCAATGCATTCTCTATGGCTTCCGGGAGGGCTCGCACTAACGTGCTCACTCATAATCAACGATTTTTGGGTTTAGATCGCGTTATTTATAAATGTGTCGTAACCCTCCACCCCCCGACACGGCCAATCAGTAAAAATGTGTCACGTTGACAAAAGACAAATAGTTCACTGCTTTAGCCCACCGGTGTGTTGAAGCCACAACATTTACAATTTGAGTACGACGTTTCGCTGGTAATTGCATCCAGCATCATCGGGCAATTCGTGCTTACGTCATCATACGTAAGCACGTTGCATCCAACAATATTATTTGTCGCCACCTAGTGGAATCTTTAATGAAAGAAACTTGAGTGGATTGTATTAATAGTGAGTATAGAAACAAACAAGATGTATTGTAAGAGTCACTTTATTTTTCATTAATATTAAAGAAGTGAAGTTGCCTTTACATGCTAAAGCTGTTAATTTATCCTTTGCATGGGTGGACCTTATCCTTATAAATCATCCAGACATTTGCCCCCCCTGAGAGATTTTGCAGGAGCCGCCACTGCTTCCTCCACACCTCTGATTAGCACAGTTGGTTAATTACGGTGCAAAATAAGTTCAACATACATGCCAGCTGTGCTGCCTCGTGGTGGAACTGTAATGGGTGAGTGGGGGGCGCTAATTAATTGCAGACGCTGAGGACAGGCACCTGCAAGAACCGTGGTTCTTCATTTGTGGTGTGACATTTGACTTTCATTACTTTATTATAGGTTGTATTTCTCTCTTAAAAAACGTTGTACAAGTGTGAACAATGTTGGGGCTGAAACGTAACTCAGCTTTTAACATGGCAGTCAATGGGAAAGCGATGATCGTTGAACGAATTTTCGCTTAACGAGCAATTATCGTGGAATGCATCTCGCTAGTTAAGTGAGACACGGCCGTGTATTAAAGACAATCCAAAGTAACAGTCGGGCCATTGCTGCCATGCAACCCAAACTATGTACCACAGAGTAGGAGGAACAGCGAAACAAAAGCTCCCTCCTGAAGCCCTCGTCGTGGCCAGCAGCAGACCTCGACATTGACATTCAGGTCCTGAACGTATTGCCATCATAGGCGAGAATACTGGAGTTGTTTCCTTCCATAGCTAAACAACACCTCCCCCCCACACAACCAAACTGCTCTTGGCCAAAATATCACAATGCTGGAAAATAACCTTCAAATTGCTGATTTGTGGACTTGCACAAAACAGCAGCAGCAACATCGCCCCCTACTGCAACCACGTGGCAGGATCCAACTGGATAAACACGATGATTACCATAATGGTTATGATAATGAGCATGGTGATTATAATAATTAACTATACAACTGTACTAAATCACCTTGCTGCTCCGCATCTAAATTGGAAAACTTATTTCTCAATTTAAAACTAATTTATTTAGAAATATTTTTTTGTAATCAATTTGTTGTCCTTCAAACCGCGCCTCCAAATTAGCACGATTGGTTCCGTAGGGTGCGAAAGAAGTTCACGGTACATCCGACAAGTCGCCTCCATCCATCCGCGCTCGTTCACTCCCTGCCAACAACAAAGCTCCACGGCTCAACCACACTAGGTGAACACCACCACCACAACAACCACCACCACCACAACAACCACCACCACAACAACCACCACCACCACAACAACCACCACCATCACAACAACCACCACCACCACAACAACCACCACCATCACAACAACCATCACAACAACCACCACAACCACCACCACCACAACAACCACCACCACCACCAAACTCGCACCACACGAGGCACCAGGCACGGACGATGGACACAGGTTCGCCTCCCTACCCATGGGCCACGTCTCCACACACACAGAGACACAAAACAATGGCTTCTACCGTACGGCTGTTGTATCGTTGTTAGTATTAGGGCTGTACCTACTCTACAATGATTATGATGGCGAGCTGACGAGACACGAAGTTGTGTGGGCCTGGAGACGCCTCGGCAGTGTTGGTGGACATTGTGAAGCCCTGCCACTGAATCGTTACGGAACGTGCCGTGTAGTTATTATTGAGTCTTCATGGTCTTTATTTAACCATCTGAGTCACCTGTCCAGTTAGTAATTAACTTTATTCATTCACTCGTGAGAGAGAACGGGTTGTTCATGGTCTCCTTAGGGGGACGCCCCATCTCTTGTGTGAACATCATCTGCGTGATCATTTTGCGATGCGTTTTGAACGTCGCTGATTTCACCGTGAATTTGGTCATATCTGGCTGTGCGTTACATGGAACACACCAATGTGTGTGTGCTTCATTACTGGCTGATGTCCTTTTCTTTGAACCTACGTGACTTTAACGAAAGACCCAAGAATGTGAGTTCCTGCAGTCACGAAAGCTTTAAGTGATAAATTAATATGGCCAGGGAAACGATGTTAGGGGTACATTAATTGGGGGACTCAAGACATCTGGACCATATTTTTCGATTTAAAGCTTTCGTGACTGCAGGGATTGATTCATCTTCTTGGTTCTTTCGGTAAAGTCACGTAGAAGGGAAGTAATAAAATAATAAAAATAAAACATAATAAAATTATTCTCACGACGTTTCGGCCACAACGCAAGCAGCCGTCATCAGGTGAAAACCAGGTCTGTCGAGGCGACAGTGTCTGAATGAAACAGCACACGTGCTTGGTATATAAGCTGGGTTGGAAGGGGGGAAAAGGACATCTGGACCAGCCTAAGACGGTGTCATGGCCCAGCGGTAGCGCATTCGCTGCTTGGAGGTTCGTGGTCTGATTCCAGAAGGACGCCCCGGTTATCAAGATGGGTTTGTTAATCATACATAAGTAACATATATATATTTTTAAACACGCTTTAATGAAATGTATTAGTAATGGAAGAACTCGACTGCAGGAAGTGGCCTTGCCATAACGTAAGGGACCGTGGTGATTTACAGCCAACGTGAGTTGAGCGTGGACAGTTGGAGCCAAGCCGAAACATAACATAAAAAAATGTTTTAAAAACTATATATATTTTTTTATGATAGAATATAGTATTGTCATCAGTATGACATAAGTATACCAAGTTTGCAGTCGATAACACATTGGGAAGTGTGTTAAAATTGAGTTACAAGATTTGAGGATACAACGACAACAACAGACAGAGTGAGTTAATAAAAAGCGTGTAAAAAAATAGTTTTTAAATTATTATTTTTTATGATAGAATATAGCATTGTCATCAGTATGACATACGTATACCGAGTTTGCAGTCGATACCACATTGGGATGTGGGTTAAAATTGAGTTACAAGATTTGAGGATACAACAACGACAACAACAGATAGAGCGAGTTAAATAAAAGCGTGTAATAATAATAGAAGCTCGCCGTCCGCTTCACACCGGACGTGAAGCATCCTCTACTGGCAGCCTAATGCCTGAGCCCCCTTGTGCCAACAATGACAGCTGCCATTCGGGTGCTCTTGCACGTTTGAAATGAGATGTGATGTAATTCGGCCATCACGTGTAAAGCGCCCTGATAACGACGACCCGGGGGTGAGTGAGTGTTGTGATCCGCAGTGAGGTGGTTGGACACAGTGTGGATGATGGTATACATCAAGTTTCACGTCGATTTTGTGTAACCAGGTGAGAATCCAAGAAGAGGCCAGGATGGAGCCTCATTTGCAAGATTGACCTCGGGTATTAGTCTACCAGTAATGGGCGATGATTGCTGTGTGTGTGTGAGATCCCAATTGAGTACAGTAGATCATTGATTATCCAGCGGCTTGGGGGGGGGGGGGTGCTGGATTTGAAAACACGCCGGATAATCACATAATTTAAATAGCTTATTTCTTCATATTCTTAGATGACATGTTTTAGGTGTTGTTTTTTTGTGTTTTAAATGTGTTTACTATGTGAAATTGTCATAAATAAACATAAAAAAAGACGTAAATAAATATCCTACTTTAAAAAGTGATTGTATTTACTCTACCGTACTTACCACTCCAATCTCAAAGACTGCATTGGGTGATGTACATATGCTCTTGTTTCTGTAACATGTGTTTGAGGATCGCCGGACTGATGCATCCTTTAGACAGTTGCTCCGGCGAACGCCGAATCTTGCCGGATTGCACTGTATATTTTCTGTTTTTTTATTAGTCTTGAAAACATATACGTGCAGTATTTTCATTGTTTTAGTAGTTTATATAGTGTATAATATACTGCATGGAATATTTGGCACTGAAATCAAGCAAAACTACTTTTTTTTTCTACACGCATGGTACCGATCGCCGGACTGGAGTGGTTTTTCCGGATCGGCCCTGGACCGCCAGATAATGTTGGAAGCGGGATAATCGTGTGCCGGATAATCGATTATCAACTGTAATTTGGCAATCATTTTTGTAATTTGGCAAATTTGAATCGTGGCGTCGGCACAAAAATGGCCTACTCTTGCGAATAACGTCACTGGATCTTTAACGTCGCCATTGATACGCCAAGTGCCAGGATCATGCTATCGAGGAACAGCACGGGGTGGCTGGGGCCGCTGGGATGGTTGCGTCCAGGACCACATTAGCGTGACGAGCACGCGCCTGCGTGAGGCCGCCGGTCTGGAGGATGCCCGTGATGTTGATGTCTGTTGCCTCGTCGATGCCCGTGTTGGACTTGCTCCGCTCGCTTGCGGGCTGGTGCACATTGACCAGGTGAAGCTTGTGTCATTTGGAGCCTAGGCTCAGCAGCGGCAGCGTCTTATGCGCATGCGGATGGCCCTCATTATCCGGTGTCTCGGGGCGGTCGAATCGGCAATTGAGGTGGCGATACTCCACTGAGAACGCCCGCTCTGTCCAGTTGTCCGGCTGGCTATCCTGGTATTCCATGTTTACTTCCAGCGTCATCTTCCACTTTCACATGACATGTGATATCATACATATTGACAATAAAATTTAAACTTGGTTGACAAGTGTATATATATATTGTTGGTTTCCTTTTAACAAGTAAAAAAATATCTCCGCTAAACTGAGCGCTGCTTATATTCTGAGATCCGGTGCATTCAGGGTGAGTCAATTGCAGTGAGTGAAGGAGGCGCTGTGATTTATTAACTTAACCTCATCGCCCTGGCTCTGGTATCGTTTGTTCCTCTGAGTGGGCAGAGAGGGAGGACACACGGCGGGCGGCCATGTCCACCTCCCGCAAGGCCCGGCCCAAGAGGCTGGCGCCGGCGACGGCTCTGCCTGCGGACTCTGTGCGGTTCATGGGCGAGTCAGTGGGTGCCTTCCCACTGGTGGACGACGCGTGCGAAACCCTCGCGGAGAACGTTGTCCTACGCCTGCGTCAGCTGCTGCAGGTCTGGGGCGGGAGCCACGGTGGCGACATGTTAACGACCTCGCCTGGTATACAGAAGGTCGTGGGTTCTATTTCGACCCTGACGCCTGGATATTTGGAGTTTGCATGTTCTCCCCTGTGGTCGCTTGGATTTTTCTCCAGGTCCTCTCGTTTTTCCCTCCACATTTAGAAACATGTGTTTCGAGTATTTGGCTGCTATTAATTTCCACATGATGATAAGCCACTTTATTGAGCTATGATTCGTTGCTAGGTCACTTCTGAAAAAGAGCTATATAGCTTGGAGGGCCTTACTTGGTAAAATAAGAAATAGTTTAGCGGCGGCGATGATAGTGATGGCAGTGGTTTAGAAGTGCGTGCTGCGTGTTCCTGTCTCCACCGCCACCACTCAGATTTGGCCAGGTGGCTTGGCTGGAGAGCGAGCGTCTCGAAAGGGGAAAGATTTTGGGTTCGGTAAATAATTCAGGTTTGAGTGTCGGCACCGTCATTCAGAGCGACATGAACCGGAGCGGACTTCACTACAGTGTAGAAGTCCTGTGATATATGGGTTGGAGGTAAACTCAGCCCATCATCCCTGATATACCGTTTAATCTTTCCTTACTCCAATGATACATGCATTTCCTCACGTGTGTATGAATGGATTACCATCAATTCATATGCATCGTATGTTATTAGGTCATGCGATTCCTTGCATCTACTGAGGCAAGCAATATAATGCATTATAGCATTTAAAATCATCAATCGGTGAATTGAGACATGACCCTGGATCATGACGATTTATAGAATTGTGGGCGTTTGTGGGTGGGGGTCGGGGGGAATCGCGAAACGGTGGTGGAGACCGCTCATCCCGTCTCCGTGCAGTCCTGGTAGCAGCACTGCTCCAGCAGCCATTCGGGGCCTTCTCAGTGTTGATGGTTGTGTGATGCACGTTTCAAGTTGATCTTGTATAACCAGGTGACCTGGGTCACCAATAAAATATTTAAAAATACTTATTTTTTTTAAACACGCTTTCATGAAATGTACTGTCCGAGCTGCCCCTCCCCCTGCCACCGTCCCCCATCGCCCACTCCCCTCCTTCCACATCCTCCGCTTGCCGTGACGTAAGAGACCGTGGTGATTTACAGCCAACGTGAGTTGAGCGTGGACAATTAGAGCCGTAAAAAAGATGGTTTAAAAAAATATATTTTTAATTTTCAATGATATAATATAGTATTGTCATCAGTATGACATACCTATAGCAAGTTTGCAGTCGATACGACATTGGGAAGACGGTTGAAATTGAGTTACAAGATTTGAGGATACAACAGACACAGTGAGTTAAATAAAAAAGCGTGTAAAATGTTTACAAATATATATTAAAAATGTTTAATTATAGAATATAGTCTTGTCATCAGTATGACATAAGTATACCAAGTTTGCATTCGATAGCACATTAGGAAGTGGGTACAAATTGAGTTAGAAGATTTTTTTGAGGATACGACAACAGACGGAGTGAGTTAAATAAAGGCATGTAAAAAAATATTTAGCTTTCGAGTCTTTGCAGGAGGCGGCTAAGTTCACCCGAGCGAGCAAACGGCGGCGGATGACCACAGGGGACCTCGACCTCTCATTGAAAACGATGAATGTGGAGGTGAGACCTCTGCCCCCCCTGGTGCGACCTTATATTGTTTTTAATGATAAAATAATAATAATTACAGTGTCATTGTGGAGAACATAAAATCACAAAATAGGTGAGCAGAAAACTCGTCTCCATCTTATTCCTGTCTATTCACGTCACAAAATAAATGCATTTATACACGACCCATGGGCACAACGGCCTCCTAAGAGTACACAAATTCAGCAGCTTTGATTCAGTACAAGTGAGCTCTGGACTAGTTTCACCATGGTGCCAATATCGGTTGTGATGCAGTGATTATGATGTTGTTATTGGTGTTGTTGGTAGTGGTAATATAAACAAGTAAATGGCTCCATGTTCACGTTTGTTGAGCTGGTAGTCTGGATATGGCTGAGAGCTTTTGAATATGCAATGTTACACACTTGTCTTCTATTCTCTTTGTTTCCAGCTGCATTTAATGTTTCTGTTGTGATGAGTTTTTCTCATAATTTCCGGACTTCAATTGTGTTAGTGTTGTTGATCTTGACAGTGGTTTAGAGTTTGTATTTGTAGTGGTGGTGTTGTTGTTGTTGGGGTGAGTGCAGCCCCTGTATGGGTTCGAGTCCAAGGAGTTCACTCCGTTCCGCTTCGCCAGTGGAGGTGGCCGAGAAGTCTACTTTGCTCCGGAACAGGAGCTGTGTCTGAGCGAGCTCATCAGTACGCCGCTACCTCGCGTGCCCCTGCAAGTCTCCATCAGAGGTGCGTGTGAGAGTGTGAGTGCATGCATGTGTGAGAGTTTGTATGCAAGTGTGTGTGCGGTTGAGTGTTTGCATGTGTGTGTGCATATGAGTGCATGTGTGAGTGTGGTGCGTGTATGTGTGAGGGTGTGAGTCTTTGAATGTGTGAGTGCGTGTGTGTGTCATGATGTGAGAGTATGTGAGTGTTTGCATGTGTGAGTGTGTGCATGTGTGTCAGGGTGTGAGAGTGGGTGACGGTGTGATTGTGTGTAACTTGCAACACCACATATATCACCATCCTCAAAGAAAGAAGGGTAATCTGATCCCTGATCGCCAAGAACAGGTTTGCTGGTTTGCTGAGCATTTTTGTGAGGTCTTCAGGGAGTGGAAACCCCTCAGCTCAAACAACATCACAAGGCAAGATGGGGTTAACTCTGCTGGTGCTGCTATGCCTCAAATATTGAAGGAAGTGTTTGTGCGTATGAGTGTTTGCATGTGTGTGGATGAGTATTTGTGTGTGACTGCATGTGTGTGTGCATGTGTCAGGGTGTGAGAGTTAGAAACATTCAGGCTGGCCTGCCTACGATCCATCCTTGGTTTAACCAGCTGGATTGTGTGAGGAGCTCACAAATCCTCAATATCTGGATACAGTTCCATCGGTGAGCTCCTCCAGCAGGCAAGGCTGCATTGGCTGGGTCTTGGGGCCCGCATTCCAAGTCATCGCATGCCCAAACAGCTTTTGTTTGTCTGGATAGAGCGGGCAAAACGGGCGTGACACGTGCTATAGAAAATATGGAATGATGTGGTACAAGAGGATGTGGAGCTGAGTGGACTTGCCATTAACTGGTACCAGCGGTGTCAAGATTGGCCTCTGTGGAGGAGACTCATGAAGGACGCTACTGGGCAGTTGGAGGCAGTCACCCTCCAGCAACAACGGAGGGCAGAGGAGCGACGCTCACAACAACGAGTGGAGCGCCCGGTGGCTAAAATACAGGAAGTTGGCACAGTAGAGGGCATAGGTGGTGCATCGGACAGTCATCTCAAGTCAGTCAACCCAAGGCACCTGGGTCTATCCCATGACCTCCTGCAAGTGGGCATTCGACACTTCACATGGTCTTAAAGTGCACCTAGCCTGGCACAAGCGCTGCGGTGATGTCACCGCCACTTAGTGGTGAATGGCGGTTGTTGTTGTGTATGTGTAAGGTGTGAGTGTGTATGTGTTTTATGTGTGAGTGCGCGTGTGTTTGCATGTATGAGTGCGTGTGTGTGTTCGGACGTGAAGGTATGAGAGTGCGTGTGTATTTGTGTGTATTTCTAGGAGAGTGGGAGTGTAGTGATTTGCGCCCCGCCCTACGAGATCTGTTCGAGTGCAGGAGTGAGATGGATTGTTGCATTGCGTGGCAATATCCGGACGGCATAGGGATGCCTTCATCTCGTAGTCCATAGACCATGGCTATGTACAGAACAAATACAGCTTCCTGAAAAGTGTATTCACATAAGTCTGGGTGGTATGTATGTATGTATATTGAACTTCTTTCGCACCATACATAGCCAATCATGCTAATCGGAGGTGCGGGGAACGGACAACAAACTAGACATAGCGTAGTATCGGGTTGCATCGTATGTGTGTAGATCTACCCTCAGAACGCGTGTGCTGTGAATGCACAGGTGAAGTAGCTTGTGTGCGAAGTGCACAGGCAACGTGTTCCGGCCTTGAGGACACGTGTCGCCCTGTGATCTGTGCTGCGCTCAGCTCACTGGCTTTGCATCGATGGCGTGCAGCCGGCGATTCCAGAAAATCCTCCGCCCGGTTCGTTCAATACAAAGACAAAGATCTCCTGTGTAGCCTACACAGGCTGGCGGGGGAAGTGCTGTTAGCTTGCACCTGTGAAGGCCAACTCAGTGCATGCACACTAGCACATGGGGAAGCAGGCCAGGTAGTGGTGCGATGGTGGCACTCCTGCCTCATATCAAGAAGCCCCTGTGTTCGATTTCCAACTTGGGCGCCTTTACACCTGGCATTTGTATGTTCTCCCCCTCTTCTGCATGGGTTTCTTCTTGGGTTCCAGGTTTCTTCCGATAGCTTAAAAATACACACAATGTTACTGTTATTTGCCAAACATCCCAATGCAAAAAAGTACCTGCAAATTACTCATTTGGGATTACACATGGCAGAAACCTTGCCCCCTACTGCAAAAACTTGTGCAGGGGCCTTTTGAAAAAAGCGGTCATCAGACTCAGTGAAGTTTTCCTGGGTAAACCAGTAGTAATAATGCACACACACAGAGAAACATGCACATACAGCACACACACACAGTTTAAACATCAGCACTGGGGAGGCGTATACAGCTTACGTGTGCTGCTGATGAACATTGATTTTACAGCAGCGTGTGTGGGAAAGTGTCCTTCCTCGTGTGTGGATTAAAAAGGTCAGTTGAAGGGATCAGAGAAGAGAATATTTGATACCCTGTGATTGCGGGCTGTTCTCCTGCAAACCTTCCGGATGGATCCTTCATTTCATGCCATGACCCTCAAAGCACAATTGGAATACAATTTTGAAAAAGACCAAAGTTAAAACCCTCATCATCTCTGCCTTGGCCGTTCGTTCTCGACAAAGTGTATTCTATGACACTTCGCCATGTCCTCTGTATGTGTACTTCACTGCCCTGCGGCCCCTACCACCGCGATGACTAATAAAATCTCTCCTCCCTTTGAAGTCCCCTCGACGTGGGCGCATTCCCCGCTAGATGTGGTCGCATTTACTGCACTGTATTACAATAAGTCACACTCTGCTGATGAGACTCAAAGAAGTTGAAACCAGCCTGGTTTTTTGTTGCTTAAACAGAAAGAGCATGGACCTAAACATTGTTTTACAGTATTCCTAGTGGACGATATATACCCTTGTCTGTCCACTTGTTAGATTAAAGGGTTTGTTTTGCCACCGCCACCACCATCATTGTGTTTGATTCCACGTGGCAGTGCCAAGGGAGCAGCAGAAGCTGGAGGCGGTGGGGGTGGACGCGAGGGGACCCGTGGGGCTGTCCGGGAGCGTGGACCCTCGCAGAGCAGGTGACGAACCGCACGACGGCAGGGGCAGCCACAGAGAACAACAACTTGAATTTAGAAGATGCTAGAAATCGCCCAACCAGATGTCTCGCAGAGTGGGCACGTGACCGACGGGATACTGACTCCACTGGAGTTAGCGGAGCTGTGCCTGGCGACAGTTGGCGCCGTGTGCGAAGCGGTTCTGAAAATGTTCGCAGTCGTTTTTCATACTTCCTGCCATTGATTTCCCATAGTTAATTGTTGATAGTTGTTATAACGGCTATAGATGGAGAATCTGAGATGGTCGATCGATCACCATTTATCTAATTTCTCCAATATGATTCTAAAATATATGTTGATATGAGGAACCTGGGCGAGAGCGGATCTCTTTGCCTGATTTGTAGTTTGTTACATCATGCATTTTCCTCGTATGTGTTCCACATTCATTAAGTGCTATTGATTATTTTTATTTTTGTTAAGGCCTTAGTTTATGGGCACTTGAATGACTGCATCAGTTTCCCATGATTTATATGCCCTTTCATCATCCACAAAAGCCACGCTTCATGGTATTTGATATTCACTCGACTTTTATAGAATTTGATGACGAATATATTTGTGGTAAATGGTAGAAAAATCTATTTAAAAACCGGCTTGTTCTTGTGATGCCCATGAACAGTTTCTTTATGTATGATAAGTGAATGGGCCTATATTCAAAGCATCTTACATAGGTATGCTAATATCGATCTAACATGCGGCCCTGTTTCTGGGATGATATTCAGTTATTCCATCTGTTCCGGGAACTTTCCCTTGCTATACAGAAATTCCTAGATTAATGCAGTAGATGCGTTCCTGAAAAGTGTCGCGTTTTTATAAAAAAACACGTTAAACCAAAACTAATTACCAATAAATAATGTAACGATAAATTGTGGCCAGATACAATGTACGCATAAACAGTGAGATAGCGGGACAAATAACTGAGGGTACGCCGTCGTGTTACTGTACCATTCCTAGTACTGTACCACTGTCACGCTCAGACGTGCAGCTCAAGAAAGTAGTTTGTCATCGACTGCTCAGAAACCGCGTTATAACGGTCCGTGTTCCGTTTTATAATGGTGCACACTCCGCGTTATACAGTAATGGTGCATGTTCCGCATTATAATGACTTGTTCTGCATTTTAACGGTGCACATGCGAAAAGTGTTCCAGAATTGAAGTACCGCATTATAGCAAAATGCGTTGTGTGAACACCGCGCGTTAAGCGACGACCCTACCGTACTATGAAGGGCAGTGGTTACCTCTTCAGGTTGGACATCTCGAACATCCTCCTTATCTTGGACATCATTTGTTCCAGGAGTAAATTATTTAGTTTGTGATAATCATTACATAGCATTTATCCTTTTTACGATTATGTATTTCACGTGTTATGGTTCCATTGTGCTCTAAGGTCTACCGTTTGTATTTGCAATTCACCAATTGGATACATTGTTTCTGCTGTTTTCATGTGTGTGTAGTAGAGTTACCCACTCGATGTTCACAAACTGGGAGAGCAAATCGTTAACAAGGTTTTCCCGCTCAAACTAACGGTCAGGGTCTCACAAGCTGTGAGAGCTGACCGTAAACAAGGTTTTCCCGCGCGACCAAACGGTCAGGGTCAGATTGGGTGAATTGGGATCGAAAAGCAGATTGGGAACAACCAATCACAGGGTTCCACAAGGTGGCCGGGGATTGGACAACCCGGCCACGAACAAGTATAAAGCCAGAGCGCTCAGAGCTCTGGAGGGGTTCGACTACACGAAGACCCAAGACGGCGGAAGAAGCCTAGGACCCTGGACCAAGCCCTCCAGCCCTTATAAGGGCTAGGGTTCAGAGTAACCAGTGGTCGGGGAGACATCTCCCTAGGTCCAGTCAGAGGACACTGAAAGAGCGGGATATTAAGTAGCCTGTAGGGTATGGGGGCTTGTACGTTCTGAGTGCATAGGGACTGTGTTAATAAGACGAATAAAAGTGTGTGCTACAAAAGACGTTGAAGAGTCCGTCTGTACAACACTACATTGGCGTCAGAAGATGGAAACAAGACGAACGAACCGCACGCGAAGTCCCGATGATGCAAGCTCCGACTCACCTGTGGGTGCTGCGGGCGGCGCTGAAGATGTTGGCGTGTTGCCAGCCGCCCCACCACCAGCTGTGCAGCCGATCGCCGCGAGCGAAGGCACCCAGGCTGCTCACGCCCGCCTTGCCCAGCTGCTGCATGCTGCAGCAGCCATCCTGGAGCAACTTACCCTGGGGGCTGCGGGCGGAGAGGAACGGTCGACTGCGAACGTCCCCGCCATCGCAAACCCGGAAGAGAATGTCCTTCCCGCCGACGGGTCACGTGGGGGCGGAAGCCAAGTGCATGCTGGGACCTCCGGGGGCCAATCACGACACACTGCGTCATCAGTGAGCGACGCTGCCTCTGCTGGACCCTCCAGCAACACCGCGTCATCACGGCTGCAACGCCGTACAGTACATGTTGCCGACCAAGCCATCGCTGCGTTCGGGACCGAGTCCGAGCTTGACGAAGACGACGACACAGCTGCTCTACAGCAGCGACTGCCTGTCTTTCGCGAATTCTCGTCCACAGGGGGCGACTGGGCGGCATTTCAACGTCGCTTCCTCAGCCACCAGGAGATGGTGGGCTGGTCGGATGCACAAGCACTTCGTGCATTGCCAGCCACCTTGGACGATGACTCTCTCGCTGCACTCATCTCCATTCCCAAGCGACAAAGGGCGACACTACAAGCAGCACTTCAGCGGCTGTCTGATGTCTACGGACCTCCTTCCGCCACACGCCACCAGTTCTACGAGAGACGGTGCAAGCCAAGGGAGTCGCCATTGGCGTTCCGCACCGCGCTACTCGCTATGGCAAGAGCGGCTTACCCCCGCATGGACGATGAGGCTATCGACGCACTCGTCCTTCAGAAGCTGCTGGAGATGGCGAGGGGGCTGCGCCTTGTCATCCAGGCCGTGGATGATGAGGACATGTGCTCGCTGCGAGCTGCCCGGAGCATTCATGCTCACTTAATGCTGGACCAGGACGAGACCATCACCGCTTCGGCTACGACATCGGTGCCTGCCAGCAGGGACAACGCTCGCTCTCCTGATCGAGTCTTCTCGACGTTCAGCGCGACGCCCCAGCGATCACCAGATAGCACCAGTCGCCGCAACGACTGGGAGCGGGGACGGCCCTTCCCCCACGGCGACGCGACGTGTTTCAACTGTGGCCGCCGAGGCCACTTCTCTCCCGACTGCCGTGCACCTCGCCGCCGCTCCGCCGGATCCTGAGACCGGGACTACAGAGCTTCCAGAGCAGCGCAGCATAACCAGGCAAGTCGCGGCACCCCACACGCTCGGTCCTCATACACACCACAACACACCATTGACTCCGCTCGGAACACGGCGTATGATGCGCGGCGTTTGGCCGACTTTTCGCGACCACTGCGACCCGGGCAGTGGTCAGAGCTGGCCCATAGAGTGGTTGCAGCGACGGCGGGTTCCTCGGTGGTTGTTGGTTCGATCGAGGGGGTAGAGGTGCGCGTGCTTGTCGATACCGGTGCATCGGCCACTATCATCTCTGAGTTGATTTACAATATACTGCCCGTGCGATGTCGATCTTTGGAAAAGGTTTCCGTTCCGTTTTTCGCTGCAAATGGAAGTTCCCTGGGGATTCTCGGCCAAATTCGGGCGCAAATTGCCATTGGAGATATTAAATTGGCCGGCCCTGTTTTTGTGTCTTCTTCCCTTGCGGTGCCGTGCCTTCTGGGAACTGATTTTCTTGCCAAAATGCCCATTAAAATCCTTATCGATCAGGGATGTATTGAACTTCCCTCGGGCCGCCGGATGGCATTTTTACCCGCGGCCACGCATTCACGGATGGGAAATGCTTCCGTACAGGCTTTTGCGGCTTGCGCTGTACGCATTCCGCCAGGGGCACAAATGCTCGTACCCTTACGGTTAAAGAAACGGCTCGCTCCCACCGCCTCGGTAAATTGCATTTTATTGGGACCTTCCAACACAGCAGTTAACAGCCTTTCGTTGGTGGCCGCACAGACTCTTGTAGCGGGCGACAGGGAGCCATTTATACAAGTTTTGAATGTCGGTCTGTCAGACACCGTCATTCCACAGGGGACAGTGCTCGCTCATGCGACAGTGGCGCCCCTGGGGACCGGGGTTGTCGGACACGTAGCGAACAGTCAGCAGCCTCGCCCTCATAACGTTGATGAGGGATGGATTGACGCTCTCTGCGCGGATGCTGGCGATTTATCCGGGTCACAGCAGAGTAAATTGCGGGCTCTTTTGCGGGAATTCTCGGATGTGTTCAGCAAATCACAATTTGATATTGGCTGCACCAAGCTGCTGCGTCACCACATTGACACTGGTGACGCTGCCCCTATCCGCCAAAACCTGTTTCGGCTCAGCCCTGCGGAGAAACAGCATGTTAAATGGGCAGTTGACGACATGCTGAAGGCTGATATCATTTCTCCTTCCAACAGCCCCTGGAGTGCCCCGATAGTGCTGGTCAAAAAGCACGATGGCAGTCTTCGATTCTGTGTAGATTTTCGGCGCCTAAATAAAATTTCCGTGGCTGACGCATATCCTCTTCCACGTATGGATGAGTCATTGGATGCTCTGGCAGAGGCGCGTTATTTTACCACTTTGGACCTTCTATCAGGGTTTTGGCAACTCCCCCTCGACGAAGCGTCAAAGCCAAAGACTGCTTTTCGGACACCACAGGGCCTTTTTGAGTTTAATAGATTGCTCATGGGGCTCCACTCGGCTCCAGCGACGTTTCAGAGGCTCATGGAGCTGGTCCTCGCTGGGCTCCAGTGGGACTCATGCCTTATCTATCTTGATGACGTTATCGTCTTTGGCCGCACGTTTAATGAACACATTGAACGGTTGCGCGCTGTTTTCGAAAAGATGCGAGCTGCGGACCTTAAATTCAAACTGCAGAAGTGCCACCTTCTGCGTGAGTGTGCGCTATCTAGGCCACATAGTCAGCCGCTCGGGTATTTCCACAGACCCTGAAAAGACTAAATGTGTCAGCCAATGGCCTACCCCCACCTCTGCTGGGGATGTTCGCAGTTTTATCGGGTTCGCGTCGTACTACCGACGTTTTGTGGCTGGTTTCGCTACAATCGCCAAGCCACTACACGCTCTTACAGCGAAAGGGCTGAAATTTCATTGGGGAGACGCGGAACAGGCCGCATTTGACTCCTTACGGAATGCTCTTGTAGCAGCACCGCCCCTGGCTTACCCCGATTTCGCAAAGCCGTTTATTCTGGACACCGATGCCAGTAACACCGGGATCGGCGGGGTGCTGTCCCAAATCGTTGATGGCGTTGAGAGGGTGGTTGCCTATGGAAGCAGAGTTTTGTCCCCTGCAGAGCAACGTTATTGCGTAACCCGATGCGAGCTGCTGGCCATTGTTTACTTTATACAACAATACAGGCCATACCTGTACGGTCAACGGTTTACCGTGCGCTCCGATCACTCTGCGTTACAATACGCTTTGCGCATTGACCAACCGTCTGGCCAGCTCTCCCGATGGCTTGAAGTCCTCCAGGACTACAATTTTATGGTGATTTACCGCAAGGGTACACAGCACAGTAATGCGGACGCGCTATCTCGCCTCCCGTCAGAACAATGCGCCTGTTTCACGGGTTCTGGCCGGTGCAAACCGCAAATAGTACGCCCGGTTGCACCTCCTGAAACGGTTTCTGCTGCCCTTCCTTCCGATCCTGCGCCGGGTGCGGACCACGAAAATCCACCAGCAAGTGACGACTTGCTGGGGATAACGTTGGACGAATGGGGTCGGCACCAAATGAACGATGCGTCATTGTTGCCTCTGCGTCGTCGCGCATGTGATTCGTCCTCACGTTCAAGTAAATCGAACTCTTTTGCCATGCGCCGCGGTCTGCTCATGCATTGGGATGCTGATTCTTGCCAGTACAAAATTGTAGTGCCATCGGCTTTGCGGTGTTCGGCTGTGTGCGCGGCACACGAGCGATTGTCGCACCTGGGTGTGCATAAAACCATTGGGTTGCTAAGATTACAATTTTACTGGCCGGGCATGCTTCGCGACGTAACTGATATTTTAACGGGCTGCACCCAATGTGCGCAACGTAAACCTCCAGCGAAGCCGGCATGCCCACCGCTGCAGCCCATCACGGTATCCCGTGTGAACGAGCTGGTTGCTCTCGACATTTTGGGGCCTTTCCCTACAACGCCTCGTGGTAACAAGTACCTTCTGGTTGGGGTGGAGTATTTTACACGGTGG
Source organism: Lampetra planeri (assembly GCF_965212315.1). Lineage (NCBI taxonomy): Eukaryota > Metazoa > Chordata > Hyperoartia > Petromyzontiformes > Petromyzontidae > Lampetra > Lampetra planeri. The sequence continues at coordinate 22,622,617 of NC_136108.1, read as the reverse complement.
CCTATGGCCTGGGCCCTCCCCAACCAGTCGGCAGCAGCCGTGGTGGACGCCTTTGTTCAAGGCTATGTGCTGGACAAGGGCGCTCCAGAACGGTTGCTGACCGATCAGGGAAGAAATTTTTCAAGTACCCTGCTGAGTGAGGTATGCCGCCTGTTGGGCACTAAGAAGGTGCGCACTTCGTCCTATCACCCCCAAACAGATGGCATGGTTGAGCGGTTGCATAGAACCCTCACCTCTATGCTATGCCATCAGGTTGACGAATCCCACGTAGACTGGGACTTGCAGATCCCAGGGGTCCTCGCTGCTTACCGCATGGCGCCACATGCAGCGACAGGGTTCTCCCCATTTTTCCTAATGTATGGCAGGGAGCCCATTCCCCCCGCTGATGTGCGGCTTGGGATAGAGCAGCTTCCACAGTCATCGAAGCTCACTGACCATTTGCGGTTCAACCTGCAAAAGCTGTCTGAGGCTCGTGATGCGGCGATCGAAAATTCCGCTTCCCGCCAGCGGGCAAATTCGAGGTTGCAGGCCCCTCGCACGTCCGTGCATCGGTGGGCTCCAGGTGATATGGCGTGGCTTCATTGCCCCCAGGTGCCGGTGTCCACATCGGCTAAACTCCTAAAACCATGGCGAGGACCAGTTGAGGTGGTCCAGGTAATGCGCCCACAGTGTGTAAAGATACGTTGGGGACGACGGCGCTGGTTCGTGCACCCCTCTCGTCTGAAGCCATTTGTTGCTCCGCGCGGCTCTGCGTCACACTCAAAACACGAGGGCCGAGCGTGTGATATGCCCGATGAGTCGGATGTCGCCCCGTAGGTACCTAACCCACAGCGCAGACGTCTCATTCCTCCTGCAGATGATGCGGGACTGAGGGAGCCGTGCGAGCCACGAGTCTCTGCACGAAGGCCCCGGGAGCCGCCCAACATGTTTGCCAGGATGCCTGACCCGCCCAACATGTTTGCCAGAATGCCTGACCCGCCCAACATGTTTACCAGGATGCCTGACCCGCCCAACATGTTTGCCAGGCTGCCCGACCCGTCTGCTCCAAGGGTCCCCGCAGAGAGGCCTCCTGCCCCTGCTGACATTTTTGCCAGGATGCCTGGTCAGCCTGCAGCCCGGAAAGGGGCACCCATCCCCTACGACGGGCCCGCGAAATACACACGGGCTAGATCGCGTCGCTTTTCTTGATTGCCCATCATTTTTTTGCGGCAGCTGAATGCTGCATGCGTTGTGCGTCGCGAATGTCGTTATTTGTGATTGGTTCTGACCATGTACATATGTTGCGTTGTTGATGGGGGGGTATTTATAGTGGGTGTTCCTGTTCTTGTTGGATGTTCCTGTTCTTGTTGGATGTTCCTGTTCTTGTTGGTTGTGGCACACACACACTTTGATTCATTGATGGGGATTTTCTGCTTGTAACAGCCGGGACGGCTGAGGCTTCCGAAGGGGAGGGTGATGTAGTAGAGTTACCCACTCGATGTTCACAAACTGGGAGAGCAAATCGTTAACAAGGTTTTCCCGCTCAAACTAACGGTCAGGGTCTCACAAGCTGTGAGAGCTGACCGTAAACAAGGTTTTCCCGCGCGACCAAACGGTCAGGGTCAGATAGGGTGAATTGGGATCGAAAAGCAGATTGGGAACGACCAATCACAGGGTTCCACAAGGTGGCCGGGGATTGGACAACCCGGCCACGAACAAGTATAAAGCCAGAGCGCTCAGAGCTCTGGAGGGGTTCGACTACACGAAGACCCAAGACGGCGGAAGAAGCCTAGGACCCTGGACCAAGCCCTCCAGCCCTTATAAGGGCTAGGGTTCAGAGTAACCAGTGGTCGGGGAGACATCTCCCTAGGTCCAGTCAGAGGACACTGAAAGAGCGGGATATTAAGTAGCCTGTAGGGTACGGGGGCTTGTACGTTCTGAGTGCATAGGGACTGTGTTAATAAGACGAATAAAAGTGTGTGCTACAAAAGACGTTGAAGAGTCCGTCTGTACAACACTACACGTGTATGTGTTTATGAGCACGTGTGTGTGCGTGGGGAGAAAAAGTGTAGCGGTTGGCGTACTGCACTACGAACCCGGTGGCCCGAGTTCGATTCCCACTCACGGCCAACATCAGTGACAAATATCTAAACCGGACCTGGGCCTCCCCTAGGGCGGCTCAGTCTTAAATGAGTACTTGGTGAGGTGTGTAAACATCAGCACTTTAACATGTAGACTTTCGCGACCAATATTATCCATAATACAGGTTTTTTGGTTAGATCGCATAAATATAAATGTGCGTTAAATCCGCTACTACCCCACCACAGCTGATTAATAAGGTTCGTCACGTAAACAAAACATACCAATTCGTTACTAGTACAGCACGCCATTGTGTTGGAGAGTAAATCCACAACATTTACAATCCAAGTATGATGTTTCGCCAATAATTACAACTTGCAACATCGGGCGACAGCCAGAGAAAAACTGTTATGGATAACAGCACTGAGAATACAAAGGTGGCCGGGTATGGTATTGGCCACCTCACTCCCACGTGTGTTGTGCTGGCCTTAATGGGCACTACTCGCGAACAGTACTTGCCCCAAAAATCAGTTAAAGGCTACATGGGGGACCTTTATGTGTGTGCGTGCGCGAGCAGGGCGGGCGTCTCAGAGTGCGTACGTGCGAGTGCATCGGCGGCACCCGCACGAGCTGTCCATGGAGCTGCAGAGGTTCTACTGCGAAGTGACGGAGGCGACCATGGGCTCCTCGGAGCCCAAGAGAATCGTGAGTGCTGCCAGTCTGCTTGCCTGGCTTCCACCACTCCCACACCCAGCAGCACCCAGTTGTGAACACCCAGCACCAACATGGAACACTCAATACCAACGCAGAACACCCAGAACTAGTACAGAGCACCCAGCACGCAGCCGTGAACACCCAGCACTAACGCAGAACACCTAGCACGATATCAAATACCTAGCGAGTTATAAGAAAGTGTGTGTGGTTGTAAGAAATTGTGTGTGTGTGTGATGGTTGCTGTCTCTGTGCCATTAGGAGGCCCTGCAGAGCATTGCCATGGAGCCGGGCTTCTATCAACTGATGCCTCAGCTCAGCACCTTCATATCAGAGGGGGTGGGTGGCTGCCTCATGCCATTACCTGAAACATCGCCCTTTAAATGTATTTTTTTCTTTTTCGGCAATGTTATTGATGACTGTTGAGTTGGATGTATGTATGTGTTTGGATATATGGTTGTAGGTAGCATGTGTGTGTGTCTATTTCACTCTGTATTTGTCATTGCCCATGTGTTACTTGCATATTACTCAATTGTGATTGCACATCGAGCAGCAACAGCGCCTCCCACTGCGAAAGCTTGGCAGGACCCTTTTGAAAAAAAGTATTTAAACTGCGCGAGGCTTTCCTGGTTAAGCAAGCGGAATAATAATGTAATAAAGGTCGTGGAAGCAACTTCTGGAATCCGGTCTTTATTTGTCTTTCATTCACAACACTCCCATCTTACTCCTTCACGCTGCTGACAGACAGCGTGAAAGGGAGAGAGAGACACGCGCGGTTACGTGGCAGCCTGGACCCCGCTCCAGCGTGGCCTCACCCTCCGTTCGTTCCAGATCTGATCACGTGTTGTCCGTCTCCACCCCTTTTAATACCCGGGTCACGTGGTACCTTTCCACCAATCCTGGTTACCCTCTGGAATCTTCTAAACTCCATCGTACGCTCCCACGACCACGCCCCTGACTCGTCCCCCCCATTGGCTGTGGCTAAAGCCAGCAGAACCAATCCTCTACTTACAGATATCACCTTCCCATTACGTCAGGGCCACGCCCCTAGACTTCCCCCCATTGGCTATGGGCCAGGACCGGCAGAGCCAATCATCGTAACGAGGTGTGATCTATCAGCAACCCGGATATATCCTCACATTACAATAATAATGATCACAATCAGGAATAAGACAGCTATCCCCACCCGCCTTCGCCTCACCCCAATATAGCTTGATTGCATTGTCTCTGTCCCATGCGTCTCTTCTTTCCACCTTGGTCTGTGCTCGTTATGCTGCTACTATTTCTGCTGCTGCTGTAGTAGAAGTAACCTCCACTGCCTTAGTCACTGCTGCTGCTTCAGGCTGTGTTTGCACAGGATTGCGTAACACACGTAACACACAAAGACGCATAGGGCCTCTGCCGTTACGCCAGAAGAGTACACGGGCAGCAGTAACGTGCCGCTGCTTGTGCTGCTGCTGTTCCAGGTGCGGATTAACATTGTCCACAACAACCTGGCTCTACTCATCTACTTGATGCGCATGGTGAAAGCACTGCTGGAGAATCCGAACATCTACCTTGAGAAATACGTACGCGCATGCACTCCTGCAACAAAAGACAAGGATTCCCCTTATAACCTTTGCAGACTTTTGGGGCAAGCGATCTTAGCGAGTAGCACCTATGAAGGCCGGCACGGCACACGAGGGGGTGGGGTGGCCAGCACCACGCCAGGCGACCTTTGTCTCCCTAGTGGCGATGTTTACACACCATACCAGATTTCGTATGATCAATGAATAGCAACTTATTGAGAATCTGTTTGAAGTAATTTAGCCATTCAGTTTGCTTTATTTTAAGAGTTGGTGAATTGCAGATACAAACACAGATCCCTCGTATAGCCTTAACAGACTGTTGGGGCAAGTGCTGTTCGTGAGAACCTATGTAGATACACCCATTCACACACCGACCACCTTCAAATGGATATTTGGGGCAGTGCGAGATTCTATGACCGATTTGGTTTGATGTTCGTAGGCCACAGTCGCACACAGGAGAACATGTTGACTTCCACTTGTGCCTCAAGTGTCCGCAAATTCCTTGCGAGATGGAAATAGGGCAGTCGGATGGTAGGGTTACTGATGAGCTCCGTGTTGTGATGCCGGGCAGTGTTGTGATGAGCTGTGTGTTGTGAAAGTCGAGCAGTGTTGTGGTGGGCTCGCTGATGAGCTGCGTGTTGTCGAAGCCAGGCAGTGTGTTGGTGGGCTCGCTGAAGAGTTGTGAAAGCCTGACAATGTGGTGGTGGGTTCGCTGACGAGTTGTGGTTTGTGGAAGCCGGCAGTGTGGTTGTGGGCTCGCTGATGAGCTGTGTGTTGTGGAAGCCAGGCAGTCTGATGGTGGCCCCACTGATGAACTGTGTGTTGTGGAAGCTGGCAGTGTGGTGGTGGTTCGCTGATGAGCTTTTTGTTGAGCACGTTATTTTAATCTCACAAATTGGTCCGTACCTTGAAACGCAGAGTCTCTGTATCAAGGCTGCTGCTACTGTGTCTGCGTGCACTGCTGCAACAGCTACATGAGCTGATGCCCGCCATGCTGTCATGCGTCGTGAGCCGCCAGCTGTGCCAGCGGCCAGACGTCGACAACCACTGGGCGCTGCGGGACTTTGCGTCGCGCATCGCGGCCCAGGCGTGCAGGATGTACACGTCACCTGCCAACGCCCTGCTGGGCCGTACCTCCAAGGTCATGCTCAAGGTGTGCGATGCGCGTCTCACCGCGTGTGCGACACGTGTCTCAGCGTGTCTCATGCGTGTCTCAAGGCACGAGTACACATGACTCTCACACCTCCACAACCCAAACGTCCATATTCCAAGTGATGGCTCGAGCTGGGCTCTGGCTCCGATGAGGCATGGCTCACTCAAAGCCATGCGCTTAACATGAGTCGGCTCTTGAGTATGGGTCCCTGCCACGCTCAGGATTCCCATGAGGCTGAGCCTGAGCCTGGCCATGGCTGAGCCGCTCCATCGTGTGTCTTCGGAAACCAATGGAGCGGCTAAAGCCTGAGCTGAGCCTGAGCTTTAAAAGCTGAGCCAGAGCCGTGACTAAGAATGTCCCGAAGACTTCACTCTTGTTCGATCCATACTAATGATCATAGCCAAGGCCAAAACTCTCACGACTACAGCCCTGAATTATTAACTGCTACCCCATGATACCATCTCAAGGGGTGCCTGATCTAATGTTTTCACATTCCCCAAACTTTACAACTCCTCTGTCAAAGCACTATCGGGATAAACAACAGCATCCAGTCAATACATAATTCCCATGTCACTGCCCCGCCATGATCACGAGTTGCCACTATTTAATCTGTACTGCCTGCTGTCTCTCTCATCAATCCCATTGTCACCATCTCACTCCATCTAGCCTGTACCGTCTTGCACGTAACGGTTATGATCCCCTCCCCCCCCCCTACGCCAGAGCCTGAGTGACTCCGCGGCGGTGTGGACCACACACTACGGCTGCCTCGCTGTGCTGTGCGAGCTGGGACCAGAGGTGTGGGTCACACTACCACCATGCTGCCCTTTTCACGATGCTTATCATTGTCGGCCTCATGGTAATCATTTAGTACACTTGGGTTTTGGAGCTGTTTTTATACTCATAGAGAAATGTATTTTATCAGGTAAAGGCCACTGAGCTATTAGCCCTTTTCTAGAAGCCGCCTGGTCACACATGGTAGTTCAACGAAGTGGCTTATCACGTGTGGGAATTTATAGTAGCAGCCAGATACTCTAAACGCATGGGGAGAGAGAGTGAAATGTTCCTTGGTTCTTTCGGTAAAGTCACGTAGAAAGAAAATAAATTAAATAATAGAATACGACGTTTCGATTACAACACAAGCAATCGTCATCAGGTAGAAAACAAACCTAGTGAACTTAGAAATGCAATGCAATCCAATACAGAGAGTTGGCCAACACAACAGTTAGCACCTTACCTGGTGGTTATGTTCTTCCAAATGTAATCAACGACTTCCATGACGATCTTGACTGGCGTCTTTTATTGATAGAATTCTTGCACAGCTCAGTCCCGCTCTCCCCGTATGTCCCTTCCTTCTTTACGGCCGGGGACGAGCCGTTCTTTCTGTTCGCCTCTCTCTCACTCCCTGATCCTGCCGCTGGCTGGCGGCGTGCTGGAAGGAGAGACGAACCTCGCTGGGTTCCGCCACTTGGTTGTTGGCGAAGAGAGGTTTGTGCAGCGACACGGTCCGGACTTGAGGCTTCACACACCGACCCCTGAGTCCTCCGCTGCCCCTGCTTATATCCCTCTCGGCGGAGCTTAGCTCCGCCCCCCTCGTGGAACCTTCCCGATGGTTCCCGCACGTTCCCCTTTGACTCCGCCCATTACCTTTGGCCCAGATATATCCCCGCTTGGGATTGGATACCCGCTACCCGGTGGTGGCCATGCGGGTACCCCTTTCCGCCCATTAGATGGCGCTTTCTCATTACATCACCCCCCTCCAGCCATAATGAAAAAACTAGCCGTCCCGGCTAGGGTCAATATTAGAGGCCGACTGAAATTTGATTTAGGTTTCGGCGCCAAAAGTTGGCAAATGGCCACTTTCAGCATACTTTCGGTTTTGGTCGAAAGTACATTTTTTACTTTCAGCATACTTTCGGTTTTGGCCGAAAGTAAATTATTTACTTTCGGTCTGGTTTCGGTTTCAGCCGAAACTGATATTGACTTTCGGTCATCAACCGAAGATGTATTTTTAGAATATAACACTAGTGCGACGTCTATCTCTCTGCCTATCGGCTGGTCAGTCGGCGCTAGGCAATCCCATGCGATAGGCTGCAGACACACGTCAGCAGCAGCTTAGGAGCAAGGTTAGCGCCGCAACCATGTACAGTACTGCTAATGTCAACAGACGGCAGCCTGCATCTGCATCCGTGGGTGGAGTCTCTTTGGCGGGACGACAAGTTTACACGCATGTTGATACCGAGATTCGAAGTCTGACAATATTGATTTTCAGTTGGTTAATAGTTCCGTAGCGAATTAGTGATAACGAAATTACGAATCTGAGTGAAATAGAAAATTAAAGTTAATAAACGGAGCAGTTAATCACTAAAGTCGATTCTGATGCCAGCAAGGCGCTGCAACCTACTGGGCGAGAATACGGATAAAGTGGTATTTCTTAACTACAACATTCGTTTGTTTGGATATAATTACTAAGTAAGTAACGCCTAAATATTTGATATTTAGCGACTCTTACTGCAGGCTCTGAATGATTAGTTCTAGATTTCTTTTGAATTAAAGTAGCATTGCATCATGACATATTTCATAGATCTTGTGGTCTCGGTCGAAAGTGTAGTTAAACTTTCGGTTTCTGCTTCGGTTTCGGCCGAAAGTGTAGTTAAACTTTCGGTTTCGGCTTTGGTTTCGGCCGAAAGTCAATATTTAACTTTCGGTCTGGTTTTGGTTTCAGCCGAAACCAGAAATTCAGTTTCGGTTGGCCTCTAGTCAATATAGTTACGAGTAATGGAGAGACGTGGTAAGAACCCAAAGGTAAGAAATATAAGGCCATACCCAACAAGGACAAGGCGATAAAATTAAGAATTAACTTTGAGAGTAAAAGAAGTAAGACAAAACCCATAACACAGGTAGAGTAATAACATGCAGCAATGTCAACAAAACCGACACGTTTTGGAACGAGTCCGTGACGCCGGACCATCCGCGGTAGCCGCAATTCGGTCCGCGTTGGCCGACACATTGGGAGGCAGGACCGGCGATTGAGGAGTAGACAGGTCCGTCGCAATCGGGCTGGTCTGGGCAGGGTTACCGCCTGCAATGGTGGTCAAGGGTCCGGATGCTGTGGGCGGCAAAACAGAATCCCACGGGGGATCACCCTGTAACCGCACCGGCCCCAGTTTGTCGGACACGTCAGACCCCGGCAGACTAATTACTGGAGATGAAGAAACGACATGCGGGGAATTGAATGGTTTCAACCGAGATGGGTGGACGAACGACCGACGACGACCCGCCCGAATGCGTACACATTGCGGACTTCTAATCTCAACCACCTCAACAGGACCGTGCCACGTCTTATGTAATTTGGGAGAAGTGCCAACGGGCACCTGAGGGCAATGTAGCCAAGCCCTGTCACCAATGGACCACGGCATATCACGACCGGACCTGCGCGCACAGCGCTCATTGCACGCCAGTGTCTTTTCGGTATTAATTCTAGCCGCCTCCTGAGTCTCAGAAATCTGGCGCAGGGAGTCCCAAACATGGTCCAGCAGGGTGGATTTCGTGCTGCCAACAGGCGCCCCCAATTGAGCATCTATAGGTGGCACATTTTTCCTCCCATGCATAAGAAAAAACGGCGAAAATCCCGTGGAAGCATGCGTGGCTATCCTGTACATTTGGAACATGCATCCTGTACACTTGGAACATGCAAATCCCAATCAGCCTGTTTAGCATCTACAGCCTGACAAAGCATAGCGGTCAAGGTCCGATTTAACTGTTCGACCTTACCATTGGTCTGAGGGTGGTATGGCGACGTCCTGATTTTCTTAGTGCCCAGTGTGTCGCAAACATTGCGTAACAATTTAGAAGAAAAATTACGACCTTGGTCTGTTAGCAGTGGTTCCGGAGCACCTTTGTCCATTTAAGAATGCATCAGCCGATTAGTCAGGCAATGGCCAAGCCATCGGCCACCGAGAAAAATATTCCACTCCCACCAAAAGATATTTGTTTCCCCTAGGAGGGATCGGAAAGGGGCCCAGTACATCCAGCGCCATTAACTCGTTGATATGCGATACTGAAATAGATTGCAGCGGCAGATGACACTTCTCCTGCGGTGGCTTCCTCCGAGCACATTCAGGGCATGAATGGATAAATTTAGAAACATGGGCAGTCATGCTAAGCCAATAGTTATCTCGTTGCAATGTCAGCAAGGATTTTTGAACACCAAGTTGCAACAATTTTTCCCCGTGCAGCACGCGAATCAAGCCGTCACGTAGAGCAACGGGAACAACAAGCCACCAGCGATCCAGCATATCATCCCTCCACATCAAAAGGCCGTCATGAAAAACCAAGCGGCCACCCTCATCCGACATAGAAGACTTATGTGTGTGTTCTACTAGACGCCGTAAAGTCCGTAAGGAGTCATCCAGCAGCTGCTCGTGCACCCACACAGAGCGCAGAAGTCGTTATAGTCAGCCGGAGCATCTGCGTTGTGCGCGGTTGGATTGACAACCGCGGACATGACAGGTCGCGGTAACGAGGCAACAGGCGCACGACTCGTTCCAGAGGAACACGCGCAGCGATGCGCATGCGGCAGTCACGACAGGGCATCCGCGTTACAATGCCGGGAGCCCTTATGATAAACCACATCGAACGAAAATTCCTGCAATATCTCGAGCCAACGAGACAGCTGGCCGGCTGGTTGCTCGACTTTCAGGCAGTACTGGAAAGGCCGCATGATCAGTGCGGACTGAATTTCCTGCTGTAGAGGTAGGGTCTGTATTGCTATACAAAATAAACAATCGCCAAAAGTTCCCGTCGAGTGACGCAATAGCGACTTTCCGCAGGGGAGAGGACACGGCTGCCATAAGCGACCACCTTTTCGACACCGTTTTTCACTTAGAATAAGAGCACCGATGCCCGTATCGCTAGCATCGATGTCGAGGGTAAACGGCAAGGAAAAATCTGGATATTCAAGCGTGGGCGCATCTGACAATTGTTCGTGGAGAGCCACGAACGCAGCTTCCTCCTCCGGACCCCATCTGAACCTCTGATTTTTAGCAGTCAATGCGTGCAAGGGTTTAGCGACCATAGCGAAATTTGGCACGAACCGACGGTAATACGAAGCAAATCCGACGAAACTGCGCACATCACCCATGCATGTGGGGGTTGGCCAATCACGAACAAATGCAATTTTCGCCGGGTCCGTGGCAATGCCATCGGAACTGACAACATGGCCCAAATAACGCACCGAATTTTGCAACAAGGGACATATTTTCGGCTTGAATTTCAAGTTAGAGTGCATCCTATCAAAAACGGAGTGCAGGCGGTGGAGGTGCTCATCAAAAGTGCGACTGAAAACAATGACATCATATATATAAATGAGGCAAGTGTCCCACTGCAACCCGGCCAAGACGAGCTCCATTAAGCATTGAAGCCGAACTCAAGGCCATCGGAACGCAATTAAACTGAAAAAGTCCCTGAGGCGTATGGAAAGCGGTTTTCTGTTTCGATGAGTCATCCAAAGGCAATTGCCAGAACCCGGAGGACAAATCGAGAGTCGAGAAATACCACGCCCCGGACAAAGCATCAAGGGAGTCATCCATGCGCGGGAGCGGATACGCATCGGCCACTTTGTTCAACTTGCGTAAATCAACGCAGAATCTGAGGTTACCATCCTTCTGCTTAATGAGCATGCCCCACGGGCTATTTCACGGCGAAATAATATTTGCGGCCAGCATGTCATTGACAGCGTGTTGCACGTGTTCTTTCTCCACCGGACTCATTCGATGCGAATTTTGATGGATGGGGCTGGCGTCACTCGTATCAATATGGTGCGACAAAAGGACGTGCTTTCCAAATCGAAATCTTTTACTAAAGACATCTGAGAATTCACACAAGTGAACACAACTTGTTCCACTGCTCGGACGACAAGGATAAATTCTTTCCACATAACTCTGCGACCCACCGATTGTCCGAAATAGAAGAGGGATGAGTCGCCCCCACCAGTGGATGCGACTCAACCTCGTCGTGTTCCGAAAAGGCGGTGGTGGCATGGGCCAACACCGTGCCAGCAGGAACAACAACTGCATCCGGCCCCCCATTAAGAACCTGCAAGAATGGGGCCTGCTCAGAACGAACGATCGTCTGTGTGCTAGCAAGCCTCGGGTCGCAGTATTAGATGGGGTCAGAAAGACGCCAGACACCGCACTATCGCATCGGATTCCCTTACGATAACGCAACGGCACTAGCATTTGGGAACCCGGCGGAATTTCGACCGCGACATCAGCTAGCGTCTGTACGGCGGCACACAACGGCGAACGCAAGAGCGGCGATGGTAGGAAAAACTATTTGCGACCCAACGGCATTTCCAAGCAGCCCTGGTCCACCAAGATCTTAACAGGCATTCTCCGAAGGAAATCGGTGCCTAACAAACAGGGCACGGCTAGCAACCTGGAGATCAAAACCGGCCCCGACGCCACGACATCACCGATCGCAATATGGGTGTCCACCTGGCTGATGATGCCCATGCTACCGCCGTTAGCGGCGGCACAAGCGTCAAAGGCTGGATAGACTTGCGAAACGGGGATCGACAATAATTGAAAGATAACATCAGAAATTATCGTAGCGGAAGCCCCCATGTCCACGAAGACGCAAACATCCACCCCTGAATCGAACCAGGCACAGCCGAGGATCCCGCAGCCACAGCGACCACGCGATGCGCTAGTTTTTTCCATTGTGTTACCGAAATGGGCCACCCTTTAGCAACACACAACCCACGATGTGAATGAATGTGCCCCGTGCCATGAGATGCATGAGGTGGTGAATTTGGCCGGGTGTCCGACGCATACCGACTCGCCTGTGTGGGAGGATGTTGAGCCGTCGGAGCAGCAACCGAAGTCGGTGTTGTTGAGCTCCCCAGTCATCACCCCGACATGGCCTGTTGAACCCTCGGCGACGTGCAGCATCGCCCCGTCTTCGATCTCAAGGAGGGGAACCGACACCGTGGGATCACCCTCGGAAGCCGCGTCTTCAGGTGGCATGTGTACAACTTTAGTTGGTGACCACCCCTTTGGCTCCCCGTCTCGGCTAGGATCACCCGTCCACGCAGCCATCTGCGACCCCCGCTGTAGGCTCTCGTGTGCGTGAAGGCATCTGGCGGCCCATCGAGATGACTGCACAGCATGACCAAACGCCGGTAGAAGCACCCCCATGTCCCTTGCCAGAGCCAACATCCGTACATGACCAACGAGTCAAGGGCCTCTTGTTTAACATCAGCGTAGACAGCCACAGCCAATGCCATCAGAGCACTACGGTAGGCGAGAGGAGACTCGGAGCTTCCCCGCCTCCGTTGCATGAACTTGGTTCGTAGACTTCTGCCATCTCAGTGTACGCATCTTGTAAAGTTTTCTTCTTGTCAGGGGAAATCGACCTGAACACTGCCAGAGCGTCGTCATCCAAGACGTTCGGCAGAGCGACCAACGCCTCCTCCTCCTCCGACCAATGTACTGACCGAAATGCCGCCTCGAACTGCCAAGTATAAAGGCGCTCCAATCACCGCCAGCAGCGACAAATTCTTTAACGTGCGGAAGCCGGCGGGTGCGCTCGGCCCCGTTATGTCCAACTGCAGCAGCGGCCCCCGCAGGTTGCGCACCACGCGGCTCTTCTGAAATAGCGGGCTCCGACCGCGCCCTTGCCGCGCCGCCCAAGATGGCGGCGTCCTGCTGGCCTCCACACAACTGGCCTCAACTGGTTGTGTGGAAGTCCACTCCGAAGCGGCAGGGGAGAGAGAGAGCGAATGGACCTGTGAGAGCCTGGTGAATTTTGGAGAGAGAAATGGGCAGTTTGAGATTTTTTTTGGAAGTGTGGTGCAATGCAACGCGGAGAGTCGGCTAGCACAAAGTTGGCACATGGCCTGGTTGATTGCATTCTCCAAAGATTGTGTCTGTGTTTTATCTCCCTCTCAAATTTAGCAATCTTTGGAAGAACGTAACCACCAGGTAAGGTGCTGACTGTTGTGTTGGCCGACTCTATGTTGGATTGCATTGTATTTCTAAGTTCACTAGGTTTGTTTTCTACCTGATGACGATTGCTTGTGTTGCAATCTAAATGTTTTATTCACAAAAGCTTCAAATTTAGTTAGAGTGAAATGTGTTGATAGTCTTTGCTCGGTCACCAATAACCACAAAAACGATCATGTTCACTAGGGTTTTCAACTAATTTGATCTGTCCCCAGGCTGGTGACTATCAATGCAGAGCATAAAAACAGGCATTATCAGGGGTTGGGATCGAACCCACGCCCTCCTGCGTACCAGGCGAGGGAGATAACATCTCGCCACTGCGGCGCTCCAGTCGTCACCGTCATCGGCCCCATCGTCATCGTAATCAACAGTAGTCATTGAGTACACTTGGGTCTTCGCACCATTCGCATAGCACGGGACTATCACAAAGAAAGATACTGCTGTATTTTACAGACAGTCTGCTCTATTTGGCCGCAGCAGGAAATGTTGCTCTGTGTGTAATCCCGATTGAGTGTGGCGGCAGGCTGGCGGCGCAGTAGTAACACCCGTGCCTCACAGCAAGAAGGGCCTGGGTTCGATTCCTGACTTGTGCTTCTTTGTGTGTGGAGTTTGTATTTTGTCCCCCCTGTTCTGAATGTGCTTCTTCTGGGTTCTCCGGGTTCCTCCCATAGCAATAACAAAAATACCCTCGCATTGTTACTGAAAATGACTCGATTAGGATTACACACAGCAGCAACGTCACCCCTGCTGACCACGGAGACTTGGCAGCACCCTCCTGAAAAAGTATCTGGAGACTGAGGCTTTCCTGGGTAAAGAAAGGCAATAATAATGATACAACAAGAACAATAATAATAATGAACCCTTGGGCAATGCGGCACCCCTCTCTGCCATGTGCTGTGACTGGGGCGGTCACCACTGTGGTCCCCAGGTGATCTCCTCGCTGGTGCTGCCCCGCCTCAAGCAAGAGGGAGAGAGAATCCGGTCGATCCTGAGCGGGCAGGCCATCAGCAGTGGCGATCTCTTTGGCGCCCAGCGCGTGGAGAACATCATCCTGGTGAGGTTGGTGGCGGTTGTGTGCCCTGAATGTTTCCATAACCCGGAGGAAGCCCGTGCAGAACATAGGGAGACTATTCATCCTTCACAGAGAGAGGCGCCCAAGTAGGGAATTGAACCCAGGGCCTTCTTGCTCCCGTAGCTTGGGTAAGGGTAAGTGTCAGCCTAAGGGTGAGGGGCTAGGGTCTGGATTACGGTCAGTGTTCATAGGTGATGGCCCTGGCGAGTGTTAGGTTCAACATCGCACGGTATGGGTAAAAAGACTATTCCAACCTGCACTGATTATAATCTGTTACGATGGGTTATTCTTGTCACTCACAGAATCGATCAATGGGGCAGTGTTGGTTAGGGTCATGGTCAGGACTAGGGATATGATCATAGTTAGGCATGTAAATTGTATCTCATCTGGTCTGTCATCCTTTTCAGTCTCATTTTGTCTGTTTCCTCTTTACGGTCTGATTCCAGCGTACCTGCCCTGTGTCGTTCTGCCTCACCCTGCCTCGTTCTGCCTCACCCTGCCTCGTTCTGCCTCACCCTGCCTCGTTCTGCCTCACCCCGTCTCGTTCTGCCTCACCTTGCCTCGTTCTGCCTCACCCTGTCTCGTTCTGCCTCACCCCGTCTCGTTCTGCCTCACCCTGCCTCGTTCTGCCTCACCCTGCATCGTTCTGCCTCACCCTGTCTCGTTCTGCCTCATCCTGTCTCGTTCTGCCTCACCCTGTGTCGTTCTGCCTCACCCTGCCTCGTTCTGCCTCACCCTGCCTCGTTCTGCCTCACCCTGCGTCGTTCTGCCTCACCCCGTCTTGTTCTGCCTCACCCTGCCTCGTTCTGGCTCAGTCTGTCTCGTTCTGCCTCACCCCGTCTCGTTCTGCCTCACCCCGTCTCGTTCTGCCTCACCCCGTCTCGTTCTGCCTCGCCCTGTCTCATTCTGCCTCACCCTGCATCGTTCTGCTTCACCCTGTCTCGTTCTGCTTCACCCCGTCTCGTTCTGCTTCACCCCGTCTCGTTCTGCCTCACCCCGTCTCGTTTTGCCTCACCCCGTCTCGTTCTGCTTCACCCCGTCTCGTTCTGCCTCACCCTGTCTCGTTCTGCCTCACCCCGTCTCGTTCTGCTTCACCCCGTCTCGTTCTGCCTCACCCCGTCTCGTTCTGCCTCACCCCGCCTCGTTCTGCCTCACCCCGTCTCGTTCTGGCTCACCCCGTCTCGTTCTGCCTCACCCCGTCTTGTTCTGGCTCACCCCGTCTCGTTCTGCCTCACCCTGCCTCGTTCTGCCTCACCCCGTCTCGTTCTGGCTCACCCTGTCTCGTTCTGCCTCACCCTGCCTCGTTCTGCCTCACCCCATCTCGTTCTGCCTCACCCCGTCTCGTTCTGCCTCACCCTGCCTCGTTCTGCCTCACCCTGTCTCGTTCTGCCTCACCCCGTATTGTTCTGCCTCACCCCGCCTCGTTCTGCCTCACCCCGTATCGTTCTGCCTCAACCTGTCTCGTTCTGCCTCACCCTGTATTGTTCTGCCTCACCCTGTCTCGTTCTGCCTCACCCTGCCTCGTTCTGCCTCACCCTGTCTCGTTCTGCCTCACCCCGCCTCGTTCTGCCTCACCCCGTCTCGTTCTGCCTCACCCCGTATCGTTCTGCCTCACCCTGTCTCGTTCTGCCTCACCCCGTATTGTTCTGCCTCACCCTGTCTCGTTCTGCCTCACCCCGTATCGTTCTGCCTCACCCCGTCTCGTTCTGCCTCACCCTGCCTCGTTCTGCCTCACCCTGCCTCGTTCTGCCTCACCCTGCGTCGTTCTGCCTCATTCCGTCTCGTTCTGCCTCACCCCGTCTCGTTCTGCCTCACCCCGTCTCGTTCTGCCTCACCCCGTCTCGTTCTGCCTCACCCTGCCTCGTTCTGCCTCACCCTGTCTCGGTCTGCCTCACCCTGCCTCGTTCTGCCTCACCCTGCCTCGTTCTGCCTCACCCTGTCTCGTTCTGGCTCACCCTGCCTCGTTCTGCCTCACCCTGCCTCGTTCTGCCTCACCCTGTCTCGTTCTGCCTCACCCTGCCTCGTTCTGGCTCACCCTGCCTCGTTCTGCCTCACCCTGCCTCGTTCTGCCTCACCCCATATCGCTCTGCCTCACCCTGTCTCGTTCTGCCTCACCCTGCCTCGTTCTGTCTCACCCTGCCTCGTTCTGCCTCACCCCATATCGTTCTGGCTCACCCCGTATCGTTCTGCCTCACCCTGCCTTGTTCTGTCTCACCCTGCCTCGTTCTGCCTCACCCTGTCTCGTTCTGCCTCACCCTGCCTCGTTCTGTCTCACCCTGCCTCGTTCTGCCTCACCCCATATCGTTCTGGCTCACCCCGTATCGTTCTGCCTCACCCTGCCTTGTTCTGTCTCACCCTGCCTCGTTCTGCCTCACCCCGTATCGTTCTGGCTCACCTTGTCTTGTTTTACCTGTATTCTCTCTCACCGGTACTTTCTTGTAAAATTTTGACGTGAAACTTTCGTGACTGCAGGAATTCATATTCTTGGTTCTTTCGGTAAAGATGTCATCAACCACTTTGGGTCATGACTTGATTTGTGTTTTCTTATCAACTTCTACCGTCAGCAGTGTGAATGGGTGTAGCGAGGTGCAATGCCCCCCCCCCCATCTCTACCCCCCTCTCTCCCCTGATCTCTACGCCCCCCCTCTCTCTCCCCCCTATCTCTACCCTCTTCCTCCCCCCATTGTCTAACACATTTGGACTGCACCCTCGCCTTTCAGCTCCACCTCTATCTCTAACCCCCCCTCTCTCTTTCCCCTATCTCTGCCCCCTCCCTCCCCCCATTGTCTAACGCACACGCTTTACTTGTGTAGAGGAGTCATGTGAGCAACCATGAACGGGCGAACAGAGGGAGGTGCGAGCGAGTTGACAGCCGAGGATGACGTCATGTCACGGGTGCTGTAAGGGGGTACTTAAGGGGGACCCCTTGACGAAAGCGGGGTCGTGGTGGGGAACCAGGGAAAGGATCGGCTGGAAGAAGAGAGCTAAGGGATAGCCGAGAGTGGGGTCCGGAGTATTCAGTAGGGATCGGCTGAAAAAGGGTTTCTCTCTCCTCATCGCCGGACGGTGTTGGATGAGCCCCCGTTCCGGGCAGACGAGTGAGAGAGCCCTTAAGGATAGCCGAAGGCAGGACCAGGTACTGTTGAGAGTCCGGGGTAAGGACCCAGATAGAGGACACCTACCTCTGGTGTGAGTTAGAGCGTTGAGTTTAACAGTGTTTAATAAACGGCAACAGCCTTGTAGTAAATCCCATCTCCGTGTGGTCTTACTGCACCAACACTTGTGTAGTGTGGTAAAATACGTGGTGCGCACTGTTGGCCGAGGGCAACCGAGGGCAGGCAGGTGCGCGTGTGCAACGTGAGGTTGCACGAGCAAACCTCCACATTATTAAGGGGAGAATCGGGTGCAGACGGGGTCGGCCTGGGGTTGCACGCTGACACCAGACGTGTTTCGAGGGAGACGTGCGATAAGGGGTGATTGATGGCCTGACAAGCGCCAGCCTGTCTGGCCCTAAAGAGACACAAGGGAGGAGCTGGATAATTGGGAGGAGGATATAAGGAGGCGCGTGATAGCGGAGCGGGAGTTCTGGTTGCTGGGACCAAGGTGAAGACATCTCGCCGTTGCCGCTCAAGCCAGGGACGGATCTCAACCCTCACGAGTCGCCGGGCGGGTGATAGTTGATCTCCCCGCCCGGATTGGACGAGTGAGTGGGTCTGAGGGAACGTAGGCGAGGGCAGCGGCGCAGAGTGAGGGAAGCTTCGTGCAAGCCTCTGTGTGAGCGCTGCTGTGTGCGAGCTCTGTGTGAGCGAAGCTATGTGCGAGCCTCTGTGTGAGCGAAGCTGTGTGCAAGCCTCTGCTGCTGTGTGCATGCTCTGTGTGAGCGCTGCTGTGTGCGAGCTCTGTGTGAGCACTGCTGAGTTGCGGAGCCTCGAGTGCGGAGCTACCGCGAGCGGGAGCTGCTGTGTGCAGAGCTGTGAGTGCGGAGCTGCTGAGAGGAAGAGCTGCCGCAGGCAGGTTAGCGAGGTGTAAAGTAAATAGGGGAAGTTAGTTAACAAAAGTGACCGTATAGACAGAGACAGGAGTGTCTACAACTGAATAGAGTAACAAAGTGTAAGCAGGTGACCTGTAACAACATGTCTGACTGAGTGATTTTACAAGACACTACACCTGTACTTCTGGTGCTTTGCTCCTACATTTGCGCTGGCTGCCCCGCCCGTGCTGTTTACGCCGCACAGCTTTGCTCACTTTGAAAGCTCTTATAAGCAGTTTCATTTGGAGGCTTGCCCCCTCTTTTCTCTTCGCCTAAAGAAGACCGCTTGTGTTGCGATCGAAACGTGGTGTTTTTTTTTACTTTTATTATTTTCATAAACTTTTATTTATTTATTTTCTATCTACGTGACTTTACCGACAGAACTAATAATGTGACTTTCTTGTTCGTTTTATTTTGGTTGCACTGCTGTGGTTTTATGGACCACACGGTCCATCTTGCTGCCGTCTGGTTTATTCTGACCATTATGTGCATATTTTTTGTAAACGTATATTGTCCACCAATTCGATTTTACACTTGTTTACCCAGCAAGGTCTCAGTGAGTCTCTAGACAATTTTTGCAGGAGGGTCCTGCCAAGTTTTCACAGTTCAGGGACAATGTTGCTGCTGTGTGTGATCCCCATTGAGCGCTTGGTAGGTAATTATTACCATTGAAAGTTTTTGGCCAATACCAGTTACATTGTAAGTGTTTTTTGAGCTATGGGAGGAAACTGGAGAATCCGTAAGAAACCCATGCAGAACAGGGGGAAAACATACAGACTCCACACAAAGGTGGCAGAGTTGAGAATCGAACCCAGGGCCTTTTTGCTGTGAATCACAAGTGTTGCCGACGTGCCACCCTGTCATCCTACATGTATCATCACTGTCATCATCGTCATCATCGTCATTGTCATCATAATAATTGATGTGAATGATGAGTTACTTGCACATTAATGTTGGGGCTTGCCTTTGTCTGTCTTGTCCCTTTGCTACCCTCTCATCTGCTCCCCCTGCCCCCCTACGCCCGCTGCCCAACAGAAGCACTGCGCACCGGTGCTGGCGCAGCAGCGCGCGGTGCCAGACGTGGTGCCCGCGTACTGCGACGACTATGGCTGGCTGGGCCCCGCGCTGTGTGAGCACGTGCTGCGCGCTCGCTCGCTCGCCCTGCGCTCCACGCTTTCCTTGCAAGCACAGGTCAGAGGGTGCTGTCATGAGTCCGGGGGTGTCCGCTCTGCTCCCACTCCACGTCTTGTCCCCTTCTTTCCCAGTCTTCTCTCCTTCTCTCTCTTCTGTCCCTCCTTTTCCCTGTGCCCAATCCCATCTTCGCTCCTTCTCCCTCCTTGCACCCCTCCACTGGAATGAACTTGCCCTGTTTATTAAGCAGCACTGCCCATAGACTAACACTGCCCATAACACTGCCCATAACACTGCCCATAGACTCAACAGTGCCCATAGACTCAACACTGCCCATACTCAATACTATCTCTGTATATTCAGCTGTCTCCTTCCTTGACCTCCTATTTCTCTCTTAAAGCCTCATCTCTTCTCTATTGCCCATTCTCATCCCTCACCCCTCCACTTCTTCCCGTCCCTCCCCTACCATTTCGTGATCCCTAAGTATCCCTCTTTGGCTATCACTCATTCCACAATTGTTGTATGCCCCTGCCATCTGCATCATTCCATTCTGTCACCGCTTTGTAAGCTATATCAGAGAGTGCCTTTAGTGAAGTGAGGGGTACTTAGTGAAGGCACTCTAAATATAAATTAGAATTAGATTGGTTTCTTGTGTGTTCCCCGGGGATGTCAACAGGCTGAACGTGAAGAGGGCTCTGTTACTAGTGCAGGAAACTTAGGGCCTGAAACACAAAGGAAGAGACGCGCAGAGGTGCAGAGATAGAAATGGAGCGAGATGCACACAGAGTCTCTCTAAGAGGGACACCTAGACAGATGTAGAAACAAAGAATGAGAGGGGGACAGACACGAGGTCCTCATGGCAAGACTATCCAAGAAAAACACTTGACTGTTGTATATAAAAACAGACTTTCCTATTGTATACAAGTCTAAGGTCCTCTGCGGGTTGTATTTTGCGTTCTCCAAGTTCCTCTGCGTCTTTGTTCACACACGGTCATTATGCGCCCCTCTCCGTGTGCCGTCCGCTAGCGGAGCACGGTGGGAGCTCAAAGCGCCGTCCCAGCCAGCGTCGCCGCCCAGGGCCCCGCGGCCCCCAGCGGCGTTCCACGACTGCCGCCCACCCCCGCCAGATCCACGACAATGGCACCCGCGGCACCAGCGGCAGTGGCAGGGCCTCCGTCCGGCCGAGCGCTCCCCACGTTGGCGACGCCATCGGCGCCGGGTCCCCCGTCGGCGAGTGCCGGCGCTGCCTCCCTCGAGGCACGGTGCTGGGCGGTGGCCAAACCAGCGATGGCCGACGGGGTCTTAAAAGAGCGGCTCCTATCCCCGTCGCCGCCACCACCACCACCGGCGCCAGCCAAGCAGCTCATGGCAGTGTCCAGCAGCACGGCAGCGACGGCGGTCACTGTACCACAGGTGAGTGGCGCTTGCCCCCTTTCCCTTTCTGGATACTTTGTTTGGGTTTGAGAAACAAATTGGAGGAAGGTGCAAGCCGAAGGGCTGTAATTAGAGGTGGACGGATGGCTCAGCAGGTTCATCATGGACGTGTGTCAGAGCACCGAGCCAGCTACCGCTGAGGTCCTTGCTTTGGATGCAGGTTTAGCCACCCATGATTAAATTGAGGGTATTGAGTGCAGTGGACTAGTGGACTCAGTTTCGTCAGTAATGACTGTAATTGTGCTTTTGGAATTATTTAATGAAACAGATAAACACGTCCATAAATCTCGCAGCAAAGGATGCACTACATGGTGACATCGAACAGACCCAGGCCTCATTAGGTCTGATTATCCACACAAGGCGACACCTGTTCTTATGCCCTGTATTCATGATCACACGTTTTGGTCCTCAGTCTGGGACAAATCAAATTAGTCGTGCAGTCATTAGTGACCTAGCAGGGTAAAAGCAACACACTTCACTTGAGAGCACAGTTCAATCATCTGACCTCAAACCAGGATCTCAGTGGTGCTGGCTCCGTTTTCCCCAAACATCGACCGTGAGTACGGCAAGCCACCCAGCTCCTCATGTTTTCCCCGCAGGTTCTGTCGCTGGTGTCGGTCACGTCCTCTGCGGCTTCGTGCCACACCACCACCTCCCCCACGCTGGTGAAGCTGGCGTCGTCCGGAGCGCCCGGCGCAGCCCCTCACAAGTTCATTGTCGTGTCACTACCGGCCACCGCGAGCCGCTCTTCAGGGGGCCAGAAGTCGCCGGCCCCCACACTGGCCCAGCTGCAGCAACAGGTGGCACTCGGACGCCCGCACCCTTCAGGGTTCCTGCTGCAGGCCTCTCCTGCGGGGACGCACCACATTGTGCGGCTGCCCGGCGTGCAGGGACAGGCCCTGGGCAAGGCCCTGACGCAGATCGCGCGTGGCCAGGCGCTCACGCTGAAGCCGCAGAGCTCCCTCTTGGGGCAGGCATCCGCGGTCGAAGGTCGAGCGGTGGACCCGCTCGGGTCGGCCGCTCAAGGCCGGGGTGCGGAGTTAACCGTGGAAGCAAATGTGATTTTAGCGCAGATTCAGGCACCACCGCCGCTTGCGACCACCATTCAAGGCCAGATGGGGTGTGCGCCCTTAGGAAAGGCTGAGGTTTCTGACCAGCAAAGGCCCTGAGGTGTAGCAGTTTTGCAGAGAAGCCAGGCATGTTAAAAGTGGAAAAACAGTGGATCACACGTGTTATTTGCATGTTAAAGGAGATCGCTTGATGTCTCCCCCTCTTGGCTACAGCATTTCTTGGCTTAAAGATGCTGGTTTTTCTTACCCAGTTACCAAATTATCACCACTAACCCAGACCCAGAGAGTGGGACAGGGACCCTGTTGAGCCAGCAGCACTAAGCCCACAATACAAAATTAATGAGTTGATTGATTTCATGAGTTGTCATTCATTGTTTTCACGTTTATTTTACGTTTCCAAGTTTGATGGAAATTCAATTTCAGTTTGGATTTAAAGTCATGAGTCATCTAACAACTCATCCCCACTGCCACCATCAGGTGATTTCTACCACTTTGGGGGTTCCAATTAAATTTAATAGTTATTTGTTATGCTGTTTTACCATCATCTCATTTGTATTGCTTTTCATGCTGGTAGCCTCCAACCAAATCCTCCTGAATGTGCTAAATCTCACCGGATCTTGAAAGTTAAGCCGGGTGGAGTCTGGTTTTGTAGGTGGGAGGATGTGAGGTGGCCAGGGGGTGAATCCGTGCAGATCTGGGCACTCACAGTTTCTTTACAAGTGCCACTCATTCGTGAGAAAGTGGCCACCATCCCAATGCAGGATCCTCGTGAAGTGTTTCGAGACTTAGTGTTACTTTTCTAGGTAAATATTTGTTCTTGTTAAATATGACATTAATTACATGTTCTCATCCAAAGGACCAGTGGTTAAGGTTCTTTGTCGAGAATCACTGTGCGTGTTTGGCAGTGTGTTGATTCGTTAAGCACTCTGCTGAGTCCCACAGGGGCACCGTGGTGGGGCCTGGGATGGTGCTGTCGTGAGACTGTTTAATAAATTACTGCAAATGGACCAAGTTTGAAGTTGTCTCATTCATGTTGCTTGCATTCTGTTCTCAAACATGACCTGTTTTGTTTCATTTGACCTTGAAATAGTTCTCCCAGTTTTGTGCCGTCGGTTGCATCTCATGTCCGTTTATAACTCTTGCAAAGCAGTGCATTACCCATGCAATTAGATTTCACAGAACTACTTTTGAGACCTCTTCAGATAACTTTAATTCAAACGATTCCAATTTATTATATTTCATGGATAAAAATATCAGGAAACATGCACTGATTGAAAAACGTGCTTCTTAAGGAAAATTATTGGTATATTGCTCTTCATCAAATTCAGATTTTCGTAAGCATTCCATTCCACTCTCAAGTCGTTTGTGTCATCACTGTGATTAATATTTGCATTGAGCAACTGCCGCAGGTATAATTATTGTGTTGCTCATTAAAGTCTCCAACATTCTAATTAAACTTTAGATTGCTTTTGGTTTGCTTCGATTAACCCTTAGGTCCATATTTACACGTAGAGTGGAATCATTATCGAGGTCACGATTACTCGGTACCGAGAACGACTAACAGGCTATGGCGTTGGCTGGGCAAGTTAAGGAGTGGGGCATGCTGCTGGTACCGTGCATTTCTTCTGCTGTTGCTGCTCCCTGGTGCACGTTAGTGCTGGTCATTCGTGTGCTGTGTTCTACTAGTGGGGTCTGCCACAGCAAACCTGGAACTGCCTGGCCAGCTGCCACTTCATAAAATAGATGAGTAGACTGTGCTCGCATACATTCAATACAGTACTTATTTTACCCGATGAACACGCTCAGTGTCCACTGAACGGATCGTTTTGATCGCAAGCTTCGGCACCGATAACACCCATTCACCTGTCTCGGCATCACCCGGTATTCGGAAGCCACTGGAGCTATGAACTTTTAAATCTAGATTGAAAACTAATTTCTTTAAAACTGCTGTTTAGTTTGTTGTCCTTCCCCCACACCTCAAATAAACTAGCTTAGCTACTACATACAGTGCCAAAGAAGTTCAATTTACATACCCTAAGAGCAATAAACATTACTACTAGAAAAGAATCTGGTTATTACATCTGTACGCTTGTTAACTCCTGATCGAACAACCAAGTAACCACTGCTGTTACCAATTAAGTTTATTGTGGTTAATGAGCTCCTGAGAGGTGCCGTTGACATTGAAAGTGTCACTTGATTTGCAAAGGGAGAGTGGTGGGACCAGTAATTTTTTTAATGAAGTGCAGTTTCCAGTGATTTCTCTCGGTCAGGATATACATTGAATCCTGGTCTTGTGCAAAGTCTTGGGATGTGGTAGAGCTCACTTATTCTTTCGTAAAGCTTATGTACAGGTAGTATTACGGATTCAGTTTTAAGTAATTTAGCCGTTCAATTGCTTCGTCCCCAAGCTGGTGAATTGCAGATGAAACCACCCTCTCCATCACCTTCAAACTTATATCCGAGTGCGTGACGTTTTATGGCATGTGGTTTGTAAATATAATAACACCCATTTAACCTTGCTGGACATTTTTTATTTGACATTTTTTTTATCATTTCAACATTGAAATGTACTTTTCACATGGCATGCATTTACACACTTGTGAACCAAGGTGAAATGAAAGTGCAATTTCTATTTTAAAACGTGTTGTCGAGAATGTTCATGAACACCAACAACACTGAAAGGCTCACAGATGATAATGGGATTCCAAAACCAACTACATGTCATAGGCAAGTGGCTTTGCAAGAATCTCTTTTTGCTGTTGGGCTTACGATCACTCCAACCTATCAGCTTTATATTTGTTAGGCTTCTTCGTCATAACCTCAACAAGTAGTACAACCCACTGTAAAAGTGGATTGATTTTCTTCAAGTCGCTCAACCCTAATTAAGCCCAGTTATTTATATCCAACACGAGAAGAAACAGTCGAAAGGTCCTCGGAATATGTTGATGGTACCAAAAGCTGGATAAGAAAAATCTTGTAAGATAACATTGCTGCACATGAACTTTTTTTATATCGCTCAAATCCAACATTCGTGTTGTTGCCAATCAGTTGGTAACATTAACATTTTCATATGTACAACAAATAAAAAACACCCATTTAGAGTATTCTTATGGCACAAAATCATGAGGTTCTTTGGAGTTGCATTATTACAATCACTGCACATAGATTCACCTAAAGTATGTGGTTCATAGTTGCATTTAGAATGTGCAATTGCTCACAACAGTTGTCGTGAGTTGCACATAGAATTAGAATTTTCCATGTAAATTAAAATATAAGCTCTTGACATTCATTAATATAGATCATATATCAACAATAGTTCCATGCAAAAATGTATACTAAATGAGATGTAGTTAATGGTGCATGATAGTTTACACAGCACACATCACAGTAATGCATAGCGCAGCGGCATGTGATGCTTGTATGCAGCTCTCAAAACCATGACCCTAGTACCATACTGCATAGCTCATGATAGCCTTCTGCAGTACAATTCAGTAGTCTTAAAATATAAAAATGTGGGATTACACATAAGTACTCTAAACATCTGCAATGTTCATCTTAATTTTTAACATGTTATGTTGAAATATTTAAATATACAAACACTCCCCACCCATTTAGCACGTGGTGTGGTTATTTTCAGTTGGTGAGCTTGCTCTGTAGAAGCTGCAGTCGACATTCAATTGTCTTGTGGATTATCTGCAATCCCTCCAAGTCCAGTTCCTTCACCAGCAGGAGCACAGCGCTCAGCACATTGGCATTCTACAAAAGGGCAGCCGTGAATTAAGGTACAATAGAATAAAAACAATCACACTCTCCATGATGCTCCACTCACCAAAAGATACAAGACGGGTGATAAACTGTATTCTACCGATGATAAAAAACACTCCAAAAAGACGCAAAGCAAACTTGTGCCTGGTGCCAACAAAGTTGTACAAATGTGGTCTCACCTACTATAAAAATACAGTGGGGGGGGGGGGGGTGGCACGTGCCCCCCCAATGATCCGATCGAAATCCCTAATTTTCATCGGATCATTGTGGTTTATTAGTAATAATTCGGCATTTTGCGACCCCCACTGCCACTGTGTAGGATATTATGTGCCAGCGATTCTATAAGATGATAGGACAATAGTCTGAGTCCATAATTGGCAATAAGTAACGGCAAAGCAGTTCTAAGTGACTCAGAATTGTGCGCAGTTGCGTATACAGTACACGACTTCCCTGAAGGCATTCACCTTCAGCGAGCGCGATGTCGATCACACGGTTCGAATTCGACCCGCGATCGATTGTGTGCGCCATCGCCGCACACGAGTCAAATAACAAGCAAGGGACAAGTCCTTACTTACTAACAACTCCTATCATTATTCATTGCTGGAGGGGTTGCCCCCCCCCCACCTGAAAATCCTGGCTCCGCCATTGGGGGGGGAGGATTTGTGCCTTGCAGTCGATGGAATACAGTTATAGAGACAAAGGCAAGGCAAATGACAAGACGAGGCTTGCGAGAGTACAATCGAAAGAGAAAGTAATTTTTACGGAAAATAATTGAGAGGGCTCACCGATCACTTCACAAACAACGTTGGTATCTGTGCAACTAATGATAATCGAGTGAATGTGTGGCATATGGAGGGACCCACTTTGGAAGGGATTTTTACTGGAGAAGAGTTGGAGCAGGAGTACTTGTCAATAGGTAGAAGCTTCATGCCAAGCTGTTGTCGTATTTTACTGCAGAACAAAGCAAAATATTAAGAGGGACACGCCATATTTTATCATTGTTACATGCATTTAACCAGGTAAGCATCACCGAGTCTCAACTCTTTTTCCGGGTCCTATCAAGTTGTTGCATCTATATTCTTGGGTCTTTCGGTAAAGTCACGTAGATAGGTTCAAATAAAATAAAAGAAAACTACGACGTTTTGATCGCAACGACTGCTTGTGTTGCGATCGAAACGTCGAAGTTTTCTGTTATTTTTGATTATTTTCTTTGAACCTATCTACGTGACTTTACCGAAAGACCCAAGAATATGAATTCCTGCAGTCACGCAAGCTTTAAATCAAGATTTTGTTGCATCTAAAGGCACTGTTCCTGTGTGTAATCCAAAATGTAGTAACTGGTATGTAACCAATGCCAGTTACATTGTATGTTTTGTTAGATATTGGTGGAAACTGGAAGAACAAGGAGGAATCCCATGTAAAACACGGGAGAACTTCCAAACTCCACGCAGAACGATGCCCAAGTCGGGTATCGAATTCAGGCCCTTGCCATGACGCGCAAGTGTTAGCACTGGGCCACCCTGCCGATCATATGTTTGGGAATGTGCCCTTTATGGATATTCCCAGTCAAAAAATATCTAATTAGCGCCAAGGCAAACAATATCCAATGGGAATCTTACTTTGTTTCTATGAGGCTGAAGTTGATGGGATCCGTGTCTGCTTCAGTGAGGCTCTCGTTGGTTCCATCTCCAGACTGGCTGATGTGATCATTTGACTTCAGAAGCTCATCCTGCACCTGTGCTGGATTTGGTGATGTGATATCCTCCCCTTCCTTCTGTGCTTGAGCCAGTTCTTCCTCTGTGACAGCTGAAACGTGGACCATAAATATTACATTCGATTAATCTTTTTTTTTACGAATCCTCAAGGATGTTGTGTGCAATCGTTTCAAAGGATTACATTGTGTTTTTTAAACTACAATGAGTGGTCCCCAACAGAAGAAAGTATTTAATGTAGTGGGCAATATGCATCAATGGTGCGGACTTGACACAGCTGACCCCTTCACTGATCTGGATCTGTATTTTCGTGGTTACTTTGATAACGACAGCGTTGTCATTGGCGTCACATCTACGTAGCTTCTCGCCCGCTATGTTCTCAATCTTTGCTGTCTCTCTTCCTCTTCTCCCTGTGCTCAAGACATGCTTTCGCTCTTTCTCTTATTGTCCCCCTTCACTGGAACAAACTTCCCCTCCACATTAAGCAGTCACCTTCGCTCACTAGTATCATCTCTGTACTCAACTCCCTTATTTTCCCGAGCTCACACCATGACCCCTTAATCTCCCCCTCATAACCAGCACCGTTACTTTTCCCTCTTCATATTCTCATTACATGGCTATCACTTATTATCCATTCAATCAATCCATTCATCATTTCCTGTAAATTTAATCAAATTCACGCATTGAATATTTGCCTATTACTTCCTCTCATCTATTTCATTCACCTCATCTCCACCATTACATTCACACGCTGTACCATTGTTAATTATTTGTTAAACGCCTTCATTAAGGTGCTACATACATTCCGTTAAGATGAGATCATGAGGCAAGGGAATGTCCATTCAAAACTCTCATTGAAAGAAGTTGGACATCACACCATATTATAACGGCCTCTGTAAAGTGATATCACAGAAACTACTTCTCGGGTCTCTTCCATCACCAAAAACATTTTAACTCGGCAGTCATTGGTAACTGGGCCGAGACTATTGCTTGCTACACTTGAGAACCTGGCTGTCTGGACATTGACTGCATGTCCCAGCGTGGGTATATCAGCGCTGTCATTCGGGATTAGCCCCCTGAGCCATCCCCAGCCATCTCGGTAGGTTTAAAAAATAAGGGTTTTGGTTGCGTACCCTGGTTATCCAGCTTGTGCAGACCAGGCAGATTCCGCAGCACACACATACGATAGTGGTGGGGGTCGGTCCCACAGCAAGGGTTATCAGCCAGCCAGAGCACACGCAGATGAGGCAGGGTTTTGAGGTGCCACAGCTCTGCCAGGCTGACGACTGCATTTCTGCGCAGGTAGAGCTCCCGCAGGCCCACGCATTCTTTGAAGTCCTTCAGCGTGTCAATATTGTTCACACTGCAAGATGTGCAACATGGCAATTTGAAATCGATCGACTTGCGATGTAAGCAATAACCGCATGATAGTTTGTTTTCATTACATATCCATATACAGATGCACCTTTCGATGGGTACTTTCAGAAGTGAAATTATGAAACTGGGGTAAAGGTGTGCATAACAAACTCGTGCATTGTGGTGTGTTGAGCCATGTGATCTTCTGCTTAGGTTTGGGAAATTTGACTTCCAATAAATATTTAGTTAAATCGGAGTAAAAATGAATGATTATATTACTTCCTCTATATGTACAAAGATAAGTGAAAGTGTAATTGTTAATATTCATAATTTCGGAATATGCAACGTGTTAGTTTTCTACGGAATATTTACTTGTAAAATGGTATGGTATATATTTTTTTAATCTTACCTTAATGTTAAAACTTCAATATTCGGCATTTGCCGAAATATGGACACCTGAGACACACACACAAAAGGGCATACACATTGTTATGCAAACAACACTATCCAGTCTGGACAATCTATACACATTAATTGATTTATCATTCTGAACTGTTAACGCTCACATCGTTACATTTACTCTACAAAACTAGTGGCATTATTAAACGTGCATAGCACTATACTTACATCTGAAAGTTCACTTCCCCTGGATGGGGTAAAAGGAAAACACAGTGTTAAAAGACATTCTTGATTTTAAGCTTACGTTACTGCAGGAATCCATACTCTTTGGTTCTTTCGGTAAAGTCACGTAGATTGAAAAAATAATAATAGATCACGACGTTTCATACTGCTGTTATTTTTTCTGCCTGAGGACGACCGCTTGTGTTGCGATCGAAACGTTGTGATCTCTTCTAATGTTTTCTACCTACGTGACTTCACAACCATGAATAGCACTCACCACAGATAATGCAGCAATTCCTGTGGAGCAAGTCAAGTACATTTTATTTTGGTTTACATGCGTGGCGTCGTGCCATTCTGGCACAAATCTCTCCACTCAAAGCGCCATCATTAAAACCCAACATGAAATTAGAACCTTTGAAACAACAGCATAAACCACTGGGACCGTATTTCGGGGAAAGGCGGGTAGGTGCAGTTGAGGTGACAACATCAATGCAAGTCGCATGCAACCAAGGTAGCAGCTTCATATGGAATTTATAATGGGAAACCTCTGATCCACAACCCTTACATGCTAACTGTCCACAGGCACCAGCACATCAGCGATATTGTTCCTAAGATATTGTTTCCTTTTTTGTCCAGACACCCCAGGGGTTGTAAATGTCAGCTGTAGGTGCTCAGCTCCCTGCTTTGCGCACAAAATGTAAATATATTGTATATCGCTCGCTCTCAATACACTCCACTCACTGGCAGGCGTGGTGGGATAAAGTGTGGGTTCTCCCGCCTCTGCCAACACGTCTACTCAACGTGGAAGAGTCGACCAAGCACCATGTCGAGAGCTCCCTTCTTTAGGCAAAGGTTCAACGCAGTGTCGTGGGCCGCCGTGGCCTTTCGACGTTCGCGCGTTACCAATCGGTGGATTCATTACCAACATTTCCCTGGGAACGGTTAAATTCCTTGCTTTCTGAACCAGTGACCGATTGCTGTTAAACAATGCGTGGTTATTTTATGTATTGTAACAGGACCCTGCGGGGTGGGCTGGTAAGAACGAATAACCAAAGAATATAAACATAATGTATTATTACACTTGTTAAGCCAAGAAAGCCCCACTGAGTCAAAATGTTTTTGTAGGGTCCTGCCAAGTGTTTGCAGTAGGGGGCGATGTTGCTACACCTAATCGAACGATACGAAGGGAGAGATTGAGGCCTAGTTCTAGGCTTTAGGCCTAGCTGTAGGCTTTAGGGCGCTGTGAGTTAATTTTTAATTTAAATGTTTTAATGATTTATGCAAAAGCTTTAAATTTAGATGTTTCTATTTAAAAACATGAGGGAATGTAACATTGTTAAACATAACTCCCTTTCACACACGCGGGGGTACGATACGAAGGGAGAGTTTCAGGCCTAGTTCTAGGCTTTAGGCCTAGCTGTAGGCTTTAGGGCGCTGTGAGTTTTTTTTTGTTTAATTTCAAAGTTTTAATTAAAAGCTATCTCAGGGAATTATTAGGGCGCTGTGAGTTTTTTATTTATTTTCAAAGTTTTAATTAAAAGCTATCTCAGGGAATTATAAGGGAATGTTACACGTGTTTAGCCAGGAAAGCCTAATTAATTTAAATGTTTTAATTAAAAGCTATCTGAGGGAATTATAAGGGAATGTTACACTTGTTTAGCCAGGATAGCGTCACTGAGTCTAAAGGTTTTTGTAGGGTCATGCCAAGTGTTTGCAGTAGGGGGCGATGTTGCTACCAGGATAGCGTCACTGAGTCTAAAGGTTTTTGTAGGGTCATGCCAAGTGTTTGCAGTAGGGGGCGATGTTGACGGACAGACGGACGGACACATTAATCTATTGGTGGTCTGGTCCACTTCGTTCCTACCAGTGTAGTGGTGATACGTGCTGGGGTAGGGATCGAGTGCCAGCGCGTAGTGATTGGCTGTGTGTGTGGTGACGCGCGCTGACGGTGAAGGATCAGGGGTCAGCGTGGGGTCGTGGGTTATGTGGTGCTGATTGGCTGTGTGCCGGTGACGCGCTTGAGAGGGAGTGATCGGGTGGCAGCGCGGCGTGATTGGTTGACGAGTGGGAACACGCGCTGGGGGAAAACGGATCGTAGAGATAGCGCGTCGTGATTGGTTAACTAAGGAGCGATGCTCACGTCGAGGTCCGCATCCGCTCCGTCTCCCGTGAGGAGGGACTATATAAGGTGATGCACACAGGCGTACGGGGAGAGTGTAACCAGCGAAGACTGAAGACGGAGAGGAAGAGATAGGGCCCTGCGGTACCCAGTCCCGCTGTCCTGTGGGGACCGGGACTCTGTGTAACCCAGAGGCGGAGTGTAGGGTGAGCATGCAGTGTGTGTAGCCAGAGGCATAGGGTCTACACGAGACGAGTGATGTGTGTGTAGCCAGAGGCATAGGGTCTACACGAGACGAGTGATGCGTGTGTAGCCAGAGGCATAGGGTCTACACGAGACGAGTGATGCGTGTGTAGCCAGAGGCATAGGGTCTACACGAGACGAGTGATGCGTGTGTAGCCAGGGGCACAGAGTCTACACGAGCTAAGTGAAGAGTGTAGCCAGAGGCATAGAGTCTACACGAGCTAAGTGAAGAGTGTAGCCAGAGGCAGAGAGTCTACACGAGCTAAGTGAAGTGTGCAGTCAGAAGAATAGAGACCACACGTTGTATCGTGACAAGTCAAGATTTAATAAAAAGTGTGTTACCCGTCAAGGAGTTTCCTGCCGTCATTTCCCATACTTCAACTGGCGTCAGAAGTGAAACAGTCTTCCAAGCATGGATACAAGGAAGACCCGTCGGACCCACGGGATTGACCGCGAGGATAACCTTGACGACTCGGGCCAGCTGCCATCGGGGGGTGAGGACGAAGAATGGCCCACGCTGCAAGATCCGCCGACGGCGCCGGATGAGCGACTGGGGACCGATGCCGTGCTCCGCGAGGCGCACTCCCGTCTGGCGGAGCTGCTGCTCGCCGCCGCGTCCATCCTGGCGGAAATCAGCTCGTCGGCTGGAGCGGGGACGGCGGCGGACATTCTACAGGGTCGCCCCGCAGATTCCCGCCAAAATGACTTGGCGATTCCCGCCATTTCATCTGCGCCGACTTTTGGCGGGAACGGCGACCGCCACGTGGCGGCGGTTCTCCAAGCGCACCCGCTTACGTCATCAACGCGCGCTGCGGACCGCCATCAGACACCCGCCACTGGGGCCGCCATCTTACACACCGACGGGGCGGCGGAAAGGAACCACGAGGCAGAGGACGACTTCATTTTTCAACAGCGCCTTCCCGCATTGTCAGCCTTCAAGGCGGAAGGCGGGGACTGGGGCCAATTTCAGCGCAGGTTTTTGGCGCATCAGGAGATGTCCGCCTGGTCCGACGCTACGGCGCTGCGGGCACTGCCTGACATGTTGGACGACAACGCGCTCGCGGCCTTCATGTCCGCACGGAGGTCGGACCGCTCCACGCTTAAGGCAGCGCTGGGTCTCATGGCCAAGGTCTACGGACCTCCCTCGGCGTGTCGCCATCATTTTTATGCAAGGGGAAAGGCGGACACGGAGACCGCGCTCGCCTATCGCACGGCGTTGCTGGCTCTCGCCGATGCCGCATTCCCTCGTATGGACGAGGAGGGCCAGGATGCGATGGTTTTGGAGCAGCTGCTTAAGTTGGCGCAGGACCTGGGGGTCCCCATCAACACGGCCGACGAGATCGATATTTCTTCCTTGCGGGTCGCTACGAGTATACAAGCGCACGAGGTCCTTCAACGCAAACAGGGGGTCGTCTGCAACGCTGCCGTGGCCTCAGCTCCGGGTCCGGTGATCACCGAACCCCAAGTCGTCAGCCCACGAGAGGAGGCGTTCACCGCGGGACGACCAGGGGACTGGAGGTCGGGGGGTCGTTCGCCTCTGCGATCGGCCCGCAAGCTGGAGCAACCGAGATCTCCGACGACCCTCATCACGTGTTATAACTGCGGCCTCCGGGGCCACGTGGCGTCCGGTTGCCGCGCTCCACGTCAGCGCGCCATGGGATCTCGGCTGGACGACGACCAAGGCCCCAAGTCATCCCTACAAACCCCGGCAAGTCGCGGCACCTCACATGCTCGGCCCACATACTCGACACGCATGGGCCGTCGCGGTGCGGCGGAGGAGGGCCGGTTAGGGTTCGGGGATTCGGTTCGGCGAGGGGGGTTCGGCCGGGACCGGGGAGACATTGAATGGTCGGAGTTGGGGCACAGAATTGTGGCTGCTTCAGCGGGTTCATCCGTCGTTACGGGATCTATTGATTGGGTCGAGGTCAGGGTGTTAGTGGACACGGGGGCGTCGGCGACTATTATATCGGACCTCATTTACAACATTCTCCCCGTCCAATGCCGTCCGCTGCTCCCAGTGGATGTGCCATTTTACGCCGCTAATGGGGGATCGTTGGGCATTATCGGTCAGATTAGGGCGTCCATTTGCATTGGAGATATCAAATTGTCGGGACCCGTTTTCGTTTCGTCTTCTTTGGCGGTTCCTTGTCTATTGGGCACTGATTTTTTGGCTAAGATGCCCATTAAAATTCTCATCGATCAGCGTTGCATTGAACTACCATCGGGTCGCCGTATTTCATTTTTGACGAACCCTACTGAAATTCGGACGGCGTGCGCTACGATACAAGCGTTGGCGACACAGACCGTGCACGTGCCCCCGGGTTCACAGATGTTAATTCCCCTCCGGTTGCGGAAACCATGGGTGGGGGGGACTTCGGAACAAGGCATGCTTTTGGGTCCTTCTAACAGAGCTGTCGGGGGGGTCGATTTGTCGGTGGCTCACACTTTGGTTCGAGCTGACAAGGATCCGTTTGTGATGGTTTTAAACGCTGGGTCGCGGCCAGCCGTCATTCAGCAGGGCACCGTGCTGGCTCACGCGGCACGGGTCCCTGCGGATGAGCGGCTGGTTGCGCAGGTTGATCCGAGCCCCACGCAGAACATTGAACCGAGGGAGGACCTTGAATGGGTCCATTCGCTGTGCGCGGACTCGGACGATTTGTCAGCGGTACAGTTGGGTGCGCTGCGCGAGTTGCTAATGGAATTTTCTGATGTGTTCAGTAAACATAAGTATGACATTGGGTGCACGGATTTGTTACGCCACCACATTGACACGGGCGATGCGGCACCGGTCAGGCTAAATCCCTTCCGACTGAGTCCTGCTGAGAAGGAACATGTTCAGTCGGCCGTTAACGATATGCTAGAAGCCGACATTATTTCGCCTTCCTCCAGTCCTTGGGGAGCACCTATTGTGCTGGTTAAGAAGCAGGACGGGTCCTTGCGATTTTGCGTAGATTTCCGTCGCCTGAATAAGATCTCTGTGGCTGACGCGTATCCGCTCCCCAGGATGGACGAGTCCCTCGATGCATTGTCTGGTGCGCGATATTTTTCGACTATTGATTTATTATCGGGATTCTGGCAGTTGCCACTCGATGAAGAGTCTAAACCTAAGACGGCATTTCGGATTCCAGGGGGCCTGTTCCAGTTTAACCAGTTACCCATGGGACTTCACTCCTCTCCAGCGACGTTTCAGCGCCTTATGGAGTTGGTTTTGTCGGGCTTGCAATGGGATACGTGCTTGATTTACCTTGACGATGTCATTGTTTTCAGTAAAACATTTGAGGAACACCTCCAGCGATTGAGAGGGGTGTTCTTACGAATGCGATCGGCTAAATTAAAATTTAAACCGGCCAAATGCCACCTTTTTCGTAAGTCCGTTAGATACTTGGGTCACATTGTCGACTCTTCGGGGATCTCTACCGATCCCGCGAAGACGGACTGTGTCAGTTCATGGCCGACACCCACGTCAGTTTCGGACGTGCGCAGTTTCATCGGTTTTGCTTCGTATTACCGCCGATTCGTTGAGCACTTCGCCACTATTGCAAAACCCTTGCACGCTCTAACGGCGAAAGGAGTGAAGTTCCGATGGGGACCGGAGGAGGAGGCCGCGTTCTGCTCACTCCGGGACGCCTTGGTGGGTGCCCCACCCTTGCGCTATCCGGATTTTGCGAGTCCCTTCTTGCTAGATACGGATGCTAGCAACACGGGCATTGGGGGGGTGCTATCCCAAGTCGTTGGGGGAGTCGAAAGGGTGGTCGCTTATGGTAGCAGGGTGTTGTCTCCGGCGGAGCAGCGCTACTGCGTCACCCGTCGCGAACTGCTTGCCATTGTTTTTTTTGTACAACAGTTCAGACCGTATCTCTATGGTCGTCACTTTACGGTCCGGACGGACCACGCGGCGCTACAATATTCATTGAGGGTCGCCCAACCCTCGGGCCAATTGTCACGGTGGTTGGAAGTCCTCCAGGACTATCAGTTCACGACTACATACCGTAAGGGGTTGCGACACACAAATGCCGATGCCCTGTCGCGATTGTTGCCTTGTCAGAAATGTGCGTGTCTATCGGGATCGGCGCGCTGTAAACCGCCGGTTGTGGAAGATATGGGGGCATTGGCTGTGACCGCGGGCGCACCAATCGGGGATGTCCCCGCTACCTCTCAGGGTCAGGACTCGCTGCTCTCACTGTTGCTGAGTGAGTGAGGCCGTCTCCAAATGGCGGACAGCTCCCTGCTAGCATTGCGCCGCAGGGCGGGGGGTCCCAAAGAGGACCAGGAGCGAACTGGCTCCTACGTACTTAAACAAGGCATGTTAATGAGATGGGACAGTTTGTCCCTGCGGCATGCACTTGTGGTGCCTTCCGCTGTGAGGGGGAAAGTTGTTTTGGCCGCACACGAACGCCTCTTGCATTTAGGAGTAAACAAAACGCTTGCCCTGCTTCAGCGTGACTATTATTGGCCGGGGATGGGAAGTTACGTGGTGAATATTCTGAAGGGATGCGTTGAGTGCGCCAGGCGAAAACCACCGCCCGTGGCAGCTAATCCACCGCTGCAATCTATTCAAGTCTCGCGCACTAACGAGCTCGTTGCGCTCGATATTCTGGGGCCCTTTCCAGTCACGCCTAGGGGTAATAAGTACCTGTTGGTGGGGGTCGAATATTTTACCCGGTGGCCTATGGCGTGGCCACTCGCCAACCAGTCGGCGGCGGCTGTGACGGACGCCTTTGTCCAGGGCTACGTCCTGGACAAGGGGGCTCCCGAACGCTTGCTGACCGACCAAGGGAAAAATTTTTCAAGTAAATTGCTGCAAGAGGTGTGCGATCTG
The DNA here is from genome assembly GCF_965212315.1 of Lampetra planeri. Taxonomy (NCBI): domain Eukaryota; kingdom Metazoa; phylum Chordata; class Hyperoartia; order Petromyzontiformes; family Petromyzontidae; genus Lampetra; species Lampetra planeri. The sequence goes on along the minus strand of NC_136108.1, from coordinate 22,585,752 downwards.
TTGGGTACTAAGAAGGTGCGTACCTCCCCGTACCACCCGCAGACGGACGGGATGGTGGAGAGACTCCACAAGACTTTGACTTCTATGCTGTGCCAGCAGGTGTGTGAGGCACATGTTGATTGGGACCTGCAGGTCCCGGGGGTCCTCGCCGCGTATAGAATGGCCCCCCATGCAGCGACGGGATTTTCCCCGTTCTATCTGATGTACGGTCGGGAAGCCGACCCGCCCATGGAAACGCAGCTTGGCCTGTCCGCACCACGACCTAATTCAAAATTGGCAGAACATATTAAATTTAATATTCATAAGCTGACAGAGGCAAGGGAGGCCGCACGGCTTAATTCGCGGGCTCGCCAAATTGCAAACGAGCGGTTGCGTGCACGGAAGGTGTCCGTGCACGACTGGAAACCAGGTGACAGGGCCTGGCTGCATTGCCCTCAGGCACCGTTGGCTACGTCGCCTAAATTGTTGAAGCCATGGCGGGGACCCGTGGAGGTCGTGCGTGTTGCACGTCCCCAGTGCGTTCAGATAAAATGGGGAAAGCGACGATGGTACGTCCACCCCTCCCGACTGAAACCGTTCTCGCCTCCATATGGCCTCCCCTTGTGTCGTGAGGGCCGAGCATGTGACGTGACCGACGACCCAAAGGGGGAAATGTCTCTGCCTGATCCTCACATGTTTCCGCCTGATCTCCTCCCAGGTGTCTCGGAACTGACAGCTGCCGACCACCGGCGGCCGGATCTTCGCGGCGGGGCCGGTCCTTTCAGGGCCGATCCGCGCCGTCTAGAGCAGCCGGAGCCACCGGACGGTCGTCAGCGTCCCGTCCCATATGACGGACCGGCCAGACGGACTCGCGCCAGGTCGCGCTACTTTTTATGACCTACCATGTGAGGAGTCGAGGAAGCTGGAGCGCCTCGTCACTGCGTTTAGTCACGGAGACGCTGGGCACGTTCATTTTCTGGAAATCGCTTTTATTGTGTTGTTCGTCGGGCTGTACATAGCTTCTTATCGAGGTGTTGTGTGTGTTGTTGTTGACTTTTCTTGTATTAGTTGTCAATTTGTACATAGGTTGCTGTTGTGTTGTTGTTGTTGCGTTACGGGGCACACTGGGGGGTGGGGTTTTTGTTGTGTTAACGTTGTGTTGTGTTGTTGGTTAGCAGCCGGGCCGGCTGCGAGCTATGTGGGAGGGGGTGATGTAGTGGTGATACGCGCTGGGGTAGGGATCGGGTGCCAGCGCGTAGTGATTGGCTGTGTGTGTGGTGACGCGCGCTGACGGTGAAGGATCAGGGGTCAGCGCGGGGTTGTGGGTTATGTGGTGCTGATTGGCTGTGTGCCGGTGACGCGCTTGAGAGGGAGTGATCGGGTGGCAGCGCGGCGTGATTGGTTGACGAGTGGAAACACGCGCTGGGGGAAAACGGATCGTAGAGATAGCGCGTCGTGATTGGTTAACTAAGGAGCGATGCTCACGTCGAGGTCCGCATCCGCTCCGTCTCCCGTGAGGAGGGACTATATAAGGTGATGCACACAGGCGTACGGGGAGAGTGTAACCAGCGAAGACTGAAGACGGAGAGGAAGAGATAGGGCCCTGCGGTACCCAGTCCCGCTGTCCTGTGGGGACCGGGACTCTGTGTAACCCAGAGGCGGAGTGTAGGGTGAGCATGCAGTGTGTGTAGCCAGAGGCATAGGGTCTACACGAGACGAGTGATGTGTGTGTAGCCAGAGGCATAGGGTCTACACGAGACGAGTGATGCGTGTGTAGCCAGAGGCATAGGGTCTACACGAGACGAGTGATGCGTGTGTAGCCAGAGGCATAGGGTCTACACGAGACGAGTGATGCGTGTGTAGCCAGGGGCACAGAGTCTACACGAGCTAAGTGAAGAGTGTAGCCAGAGGCATAGAGTCTACACGAGCTAAGTGAAGAGTGTAGCCAGAGGCAGAGAGTCTACACGAGCTAAGTGAAGTGTGCAGTCAGAAGAATAGAGACCACACGTTGTATCGTGACAAGTCAAGATTTAATAAAAAGTGTGTTACCCGTCAAGGAGTTTCCTGCCGTCATTTCCAATACTTCACCAGTAACAGGACCCTGCGGGGTGGGCTGGTAGGAATAATACTTAGTACCGGTACAGGGATATCGACCGGGTATAGAGGAGTTAAAGAAAAAAATTACTGTATTCTAGTGTAATGTTAATTAAAAGTGTTTGTTTTGACAAGAAACGCTGTGAGATTTAAAGACCCCCCAACACCACCCTCAACACCACCCCTCCCACCAGCCCTCACCACCCCCCCACCACCACCCACCACCACCCAACCCCACCACCACCACCCCACCACCCCGACCACCACCTTCTGCAGTAGACTTAGCGAAGCCTTCTGCACTAGGCCTCGCGAAGCCTCTGCAGTAGGCCTCGCGAAGCCTTCCCTGCAGTAGGTCTCGCGAAGCCTTCTCTGCAGTAGGCCTCGCGATGCCTTCTCTGCAGTAGGCCTCGCGATGCCTTCTCTGCAGTAGGCCTCGCGAAGCCTGCCGCACTAGGCCTCGCGAAGCCTTCTCTGCAGTAGACCTAGCGAAGCCTTCTGCACTAGGCCTCGCGAAGCCTTCTCTGCAGTAGGCCTCGCGAAGCCTTCCCTGCAGTAGGCCTCGTGAAGCCTTCTCTGCAGTAGGCCTCGCGAAGCCTTCTCTGCAGTAGGCCTCGCGATGCCTTCTCTGCAGTAGGCCTCGCGAAGCCTGCCGCACTAGGCCTCGCGAGGCCTTCTCTGCAGTAGGCCTCGCGATGCCTTCTCTGCAGTAGGCCTCGCGAAGCCTTCTCTGCAGTAGGCCTCGCGAAGCCTGCCGCACTAGGCCTCGCGAAGCCTGCCGCACTAGGCCTCGCGAGGCCTTCTCTGCAGTAGGCCTCGCGATGCCTTCTCTGCAGTAGGCCTCGCGATGCCTTCTCTGCAGTAGGCCTCGCGAAGCCTTCTCTGCAGTAGGCCTCGCGATGCCTTCTCTGCAGTAGGCCTCGCGAAGCCTGCCGCACTAGGCCTCGCGAAGCCTTCTCTGCAGTAGACCTAGCGAAGCCTTCTGCACTAGGCCTCGCGAAGCCTTCTCTGCAGTAGGCCTCGCGATGCCTTCTCTGCAGTAGGCCTCGCGAAGCCTGCCGCACTAGGCCTCGCGAAGCCTGCTGCACTAGGCCTCGCGAAGCCTTCTCTGCAGTAGACCTAGCGAAGCCTTCTGCACTAGGCCTCGCGAAGCCTTCTCTGCAGTAGGCCTCGCGATGCCTTTTCCACAGTAGGCCTCGCAAAGCCAGCCGCACTAGGCCTCGCGAAGCCTGCCGCACTAGGCATCGCGCCGTGCTTTTCGTGCACAAATAAGGCGATTAAATGTATCTCGTCTCTGTGTTAATAAATGTTTCTTGTCTCTGTGTTAAAAAAACGTGCTGCGTTTCAGTAAAGTAATTTTTTTTAAAAACGTGCTGCGTTTCAGTAAAGTAAATTTGAAGCGAAGTTTAAAGTTTCGCCGTGAGGCGCCGGAAGCGACGGCCATCTTGTTTATTTCACAGATCGCAGGGGGAGCGGGCGGCCATCTTGTCGGACAGGGTCATGCCAAGTGTTTGCAGTAGGGGGCGATGTTGATACACAGACGGTCGGACGGACACATTAATCTATTGGTGGTCTGGTCCACTTCGTTCCTACCAGTAATAGGACCCATATCTCAGAGGGCGTCCCTTGTCTGTAAACATCTGGCAGGCAGATCAGTGGCATTGGTTGAAGAGAGCCTGAACATTCTTCAGATGAGACAATGAATGTGGTCCAGAGTTGTGTCTCGTGTTGCACCAATGCTGCTGAAATTATGCAATCTCAGAAAAAGTGTGGCTGATGGGATGTGTAAAAATAAAACTATTGCTTATGTTGAGTAACCGATATGGAGACGAATAATCGTGAATAATACTTGTCCACATCTCTGTGTACACCCCCTAGCGCCTGGCCAAGCCACCCCCCCTACTTTCCACCCCCCCACTCTCTACCCCCCCCCCCAACTCTACACCTCCCCCACTATCCACCCCCCATCCACCTCCCCCACTATCCCCCCCTCCCCCCACTAATCCTTCTCCACTTCCCTCCACCATCCCCCTTTCTCCACCTCCCCCCACTATTCCCCCCCTCCACCTCCCCCCCCCCCACTATCCCCCCCTCCACACACTACCCCCCCCCCCCCTCCACACACTACCCCCCGTCCACCTCCCCCCGCTATCCCCCCTCCACCCACTATCACCCCCTCTTCACCTCCCCCTACTATCCTCCCTCCACCTCCCCCCCCCCACTATTCCCCCCTCTCCAACTCCCCCCCCCCCCCACTATTCCCCCCTCTCCACCTCCCCCCGCTATCCCTCTACCTGCCACCCGCTACCCCCCCTCCACCTCCCTCCGCTATCCCCCCCTCCACCTTCCCCCACTATCCCCCCCCAACCACCTCCCCCCATATTCCTCCCTCCACCTCCCCCCGCTATTCCACCCTCCACCTCACCCCACTATCCCCCCCCACTATCCCGCCCCCACTATTCCCCCCCCCTATTCCCCTCCACTTCCCCCCCGCCCCCCTCCACTTCCCCCCCCGCCCCCCTCCTTCCCGACCCCCTCCTTCCCGTCCCCCTCCTTCCCGCCCCCCCCTCCTTCCCGCCCGCCTCCTTCCCGCCCCCCCCTCCTTCCCGCCCCGCCCCCCCCTGCTTCCCGCCCCGCCCCCCCCTCCTTCCCCCCCCCCCTCGCCCCCCCCTCCTTCCCCCCCCCCTCCTTCCCGCCCCCCCCCCCTTCTTCCCGCCCCCCCCCCTTCTTCCCGCCCCCCCCCCTTCTTCCCGCCCCCCTCCTTCCCGCCCCCCTCCTTCCCGCCCCCCGTCCTCCTCTTTCCCGCCCCCTCGCCGCCATCGTCGCCATGGCAACCGAGCCCCGTCCCCTCGCTCACCAGCAGTTGAGCTTGCGGACGCTGGACAAGTCGCCTGCGCGCGCCCGCGCCAGCACCAGCTTCTTCGTGAGAGTCTTCATTGCCGCTCTCTCTCGCCAACTCCCTCTCTGTCCACGCTCTCTCCGCTCTCGCCTCTTCGCACGAACCCCGCGAGCCGAGCCCAAGAAGCGACGCCGCCGTCGCGACAGCGCCCAACACAGCCGCTTACTGCGCACGCGCGTGGTTAACCCAACACGCCGACGTCACCGCGCTTCGTTGATTCCGTACCAGCGTGGCGACGTTGCCCTGTCGTTACCGACGCGGTGACGTCACCGCGGTCACCGGCGTGGTGACGTCGCTGTCGTTAACGACGCGGGTGACGGCACTTGTTACCAACGGTGACGTCACCATTGTGAATAAGCGCGGTGATGTCACCACTGGTTCTTGCTTTCCAACGTCTCAACAGCTGAGAAGATGTTGCACCTGGGTCAGCCACCACCAGCACGGAGTTTTCAGCAGCAGGAGTTTGCTCAAACATCACTTGATGCTAAAATAAATATACATTAGGCCCGGTTCATCCATAACATCATCATTGGTAAATCTCCGCTATCCTCTTAATAACGTATTGATACATTTTAATGTACACATTTTAGTGAGGGACTGTCTTTTTGTGGTCTGGGGCTGTTTTTGATGTTTTACTGCCTTTCCCAAGCCTAGGAATTGATTTACTCATGCAATTTGAACGTATGCTGTATTTATTTAAGGGGTGCCACGGTGGTGTGATGTTGGTCGTGGTGCCTGTATATTTGAAGTTTGCATGTTCTCCCCGTGGTCGCGTGGATATAAATACATTTAGATAAGATTATTTTGCTATACATTTCCACAGGACAAGCCACTTCGTTGAGATATAATTTGTGGCCGGGACGCTTCTGAAAAACAAGTTAATAGCTCAGTGTGCTTTAACTGGCAAGATGAAACATTTCGATTTAAAGCTTTCGTGACTGCAGGGATTCATCTTCTTGGTTCTTTCGGTAAAGTCACGTAGAAGGGAAGTAATAAAATAATAAAAATAAAACAATTCTCACGACGTTTCGGCCACAACGCAAGCAGCCGTCCTCAGGTGAAAAACAGGTCTGTCGAGGCGACAGCGTCTGAATGAAACAGCACACGTGCTTGGAGCATATATATATGGAAGGGGGGAAAAGGGCGCCTTGACAAAAGAATATGCATATCAAAGGCATTTAGCATATTTATGGGAAATGCAGGTATGTGATTAGTACTACTCATGCCCGTGCATTATGCAGGATTAGCAGCATCAAAGGGAAGGGATATGGGAAATGCAGGTATGTGAATAGCACTACTTATGCCCGTGCATTATGCAGGATTAACAGCATCAAAGGGAGGGGATAGGGGTAGCATTAATAAAGGGAAGGAGTGTTAATAGTATGTAGCTGCAGTAACTAAAACCACCACGTAAACAACTAAAGTATAAACTACATAGTATCATTAGTATACTAAATATACTTTACAATAAGCTGAGTTACTAACAGTAAGTAATACATTACAATTCTACGTCGTAAAAAATATAATGTGCTTCCATCTAAACTTTATTCTCTTACATCACACGAGTCTACACCGTACTATATACTGCCATAGACAAACCCAACATTAAATTATATACTGTATTGCTATATACATTGTAATATTGCACTATGTGTTATTCTACCCACCCTAATGTATATCACACTGCTGTATATTGACTATACAATTACGATACTATATTAATTCTAGATTTGAAGCTTTCGTGACTGCAATGATTCATATTCTTAGGTTTTTTCGGTAAAGTCACGTAGGTAAAACATTAAAATTAATGAAAGTAAAATAAAACAAAACAAAAAAATAAAATTCACGACGTTTCGGAGGCAACACAAGTCTCCGTCATCAGGTGGGACCGTCACAGCCGAATTAGCTGCATCAAGTGAAGCAATGATCCAAGATGTAATCCCTTATAAGCAAGTTGAAGGGAGGTGGAGAGGGGGATGGAGAGCTCATCAGGCTGTGGTAGCCAATGAATGGAAACGTATCGGGAGGGAGGAGGAGCGGTGATCAAAGACTGCACGTAGTGCTCAACACAATGAATGGAGACGTGTCGGGACGGAGGGCGAGCGGCGATCAAAGACTGCACGCAGTGCTCAACACAATGAATGGAGACGCGCCGGGACGGAGGGCGAGCGGTGATCAAAGACATCACGTAGTGCTCAACACAATGAATGGAAATGTGTCGGGACGGAGGGCGAGCGGTGATCAAAGAACAATGAAGAGATTACTGTTAAACACTGGGGATGTTAACACTCGGTGAAGTAAATTAAAATAGTGCCTGTCAGATAAGATGGTCCAAAAAGTGTAATTAAGTCTTTTTTTTTGCGTGGTTATTAACATCTTTCCAGTGATTACTGAGTTTGTACCCATCATCACGGTTGAAATTATGTCTGTGTTTGTATATTTGTATGGCTTCGTGTACAAACCTTTGATGGTAGCCCGGAGGTTTGCAGAGAACCTTGGTCTCGGAAAAGACAATTTCATGAGAGCCCGCCGAGTTGTAGCAATGATCGGCAACGGCCGAAGAATCAGTTCTGCCGTGTTTCAGATCTGACTTGTGCTCGCGGACACGATCAGCAACATGACGTTTTGTTTCTCCAATGTAGCAATCACCACAAATGCAACTCAATTTGTAGACTCCAGGATACTGTAAGTCAGGAACGACATCCTTCACAGATGGAATCAGATCACGGATTTTATGCACTGTACTGAATCGGACTTGGATCTTATGTTTGTTTAGAATTTTGGAGATCTTTTTGGTCACGCCTGCTATGTATGGTAACGTGATAGTTTTGGTCGGAGTTTCATGTGGTTGTTTCTGTGTGGTGGGAGAGACAGCTTGGCGGATAGTACGGTCAGAGTATCCGTTCATCCTGAGGGCCCGATGTACATGTCTTAATTCATCAGTCAGGTGGTGTTGGTCAGAAATGCCATGGGCTCTGTGGTATAGCGTTTTGATGAGAGAATTCTTTTGAGATGGGTGGTGGTGGGAATCCGGTTTCAAGTAGGAATCTGTGTGGGTGGCTTTCCTGTAGACAGAATGTCCCAAGGATCCGTCAAGCCTCCTCTTAAACAGAATATCCAAGAATGGTAGTTTACCGTCTTTCTCCACTTCCATGGTGAATCTGATAGATGGGTATCTAGAATTGATGTGGTCCAAGAAGTGGTTCAATGCTGGGAGGCCATGTGGCCAGATGACGAAAGTGTCATCCACATATCTCTTCCACAGGGAAGGACGCAGGGTGGATGTCTGGATGGCGTCTGATTCAAACTTTTCCATGAACATGTTGGCTATAACTGGTGACAAGGGGGAGCCCATAGGGGTACCCTCATTCTGTTTGTAGAAGGTGCCATTCCAGGTAAAATAGGTGTTGGTGAGGCAATGCCTAACCAGCGCAGATACATCAGAATTCAATCCATGTTGGACTAAGTCCTCAATTATTGTTAGGGTGTCCGGTACTGGGACTTTGGTAAACAAAGATACTACATCAAAGCTGACGAGGATGTCATCAGGAGATAGTACCATGTCCTTAACCATAGAGACTAATTGGGTTGAGTTGAGTACTGCCGAAGAGGTCTTGCCTGTGAAGGGGAGCAGAGTATCTGATAGAAAACGGGCTAGTTTGTACGTCGGAGAGTTTATCGTCGACACGATGGGTCGTAGCGGGGTGCCTTCTTTATGGATTTTGGGAAGACCATAGAGTCTGGGAGGTCTTGCCGCCGATGGTTTTAGAGAGGGACGTTTGCTTGGTTCGATTAGGGAAGTCGAACTCGTGATGATACTGTTGGTTTTTGTCGTTAGGCTTTTAGTGGGATCGTTTTTAATTTTGGAGTAACTCCCATCATTAAGCAGGTCCAGGATTTTGTTGTTGTATGAATCTTTATCCATGATGACCGTGGCATTGCCCTTGTCTGCAGAGAGGATGACTATATCATCTCTCTTTTTTTTTACATTCGCGAGTTCAGAGCGTTCGTTTTTGCTGATGTTACTAGTGGGTTTCTTAGCATTCTTAAGAATAGTAGCTATTTCAGCTCTTGCTACATCCGCATGGATGTGTCATATGCCTCTGAGGGCTACATCAATCTGAGAAATCATATCCTCTACTGGTATATATTTAGGGATGACGGCGAAATTTAGTCCTTTGGCCAGTACCGTTTTTAGATTGTCAGAAATTGGAATGTTACTCTGATTAATCACGGTCTTGTTAACATCCAGCTTTGCGATGTGTGGCTCTGGTTTCTTTTTAGATAGGAGGTTGAATTTAGAAATCAGGTTAGCTTTGCATTTGGCTGACATTGAGTCAGCAGAAGCAGAAGTCATGTTATCAACGTGGTTCCAATCAGAAGGTGACATTTTTTGTGTTAACATTAGATGTGTTTGTAAGAGAGTCTTGTCTAAATTATCGAGTTCAGATCGGAGTAACCTTATTCTCTCCGAGATTAGTGATAGGCTAGCTTTAAATAAGATCTGTTTGGAGTTCGGTGAGGACACAGCAGCGGATGTGAGTGTGAAAGCGATGGGTATTACCTTGTTATCGCGGCATCTCTTGAGGAAGGCCAGCGTCTCGAGAAGCTGTGACTTCTTGTCTCGTTGTCTGTTAAAAACTCTAACAGATAGGTGGAATTCCTCCCCGTAGAGGGCATTAATTCTAGATTTGAAGCTTTCGTGACTGCAATGATTCATATTCTTAGGTTTTTTCGGTAAAGTCACGTAGGTAAAACATTAAAATTAATGAAAGTAAAATAAAACAAAACAAAAAAATAAAATTCACGACGTTTCGGAGGCAACACAAGTCTCCGTCATCAGGTGGGACCGTCACAGCCGAATTAGCTGCATCAAGTGAAGCAATGATCCAAGATGTAATCCCTTATAAGCAAGTTGAAGGGAGGTGGAGAGGGGGGTGGAGAGCTCATCAGGCTGTGGTAGCCAATGAATGGAAACGTATCGGGAGGGAGGAGCTCTCATGAAATTGTCTTTTCCGAGACCAAGGTTCTCTGCAAACCTCCGGGCTACCATCAAAGGTTTGTACACGAAGCCATACAAATATACAAACACAGACATAATTTCAACCGTGATGATGGGTACAAACTCAGTAATCACTGGAAAGATGTTATTAACCACGCAAAAAAAAAGACTTAATTACACTTTTTGGACCATCTTATCTGACAGGCACTATTTTAATTTACTTCACCGAGTGTTAACATCCCCAGTGTTTAACAGTAATCTCTTCATTGTTCTTTGATCACTGCTCGCCCTCCGTCCCGACACATTTCCATTCATTGTGTTGAGCACTACGTGATGTCTTTGATCACCGCTCGCCCTCCGTCCCGGCGCGTCTCCATTCATTGTGTTGAGCACTGCGTGCAGTCTTTGATCGCCGCTCGCCCTCCGTCCCGACACGTCTCCATTCATTGTGTTGAGCACTACGTGCAGTCTTTGATCACCGCTCCTCCTCCCTCCCGATACGTTTCCATTCATTGGCTACCACAGCCTGATGAGCTCTCCATCCCCCTCTCCACCTCCCTTCAACTTGCTTATAAGGGATTACATCTTGGATCATTGCTTCACTTGATGCAGCTAATTCGGCTGTGACGGTCCCACCTGATGACGGAGACTTGTGTTGCCTCCGAAACGTCGTGAATTTTATTTTTTTGTTTTGTTTTATTTTACTTTCATTAATTTTAATGTTTTACCTACGTGACTTTACCGAAAAAACCTAAGAATATGAATCATTGCAGTCACGAAAGCTTCAAATCTAGAATTAATATAGTATCGTAATTGTATAGTCAATATACAGCAGTGTGATATACATTAGGGTGGGTAGAATAACACATAGTGCAATATTACAATGTATATAGCAATACAGTATATAATTTAATGTTGGGTTTGTCTATGGCAGTATATAGTACGGTGTAGACTCGTGTGATGTAAGATAATAAAGTTTAGATGGAAGCACATTATATTTTTTACGACGTAGAATTGTAATGTATTACTTACTGTTAGTAACTCAGCTTATTGTAAAGTATATTTAGTATACTAATGATACTATGTAGTTTATACTTTAGTTGTTTACGTGGTGGTTTTAGTTACTGCAGCTACATACTATTAACACTCCTTCCCTTTAACAGGACCCTGCGGGGTGGGCTGGTAGGAACGAACAATTGAATGGGTATAATAAAATGAAATGGCAAAAAATGGCCGCCAATAAGTGGATGCCCCGTGGCCCCGCCCTCCACCCGCGTAACCCCGCCCTGGCCACCTGTGGCCCCGCCCCATCTCGGTGTCCCCGCCCCCAGCTCGTTGCCCCGCCCGTTACCACCGTAACCCCGCCCCAACCCTGCGTAGCCCCGCCCTCCACCTCGTGCCCACGCCCCCTGCCGCCGTTGCCCCGCCCAGCCCCGCATAGCCCCGCCCCCTGCCGCTGTAGCCCCGCCCAATACACCCCTAGCGGGGGAAAGATTCTCAGGCCTGGCTCTAGGCTGGAGAGCCGCCGACAAGGGGGGGGGGGGGGGGGGGGTAGGGAGTTTTTAATGTAAAAGCTTTAAATTGAAATGTTTCTATTAAAAAACAGGGAATGTAACATTGTTAAACATTAACTCCCTTTCACACACGCGGGGGTACGATACGAAGGGAGAGTTTGAGGCCTAGGTCTAGGCTTTAGGCCTAGCTGTAGGCTTTAGGCCGCCGTGAGTTAGTTTTTAATTTAACTGTTTTGATTATTTATGTAAAAGCTTTCAATTTAAATGTTTCTATTTAAAAGCATCAGGGAATGTAACATTGTTAAACATTAACTCCCTTGCACACACGCGGGGGAACGATTCGAAAGGAGAGTTTGAGGCATTGTTCGAGGCTTTAGGCCTAGCTGTAGGCTTTAGGCCGCTGTGAGTTAAATTTTAATTTACAAGTTTTAATTAAAAGCTATCTCAGGGAATTATAAGGGAATGTTACACTTGTTTAGCCAGGAAAGCCTCATTAATTTAAATGTTTTAATTAAAAGCTATCTGAGGGAATTATAAGGGAATGTTACACTTGTTTAGCCAGGAAAGCGTCACTGAGTCTAAAGGTTTTTATAGGGCCATGCCAAGTGTTTGCAGTAGGGGGCGATGTTGCTACACGGACGGACGGACGGACAAACGGACGGACGATATAATCTTTTGTAGGCTGGTCCACTTCGTTCCTACCAGTATTAATGCTACCCCTATCCCCTCCCTTTGATGCTGCTAATCCTGCATAATGCACGGGCATAAGTAGTGCTATTCACATACCTGCATTTCCCATAACCCTTCCATTTGATGCTGCTAATCCTGCATAATGCACGGGCATGAGTAGTACTAATCACATACCTGCATTTCCCATAAATATGCGAAATACCTTTTGAAATGCATATTCTTTTGTCAAGGCGCCCTTTTCCCCCTTCCAACCTAGCTTATATATATGCTCTAAGCACGTGTGCTGTTTCATTCAGACGCTGTCGTCTCGACATACCTGGTTTTCACCTGAGGACGGCTGCTTGCGTTGTGGCCAAAACGTCGTGAGAATTGTTTTATGTTTTATTTTTATTATTTTATTACTTCCCTTCTACGTGACTTTACCGAAAGAACCAAGAAGAAGATGAAACATAGTTTAGCTTTATTTGTATACATATTTTAAGTATTTATTTATTTAAAGCTTTCGTGACTGCAGGGATTCATATTCTTGGTTCTTTCGGTAAAGTCACTTAGAAGGGAAATAATACAATATTATTTGTTATTACTTTATTGTTTCCCTTCTACGTGACTTTACCGAAAGAACCAATAATATATTTTAAGTAATTTACCTTTCCTATACTTTTCACTCGTGTCGCCTTTTTGTATTTGTTGTAACGTTCTGACTTGTCCCTACTGGACATTGTGAACATTTGCTTTATTATTCATCGGAATCCTCCAGTATAAATATTCTGCTTCTGAAACGTTTTTGCTCTCTTCCTTCACCGACCCACACTGACTAGTGTAGTGAAGTATGGTTAATAGCCCCCACGAACGAAAGACGTGGAGAGGCTCTCATTCAGCACCTCTGGGTTCTCAGGCACCATTAGTGACACCAGTTCGGCACCCATTTGGGTTCATATAGCGTCCACACGCACTTGCGTGTCAAGACACTCCACAGAAGCCGTGCAAAATTATTTCTCTGGTGAAAAGAAACAGGGTCTCCAGCAGTAGCTGTCTGGGCAGTTCCTGGCAGGGCCTGGGGAAATTAACACAAAGCGCTGCCAACAGCATAGCATGGCATAAATCCCAAACGTGATTTGCACGTCAATATAACGTCACCATTCTTTACAAATATTACGTGCTTGAATTTGGTTGTATGGAGTGTGAGGCATTCTCTTTGGTTCTTTCGGTAAAGTCACGTAGGTATAAAATAAATTAAAATAAATTAAATCACGACGACGTTTCGGGCGCAACGTCCGTCATCAGGTGGGACAACCACAGCAAGAAACAATTGCTGAAGTGGGCAAAAGGGCTACTGTAACACGAGGCTATATAGGTAAGAGAGGGGCGGGGAGGAGCCAGAGAGGAGAGGCAGAGAGGGAGGTGTGGGGTAGGGGAAGTGGAGGGGCTGCTCGTGTCAAGAAAGAAGATGCCTCAAGAAGACGCCTCGTGAAGAAGAGTCAAGCCTCAAGTCACCCTGACCAGCCAGCAGCCCTTCTGGCTTGGTCAAGCTAGTAGTATCCAAGAGTGTTGCATTTGTGTTAATTATAAATAGTATTGCCTCCCAATAAGTTGTGAGTGCGCCTAATTCGAGCCTATTACACATACAATGAAACGAGAAAATGTAAAAAACAGAGGAATGGAATACAATACACTATTAGACATTATTGTAAAAAATAAATTTAAAGTCCATCTGTGTTAGTGAATTTGTAAAATATTTTAGGCAGGAAATTCGTTTTCAAATTTAGATTTTTTTTTCTGGGGGGGGGGACCCCCAGACCGCCTGGAAGATTTGGTCCCCCCCAATGTTGACTCCATGGCTACGGCCTTGGCCTACGGTGCCAATAATAAGTCCACGGTACCAAGCATGGGCCCACGGCACCAATAATGGTCTCACGCTCCAATCATGGGCCTATGGCGCCAATCATGGGCCCAGGTGAAGAACAATCTTGATTTTCAGCTGCTTGGTAACTAACTGATCAAGAACACAAAGGATATTTTATGCACTGAAAACAGCACCAACCCGTGTGTTTTTACACATTTGATTCAAATGTTGACCTTGAAGTCCAATAGAAAGAAATGTCATTGCAGTAGTTCAGCAAACAGTACTATGTTAGGCAGTCACGAGGTAGTGCGCTCGCTAGCTTGTGTGCAAAGGTTTCACCGTTTGAATCCGTTGGCCACTGATTAATTCTGCGGGTGTATTAAGCACAAACAATCTGCGCCCGTATACTTCACATTAGAGGTTAAGGATCCCGTAACGTCATTCGCAAGAGTAGGCCATTGCGTGGTGGAGTCACGGTTCAAAATTTTCCAACTTTGAAAAAAACACCCACTTATTACTCAAAGGAATCTATGCCAAAATAATCGACCCCCCCCTCCCACTGAAAACTTGACAGAACCCACATGTAAAAGAGTCATGAGTGATGCTTTCCACTGAGGGTCCCCTAGGCTAGACATCTGTGAAAATACTGTACATCTGTAAACAAAAAGAGCTTCATAGCTCATCGAATTTTTTCAGGATAAATAAAGATTCTGATTCTGGAATGGTTCATATGTGATAAGGTTCTGGTAGATGCTGAGGCATTTAAGCAAGTGCCCTTTCCATTAAAATGCTCGTCCTTAAGTTGGCGTGAAACAACATTCACACTAAAAGCATAATAAAACATTTAGTCACGACTGTTGAAACTTTGTCTGATTTTTTTTATGGAATTTCCGGCCAGTCCATTCGGTGCTAAACTGGTGCGCGATGATGCCAATGCAGATGAATGGCGGGCAGCCCGAGTGTGTGTGGGGCGTGTTGCACATTGCGCCTGCCAGGCCATATTTACACGGCAGCCACTCTGCCTGCCTGGCTGCGTGGGTGGCCTCACAATGGGGTTTGTTTCCTTTCTGTGGTGTCCAGTGATATTGCCAGGCAACCGTCATATTTCTGTATAGTCTGTAGTAAATGGTTTTGCTTTGAGCCATTCAAGCCTTTCGAGCAGCAGATATATAAGATCTCCGTTTACAAAAAAACCGACAGTATATAATAAATGGTTCTTTACACATTTTTGTGAATTTATTTTGTTGTTATTGTTCACCAAGGCCTGATAGTTTTGCAGTAGAATGCACCTTCATTCTTATGTAACACAGCATTAGACGACAGTGCTTTAGTGTTGGGCGCTATTGTCCCTTGCGGCGCTTGCAAACATACACCATGTTTGGCCAAGGTGCTGGGCTCTGAGTGGGTAATAAGAGGTGAAAGGTGATGATGAAATGCGACCACGCCTCGTACCTGCCGAACACCTGCGTCTGTTCCTGACAGTTCTGAATACGCGTCCGTTATAACCACACGTGCGGGCTGGACACCTTCTAACCTATATATTACATTGTACATTCAGAGCAGGTAAGGACACATCCTCTTACTGCATAAGGATTTAATGAATGTGTGAAGTGATAATATTTGAAGTGTGCGGCTGCCGTATTAACGTCAATGCTGTATAATGACTGCGGCAAATGGACGGTTAGAAAGCGCTCTTAAAATGATATCTGGTGGTAAGTGCTGCTACTACTACTGCAGTGCCCTCATGCCATGTTGGTCATGGGGTTTAATTGACCAGTCTTCCCTGCGGTGGTGAGCGTGGGGTGGTGAAGGTGGGGGGGCAACAACCGGTTCGGACATCACTCGCCACCGATGTGAGCCGTGTTATCGGTGGCCAC
Organism: Lampetra planeri; assembly: GCF_965212315.1. Classification (NCBI taxonomy): domain Eukaryota; kingdom Metazoa; phylum Chordata; class Hyperoartia; order Petromyzontiformes; family Petromyzontidae; genus Lampetra; species Lampetra planeri. Next base: position 22,569,857 of record NC_136108.1, on the reverse strand, counting down.
TTTTAGTGTACGTTATTAATGAAGTATTTTTGTAATGTTATACAGTACTGTAATTTGAACCATTGCACATTTGCCTTAGTTACCATTGTGCACTGCTCATACCTTCTTTCCACTTACCTTTATCGCATTTCCCAAAGCGTACACATGTTTTTGAATGATTAGGAATATACACAGATAGTCGTCGACTTATGAACACCCGTCTTACGAACATCCGTACTTACGAGCCAGCTTCCATGAAATATTAAAACAAATTAACATTGACTTAAAACGCGAACTCGCAATTGCAAACTGAACCGTGAAACTTAATTTGTCCAGAGGAGCGGTCCTCCACGAGAGACGCAATGAGCCGGCCTCTCCGTGTGAGTGAATGTTTGCGCATGTGTGTGTGTGAAAGTTTGAGTGGGCGCTACGAAAGCGGCCACCTGACTTCGATGCTTGCTCACGACCAACACCAAGTACCTGGTGTGGTGTGTAAACATCTCCACTGGGGGAGACAAAGGCGGCCGGGCGTGGTGTTGGCCACCCCCTCGTGTGCCGTGCAGGCCTTAAGTGCTACTCGTTAACAACACTTCCTCATCCAGTGTGTAAAGGCTACACGAGGGGGGGGGGTCTTTGCGTGCGCGCACGTGTGTGTGTCGGGGAGTGGTAGTGCAATGGTTAGCGTACTGTGCTACCAACCTGGAAGCCAAAGTTCAATTCCCGTTCACGATCGACACCTATGATGATTATCTGAATTGGACCTGGGCCTCCCCGAGGTCGACTCAGCCTCAAATGAGTACCTGGTGCGGTGTGTAAACATCGCCACTGGGGGAGACAAAGGCGGCCGGGCGTGGCGCTGGCACGCTTACCCTCTCGTGTGCCACAGTGCCGGCCTTCACCGGCGCTGCTCGCTAACAGCCCTTGCACCAACAGTCTGTTAAGGCTACACGGGGTCGGGGGGTCATTGTCGCTAAGGTGTGTGTGTATCTCTGTGTGTGCGCACGTGCTCCCGTCTGTGTGTGTATCTGTGTGTGCGCACGTGCTCCCGTGTGTGTGTGTCTGTGCCGCCGTGTGTGTGCGCACGTGCTCCCGTCTGTGTGTGTCTGTGTGCTCGCACGTGCTCCCGTGTGTGTGTGCTCGCACGTGCTCCCGTGTGTGTGTTTGTGTGCTCGCACGTGCTCCCGTGTGTGTGTCTGTGTGCTCGCACGTGCTCCCGTATGTGTGTGTCTGTGTGCTCGCACGTGCTCCCGTCTGTGTGTGTCTGTGTGTGCGCACGTGCTCCCGTGTGTGTGTGTGTGCGCACGTGCTCCCGTGTGTGTGTGCTCGCCCGTGCTCCCGTCTGTGTGTGTATGCTCGCACGTGCTCCCGTGTGTCTGTGTGCACGCACGTGCTCCCGTGTGTGTGTGTGTCTGTGTGTGCGCACGTGCTCCCGTGTCTGTGTGTTCGCACGTGCTCCCGTGTGTGTGTGTGCTCGCACGTGCTCCCTTATCTTTAAACTCGCTTTTTGCCCATCCAAGGACGGGTGTATTGCAGTAAATCTGAAACTTGCAAGTGAATAGCAGACCGCGACGTAATATTCATTGCATTAATGCCTGTGCCATTTGTAATATACATTTTATACAGTATTACATGCAAATGTACCATATTTATTCTTATGTGTTTAACAATGATCCCCTTTTTGTTACACATTTTATAACACTGACCGTATGAGCATTTAAAGACAGTGAATTATTATGTTCTGACTTACGAACCGTTCGACTTACGAATGGGTCTCAGGAACGAATTAGGTTCTTAACCCGAGGACTGCCTGCTGAGTTACTTATGCTGTGCGATGCTTTTATCAATACAATCTCTCCATCAGTGAGGGCATCTGGATCAAATTTGGTATCGCAAACCCCACGCTTCACATTGAAAATAGCAAAGATAACTTGAATCCTAATTCGATGCAATTCGTATCTCCTGGTCGGTGATACTCGAAAGCAATTTTCTTGGAGCTGCTTTATATCTTTCGCATGATTGCTATAAACCTCAGAATGACTTTGAAAGAAAGGTGTTTATATAGAATTTTTTTTCACTTCGTTAGACACTTAATGGGCCACTACAATTTAAAGTAATACACGATGCAAAGTCCACCATGCACATTATCTTATCTTATTTACCGAGATACACATTGGCTGTGTCCTAGGCTGTCTAATACTGAAACTTCGTAAGGATGAAAATTACTTTTCAGTTACTTTTATTAAGACCGATCTTGTGTATTTAGTTTGCATCATCCTCTAAGAACTTGTAGCCCTACAGTAGGTGTGAGACAGTTACTTGCACGACTTACAATTTATAATAATTCTTGAACATGTTTTTGGCATTCTTGCGTTCATGTAAAAAAAACCTGCGTTACTGTATAATTCAAAGACGCACAGAAATATTGTATTTACCGTGTTTATGTTTGTATTTAGAATTAGGACAATAAGCAAACTATTTGAACGATGCTATGAAGTACTGTGTGCAGTTTTGGAATAGATTTAAAGGTATTGTATCTTGAGCAGATTTGCCGGATAGCACTGACATTTTATGGCATAGTATTAGCACAACGACATCAACGGGTGAGAGCCATCTGATTTGCTTACGTTTTGCTTGCTTTCAGATGCACAGCACAAACAGACTTTTAGGAGTCTGTGATGTCAAAGCTAAAGGACTCCAGCCGGGTGGCGCCTTCACTGGAGGTGAGCAGGGCATCCACTCCGCTGCCGGGCATTGGAGGAGCAAGCCACACGGAGCACGCTGATGGGGGCCTCAAAAAGACAACCAGCTTCACAGGGAAGAGGAGCCGAATCACCAACGCCACCCTGCCCGAGGAGAAGGTACACGCACAGTATGACCCCCCGAGGCACCACTTCAAGTAAAAACTCCTCTCGTGACCTTGAGGTGGGCAAAAGCGACATTTGGTGGTGCAGGGCCTCATGCCAGCACCCCCTTATGTGTGTATGGACACATTGTCAACATCTATACTACGATAGGTGCTAATTTAGTCCATCCATGTGTAATAAGTGGCTCCGATACGGCAGAACTTTATTTAATATTTATTAAAGGTTCTTGCACAGTCACGACTCCTCTCGTTCCCGCGGATGCCGTTGTTGCTCTCCGGCGTGACTGCGCTTGCCCCGCGCCACGTGGCGCTCACCCCGCTCTCAACCGCACCGCTGACTGGCAGCGCGCTGGGGAGCGGCCGAGCGGCTGGAGGTCGAGCCGCCACGTGGCTGGTGGAGATGGTGGGGCAGCAGCTCCTCTTCGATCTTCAACCACTACCCCGCTTATATTCGCTCTTGCGAGGCTAAGCCCCGCCTCTGGCCACGCCCCTCTAGGAACCTTCGAGAACGTTCCAGAGGCTTCCATGCTAGCTCCGCCCATAACCTTCCCTCCAAGATAGAACCCTACTACTGATAAGGCGTGGACTGTATGACAGTATTTAAAGTGTAACCCCTCAATTATGCAGGAGATGGCGCTCGCTTATTACACATCTGTAGTGGAGTAACGCGCGCGGGGTCTTGCAAACAGTGTACACGCATGTGTGAGCTGCGGACAGTGAGGTCACATCAGGGCGAATAGGTGCTGTGAGAGAAAACAACGAGAGACGACCAATTAAGGTGCATAGCGGTGATTGGCTGGCTGCAAATGCAGGCGCGGAACAGGCGCCAGGTTGGCGAGAGATTGAGGCGATAGCACGGGCGAGAGGCTACGGGAGGACGCCAGCTTAATTAGGGCATTTAATGAGGAGCACTATAAATAGGGAACGTGTGAGGCAGAGGAGTTTAGTTGGTTGGAGTGAAGACAAGAGTGAACACAAGAGAAGTCCGGGGCCCCGCTCTCCACACCTCGTCCTCTCCAGCGGTGATGGCTGATCCCCCACTGGAGGCAAGGGCGAGGTTGGAGAAGTGAGGGTAGACAGGCTAGCAGTAGAGAAGCTAGCGGAATCCTAAGTGTGAGTGCGCGAAGGCTAGCAGTAGTGAAGCTGGCAGAGTGTATAGCGAGAGGCTTGCAGCAGAGAGGCTAGCAGTGGAGAAGCTAGCAGAATATATAGTGAGAGGCTAGCAGTGGAGATGCTAGCAGAGTGTATAGTGAGAGACTAGTAGTGGAGAAGCTAGCAGAGTGAATAGTAATAAGCTAGCAGTGGAGAGGCTAGCAGAGTGTACGGTGAGAAGCTACAAAAGTGTGTAGTTATAGGCTAGCAGCGGAGAGGCGAGCAGAATGAGAGAGAGTGGAGTGAGTGGAGCGTGACTGACAGGCTAGCAGCGGAGAGGCTAGCAGAGCAAGAGAGCAGGATAGCAGCGGAGAGGCTAGGAGAGTGAGAGAGAACAGGCTAGCAGCGGAGAGGCTAGGAGAGAGAGAGAGAGAGAACAGGCTAGCAGTGGAGAGGGTAGGAAAATGAAAGGGAGCAGGCGAGCAGAGCAAACGGAAGAGTTGCGACGGAGATGGGTGGTGTTGAACGCGGGGAGTTCTGTTCGAATAAAGTGACACAGGAGAAAAATAAGTTGTCTGCGTGAAATAACACCACTACACACGCATCAAAAATAGCAATTACAAGTGTTTCAAGACCCCCTATGGACTGACATCTGCCGACGCCTCTCTTCCCATCTTGCTCAGCTCTCCGCAACGCACCACCCACATGGCTGCCTCCATTCTCCTGTTCGAGTCCACTTCTCCTTAGCCTACAACTGACAATTGTGTTGAATACTTAATTAGGAATGTTTTTTTTTATATGAAATACTTTCAAGAGAAGATCTGAAAGGATATATAATCGTAACTGCTTTTATCAGGTACATTTTTAGATGTTAGTGGTAAATTCTTGGTTGATTGCTTTACACCTTCATTCGTCCATGAAAAAAGTATTGCGTAAAAATATTGAGTCAAATTACTTAAATAAAACTAAAACAACTTCAAACACAAGTTTTAGATATGTTTTTAATATAAGAACCGTATTATTTCATTGGCTCATTGTAAACATGCAGATTTCAATATTATTCGTACTCTACAACAAAGGGATGACATGAGACACATCTCAGCAGATAACGTGACCAACAGTCACACTACTGCTGTCAGCTGCATGGGTTAAGTTTCACGAAAAGTCGGCCCATGCTTGCCAAGTTTTTAAAACGACCGGCACATTACTGAATTTGAAAGATCATGTTGCAACATCACCTCCCTGCTGGCAGACGATAGCCATTTGCAGGCTGGTGCTGCATCCAACTTGTGCTGTATAGGGATGGTTGCCACTGGGTGGTCTCCTGAGTCAGACTGACACAGGGCATTGGAATGGTACTGTGAGATGCTTACACATTGTAAGCAAGTGCCACTATAAATGCAATCTTTTTGTGTGAAATATTCATGCTCAGGAGTGCAGTGCCGCATCTCCAGACTTCACGGACATTCCTCAATGCTGTTGCGAACATGTGTCTTGTCACAGGAAGCAGTTAGAGCCTGGATAAGCCAGAATATCAAAATGAAGGTGTGCTGCTGGTACATGGAGTCTTCGACAGCTGGGTGAGGGCACACTTTTCTAAATGTGTACATTTGTGTTCATAAAATGTGGATGTAGTCTGGAATGTCGAGTACTCTATCCATTTACATAGCTACAAAATGCTTATCACACGATTGTTATGCCAGAAAGTGACCTGTAAAATCACAGGCTATAGGTAAGGTAGAGGGTTGGAAAAAAAACAAACCCATAAAATGTAACTGGTATTGGCCAAACATCCGCATTCTATAACCTTACACTGCAAATTAATTCATTGGGATTACACAGCAGCAACATCAGCTCCTGCTGCAAAAAAACTTGGTAGGGCCTGCCTGGAATGTAATCTTGAGACTCGTTAAGGATTGCCTGGGTAAATGAAGTGTTATCAGTGGCGTTGGGCTGCACACAGAAGTCTCTGCTTGTATTGCTGTTGTAAACCACCCATTCAGGTATAGATGTATTCTCGACCTGCATGGGTGAACCGCAATGCCTGAGCATGGTGTTGTAATTGTGCTTGTACAAGAATTAAGAATGAGCTCTATGTTATGAGAGTGTATCTATATGTGATAATGTATCGTGATCAGCAATTTTAAAAGCACACTCAGTCCAGTGCACCTACAACCAGCTCCTCTCGGATGGGGTGCAGTAGAGCATTTTAACCTTATGACGGTACCCCGAGGGACCATAGTACCCCGGCTCTCGCACAATGTCCGTGATGCAGTCATTTTTAGTCCGTTGATGGTCGGCGATGCGGCAATCGACTCATCTAGACGAGCTGTACACGATGCACTATCGTGCAGACGAGCGTTCAGGGTTGCAGTACAATCGTTTTGTACCAGGCCAGCCTACAATCCATTGTGCCCGTCTCCACGCGGTTACTTCTTGTGCGGAATGCCGAGCTATGATTGTGTTATGCTGACTAACTGTCAATGGCTATATTAGATGGGGTTGGATTCCTGTGTGACCCCCTTAAACTGCAGGATTGAATGCCTGCGCCACAAGGTGACAACGGCTCTGCATTGGCCGGTGCCGCTCGCAGGGTGTGTGAGTGCAGGCACCCGCGTTCTGAGCATGCCTCCACAGCACTGCGCAAGCCCACTCTGCTGGGAGAGAAATGGGAGCCCGCCAAGCACACTGCGAAAGAGCCCACCAATGCGTTCGGAGACATCCAATTCACCGGCCTTGGCCAGAGGCTTGGCAAAGTGAGTCCTGCGCAGCACGTGGACAGCACTTGGTCATCCCAGCCGAGGGACGTAAGGGGGAGATCCAGCACGGAATGGCTCTCGTGTTGTGGAGATGCACACCGTGGCCATGTCAGGCTGCCTGACAAATGTTCAGCTGGGATAATGAACAAAAAAACCTTGTACATTTATAAAGTGCATATAATATTTAGTTGTTACGTTTCCAAACTAAACCGTAGTGTGTCATTCGATTAATTTGGTTTCTAATTATTCCCACACAATTTTCCCTTCCATCCGCATCCCGGCCATCATTATCATCGCCCCTGCCGTGCTTACCATAAGAGATGTTCTAAGCTTCATTGTTAAACATCACAGCACAAAGCACCGTCCATGTGAGGTTGTAGAGGCCATGGCAGAGCCGAGCCAAGCCGTGGCAGAGCATACCGCGCTAATAGTGAATATACGAGTGTTGTGGAGACTTTCATCTGCGTGACTGTCACCCGCACAGCTGTAGGCATGTGAAGTCAATCGACAGTGTTTCTAGCTTTGGAAGGGCAGCGTCACGTTATATCTGGCAGGAATGAATAGCACCCTAATTAGTGCTGCGTAAAATAAATGGTGATTCTCAAAAAATAAGTGTCTGGAAAATAACTTTTTATTTCAGCAGAGCAAACGATTTCGCAGACGTGCCATGAAAACCAACTACGGTAATTGGTAATCCAGAAACACTGTTTTGTATGTTCCACGTCCGTGCATTATGTTACAATCTGGTAATTATGGGTGTAATGATGCATTGGGTGATATTGATTTTCAAGGATTGCTCTGCATGCATTGAATCGTATGTGCAAACCACTTAACTTATACAAATATGCACACAAGATGCGAATGTTACATTTAGGCCATTATGAGCAACGAAACTCTGCAAACGAGACAGTAACGTGAGAAACAAATCCTAGATTGGTAGCAACTAACAGTGCACGGGGGGGGGGGGTGATAGCGAATCGTTAATATTACCCATAAGGGTGATGCGCGATCTTCCATTGTACTGTCCACAGCAAGGTTTCCCTGTAGCAAGTAGCTGAGATTCCCTCAAGGGACTCAAGCAAGATTGAAAACTAATTTATTTAGAACTGATTTGTGTACTTAGTTTCTTGTCCTCCCGTAACTCCGATTAGCATGGCTCACTATGTACGAGTTTGCATGCTCTCCCTGTGGTCGCGTGGATTTTTCTCTGGGTCCTCTGTTTTTTTCCCAGCACATTTAGAATAAACACGCGTTTAGAGTTTCGATTAAAGTTTTCGTGACTGCAGGGATTCATCTTCTTGGTTCTTTCGGTAAAGTCACGTAGAATGGAAATAATAAAATAATAAAAATAAAACATTATAAAATAATTCTCACGACGTTTCGGCCACAACGCAAGCAGCCGTCCTTAGGTGAAGAACAGGTCTGTCAGAAAGACAGCGTCTGAATGAACACCACCAGGCTTGGCAGCGTATATTTAAGCTGGGTTGGAGGGTGAAGAGCGCCTTGACAAAGGAATTTGCATATCAAGAGGAATTTAGCATATTTATGGGAAATGCAGGTATGTGATTTGTACTACTTATGCCCGTGCATTATGCAGGATTAGCAGCATCAAAGGGAGGGGATATGGGAAATGCAGGTATGTGATTAATACTACTTATGCCCGTGCATTATGCAGGATTAGCAGCATCAAAGGGAGGGGATATGGGAAATGCAGGTATGTGATTAGTACCACTTATGCCCGTGCATTATGCAGGATTAGCAGCATCAAAGGGAGGGGATAGCGGTAGCATTAATAAAGGGAAGGAGTGTTAATAGTATGTAGCTGCAGTAACTAAAACCACCACGTAAACAACTAAAGTATAAACTACATAGTATCATCAGTATGCTAAATATACTCTACAATAAGCTGAGTTACTAACAGTAAGTAATACATTACAATTCTACGTCGTAAAAAATATAATATGCTTCCATCTAAACTTTATTCTCTTACATCACACGAGTCTACACCGTACTATATACTGCCATAGACAAACCCAACATTATATACTGTATTGCTATAAACCACCCTAAACCTTATACATTGTAATATTACACTATGTATTATTCTACCCACCCTAATGTATATCACACTGCTGTATATTCACTATACAATTACGATACTATATATTACTTCTACATTTAAAGCTTTCGTGACTGCAAGGATTCATATTCTTAGGTTTTTTCGGTAAAGTCACGTGACTTTACCGAAAAAACCTAAGAATATGTATTACTTTGTACATTATATTATGCATATACATTTTATACTATTTGTTATTATACACTGTATCATTGACCGTCGTGTAAAAGATACTAAGAGGAAGCAACAAAATAAGTCAATGGGAGAGTAGTGAACGGAAACTTGCAGCGGAGCAAAGAATCCATTCCCTGCAAAGAATACAATGCCAGTAAGTGGAACGCGGTCTGAAAGTCACTGTAAACGTGAACACAATCAGTTAAGATCCGAAATGGTTTATTACGTCCTTCCAATGATTGCTAAGCCAGAATCCATCTTCTCGGTTGAAATTGTCTCTGTGTTTGTATATGTGGATCGCCTCATGAACGAATCTCTCATGGTAGCCAGATGACTTGCAGATAACCTCTGTCTTGGAGAAGTCAAAATCATGTGAGCCCACTGAATTGTAACAGTGATCTGCCACGGCTGAGGTGTTTGTCCTACCGTGTTTCAAGTCTGCTTTATGTTCACGGATGCGATCCGAGACATGTCGTTTGGTTTCTCCAATGTAACTGCTACCACAGAGGCAACTTAGTTTGTAGACGCCAGGGTACTGTATGTCTGGAACCACATCTTTTACAGACTGGACCAGATCACGGATGTTATGTACTGTGTTGAATCGGACCTGGATCTTGTGTTTTATCAGGATTTTGGAGATCTTTTTTGTGACCCCAGCAATGTAGGGTAAGGTGATGATCTTGAAAGGCTCCTCAACATAATCCTTCTTGATGGTTGGAGTGATGGCTTTGCGGATTGTGTAGTCGGAGTAACCATTAGCCTTAAGAGCTTGGCGTACGTGTTTGAGTTCACTGGCAATGTGTTCCTGGTCGGAGATGCATTGGGCTCTATGGTATAGAGTCTTGATGAGGGAATTCTTCTGGGATGGATGGTGGTGGGAATCCGGTTTTAGGTAAGCATCCGTATGGGTGGCTTTCCTGTAGACAGAGTGGCTCATTGAACCATCAGGTCTCCTTTTAATTAGGACATCCAAAAAGGGTAGCTTGCCATCTTTTTCGACTTCTATGCAAATTCCTTTGTCAAGGCGCTCTTCCCCCTCCAACCCAGCTTAAATATACGCTGCCAAGCCTGGTGGTGTTCATTCAGACGTTGTCTTTCTGACAGACCTATTCTTCACCTGAGGACGGCTGCTTGCGTTTTGGCCGAAACGTCGTGAGAATTATTTTATTATGTTTTATTTTTATTATTTTATTATTTCAATTCTACGTGACTTTACCGAAAGAACCAAGAAGACGTGTTTAGAGTGTTTGACTGCTGTACATTTCCACATGATAAACCACTTCGTTGAGCTATAATTTGTGGCCAGGTTGGTTCTAAAAAAGAGTTATATAGCTCAGTGGGCCTTACTTGGTAAAATATCTTCAGTTTAGTTTGTTAACATCGACTTTGTGCAGCCAGGTTTGCATGCTGTGTTGGTTGAGGGCAGCATTGCAGCACCTGTGCTGCACTAGGCACGCCCTTGTTGCTTCACTTGCCTGTTGCGTCACACGCCACCTTGGGTACCGCGTTGACGCTGGATCAGTTTCTGTCAGGTTAGATGGCTCGGTCAACAATCCCTGCTGCTCTCCATTGTGGCAGCTTTTAATGTCGAGCATGGTGCAGTGCACATGTAACCAACCCAGCGCTTTGGAAGCAACGGTTGATTTCCTCAACCAGTTAAGACTCCAAACCTGCTGGGTTCGGTGGGCAGCAGGGTGGCGCAGTGGTAATGCTCCTGCCTCGTAGGAAGAAGTTCATGGGTTTGATTCCTAACTTTCTTTGTGGAGTTTGTATGTTCTCCCCCTGTTCTGCATGGGTTTCCTCCGTCTTTTCCTGTTTCCTCCCGTGGATTATAAAACACAATGTAACTGGTAATGGCCAAACATCCCAATGCTGAAAAAGTATTTGCACATTACACAATAGGAAATGCACGCAGCGGCAGCAACATCGCCCCCTACTGCAAAAAACTTGGCTCGACCATTCTGAAACATAACTCAGTGAGGCTTTCCTGCATAGTAAACAATTGTAATTATATCAACAATAACAACAATAAAATAATGACTGCAGGCCATGGTGCGCTTTATAATACATTTCCTGTGCACAGTATTTCTTTACGGTTTATTTGAAACATTATATTTGGCACAAAGGTCACGTCATAAAAAAGTAGACTCAGTGATACTGTACTTTAATAAACAAATTTATATGTGTAAGGCGCATTTCATCTGTAAATCTCAATGTGCCCCATGTATGGAAAGCAGGAAACATAACCTGGTTTATTACGTCCTTCCAATGATTTCTAAGCCAGAATCCATCTTCTCGGTTGAAATTGTCTCTGTGTTTGTATATGTGGATCGCCTCATGAACGAATCTCTCATGGTAGCCAGATGGCTTGCAGATAACCTCTGTCTTGGAGAAGTCAAAATCATGTGAGCCCACTGAATTGTAACAGTGATCTGCCACGGCTGAGGTGTTTGTCCTACCGTGTTTCAAGTCTGCTTTATGTTCACGGATGCGATCCGAGACATGTCGTTTGGTTTCTCCAATGTAACTGCTACCACAGAGGCAACTTAGTTTGTAGACGCCAGGGTACTGTATGTCTGGAACCACATCTTTTACAGACGGGACCAGATCACGGATGTTATGTACTGTGTTGAATCGGACCTGGATCTTGTGTTTTATCAGGATTTTGGAGATCTTTTTTGTGACCCCAGCAATGTAGGGTAAGGTGATGATCTTGAAAGGCTCCTCAACATAATCCTTCTTGATGGTTGGAGTGATGGCTTTGCGGATTGTGTAGTCGGAGTAACCATTAGCCTTAAGAGCTTGGCGTACGTGTTTGAGTTCACTGGCAATGTGTTCCTGGTCGGAGATGCATTGGGCTCCATGGTATAGAGTCTTGATGAGGGAATTCTTCTGGGATGGATGGTGGTGGGAATCCGGTTTTAGGTAAGCATCCGTATGGGTGGCTTTCCTGTAGACAGAGTGGCTCATTGAACCATCAGGTCTCCTTTTAATTAGGACATCCAAAAAGGGTAGCTTGCCATCTTTTTCGACTTCTATGCAAATTCCTTTGTCAAGGCGCTCTTCCCCCTCCAACCCAGCTTAAATATACGCTGCCAAGCCTGGTGGTGTTCATTCAGACGTTGTCTTTCTGACAGACCTATTCTTCACCTGAGGACGGCTGCTTGCGTTTTGGCCGAAACGTCGTGAGAATTATTTTATTATGTTTTATTTTTATTATTTTATTATTTCAATTCTACGTGACTTTACCGAAAGAACCAAGAAGACGCGTTTAGAGTGTTTGACTGCTGTACATTTCCACATGATAAACCACTTCGTTGAGCTATAATTTGTGGCCAGGTTGGTTCTAAAAAAGAGTTATATAGCTCAGTGGGCCTTACTTGGTAAAATATCTTCAGTTTAGTTTGTTAACATCGACTTTGTGCAGCCAGGTTTGCATGCTGTGTTGGTTGAGGGCAGCATTGCAGCACCTGTGCTGCACTAGGCACGCCCTTGTTGCTTCACTTGCCTGTTGCGTCACACGCCACCTTGGGTACCGCGTTGACGCTGGATCAGTTTCTGTCAGGTTAGATGGCTCGGTCAACAATCCCTGCTGCTCTCCATTGTGGCAGCTTTTAATGTCGAGCATGGTGCAGTGCACATGTAACCAACCCAGCGCTTTGGAAGCAACGGTTGATTTCCTCAACCAGTTAAGACTCCAAACCTGCTGGGTTCGGTGGGCAGCAGGGTGGCGCAGTGGTAATGCTCCTGCCTCGTAGGAAGAAGTTCATGGGTTTGATTCCTAACTTTCTTTGTGGAGTTTGTATGTTCTCCCCCTGTTCTGCATGGGTTTCCTCCGTCTTTTCCTGTTTCCTCCCGTGGATTATAAAACACAATGTAACTGGTAATGGCCAAACATCCCAATGCTGAAAAAGTATTTGCACATTACACAATAGGAATTGCACGCAGCGGCAGCAACATCGCCCCCTACTGCAAAAAACTTGGCTCGACCATTCTGAAACATAACTCAGTGAGGCTTTCCTGCATAGTAAACAATTGTAATTATATCAACAATAACAACAATAAAATAATGACTGCAGGCCATGGTGCGCTTTATAATACATTTCCTGTGCACAGTATTTCTTTACGGTTTATTTGAAACAGTATATTTGGCACAAAGGTCACGTCATAAAAAAGTAGACTCAGTGATACTGTACTTTAATAAACAAATTTATATGTGTAAGGCACATTTCATCTGTAAATCTCAATGCGCCCCATGTATGGAAAGCAGGAAACATAACCTGGTTTATTACGTCCTTCCAATGATTGCTAAGCCAGAATCCATCTTCTCGGTTGAAATTGTCTCTGTGTTTGTATATGTGGATCGCCTCATGAACGAATCTCTCATGGTAGCCAGATGGCTTGCAGATAACCTCTGTCTTGGAGAAGTCAAAATCATGTGAGCCCACTGAATTGTAACAGTGATCTGCCACGGCTGAGGTGTTTGTCCTACCGTGTTTCAAGTCTGCTTTATGTTCACGGATGCGATCCGAGACATGTCGTTTGGTTTCTCCAATGTAACTGCTACCACAGAGGCAACTTAGTTTGTAGACGCCAGGGTACTGTATGTCTGGAACCACATCTTTTACAGACGGGACCAGATCACGGATGTTATGTACTGTGTTGAATCGGACCTGGATCTTGTGTTTTATCAGGATTTTGGAGATCTTTTTTGTGACCCCAGCAATGTAGGGTAAGGTGATGATCTTGAAAGGCTCCTCAACATAATCCTTCTTGATGGTTGGAGTGATGGCTTTGCGGATTGTGTAGTCGGAGTAACAATTAGCCTTAAGAGCTTGGCGTACGTGTTTGAGTTCACTGGCAATGTGTTCCTGGTCGGAGATGCATTGGGCTCTATGGTATAGAGTCTTGATGAGGGAATTCTTCTGGGATGGATGGTGGTGGGAATCCGGTTTTAGGTAAGCATCCGTATGGGTGGCTTTCCTGTAGACAGAGTGGCTCATTGAACCATCAGGTCTCCTTTTAATTAGGACATCCAAAAAGGGTAGCTTGCCATCTTTTTCGACTTCTATGCAAATTCCTTTGTCAAGGCGCTCTTCCCCCTCCAACCCAGCTTAAATATACGCTGCCAAGCCTGGTGGTGTTCATTCAGACGTTGTCTTTCTGACAGACCTATTCTTCACCTGAGGACGGCTGCTTGCGTTTTGGCCGAAACGTCGTGAGAATTATTTTATTATGTTTTATTTTTATTATTTTATTATTTCAATTCTACGTGACTTTACCGAAAGAACCAAGAAGACGCGTTTAGAGTGTTTGACTGCTGTACATTTCCACATGATAAACCACTTCGTTGAGCTATAATTTGTGGCCAGGTTGGTTCTAAAAAAGAGTTATATAGCTCAGTGGGCCTTACTTGGTAAAATATCTTCAGTTTAGTTTGTTAACATCGACTTTGTGCAGCCAGGTTTGCATGCTGTGTTGGTTGAGGGCAGCATTGCAGCACCTGTGCTGCACTAGGCACGCCCTTGTTGCTTCACTTGCCTGTTGCGTCACACGCCACCTTGGGTACCGCGTTGACGCTGGATCAGTTTCTGTCAGGTTAGATGGCTCGGTCAACAATCCCTGCTGCTCTCCATTGTGGCAGCTTTTAATGTCGAGCATGGTGCAGTGCACATGTAACCAACCCAGCGCTTTGGAAGCAACGGTTGATTTCCTCAACCAGTTAAGACTCCAAACCTGCTGGGTTCGGTGGGCAGCAGGGTGGCGCAGTGGTAATGCTCCTGCCTCGTAGGAAGAAGTTCATGGGTTTGATTCCTAACTTTCTTTGTGGAGTTTGTATGTTCTCCCCCTGTTCTGCATGGGTTTGCTCCGTCTTTTCCTGTTTCCTCCCGTGGATTATAAAACACAATGTAACTGGTAATGGCCAAACATCCCAATGCTGAAAAAGTATTTGCACATTACACAATAGAAATTGCACGCAGCGGCAGCAACATCGCCCCCTACTGCAAAAAACTTGGCTCGACCATTCTGAAACATAACTCAGTGAGGCTTTCCTGCATAGTAAACAATTGTAATTATATCAACAATAACAACAATAAAATAATGACTGCAGGCCATGGTGCGCTTTATAATACTTTTCCTGTGCACAGTATTTCTTTACGGTTTATTTGAAACAGTATATTTGGCACAAAGGTCACGTCATAAAAAAGTAGACTCAGTGATACTGTACTTTAATAAACAAATTTATATGTGTAAGGCGCATTTCATCTGTAAATCTCAATGCGCCCCATGTATGGAAAGCAGGAAACATAACCTGCAGGGAAAAGGGCCAGAACTAGGGGATAAAGGCCAGTTTAAAGAGTTGAGTTTTCAAGACAGACTGAAATATAGCTAACGACTCTGATTGTCTTATGAGCAAAGACAAAGTGTTCCAAAGCTTGGGGCTGCACTGACAAAAGCCCGATCAGCCCAAGAAATGAGATTTGACCTCAGAGTAGTGAGAAGAAGGCGATCTGGAGATCTCAAGGAACTCGTTGGTGTTTAAACATGGATGAGTTCATGTTAATATTGCGGAGCTAACCCAAGATGTGAAATACCTTACCTGCTATACAGGAGTTCGTGAGTTCGATCCCGACTCCGACGCCTGTATATTTCGAGTTTGCGTGTCTCTCTCACCCGTGGTCGTGTTGATTTTTTTCCAGTTCCTCTGGTTTTCACCTCCAAATTTAGAATCATCTGTCTCGAGTATTTGGCTGCAATGCATTTCCACATGATAAGCCACTTCGTTGAGCTCTCATTTGTGGCCAGGTCGCTTTTGAAAAATAGCTAAACAGCTCAGTGGACCTTATCTGCAAAAATTTAAATAATTGTAATAGTTTATAGTTTTAGAAGTGCTGCTGTCAATGGCCGTGAGTGTGTTCCTCGAGATTCCGTTGGGGCTCAGTTTGTGCGCGTAGGCAACGACACGGAGCCCAGCGTGCTCTTCAAGCTGATGATGGAGCACTGGCACCTGGACGTGCCCAACCTGCTCATCTCGGTCACGGGCGGGGCCAAGAACTTCCACTTGAAGCCCCAGCTGAGAACCATGTTTCGCCACGGCCTCAACAAGACCGCACGCAGCACAGGTGATCACGACTGGGCGTCGTGCACCATAGAGCCACCCGGGGTTGGTGGATGACCGCACAAATACTGATGGTTCGCCGGGAGAAGGCAGTACAGCAAGTGGACTGTTCGCCATCTGTATTCCATATATACGGTCATCAAGTGTTGCCCCCTCACTCAAGGCGTGGGTTGTCTCCGGGTGCTCCAGTTTTACCCTTTCTGGCAATAATTAATTGGCTGAAAACTTCTTAAAATAAAAAAAAAACAATGTTGGACCCTCCTGAGAAAGAGAGTCCTACAACTCAGTGTGGTTTTCCTGGATAAATAAGTAACACACATCACATCTAATCACATCTAATCTTAAACACTTGAAAGGGCCCCTCCAGTGGCAGCTGCCCCTACTTAGCACATGGTGACCCTGCATCTGTCCTGCAAGTGGGCACCAGTCTGCCAGCAGGGAGGGGCGATAATTGTTGCTTTGTGTTCAATGTAGCGGCCGTGATGTTATTCTAAAGAGTAGGCCATGGTTGGTCTGGCATCATTTTGGCCAAATTTGGAAACATACCCTCACATTCCTCAATTGGGATTACACACATAGCAATACTGATACCCCAGCTGTGAAAAAATACTCGGCAGGACCCTCCTGAGAAACAGTCATGAGACTCATTGAGGCTTTCCTTGGTAAACGAGCAGAATAAATAATGTGAATAAACGTTCTTGATGAGAAACAGCCTGGTAGGTATTTAACTGTCTGTACCATACGTGCTGCCATGTGTGCGCATTTTCTACCGGATAACATGGGGAGCGGTAGTGTCGCGGTTAGCGCACCGTGCTACGAACCCGGCAACCCGAGTTCGATTCCTGTTCACGGCCAACACCAGTGACGATTATCTGAACCGGTCTTGGGCGTCCCCTAGGTCTACTCAAGCTCAAATGAGTACCTAGTGTGGTGTGTAAACATCGCCACTAGGGAGACAAAGGCGGCTGGGTATGGTACTAGACACCCGTCCCGTCGTGTGTAGTGCCGGCCTTCATAGGTGCTCGCTAACAGCACTTGCCCTGATAGTCTCTTAAGGCTATACGGGGGATCTGTGTTTGTGTGAGTGTGTAAAATGTGTGTATTTTGTTGGTATTCAAGGAGCGTGGATAATCACGGGTGGCTCCTACGCCGGCGTGATGAAGTACGTAGGCGAGTCGGTGAGGGATTTCGCCTTGGCCAGTGGCTCCAAGGAAGGCAAGATCGTGGCGATTGGCATAGCAACCTGGGGCATCATTCACAACAAGGGGCACCTCATAGACGCGCAGGTTAGTATTGGGAGATTATAGAAAATGACACTGCTCATGATCGAATTGGGATTACATACTGCAACGCTACCTCCTGCTGTGCAACTACGACAGACTGTGTCTGTGGAACGCAGCACTTTCCTGAGTGATACCCCTGCCCGGTATGGACAGCGAGAATACCAAATGCAATCAATTAATGTTACTAATATTCTTACATCGTTTAAATATGGTTGGTACACATAAATGGCAAGTGTATGAAGACTAATACAATGTTGGACATTTTTCAAAACTATTATCATTAATAGAACTGGAGAGCATCCTGCACAACATGCATTGCTTTTTCAGGAATTGCATTGCTGTACTATTAAATATCTCGAATACCAAATGTAATTGATTATATTCTTGCATAAGATGCCAATACATTCAGGTGCTAACTGCCAATGTCAAAGTCTTCTG
Source organism: Lampetra planeri (assembly GCF_965212315.1). Taxonomy (NCBI): domain Eukaryota; kingdom Metazoa; phylum Chordata; class Hyperoartia; order Petromyzontiformes; family Petromyzontidae; genus Lampetra; species Lampetra planeri. The sequence continues at coordinate 22,552,033 of NC_136108.1, read as the reverse complement.
GCCGTGAAGAGAGGGCATCAGATGAGAGAATTTGTATAGTTTTGCTGTTCCATCTCCTCTGTTGAAGGAGCGTCAGACCACAGTGGATTTGGCTGTATGGTCTATAGTTTGGGTTGTTTGGGCACAGTTACACTAATGTGGCTCGTCTTTATTGTACTTTTACGAGTCTCTATGTGTCTCTATGGGTTTAATATATGATTCAAGTTTGGGGTGGATGACCACAACCGCACTACTGTGGCTTGTGTCTTTAATTTTCCAACCGTGAAGGAGATGTGTGCATCAGCCTATTGGTTATAAATGCAATTGATGGCTCCAGCAGTGTCTTTGAGAAGGAGGCACCTCAAAGCTTGGAGGTGCAATGATGTTTGGGTCTCTCATGGGGCGTTTATTCCGGACGTCCGCGTGGTTCCACCCTGTTCGCACAGCACCGTTCATGCGATCGGTAATTATTGCCGTTGTGAATGCTGCTTTGATCGTTTTTGCTGTGCGTGCGTTGGCAGGGCAAGTTTCCGGCAGAGTATCCCATGGACGAGGCTGGCCAGGGGCGACTCTCCTGCCTGGACAACAACCATTCTCACTTCATCCTGGTGGACAACGGCACGCACGGCCAGTACGGTGTGGAGATTGTGCTGCGCGCCCGGCTCGAGCAGTACATCTCCACGCAGCACACGGGAAGCGGCGGTGAGTGCCGCAGCAGCAAAGGAGTGGGCGTCGGAGGCAATTGTGCGGCACGGTTATGGGATATGTGTGTGCGTGTCAGACTGTGTGGCAAAATCGTATTAATAATAATTTAGCACATTGGCTGTTCACGTTATTCTTACAGTGAAGCCTATCACTGAGGAAGACTTGCCAATGTTTCACAGACTTAGTATGCAGTAGTTTTTCAGTAGGCGGGGGGGCATGTTGCTGCTGCGTAATCCCAGTTGAGTAACTTTTGGTGTAATTTTTCAGATTTGGCTAATTTGGACAGTGATGCTGGTGCACAATGGCCACTCTTTTCGAGTAACGTCACAGAATTTGTATCGTCCACATAGTTTACGGTTAGCACACACCACAGTATTAACCAGGGCGGCCTGCCAGATTCCAACTGTAGACATCTGCAACAAGCGGCTGCTACAGCTGGACCGTGTCACTGCCCCCACCTTCTCCTTCCACCCCTAGGCTGCCGTTGAAGGCACAGGGGAAACATTTCACTCAGATGTTTGGACGTAAGAATGTGACCGTATATTCATCCGTCTCTGAGTGACCAACTCCACTGTATGAGGAGCTTTTGAGGTCACCGTTCCCACACTGTGCTCTCCTTTCCTCGGCCCTGTAGCCTTTACCACCCCCCTCACTCACTCTCACTTTCACTCCCCAGTGAAATTCTGAAATCCTATTAAAGTCCTCTTTACCATCACTCATTCCCCTCCTCTTCCCTCCCCTCACCCCTCCACTCAATCTCGTCCCTCCCCTATAGCCATTTCATGACCCTGCCATCTAAATCACTCGATTTTTTGTAACCGCTTCTAAACCATGTAAAGTGCTTTGAGCTAAGGTGTTTTATAAATAAGATAAGAATGCCCACTCATTTGTACAGATTCTTGAGATGCGAATGCATTTATATTCTTTATTAATCTACATTGTATTGCATCAAAAATATTCTCAGTTATTATTAAAACTACAAAATATATTAAACACAGAAGCTGCAAATATTAATCAACACTCAAACATAACCCACACCCTAAACGTCACTTTCTCATCGCTCACTCGCTCTCACGACGACGCTCCACGTGGATCCATTTCCTGCCAGGCAGCCCCTATGCACATTGTACAGTCGTCTGCTCGCAATCGATGCAGCGCTTTGCGATGTTGTTGCACGCCGTGCGTGCGCTGCCTGAATTTACAATGAGAGCACGTCAGACCGCTGCTCCCACTGCTGCAAGCAATTGATGCCATTAAATTGTTTTTTTTAACATCCATTAATGAGCTCGTGGGGCATTTTACGATTTCTCACATTTGTGTTATTGTGTTCTATGTCTTGTGAATACACAAATCCTGATTGTGTTTTTCACGTTATTCATGATTGTATGTTCTTTCATCATGTTGTGAGTGTACATTTTTTCTACACATTTTCGTGTGCAATTGTATCCAGGAGTTTCCGTTTGATGTTATTCAGCTTTGTGAATTAAGGCACGATTGCATCTGAATGAGTTTGCGTCCTTGGTGACAGATGAACAACTTACGTGAGCTGCTGATGAGAAGTGACAGTCTGGCTTCACTGCTATCTTGCCCCCACTTACTGCCTCATTGTCTTCACCTGCCAGAGTTGACAACGCACAAAGGCCAGCAACATTGCATGTACAAAAACTCTCTGGCTTATCTAGACCACCAACTCCAAAGACATTACAGCGATACACTCCGTAGCTCCTAAAGCGGTTGTCTGGCTTGACCACCTGAATTTGAAATTGTAGTCGTTGCTCCGCATCTACATCAGCCGCCGTACAAGAGAAGACGGCGTGTGTGACCGTGTTGTCATTTAGACCACCGACTCAATCAATGACTTGTGGAAATGTGGCCCGTCCCAATGGACAGCACTGAAACAAACACATGACTATGGACCAGATTTGTCATCATTAGGACTCATCAGTCTCTGGGAGCCCCCCTATATGGAGAGGGCTGTAACCTTTACACGGTGGGCACCCGTTAGCACTTGCCTAATGGCACCAGTCATGAAAATCTGTAAACGATGAGAAAACCAGAGAATAGGTGCGCAATTTTCATACTCTTTGAGTTGGTGGTGTAAGACGACAAATGAGCACACATGCAGTTCTTTGGAGCTGGTGGTCTGGATAAGGCTGAGAGCTTTTTGTGCATGCAATGCACGTGCTTGTGTGCCGTTAGATCCATTTGTTTCTCAGCCGGCACTAATTGTTCCTCCGTTTGCCGCAGGTGTGGGGAGTGTTCAGATCCCTATCGTGTGTCTGGTGCTGGAGGGTGGCGTGGGAACCTTAGACGTAAGCACCTGTCACATCAGCACATTCACCACCACCACCACCTACCCCAATATCCTCAAAAGACCTTTCCCTCTCAACACTCCCCACTCACTGTTCCAGTGCTTTGTATGTATGTTGAACTTGGCAAAAAGGTCCCATTATCCGTTTATAGTATTTGGCTACTATAAATTTCTATATGATGATAAGCCACTTTATTGAGCTGTCATGTGTGGCCTGGTCGCTTCTGGTAAAATAAAATAGTGAGTAGTTAATAGTTAATACCCTGGGTGAATTTCCTCTCAATGGAAGGTCACTCCTCCTCCCTCCCTTCCTCCTCATGGTGCCGCCTGCCTCTGATCCAGCACTCTGGAGGTGGGTGATGGTGGATTTAGACAGAGGTGATTGTGCGATGCTCCAGCCTGTAGGCTGTGTGGTTGAAGTAAAGCAAGTAGGTCCCACACCTGTACGCATTGATTTTGAGAACGAGGCCCTTATTTGCATATATATTTTTTGAGAATCCTGTTTTTTCTCCACATCTAAGACATTCTGGAAGGAATTTGTCAAGAAATATCAGAATACATATATCTAATTGCTGCTATATTTGGTTGTGAGGATTTTTTTTTATAATTGCCATTTTTCGTGGCCTAACCGAGAAAATAATGAATTAATCATCCTATTATAGGATATTATGGAAATAGTTTTTTTAGATTCCTTGTGTGATTATTATTATTGTGAGCGCATTGTTAAGGTGGCTGTTGGTGGCTTTCCTGTCTAGAGGTTTGCCCAATTTTTCCGTCATCCTTGAATCGACGGAAAAGAGAACCGTCCTTGGATAACTTGATGTCCCTGGATGAGGAACCGCCCATTGTGATAGGATTCGTGCCAGAGGAGACAAGGAGAGTTGTACAACAGTGTTGTGCTATTCATGGGCTGGTCCCAAAGGAGTTCGAAAGGCTGGCTGCCAGTGATTGCTTTGTGTAGAGCCACTATTGAAATTATGAAACTATGTTTTTAATTTTACCAGGTAAGGCCCACTGAGCTATATAGCGCTTTTTCAGAAGCGACCTGGCCACCAAAACAAAGTGGCTTATCATCATCTGGGCATTTATAGCAGCCAAAAACTTTAAATGTATGTTTCTAAATATGGAGGGAAAAACCAGAAGACCCAGAGAAAAATACACGCGACCACAGGGAGAGAGACACGCAAACTCCAAATATACAGACATCAGGGTCGGCATCGAACCCACGACCTCCTGTATATCAAGCGAGGTAGTAAACTCGCCACCGTGGCTTCCAAAGAGTGGAACGGTTTGGATGTTTTATTGACCAGTCTTGCATTCTCTGCAAATGACCATGGGCAAGGCAAGTCAAGTTTATTTTGTTTAACCGGGTGAGAGATAAAGAGACCACGGCAGTCTCGTTCAAACGAGTGACGTGGGTCACCACATTTATCTTATTTTATATTTATAGAGCATCTTAGCTCAAGGTGCTTTACAGAGCTTAAAAGCAGTAACAAACATGTAGACCGCAGGGGTGTGCAAGGAGAAGAGGTGACGCTTTCAGACAGGAGCGGAAGGGGCTTAAGGAGGGGGACTGCTTACATTTACAGGGGAAGTTTATAAAAGCAAATCACTACAGCAATGACAGATTATATAGAGGAAAAAGAACATATGAGAAATAAAAAATAATACGTTAACATAAATCAAAGTTTAATAATAAATAGAATGTAACTTAATGGTGTGGATCTAACGTGCATATTATCATCCGCCTATAGTTATCACTCGTTTAACGGGGTAGATGCGTTCCTGAAAGTGCTGCATTTTTACGAAAAACCCGTTAAGCCAAACCAATTTCCCCATAAATGAAGGACCGATAAAGTTTGGCGAGATAAAGTTTGGCGTTACTGTATCATTCCACGAACTATATCACTATGCCGCTCAGAGGCGCAGCTCAACAAAGTAGTTCATCATCAATCGCTCAGAAACCGCGTTATAACGATGCGCATTTCGCGTTATAACTGGGCACATTCCATGCTATAACGAATGGAAGAACCACGTTATAGCAAGAACCTGGCGTATATCTAATTGTGTGACAGCCGGCTCGGCAGGATCGTGATGCGGAAATGTAACCGAAATCAATAGGCTTTTTTTTTCCGCACAGACGATGTTCAATGCGATGAACAACAACACGCCGTGCGTGGTGGTGGAGGGCTCGGGGAGGGTGGCCGATGTCATCGCCAGCGTGGCCGCGCTGCCTCCCACCGGCATCACCCTCGCCGTCATCCGTGAGCAGCTGCACAACTTCCTGGGCAAGGAGGCAGAGTCCTTCTCGGAAGCTCGCATCGCAGAGTTGACCTCGAAGGTGGCCCCACTCTCCTTCCCACCCACCCACCCAACTGCTGCCTGACTATCGATGCACCGGTAGTCGTTACGTGCCAAGTCTGCATGCTGCAGGACGTTTTGTGTGCTGTGTGGCGCAAAGGAAGGTGCTTTTGTAACGCAGTCTCCGTTAGATTATGCTAATTAGGTTTGAATCATAGGCGGCACATTCTTTCTGTTGACATTCCAGGTAATTGCATTTGCCGGGAAGATGCGTGAAGACTCGGTGTGTGTGTGCGCACCGTGTGTTTAGATTCAAGACATTGTGAACATGAGTCATCTGCTCACTGTGTTTGATGACAAGGAGGGTGGACCGGGCATCGATGTGGCAATCCTCAAGGCTCTGCTCAAGGGTGAGTGCGATGCCCCACCCACAATGCACAAGCCTCATCCTTTCCTACCCCTCAACCACACCCCCCCATATCGTCTTCTTCCATACGGATGATGTAGATGCAAAGCAACAACTACAATTTCACATTCAAGCCAGACAACCACATCAGGAGTAGAGGAGTGTATCACTGCGATGTCTCCTTCGTATTTGTGGATCCTACATTGCGTCGTTATATGTTGTACGGAAGATGGCAGGCTTCACACTGTGAGAAATCATGATGAATGCCATCAACGCGGTGACCGAACATCGATCGTCGATCTCTCCCGGTCTCCGGAGCAACAACAACACAAGCCTCCATAACTACCTCATCGCAACCACCGCCTTCTTGCTTCTTTACCCAGCAGCAGCCTCCAGACTTTTTTTGTCAGGATGGTCCTGCCAAGGTTTTCACCATAAAGGGCGATGCGACGGATATGTGGGGTTAAGGTGACACGCTGCTGATGCCGTGCCACTCATCAGCTGTGCTTTGAAGAAGGGCCGCTGTCCGAAACGTTACCAATTGTGTACAAGCAGATCTCGCTTAGCGCTCGCAATGCATTCCTGGAGAAGTGAGCGCAAATCGAATCAGCGTTGAAAGCGGTTTTTACACCATTGTATACATGGAGATGAATTACAGTGTTATTTATTTGTGTTAGCAATGAGGGCTTCATTGGGGTATTGGCAATAACACTGATAATGATACAGGTGGTAATTTTTTTATTATAAATAAAATAATCAGTAAGTATTATGCACTGCACTCATGAGTGCATTCTACTGTACTCCTACAAGGTAGCGTCTTAGTGATGCCCTCAGTCTAAATGTCTGTAGAGAGGTTTATTTTAGGTGGAGCCTTGAGACTATCCTGGTCTCGTGAGTTCTCACCTGGCTATTAACATTGGAAAAAATATATAGATTTCAAAAAATGTAAGCAAGACTACGAATCGTGATAATCGAATTGTGGGAGGTGGCATCTGGTTGGCGGAGAGCGTTCGTCGCTCTCATTGGCTGAGCGAATGATGGGGGCGGGTGCGTTTCCTCGGCCAGTGCTGCTGCATGATTTCACTCACTTTATTAATGTTTTCATTTGATTAATTTTTTGGGACAAATTATATCGAGGCCAAACAGCTCTATAATGAATCGGCTTTCAACGGGATCACGCTAAGCGAGGTCTAACTGTATATATATGTATTTTCCCATTTTTCAAGCCACGGTGTTGTTGACGAATGTGTTGTTGAGCTTTACTGACTGGTATGTACGCTTGCGCCATGGTCGTGGTTTGCATCTCAGCCAGCAGAGGTGAAGCCAACAAAGCCCAGGAGAGCTGTGACCACCAACTGCGACTGGCTTTGGCCTGGAACCGTGTGGACATTGCAACCAGCGAGATTTTTACCGACGACCGCAAATGGCAGGTACGCGAAATATGACTGCCTCGGGACATCGACTTGCACCGGGATACTTCACAACGACCGAGCACACTACCACGGGGCCACGACGGTCATGCTGCATCAGTTGGCGGATCCAAATACTGGCGGAAAAACATCGCTAACTCCCTCACACTGCAATCTGGCTACGTGCAGGACATTGTGTGGTGGAGTGATTTTCGCACACTACCCCGATGACCCCTGGTGGCCCGAGTTTGACTCCTCGCCTAGGATAATGTCAGCGGCGAGTGGAATTTTGGTGGCAGGGTGGTGGCGAGGTGGTGACACTCGCGCCTCGCGACGAAAAGGCCCTGGGTACCATTCCCAACTCTGGTGCTGTTCTGTGTGCAGTTTGTATGTTATCACCTTATTCTGGATGGGTTTTCTCCAGTTTCCTCCCATAGCTTAAATATCACACAATGTCACTGGTATCAGCTATTACCTGCAAATTACTCAAGTGGGACTACGCATAGCAATGCTGTGAAAAACTTGACAGGGCCCTTATGGAAAAAAGAGTGTTGAGACTCAAGTGAGACTTTGTGTGCGTAAACAAGTGCAATACTACTAATAATAAAACATAACCTGGGCCAGTGCTGGGACCCCACACTTCAACCCACACAGGCGAGCGTGCTGATCTCTGATTAGCATGGTTTTTCTACGCACGGTGCGAAAGAAGTTCAACATACGTACGTACATACAAAGTATGGTCAAACAAGCCACGCAATCGAAGAGGCTGCGAAGTTCCCAGTTGTGTTTCGTGTCACGCCACGTCTCCCCGTGCCAGACGGGCGACCTGGAGCAGGTCATGGATGCTGCCCTGCTGGAGAACCGGCCCGAGTTTGTGTCCCTCTTTGTGGAGCATGGCCTGATCCTGAGGGAATACCTCACCTGGGCCCGCCTCGAGTCCCTCTACAACGGGGCACCCGCCTCCTCCCTGCTGCACATTCTGCTGAGGCGCATTTCTGAGGGCGAGAAATCCCCCGCGGATCCACACAGGAGATGGATCTCCACGCTGCCCATGGCGCCAAAGCGAACGAACCACTTCAGTTTGTACCACATCTCCTTGCTGATCCGCGAGCTGCTCGGCGACAGCACCTCCATGTTGTACGGGAACAAGATGTCCAGATTCTCCAAACTGTCGCCCAACAGCAAGAACACCGGCTCCACCAAGGTCAGAATCATAATCAGAACTTTGTATTTCGACTGGAGGAATCCGATGAGCTGTCAAGCGCTTTGTCACAGATCTATATTAAAAGGTGTCCATATGTGGCTTGTGATGTGTGTGTTGTAAACTGGTGTCGGCCAAAACATCCAACTGGATGAACATTTTCCTGCAAATTACTCCAATGGGAATTCGTCAATTACATACAGCAACATCGTCCCCATCTGCGAAAAACTTGGCAGGACCCTCCTGAAAAAAGTCTTGAGACTCAGTGAGGCGTGCCTGAGTAAACGAGCGCAGTAATAATTAATCATACTCGAATGTAGCACAGATGATTAACCCCACAGGGTATGGGGTAAGAACAGCGTCTGATGTGAATGCGTGTGTTTGGCAGGGTGGGACGTCATCGGAGTTCAAAGGACAAACATACAATGAAGGGCAGCTGTACTGCCCTGACCCTGAGCGTGACCTCTTCATCTGGGCAGTGCTGCTGAATCGCAGGGAGCTCGCCAACTTCTTTTGGAGTCAGGTGAGAGCCAAATGTGTATCGTCCGTGTATCGGTTAGGAGCCGTCCATAAATGACGTCACGCACCTAGGGGGGGAGGGGGATCAAACATTTGTAACGATGTGTGACGACGGGGGGAGGTGGGGGTTTGAGAAATGTGACGTCACATCAAAATGCGCAACTTTAAATAAATATAAACAACACGTTCTACTTAATTAAATATAATTGTTATAACAACACTCATTTTGATTAAGTTTCATTATTAACTATTTGATTATTTAAATTTACTAAGGTCACCTTTTATTTATTCCATGAAGGAGCATTTTGCTTCTCCATGGCAGAATGGAGAAGCATACATTTTCTAAAAATTTTTGAATTATTGTTATTAAACATTTTAATTTTAATTATTCTACCAGGTCTTTTCATTCTGTGGAATGAATATGTGATTGTTATAATTGTACTCTCCATTTTGCTTCGTTCTACTACAAAGTTTCAAGTATTTTTTATAGTTATAATTACTTTTAATCTTTTATAATTCTCAGAGAATTTCAATATCATATTCTGAACATCTGTAGTTTTAGTTAGACGATTAATATTTTCAAGTTCATTTTATGCTAAATTTCGGCTTTCAAACGCCTTCTTTTTAATACATGTTTTCTCCTACAACATCAGAGTGCAGCGCCACGTAAAATACGCACTACAATGACAATAGTTTAAAGTGATTTGAAGCATGTTTTATTTTCAAAATGGAAATATGGCGTCATATTTGAGGGGGGTCTGACTTTTTGTGATGCCGTGTGACAAAGGGGGGAGGGGGGGGGGTCAACAATTGCGTGACGCCATTTATGGAGGGCCCTTTAGCCAACAACAATTTCACAGATAATGGCATGCATTGAATCAAAATCAGAATATTTATTTATATTGGAGGAATCCAATGCGCTATTAATCTAATTTTCACAGATGTCCAGTCGGGGCAGGTAAGAACCTTACAACAACAAACAATACAAAACACGATAGGAGTGCAAAGTACAAGAAAGGTAAACAAATCACCCAAACACATACAAATACAACTAAACCATCCCCATCCTACCAGACAAAGCGCACTGAGGTATTAACTTATTGTTCAAAAGCGACCTGGCCACAAATGATAGCTCAACAAAGTGGCTTGCCTTTTGGATATTTATAGCAGCAAAATCATCTAAATAGTCTAAATGCATGTTTCTAAATGTGGAGGGAAAAACCAGAGTACCTGGAGAAAAAAATCCACGTGACCATGGAGAGAACATGCAAACTCTAAATATACAGATGTCAGGGTCAGCATCGAACCCCCAATGTCCTGCAAACCAGACGAGAAAGATAAAATATCACCACCGTGGCACCCCTAAAATAAAAGTGTGCCTTCTTGAACAGAAATTATGTAAGCTCAATTGCAACATTTCCATCACAGATAAATGATATGTCATTCCTTGGCATTGTGTGTGAGAAAGTTTTGATCAATTAACATCATAAAAAATGTACAATGCACGCGATGAGCAATTATGAAGTGGGGAACAGCAGGAATACGATAATTACCATAACAACACGTCATTGTAAAAATAATAATATACTTAATTATCCAAGAGAGCATTGTTTTTTTTTTTAAAGATGTTTTCAGCCAATTATTGATCAGTTGTGTTTATTATACAAGTGGGAGGAAATTGGAGCACCCGGAGAAAACCCACGGTCACAAGGGATACAACGATCGATCCCCGTACAAATGGTGATTAGTCTACTTTCTGTATTATCTTCTGGCAAGTCAGGGCATGACATTTCGATCAGCACGGGAAGGGAGTTTAACAACAATTGTGTGGTGATCCACCAACCCTTGCCACTGCCTCCACAGTGCTGGATTACAAGCGTGCATAGCCAGCACTGCCATCTGGCTTTTGTGTCTGTGCAGCACAGTTACTTGCAACACAGTGAGTGGAGCTGGTGTGAAAAACCTGAAGGTGGTGATTCTATAGGCATTAGAGAATATGCTCCACAAAAAAAAATGGTTTAACAACACACACAGGTCTGCAGCATGGTGTGTCCATAAGCCATCAGCCTTGTCTACACCAACAGATGGATAGAACTGTCTGTTTCGATTTTGTCATTTAGACCACCATCTCAGAAAGCTGCGGAAGTGTGGGCATCCCAGTGAGCAGCGGTGAAACAAAGACGCAACTGTAGCCCGGTTTCATCCTTATTTTAACTCATCAGTACTGTACAGACATGCATTTTCGCTGCTGCCATATATGGATAAGGCTGAGAACTTTGAACAGGCAGCGCTGCACACATCTCTGTGTTGTTAAATCTGTTTGTAGCTGCATTATGTTTTTCTACCGTAATGGATTGGCTCATCATTTACATATAAAAAAAATATTACAAATAAAGTTACCTTTTGCACATGAGTGATAGACCAATGCGTGATTACTGAAGCCTTTATTGTACCTAAAGTAAATCAATTAATCACTCGCATGACATTTAGAAGCAGAGAAATGTTGACGGCGGGTAAAATGACAAAATGGCCGCACATGCAGTTATTTTGAGTTGGTGGTCGAGATTATGGTGCCCTGACAAGCAGCGGTGTTATTCCCGGCAGGGCAAGGACTGCATGGCTGCGGCATTGATGGCGAGCAAGCTGCTGAAGGCCATGGTGCAGGAGGAGGACGACTCGGACCGGACAAGCGACATGCTGGCTCAGGCTGACAACTACGAGCAGCTCGCCATTGGTGCGCCGGATCTCACACAAGCATGCACAGCGCCCCACCCTGCCTTTATCTAGACCACCAGGCTCAAAAGAACTGCACTTGTGGCCGTTTTATCATTGAGACCACCAACTCAAAGTGTTGAGAAAACGTGGCCGCCCCGTTAGATATATCGTATGCATGTATTTTGAACTTCTTTCACACAGTACGTAGCCAACCGTGCTCATGGGAGGTACGGGGAAGGAAACACAAAATCAGTTTTGGGTGAAAAATAGTTTCATAGCTCATCCGATTTCTCCATGATAAATAAAAGATAAATAAAGATGATAAGATCTGACTTTTTTATTCTCTGGTGGTGCTTTTTGTAAAGCACACGGGCAACTGGGTTGTCTTGCACAGCACAGGGAACATGTGCGTGGTACAATACCGCACGTCTCTCTCTTAATCAAGTGCACGAATCTTGCGCTATAGCCACAGCCATTGCATCCGTGTCCCAGTGCACTCCCGCTGGCTAAGATCATCCCACGATCAGACGCTGCTTTGAAAATTAAACCAAACGGCGTTGACTCGCGTGCCATGTGCTCGACACGCATGTGTGGCGTTTGTGATGGCGGCTGCGGCGGCCGAGCAGGATTGTTGGACGAGTGCTACAAGGACGATGAGCTGCGGGCACAGAAGCTGTTGATTCGCCAGCTCCACTCGTGGGGCGGCGCGACGTGCCTCAGCATGGCCTACCACGCCAACAACAAGAGCTTCTTCTCCCACAGTGGAGTGCAGGTACCCAGCGCCACGCACTGAGCAATTGTCACGGGACAAGGGAGTCGGCCGCCGTGCACTCCAATAATTTCCTTCTCTGGAGGGCTCCGATAGCTATGACCGGCCGCATCCAAAATCAATTATGCAACATGCGTTTTCAGGCATGGCTCCAGCTCCTCTCGATTTGGGGGGCGGGGGGGGGAGTCAAGCTGCTGTGTGGTGAGCCACCATAACAACAGTGGCCTACTGCTAAGGAGAGTGAACTTAGCGGGGCCATTTAAAACTTTTTTATTTTACCAGGTAAGGCCCACTGAGCTATACAGCTCTTTTTCAGAAGCAACCTGTCCACAAATGATAGCTCAACGAAGTGGTTTATCATGTGGAAACTTATAGCAGCCAAATACTCTTAACAAACATTTATGAATGTGGAGAGAAAAATCGGAGGACCTAGAGAAAAATCCACATGACCACGGAGAGAACATGCAAATTCAAAATATACAGGTGTCAGGGTCGGGATCAAACCCACGTGCTCCTGTATACCAGGCGAGGTAGTTAACGCCTCACCACTGTCGCGCCCATTCACATTCATTTTAAATAATCAACGGTTGATTAAAATCGAAAACATGCACCATATGCACGCATTTAAAATTCATGCTTTGTATTATCAGATTTACATTTTTCAAAAGCACTCCAACGTGCTCTGGCTCACCTCCGATCGCGATACCACTGCGATGGAATGGGGGCCACAGACTCTCCGATCACCCTCCACGTCTAAAACACGCATTTACTTTGTGGCAAACACGCGTGCGTGTGGACGTGCGTGGACGTGTGCATGAGTGTGGTGGGAGTGCACTGACTGTATCTCTTTCTCAGGCCCTGCTTACCCAGATCTGGTGGGGTGGCATGTCTGTGGACCTGAAGACCTGGAGAGTCATTCTGTGCATTATCTTCCCATTGCTCATCTACACTCGTATCATCACATTCAGGTGGGTACTTTAGCCAGTGCAACAACAACCACCATTCGCCACTAAATGGCGGTGACGTCCCCACGAGCCTCCTCCACAGAGGCCGATCTTGACACCGCTGGTACCAGTCATCGGCAAGTCAACTCAGCTCCACATCCTCCTCCATCACTCCATCTCTTCTCTAGCCTGTGCTGTGCCCGTTTAGCCCCCTCTATCCGGCCGAACAAAAGCTGTTTAGGAATGCGGTGGCTGGGCATGCGGGCTACATGACCCAGTCAATGCAGCCTTGCCTGCCGGAGGAGCTCAATGATGGAACTTTTCAAGGATTTGTGAGCTCCTCACACAATCCAGTCTGGTTAAACCCAGGATGGATCGTAGGCAGGCCAGCCTAAATGTTTCTAACCAGCGAAGATATTCCAATAGCGGGGTCCACGTTTTGCAAGCATAGAGAAGGGAGGGAATGACTGTGGCCAAGAAGACCTGAAGTTTCGTGTGGAGCGACAGACTAGGTAGCTTTCACACAGCGTTACGCAACCGATGAAAACATAATGTCGCTCGACTGATTCGGAGTGAGACCTCTGCTGTTAAACCGGAGCCGGTCATGAGCACACTGCCCAGGTATGGAAAACTCTCCACTCTCTCTACAACTGCCCTATCACCAATTGGGAGTTGTGGGAGTGGAGTGTCCCATGGTACAAAATACCCAGGCAGGTACTTTAGCCAGTGCAACAACAACCGCCAGTGCCCACACATGTACACCTACAGTGGCAGCAGGGTGGTGCAGTGGTAACACGTGTTTCACAGTAAGAAATGCCTGTGTTGGATTTACAACTGGCGTCTTCTGTGTTCTCCCCCTGTTCTGCATGGGTTTCTTCAGGGTTCTCCAGTTTTCTCCCAGAACTGAAAAAAACGCTCAATACAGGCGGTCTCAGGTTTACAACTATCCACATTTACGACGTTTATTTAATGTCACCATGGATCAATCTACGACGCAGAAACTTGATTCAAGCTGCATCTTCCAACACGACTCCAAACACATTCGAACAGAGTCAGTCTGGTTTCTGACGTTGGAGTGGAGCTTTTTTTTTATTCTGAAGTGTTTTCGTGGATTTGTATCTACTAAACCCTTGAATATATATGTAGTGAGTCCAACTGAGTCGCAGACGTTGTTCCTTCTAGAGGCAACGCATTTATTGTAACACCGTAACACAAAGGGGTAACTGCCCCTTTACCAGATACAGCTTAGGGTGGGGACCATCCAGCTAACTACACTATATAGAGGAGTTACTGCTACGAAGGGTCGGGCCCTCACTCGGGTCTCCGACCATGTGGTTGCCTCGTAGGATGAAGAGCTTCAGCTTGAGACGTAGAGCTTTCCGCTTCTAGATGTTGAGCTTCCAGCTTGTAGAATGCAGCGACCCGGTCTCTCTCAGGGACCCGCCTTATATCCCCCTACGGCCGGGGCCGCTCCGCCCTCGGTTCCGCCCGCCTTCCGGAGCCTTCTCGTTCCCTCTCGATCCTTCTCAAGAGCTCTCCCTGGACACGTGATCACCCACTAGCCCCCCCACCTGGGGCCCCTTGTGTGAACACTCCGGATCACGTGTCTACGGGGTCAACCAGAGTGCCATGGCCCGGGGCAACCCTACCCCTGGGCTGACACTCACGCACTCCCCCTCGTGGGAGCCCCCACCACATGCTGTGTATGGTGCCCGCACTATACGAGTGCTCACCAAGCCCTGCTAGGGCTGGTATTACACACAGCCACCCACACGGTGCTGTCCATGATGTAGGAACATCGAACAGCACGGCCCTACCGGGCCGGCACCATACAGTGACATCCCTGATGTCACTGCATATATGTTAAAATAGGGTCCAATTTACGACATTCCAATTTACAACGGGTTTCCAGGAACGTATTGTAACGTCGTAAAAGTGGGGACTGCCTGTACAACATAACTGGTATTGATTTTAAGCTTTCATGACTGCAGGAATCCATACTCTTTGGTTCTTTCGGACTTTATCATGTAGGTAACCTATGTGACTTTATTACGTAGGTAAAGTCACGTAGGTGACTTTACCTACGTGACTTTACCGAAAGAACCAAAGAGTATAACTGGTATTGGCCAAACATCCCAATTCTGACATATTTTTGAAACTTTTGTACAGGCATTTTTTGGTTCTCTAAATATATAGAATTTTACTTAATTTGTGAAAAATTCTGGTTCTGTGAAACAAGGAAACGACTTGGTTACCATGCAATATCTCCATGGCAACGCACATGCGAGGATGCAGTACCCAAATGATCGATTGAAGGATCCTCAGAAGTAGTTCTACGACATCACCTTCTGCAGACCTCTCTCAGTTACAGTTAAGATGTGATGCACTGCTCTCCCAGAGCTAGGAACGCACGCACATTGCCTCGTGCCGATAGCACAATTGGAAAACTATTTGATAAACAAGAGGGTTTGGGATAAATAACAACAATAAATTAATACAGCAGCAGTATTACAGTACTTTATACTGTCTAGTGTAGACTGTATACCTGTCTTAGGCAATGCGGTTATTGATATCATCAGTTCTTCCCTGGACCTCCATGCCAGGCCACTGCCAGTCAACACGGTCATCCCCTCCCTCACGTGGAATTCACTGATGATGTAATTCTGCTGACTGCTGTCGTTGCTTACATTGAAATACATCGCTCATATATTGCGGTTTTTCTACAGAGATCCTGGCCCCTGCCATAGCAAAATTGATTGAGGGCTGCCAGTGGAGGCTCGCCATGTCACGCTTGTCCAAATATGCTGCAACACTTGGACATTTGAACTTAAGATTTAATTCATACAGAAATTAAACTTTAATTAAGCAAATCTCAACTAATGTCATGTACAGTACTGTGTAATGGACCAAAGGTTTTCTCTTGAGGGAAAACTCTTAAAGTTCATTAAAGTCTGCCATGTGAACATGTTCAGTGAACTACTTGTTATTTAACCATAAGAATATGCTTTCGTGAAGCATGAATGAAAAGTGATTATCAGACAGATGTCGTGAGAGAATGAGTGTGTGCACTTCCCATGGCCGTATCTCCCTTGTGCTGTGCAGTGAGGAGCAAGAGATGCAGAAAATTCGGATTTCCCAAGTGAGCTCCGCGTGGAACAGAGCACAGCCGATCTCGGACGAGGAAACGGGGAAACACAACCTGTAAGTCCATCGGAAATGATTATGCTCTGTTGTACAATAACCATTTCTAACGTAGGCTTGTAAATCGCATCGTATTTGCTCACTCCCGAAGAGAGATAACGACCTGGAGGCATGAGGAACCACGGACGAGTGGGACGGCAGCAGCCAAACTACCAACAATTACCCAAGCTCTGCAGTCCTCTGTATATGAAGATGTTTTCAGCCAATTTAATGAGCGTTTAAACACAAGAGAGGAAACCGGAGCACCCAGAGAAAATCCACGCATACGCAGAGGGCAAAACTCCATCCCCTACACAAATAGAAACCGATGGAAATTAATCCACTTGCTGCCCTGCCATCTGCTGGCAAGCCAGGGTATGGCGACCGTTATGGTCCACGGGCAGGATGTTTCACGAAATGTGTGCAATCCACCAACCCTGGCCTCCAGTGCACCTCCGATGAGCATGGTTGGATATGTACAGAGCGAAAGAAGTTCAACCTACATACATACAGTGCTGGATTACAGGCCACGTGAACAGCCGCCACCGCCCGGCACGTCATGACTCCCACACATCTGTTGTATCTATGCCCTGTTTTCCGTTATTAATATTAAGAATAATAACAAAAAATGTTTTTATTATATCTATATATATCTTTTTTTTTTGTTTATTAAATAATGAAAACAACCCACTACAAGCACACCAGGAATCTGTGAAACGGCCATTAAACTGGTAAGAAGTCGGTCACAAGAGAGGTCAGAGACATCCAGATGGACAAAGATCGATGACCTGAACTCCCAAAACATCTTGAGATGCATGGAGGGGGTGCAGAGCAGAGTAAAGGATAATAACGGTTGCCACTCGCGTTTTCTTAACGTTTTCCTAACCGAAAAGTAGAAACTTAACAAATAGAATTAACCAACAAACCATAAGTTTTTTTTAGTAATTATCTTATATTACTCGTATTCACCGCATACATATTATTTAGAATTATATGTTTCCTATCTACATGACATTCCGAAAAACTAAAGAGTACGAATTCCAGGAAGCTTAAGTGGAAACATAGTTACATTTAACCTCAGGACATTAAAATATAACTCAGAATAAAACACCAATCTCTGCAGAACTAAACTTGGCGAAGCCCCAAAATAATAATGTGACGAGGATCATTACGAATATTCATTAAACATAGACGAATGATAACCACGATACTAAGACCGAAGGAACTCATAAAATATAATTCAAGAATAAATGTAACACACAGGACCACATAAATGTATTACAAACATCTCCTCAGCCACCTTTGTCTTCCAGCGGGGTCTGGCAAGCAAGGAGGGAGCAAAAAAGTCACAAGGGGGGGGGGGTTTGTGCTGACATTGTTTGTTTTCTCTCGCAAGAGACGCGGAGAGAGGAGAGGGTGCTCACGTTTTGAGTTAAACACGGCCGTCTTTGTCTCCCCGCAGCACAAACAGATGGCCCATGAATGCTTGGAGGGTTAGGAAAGGTCGCGAGGAGGAGTCGCGGGGGTGTCTGCTTTTTCTCGCTCTGTTTGTGTTTTGTTGCCCGCTCGCAAGGAATGCGCAGAGGGGAGTCACGTTTTGAGTTAGACACAGCGAACAGGCAGTCTGGGTCGAGTCGTGCTCGGTCTCGCAACTCGGCTTGCGACGCAGCGTTGCGACAGGGCTCGCAAGAGAGCGGGGGCAGATCGTGCCTCGAGAAGTGATGGAACGAGGAGGGGTCGTTCGAGTCGCAGAAGTCTGAGTTCAACCTGGGTCGGGGCTGGGTTTCAGCCGTGCTCCGGCTGGCGGAGCGTCGTGAGGAAACGAAACACCGATGCCGATAGCAGGTGTCGCTTCTCGCAGAACGAAGTTAAGTGCGAGTGAAGCTGGCAGCTGCACGAACAAGGGAAGCACGGAGCAGAGAGAGTGACGAGCGACGACAAGCAATCAACCTGTAAAAGGGCGGAGATCGCCAAGCGTCGACCAAGCGAGCAAAGCAGAGAGCGCGAAGCAGTGGAGAAAGCCTGGTCAAACGGCTGTGAGGAAGAGGACAGCGCCATCGAATGCGCCGTGTGTCTAATACACACCCAGATCAACCAGCATCAACCAAAACCGACTCGTCATCCCGCAGTGGAGAAAGAGAGTCAAAGTCTTCCGAACGAGCGCCACCGAGCGCCACCGAGCGCCACCGAGCGCCACCGAGCGCCACGAGCGCCACCGAGCGCCACCGAGCGCCACCGAGCGCCACCGAGCGCCACGAGCGACTGAGCATCTTCAAGGACAGCATCGTGCCAACTCGTCATCTAGCAGTAGAGGGAGAGAGAGCGCAAGAGCAGCACGACTCGGACGTCAACCGGGCGTCACCGAGCATCGTGCCAACTCGTCGTCCAGCAGTGGAGAGAGAGAGAGCGCACAAGCCGAGACACGCCGAGCGAGGGAGCAGCAGGAGCAGAGCGGCGGCCACGCCCAACCCAGAGAAAACTTCTGGCCGCTGTTCGTATCCTCCCACACCACACAAGCTAACGACACAACTCCCGGCTCTAAGAATTAATTGATATTACAAGGGGACAACGCACACACAGCACGCACACGAATAAGAAAAAATTGTCATTGCATTTCAAAAAGGGTTGCCATTTCGAGGTGGTGCGTTCAATATCAACGGATCGTGCAAAGCAGTTGCTGTCGTCGAGTTATATGAATAAGAAATGTTTTAGTCATTCATTTTCGTTAACTGCATAATCACGCCAATGAAGAAGTATTTTTAGTCATTCATTTTCGTTACTGCATAATCTTGTCCATGAATTTATTGACGTATACTTGCTTTCGGATAAGAGAGTGTCATGTGCTTGTTAAGAATAAAATTGCTTAACACCAACTGTTCGAGTGCTTCTTTCCAAGTCCATGCAATACTATCTTATTCTTGATAACTGTATCCTGCGATGAGATATGAAAATGGAGACCTAAAATATCATAACACACACTAAGATAATCGGTAAACGTTTAATCGATGATAATCGTATTATCCTGATTGATATAACAATGGATAAACGAAGCTAAGCCTAATTATCATAACTGCTCACAGTAACATAATCGCAAGCATCCGCATAAATTACTACGCTTATCTCCGCGATTAGCATAATTTATGCATATAATTACACACATTATCATAATTTATGCATGTTAATACACACATTAACATAATTAATGCGATTTGCGCATTTTTCGGAAAATTATTAATTTTTATTATTTTCATCAAAATTTCATAACCCGACACATACAACATAATGGGTGGCTCGTCCGGGATCTCTCGCAGACAGTGTTTTGCATGGATGATGGAATGAATCACTACGTGTTAACCAGAATATCGGGATCGAACATTGCATGGGATTGTAAACGGGCGTAAAACAAAAACAAAAAAAACGCCCTCTAAGGTTAAAACCCAGAATAGCAGGTTGAAACAGAGACAGTGGAATTAAGATAATATCGTATCAAACCGATTGCATCCTGTGATAAATGGTGTTAGAGGTACGCACTCTGAATCAGAAAATTACAGAATAGCTCGAGTCAAACTGACCACACCCTGTGAGATAATTGTTTTATATGCACTCTGAAAGGAAAGGTCAAAGTAACTCCTGCCACTTGAGATGATAGGATTAAGAATAATTTTTGAATGAATTACGGAATACTGGGAGCTCGTATTAAAACGTACCAACCGATCTGTTACAAAGCAGTACAGTCAGAGAGACATATGGGAAGGGAGCTGTATCGATAACACGAACACACCTCGGGGGAAACTAATTGACTGGATAAAATGTAACGAAGGCGAACACGATGCAAAAGCTGCAGAGAAGGCAGGACAGGACTCATTCCTTTTCACACAGGCATACAGACAGGGATTGTGGAATGAAGAAAAATTCGGAAAGGAAACAGGAGAGAAATCGTCTCTAATAAACGAGGAAAAATGTCCTCACACCATCGTAAGGGAGGAGAAATCAGTGCTCGCGACACCAGCGAAACTCACAGACGTTGATCCACAGAATAAATATGGAAGTAACAGTAAATCACACTCTTGGGTACGTGGACAGAGTCCAGGGACTGATCGCAAAAAAATTATGGATATCGAACAAAAAATCCTTGACAAAGGGAAACCCTCACAATTCGAGAGAAGGGAGGGAGAGATACATATGCAAACAAAAATATGTGAGACTGACAACTTCACAGATAGAGGGAGGCAAAATGTTAAAGTAAAGTCGACTGGACATGCTCCACTAAGGGCAGAGGCAAAAACTGAAGGGAAATGGCAACACGAGCGACACAGCACTGGGCACGCACACAAAAAATGCACGCCGCTGAAACACGAGCGACACAGCACAGACCAAAGTGACAGATTGCCTGATGATAACTTGTTTTATGATGACGCTGACGGCGATCAACTTTCGGAATACTTATTCAACAGTAAAACCCTTAAATCGATGGACAAGGTTCTAGTCAGAATTCCCGATTTTGACCCACACAATCAGTCTATGGATATACACACACATATCGCAACAGTAGAAGAGGAGGCAATGATTAGAGGGCTGAGGAGACGGGATGAAAAAGCGAGTTTGTTGAAACGGAGCTTACATAAAGAATCTATCCCATGGGTAAATTCACTACCACACAAGGTTAGAAATGATTTTAAACAACTGAGCCTGGCAGTGATTCGGAAGTTTGGAGAATATTCGACACTCACTGAGGGGTTTTATGCTGTAAAATCGATGACCCAGGGCATGGACCAAGACCCACGTGACTACCTTTTACAATTTAAAAAAGCGTATTACGCAGGCGATGTGAATCAATACCACGAAGGAGATAAAATGTTCAAAATTATGTTTTTTGAATCCTTGAGCCCAGAGATTACCGAAAGGGTGAGAATGGTTTTGAATCCAGAAACCGCATCCTTACGCTGCATAGAGAGCAAGGCGTACATGGCATGGTTATACAGAGCTAAGAATCATAATTCGGGTCCAGAACACAGGGAGAGGGATAAGGAACCCAGCCTCTCAGAGAAAAAAAAAATTCACCAAGCAGTCCCACAATGCAGGGAGGAGCAAAGACGCACGCACACATGGCAAAATAACCCAGAGAGAGGGGGGCACGAGAATGAGAGCGGCACAAAGGCGAACATTCAGGAGAATCGCAGGGGGAGGTTCAGAGCAGAACCATATCAACACCCCATGCCACGACACACGCAAGGTCGAAATTACACACAAAGATGGCGAGATAACCATCCAGCGAGAAGGTGGTACACAGACTACGGAGGTACGGAGGCAAACATTCAGGAGAATCGCAGAATGTGGAGACCAAGGGCAGAATCATATCAACACCCCATGCCCCGACATACGCAAGGTCAAAATTTCCCACAAAAATGGCCAAGTAACGATCCAGGAAAAATTTGGCACCCAAATGGGAGTAACACTGGGCCAAAAATGTACGAGAATCGCAGGATGGGAGGTCAAACACAATCGGTCCAATTCCGACCAATTTCTCCACCGGCTATACCAGGAGGGAATAGAGGAATAACACACAATGCGGTCCAAATACGTGATGAACCACCCACAGTGATTGAGAGCGAGCAGCCCATACGCGCCACGCACGCTGAAGTTTTATTAAACCCTGGCCTCATTGGGAAATACAAGCAGGCTGCAAGTGACAGGGCGGGCAAATACCACCACAACCGGGAAACATCAAATGCATACGATGCGGTAAGAAACGCGGACAGTGCTCCCGTAAATGATGCGCAAATCGAATGCAAGGACAGGGCTAAATTGAAGTGTGATCGGACAGTAGATAACAGACAGCAGAGACAGAGAGGAAAACCAGATCGCACAGGGAAAACAGTGCCACGCGTCGCAAAAGAGAGCGATAATAGTGCAGGGAGAGGGAACACAGAGACCCACCCTGGGAAGTACAGGCGTGAGCCCCTGAATGGAAAATATCCAAATGAAACAAAAATTAATGTGGATCGGAGTGCTGAAATGGAGACGAATGTCCATGACGTATCGGGAATGGTGTTGAAATCTAACACACTCGTAAAAACAAAGAGGACAACATTACGAGGCACAGAATTAAATCGACACACTGACTCGGCAAATGTGCATGTAATCGCAGAGAGAGCGAATGCCACGAACCAAGTGTCAAAGTGGGTTGTGTGCGCGAATTCTGATTATGTGCAGCACAATTTTTCACCACACACTCCCACGACGCGAGAGAGTGAGAGAGGAAACTACAAAAACGAACCCGAAAACCGTGATCGAATTATCAAAGTGATAAGTGGTAAACCAGGCAACATGAGGAAGGTAACGCATAAATGCGTTCGAAACCGCTACCTAGCGTTTCCCAGGATTTAACAAAAACAAAAATGAATATTCGTCGGAGTTATGATATATGAGAACCTATGTAATTGGGGATATCGATGTCTAACGTGTTGTTATTTTCTTTGCTTAATTCAAATGTAACCATGTTAAGCAAAAACAAAAATGAATATTCGTCGGAGTTATGATGTATGAGAACCATGTAACTGGTGATATCGATGTTTAACGTGTTGTTATTTTCTTTGCTTAATTCAAATGTAACCATGTTAAGCAAAAACAAAAATGAATATTCGTCAGAGTTATGATGTATGAGAACCGATGTAACGCAATATCGATGTTTAACGTGTTGTTATTTTCTTTGCTTATTTCAAATGTAACCAGGTTAAGATCATAATACGTGCACGCGCGTCGTAAGAAATAACCGCCGAGAGTAAGGGGGCTGATGGATTTATAACAAAAAAAAAACAGGGCATTTACTTTGTTTAAAAATTCGCCAGTGGCCGAATCAACCACTGATCATTTTTAAAAGGGCGGATTGTTGTATCTATGCCCTGTTTTCCGTTATTAATATTAAGAATAATTTTTTTTTTTATTATATCTATATATATATTTTTTTTTTTATTAAATAATGAAAACAACCCACTACAAGCACACCAGGAATCTGTGAAACGGCCATTAAACTGGTAAGAAGTCGGTCACAAGAGAGGTCAGAGACATCCAGATGGACAAAGATCGATGACCTGAACTCCCAAAACATCTTGAGATGCACGGAGGGGATGCAGAGCAGAGTAAAGGATAATAACGGTTGCCACTCGCGTTTTCTTAACGTTTTCCTAACCGAAAAGTAGAAACTTAACAAATAGAATTAACCAACAAACCATAAGTTTTTTTTAGTAATTATCTTATATTACTCGTATTCACCGCATACATATTATTTAGAATTATATGTTTCCTATCTACATGACATTCCGAAAAACTAAAGAGTACGAATTCCAGGAAGCTTAAGTGGAAACATAGTTACATTTAACCTCAGGACATTAAAATATAACTCAGAATAAAACACCAATCTCTGGAGAACTAAACTTGGCGAAGCCCCAAAATAATAATGTGACGAGGATCATTACGAATATTCATTAAACATAGACGAATGATAACCACGATACTAAGACCGAAGGAACTCATAAAATATAATTCAAGAATAAATGTAACACACAGGACCACATAAATGTATTACAAACATCTCCTCAGCCACCTTTGTCTTCCAGCGGGGTCTGGCAAGCAAGGAGGGAGCAAAAAGGTCACAAGGGGGGGGTTTTGTGCTGACATTGTTTGTTTTCTCTCGCAAGAGACGCGGAGAGAGGAGAGGGTGCTCACGTTTTGAGTTAAACACGGCCGTCTTTGTCTCCCCGCAGCTCAAACAGATGGCCCATGAATGCTTGGAGGGTTAGGAAAGGTCGCGAGGAGGAGTCGCGGGGGTGTCTGCTTTTTCTCGCTCTGTTTGTGTTTTGTTGCCCGCTCGCAAGGAATGCGCAGAGGGGAGTCACGTTTTGAGTTAGGCACGGGCGCACACAGCGAACAGGCTGGGTCGAGTCGTGCTCGGTCTCGCAACTCGGCTTGCGACGCAGCGTTGCGACAGGGCTCGCAAGAGAGCGGGGGCAGATCGTGCCTCGAGAAGTGATGGAACGAGGAGGGGTCGTTCGAGTCGCAGAAGTCTGAGTTCAACCTGGGTCGGGGCTGGGTTTCAGCCGTGCTCCGGCTGGCGGAGCGTCGTGAGGAAACGAAACACCGATGCCGATAGCAGGTGTCGCTTCTCGCAGAACGAAGTTAAGTGCGAGTGAAGCTGGCAGCTGCACGAACAAGGGAAGCACGGAGCAGAGAGAGTGACGAGCGACGACAAGCAATCAACCTGTAAAAGGGCGGAGATCGCCAAGCGTCGACCAAGCGAGCAAAGCAGAGAGCGCGAAGCAGTGGAGAAAGCCTGGTCAAACGGCTGTGAGGAAGAGGACAGCGCCATCGAATGCGCCGTGTGTCTAATACACACCCAGATCAACCAGCATCAACCAAAACCGACTCGTCATCCCGCAGTGGAGAAAGAGAGTCAAAGTCTTCCGAACGAGCGCCACCGAGCGCCACCGAGCGCCACCGAGCGCCACCGAGCGCCACCGAGCGCCACCGAGCGCCACCGAGCGCCACCGAGCGCCACGAGCGACCGAGCATCTTCAAGGACAGCATCGTGCCAACTCGTCATCTAGCAGTAGAGGGAGAGAGAGCGCAAGAGCAGCACGACTCGGACGTCACCGGGCGTCACCGAGCGTCGTGCCAACTCGTCATCCAGCAGTGGAGAGAGAGAGAGCGCACAAGCCGAGACACGCCGAGCGAGGGAGCAGCAGGAGCAGAGCGGCGGCCACGCCCCAACCCAGAGAAAACTTCTGGCCGCTGTTCGTATCCTCCCACACCACACAAGCTAACGACACAACTCCCGGCTCTAAGAATTAATTAATATTACAAGGGGACAACGCACACACAGCACGCACACGAATAAGAAAAAATTGTCATTGCGTTTCAAAAAGGGTTGCCATTTCGAGGTGGTGCGTTCAATATCAACGGATCGTGCAAAGCAGTTGCTGTCGTCGAGTTACATGAATAAGAAATGTTTTAGTCATTCATTTTCGTTAACTGCATAATCACGCCAATGAAGAAGTATTTTTAGTCATTCATTTTCGTTACTGCATAATCTTGTCCATGAATTTATTGACGTATACTTGCTTTCGGAGAAGAGAGTGTCATGTGCTTGTTTAGAATAAAATTGCTTAACACCAACTGTTCGAGTGCTTCTTTCCAAGTCCATGCAAAACTATCTTATTCTTGATAACTGTATCCTGCGATGAGATATGAAAAGGGAGACCTAAAATATCATAACACACACTAAGATAATCGGTAAACGTTTAATCGATGATAATCGTATTATCCTGATTGATATAACAATGGATAAACGAAGCTAAGCCTAATTATCATAACTGCTCACAGTAACATAATCGCAAGCATCCGCATAAATTACTGTCTTCTGTCTCAGGTGTACAGCTTGTGGGTATTATCCCGCGATTATCATAATTTATGCATATAATTACACACATTATCATAATTTATGCATGTTAATACACACATTAACATAATTAATGCGATTTGCGCATTTTTTGGAAAATTATTAATTTTTATTATTTTCATCAAAATTTCATAACCCGACACATACAACACATCCCACCCCCACCTCACAGTGATTACAATCTTTTTATATTTTTATGAATTGGGAAGAAAAATAGATTCAAGAATCTAATGTTTTTCCTCACGGATTTACTTTCTCAATTGTGTTTAATGTCTTCTGTCTCAGGTGTACAGCTTGTGGGTATTATTACCGTAAATACTCTTTGGTTCTTTCGGTCACGTAGGTAGAATTTTTTTTATAAAAAATAATTTATCACGACGTTTCGATCGCAATACAAGTGGCCGTCTTCAGGCGGAAAAAAACAATCCAACAGTGGAACTGCTGAACCAGCGAGAGAGCTGTTAAAACAAGGTTATATATGTGGCGATGGGAAAGCAACGGGGTCTGAGCTGGAAAGGAATTCCATTCCCGGACGCAAGCACGTCAGTTTTGTTAATGGGACACTGCTGTTGTGCATATGCGGAGATGATACTCTTATGCGGCGATGGAAGCTCATTTCATGCTAATCTTTCTCCCTAATCTCTCTCTCCCTAATCTCTCTCATTAACACAACTGACGTGCTTGCGTCCGGGGATGGAATTCCTTTCCAGCTGAGACCCCGCTTGCTTTCCCATCACCACATATATAACCTTGTTGTAACAGCTATCTCGCTGGTTCAGCAGTTCCACTGCTGGATACATTTTTTCTGCCTGAGGACGACCGCTTGTGTTGCGATCGAAAGGTCGTGATATATTATTCTTTTTCTACCTACGTCACTTTACCGAAAGAACCAAAGAGTATAGATTCCTGCAGTCACGAAAGCTTCAAATCAAGATTACCGTAACTGTATATAAGCAAATTATGTGTAGATAATTTTCATAACTTGCATCCATTTACTCTCACACACAATGTTGTGCATTTCGTGGGAGCGTAGGAAAACGATAATAATGGACGACCCGGAGCATTGCTACTACATGCCAACCTTGTTGTGTCACCAAACCCTTAACAATGGCATCAGTATAGCATGTACTATTGTTAAAATAATAAGATTACGAGGTATATTTTAAGAGTTAAAATTGGTATAAAATCGCAATGCTTACTACAGTACACTATATCGCACGGTGTACGATATCAATTATAGCACCTGTAATCGGCACCTAGCCGTGGGAAACGGTCACTGTAAAGGTCACCTGTCCGTCTGTCTGTGTGTCTGTATGAGAGGAGCGGTTGTGTAGCGTTTAGTACACTGCGCTACAAACCCAGCCACCCGAGTTCAATTCCCGCTCATGGCCAACACCAGTGACGATTATCTGAACTGGTCCTGGGCCTCCCCTAGGTCGACTAAGCCTCAAATGAGTACCTGGTGCCATATGTAAACATCGCCACTGGGGAGACAAAGGCGGCCAGGCATGGTGTTGGCCACCCATCCCCTCGTGTGCCATGCCGGCCTTCATAGATGCTACTAGCTAACAGCACTTGCTCAAATAGTCTCTTCAGGCTCTATGGGGGATCTTTGTCTTTGTGTGTGTCGATGTTTCTTTGTTGAACAGGTCATTGCCCACAGCATCCATAAAGAATGTGGCGAGCAAGCGCTCTCTGACTATCACGATGTTCCAGCGTTGGCGGAACTTTTGGACGGCGCCCATCACAGTCTTCTGGGCCAACGTGGTGTCTTACTTCATCTTCCTATGGCTCTTCGCCTACGTGATCATCATGGACTTCCAGTATACGCCCGATTGGCCCGAGTACCTCCTCTACGCTTGGGTCCTGTCGCTCATCCTGGAGGAGCTGCGTCAGGTGACGATTACGCGCGGCGCTTGTACCCCTTAGGTTGGCGTGCATCCCACCTTGGTTTACGTCAGCATAATTTCTGTAGCATAAGTATATCCCACACTATGTCGTGATCTGTTATTGTTTGTGAGTTGTTGGGGGACCTTTGGTCTCAGGGTGGGCTCTTTTTGGCTCTAAATAAAGGTCACCTATCTATTATAAAAGTCATTTTCCATGTGTCCATTTGTCCGTCAACTAAACTATAAGAGCCTTTCAGAAGGCTTGAATCTAAAATAATCCAACAGGTTTACAAAAATTGTCAACTGCCGCCCCCCAAAAAAACAATTCACTCCCCCAACCCCAAATGTTTTTTTATTTTGTAGGCATACATGCCGCCGACACACCAAACATATGTAATACCGTTGAGGACTCTTGGACACCCGGGGTTGAGGCACACGTATTTATTCCGCAACAGTTGTCACAACCGCGGACATACAATACTGGAGGGGGTATCGGCCCCCTCACCCGGCTAGCTGGGAATACACTGCTAGCTATCTCTGACCTACCTCCTAGTCCTCCACTAACGGGCTAGGGGAGGCTGTCTGGCCCGACACTGGTAAGTCAGGCTACGGTACCCGGAGTCCCAGAGCACTAGCTCTGGTTCTCGGGACCACGCCGCTGGCTCGGTCCTGCGCGGCCCTGACAAGGGCGGCGTCCCAGGGGAGTCCAGGGCTCTAGCTAGACGATCTTCGGTCTTCACTCGTTTAGCTTTAACATTCTGCCCCGAGCCCTCTGACGTCCTTGAGAGCACCCCCCCGTGCACTCACGTAGCCCCGCCCACTGTGTTTGTTTCCCATAAGTTGCCATGCATAACGGCTCTCTCTCTAACACCCCTACATCACCCCCCCCCCCGCATAGCTTGCAGCCGTCCCGGCTGCCAACATACAAAAAAAACGACAATAAAAGCGCATTTACCCCCTGACCGCGCGTGTGCCTCACTATTTTTCAACAATAACAAGAACAACACAACAACAACGCAACAGCAAGAAGAGAAAACAACCCGACGCACCCCCCCGATTAAATACGAATTCCATAAAAACAGTCTATACACAATTTGCAGGGAACCCACCACACACACAACACGCAATGAACACAACCTATGTACACATCTTCCGGCCTCACAACAGTCTGCGCATTTTAGCGCGTGTCCGTGCAGCGGGCCCCTCACACGGGGTAACCCCGGGTGGTGGACCGTCAGGTGGCAACTGTCCGTCTCGGAGTGAGTCCTCATCCGACGCCGCGTGACCCTTGGCATCCCCAGGAGGGGTGATCGGGCATGAGCCCGTCATTCCTGATGCACCTGGAGGTGGCACAGCCGGCAAGGCATTAGGTGAGCGCGACGGAGACGGACCCAGTGAGTCGGTCGACCCCCCACATGTTTGGCCACGCGTGTGTGAAGTGGGGATGTGTACCGCAACGAAGGGTTTTAATCTAGAGGGGTGGACGAACCACCGCCGCTTCCCCCATTTGATGCGCACGCACTGCGGTCGCAAAACCTCGACCACCTCCACAGGGCCCCGCCACGGCCGCACCAGCTTAGAGGAGGTTGCGAGTGGCACCTGTGGACAGTGCAGCCATGCCTTGTCCCCCGGCTTCCACTGCAGCATGTGCGCCCGACCCAGTCTGAGCCGCTCATTCGCTTTCTGACGGAGGTCAGAGTTTTGCATGGCAGCATCCCGTGCCTCTGTCAATTTGGCCAAATTAAATTTTACATGGTCAGCCAATTTAGTTTTTCCCTGATGCGCGGGGATCTGCAGCTGGGCACGAACAGGCGGGTCAGGTTCGTGGCCGTACATGAGGTAGAAGGGTGAAAATCCCGTAGCTGCGTGGGGGGCCATCCGGTATGCCGCCAATACCCCTTGAATTTGCAAGTCCCAATCGGTCTGTGAGTCCGACACCTGCTGTGACAACATTGACGCGATGGTCCGATGCAGACGCTCGACCATCCCGTCAGTCTGCGGGTGATACGGGGAGGTACGAATTTTCTTCGTGCCCAGGAGCTCACAGACTTCTTTGAGCAATTTACCGGAAACATTTTTGCCCTGGTCGGTCAGCAGCCGCTCCGGAGCACCTTTGTCCAGGACATAACCCTGAACAAAGGCCTCCACGATGGCTGCTGCTGACTGGTTGGCAAGGGGCCAGGCCATAGGCCAGCGTGTAAAATACTCCACACCAGTTAACAAATATCTATTGCCCCTGGGTGTGGCGGGGAATGGGCCCAAAATATCCAGCGCGACGAGTTCGTTAACTCTGGACACTTTGATTGACTGCAAGGGTGGGTTAGACACACGTGCTGGCGGTTTTAGTTGCGCGCACCGAGGGCATGACCCCAGTAAATCCCCGACATCCTTCGTCATGCCTGGCCAAAAATAATCGAGTTGGAGTAAGGCGAGGGTCTTTTGGGTCCCCAGGTGTAGGAGGCGCTCATGTGCGGCCCACACCGCCTTGCCCCGCAACCCCGAAGGGACCACCAGCCGATGTCGATGGGATTTTCCGTCCCAGTGCATCAGCAGACCATGCACCAATTCCCATGCGTCGGCATCACCCCTGCCCTGCCCAGCACAGCCGACGCGACGACGCAACCCGAGGAGAGAGGTATCCTCCATCTGGAGGCGCCCCCATTCATTGACGGGCATCCCCAACAGGGAATCTTTTGCCTGTTGTGCGATTGAATTTGGAACCAATGATTCGTCGTGGCCGGCGGCCGCCAGGACCGGAACCGGTATGTCCCCTGCTGGCCTGCAACGTCCCGACCCCAGGAGGCATGCACATTCGGAGGTGGTTGGCATGCGCGACAGAGCGTCAGCATTTGTGTGGCGAACGCCCTTACGGTAGGTGGTTTCAAAATCAAAATCCTGGAGGATCTCCAACCATCGGGACAATTGTCCCGATGGCTGTTGAACTCGCAGGGCGTACTGCAGTGCCGCATGATCTGTGCGGACGGTGAAATGCCGACCGTACAGATATGGGTGATACTGTTGGATGAAATAGACAATTGCCAACAGTTCCCGATGGGTGACACAATATCTTTGCTCCGCCGGAGACAACACCCGACTGCCGTACGCAACCACCTGTTCCACGCCGTCAACCACCTGGGAAAGCACGCCCCCAATACCTGTGTTGCTCGCATCGGTGTCGAGCAAAAAAGGCGTAGAAAAATCGGGGTAACTCAAGGGAGGAGCTTTTACCAGGGCGTCCCGAAGGGAGCAGAAAGCAGCCTCCTCCTCCTGACCCCAGTGGAACCGAACCCCTTTTGATGTTAAAGCGTGTAGGGGTTTGGCAATCGTCGCAAAATCAGCGACGAACCGTCGGTAATACGACGCGAAGCCAATGAAACTCCTGACCTCTCCCACCGAGGTGGGAGTCGGCCAGGAGCTGACGCACTGCGTTTTGGCGGGATCGGTAGCAATACCTGAGCGCCCCACGATGTGTCCCAAATAACGCACCGAATCGCGTAACAGATGACATTTTTGGGGTTTGAATTTCAAATTAGCAGCCCGCATCTTTAGGAAAACCGCCCGCAACCTCTGGAGATGTTCGTCAAAAGTTTTACTAAAGACGATAACGTCATCCAAATAAATCAGGCACGAATCCCATTGCAATCCAGCCAAAACCAATTCCATCAAACGCTGGAAAGTTGCCGGCGCTGAGTGGAGTCCCATCGGCAACCGGTTGAATTGGAACAGGCCGTGTGGTGTACGGAAAGCAGTTTTAGGCTTTGAATCATCGTCCAGAGGAAGCTGCCAGAATCCCGAAAGTAAATCCAATGTGGAGAAGAATCGCGCTCCCGCCAAGGCGTCCAGCGATTCGTCCATCCGTGGGAGCGGGTATGCGTCGGCAACCGAAATTTTGTTAAGGCGCCGAAAATCAACGCAAAACCGCAACGAGCCGTCCTGCTTTTTAACCAGGACGATCGGCGCTCCCCAAGGGCTGGTGGAAGGAGAAATGATGTCGGCGGCTAACATGTCATCAATAGCTGATTTGACATGGTCCTTTTCGGCGGGACTTAACCGAAACGGATTCTGGCGTATTGGCGCGCTGTCACCCGTATCAATATGGTGACGCAGCAGATGAGTGCAACCCAAATCGTATTTGTCCCGACAGAAAACGTCGGAAAATTCCCGCAGTAGTGTTTTAAGCTGTTGACGCTCTGAATTTGTCAGGTCCGTCGATCCCGCACAAAGCGCCTCGAGCCACCCTTCATCGCTGTCCGAATGTGGTCGCGGCGCAGGGACAGCACTCACGTGATTCGCGACGGGTTCCTCACAGGGCACCGGCGTCGCGTGAGCAAGCACGGTCCCCTGCGGGACCACCACCGTCTGCGAGCCCAAATTGAGGACCGCGATGAAGGGGTCTCCGTCCCCTCTTACTATGGTCTGGGCCGGAAGTAAATGAGGTCCACTAACCCCGGCCCTAGATGGCCCCAGCAGAACCCCTTGGGCCCCAATGCTCTTAGCGAAGGGCCGCCGAAGTTTCAAAGGAACCAACATTTGTGCCCCCGGAGGAACGCGCACCGTTCTATCTACAAACGCCGGCACCGTTGCGAACGCCGTCCGACTCGTACCCGGGGATGGCAGAAACGCCACGCGTCGGCCCGACGGGAGCTCAATGCATCCCTGGTCGATTAATATCCTAATCGGCATTTTGGCCAGGAAGTCCGTCCCCAGCAGGCACGGAACCGCCAGCGAGGAGGAAACAAAAATCGGCCCAGACAATTTAATATCCCCGATACAAATTAGGGCTCGAATCTGTCCGATGATGCCAAGTGAGCCCCCGTTAGCAGCAAAGAATGGCACGTTAACAGGCATCAAAGGACGGCTCTGGGCAGGGAGAATATTGTAAATTAACTCCGAAATAATGGTTGCTGATGCTCCCGTATCGACCAGGATGCGCACCTCGACCCCGTCGATGTGCCCCACAACAGCCGACGACCCCGACGACGCGGCTACAACACGATGGGCCAACACGGACCACTGGCTGGGTTCAATCTGAGTACCCAAAGCGGTGCGTGTTGGTGCGATGGTGCACGATATTGGCCCCCCAATCGGTGCGGTGTATGAGTGTGTGGCGGGTGTGTGCGTGGGCCAAACATGTGAGGTGCCGCGACTCGCCGGGTTATGATGATGGAGCTTGGGAAGAGGGCCGGCGTCCCGTCGAAGTGTCGTCCTGCGCTGCCGAGGAGAGCGGCACCCCGAGGCGACATGGCCGCGGATGCCGCAGTTGTAGCAGCGCGGGAGCGCTGGTGACGACGACGGATGATCGGGATGGCTCGAGCCGCCCCGGTCCGCCCGTACTCCCGCTCCCTGCCGCCGTTGATGGTCGATGGCGCAGATCTCCTCCGCCGGGAGGGTGGCTGCGGCCACGGTACGCCCGCTCGCCGCCTTGCTGGCCTTGCGTCGTTGCGCGAGCAGGTTTGCGTGGAGGAGTCGTGCTGCTTGGAGGGAGCACATCTCCGCGTCGTCCTGTGTGACGATGACGATCTCCAAGTCGTCCGCCAGCAGGAGTATCTTCTCTGTAACCATGGCGTCGACACCTTCGTTGTCCATCCGTGGAAAGGCCGCCTTTGCCAGTGCCAGGAGGCTTGTGCGGTACGCCAGAGGCGACTCCTTTGCCCCCCGCTGGCGATCGTAGAAGAGTTGGCGACAGTCTGACGGCGGACCGTAAACTGCAGCCAGCACCTGCATCGCCGTCTGCAGCGTAGAGCGCCTCTCCTTCGGTGCCGATGTTAAAGTGGCGAGGGCGTCGCTGTCGAGGAGTGCTGGCAGCGCGCGGAGAGCCTCGGCGTCCGTCCACTTCGCCATCTCCTGGTGAGCGAGGAAGCGCCGCTGGAAGCCGCCCCAGTCGCCTTCCTCACCCACAAATTCTTTGAGTGGAGGCAGTCGCTGATGTAGCGCAGCGGCTGCCGCAGAAGGTCGCCCTTCCTCGTCCCCCTCACCCGGCTCTGCTTCGGCGCACGACCGATGGCATCGCCGGTCGCACCCGTGGTGACGTCCCGTCCGTTGGCGATGACGCGGCAGGTACTGTATGCCCGCCGTTGGACGCGATGCTCAGGCCGGCCACGCCCTCAACTGCAGCTGCGGTGATGGCGGGATTTTCAAATTGGTGTTCCGCCGAAATGGCGGGAAGGCGCTGTGGTCGTCGGCTTTCGTCGCCCCGTGGCGGTCCAGCAGCCCCCAGCTGAGTGATGTGGTCCAGCATGCTGGCAGCGGCGTGCAGCAGCTCCATGAGCTTGGCGTGTGCCTGCCTCAGCCCCTCTGCCGACACCTCTCCACCCTCCTGTTGCTGCGGCGTAGCCGTATCTGGCCCCGACTGCTCCGTGCTCTCTTCACCTGTCCCGGGCTCTCCGACTGCAGCGGTGTCCTCCGCCCCCGGTATCCTGACCCGAGCTGACCGGCGCGTGTCCATGTTCATAGATTTTTACTTCTGACACCAGATGTAATACCGTTGAGGACTCTTGGACACCCGGGGTTGAGGCACACGTATTTATTCCGCAACAGTTGTCACAACCGCGGACATACAATACTGGAGGGGGTATCGGCCCCCTCACCCGGCTAGCTGGGAATACACTGCTAGCTATCTCTGACCTACCTCCTAGTCCTCCACTAACGGGCTAGGGGAGGCTGTCTGGCCCGACACTGGTAAGTCGGGCTACGGTACCCGGAGTCCCAGAGCACTAGCTCTGGTTCTCGGGACCACGCCGCTGGCTCGGTCCTGCGCGGCCCTGACAAGGGCGGCGTCCCAGGGGAGTCCAGGGCTCTAGCTAGACGATCTTCGGTCTTCACTCGTTTAGCTTTAACATTCTGCCCCGAGCCCTCTGACACATCCCCCTTTATAGTCAACCCCCGCTGAGGGGTGGGGCCCCGGGCTGCCTGGTGCGGACGTCGTTGAGAGCACCCCCCCCGTGCACTCACGTAGCCCCGCCCACTGTGTTTGTTTTCCATAAGCTGCCATGCATAACGGCTCTCTCTCTAACACCCCTACACATACAATAGAGTCAGTAGTATCTGCACACATTGGGGGGGGGGCGGGAGAGAAGAGGACATCAGTGGGGGTGACAGGCGAGGAGCGAACCGCTGAGAAGTCCTCCGTAGGAGTCAGAATAAGATGGGCGTAAGCCGCCGAAATTTTAGTTTTTAATAAATCTACATTTATCGTCATATAAATTGCAGTTTCACCCTCTAAATAGTCGGTGATACTGTAAATCTAAACGTACATTACAGCTTCATATTCTTGGTTCTTTCGGCAAAGTCACGTAGAAGGGAAATAATAAAATAATAGAAATATAAAACAATAAAAATTCTCACGACGTTTCGACTGCAACATCAGGTGTGAAATCCACAGCAACATTTTCTTGCTGTGGATTTCACACCTGATGATGATTGCTTGTGTTGCAGTCGAAACGTCATGATAATGTTTATTGTTTTATATTTATATTATTTTATTATTTCCCTTCTACGTGACTTTACCGAAAAAACCAAGAATATGAATCCCTGCAGTCACGAAATCTTTAAATCGAAATGTACACTACAGCTTCATTTACACAAGGGATGTCAGGGTGGTGGCACAGTGGTAACACTTGTGCCTCACAGCAAGAAGTTCCTGGGTTCGATTCCAGACTAAGGCGCCTTTCTGTGAGGAGTTTGTATCTGCTCTCTCCCCCTGTTCTGCATGGGTTTTCTCCAGGATCTTCGGTTTCCATCCTATAGCTCAAAAAAACGTACGAGATACAAAAACATCCCAAAGTTGAAAAATTACCTAATTGGGATTACACACAGAAACATCTCCCCTACTGCAAAAACTTGGCAGGACCCTCCTGAAATATAGTCTTGACACTCGGTTCAACCTTGCTGGATAAAGAAGCATGATACAAAATATAACATAAGATGGCTGCATTAGATGTGTATCCTATCATTCACATTAATGTTGCCCACCCTGACGTACTGGGGCAGCCATACACTGCATTGTCATGACGTTCCACAGCTGTCCACAGCTTTCCACAGCTGTCGTGTGACGTTGCTCTTGCTCTGCAGGTTTTCACTGACCCAGAGAAAGCAGGGCAATGGAAGGCTGCAGTCCGCTACATCAAAGACATCTGGAACCGTATCGACATGCTGGCCTTACTTCTCTTCACAATCGGAGTCATATGCAGGTGGGACGAACCAACGACGTGTGCGGCTTACTCTGTACAATTAAACTCACGATGCGGACGCATTTATGCTCTTATTGTGCAGGGAAGAGCGACGTAAGTCGATTGCGGGGCCGATTACAATTTTTCAAGGTCACCAAAAAATGTGTGCACCAGGGGAGTTTTTATCTTCCCGTGCATATATGGTGTTTTAAACCTCTCATTGGCCACCGCTTATCTGAAACGTTCGTGATAACGTGATATGTTTCTTGGTTTGCTCTTTATCTGTCAAACAGTATTTTATCACTTGAGTTTGTTTTGAATGGCACATAACAGAAATATTTATTTATCCATGAGACCCTTTTTGCCGGTATCAAAATGATGAAAAATAATAGGCTTTACCCTTTCCGGAAAAAATTGCAGTTGTTCGCCTTTTGGCGTTTTTCTCCAGTCTAACACTGGTGAGAAAAGGCCATAAAGGAGCCTGTCCCTGGTGTAGGCCAATCAGTTTCAAAGACAATGCATACATTATTATTAAAGCGCTTTTTTGGCATGGTTTATCACACGCATGATGTGTGGTTAATGCAGGCGTGATGCCTTGCAATAGGTGTGTTTATTTAGTAGTTGAACATCTTAACAGCTCCCATATTATTGTCGGAAAGGGTAAAGCCTATTCTTTTTTCATCAAAGAGATTTTAGCACGCAAGTTTTCAGAGCCAATGTTTGATTCGTAATTAATTTTTGGGGTTAGGCCGTGTAATGATCCGGTCAAATCTGTGTCGTTTAACGAGGCACCAATTACGATGGTTTCATGTCTTGCCTTATACACAGGCAGCTAGGAGTGTCTTATGTAGAACATTCTCACGGCACATAATCACTCATGCCCAAGATAATCGATTCAAAAACCCAATACCTCAAAAGAATGACTCCAAATAATTCCCGTCACAGCAACCATTGGCAGAATGGTTTTTATACCTTGCAACCATCTCTCTTAGTGCCGAGTTTTAAACCGTTTATTTTGAGTTTCCAGCACATAAATGATTAGGGAAATTGATAATTAATCAAATTGTACTCAATGAGGTCGACCTGTATGCCTTAGCCATGGCACGTGTATTGGTGTTACAGGCTCATCCCGAACAGCATCAACGAATCGACATTCCAGGCTGGCCGCTCCGTGCTCTGTGTGGATTACATGGTCTTCTGTCTCCGCTTGATGCACATCTTCACCGTCAACAAAACCCTAGGGCCGAAGATCATCATTGTCAAACGCATGGTGGGTGCAGTACTAGGCCGGTTAAACTAAACTAAAACAAAAAATTTTTTATTTTATTTTACCAGGTCAGGCCCACTGAGCTATGTAGCTCTTTTTCAGAAGCGACCTGACAACAAACGATAGTTCAACAAAGGGGCTCATCATGTGGATATTTATTGCAGCCAAATAATCTAAACACCTGGAGAAAAATCCACCGGACCACAGGGAGAACATGCAAACTCCAAATATACAGGTGTCTAACGATCGAACCTATGTACTCCTGTATACGAGGTGAGGTAGTTAATATATTGCCACCGTGGTGCCCATTCATGTTACTCATGAACGGAATGGTTGATCAAAATCAAATAAATGCGCCATATGTGCGCATGCACAATTTATACTTTTCGTTATCAGATTTCATTTTCCAAAAGCACTCCATCGTGCTCTCGCTCACCTCTTCATTTTTATAATTTTGATCTCAGCTTGTTTTCAACAGTAGATATACAGTAATTATCGGTTGAGATTTCCTGACGTATCGCTCCAACAGTTGTTTTTTATTTGTGTAGATAACTCATTGCACATGGCGTTTGTTTTTGTTCCTATTTATCGTTATCCCCACTCTGCTACCTTTTTGTTTAGTTATTACATAATTTCCTGCAGACAGCGCAGCGGGGTAGTTGGTGCAGTGGTGACACTTGTGCCTCCACAGCAAGAAGAACCTGGGTTCTATTCCTGACACAGTTGTCATTCCTATGTGCAGTTTGTATGTTCTCTCCCTTTTCGCCATGGGTTTCCTTCGGGTTTGCCAGTATCCTCCCATTGCTAAAAACACCACTGACAATGTAACTGGTGTTGGCTAAAACACCCCAATGCTGAAAAAATACTTGATTGAGATTAGGCATTAACAACATCGCACTCTATGTGAAAAAATTGGTAGGACCCTCCTGAAAAAGAGTAAATCAGTGAGGCTGGGTAAACAAGGGTTGTAGTAGTACAAGGATGGAACGTTTCAAAAAGAACATGGAAAAGCCTCGAATTATTTGCATCTGGGTGTTTTTTGTTTCGTATTAAACATCCCACCTTAGGTAAAGGATATCTTCTTCTTCCTGTTCCTGCTGGGCGTGTGGGTGGTGGCCTACGGAGTGGCCACTCAGGGGATTCTCATCCTCAACGAGCAGCGGCTGGATTGGATCTTTCGTGGAGTCGTCTATCAGCCCTACCTGCTCATCTTCGGACAGTTCCCCACCAGGGTTGACAGTACGTGCAGCATCCACGTTGTATGTTGTATAACTTCTTTCACACTGCACGTACCCAACCGCGGTAATCGGTTGGTGCAAGTGCAGGACAACAAACTAAACACAAGAAGCAGTTCCAGAGAAAAAACATTTAAGTCTAAATTATTTAAATGTGCATTGCTACAAGTGGCTTCCTGGATATGATGCCTTCTCCTCTGGCCCAGTTTGGACGAGGGCTACTGCAAAGGAGTCCAGAGAAGATGTGGAGATTTAGGCCAATCTTTGGAATGGGAATGGAGCAGCTCAGCCAATGACCAGAGGTCCGTCCATCCCTCTTGAGAGATTCTAAAGATTTGTACAATTTGTATAACACACTGTTCAAGTAGCAAGAAAGTGCTTGTGGGAATCCCTGAGGCGTAAGCCCCTTTAGGATCAAGTAATGCGGAAGGATCTACAGCCAATACAAGTCATACGATTCTTCATAAATGATGATACTAAAGGATGTAACAAGGCCTGGAGACGTGTCAGAAGAATTCGAATAGACACAGGGCTCTGGGCAGTGTCATTTGTTTTACTACATTTGAACGACCAATGAGATGCAGCTCCAGAGAGTTCCACTGATATGGAGAGTTAATTATTCCGATTTAGACTCTTTGAGACTAGAAATACAAACCCCAATGTGTTTCATGGATGTCTAGTTCCATCAGATTGGGCACCAGCCTTGGTCTAATTTATGCAGAGGGATTACCACCGAACTAATGACTCACGAGCATTGAGCTTGTACTCTAAGGCCTGGCCAAAGTCACTGATGACCTCCAACAAACTCGGTATAGACCGGTCTGGCTCCATGAGCATTAACAGTGTGTGATGAACGTCGAGTAGTGCCGCGTGTGACCTTTTGGTTAGAAGTTAGGCCATAGTTTTTCATGTATATAGCGAGTCCGTGCTTAGCATGGGGGTTGCGTTCCTGAGAATTGCCGCGTAAAGTGAATGTGTTAAGTGGGGGGAGCGATTTTCCTGTAAGAAATAACAGTGAAGGTAGGGGTGCCATTCCATTGTTGTTTTTATTTGACAGTACATTTTTTTTACAAGTTTCGTTTTACATGTTTTCTGTTGATATAGTATTTCTAAAATGACGCTATGTGTAACACTAATTTATTTAAATATAAAGTTAGTGAGGGAGAGATGGCGGGTAAAAAAATCGCTAGTACTGCAGTACCAGCTTCCAGCATCACCAAACAACGCTGCCAACACCCATGTCGCTCAGAAAAGTAGTCTAACACGCGCTAGACTCGCGTTATAGCTAGTAGTCCATCACACGCTAGACTCTCGTTATAGCGGGTGCGGTGCACGTTAAGCTAAAAACATTACATAAAAGAAAACTTTGTGAAAGTGGAAACGCAGGGATTTAGTGTACTTTAAATCACATCAGATGGTCGCATAAACAGAAGGGGCAGAGGGGGTGAGGGATAACTGATGTCATTGCGTCGTGCTCCTACTTAGCAGAAACAAATCAGAAGTCGACTAACAAGCATCGCTCATGGTGAGCCTGGCAGGTTTGAAGATTTTGGCATGGGAGCATTAATCTCTAATGGCCCCCGAAAAGCCAAAATAGGACAAAACTCCCAAAAGGAAGGGGCCATTCCACCCAATCAGAGGCATTCTCTTCATCCCTCAAGATAGCTACTTGGCCGTCTCTGCATGGTCAATATTTTTACATCAGTAAAACATCCTCAGCATTGTTAGGGATGTCATGGGTGAGAGAAATGTAACTCTTGTTATTGTGTTCATTATTTTCCACGATACACAGAAGGTTTCACGAAACAGTTCAATTCGTTTCTAAACTATTCATAAAATAATAATTTACAGCACTGTGTCAATGCATTGCTGAATGAAGGCTTCCCCAGCCCCTGATAGTCATGGGGGTTGTTCGACCATACTTGACCGTGCTGGTCAGTGTGGATTGAGGGAGGCTGGGGCAGGACAGGTTAAGATGTCTCTTTCCGCCTGCGGGAGCAAGCAGTCAGGAAACAAACTCGGGTGGGCCAGGTTCACAGTGCAGTGCGCTATACACCTCGCCACCACTCCACCCCGTACAATATAGCGGCGTTTAATTTACTTTAATACAACAAATCCACGTAAAAATGTGCACGCATGTGAAAATGTATCAAATGTCTTGACGCTTTCTAAAAGCGGTCGCGAGCGCCGTTAGAGGGGAGAGAACGTCTTTGCTGTCCGTTAGCCGTGTCTCGAACGCGAATCTCACTCTGTGAGCGATGACTTCTCAGGTACCACGTTTGACACCACGTCGTGCACGAACAACGGCATTAACACCAGCCAGCCCAGGTGTCCGGTGCTGGGCGTAGACTGGCTCACCATCCTGCTCACCTGCCTCTACCTGCTGTTTGCCAACATCCTGCTGCTCAACCTGCTGATCGCCATGTTCAAGTACGCTACAGTTTATTGGCTCAAGTGTTTCTCTGCCTGCTGCCAAATTGACTTTTTTTTTAAACGACACTCATACATTCTCTTCTCCTATAACGCGGTTGTTGCGTTTCTGAAGAAACATCGCTATATAATAATCATTGATTCCGTTTAACACGTAGGCTTTCGCGACGAATATCATCCATAATATAGGTTTTTGGTTTAGATCGCGTAGAATCAATTAATCATTAATTCATTCATTAAATAAAAAATGAAATGAGTGAAAATACATGTTACAGTGTTAGTCGCTAAGCCACTCATTGTAATCAACAAAGCAACATCCCGCCCTGTGTGATGTTACGCCGAGGCAGCCGCACAACCACTTGTTCCTACTCGCGTGATGTAGTTATGATCACCCGATTGCGTTATCTCATCTAAGATATTATATAGCGCTTTCGTCAAAGCGCTTTTAATGCCACAGAACGGTTCTCATTTTATCTACCCTGAATGAATAATGGGTTTAATCAACCCCATACCAGTTGGTGCTGAAGCAGAGAGCCTGCACGTTACACGCGCATCCATGTCAACGGCGCACAGTAGATGGTACGGGACGTAAGGTTCTTAGGTTCACGGTGGGGGTAGTAATTTGATAACCGGCTATTAGCAGTGGCGGTGGAGCAAGGCATAAGCAAATTAAGCAAAGGCGTAGGGCCCCAAGGAGCTCACGGGACCCCAGACTGAGCAAAGCATGGAGTAGCGGTGCACGATAAATCAGCTCAGCTCAAATGTGATTTTGATGACCTCGTTTAGATGCGAGTAAAGCAACTCGAACACTCAACACGTGTTTAAACATCCACGCTGAGCTCTGTCCGTTCGCTGTCCGTCACGGGTTGCAGGGCATGATGTACGTATGCACATATGTCTTTCGCACCGTACGTAGCCAACCCTGCTAATCGGAGGCGCGGGGAAACGCCCGTGAAGATGATTTAGTATGAATGCAAGTTTAGGATGAAGTTGTGTTGCCGTTAGGAAGTCGCGTTGTTTCCAAGCAGCCAAATTGGAGAACACAAACCAGCACTAGAGAGCCGTTCCTCGACGTGGTATTGGCCAAACATCGAAATTCTGAAAAATTACCTGCAAATTACTCAATTGGGATCACACACAGGAGCAGCAACATCGCCCCCTACCATGTAAAACTTGGCAGGACCCTCCTGAAGAGGAGACTTGAGGCTTAGCGAGGCTTCCTGGGTAAACAAGCGTAGGTGATGACAATGATAATATGCATTAAGTTGAGATATACAAAGCAATTGGGATGGTGCTCACACATGCAACTGGTAAGCACGTATCTTGGTCATAAAAGGCTATTGTAAGTCATCAGCTGACGAATAGTTTCGTGCCTGAGCAGGAGTGGATGTCCTTGTCACGTTGTAGCTACACCTTCCAGTTGGTGCAGGACAACACGGACACCATCTGGAAGTTCCAGCGGTACGAGTTGGTGAACGAGTACCACAGCCGGCCCTCCCTGGCACCGCCGCTCATCGTCTTCAGCCACGTCTACTTATTTGTGAGACGGTTCATCCTCAAGAAGCCCCAACACAAGCACGAGGACTTCAGTGAGACTTCCTTCCCCCTGGTTTACTTCGCGTGATGGCTACCCACTGTCGCGTACACCTTGATTGCACAAGAGCTTCTCTCTCCCTGTGTGCCATGTAATTTCTAAAAA
The DNA here is from genome assembly GCF_965212315.1 of Lampetra planeri. Taxonomy (NCBI): domain Eukaryota; kingdom Metazoa; phylum Chordata; class Hyperoartia; order Petromyzontiformes; family Petromyzontidae; genus Lampetra; species Lampetra planeri. Next base: position 22,509,452 of record NC_136108.1, on the reverse strand, counting down.
ATGTCGGCGATCGTGGCCTTGCTTGGCTCTGTCCATGATACTTCCTCAAGAACTTGGCATCAGATACTCCGCCCAGTTGCATCCAATTGTTCAAATTGCTTTTGTGCTTAATTTGCTTCAAAGATACTGTTAAAAGTATACAATTCCACATTGGTGTAATAGTTATTGCTGCGGCATATACTTTTTCATGAACGAGCATTGTAGCATACAATAACCTTTTAATACATTTCCATGGTTTTATAGACAAAATTATTGTGAATATATATTAATAATGTGTTTCGCTTGTAGCAATCCTACAACATGGGAATGCTAGTATTGCAACTTTGGCAACTTTTATTTTTAATTATTATTATTATCACTACCCTGCTTTACCCCGGGAAATCCTCACCAAGTCTCAACTCTTTTTCAGGAGGGTCAAGTTTTATTTTCTGTAGTGAGTGATGTTTGCTGCTGTGCGTCATCCATTTTTCAGTATTGGGATATGTGGCCAATGCCAGTTACATTGTATGTTGTTTTTTTAGCTATGGCAGGAAACCCATGCAGAACAGGGGGAGAGAGAACATACAAACTCCACACAGAAAGGCACCCGTGCCAGGAATCGAACCCAGGGCTTCTTGCTGTGAGGAGTGTGTTGGCACTGTGCTACTATGCTGCCCAAAAGTTACAATACTTTTTTCCGATCAGAGCCTACATTGGGAAATTTGGAAAAAAAATGTGCAAAATTATTATTTTAAGTGGTGCAGTGAGTCCTATAAATCCTCAGAATAATTTAAATTTAATGCAGACTCTCTCCCACCAACATGGTGAGTCACAGAATTCACTAGACTCGCCTCCGACCTACAGCATCGCCATTCCATTATGCCTGCTTTAAAACAAAAACACTCATTTACAAATTAATATAACATGCCAAGCAAGGACCCGCATAAGAATTCTTGAGGATTTGGTGAGGATTTCCCTGGGAAAGGTTTCAAATGTTAACCCATCCCTTGTTTTCCCCAAAATCTTACAAAGCAACACAAGGATTGCGAGCGAGGCAGTCGCAATGAGAGTTCATTCCACGTGTTCCCCCCAGAGAAGGGTTTCAGTGAGTCAGAGGAGCGCGAGTTTCTGGCATGGGAGAGCATCATGCGGGAGAGCTACGTGGCGAGCCAGCTCACCGAGAAGAGCCAGAGACTGGAGGAGAGGATTAAGTCGACGGCAGAGAAGTGAGTTCCCCACGGACAATTTAGCATTCAATAGTACCGCCGTTGTATGGAGCCTACGCCAGTAATGGGCAACCTGCGTCCCGCGGGTCAGATGCGACCCGTGGAGTCCCTCGTGGTGACCTGGTCGAGGTGTGTCTCTTTCACAGTTAATTTCCGTGAAGCGTTTGAAGGTGGGATTACGTACAAGGTGTCTGCAATGCCCTATCACTCCTGGGAAGCATACGTTTGTGTTGGGCTTAGCCGTGCTTGCTTTTTCTCACACAACAGGGAGATGCAAGCGCCTATATCTCAGAGTCAGAATGGTGCAGTGTTATGCTTTGTCACAACAATGATGGGCGAGCTGTAAGCTAAAGTTGAACACTGCGACGGTGTGACATTTGTATAAGTGAGTACACAAACACGATTTCAAGCTTGTGGCCTACTGAATTGAAGGAGGGACGCTCATGTCACCCACCGACTCGTCTGGGTTGCCCATCACTGGCCTACGGTATCCTCCTCCTCCCGTGGTGCTCTGCCTTAACGATGGGACCCTGGCTGCCATCTTCTCAGCCCTCGTCTGTCCCCTGCCCTCCTCTTCACTTCCACAAACGATCCTTCAGCTCCTACAACGTACTCATCCACAGCTTTCTCTTACCCCTTGTTATAAGTAACATCTAATTGCATATAAACGGCGAGCAACAGAATATTATTTAATGTAAATTGTAATAGCTTAGCCCTTTCCAGTTCTGAGATATTTACAAGTTGTAATGTGGGTCCCGTTTACCGCTCTTTCTCTCCCCCGGCCGCCGCGGGGTGGATTTCCACACAGCTCTCTCATCGACATGCTAGTTTCTCTGCTCCAGCAGACCCACCTCTCTCTCTGCCCCCCCTCTCTTTCTATTTAAGGCCTCGACACAGAGGCGTTGGATCTCTGTGTGTCTATGTTGTGTCTCTGTCTCTGTGTTGTCTCTCTCTGCTTGTGTTTCTGTCTGTGTGTCTCTGTGTCTGTGTTTTGTCTCTCTCTCAAATTTAGCAATCTTTGGAAGAACGTAATCAACCAGGTAAGGTGCTGACTGTTGTGTTAGCCGACTCTGTATTGCATTGTATTTCTAAGTTCACTAGGTTTGTTTTCTACCTGATGACGATTGCTTGTGTTGCAATCGAAACGTCGTATTCTATTATTTTATTTATTTTATTTCTACGTGACTTTACCCAAAGAACCAAATAATATGATAAAAGTTTGTTATAAAATACGTAACCTATTACTATGTGAGAGGTTTTGGACAGTTGTGAAATATGTCATGGTGGCATTGTTGTTGTTATTTTGGCATTAACTCCGGTCTGGCATGACACCAGGATGGACTCGGTGATGCAGTTCCTGGATGTTTCTGGGGAGGGCAGAACGGCTGCGTTGGAGGTCCGGCTCCATCAGATAGAAGAGAAGGTCAGTGGAAATGTTGTGGAATGTTGACCCTCCATGCCTGAATTAAATATAGGGGTGCATCAAAGAGCACTTTTACCCCTTAACAGGATCCTGAATACCTTATCACCTCCGGTTTACAAAGTTGGCTACATACGGTGAAAATGAAGTTCAACATACGGAAAGCTAAAACACACAATTATAGTATTTGGCTGCTATCATTTGTGCCCAGGTAGCTTCTAAAAAAGAGCTATATAGCTCAGTGGGCCTTACCTGATAAAAAAAGTTTAATTTTTTAGCCAATTTATGTAACTGGTATTGGCCAAACCTCCCAATGCTGAGATATCAGCAAACTACTCAATTGGGAGTACACATCGCAACATCGTCTCTTGCTGTCAAAACTTGGCAAGACCATCCTGAATAAACAAGCATAAGTGATGATAATTACACTATGTAACACAATTTCTGTTCCTGGGTAGTAAGTGTTATTTCGTAATTGCTTATGCCTAAAAAGTATAGAAAATGGCTATTATTCCCCACAAACTTTGCTTTTGTGACCAGGACAGTGATATTTAGAAATTTACATAACTTCAATGAGAAAACGGGCGAATTTGTGTCTTTTCGTTCACATAAAGTCAGAAAACAACAACATTTGAATCAAAATTAACATGTATTTATACTAAAGTAATACAAAAATGACTACAAAATATTTAAAAGTGAGTAGATTTTCCAGATTTACGATTATACTGTAAATCACTTTCATGAATCAGCCCCCAAATGTAGTCTCCCATCATGTTCTCGTTATCCTGTCCTTGGTAGCGGCGTTCAAAGTCCAGTATATCCGGTGGAAGAGCTCGCCTTGCTCCTCCGAGTACGCTCCTATGTTCTCCTTGAATTTATCAAGAGGGACATCCTACAGCCCATTGTGCCGTAGTTCTTCACCAGAATCTGAACCAGCTCCACATAGTTTTCGACCTTGTGATTGCCCAGGAAGCCACAAATCACTGCGACAAAGCTATTCCAAGCCACTTTCTCCTTACTAGTGAGCTTCTTGTGGAATTCATTGCACTCCAGGATGTTCTTTATCTATGGTCCGACGAAGACACCGGCTTTGACCTTTGCCTCAAACAGCTTAGGGAATAAGTCTTGAAGGTACTTGAAGGCTGCCGACTCCTTATCTACAGCTCTGACAATTTGTTTCATAAGGCCCATGTGATGTGCAGTGGTAGCATCAGCACCTTCCGGGGGTCCACCAGTGGCTCCCACTTGGCGTTGTTCCTTCCCACAGAGAACTCGGTCCACTGTGGCCAGTCCCACCTGTGGTAGTGCGCCTTGGTGTTCCTGCTGTCCCAAAGACAAAGATAACAGAGAAACTTGGTAAAACCGCCTTGGAGAGCCATCAGGAATTCCACTATTTTGATGTCTCCGATGACCTCCCAGCCGTACTCATCATACTTCACGGCGTCCAGCAAGGTCTTGATGCTGTTGTAACCTCTTTGAGGTGCACCGTGTGAGCCAGGAGAAGAGACGGGTACTTGTTACCATTATGGAGCAAGCACGGCTTTGAGGCTCCTGGATGAGCTGTCAATGAAGAGGCGCCACTCATTTTGGTTACAGGCGATTCCGATTGCCTCGAACAGACTGGTCACATTATGGCAGAAGCAGAGCCCATCCTGATGGATGACGAAGCTGCAAAAAGGTTGATGATGCTTGCTCTGATCTGCGACTTGCACACTTTCATCCAACAAGTTCCATTGCTTGAGCCTAGATGTCAAAAGCTCGGCATTGGACTTGGTGAGACCAAAATCTCTGATCAAGTCGTTGAGGTCTTTTTAGTTGGGGTAGTATGAATTTCTCTTCTCAGCTCCACCTCTGAAATTGTTATCTGGATGTACAATGTCTTATTCGCTCTCTGACTTGCTGCTCTCTTCTAAAGACGGCCGCTCTCTCTCTGGAGGAGTGGGTAGGGGGAGCTCATGGCAGTGTGGCACCGGGCGATGAGTGAAGGAAGGTCCGGATACGTGATAGCAGGTGCATTCTTGCCAGTCCGACGTTTGGAAGGGTCCACCATACAGAAGTAGCAGTTGCTTGAGTGGTCAGTGGGTTCCCGCCAAATTCTTAAGATAGCGAACTTCATGGCTTTCTTTTCCCCTCTGTACCATCCTACAAAAATACATTTATTTCACCCATGATTAATGTGTCAGATTCTTGGAACATTTTTTATATATGATATATTTTTTCAATAGCATTAAAAATTTAAAAACATTTTTAAATTAAAAACTTTTACAATTTTTTTTTATAACATAAAATTCTGAGCAACAATTGTCCATCTTACCTTCCAGAGTTTTTTTGCATTGTTTGCAGGTGAAATGAGGTGCCCAGGGTTTGTCTTGATCCCCGACAGGCATGCCGTAATATGCCTTGTAGGCCTCACACATCTTAACAGAGTACTTTTTCGCTCTTGTCTTGATAAATTAGCCGCAGACATAGCAAAATGCGTCTGCCGGATGCTTTCAGCCACTTGATGCCATCTAAAAAAATTGCAGATATGTATCCACTTGGGCAGCTGGAGCTAAACTGAACGGTAGGCTTAAGGCCCTGTATTTATACTACTATTTATATTACTGGACAGTTCTAGAATGTTCTAGAAGTTACTTCAAGTTTACTCAGCAGTGAATCTATTTTGATTGTTCTAGAAAATAGGTAAATAAAATAATATCACTGTCCTGGTCACCAAAGCAAAGTTTGTGGGGAATAATAGCCATTTTCTGTACTTTTGAGGCATAAGCAATTAGGAAATAACACGTACTACCCAGGAACAAAAACAATGTGTTACACAGTGTTATTATTATACATTTGGCACATGCGAATTAGTCTACTGATGATCGTTGATTGGATTGGTAATGAAGTTTTTCCCATGCAGTAAGGTGGTGTGTAGTCTCATGGGGGTGTTAAATGCAAGAAAAGGGAGGATATTCGTGACTTCTTGTCGTGAGTTGACCACTCGTTTAACCAAGAAAGAGCAGGTTGGGGAAACACAAGCGGAGTGGTGAGACAATTGCAGGGTAGATGTTTGTGGAAATGACGCATTTGCAGGTTGTTGGGGAATCTATAAGATGTACGTTTGGCTGGAAGGTGTACGATGTACGTTGTGCACCTCTAATTACCACGGTTGGCTACATAGGGTGCGAAATAATTTCAACATACATACATTGCCTGTCTTTGTTAAATCGGTCGTTAATTGAGCAGATGCCTGTATCATTCCAGGACTGTCAAAACAGTCTTTGGTGGTAATTTCTGAGTAAGGGGTGAAGCCAGACTGTGGAGTGCCCAGGGTTTGTGCAGTTTTTCAGATGCTTAATGTCTGGGATAATGTAGAGAAGGTGGTTAGGGAGCAGTCTGTAGGAGTTTCTGGAATGAGATGCTAAAAAGACAAAGGGACCAGTTGAACTAGACCTGACTCCCATATTTTCTGTGTTGTTTTTCAAGAGGTGAGATACCACTCAAGGGACTTGTATTGGCATCATCATACGAGCACAGACCGATAAATATCACCACTGCTGCTATTGACACTCGTATGACAGAGACATTGTGGGCTAATGTTTCTGGCTATTGTTTCTCTTCTTGCCTGTGCTGTATTATAGAGATGTAATTGATCGTTTTCAGCATTCCATAACTGACTGACATCAAATGTTCCTTTCCACATAGCATTTCATGCTCGATATAAATTGTTTTATTAATCACAGAGAAGTGCACGACCATTCCAGACTTTCCATTCTTTAGTTTGGCAAAACATTCCATTGATTGATTCTAAATGTTTACCCTTAACGGCTCAATCTCATCTAATTGTATATTTACAGACCACCTTCAACTCAAGATGCCTGACTTAGTTAAAAAAAACGGTGACATGCAAGAAGTGAGGAATAGTGAGCTGCATGACTCAAAGTGTCAAAAATGTAGTTCTAAATTGAGCGAATGATGTTCTGAACTTGTGAAAACTGTTGTTGTTTTTGTCTGTGTTTGCACCAGCTGGGTATAACAGTTGATGCGCTCGATTGGATCACCAAGGCTCTCTGTGAAAAAGGCATTGGCACCAAGGAGACGAGGCCTGCCCTCAAGTGTAAGCCCTGCATTATACAAACAACTGCATCGCCCCTAGAGCAGTGGTGGGCCAACTTGCGTCCTGTGCCGCCCTCGTAGTGGTGCTGGTCTCGGTGTCTCTAGGGTGATGTGTGGGGTCATGGCGAGATGCACAAGCACGGTGTCATGCTTGCGGCCCACTGAGGTGAAGGAGGTCCACCCATGTGGCCCATAAACTCCTCTGCAGTTGCCCATCGCTGCCCTATAACATGCAAACAAACACTGGGACATTCGCAAACTCATGTACACAAGTTGTTTATAATATTAAGGTCACGATTTCTTACGGTTTTTCAATGCAAGTGTCTTGGATTCAGCAAGCAGCTGTATCCACGAAGCGAGATTGTGAGGCTAAAATACGGTCACGGTTGATTAGTGACTTGTTAACATGAAATAACTTCCCTCATATCTATGGGACTCTATTTGCTGGTATCAAGATGATGTATTATTGCCGGAAAGGGTAACACCTATTCCCGCACAGTGAATGCATAGTTGGCTTGAGTATACAGGGGCCAATTTACAGTTCATTTGCTGGAAAGGTCCGATTTTTGGCAAAATTGCTGATGTTTCCAGGAGCAGTGGGACAAATCACCGAGTGAATGTGTTTTTGGCGTTTAGTGAATGCGGTACAGTGCAGCATATACAATTGCTCCATTCAGTTTCAGTTAAGCATTCATTCCAAGTACTCGAATATTATGATTGTTGAATAATACTTTGAGGTTGTTTTTCCCAATTTTAATGGAATTTTTAATTTGTATTTTATGGCAGAAATCCCTACATTTGGTTTCTCGTTGAAGGTGTGAACTTTCGGTTGCTGCAGTGCAAAATGCCCTCCAAACGTGAATTTCATGCTGCCAGCCAGTGGGATGCTATACTCGTTTATAACCCTACCTTTTCCACATAACTGTATGGAGTAGGATTTTGAATACTGCAGGCACAATATATTACTTTACTATTATCTAGCATCATAAAAAATAAAATCGCCAGAATGAGTGCCATTTGCATTGTCACTCTGGATTCCTTTTGTTGTTATTATTATGAAGTTTGTTTACGCAGGAAACCTTCACTGAGTCGAAAGACTCATTTTCAGGAGGGTCCTGGCAAGTTTTTGCAGGAGAGGGGTGATGATTTTGCTGCTGTTTGTGTGATTCCAGTTGAGTAATTTTCAGAGAATGTTTCAGCATTGGGATGTTTTCTTTGACCTTTTTTTATTAAGTCCCTGGTGAAAAATATAATAATGCGTTCTCATCGCTGGATTGTGTCGCGTGCGATGTGTGCTCTATCCACAGTTCTGACGTGGTGTGATCGTTAGCAACAGCAACAGGGCCAGGCACAATTCTTCATTTTAAAATAATTGCAATAAGTGAAGGAAAAATGCCAGCCGTACCGAGTTATTTTAAATGCAAGAAATGTGCGGTGGGAAAAGAAAAACAAAATTAGTCACGGGCCCTGACAAGTTGATGTTTTTGTGATCACATGTTTCCTCGCGTATACGCTGAGGCTAAATAACAGCCACAGAGCAGAGGCGCGGCCTCAGAGTTCCCTGTACCAAACGCGTGGGCAGCGCGACTCCACCATCTATGGTGAAATCTCGTGTAGCATTTGTTCCCCTGTGCGTTAATGATATAATTACTCCTTCACACCCCAGCGACTTCTGTCAGTGCTATCCGATCTCAGCCTGTCAGAGATAATACACCTGTATTGCTCCACTTTAAAATTGTTAAAATGAATTTCCTAGAAGAAAAAAAGTTTTACCATATGGTGCCTAACTTAATACGTTTACTTATGTTCTGCCTGAATGAAATTAGAATGCTTTCAACTTAAAATCAATTCCAATGTTTTTGTTATCATGTACATTAATAACAATATATAAACATGCACTCGTTTTGCATATAACATGAAACCATTTTATGAGCCATGGAAAAGTATCACATCTTATTAGTTCCATTGCAATGCCATGGATAGTCGATGTGTGTTACTATTGGTGATTCTGCTTTGATAAACTACCTATATAACGCAAACAGTTCACGTTTGGCATGTGATATTCATTTCACAAACTTTGCAAATGGATTATACTCGATTCCATCCAGGTGTCATTCATTTGAGAAGCCATTCCTGATGCAAGCACCGTTATGTTAGCTGTAGAAACTTTTTTGCACTAAAACGTACAAATTCTATCAAAGGAGAAATACAATGTGTCCATACAACAGTTACATAACTGATAGCGCTAAATAGGCAAAGATTTTGTGTGCTAAGAACATCAATTGAGAGACCCCATAGCTGGCGAATGGTGCTGAAAGCCCCGCCGTACCGTGCACCAATGCCGGCCCCAGAAGTCGCAAGCCAAAGCGCCTCCCTTATAAAGCAATGAGGTCGCTCCCATCTCAATTGGTGGCCCTGAGCCAGTGGTGGGAATTCCACATTACCGTGACAGAGCCGTGTCTTTGTAACTGGCTTTCCATAGATTGGTGCTCATTTAAATAATTTCCAGGAGGACGAGACGCTAAGTTGACTCCCAGCTAGTATTTTAACGTGTATAGGCCTTCCTTTTGAGAGTCAAGGGTTCTGACCGATTGTCTGCATGCCCCAAAGTTGATTGCATCTCGTGGGTTAATATCTTGTGTAAGTGTGCGTGTATTCGTAACCTTGCACGAAATTAACAGCGCATTTTCTTTTATCAGCCCCGACAGTGAAGGGCCAAAAGAAGTGAAGAGAAGCCACTGCTTTTAAATGCAGACAAGGAAACACGGCCATCTCGCCCAAGCCAAGCCATTGGTTCACGTGCACGCACCAGCGGAGCAGCCTACGCGTCGATGCTGCAGGGAAACCTTCGCAGGAGTGAGACAAGTTCTGTAGATATTTCAAAAAATGTGCGCCATGGTGTACACTGCACAAAAAACGCCTTTTACTGTTATGAAAGCCAAAATACAAACAAAACAAGGTTGACCGTAGCACTTTAACTTTGATGACAGCATTTAGGAACTGAGTTGGATCGTAGATTGAGTTCGTTAGCAGCTGAATGTATTTTTTTTGTATTAATTCATGTGGCAGTGGGCAGGGGAGTGATCCTATAATTTCTAGATTTTTTTTTCTTCCGCGTGTCACCTTTTAATGCTGTCTAACTCTGATTGCGAGTGCGTTAATAATGCATTAACTCCGTCCGCCTGTGTCCGCCTCTCAATAAGGCTCATGAAGTCACAGTACAGTAACAGCAACTCTCGTAAAACGGATCCAGTGTGAATGAAACGTAACGATAGTTTTTTGTTGCTATTGTGGACAAACCCTACAGACAACCGGTGGGGCGGTTGGCCACTGCGTCAACGGCGTTGATCGAAGCTCGGCTTTGAAGGCCAGTGATGATTAGGAGAGCCTCTCTTTCGGCAAGGGGCAACGACCATGGAACATCAATCTGTGGCATCGCGTTACATGCGTCGTCCTCTCGCAACAATAATTGGCGCGTCATTGGACGCCTCCATTGCACGCGCGACAATTGAATTTATGTTGCCGTGTCGCGTGGTGGAGAGATAAAAACTAAAAAATATATTTGCCGGATTGTTACACAACTTCCCCCAAATCATAAATAAAGACTCAAATTATCATTGACATTGAATGTATGGAAAATGATAAGGACAGCATGTTAAAGGCAGCTGCTGATGAGATGCCCGTGTGGCGGTGTTGAATTAATGTCTGCATGCCCCAGAGTTGGACTACCAACAACACGTGTAGACTACCACGAATGCTTATCCATCTCCAGCGTGTGGTTAGGTAGGTACAGGGTCTGAGTACAGTTTGATTATGGGGGTTCTTCAGTGTAGATGACGATGGTAAGTCCCTCATCCCCAGTTTTATTTTGGCTACACCCCAGAATTCCTCCATGCATGGTGCCGGAGCCGTACAATGTTTTGTTGTGACATTGTCACACACACCCTTGTGCTGTTTGTTTACTGTTTTTTTTGTGTTGTGGTAAAAACAAATGTATCTCAAGATTTTGAACCCATCTTTTGCAGTCTGCAGGAAGACTTGGTGATTAATATAATTTATATTTATAGTGTGCATTCACTCAATGCGCTTGACGTAGTTTACGAAACGATGACAATGGAATGATGTAGTTGATTGGGGCGTACAAGGATGGAGGAATGAGTGACAGCGATAGAGGGGTACTTAGGGATCACGAAAGGGCTGTTCGGGAGGGACGGGAAGGAATGGAGGAGCGAGGAGAGGGAAGATAATGAGCAATGGAGAAGAGGTGAAGCTTTAATAGATGACTGCTCAGTGTATGGTTGTGACACCTGCACAAGTCTTCATAACAAAGCTAGAGGCATGTGACAATGCGACCGATTCATGGTGTCGGTGATGCAACCATCGCATCAGCAAACTAAGCACATGGCCGAAATACAACCAGTCGAGTGATATTTGATAACACACACGATATTAAATGTCATTGTTAAGTCTGTTAATATTCAAATTCTATAACAGCACTGGTAATTTGGCATTTATTACTGCAGTACTGTATTGTATACATGGTAAATTTCACATCAGTCAGATACAATATAAGGAACTGTCGTGAATGCTACATTGTCATGTAGTGTACACTGTTGGAAAGCTTGATGAATATTTCACAAAATTGTGTTCAATGTAAAATCTGATTCATCACGATAATGTGTCACTATACTTTATAATCTTCTCATTATATTTTATCACATTATTTCGGCATATATTGAGGTGGAGCAGTGGCACAGTTGTAATAAAGGACTCGATCACCGGGTCTGTCTCCGTTGTCCTTTATTTGGGTTCTTACACTTGTCCCACACGGCCCTCGCTCAGAGCCCCTCCGCTTGGCAGCTCCACAGCTGCCTTTGCTCCCGTAGCCTCCTCGCCTCTGCAGCTCCGCTGCAGATCCCCTGTGCAGTCCTCCGGCTGCCCTCACCGCAGCTCCACTGCTGCTCCGCGTTCCCCCGTGCTCGGTCACCGCTGGCCGACGGTGCCGAGTCTTACTCTGCGTGTGTGGCGATCTCGCCACTCTCCAACCTCCGCCCTGCGTGGCCTCACTCTAACTCTATCTCCCACACTCCCCCGTCTCTTCCGGTATCTCTCCCTTAAGACCTCACCCCTCTCTCACACGTGACCTAACTCCTCCCCCCCATGACGTCATATCCGCGAAGCCGTTTACGCCCGCATTACACCACCCTCCCCCGTAGAGAAAATCCAGCCGACCTCGGCTGAACAATAACGAGACAAGTAATGCGAGCGAACACAACCATCACACATTCAAGGACAATGAAGCATACAATAAATATAACAACAACAACAAAACACAACAGTAAAATTCAACGAAATGTAAGGGACTTTGAGCGCGTTCGGGTCGCCGGTCCGTCCCGGACGGGCGGCGGCCCTCCTGCAGACCGGGAACGTGACGGGGTTTTAGGAGCGACAGGATGAAGTCCTCCTGTCGCTAGTGGAGGCCCGTCAACGTCCCGGTCCCGTGTCCCTGAAGGCCCAGCGTCGGGGGTGCGTCGCGATCGTGTCTGCGACGGGGTCGGAAGGGCGGCGGGGCTCGGAGTCCCCGCAGCCGTGGTAGGCACACCCCGAGCAGAGTCTCCTGTCTCCAGCAATGTCACGGCCGGCTTGTCTGTAAAAGGCACGACAGGCGCTCTTGCAAGGTCAACAGGCACAGGCAAGGATGAGTCGGCAGCCACAGACCCCGGCAAGGCAACATCAGGAGATGACGCATCGTTTCGAGGGGCCACATATGGTTTCAAGCGCGACGTGTGAACGAACCAACGTCGAGATCCAAACCGAACACGTGCGGACTGTGGGTTGGGAACCTCGATGAGGCGAACCGGCCCTTGCCATGGTTTGTGTAATTTAGGAGAGGTACCTGGCCGCACCTGCGGGCAATGGAGCCAGGCCATGTCCTCCACCTTCCAGGGGCACTCCCCCTTTGAGCGTCGAGCACACCGCTCGTTCCGGGCCTGGGCTTTGGCAGTAGCCATGCGGGCCCCTTCCCGCGCCTCAGTAACCCGGCGAACGGTATTCTGAATGTAATCAGGAAGAGGCTTAGTAGGTCCCCTCACTCCAGTTCCCAACTGCACATCCATTCGCGACCGTACATAAGGAAAAACGGCGAATATCCTGTAGCCGCATGCGGCGTCATCCGGTATGCCGAAAGTACCCCAGGGATATGCAAATCCCAATCCGATTGTTTTTCACTCACGGTGTGACACAACATGGCGGACAAAGTCCGATTTAGCCGTTCGACCATACCATCCGTTTGTGGGTGGTAGGGAGATGTCCGTATCTTTTTAGTTCCAAAAGCCGCACACACCTCCCCCAACAATTTAGAAGAAAAATTCCGGCCTTGGTCTGTGAGGAGCCTCTCCGGTGCCCCCTTGTCCATAACGTACCCGAATAGAAAGACGTCTGTGATAGACGCCGCTGACTGGTCAGGCAAAGGCCAGGCCATCGGCCAGCGGGAGAGGTACTCCACCCCAACTAGCAAGTATTTATTACCCTTAGCGGATGGCGGGAAGGGTTCCAAAATGTCCAACGCCACCAATTCATTAACTCTAGACACCTGAATAGACTGTATGGGCGGCACATATGGTTGTTTAGGTGGTTTTCGCCGGGCACAATCGGGACACGCGCGAACGTGACCGACGACATCCGTTGTCATGCCGTGCCAAAAGTAGTCTCGCTGCAACGTCAATAGGGTCTTCTGCACCCCCAGATGTAAAAGCGTGTCCCCATGCAGAGTCCTAATCAATTCGTACCGCAAGGATGCCGGTACAACCAGATGCCAGCGTTCCTGTAACCCTTCCCTCCACATCAACAGACCATCGCGGAGAGCGGTTTCCAGCATACCCCCCGTACCCAGTCCCCCACTCTTCTTCGCAGTCCGATTCCGTAACGTGACCAATGAATCATCCAACATTTGTTCCCGAATCCACACAGCCCTTGGAAGATTCAAAATCCCATCAGCCGGTCCCAGCTCCTTTGGAGCTTCAGGCACGTCGACCGCCAACGCAACAGGCTGAGGGGGTTGCTGAATCGGCGCACATCTATGCGTCCCAGACGCGCACGCGCAAGGGGATCGCTGCGGCAACCTAGAAAGCGCGTCCGCATTCGCGTGACGCACCCCCTTCCGATGGTGAATTTGGAAGGAAAATTCTTGCAGCGTGTCCAACCACCGCGCCAACTGGCCGGATGGTTGGTCCATCTTGAGAGCATACTGCAAGGCCGCATGATCCGTGCGTACAATAAATGAACGACCGTAGAGATACGGTCGAAATTGGCGGAGAAAGAAAACAATTGCCAAAAGTTCCCTGCGTGTGACGCAGTAGCGGGTTTCTGCGGGAGACAAAACCCGGCTACTGTACGCCACCACGCGCTCCACACCACCTTTTGACTGAGACAACACGGCCCCAATGCCCGTGTCACTCGCGTCCATATCCAGAATGAAGGGGTGATCGAAATCAGGATAATCCAACGTCGGTGCCGTAGCCAGTCGATCGCGCAGGCCCTGAAACGCCGCCTCTTCTGGCGGACCCCAAGCAAATTTCCTTCCTTTACCCGTAAGGAGGTGCAAGAGCCTCGCGATCGTCGCGAAATCCGGAACAAACCTCCGATAATATGAGGCAAACCCCAAAAACCGACGTACATCCCCCACCGTGGCCGGGGTTGGCCAGTCACGGATGCATGCTGTCTTGTCCGGATCCGTGGCCACCCCGTCCGCACTGACGATATGCCCCAAATAGCGTACGGACCGTTGCAGTAGGTGACATTTCTTAGGCTTAAATTTCAAATTTGCGGAACGCATCCTGGCGAACACCGCCTCCAACCGCAGTAAATGCTCATCAAATGTGCGGCTGAAGACGATAATATCATCTAAATATATCAGACATGTCTCCCACTGCAACCCCGTTAACACCAACTCCATCAACCTTTGAAATGTGGCAGGGGCAGCATTCAACCCCATCGGAAGACAATTAAATTGGAATAAGCCCTGCGGCATACGGAAAGCAGTCTTCTCCCACGAGGGCTCGTCAAGGGGAAGCTGCCAGAATCCCGAAGAGAGATCTAGCGTTGAAAAGAACTTCACCCCCGACAAGGCATTGAGGGAGTCGTCCATACGTGGCAGGGGGTACGCATCTGCCACAAACACTTTATTCAATTTTCGAAAGTCGACACAAAATCGCAATTTGCCATCCTTCTTTTTAACCAAAACAACAGGCGCGCCCCATGGGCTGTTAGATGGAGATATTATGTCCGCAGCCAACATGTCTTCCACTGCCCCTCGAACCTGATCTCGCTCCGCCGGACTCATCCGATGCGAGTTTAGCCGAATAGGGGCAGCGTCCCCTGTGTCAATATGATGGTAAAGCAACGAGGTGCGTCCCAAGTCCAAATCGTCGGAGCTAAACACATCAGAATAACTCAATAATAATCTACGAAGCGCGCAACGTTGTTCACCGGAAAGGGAAGAATTTTCCCCACACAATTCGGCGATCCAGCGATTATCTGCGGCACCAGGACCTGAAACACCACCAACCATGACCTGGCTGCCCAGATGATCTTGTGCCGTAAACGCCGTAGTGGCATGTGCCACAACCGTACCAGCCGGCACACACACATTTTCGGTACTTGCATTAAGCACCTGCAGAAACGGCTGCTGGTCTGGCCGGACAATAGTTTGCGCCCCAACGAGCGCCGCTCCGCCCGTTATGGTGGCGGACGGCGACAACAAAACCCCAATTGCACCCTGACGACCAGGTACAGGCTTCCGATATCGCAAGGGGATAAGCATCTGTGAGCCAGGTGGAATATCAACAGATACCTCGGACAGCGCCTGCACCTGAGCGACCGAAGCAGGTCGCCCCCAGGGCGACGGTAGAAATGTAATTTTTCGCCCACCCGGTAATTCAATGCAGTTTTGATTAATTCGAATTAGAATGGGCATCTTGGCCAGGAAGTCAGTTCCCAACAAGCAAGGAACCGCGAGGGACCTCGAAATTAACACAATTCCCGAGGCCGACACTCCCCCGATAGATATTTTAGCGTCCACCTGGCCCACAATGCCCATGCTACCCCCGTTGGCAGCGACGCAGGAATCGTAAACCGGACGCACGGCCTCAGGTGGGATGTCCAACAGATGGAAAATTACATCCGATATAATGGTCGCGGACGCCCCGGAATCCACTAAAATACGCACGTCCACCCCTTGTATAGAACCAGGTACAGTGGACGAACCAGTAGCGGCCGCGACGACCCGCCGTGCCAATTTACGCCACTGCGTTACCGAGCGACGTGGCCCAGTCGATGGCCTCCCCCCGTTATTAACAACACCCGGATCGCACGACAACGGTGATGAGTGAGGTGTCAAGCCTTGCCGGGTGTGTGGTGCGCACCGACTTGCCTGTCCTGGAGGATCCTTCCGTGGCACGTCCGCTGTCGAGGCCTCCTGCTGGGGCAGACCCGGGACACGGGCCCAGCAGTCCCTGGCGTAATGGCCTTTACGGCCGCAGCGGAAGCAGTCGATGTCGTTGCGCCGCGCCGCAGGCCCCCCGTCCCGACGCTCCCGTGGCGGCGGCGCAGATCGCGGCCCCGGACTACTGCGGGCCGACCACTGAGCAGAGGCGGCCGTCAGCTCCTGCGGGCCCCCCCCGTCAGGAACGTACACCGCCTTCTTGGGATCCCAACCCGCGGCACCTCCATCGACGATGGGCCCCCCCGTCCACGCCGTGACTTGCTTCCAACGGCGCAGGTTGAACTGGGCATCAAGACATTTAGCGGCCGCCCGGGATGTGAGCTTTTCGTGGCCACACACCGGCATAGGAATCCCCAAATCCCGGGACAGCTCGAGCATCTTACCCAAGATGAGAGGTTCGAGCAGGTCAGGCTCCGTCTCCGGGTATGCAGCCATGGCCAACTCCAATACCGCACCCCTGTATGCCACCGGCGACTCCTCGGGTGCTCGCTGACGTTGAACAAACCGGCGATGAGCATCATCCGGTGGCTCATATGCATCTGCCATCTCGTCGAAAACTCCTCTCAATGTTTTCTTCTTCTCGGCCTTTATAGAACGGAAGAATCTCACCGACTCGTCATCGAGAAGAGTCGGTAAAACCTCCAATGCCTCAGCGTCCGTCCACCGTGCTGAGTGTACCGCCGCCAAAAATCTGCAGGCGAAAGCACTCCAATCGCCCCCGATGGAGAATTCTTTAACGGTCGTGAGATGACGACTGCGACACCTTGTTGCACCGTCCTCAGCTGATGACTCACCAGGCGGCATATTCAAAATGGCGTCACATCGCAACGTGTTCAAGATGGCGGCCCCTCGCCGCGGAGAGCACAAGATGGCGGCTTCCCGCCGTTCTTTTCCTGCCACGCCTAATATGGCGTCTTCTTGCCGCGTGGCCGATGGCGCCGACAGCGGAGGCAAGGCAGCAACCTGCGGACCTCCATCGGCTCTCCCCAACACCGTCCTCGGCGTGACGAGCTCGCACAATTGCGCGAGCACGATTTTCAGTGTCTCCAGCTGTGCCACCATCTGCCTCCATCGCCAATCTGCGTCCTCTGGTGCGGACGGGTCCACCGACGCGGCGAAATCTTGGACTCCCGGAGCCGTACTCGTTCCCGCACGGATCTCCTCCTCCATCGCAGGCAAGTCCACCGCCTGAGGAAGGTCGTCGTCGTCGGATGATGATGCAGATGATGGCGCAGGAATATTCTTTTTTCTGAGCTGTTTTGACGAGCCGTTTCACTTCTGACACCAGTGTAATAAAGGACTCGATCACCGGGTCTGTCTCCGTTGTCCTTTATTTGGGTTCTTACACTTGTCCCACACGGCCCTCGCTCAGAGCCCCTCCGCTTGGCAACTCCACAGCTGCCTTCGCTCCCGTAGCCTCCTCGCCTCTGCAGCTCCGCTGCAGATCCCCTGTGCAGTCCTCCGGCTGCCCTCACCGCAGCTCCACCGCTGCTCCGCGTTCCCCCGTGCTCGGTCACCGCTGGCCGACGGTGCCGAGTCTTACTCTGCGTGTGTGGCGATCTCGCCACTCTCCAACCTCCGCCCAGCGTGGCCTCACTCTAACTCTATCTCCCACACTCCCCCGTCTCTTCCGGTATCTCTCCCTTAAGACCTCACCCCTCTCTCACACGTGACCTAACTCCTCCCCCCCATGACGTCATATCCGCGAAGCCGTTTACGCCCGCATTACACAGTGATTAAAGCACTGCACTATGACCCATGTAACCCAAGTTCAATACCCAGCCATGGCTAAGATCAGTGGCAAGTCGATATATGTAGAGTTATACCTCGGTTAACAAAGTAGATGCTTTCGATGATGTCACTTCCTTATCAGAAAGGTCAATTCCAGAGGTAAATATGGGAGGCATAAGGATGCGTTCCAGGACTTCAGAGAAGGGGGGTACAATAGTAAAACATTGCTGCACAGTGGCTTTCACGTCTGCTTGTTTTAAAATTGTCTCTAAGATGGACTGCGCCAACCATAACGCGCCACTTCAGGTTTCATCTCCCTCGCCTCTACCCGTCCTCCTTACGATCTGCATTTTGGTTTCCAGAGATGAATTTACGCTGCATTCTTTGCCCAATGAGGCAACTAGCACGAGACGGTCGGTTGGATGACATAATGGGGGAAGCTAAATAACTTTAATCACTGCAAAAAACATGATGACATTCCAGCGAGTTCAAGCAATGGCGGGCAGGGGGAGAGGGAGGTCTCGCGATGCTCTTCGCTGATCGGCTGCTGGTAATGTCCAGTAAACAGACCCCACTCAATTGCGGTTTACAGGACACGTCCAGCGTTTAAAACATTATTCATTTGAAAAAAAAAGACTTAATTACACTTTTTTGGACCATCTTATCTGACAGGCACTATTTTACTTTACTTTACCGAGTGTTAACATCCCCAGTTATTTTTTGGCAGTGCTCTCTTCATTGTTCAGCCAGCATTGGTATAAACATGGGCATTTTCGTTCTTTTGTCTATCATGTGTATCAGACCCCCCCTCCCCCCTCTCTGTCCATTGTGTTGGCGTGTACAGCAGCAACCTCGTCCAAGCCGTAGTCCATTGTTTTTCATTGGCTACCACATTCTGATGAGCTCCCCCCCCCCTCTCCTCCCCCCTTCAACTTGCTTATAAGGGATTACTTCTTGAATCATTGCCTCACTTGATGCAGCTAATTCGGCTGTGACGGTCCCACCTGATGACGGAGACTTGTGTTGCCTCCGAAACGTCGTGATTTTTGTTTTATTTTATTTTCATTAATTTTGATGTTTTACCTACGTGACTTTACCGAAAAAACCTAAGAATATGATTCCTTGCAGTCACGAAAGCTTCAAATCTAGAATTATTCATTTGAATCGATTTGCATTATTTCCCATTTTCGATTATACATTTTTGTACAAAAATATGGGGGGGGGGGGGTGAAAATGGACCCTCCACGGCCGACTATAAAGGAGCTTTGTCCCCAGAGGATTCGTCAACCGAGTTATTTATGCACCTCCGATTAGCACGGTTCGCTACGTACGGTTCGAAAGAAGTTCAACATACATGCTGTTTAACGTCGGCTTAACACGTAGGCTTTCGCGACCAATATTACTAATAATCAACGTTTTTGGGTTAGATCGCGTTATTCATAAATGTGTCGTAACCCTCCACCACCCGACACGGCCAATCAGCAAAAAAGTGTCGCGTTGACAAATGACAAATAAATTTCGATTTAAAGCTTTCGTGACTGCAGGGATTCATCTTCTTGGTTCTTTCGGTAAAGTCACGTAGAAGGGAAATAATAAAATAATACAAATAAAACATAATACAATAATTCTCACGACGTTTCGGCCACAACGCAAGCAGCCGTCCTCAGGTGAAGAACAGGTCTGTCGGAAAGACAGCGTCTGAATGGGCACCACCAGGCTTGGCAGCATATATTTAAGCGTGAAACCACAAGATTTACAATTTTTGTGTACGTTGTACTCAAAAAATTTAAATGTTGTGGTTTCACGCTTCAAAACACTGGTGGGCTAAAGCAGTGAACCATTTGTCTTTTGTCAACGTGACACTTTTTTGCTGATTGGCCGTGTCGGGTGATGGAGGGTTACGACACATTTATAAATAACGCGATCTAACGCAAAAACGTTGATTATGAATACATGCTGTATTGTATATCCAACCTGCACGTAACATTAGTATGAAGCATGGTCACACAACCCCCATAATTGACACGGCATGGTTAGATGACTTCATCCAGAGGTGGACTGACAAAGCGCCAAGAACATTATTGTACTGTTGCGTAAGGGACGGCCGAGAGGCAAACCATATTAAGTAATGCACAAACATTCCCTGTACTCAAAATAGTACCTACCCTGTACTCGCCGGGTCTAATGGCTCGTACATTCAAAGTAGCGCGCTCGACTCTCATTGGCGAGAAGCTGTCAGGGAGGAAGAAGCCAAACGTAAGGTACAAGATTCGATTGGAAAGTGGAGAACCACTCAAGTCCGATTGGTCGTCGGGATAAAATTGAATGAGCAGGGGGGGGGGGACCACATGCAAATGAGGGGTCGGTTGGGAGACTATTGAGAGAGATGAAGGGGATCGGTGAAGTCGGGGAAAGTTCCAGAAAGGACGGGGAAGAGGATACAAGGAGCGGGGAGACAGAGTTCGAGGCGGCGCCTGAACGGAGTGTAGTGGTGATACGCGCTGGGGTAGGGATCGTGTGTCAGCGCGTAGTGATTGGCTGTGTGTGTTGGTAACGCGCGCTGACGGTGGGGGATCAGGGGTCAGCGCGGGGTCATGGGTTGTGTGGTGGTGATTGGCTGTGTGTGCCGGTGACGCGCTTGAGAGGGAGTGATCGTGTGGCAGCGCGGCGTGATTGGTTGTGTAGTGGTAACACGCGCTGGGGAAAACGGATCGTAGGAACAGCGCGGCGTGATTGGTCAACTAAGGAGCGATGCTCACGTCGAGGTCCGCATACACTCCGTCTCCCGTGAGCGGGGACTATATAAGGGGATGCGCACAGGCGCACGGGGAGAGAAGAGTACCAGCGAAGACGGAAGACGGAGGAAGAGGCGGAACCCTGGGACCCGGAGCCGAACGTCCGTGAGAGAGCCGGCTCGTGGGACTCGGAGGTTGTGGCCCACGCCCAAGCCGGGGTGGGCCTGTAGGCTTCACGGACGTTACGGAGTCAAGAGCAGTGTGTGTAGCCGGAGGGATAGAAGCTACACGAGTCAAGTGCAGTGTGTGTAGCCGGAGGAATAGAAGCTACACGAGTCAAGTGCAGTGTGTGTAGCCGGAGGAATAGATGCTACACGAGTCAAGTGAAGTGTGTGTAGCCGGAGGAATAGATGCTACACGAGTCAAGTGAAGTGTGTGTAGCCGGAGGAATAGAGGCTACACGAGTCAAGTCAAGTGTGTGTAGTCTGAGGAATAGAGACCACTCGTTGTATAGTGACAAGTCAAGATTTAATAAAAAAGTGTGTTACCCGTCAAGGAGTTTCCTGCCGTCATTCAATACTTCAACTGGCGTCAGAAGTGAAACAGTCTTCCAAGCATGGATACAAGGAAGACCCGTCGGACTCACGAGATTGACCGCGAGGATAACCTTGACGACTCGGGCCAGCTGGCATCGGGGGGTGAGGAAGAAGAAATGCCGACGCCGCAGGATCCGCCGAGGGCGCCGGACGAGCAATTGGGGACGGAAGCCGTACTCCGCGAGGCGCACTCCCGTCTGGCGGAGCTGCTGCTCGCCGCCGCGTCCATCCTGGCGGAGATCAGCACGTCGGGAGGAGCGGGGACGTCGGTGGACTTTCAACAGGGTCGCCCCGGGGATTCCCGCCAAAATGACTTGGGGATTCCCGCCCTTTCTACTGCACGGCCATCTTTTGGCGGGAACGGCGAGCACCACGTGGCGGCGGTTCTCCAAGCGCGCCCGCTTACGTCATCGACGCGCGCTGTGGACCGCCATCAGACACCCGCCATTGGGGCCGCCATCTTGCACACCGACGGAGCGGCGGAGAGGAACCACAAGGCAGAGGACGCCTTCATCTTTCAACAGCGCCTTCCAACATTGTCAGCCTTCAAGGCGGATGGCGGGGACTGGGCCCAATTCCAGTGCAGATTTCTGGCGCATCAGGAGATGTCCGCCTGGTCCGACGCTACGGCGCTGCGGGCACTGCCTGCCATGTTGGACGACAACGCGCTCGCGGCCTTCACGTCAGCACGGAGGTCGGACCGCTCCACGCTTAAGGCCGCGTTGGGTCTCATGGCCAAGGTCTACGGACCTCCCTCGGCGTGTCGCCATCATTTCTACGCAAGGCGGAAGGCGGACACGGAGACCGTGCTCGCCTACCGGACGGCGTTGCTGGCTCTCGCCGACGCCGCGTTCCCTCGTATGGACGAGGAGGGCCAGGACGCGATGGTCTTGGAGCAACTGCTCAAGTTGGCGCAGGACCTGGGGGTCCCCATCAACACGGCCGACGAGATCGATATTTCTTCCGGGACCGGAGGTCCTTCAACGTAAACAGGGGGTCGTCTGCAATGCTGCCATGGCCTCAGCTCCGGGCCCGGTGGTCACCGAACCCCAGGTTGTCAGCCCACGAGAGGAGGCGTTCACCACGGGACGACCGGGGGACTGGAGGTCGGGGGGTCGTTCGCCTCTGCGATCGGCCCGCAAGCTGGAGCAACCGAGATCTCCGACGACCCTCATCACGTGTTATAACTGCGGCCTCCGGGGCCACGTGGCGTCCGGTTGCCGCGCTCCACGTCAGCGCGCCATGGGACCTCGGCTGGACGACGACCAAGGCCCCAAGTCGTCCCTACTAACCCCGGCAAGTCGCGGCACCTCACATGCTCGGCCTACGGGCACGACACACATGGGCCGTCGCGGTGCGGCGAAGGAGAGCTGGTTAGGGTTCGGGAATTCGGTTCGGCGAGGGGGGTTCGGCCGGGACCGGGGGGACATTAAATGGTCGGAGTTGGGGCACAGAATAGTGGCTGCCTCGGCGGGATCATCCGTCGTTACGGGATTCATTGATGGGGTCGAGGTCAGGGTGTTAGTGGGCACGGGGGCGTCGGCGACTATTATATCGGACCTCATTTACAACATTCTCCCCGTCCAATGTCGACCGCTGCTCCCAGTGGACGTGCCATTTTACGCCGCTAATGGGGGATCGTTGGGCATTATCGGTCAGATTAGGGCGTCCATTTGCATTGGAGATATAAAATTGTCGGGACCCGTTTTCGTTTCTTCTTCCTTGGCGGTTCCTTGTCTATTGGGCACTGATTTTTTGGCTAAAATGCCCGTTAAAATTCTCATCGATCAGCGTTGCATTGAACTACCATCGGGTCGCCGTATTTCATTTTTGACGAACCCTACTGAAATTCGGACGGCGTGCGCTACGATACAAGCGTTAGCGACACAGACCGTGCACGTGCCCCCGGGTTCACAGATGTTAATTCCCCTCCGGTTGCGGAAACCGTGGGTGGGGGAGACCTCGGAACAAGGCATGCTGTTGGGTCCTTCAAATAGGGCTGTCGGGGGTCTCGATTTGTCGGTGGCTCACACTTTGGTTCGGGCTGACAAGGACCCGTTTGTGATGGTTTTAAACGCTGGGTCGCGGCCGACCGTTATTCAGCAGGGCACCGTGCTAGCTCATGCGGCACAGATCCCTGCTGAAGAGCGGCTGGTTGCGCAGGTTGATCCGAGCCCCACGGGGAACATTACAGCGACGGAGGACCTTGTATGGGTCGATTCGCTGTGCGCGGACTCGAACGATTTGTCAACGGTACAGTTGGGTGCGCTGCGGGCGTTGCTGATAGAGTTTTCTGATGTGTTTAGTAAGCATAAGTATGACATTGGGTGCACGAACCTGTTACGCCACCATATTGAAACGGGCGATGCGGCACCGGTCAGGCAAAATCCCTTCCGACTGAGTCCTACTGAGAAGGAACACGTTCAGTCGGCCGTCAACGATATGCTGGAAGCCGACATTATTTCGCCTTCTTCCAGTCCTTGGGGAGCACCTATTGTGCTGGTTAAAAAGCAGGATGGGTCCTTGCGATTTTGCGTAGATTTCCGTCGCCTGAATAAAATCTCTGTGGCTGACGCGTATCCGCTCCCCAGAATGGACGAGTCCCTCGATGCATTGTCTGGTGCGCGATATTTTTCGACTCTTGATTTATTATCGGGATTCTGGCAGTTGCCACTCGATGACGAGTCTAAACCTAAGACAGCGTTTCGGACTCCAGGGGGCCTGTTCCAGTTTAACCGGTTACCCATGGGACTTCATTCCGCTCCCGCGACGTTTCAGCGCCTTATGGAGTTGGTTTTGTCGGGCTTGCAATGGGATACGTGCTTGATTTACCTTGACGATGTCATTGTTTTCAGTAAGACGTTTGAGGAACACCTCCAGCGATTGAGAGGGGTGTTCTTGAGAATGCGATCGGCTAATTTAAAGTTTAAACCGGCCAAATGCCACCTTCTTCGTAAGTCCGTTAGATACTTGGGCCACATTGTCGACTCTTCGGGGATCTCTACCGATCCCGCGAAGACGGACTGTGTCAGTTCATGGCCGACGCCCACGTCAGTTTCTGACGTGCGCAGTTTCATCGGGTTTGCTTCTTATTACCGCTGATTCGTTGAGCATTTCGCCACCATTGCAAAACCCTTGCACGCTCTAACGGCAAAAGGAATCAAGTTCCAATGGGGACCGGAGAAGGAGGCTGCGTTCTGCTCCCTCCGGGACGCCTTGGTGGGTGCCCCACCCTTGCGTTATCCTGACTTTGCGAGTCCCTTCTTGCTAGACACGGATGCTAGCAACACGGGCATTGGGGGGGTGCTCTCGCAAGTCGTTGGAGGGGTCGAAAGGGTGGTCGCCTATGGTAGCAGGGTATTGTCACCGGCGGAGCAGCGCTACTGCGTCACCCGTCGCGAGCTGCTTGCTATTGTTTTTTTTGTACAACAGTTTAGACCGTATCTATATGGCCGTCACTTTACAGTCCGGACGGACCACGCGGCGCTTCAGTATTCATTGAGGGTCGCCCAACCCTCGGGCCAATTGTCACGGTGGTTGGAAGTCCTCCAGGACTATCAGTTCACGACTACATACCGTAAGGGGTTGCGCCACACAAACGCCGATGCCCTGTCGCAATTGTCGCCTTGTCACAAATGTGCGTGCTTATTGGGATCGGCGCGCTGTAAACCGACAGTTGGGGAAGGTGTGGGGGCGTTGGCTGCGACTGCGGGTGCACCAATCGGGGATGTTCCCGCTACCCCTGAGGGAGAGGACTCGCTACTCTCACTGTCGCTGATTGAGTGGGGCCGTCTCCAAATGGAAGACAGCTCCCTGCTGGCGTTGCGCCGCAGGGTGGGGGGCCCCGAGGAGGGCCGTGAGCAAACTGGCTCCTGGGTACTTAAGCAAGGCCTATTAATGAGATGGGATAGTTTGTCCCGGCGGCACGCACTTGTGGTGCCTTCCGCTGTGAGGGGGAAAGTTGTCCTGGCCGCACATGAACGCCTCTTGCATTTGGTAGTAAACAAAACGCTTGCTCTGCTTCAGCGTGACTATTATTGGCCGGGGATGGGGAGTGACGTGGTAAATATTCTAAAGGGATGTGTTGATTGTGCCAGACGGAAACCACCGCCCGTGGCATCTAATCCACCGCTGCAATCTATTCAGGTCTCGCGCACTAACGAGCTCGTTGCGCTCGATATTTTGGGGCCTTTTCCAGTCACGCCTAGGGGTAATAGGTATCTGTTGGTGGGTGTCGAATATTTTACCCGGTGGCCTATGGCGTGGCCACTCGCCAACCAGTCGGCGGCGGCTGTGACGGACGCCTTTGTCCAGGGCTACGTCCTGGACAAGGGGGCTCCCGAACGCTTGCTGACCGACCAAGGGAAAATTTTTTCAAGTAAATTGCTGCAAGAGGTGTGCGACCTATTGGGTACTAAGAAGGTGCGTACCTCCCCGTACCACCCACAGACGGATGG
Organism: Lampetra planeri; assembly: GCF_965212315.1. Classification (NCBI taxonomy): domain Eukaryota; kingdom Metazoa; phylum Chordata; class Hyperoartia; order Petromyzontiformes; family Petromyzontidae; genus Lampetra; species Lampetra planeri. The sequence goes on along the minus strand of NC_136108.1, from coordinate 22,483,708 downwards.
GATGGTGGAGAGACTCCACAGGACTTTGACTTCTATGCTGTGCCAGCAGGTGTGTGAGGCACATGTTGATTGGGACCTGCAGGTCCCGGGGGTCCTCGCCGCGTATAGAATGGCCCCCCATTCAGCAACGAGATTTTCCCCATTCTATCTGATGTACGGTCGGGAAGCCGACCCGCCCATGGAAACGCAGCTGGGCCTGCCCGCACCACGAACAAATTCGAAAATGGCTGAACATATTAAATTTAATATCCATAAGCTGACAGAGGCAAGGGAGGCCGCACGGCTTAATTCGCGGGCTCGCCAAATTGCAAACGAGCGGTTGCGTGCACGGAAGGTGTCCGTGCACGACTGGAAACCGGGTGATAGGGCCTGGCTGCATTGCCCTCAGGCACCTTTGGCTACGTCGCCTAAATTGTTGAAGCCATGGCGGGGACCCGTGGAGGTCGTGCGGGTTGCACGCCCCCAGTGCGTTCAGATAAAATGGGGAAAGCGTCGTTGGTACGTCCACCCCTCCCGACTGAAACCGTTCTCGCCTCCATATGGCCTCCCTTTGTGTCGTGAGGGCCGAGCATGTGACGTGACCGACGACCCAAGGGGGGAAATGTCTCTGCCTGATCCTCACGTGTTTCCGCCTGATCCGCTCCCAGGTGTCTTGGAACTGACAGCTGCCGACCACCGGCGGCCGGATCTTCACGGCGCGACCGGTCCTTCCAGGCCCGATCCGCGCCGTCCAGAGCTGCCGGAGCCACCGGACGGTCGTCAGCGTCCCGTTCCATACGACGGACCGGCCAGGCGGACTCGCGCTAGGTCACGCTACTTGTTATGACCTACCGATTGAGGAGTCGAGGCGGCCGGAGCTCCTCGTCACTGCATGTGGTCGCAGAGACACTGGACGCGTTCATTTTCTGGAGTTCGCTTTTATTGTGTTGTTCGTCGGGCTGTACATAGCTTCTTATCTAGGTGTTGTTGTTGACTTTTATTGCGTTGGTTGTCGATTTGTACATAAGTTGTTGTTATTGTTGTGTTGTTGTTGTTGCGTTACGGGGCACACTAGGGGGGTGGGGTTTCTTGTGTTGTTGTTTAGCAGCCGGGCCGGCTGCGAGCTATGTGGGAGGGGGTGATGTAGTGGTGATACGCGCTGGGGTAGGGATCGTGTGTCAGCGCGTAGTGATTGGCTGTGTGTGTTGGTGACGCGCGCTGACGGTGGGGGATCAGGGGTCAGCGCGGGGTCATGGGTTGTGTGGTGGTGATTGGCTGTGTGTGCCGGTGACGCGCTTGAGAGGGAGTGATCGTGTGGCAGCGCGGCGTGATTGGTTGTGTAGTGGTAACACGCGCTGGGGAAAACGGATTGTAGGAACAGCGCGGCGTGATTGGTCAACTAAGGAGCGATGCTCACGTCGAGGTCCGCATACACTCCGTCTCCCGTGAGCGGGGACTATATAAGGGGATGCGCACAGGCGCACGGGGAGAGAAGAGTACCAGCGAAGACGGAAGACGGAGGAAGAGGCGGAACCCTGGGACCCGGAGCCGAACGTCCATGAGAGAGCCGGCTCGTGGGACTCGGAGGTTGTGGCCCACGCCCAAGCCGGGGTGGGCCTGTAGGCTTCACGGACGTTACGGAGTCAAGAGCAGTGTGTGTAGCCGGAGGGATAGAAGCTACACGAGTCAAGTGCAGTGTGTGTAGCCGGAGGAATAGAAGCTACACGAGTCAAGTGCAGTGTGTGTAGCCGGAGGAATAGATGCTACACGAGTCAAGTGAAGTGTGTGTAGCCGGAGGAATAGATGCTACACGAGTCAAGTGAAGTGTGTGTAGCCGGAGGAATAGAGGCTACACGAGTCAAGTCAAGTGTGTGTAGTCTGAGGAATAGAGACCACTCGTTGTATAGTGACAAGTCAAGATTTAATAAAAAGTGTGTTACCCGTCAAGGAGTTTCCTGCCGTCATTCAATACTTCAGGAGTAACTCTGAAGTGTTACGCGCTCTGCTGAAGACGGAATCAAGTCCAAGACTTACTTGGGGGCTGGAACTCCTTTACAATTGTTTTGCAAATGTTTAATATGCCAGAAAACACACTAGTTGTGTGAGCGTCAGTTCGCCTGAGTTCCCAGGTGCACAGTATCCATGTATATTATTTTACACTACAAGCTATCCCCAACTTACGATGTTATTTTTTTATCATCCCACTTGCGAACGTTCGCTCGTACTTGTGAACCAAACTATTTTGTTTGCCGGAGTGATCCTCGGTGAGATGTAATGAGTCTAGCACCCCGCTGGCAGTGAGTGTATGTATGTATGTGTCTTTACACGCTCGCACATGTGTGAGAGTGTCTTTGTATGGGGAGCGGTAGTGTAGCGGTTAGCACGCTGCGCTACGAACACTTTCCTGCTCCCCCACGCAGAAGATTCCACCAAATAAGTGGATGATAGCGGAGCCACGTCAATCAAAATCAATCAATTCCACCCACTTTTAGAGATATGCAACTACTATACTGTAGTCGATGACGTGGACTTCAGAATAAGTGGAGCATATATGTCTTCGGGTTAAGCACATGACTTGTAATAAACATTCCCAAGAATAAAAATGTAAAACAGTTTTTAGATGATTAATTTGGGTTTAAGGAAAAAATAATTAGTTAATCATTGATGTCAAAATCTCAGGTGCACGGTTAATCTGCAAATTGGATAAACCGCACGCGAATACTGTATTGAGTTCTGAGGTCCGAACAAATCGACTTGCGAATGGGTCTCATGAATGGAACCCGTTCATAAGTCTGGAACTGCCCCGTACAGCAAGAAATATCATGTGGCTGAACCTCACTGCCTCGTTCACTGGAGTCTGGGAACACCGCGTCACCTGGGACCCACGATGGGCCGCTTGGGACATAAGATGGAGACAAGACAGCACCCGTGTGTTCTTCCGCGGCAACATCATCGTGAGCAGTGCAGTCACCATGCGTAGAGGAATCTCGCGGTCAAGCGCGAATGGTCGAGCCACAGGGGCGTGATCGGCGAATTGTATCTCAATAAATTTGGCAAAAAAACGCGAAAGCTAAACCCCCGCGAGAGGGAGGTTTGCTCTACATTCATAATCAGCATCAAACTCTAAAGCATCACGTAAATCAATACCACGTGGTGGCCACTAAAGAGAAAACATTCCCGATGAGATCACTAAAAGTTACACCACCTGTCATGCTTCATGTGCATTTTCTTGAATTGAACTAAGCTGAGCTTACAGTGGCGAGCGCTATCTGAACTGCCCCCCCACCCCTTCGCCCAACCTGTACGGACAAGCGTGGTGAGGTATGGTCAAACAATCTCATGATCAACATTGTGTAAGAAAGGAGTGGATTGATAAAGGGCTGTAAAGAATGCATTGTTATTAATCTGAGTTCATCTGCCGACATCTTATGATTGGAAACGCAGTGCGTGCCCTGTAGCCTCCAACTGCATTTGGGAGATTAGTTTTAAACCTCATGCTTGCTCGGCCCCTAGATGCAAATGTCTTCCCAATTTGTAGTGTCTTGACATATTTTAATAGTGGGTTCCTCCAACAAACTAGCACACATATGGCAATCATATTGATAATGGTGTGTCCTTTCACATCTCAACACATTTGAAAGGGCACCCCAGTTACAGTTGTCCCTGCGCAGCAAACGATGACTCGGCACCAGGCATTAGTCTTCCAACAGGCGGCGAAGACTGCTGCTATGGGTAATCCCATTTGAGTGATTTGTAGTAATTTTTTTATTTGGAAAGCAGACGGCGCGTATGTATATGGATCGTACCACCGCAGTAATAACCAGGGCAGCCTGCCGGACTGGAACTGAGAAACTTCTACAACAAGCGGCGACCGCGCTACCGCTGGGCGCCAGTCACAGTGCAGCTGTCTAAATACAGGACAGCATCGTGCCCTAAGGGCTCTCACAAGCGGATGTGACACAAAAAAACACAGTACAGCACTGCACTTAAGAGATACACATCTCACTATGAAACAAGCAGTGGATTTCGTCTTACATGTGCTGCTGTATGTGTTTAAATAGCACCTCGACCAAATGAAGACATCCGTTTACATCCCAGTTTCGTAAAATGAACGAAAAGAGTGATGCGTTGGGTATGGCCAGGTCACCGCTCGGCTATTAATTGCCAGAACATGTAAACAGCGCCTCTCTGTAATTTCCTCCGAATGTAGGCAAACGTTTAGGCGCCCCTCCGCATTCCAGGGAACTTCCTCTTTTGGACGCTGCCACATTTGACCGCGGTCCTCACAACTGGACGTCTTCATCACGGCGTGGTGGCGCTGCTTGTTGTTGACGGGCCGTCAGTGTGAACGCTTGCTGCTGCCGCAAAGAAGAAGATGCACCACAGGTCCTAGAGACATCGAACTTGAGAGTCTTGCACACAGCCATCGCCTCTGCTGCTGCTTCTGCGTTGAGTTGAGGTAGGCTGGGGGCTCTGGTGCCGTGGCAATGCTCTGCGTTGCTGCAGTTCATCGGTCCGTGCGGGTTTTTTAAACACTGCGCAGTGGCTTGACGGCTCCGCACATCATTGTGTATCTGTACAAATGTCTTTTCATTTCGTGTACTCCACTGGTATTGCTCTTGATGACGTGTTTATAGTGCTTGGGGGTGGTTCTTGTCTAAGATATCTTCGTGTGCTAAGTATACAAAGTATATACTAAGTATGTACTAAGTAGGTATGTACTAAGTATGTACTTGATATTCTGAGGGTTTTTTTTCTGACCAAGGAAACTAAAGTGTTATAAATGTGTACAACTTTCGAATTTAATTTATTTATACATTTCAAGTAACGAATGGTGTCATTTTAACCAGCAAAATGTGTGATTGTTACACTACAGTATTTTACAACAGAGCAGAGCAACGCTGTTGCCTGTTTTTGATGCCTTGCCCAAGCTTCATAAATCGGACTTATAGAATGTATTATTTACTTATATTTCGTGATACTCTGTTTTTTTCAGTAAAGTCACGTAGGTAAAATTTTGTAATAAATTAAATCACGACGTTTCGGGCGCAAAACAAGCGTCCTTCTTCAGGTGGGGACAACTTAGCGAAAGCACACCGCTTGTGTGTGTCTCAGAGGTGGCGCCCGAAACGTCGCGATTTAATTTATTTTAATTTTTGACTTTACCGAAAACACCAAAAAGTATGAATCCTTGCAGTCTAGAATTATATTTCGTGACTTTCTGAACCTCTATTTTGCATTCCTATCGGTTTATGTTTGTACTGTTTGCTATTGTAATCTGCTGATCCGACCATACTGGACATCTGTGAGAAAAGAGCTTCATAGCTCATCGGATTCCTCCTACAGTCTAAACAATAAAGATTCTGACTCTGTATGCCGGGGAAGCCCCTTTGGCTATGCAGTTCTAAAAGATGTGTGAGATGCTCGGGACGAGCCATTGATGGACACTCTCACGGTGCCGAAGGTTGTGGGAAATGCAGCTGCGTTGAGCGACGCCATTCACAGACATGACACTGCAATCCGTACAAGCGATTTGTATTCGTGTGACTTAAGGAGTGAAACAAGTACAAAAAGGCATTGCAAATGAAGATCTATTTGGTTGCGAAACTTTGATGGTTAGATAAGTCAGTTAGGGTCGACTTTTAGGGTGGCGATGAGGGTGAATCTATTGTTCAAACGATATCCAGAGAAAATCCTTCTCTTGTGTAGTTATACAGAACTTAGCGAAATACATCGCTGCACAATATATATAAATGAAATTTCAGAGAGCTGTATGTTTAAAAATAGTGCCAAATTTTACGATGGTTTACCTAATACAACCAAATGCACTGTAATATCCCCCTTCCGCACCTCCCATTAACACGATTGGGTACGTGCGTTGCAACTAAGTTCAACAAACGCACATACAACAGATTTTAGAGAGGGAAAAAAGCGTTCAGTATATTGTTTGTGATATTTCAATCGCGTTCTAAATTTCGTCGAAATAAGAAGGCGCTGTCGCGTGACCCTATGCCCCTAAAACGATGGGCAACCGCGAGGGAGATGGAGAGAGAGAGGGAGAGGGCCAGTGGGTGCCCTCTCGCACACACAGGGTACGACTCTTGGCGAAGAGGCCCCCGGCAGCGTGCGGGGAGAGAGGCCACAGATGTGGCGCTGGAATCGCCCGCTGCCAGGCTGCACGTGGGTTCAGCAAGCTCCCGACATCACTCGACTGAAAATTTTCCACCTTGCTGTTATTTGGCTCGTTTTTTTCCGTTTGAGTCTGGCTTTGCAACCTTTATAAGCTTCGTCAATCATTCCACCGTGGTTCCTTCTCCTTGGCTGCTTTCGTGGCTCTGTCGTCCGCACAATAATCATGGATTGTTCATAGTTCCATCATTGAAATATTACGTCATCGTTCGTTTGTTCGTTTCTCAATACGCTTGTCCTGGTGAGGGTCGCGGCGGCAGCATGATGAGTAGGGCGGTCAAGACCTCCCTTCCCCTGGCGACAGACTCTAGCTCTTCCTGGAGATTTCCCGGGAATTCCCAGGCGTTCCCAGGCCAGCCGAGCGACATAGTCCCGCCAGTGTATACTGGGCCGGCCCCGGGGTCTTCGCCCAGTGGGACGTGCTGCCCGATAGAGTTCCAGGGGGAGTCTACCGGGGGGCATCTTTACCAGGTGCCCGAACGACCTCAACTGGCTCCTCTCGATCTGGAGGAGCAAGGGTTCGACTCTGAGGCTCTCCCGGATTACCGAGCTCCTTACCCGATCACGAAGAGTGAGCCCGGCAACCCTGCGGAGCTCATTTGTGGAGAAAATTAATTTACGTCATTGTCTCTCCCATTTTTGGAAAATACCTTCTGTCACTGTGAATTACTCTGACGAAAGTGTCTCTTTGTTTTACTCAGAGTTTGCTGTCGCCGTATAATTTTGTTAAACCATGTTTCATTATTATTGTTGTTAAATATATTTTAATGCACGCCTTGGATGACTATTCATTTTCACCAAGTCAGATTTTTATTGAGTCAATAAAGTCACTAAACAATTGAAGATTTACGTTCGAGGGGACACACGTGGAATACTCAGCAGAACAAGAAAGGTACCGCAACTGAGCCAGGATGAAAACGATTAAATATAGAGGTGAATGAAAGCTGGGTGGAGTTATTTTGGAAAACTGCACTTAATGGTGAAAGACAACATACTGACCAATCTGCCTTCAGACGTAACTGTTTAACCAGTGTATATTACCGTGACTGATATGACAAAATGTTCATACATATGGACATTATATGTATGTTGAACGTACGTAGCCAACCGCGCTAATCGGAGGTGTGGGGGGAGGACATTGGAGAAAGAGAATTGAACAAAAGCTGAAAGGGGCACAGAGATGGAATTAGGGGCCGTCCATAAATGACGTCACGCGATTTTGGACGCTTTTGGACCCCCCCCCCCCCATCGTCACTCGGCGTCAAAAAAAGTCAGACCCCCCCTCAAATATGACGTCACAAAGCTCTGCCCCCCCCCCCCCAAATAAAACATGCTCCAAATCGCTTTAAGCTATTGTCATTGTAGTGCGTATTTAATGTGGCGCTGCACTCTGATGTTGTAGGAGAAAACATGTATTAAAAAGTAAATTTAATTAAGTAGAACGTGTTGTCTATATTTATTTAAAGTTGCGCATTTTGATGTGACGTCACATTTCTCAACCCCCCCCCCCGTCACACATCGTCACAAATGTCTGACCCCCCCCTAGGTGCGTGACGTCATTTATGGACGCGATTCGATAACATGCGCAAGTTAGAGGAATCATTGACTGGCAATAAAACACAAGTGGCCTTTGGCTGGAAACGTCACTGGAAGTGACGTTGGCCGATGATCGAGACTAAGAAAGGAATGGCAGCCGAAGGACAGAACACACACGAGAAGGCATCCCCCTGAGGCGATGGAACAATTAAATCAGCTTGCGCGCAGGTGCTGGATGGTCTGTTACCTCGCAAGACTGTGAACGGCTTTTGGCTGGCCATGGAACAAAGATGGTCACTGCATTGCGCGCTTTCAAATGTGTTTCCGCGGCCATCTGGGATGCTCTTCCATTCGATATTAGGAAGCCACTGGAGCTATGCACTTTTGAATCTAAATTGAAAGCTCATTTCTTTAGAACTGCTTTTTATTTTAAGTTTGTTGTCCTTCCCAGCACCTCTGCACGGTTGGCTATGTACGGTGCGAAAGAAGTTTACATACATATGGCAATAGTTTAAGGAGGTCTTCATGCAGGAGTGAATAGATGATGGTTGAGATTAATAAGTTCGTAAATAATGAGTGCAGTTGAGTTGTTGTTTTAAAAAATGGATTATTACAGGGTAAAGCATTCCATAATTTGCTTCTGATATATTTCAAATGGTTCAATTGCAGTAATTCGCTACCCATGTTCAGATGAGAATATCCGGATACGAGCATGCAAAGGATATGTACGTGAATTATAATGGCAAGCAAGTGATGGGGTGTCATGAACGTTAACTTGCACATTGCACGGTGGTAAAGTGTAAGCTGAGAATGTTATTGTAGCCTTGAGCCAACGGCAAGTGAATTGTGAATTCCAATCGTTGTGTATTACGTATCAGCTTAGAGTAGTGAAATAGCATTGAGAGTGAGTATTCACAATGTGAGAACACGCTTTAGCCACATATTTGAATGTAGGATCTCAGCAGATTTGGATTTATTAAATTGAGCACTCACATTTGCCCATGGAGTTCAAAGCCACCTCAATGATGATGGTGGTGGTGGTGATGAGATTGTTTTCGTCTGCTGCTGCCACCATACAATATTAACCTTGTCGTATTGAGGATATCTACGCTCTGGGAATCAATGTGCATTGATAATACTTGTTTCCGTCATTTTACAGATACATTTGCATAGCTTAATTTGGCATGGATCGTTAACCACCGAGGCGAGATGTTAACTACCTCGCCTGGTATACAGGAGGTCGTGGGTTCGATCCAACCCTCACACCTATATATTTCCAGTCTGAATGTTCTTCCCGTAGTCGCGTGGATTTTTCTCCGGGTCCTCCGGTTTTGCCCCCATATTTAGAAAGATGCATTTAAAGCATTTGACAGCTATAAATGTTCACATAAGCTACTTCGTTGAGCTATCGTTTGTGGCCAATTCGCTTCTGAAAAAGAGCTATATAGCTCAGTGAGCCTTATCCAGTAAAATAAAACACAGTTTCTGTCTGGAGTTGGCATTTTTGTATCCCTGTTCTGCACAGGCTTCCTCTAGGCTCCCTAGTATCCTCCCATATCTAAGAAAACACAATAATAATTAACATTTTGTGAGGCACATTCCATCCGTAGATCCCAATGCGCCGTTACAATATAACTGGTATTGACCAAACATCCCAATGCTCAAATATATCCAAAAAAATACTCAGTTTGGATGAAACACAGCAGCAACATCACCTCCGACTCTCAAAACTTGGCAGGACACTCCTAAAAAGATTTTGAGACTCAGTGAGGCTTTCCTAATCTAATTTATATTTACAGAGCGCCTTTACTCAAGACCCTCTATGACAATGCTTACAAAACAATGACAGAATGGAATAATGTGGTTGACAGGGGCGTGCTACAAGGATTGAAGAGTGATTGACAGCGATAGAGGGGTAGTTAGGGACCACGAAAGGGCTAGGGGAGGGACGGGAAGGAGTGGATGGGCAAGGGGAAAAAAGAGGAAGAGAATGGGCGATGGAAAATAGGTGAGGGTCTAAGAGAGCAATGGAAGGAGGTAGAGGAGGGGGACTGCTTAATGTAACCAGTGCAATAATAAACCACTGGTTAGGTGCAAGCACAGCGTCCACTGCCATGGCCACGTGTGAACCCAGAGCATTTTAATGTTTGTTTTACAGATTCATGAACTTGTTTCACGCGCCACACATGCTGTACAATCATACGAGGTGAAACATGATCAGGTTATGTCTCATTTAAACACATGCTACTGTTATGGTTTTGTCCCAAAAGGTACTGATCGACTTTTAATTTTATATATTTAGGTACAGTATATGTAAAATAATAGCAAATCCTCTTATTACCCCTTCCACCTACCCATAGTATATAACAGCAACATAAATTGCACTTACAATAACTAGAAAGCCAATGCGTTTGTCAAGAGCACTGTGGCGCTGAAAGGAAAACGCGCGGTTGGGCAACGGCCCCTCTTGCATAGCACCCACACAGTCAGCCAATGGCGCTTGCTTCTTTATTCAGTTACGTTGGTATGGAAAAGGATCATTGCCCGAAACGTCGCCATGTTGAGTCCACGGTGTTTTACTGACGGATCTGTTGAGTTTACTCGCTATGCGTGTTCGTGCACCTCTTCCAGCGCAGCCTCTCACTGAATTATGTTTTGGTCATCTGTAACAAAAAAAAGAGCTTTACAGCTCATCGGATTCCTCCAGTGATAAATAAATATTCTGATATTTCTTGACCCTTAAGAGCTCCTCTTCCTCTGTTGATTACTGCGAGGGTTCAGTGTTGAGTAAAAAAAGAGACCTCGTCTTTTTCTCCAGAAGTTGGATCGTGGAATGTTTACCAAATATTTTGGTTTTCATTCAATATAAATGTTATAATTGAATTACAAATAGCTATATATTTTCACAATTTGCGTGAGCAGCATTGACAGACCACAAAACGTTTTACTGTACAGGTTTGTTAAGAATGTATAAATATTTGCATTATGTCACGGCATGACCGATCTCCTACCGTGATGTGTTTGCCCGCTAGGCATGGTTTTCGTAAACACATTCGTACAAGTTGCAGTCGCCTCGCATGTCACGGCTCAGAAAACCAAGTGACGTATGTCCATTCAAGGCATATTCATCGACACTGTTTCCTTGATATTGAACAATGCTGCGCAATTCTGCGGCGTCGGAAAGTTCTTGCTATCGTTCCCTTCACCGTCTCCGCCCGAGTGCGTCCTTCCTCCACATCTCTGTCGACACAATTGTTCTGCTGCCACATTTGGGGCCTGATTCAGTTATTTGTTTTAGGCCAACATTCCGCACAGCCCCATCCTGCAATTTGCGATTTCGGTTCAGAACTTTCTGTACGAAAATAAAATACACCAAGCATATTCGTACCACTACTCATGCCGCCATTGTGGGATGATTTACCATCAGCATAATTTATCGTCATCGCTGTCATCATAAGGACATTGAAACTGACACCAATCTCCTGACTACCTGCTCTGGCGAACATTCTGCCACTAAATGTCCACAGAGACGTGGACACTGAAAAGGGGTCTACAAGTTTTATTTCCAAAGACAACCTACCCATCAACCAAGACCTCAACAATGTACCTCAACGCTGAATTAAGTCCAGATCCTCCTTCTGGGGTCACACTGTTGCCATCCCAGAACCTCATCCAGACACGGAATAACTTTGGTGAACAGAGTGGAACAACGCGGGCGTCCAGAATAAACACCAAATTGGAGAACCCAAATACATCATCGCACCGCCTAGCTCTGACGTTCCTCCTCCTCCTCGAATACACCGGTGGTGTAATCATCAACCGCATCAAAACATCACCAGGCCGATGCGCACAACTTCATCAATGGAAAATTAAAGACAAGCTACAATAGTGCGATTATAGCCCTGCAACACAAACTATGGACATTACAGTAAACTACTGTGGTCTGAGCTCCTTCAACGGAGGAGGAACAGAAAAACTACACGAACTCTCTGTCCTGAAGCCCTCTCGTCATGGCTAGCAGACCCCAACATCTGCATTAAGCTCCTGAACATTCTGCTGCTATCATGCTCGAAAATAGAATTAGGACCATCGTCATAATTGGCATCATCTTCACGTTGCATCATTTATCATCACCACCATCTTTACCGTCGTGGTTTTTTTTAAAGCACAGTAGCAACGTGTCGTATTTGGCGTAACGCTACAATTCCACGCCACCGTGCAGTACGGAGCAGCCTGGCACGCACGCACGCGTGAATTGGCGCGCGCGCGTGTGCGTGGCTACTTTAATTTGTACGGATGTGTGATTGGTCGGCTCAGTTCTGTGGCGACGGGGTGAGAGCGCCGATGCGAGCAGCTCGCCCGGCCCGGACGCAACTCACCCCCTGGCCGCGACTCCCCTCCCACCCGCTCCGTGACCTTGGCTTTTGTTTACGGAACGTGGGGCCACCCGTTGCACTGGCAAAATGGGCTCTAAACCTCTACTTGAATTCAGCAAAATCACTTTTGCAGAAATGAGACTGAATTTCTCTCTATTCCTTGCATTGCTTCGCCGACTACTCAGGAATGGGCTCTGCCAGCCCCATTCAAGTTCAGGAATAACACACCAGGACGCCAGGTCCGCATTGCTGTGATTCATGAACCATGAGGTTCTGTGGACTCCACCCTTCCTGCCCTGGCAAGAGCGGGAAAGCATATACCCAGACAATACGTAGCCAACCGTGCTAATCGGAGGGACAACAGTAAATAAAAAAGCAGTTCTAAATCAATTATAATTAAATCTAGATATTTGTTTTTATTATTATCTAGGTTGGCATTGCTACCATGTGAAAGGTGTATAGTGACATCTCGTAATAGTGATTAGCCACTTTGGAACGTGACCAAACCTTTAGGAGCAATCCTATACATAGAAGGCTAAACATCAAGTTGTTTTTGACTGCAGATATTATCGCCCTCATAATCGTAATTTTGTGTTTTTTATGTTGCAGAAATGCCTGGATTTTGGAATCATGCAATGTCTACACAGCTACTCCTTCTGACTGCATTGTACCTCCACAGGCTCTGCTCTGCACAACCAAATGGTAATGTAATGTAGACCTTGTTTTACATTGTAACATCACATTCTCGTGTGTAGCAATATGCAGTGTCATTTTAATGTTTCCCTAAAAGGTTCAGTGGGACTGAGAATTCGGGAATAATTGTATGGTTGCAACATAAAAAAAGACTTAAAATATACTGCTATTATTGTTACAGATTAGTATGATTTACTTTAGTAACCAATTTCTGGAAAAAATTTTTTAAGGAAAAATATTTTCAGTGCCTGTTCATTTGCAATTTACTTTACCAGCTGCCTCCCATAACGACAACATTTGAGCAGCCTTAGCTGTGTTACCAAGTGACAACATTTGCAAACTCGCAAAACATGACTTGTTACTTATCGAGGAAAAATCGTTCGACACTTTTTAAGAAGCGTCCACTTTCGGTATTCTGGCCCATTTTTTATTTGTAATGAGTGAAAGTGAGATTAAACAGAGCCCCCATACAAAGAGAGAAAGAGAGAGCGAGTACCCGTGCAACGGAAGAGATAACGCTCAACGATCTGTACAGGTGGGTCACGTGCCTACTTTTCTGTCCTGCCAGCTGTTGTTCAAGTTTCAGCCGAGCAGGATTGTAAGTCTTTGCACATCTTGAGAGCAGCGTGATCCACCAACCTCTCCCCCAAAGTTCCGTAGTAAAAGCGGTCCTCGACGTTGGGACATGATTAGTCCTTGAGACCTGTTCGTAAGTCGAACGGTTCATAGTCCAGATTTATGGAAGTCGGGTGTTCGTAAGTCGATGACTGTTTGTACCGGCGTGCACCTCCACACTGGCCTTCAGCCAAAGAGGCTTCAGGGGAAAATTTCACTGACCCAAAGATCAGTGCACAAATGGAAAGAAAACTAGCACCCTCGATATTTAACTTTTTTTCTCCCAAAAAGTTCTACGATTAAAAAAATACGCATTAAGTTCTTACATTTTGAAAATTGTATTTATTGAATGTGATTGAAGTTCCCTTAAAGATTATTTTGAACTGAGTGAAGCATTTTTATACACAGATTACCTTAATCTGTGTTGGGGAATAAATACAAAAACGTGTTCTTTTATATTGTTGCTTTGAGTCCCGACAAAAGCGTTGGATAATATTTGAGAAATGATCCATGGTGGTCAAGTGTGAATTGCGGATGGCTATTGCAAGGCATGTGTGCATGCACAAGTGTAGAGGTGTTACGGGAGGGCAAACAAACACACTGGGCGTGGTTATGCCCGTACGCCAAGAGATGCTTACATCCACGTCCGCACCGTTTAGCCTGGGGGGCTAACACTTGCGCTGGGATCCCCCACGGCCCCACCCCTCAGTGGGGGAGTTGCTATATAAGGCGGTGAGCCGGAGGGCTCGGGGTTCAGTGTTCAGCTTTAACCAGCGAAGCAAGAAGACCGGCTAGATAGGCCCTGGGACTCCCCTGGATCGCTGTCCTTCTCAGGACCGACCAGGGCAAGCCAGTGGCGTGGCCCCGAGAGCCCAGAGCCGATGCTCTTGTAAGAGCCGGTCTGGGGACTCAGGGTGCCGTAATCCCAGCTTAACCAGAGCTGGGTCAGCTAGCCTCCCCTAGCCCTGTAGTGGATAACCTAGGAGTAGGCTAGCCGTGACAGAGATTGTGTGATCTCCCTGTTAGACGGGTGAAGGGGCCGATACCCCTTCGAGTGTTGTATATCTCGGCCTGTAATATACATTGTGGTTAATAAATAAGTGTGCCTCCGACTACGTCGTCCAAGTCTCCTGGAACCTACTACACAAGTATTCATATCTGTGTATGGTAATTACACCTGTACGATTGTAAACATGCGTCGATAAGGCTGAGAGCATTTTCAAAGCAAAGTGGTGGTCATTGGACATGCATGCAAGGCATGCTGGAAGTTGTGCCTTTCTGCTATTCGTGAGCGCACCTCTATGTGTTGTTAAGTCTCAGAGCACGGTGTCTGTACTTTATAAACATTTATTCATTTTACAGTGGATTCAACTGAGTCGCAGACGTACTCTTTGGAGGCAACACATTTATTAATACCAACACACTTAACACAAAGGGGTAACTGCCCCTTTACCAGATAACAATCTATGGTGGTGGACCATCAGGCTAACGACACTAGTTACACTGGGAGTAGCTACAACGGACCGGACCCCAGCTTGGGTCCAGGCCCACGTGTTGGTGACTTCTTCTTGGACGTAGAACATAGAACGTTGATCTTCAGATAACAACAACAACGCAGAACCTTGGTCGCTCTCGGGGACCCGGTTTATATCCTCGCTGGCCGTGGCTGGCTCCGCCCTTGGCCACGACCACCTTCTCGAACCCTCTAGCAGGATCTCGCTCCAGCACGTGACCACCCCCAGCCCCCACTTGGGCCCCTGTGTAGCTCTAACTTGTTACGTGCCTTCCAGGGTCAACCACAGTGCCATGGCCTGGGGTAACCTCATCCCATGGCTGACACTCACACTCCCTCCTGTAGGAGTCAGCACTGCACTGACGCGTGGTGCCACTGAGCGCTATGACCCAGCGCTGACCGAGCCCCCTTTGGGGCTGGTACTACATCCACATGTATGCGGTGTCCGCGATGGCAATGCATCGCGCGCCGTGCCTCACTAGAGCCGGCATTGCCCAGTGACATCCACGATGTCGCTACATACGTGATGTCTGCGATGTAAGTCCATCGCACGCCGTGCCTTTTTAGGGCCGGCACCACACAGTGACATCCGCGATGTCACTACAATTTTATAAGTGTCACAACACTGACCTCAAGCCTTGCTGTGCAAGGGACTCCAGCTGTGGCCTTAACTGATAACACAGAGGCGGCCGTGGTGTTTGGGGATAAGTTAGTGCAGCTGTTCCAGGGATAATTGTTCAAAATGTATTCTTTATCAGACTCTTGATTTAGACTACATGAAGAATCTGATGAGCTAATGAAGCTCTTTTTCACAGATCTCCAATAGGACATCATCAGCCATGATCATTTCACTGCTAGATGAAGGTCTCCTCTCCTGTGATCCTACGATGCAACGATCCATCCAGCACTTGCACATGAACTGATTTCATCGCTTCATCTCCGCGTTAGATGTGATCGGATGCGTTCCATTTCTTCAAAATGTGATAAAAGCACTATGTTTTGTGGTGATGCAGTTTCAAATATGTTGCTATTGAAATCGTAAGCCATAAAGCATTCCTAGGTCGATGTGTACACAGTGAAAATAAGGTCAGCACAACGAAAGAAGTCATAAAAATGTGATAAAAGCATAACATTTGGTTAAATGTATACGTTCGCATTACAGAATGAACATCATTAAAACTTACTTTAGGGATATCAATTTACAAGCAAGTAGGGGACAAGGATCTAAAGTGAAAATGTTAGAATGCCGTAAATATTTATGTTGGTCTGTGTAGATTTTTTAAAAGTAGTAAAAATGTCACATTAACGTTTCTGGAGAACATTCCTCGGTCTCAGCGAGAGAACCACTCTCCGTGGTGCCTACTATCTGGCGTTTTATTAGAATTAAATGAATTGCTTCCACAGTTCAGAACTTATTTCCTTTTGTTCAGTTGGGTTTGGAGCTTACTGACTGGATACAGTCGGTCATCGTAGTAGTCTGTGCTACCTAAGGCCAGTGTTGTCTGCCATGAACTCGTACATTGTGAGTTCGTAAGAACGCGTTGAGGACTGTGCAAGTGCTTCTGAGCTAACCCGGACCGCACAGCTCTGTGCACGTATCAGATAATGTTGGATGACGGGTGAAATGTTAGCTTGTGTCTGCCAAGTGCAGGATCCTGTCATCACAGTTAAACAATTATTATGATAGTCTTACTTTGGATAATAATATAATTATTAAATCTTTACTTCAAGCTTTCATGACTGCAGGAATTCATATTCTTTGGGTCTTTCGGTAAATTCACTTTATTTTCATTTTTATTATTTTAAAGTTGTTATTTTTTCTATCGACATGACTTTACCGAAAGACTCAAAGAAAATACTTATTTTAACACGTAGGCTTTCACGACCAATATTATTCATAATAAAGGTTTTTGGGTTAGATCGCGTTATTTATAAAAAAAAACATATATTACAATTACAATTCCTTATAGGGGAAACAAATACCAATGAATAACAATTGAATGATTACCAATCTATATATATAAAAGGAAAATTTGTGAATATGTGTGTCTGTTCAAAATGTTTAGCGTACTTCCCGACATGCAACAACCTTGAAATTTGGCATGTTGGTACTTTCCAGACTATACACCATGCAAAAAAAAACCTTTAGTATTTTTTTTGGGGGGGGGGGGGCGCAATAATGCATATATTTTGCCCCCCCAACCCTCCGCGAGTAAAGTGCCATACAAATGTGTTGCAGGTCTAAGGCGTTCTTCGCGCAGCGTTGCTTTATTATTTCAGTCGTTTGCTGCCGTACGCACCTTAAAAGTTGTGTGTCTACAGCAAGCGCGTGTATGTGTACCTATGGGCGCGCGTGTATGTGTGGGGGAGCGGTCCTGGGCCTCCCCTAGGTCGACTCAGCCTCAAACGAGTAACTGGTGTGGTGTGTGAACATTGCCACTGGGGGGACAAAGGCGGCCGGGCGTGGTGCTGGCCACCCACCCCCTCGTGTGCCGTGCCGGCCTTCATAGGTGCTCGCTAACAGCACTTGCCCCCTACAGTCTCACAGGCTACACGGGGGATCTTTGTCTTTATCCTGTGTGTGTGGGGGGGGGCAGTGATTGCATACCGATTCGCGCGCTGTGCTACGAAACCGGCTACCCGAGTTAGATTAACGCGCACGTCCACCACCGGTGACGATTATTTGAACCGGTCCTGGGCCTCCCCTAAGTCGACTCAGCCTCAAACGAGTAACTGGTGTGGTGTGTGAACATCGCTACTGGGGAGACAAAGGCGGCCGGGCGTGGTGAATCCAAGTCCCAGGCGAAGCCGGGTAGGAAAGCTAGTATATAATTACAATACCCTTCCCCTCTCCGCCTCAGATCACTGCACCAAATTGGGTTAAAAGATGCTGTCACCGTGCTGCCCTATTTAAGACCGGGAGCAAATGGAGGACCTCACCATTCTAGAAAATTGCCTGATGATGCTGGATGTAATTGCCAGCGAAACGTCGTACTCAAAATTTTTGTACTCAAAATGTTAAATGATGTTGATTCACTCTTCAACACACCGGTGGGCTAAAGTAGTGAACTATTTGTCTTTTGTAAACGTGACACATTTTTTACTGTTTGGCTGTGTCGGGTGGTGGACGGTTATGACACATTCATAAATAACGAGATCTAACGCAAAAAACTTTATTATGAATATAGTTATTATTTCGGTCTTTCGGTAAAGTTACATAGATAGGTTCAATGAAAATAACAAAAAAACTACGACGTTTCGATCCCAACACAAGCAGTTGTCATCCAGTGGAGAAAAAAAGAGGGGTTAGCCTCTAAAGGCAAACTGTTTATAAAGGTTTAAAATGGGCGTAGCCCAAGTGTCAGAATGGAGTGGGCGGGGCACAAGGGCCCTGGGGCAGCATGGGTAGAGGAGCTTATGTTAATGCCAGGGATTAAAACGGTGGGCTGCTACATGTAGGGCAGAGAAGGTTATGTTAATGTGATGGGTGGGGGGGGGTTAAAAAACTGGTGAGAAACGGACAGTGCTGAAATGGCGACATTACAGCCAGTTATGACTTAAACTGGTTGCTCAGTTTGTACCCATCTTCTCGGTTGAAATTGTGTCTATGTCTGTATATATGGATGGCTTCATGGACAAATATTTGCCGATAGCCAGTGGGTTTGCAAAGTACCTTCGTCTTAGAGAAATTAATTTGTGTGAGCCAACCGCATTAAAACAATGATCAGCCAAGGCCGAGGTATTGCTCCTACCGTGCCTTATGTTCACGAACACGGTCCAAGACATGTCGCTAAGTTTCCCCAATGTAATTACTGCCGCAGACACCGCTTAATTTGTAGACGGCGGGGTATTGCATGTCAGGGATGACATCCTTCACAGATGGGATCAGATCACGAATTTTATGTAGTGTGTTAAATCGAACCTGGATCTTGTGTTTGCTCATGATTTTGGAAAAATTTTGGTGACCCCTGCTATGTATGGCAAGGTGATGATTTTGATTGGGACCTCAGATGGTTCTTTCCCAACGGTTGGGGTGATAGCTTAAAGGATTGTATGGTCTGAATATCCATTTGTCTTGAGAGCTTGGTGTATGTGCTCTAGTTCACCGGCTAGGTGATGATGGTCGGAAATACATAGAGCTCTATGGTGTAGAGTTGTGATGAGGGAATTCTTCTGGGATGGATGGTGGAGGGAGTCAGGTTTTAGATAGGCATCCGTATGGGTGGCTTTCCTGTAGACGAAGTGGCCCATTGAGGCATCTGGTCTCTTTTCGATTTAAACATCCAAGAATGGTAGCTTGCCATCCTTTTCCACCTCCATGGTGAATTTAATGGCTTGATGTATGGAATTGATGTGGTTGAGCAATTGGTTCAGAGCTGGTCGGCCATGTGGCCAGATGACGAATGTGTCATCTACATACCTCTTCCACAAGGACGGACGTAGGGTGGATGCCTGGATGGCGTCTGTCTCAAAAGGGAGAACCCATTGGGGTACTTTCAACTTGTTTGTAGAATGTTCCATTCCAGGTGATGTAAGTGATGGTGAGGCAGTGTCTCACCAGGACCGGTACATCAGCATTCAGTCCTTGTTGGACCAAATCTTCAATGATTGCAATGGTGCCAGGCACAGGAACTTTGGTAAACAAAGAAACTACATTGAAACTAACGAGAAAATCACCTGGAGATAGTGAGATGTCTTTAATTAGCGATACCAAGTGAGCTGAGTTAAGTACAGCTGAGGTGGTCTTACCAGTGAATGGTTGTAAGGTCTCAGACTGAAATCGGGGCAAGTTTGTAGGTGGGTGAGTCAATGGTGGAGATGATAGGCCGGAGTGGTGTACCTTCTTTATGGATTTTTGGTAAGCCATACAGTCTGGGTGGTCTCGCAGCAGAGGGTTTTAAGGATATCCGCTTGGTTGGTTCGATTAAAGATGTCGAATCAGTGATGATATTGTTGGTTTTCGTAAAGAGGCTGTTGGTGGGATCTTTTTTCAATTTTTGTATAGCTACCATCATTAAGTAAGTCCTGAATTTTGTTATTGTATGTGGTTTTGTCCATGATGACTGTGGCATTGCCCTTGTGGGCTGAGAGGATGACGATGTCATCTCTCTTTTTAATTGATACAGCTCAGAGGGTTGAATTTCGCAGTCACCCCTAAACACATCCTAGTGGATGGTATCATTGTCCAGGTCGAGGTGGCCCTTTAGGGTTTGGGACACATTACTGCATACGGGGCAAGATCGGAAATCGCTGCAATCCTCAAAAATGCTAAGACACCTATCAACAACATCAGTAAGGATGAGCGCTCTGAGCTTTATCAATATAAATTGCACTACATCTGGACCAAATCTTGTGCTTTGATCGAATTTTGAACGAGGCTGCTTGTTGTACCAACCTCAACAGTCGCACGATAAAATACAGATGCAGACTAAACCCAGTAGACTAGAGGTATTTGTATAGGCTGGGTCACTGTGTAAAGATGTGTTGTCCATTTTGTGAGATGGACGAGGCTTCACTGTGAGCTGGTACACCTGCGGGAGTGTGAGTACATTCCATTCCGATAGGCTGGCAGGGCCGCACTGCTACTCTGTTGGCGCGGTCCAGTCTGGACTTGTCACGAGAGTTGACACCTGTTCGACCTGAACTGTCCGGAAATGTGACATCTGTGTTCAGGTGGCAGGATTTCATTTTGACTGAGACCTGGTACCGGTATTGTTGATTATAGCACACGACTGCACTTTTTTTGATAGACCTCGGCTGATTGAAAAATATGTCCGTGACAAGGCTTGTAACCAGGGCCGGATCAAAGCACGAGGGCTTTAGGGGCTGCAGCCCAGGGGCCTCCACCAGCTGGAGGGCCTCCAGAGATGAAGTGAAAAGTTATTTCATTTGTGAATGTTGAATTTTCTTTGTTGTTAGCCTTGTAAAAATACATTTGATTTTTCTTTAACTTTGTTTTCCTTTTCAAAAGATTACTGGGGGCCTCACAGTACCTGTAGCCCAGGGGCCTACAAAATCTTAATCCGGCCCTGCTTGCAACCCGAGAGTTCTACATAGATGACAGGTGTGAGAATAGGCAAACGTGTGGGGCTGGGCGTGACATTCCCATTCAGCCTCGACGGGAGGATTCTGCTGTGAGGCATATTCATCCAGATGCGCCCGATGAGAGATTGCCACGATGAGTTTTAAACCGACAACTTGGCATCCCTGTGTGGTGCACGACTGCCGTGGTGCATGCTCGAGTTGCGGCCAGCAATGGAGGATATCCGGAGTAACGTGCATCATCTTAAAAACAAAATGATTTAGTGATACTGTGCGACTGGCAGTGTGTGTACACGCACACATAACGACACCAAAACTGAACACATCCGTCACATCGCGCACATCAAGTTATTAAATGGTTAAGCTATTAAATCGTTACGTCATTACATCAGCAAGTTATTGCAAAGCGATATTTCCTTAATAGAAGTAAACACGGCTGGGTACAATTAGCATTTGGAATAAGCGCTGGCCACTCGTGCAAAATGTTAAATAATATGCAGTATAGTGGTTATTATTGATTTATTTTGCTTATTGAGTCCTCAATTTCACAGGGAGTTCTCTCCAAATAAGGGAATAGATTCGTCCCCCTGTCCTCCACATGTGGTAGGATTTATCCTGGCCAATTAAACGAGCCCTACTTCAAAGTCATGCCCAGAACAAATGGGTCTCATTAACACTAGCTGTGGCGTAAGACTGCATACTGGTGTGGAATGTAAAGATAAAATAAGTGAAAGAGTGGATGTGCGTGCCATCTGTTCAACGCGGTCCACTCCTCTAAAGCACAGGACTGTATTGATCTGTGTTAATTTTCACAACCGTGGACAACCCCTATAACTCGACCCTTCCACAAGGCCGTGCCACACATGAGTCTGCCCAAAGAGCAGGAGGAAGCAGGGCTTGCAACGGTGCTTGTGAGTGAGGTTTTGTGTGTTCTCTGCGTGCGGAGTGAAAAGTGCACACGGTGATACCTTCCCATTAAAATTCAGACATTTGAGGAACTGGTGGAGGAGGAGCAGGATTTGATGGTCGGTGTTCGGGGAGAGCGAGTGGAGTCATTTCAACCATAGTATCTTGGGGGAAGTGTTTACTAAATGCTTGTCTTCAGTATTTACGTAGCGTATATACCAAGAAAAGCTCATACTGTACAAACCATGGACTACTGTGCCCTTAAATGTCAATGTTTTGGTTGAACATATGTATATCCGGTGAGTACTGCTATTAATAACCACACCGGAATTTATTATTATCAAACACCGGCATTTCTCTTGGTTGTTTTGTTGTTTTTGCAGAATGTTCTATGGACATTGTGTTTGCTGTGGACGTATCCAATGTGAGGGATGGCCAGAGCATCAGTCTCTCCCAGCCTCAGCTGGAAAATAAGCTCTCTGAGGCAGTGGCGCAAATGAAGAATCTCAACTCCATCAGCTGCGGAGAGCTGATCACGCCCAGGCTTGCTGTGGCAGCCTTCAGAAGCGACGGCTCGATCGTCGAACAGTCCACCTTCCAGCCCGTGATCCAGGGCCTTGCCTGGAACGTGCCCAGAAGTATCAAGCAGCGTGGGCCATACGTGGTCACGGATAAATCCATTTACAATCTTGCAATGAAATTTTACAATGAGTCTAGACATACCACGATAAAGGTGAGAACGTGTCGTTATCGGCGTCTACATGTCTTCTGCACTGCTGTGGAAGCAGACGGATTAAATTATTTATAACCCACGGAGTGATACAGCAATAACCTCGGGCTAGCAGCACCTCAGGTATCTCCAGTTCCCACTTGGTCAGACCGGGGATAGCCAATTATGACATATTTTGCCAGGCAACACCACACACTGCCTCCTACCTCGCATAGGCCACGTGGCCAGTGTGTCCGTGTAAACTACGACACATCATCAACACAGCTGCAGTTGACAGAATTTGCGCCCAGGCCCCACGTAAAAAAGGGCTCCACAAAGTGGTCATTGTGTATTTTTGGCATGCGTGAATAAGAGGGCCCCATACGTGGCCTTCTGTACATCCAGAAGGCCACGTATGTGCTGTGACCATTGAGAAAAACGGCTCCAGATATCAATATAACCCATGCCGTTTAAGGTTTAAGACTTGAAACAATATTATATTTGGCAGTCACTACAGAGCACTCATGGGCAAATGGAAGTGCGAACATGATATATATCCTTCATAATCAACGATTTTTGGGTTTAGATCGCACGGTTGGCTACATACAGTGCGAAATAAGTTCAACACGTATAAAAGGTGCAAACAGGCTAATTTTAAAATAAATTATTACAGTTACAATTACACTACAGTATTGTGTGGTCAAATGTTACTGGGGTAAAAGTGAAGTCCACGGACATATCGCTACCATGTTTTTCACGGGACGAAATAATACATGTAATGACATACAGCAGGACGAGTTGCAATTATTCGCTCCCCTCAGTGTTCAATTCATTGCTGCGATTCTGACAACTGTCGGCCACCCCTGA
The DNA here is from genome assembly GCF_965212315.1 of Lampetra planeri. NCBI lineage: Eukaryota > Metazoa > Chordata > Hyperoartia > Petromyzontiformes > Petromyzontidae > Lampetra > Lampetra planeri. The sequence goes on along the minus strand of NC_136108.1, from coordinate 22,460,283 downwards.
CCTGAACACAATCAATCCTTGATTGTGTGAGTGACTGCAGTGAACCTGGGTTTTGTCACCACAATCAATCCTTGTCACCACAATCAATCCTTGATTGTGGTGACAAAACCCGATCACGTTCAACAACAACAAAAAACTCGCAGCCAATGATAATACCACACAAGGCTGTCAATTCCACATTTCCTCCTCCCATCATATTTAACGATATTATTGTCCACAGTCACAACCTATTCCTCCACTTGGCACAGCCACGACCTGTCGTGGACATGGGGGGGGGGGGCGGGGTGGAGCACCCAGTTTCGACTTCACTGGATGATGGAATTCATAGTGGAGCAATCAAGATGATAATTCACTCACTCACCGGATCACTTCAGACATTCACCAGGTCACTCCACTCACTCACCGCGTCATTCCACTCACTCACCGGGGGTCAGTTATCTCCTCAATCGTCTTCTTTCTCTACAAGCATGATTACCGTTTCCATGAACTTCGGTCTTTGATTCTCTCTCCTGCCAGGATGAGGACTCGGTTTACCAGAACTGACAAGATTCGTGTCACTCAACTCACTACATTTCACAACAATGATTTTTTCTTCTTCCCTCTCACTGCTCAACCCTGGAATTCCCTCCTCCCATCGCCACCGTTCCTTTTCCCAAGTTCTTATACACTAATCATAACTTGGCTGAATTCAAGTAACGTGCTACAATGCATTTTTATCACTTACAACTTTGATTGTGCTGTTTGTTTTAATAAATAGCGAATTTTTGTAATGAATATTTGCAGATATTAGTGCTGTTTTCTGATGGATTGGACCAGGATGTGCCTGCCCTGCAGAGAAGTATTGAAAACCTCAAACGAGTAGGTAAGAACCAGATACCCATCAAATCAATGGAACGCTTGGATACTAGCACATTATATGCGTTTGCAGATAATCTAGGTTTAAAAAAACGTTATTGCCAATTTCAGATTTTTTAAAATTACCCTTCAATGCCAGGTGAAAAGTTGAAAAATGAATTAATAATTTCGCCCAAAACTGAAGACAACCGTTTCGTATAACAGTGCAACAGCCCCCGACTTGTCACATTATTGCGCGCTGTGTCTTCACAAGACTCAATGCACTGCTACGTCCTTTGTGGGTGGTGGCATCGCACCCCTCTCGGTTGTTGCTGCGTGGAAATGTAAGACAACGGGTTCTGGGACTGGATGGGCAGCATAGACAGTATTGCACCTATCAGTAAAACCGTGCGTACAAGATGGGTGATGAAACTTTCAAACGTAGGGTTTCGTAGCCAATACAATGATCCATGTGTGTTTTGTGGCTTTGGTTTTGACCCATTGGTTGATGCTTGCACGCGGCATGTGCCTCCATCACACTCCTGGGCGTGCCGCGTTTGAGTTTGGGGCCCCTATGACCTTTGCGAGGCTGCCGGCAGCCCGCTCACACGGCCGGCATCGCAGCTCTGACAACGGCCTGCGTAGAAACGCAGGCGGGGAACGTCACCCCAATGGTGATCATTTAATAGCTGAATCTCTCGAGGAGAGAGAACGACTCGGTGCGAGGAGGAACCCACAGACGAACGGGAAGGCAGTCAGGCGGTGAGCCGGTGCCCCCCCCCCCTTCCATGCTCTGCGGTCCTCTATGTATTAGGATGTTATACAGGTAGGAACAACAGGTTCCACACTGCCCACCAGGGATTATTTGTCTGTCGTGTATATCATTATCAACCTATTCGGGCAGTTCTACTGTCTGCTGCGAGCGGCAGACATCCACCTGTTCAACACGTTCTTGTACACGAAGTTCTTGGCGGGCCATCTTGACGACTTGAATCGCGTCTTCGTCGTGCGCGCCGAACCGGCGAGCACGCCGGTGGCGATCGCCACGGTGCTTGTGCCGTAGCAACCGAGCGGCTACGACTGCGGCGTCTATGCCCTGCTCAACACCATGCACCTGGTGCGCGATTACGACAGCATCGTGGCCGTTCAAGGACCAGGTCAGGTGGATTAGCGCACGTGGTACACGCAAGAGCGGCGTCACAGCACAGGCGCGACCTGCTGCAGCAGCTGCATGAACTTAAAGACCTACATCAGCAGTACATCAAGAATCATCATCAGATGCAATAGTAACAGCTACAACCTCCAACACGACTACAGTATCCCACACGGATTGCACACGTGCTATCCAACCAAGTTCCTACCTGTCCACTCCAAAGGAACGTGCTCGGCCATTTCATGACTGTTTACATTTGGGAGGAAACCGGAACACCTGGACAAAACCCCACACGTGCGAGGGGACAACACTCTATCCCATGCAGATGGAACAGGTGGAGTCCACATTTGCCGTCTCGCCTTCTCCTGGAAGGCCAGGGTCATGGCACCTCGATGCCCACGGGAAGGGAGATTCACGACATTTGTGTGATCCATCAACGCCTCCACAGCGCGGCGTTACAAGCCGCGTGCAGAGCCAGCACCGCCCGGCTGGCCATGCAGAAGTATCAGGCTAGAGTAGTGCGTTCGGTGGCAACTTAAATGTCGCAACTTTTGTTTTCGTATTCAGTGTTTCCTGTGTTTCCTGTGTTCACAGTTTGGATTTTGTTTGCAATGTCATAACCGTTTGTTGCGCTGTGTAACTGCTGCTTAAAATGAGGACTTCTCTGCCACGTCAAAATTTCGCCTGTACCAGTTATTACACCAATAATGTGAAGAATATGCAATATTACTGCAATTCTTATGTTTTGTATTTAAAAACAAATAATAGTATTGGTTATTATGAAATGCTTACTCTATTTAAAGATTTGCTTACGATTACTGGCATCCAGTATAGTGTGCATAGTTACTGCACATGCTTTATAATGGCTTTTTATCGTCTGTGAATAAGTGGAAGGTACTTTTTACATATCAATCACAACACAGTACATTATGCCCTGCCTCTATTTGTCTAGGTGTACAAGCCTTGATTACAGTGGCCTTGCAGACATCACAGGACGAGTCCCTGCACGAGTTAGAGTTTGGCAGAGGCCTAAGATATCAGCGCCAACTGCAGCTCAACATGCATGAGTTGGGCATCTCTCTTGTGGAGGAGCTAGTGAGTACTGCCATCATCATCACCATCCACATGATGTATCCACTGCTGGGTTAAGGCCGCCCCAAGGCTTTGCCATCCCTCTCAGTCTTCCAATGCAACAATCCATCTTTCCTTCCGCATATGAGCCGACTTATACACTTTAAACTTTTTGTTTTTGTGATTGGCTTATCTTTCCTATTCTTTGCATTCCTATCCTATCGTGTTTTTGTATTGTTTCGTGCTGTAACTTAATGACCCGCCCCCAACTGGACACCTGTGAAAAGAGCTTCATAGATAATCGGATTCCTTCTCCACTCTAAATAAGACATATTCTGATTCTGACTTAATGTCTCCGTCTCCGCGTTGGACATCCTTGAGGACGCAATGCCGTGCACACTGCGTCAGCAGGTGGCTGACGCAGTGTGCACAGCGTCATAGCCACCCCACATTCCCACTGGGTGCATTACCATACTGGCATGAATGTGAGTTATACAATCCATGGTAGCGGTATAAGGTAAACGTAACCACCAGGACTTCAAAATTACAATATTGAAATGTTCACTCATGTTATTTTGGAATATGTAAACTGTATGTACTTAGTAAATCTTCTGGTAATAAAAAAAAACGTTATTCTGAAAAGTATGTTAATCCTGTGGGACGATATGACGAAATTACATTTCAGTACAGTAAAACTGTTTTGCTTGAGAGTCTAAAATTTGAAATGTATTTTGTCACCAGATAAACGTGGGAGAAAGGATCTGCTGTAACATTAATTGTGTCTGCTATGGTCAACCTGGCAGAAGAGGCCTAAGAGGTTCTGCAGGCTTTGAGGTATTCATAAACAAGTGTGCCACTTTCAGTAATTCCCTCCAACATATAGTGTCACATAATGTCGCATCAGTGTTACCTTTGCATTACAGTAGCTTCACATGAAGATAGATTGTCATGTGTCATTCTCATAACTAGATTGATCGAAAATTGGTTAAAGCAGACCCGAACATCGCGCCTCCTAGCTCTGACATGCCTCCTCGAAGACACCGGTGGTGTAACCATCAATCGCATCAGAACATCACCAGGCCAATGCGCGCATCTCCTTCATGAATGTTAAAGTAAAGACAAGCCACAATAGTGCGTTTGTGGCCATGCAACCCAAACCATGGACCACATTGTAATCCACTGTGGTCTGCGCTACTTCAGTGGAACAGCAAATCTACACAAACTCTCTCTCCTGAAGCCCTCTCATCGTGGCCAGCAGACCTCGCTATTGGCATTAAGCTCGCGGACAAATTAAACATCTTGCAAGAACAGTTAAAACATACAAGAGAGCAAACATGTTTTTGTTGCACAGCACATACATTGCACGGTTATCTACGTATGGCGCGAAAGAAGTACAACACACAAACATTGCCATAAACTCCCTCTCTACCCCCCTCCAATACAGATGTTTGAAGGATAGAGCTCCTTTACACGATGTTATAAACCACTCTTATTCATGGCCTCTGGGTGTCTTTAAAACAACAGCCCATTCTGCCATTTAAATAAACATCCACATCTGACATTAATCGTATGCAGGGCTCTCCGGGTGAGACGGGTACATCAGGGCACCCTGGCGAGGATGGCAGCAATGTAAGTTAAACACATCTTTTGCTTCTTATGCACCATGATCACGTGAGTATATAAACTGTATATACTGTCCTGTATGTATAACGAGGGTTCACTGTTATAATATGCATGGGGGTTATATTCAGTGACTCAAGTGGTTCAATTAGTGGATTAAAAGTTTTTTTTTAAATATACAGCCATCTCCGGTTTACTATGGTCTGATTTATGAAAGATCCACATTCACGAAGGTTATTTAATGTCACCATGGATTGATTTACGACACAGAAACTTGATGTATGCCGTATCTTCCGACACGACTCCGAACACATTTGAACAGAGTCAGTCCGGTTTCCGATGTGATTTGGTATGGAGATTTTGTTATTCTGAAGTGTTTTTTTGTGGATTTGTACCTATTAAACCCTGTTAAATATGGATGATAAAAGGAAAAACACAGTTTATACTCTCTATGGGAAAATAGGGTCCGATTTACACCTAGGTTTCCAGGAACTCGTGCCGTGTAAGCTGGGACTGCCTGTATATTATGTTGTTGCAATGCTAATCACAGCCTAAATGTTGTCACAAATATCAACACAATTATCAAAACAGCAGGAAAAATTGTCAAACTTTAAGCAGAGCTCTTTAAACTTGGAGAGACTGGTCCATGCGTTTGTGTTATCCCGACTGGACTACCTGCAATACCTTACTGGTTGGGATTCCGAACAAAGTACTGGGCAGACTCCAGCTTGTTCAGAATGCAGCTGCTAGAGTGCTTACACCTTCACCATTCCGTAAGCACATTACACCAATCTTCTTATCTCTTCATTGGCTACCGGTAAAATTCCGAGTAGGTTTTAAGAAACTGCTATTAACCTATAAGGCTTTAAGAGGGTTCACCCCACATTACTTGCAAGAACTGATACAATTGTATATTCCATCAAGGTCCTAAATATCTTCTGACCTCCAACTGCTCAGCACCCCCAGATCTAGGTTGCGCCCTTTTGGTGATCTGACTTTTGTTAGCGTGTTACCCAAGCTATGGAACGCCTTTCCATTTCAAAACAGGCAATCGGAGTCGGTAGATGTATTTATGTCTGCGCATTATACATTTGAATTATTATTACCCCATCTGCACTTGATGTAGACTTCTTTTGTTTCCAAATATCTTTGCCACATGTCTGGCTTTGACCCAGGAGGGTCCAGTAATTGCCATTTGTGTGGCGAGTGGCAAGAATTGATTTGTACCCAGATCTGGTAGTGGTATTGACGTGTTGAACTTTATGACAGTACATCGCACGGATTAGATAGACCTACGTCTGGACATTGGTCTACAGTGGAAAAGGTGGCAACACTATTTCCGACCATGTTTGGGGGCATGGACACAATCAAATATGAATGTGGCCACAATGCTCAGTTATAAAAAATGGGATTTGGAAAATGTTGGGTGGAACAAAAATAATACAATGGTCAAATGTATTACACACTTGGCGAAACCAGATGCCTGGCCATATAGGCAAGGTGGGTGACAGAACGGTGACGATATTATTGCAGCAGTGAGCATCTGAGAAAACACGTTTGATATTATGTGGAGCTCTGGAGCAATGTAAACCTGTCAAAGCGGGTGCTGAAACAATATCAATTGCTTCTTCAATCCTCTACATACTGCGATTGGCTATTCACAAGTGTTAAAATGTCACTACAATATTCCCTCGTTATTCACGAGGGATACATCCTGGATATGCTCGTGAATAGCAAATTTCGTGGATAATTATGTTGGCCTATGAAAACCTATCTTTGCAATTAATTACACTACCTTAAATAAATACGTAAATATGCTATTAAATATATTAAAATTATCATAACGCAAAAAAAATATTTATGATAATAAACATAAAAATGTTTAAGTAATAATTTATAGTTCGTAAATGAACTTACCTTAAATTATGATGCTGCTGCACATAATCACTTTATCTCATCACTTTCTCTCTCATCACTTTCTCGCATCTCATCAATTTCTCTCTCTCTCGATGGAGTCGTGTAGATTTCCAGATGCGATTCGCGGATAGCCAAAATCGCGAATAACAAGTCTGTGAATAATGAGGGAATACTGTACACACAACATGGCTACATGGGCAGCCATTGTGTCAATCCAATGCTGGATATGGGTCTCCGTGCATCGTGCAGGTTATGGGAGTCGTTAGACCATACCTCACCATTGTGGTTCATACTGGTTGGTGAAGGTGGGAACATAGATGCTGGAGCTACTGTCTCAGCTTTTTTCTGAATAATGTGCGTGATGAACTTGGATTGATTGATTCCACCATGGTGGGGTAAATGTGGAGGTACTTCCATCTTTCCAAAGATATCTGGCCAGCGTGGAAGAATTGGCCAAATACATTATAGAGGGGCTCTCCAGAGTTCCATTTCGTGAAGGCATTTCCACCAATTGCCATGAGCAAGCAAATTGCAGGGCTGCACTTTCACCGCACCTCCGATTGGCACGGTTAGCTACATATGGTGTGGATGAGGTTCAACATACCGTGCATATGTAGTGTCAATGATTCAGAGACAGAGTTTCTAGGAGGCACTTTCTTTATTAACAACTTTCACGGTCTCGTCCGCACACTCTCCACAGTAGCTTAGCCTAGCCTGTACACAACACTAGCCGTCTAACACTGACAGTGCTGACTGAGATAGCCAACTACTATCCTTCATAGCGCAATATTTAGTGGAGACGTTTAGTGACGACGGCGACGAGACGACAGCAACGACGAGACGAGTCCATTCCCAGAACCGGCAGCTCTCGGCTCATTTTATGCTACCAGCACGGCCTGGCTTCGCCCTGACCACGCCTCCCTTCTGGAACCCGCTAGCAGGTTCCAGGGGCCTCTAGATGGGGTCCTTCCATGACCCTTGCCCTAGTTCCTCCGCTCTGCCAACACACCCGTACTCACGCTCACCGGCGTGTGTACTGTTTGTCGACCACAGCTGCCGCTGCTGACTAATAGCCAGCGCTATTACACTACACATATATTACCGTTGTACAATAGGACAAGTCATGTTTCTTCAGTGCCCACCGCAGACAACTTAACCCCGAAGCAGCCTCTAGCACCGGTTTAACGCATGGTCACCACCCATCCAAGCCCTGTCCAGGCTTTAATCTGCTGACCTTCTGAGCTCTGACGAATTCGGGCACATTCCTGGTGATTTGGTCACAGGTGTGCACAAAATAAAACAAAATAGAAAAAAAAACTGCATCGATCTCTTGCACAAGCAATTTGATGAATGCATTGCAGAACTTAACAATTGATATGAATTGGTGAATCAATGCCCTTCTAATATATATAGACACAAATAGCGCTGCATTGTACCGTTTACAGCACTTTCTGGAACATACGGAACGGTGTTACATACCACATAGTAGCGAATGTGAAGATAGGCCGGTGAAGCCTTGATGTCAAAGGGTGGTTCTCAACCTCTTTGGGATGGCGACTCCCCAATCAAGACCACCTGGCCCCCCATCCCCCCAGGTTACGAAGGCCACAATACAAGTAATTTAGAGGTCACATGTCCACACCTCGAGTCATCGCGGTGTTAGTAAAACGTGGGTTCCATGTTGTGTGCACGTGTGTTTTGTGTTCATAATCCATTCGTTTCATCTTGTGCATTAGTGTGTGTTTGCCGCAGCAATGTGGCGCTGACGTTCTCTGCATATATTCGACATTTGTGCTGCACGGTATCCATGCTGCAGCCTGCGCACCTTTTCTTGACAGGCGTCACCCCTTGGGTGGAGGGTGGGGGGACTGGGGGCACAACCTAGTGGCGAGATGGCTGCCGTGGTGGCGAGATGTTAACTACCTCACCTGGTATACTGGAGGTCGTGGGTTCGATTCAGATTCTGATGCCTGTATATTTGGAGTTTTAATGTTCTACCAGTGGTTGTGTGGAATTTTATTCGGGTCCTCCGGTTTTTCCCGCCACATTTAGAAACCTGCGTTCAGAGTATTTGGCTGCTATAAATTTCCACGTGATGAGCCACTTCATTGGGCTATCATTTGTGGTCAAATCGCTCATGAAAAAAAGCTATATAGCTCAGTGGGCCTTTCCTGGTAAAATAAAAAAGAGTTTAGTTTAACCCACGGGGTGTGAATATGCAAACTGGTATTCATGTTATGGTGTTTCATAAACACTATAGTAGACAATTGGCATTACCCCAGCGATGTTCCTATCTCTACCTCGCTGGTCAGCCTGGCTTATTTCCAAAACTTTGCATTTACTGGACTTTATCAGCAAAGTCTGTTCCACCATCTCTTGAATCAATTGACCCAGAATCCTAACATTGCTGTCATATAGACACAGAAATGCCATACACATGTAAGCAATTGGCCGCAAATCTCAGCACTGTGAACAACTCAATAAAACATATATTTTGCAGAATTTAGTTTGAATGGCAGATCCATTTTGATGAATTGTGTATACAATACTGTAATATTATGTTCTCCTATAATTCGGTAGTTGTGTTCTTGAAGAACACCGTGTTATGGACCAATTGCGTTATAAATAATATATAATATAGGGTAAAGCACATACCGCGATAAAACGTGAGATGTGTATGCAGGCTGAACAAAGACTGAAGCACATGGGTAGCATCTAGAAGCATCCAGGAGCATCCCGCCTTGTGTAATGCTATGCGGAGGCAGCCATACAACCACTTATTCCTACTCTCACGACTCAGTTCGGTTCACTCACTCGTGTTATATCCAATTCGCAGCCGCGTTATAAAAAATGTGTTCCCTAACAGATTAATTGCGTTATAGCCAATTTGCGTTATGAAAACACGCATTATAGCAGTGGCTCCGCATGGCTTCGAGTGATGCTACGTAGCGCTGTGCTGTGACATCAACTCGAGTGTCCACCCTGTAAACTTTGAGACTTTGGTGCTGAGTAAGTATAACCTTGCTACACTGTTGTTTACAGGGTGTGAGAGGACCCATAGGGGTTCCAGGATACCAAGGTGGCCAAGGTTGCCAGGGCCCCAGAGGCGTCAAGGTAAACGCATGAACGTTATCACTGGTTTATGGGTGCAGTATCTGAATGCCTCCTACACTTGATATTCATTCTTACCCATCTTCTCTAACTCCGTCAAAGAAAATGTATCCCAAGAGAACCCTAACCCATATATATGGGGTTAACTCTCAAAAGTCCCTGCAGCCAGGCCAGCCATCAACTTTCTTCACCATAAGCTCATGGGTGATTCACGCACAAGATTGTTTACGTTTTGTTCGCTGAGACCAATCTTTATTTTACTGAGGTAAAGTATCCCTTCTCCCGCCTTAGCAATGTGGAATGTCCGACATGGGCTTAGGTCTTTATAGGAGAGATGCACCACCCTACACTAGCTTCAATGAAGATCCAATTTTGATATTTTCTGGTCGCCCCTTGTCGGACTTCATTCGCCAGGACTCAATTCCACGCACGGGACAGTTATCATCTGCAGCGTCAATCCACCAAGCAGCACCAGACTCAGTGAATTCAAAGCCAACTCCACGGTTTTCCTTTATTGAACACGTTTCGTTGAGAAACATTGGTCTCAGAGACTGAAATTCCCATTGATCAATGGATGCAATGTAACGTTGTTCATCACAGGAACAGAGATGTCGTGCCTATTATGTTCTTTTTATTGCTGATATGAAACTCATCGCAAACAACCTTGTGCTCCGAATATAATCTACAGAGATGATTTATTCTGAATCATAACCACTGCTTTTATTTCAATCATAACCTTAAGTGAATGAAGTTAACAGCCAACTGGACACTATGAGCCATGACCGATGTTTTTGTTTTGCTATAAAGGTGTTGATAAAGGCATAGACACATCATTTTGGAAAATAGAACATGTGCCTAAACTTAACGCATATTTAGAAACATGCCTTTAGGGTATTTGGCTGCTATAAACATGTGATAAGCCACTTCGGTGAGCTATCATTTGTGGCCACATCGCTTCTAAAAAAGAGCTCTTCACCTCAGTAGGCCTTACCTAGTAAAATAAAAATAAATGTATTGGTTTAAAGTCTTAACGAATCGAAATTAGAAGAAACACATGTGATCATGCAAAATATTACACGAATACGGGAAACAGAATTACAAAACACGCTCCTCTGGGTGCGTGGCACACAAGCTTTGCTATTATCTACATGCCCTCAATCACTTGCCGTGTTTCCAAACCAAAGCTCATTCGGACATTATTCCCACCGCTACACATCGTGTATGGTGTACTACTAAAGTGTTTCCATGCTGGTACTGATTTGGGTTATTTTGACCAATGCCTGTTTGAGCACTTCATGGCCCTTAGGGAACAGGAATAACTGGAATAAAAAAAACATGAGAGAATAACACTTAAAAGTCTATGTACTGTATTTGGATGAGTAACCTACTTGCTGTACGCCCCTCCCCCTATGCGCTAGGCGTCGCGTGGGCTCCGGCTAATCAGAAACGTGTGCGAGGTGATGCGTGGCGGCGCAGACAATCAGAAACGAAGGGACCAGGCAGACGAACAAAGCTGCCATTTTGTGTATTTGATCGTGAAACGGATTTGTTTTTATAATGCGCTGTTCTCTGTATTTGTGTCTAGGGTACTCGTGGAGGCCAAGGCCAACTGGTAAAAGAGTACGCTTTTATCTTGTATGACTGTGAACACCGCGGCTCGGGCTTTAGAAGAGTTATACCGCAATAGCAACAGAATAAAGTATGCTTGCCACGTGGCATTCTCGTGTCACGAAACAGTCACAAATTGTATGGGGGTGAATGTTAACGTCCATCGGTTGAGAGCAACTTAAATTATGCTGTTAGGCATACGTAGTTCTTTAAACAGGAAAATGGCCACTTAATTTTTACTTGTTCCCATCCGAGATCTTTCGGAAGTATCTCCTTTAACTTTCCTGTAAGTTTACACTGAGGAATGCAATCAGCTTTCGGTAAACGGTGCTTTTCCTGCATTCTTATATATCACAGTATTACAGGAATAATGCAACTGTCCAAACACGAGACTAGTAAAAGACAATTGAGAATGTGTCAAAATGATCTCCTGACAAATTATTTTGCTGGAATTTGTCAAATGTGTCAATTTTGTGCAAACTGTTCTGTGTGTGGGAATAACTTCTGTGTTGAGCAGGGAGCAGCAGGAGATCCTGGCTTGGATGGAGTTAGTGGGCAGAAGGTGAGGACTCCTGTGATTGTGCAGCATCATCTACTGCTACTTCCAAATCATAAATGCAATGCTGTCAAAATATGTTTTCTATCCGTCTCGATCACGAGATTAAAGATACATTCGGAAATGTATTACAGCACAACCCTATGTGTCAGAGACCAGCCCACTTGAAGGGAATTTTCAGGGGATTCCTCTTGCAAAATCCTCAGTGTATGAGACCCCGCAAAATCAGATTGTTGCATGGGATTGAAACCAATATTTTAAATTGTTAAATCTGGAAGAACAAAACCCACTTAAACTATACTCTTTGGTTCTTTCGGTAAAGTCACGTAGTTAGAAATAAAATTTAATAAAACAAATCACGAGGTTTCGATCGCAACACAAGTGTTTTGATCGCAACACAAGTGGTGTTGCGATCGAAATGTTGTGATTTGTTTTATTTCTAACTACGTGACTTTCCTAAAGAACCCAAGAGTATGGATTCTTGCAGTCACGAAAGCTTAAAATCAAGATTGAACCACTTAAACTATTTTGTGGCTGACCAGATGGAATACAACATCTCAGCTGCGTCGGTTTAGAGATTTGAGCCACAGTCACTACAGCGGCTTGAACTTGTATTGTCTCTAGGCACTAGTGTACTCCCACAAAAGGTGGCTGAGAAGTATGTATGTAGCCAACCGTGCTAAATGGAGGTGCTGCGGAAAGGACAACGGCCAAAACACAAAGTGCAATGTAACATTTGAATATTATTTTGTGTGCGCAGTCATGAGTGACTGGGCTGAGACCGTTGCGCTTGGGAATTGGTTTGCCATTTAATCGCGTATATACTGGCTTTCATTCCCCATTAATTAAATTCCTTTAAGATTACATAAGATGTTCCAGCTCTGAGAGTTAAATATTTTATCTTGCAATGTTACCAACCCTTTTACCTATATTTTTTTCAGGGCGGTTATTTGACAAAAAGTTATTGACTGTTAACTCTAATATATTTCATCATACATTTCATCATCTTATGATACTATTGAAGTACCGTTGATGACTCTTGGACACCGTTGGTGAGGCACACGTATTTATTCCGTACAAGTAGTCACAACTGTGGACATACAATACTAGAGGGGGTATCGGCCCCCTCACCCGGCTAGCTGGGAATACACTGCTAGCTATCTCTGACCTACCTCCTAGTCCTCCACTAACGGGCTAGGGGAGGCTGTCTGGCCCGACACTGGTAAGTCGGGCTACGGTACCCGGAGTCCCAGAGCACTAGCTCTGGTTCTCGGGACCACGCCGCTGGCTCGGTCCTGCGCGGCCCTGACAAGGGCGGCGTCCCAGGGGAGTCCAGGGCTCTAGCTAGACGATCTTCGGTGTTCACTGGTTTAGCTTTAACATTCTGCCCCGAGCCCTCTGACACATCCCCCTTTATACTCCACCCCCGCTGAGGGGTGGGGCCCCGGGCTGCCTGGTGCGGACGTCGTTGAGAGCACCGCCCCCGTGCACTCACGTAGCCCCGCCCACTGTGTTTGTTTCCCATAAGCTGCCATGCATAACGGCTCTCTCTCTAACACCCCTACATCACCCCCCCCCCCCGCATAGCTTGCAGCCGTCCCGGCTGCCAACATACAAAAAAAACGACAATAAAAGCGCATTTACCCCCTGACCGCGCGTGTGCCTCACTATTTTTCAACATAACGCGAAGAGAACAACAACAAGAACCAGAAAACCCCGAAGGGAAAACAACCCGACGCACCCCCCCCGAATAAATACGAATTCCGTAAAAGCAACGTATATACAAATCGCAAGGAACCCCCAACACACACACAACACAACACAATGTGCCAGGAGCACACCACCGACGCAGCGCACAGTAACCATACATGTGAAAATAAAAAATAAAAATAAATTATTTTTGTGCATCACAAGAGTCTGCGCATTCTTGCGCGCGTCCTTGCCGCAGGCCCGTCACACGGGGCAACCCCGGATGGCGGACCATCCGGTGGCAGCTGTCCATTTCGAAGTGAGTCTGCGCTTGATGTCGCGAGACCCTCGGCATCCCCCGTAGGGGTTGTTGGGCGGGAGCCCGTCATTCCTGGTGCACCTGGGGGCGGGACAGCCGGCAACACGTCAGGCGAGAGCAGCAGAGATGGACCCTTTGAGTCGGCCGACCCCCCACATGTTTGGCCACGCGTGTGTGGAGTGGGGCCTCGCACCGCAACGAAGGGTTTCAGCCTAGAGGGGTGCACAAACCACCGGCGCTTCCCCCATTTGATGCGAACGCACTGAGGCCGCAAAACCTCGACCACCTCGACGGGGCCCCGCCACGGCCGCACCAGTTTTGAGGAGGTCGCGAGTGGTACCTGGGGGACAGTGCAGCCATGCCCTGTCCCCCGGCTTCCACTGTAGCACGTGCGCGCGACCCAGTCTGAGGCGCTCATTCGCTTTCTGACGCCTGTCGGAATTTAGCATGGCAGCATCCCGTGCCTCAGTCAATTTCGCAAGGTTAAATTTAACATGGTCGGCCAATTTAGTTTTTCCCAGCGGCGCGGGGATCTGCAGCTGTGCCCGAACAGGTGGGTCAGGTTCGCGGCCATACATGAGGAAGAAGGGTGAAAATCCCGTCGCAGCATGGGGGGCCAATCTATATGCTGCCAGGACCCCTTGAATTTGCAAGTCCCAATCGGTCTGTGAGTCCGAAACCTGCTGCGACAACATAGACGTGATGGTTCGATGCAGACGCTCGACCATCCCGTCAGTTTGCGGGTGATAGGGAGAGGTACGAATTTTTTTCGTTCCCAGGAGCTCACAGACCTGTTGGAGGAGTTTGCCGGAAAAATGTTTTCCCTGGTCGGTCAGCAGCCGCTCCGGAGCACCTTTGTCCATGACGTAACCTTGGACAAAGGCCTCCACGATGGCTGCTGCCGACTGGTTGGCCAGGGGCCAGGCCATAGGCCAGCGCATAAAGTATTCCACCCCGGTCAACAAATATCTATTGCCCCTAGGGGTGGCAGGAAATGGCCCCAGAATATCCAGCGCGACAAGTTCGTTCACTCTGGAGACTCTGATAGACTGCAAAGGCGGGTTTGACTCCCGTGCTGGTGGTTTTCGCTGCGCACACCGAGGGCATGATGCCAACAGATCTGCGACATCCCTCGTCATGCCTGGCCAAAAAAAATCAAGCTGGAGCAAGGCGAGGGTCTTTTGGGTACCCAGGTGGAGGAGGCGCTCATGAGCAGCCCACACCACCCTACCCCGTAACCCAGAAGGGACCACCAGCCGGTGTCGATGGGATTTCCCGTCCCAATGCATCAGCAACCCCGCGTGCATTTCCCATGCGTCGGCATCACCCGTCCCCCGCCCCGCCTCCCCGGCGCGACGACGCGACGCGAGGAGGGAGGTATCCTCCATCTGGAGGCGCCCCCATTCATTAACAGGCAAACCCAGCAGGGAATCTTTTCCCTGTTGTGCGATAGAATTTGGGAGCAATGTTTCGTCGTCGGCGGCGGCCGCCAGGACCGGAACCGGCATGTCCCCTGCTGGCTTGCAACGTCCCGACCCCAGGAGGCATGCACATTCGGAGGTGGTTGGCATGCGCGACAGAGCGTCCGCGTTAGTGTGGCGAACGCCCTTACGGTAGGTGGTTTCGAAATCAAAATCCTGGAGGATCTCCAACCATCGGGACAATTGTCCCGATGGCTGTTGAACTCGCAGGGCGTACTGCAGTGCCGCATGATCTGTGCGGACGATGAAATGCCGACCGTACAGATATGGGCGATACTGTTGGATGAAATTGACAATTGCCAACAGTTCCCTACGGGTGACACAATATCTTTGCTCCGCTGGAGACAACACCCGACTGCCGTACGCAACCACCCGTTCCACGCCGTCAACCACCTGGGAAAGCACGCCCCCAATACCCGTGTTGCTCGCATCGGTGTCGAGCAAAAATGGTTCCGAAAAATCGGGGTAAATCAAGGGAGGAGCTTTTACCAGGGCGTCCCGAAGGGAGCAGAAAGCAGCCTCCTCCTCCTGACCCCAGTGGAACCGAACCCCTTTTGATGTTAAAGCGTGTAGGGGTTTGGCAATCGTCGCAAAATCAGCGACGAACCGTCGGTAATACGACGCGAAGCCAATGAAACTCCTGACCTCTCCCACCGAGGTGGGAGTCGGCCAGGAGCTGACACACTGCGTTTTGGCGGGATCGGTAGCAATACCTGAGCGCCCCACGATGTGTCCCAAATAACGCACCGAATCGCGTAACAAATGACATTTTTGGGGTTTGAATTTCAAATTAGCAGCCCGCATCTTTAGGAAAACTGCCCGCAACCTCTGGAGATGTTCGTCAAAAGTTTTACTAAAGACGATAACGTCATCCAAATAAATCAGGCACGACTCCCATTGCAATCCAGCCAAAACCAATTCCATCAAACGCTGGAAAGTTGCCGGCGCTGAGTGTAAGCCCATCGGCAACCGGTTGAATTGGAACAGGCCGTGCGGTGTACGGAAAGCAGTTTTAGGCTTTGAATCATCGTCCAGAGGAAGCTGCCAGAATCCCGAAAGTAAATCCAGTGTGGAGAAGAATCGCGCTCCCGCCAAGGCGTCCAGCGATTCGTCCATCCGTGGGAGCGGGTATGCGTCGGCAACCAAAATTTTGTTAAGGCGCCGAAAATCAACGCAAAACCGCAACGAGCCGTCCTGCTTTTTAACCAGGATGATCGGCGCTCCCCAAGGGCTGGTGGAAGGAGAAATGATGTCGGCGGCTAACATGTCATCAATAGCCGATTTGACATGGTCCTTTTCGGCGGGACTTAACCGAAACGGATTCTGGCGTATTGGCGCGCTGTCACCCGTGTCAATATGGTGACGCAGCAGATGAGTGCAACCCAAATCGTATTTTTCCCGACTGAAAACGTCGGAAAATTCCCGCAGTAGCGTTCTAAGCTGTTGGCGCTCTGAATTTGACAGGTCCGTCGATCCCGCACAAAGCGCATCGAGCCACCCTCCATCGCTGTCCGAATGTGGGTGCGGCCGGGGAGCAGTGCCGACGTGATTCGCAACAGGTTCCTCGCAGGGCACCGGCGTCGCGTGAGCAAGCACCGTCCCTTGAGGAACTACCACTGTCTGCGACCCCACATTGAGGACCGCGATGAAAGGGTCCCCATCCCCTCTTACGACGGTCTGGGCCGGAATCAAATGAGGTCCACTAGCCCCGGCCCTAGATGGTCCCAGCAGAATTCCCTGGTCCCCAATGCCCTCAGCGAAGGGCCGATGAAGTTTTAGAGGCACCAACATTTGAGCTCCCGGCGGCACACGAACTGTTTTAACGACGAACGCTGGTATTGTTACGAACGCCGTCCGAGCCGCAGTAGGGGAAGGCAGGAACGCCATGCGTCGTCCCGATGGGAGCTCAATGCATCCCTGGTCTATTAAACGAATCGGCATTTTGCCCAAGAAGTCCGTCCCCAGCAGGCACGGAACCGCCAGCGAGGAGGAAACAAAAATCGGGCCCGACAATTTGATATCCCCGATACAAAATTGCGCTCGAATCTGTCCAATGATGCCAAGAGAGCCCCCGTTAGCAGCATAGAATGGGACGTTAACCGGCAGTAAAGGACGGCTCTGGACAGGTAGAATATTGTAAATGAGTTCGGAAATGATGGTCGCCGATGCCCCCGTATCGACCAGGATGCGTACCTCCACCCCGTCAATGTGTCCCACCACGGCCGACGACCCCGACGACGCGGCCACAACGCGATGAGCCAACATGGACCACTGCCTGGGTTCGATTTGAGTCCCCATAGTGGTGCGTGTTGGCCCGTCGCAGCGCAATGTCGGCCCCCCGTTCGTTGCGGTGTGCGAGTGTGTGACGAGTGTGTGCTTGGGCCAAACATGAGGGGTGCCGCGACTCGCCGGATTATGTTGATGGAGCTTGGGAGGAGGAGGGACGGCGTCCTGTCGAGGCGTCGTCCCGCGCTGCCGAGGAGAGCGGCACCCCGAGGCGACATGGCCCCGGACGCCGCAGTTGAAGCAACGCGGGAGCGCCGGCGGCGATGACGGACGGTCGAAGCGGCTCGACCCATCCCGGCCCGACCGTGCTCCCGTCCCCTGCTGCCGTCGACGGTCGACGGCGTAAACCTCCTCCGCCGGGAGGGTGGCTGCAGCCACCGCATGCCCGGCCGCTGCCCTGCTGGCTTTCCGACGCTGTGACAGCAGGTTGGCGTGGAGGAGCCGCGCAGCCTGGAGGGAACTCATCTCCATGTCCTCCTGTGCAACGACGGCGATGTCCAGGTCGTCTGCCAGCAGGAGGATTTTTTCTGTGACCATGGCGTCCACGCCGTCGTCGTCCATTCGAGGGAAGGCCGTCTTCGCCAGTGCCAGGAGACTCGTCCTGTACGCCAGGGGCGACTCCTTTGCACCCCGCTGGTGATCGTAAAACTGCTGCCTGCATTCCGCTGAAGGTCCGTAGACCCCGGCCAGCAACTGCAGCGCCATCTGTAGCGTGGAGCGCTTCTCCCTCGGCGCCGATGTAAGGGCGGCGAGTGCGTCGCTGTCGAGGAGCGCCGGCAGCGCGCAGAGAGCCTCAGCATCCGACCACCGTGCCATTTCTTGGTGGGCGAGGAAGCGTCGCTGGAAGCCGCCCCAGTCGCCCTCCGCGCCAACAAACTCTTTGAGCGGAGGCAGCCGTTGGTGCAGCGCAGCGGTCGCCATGGAAGCTCGCAGGCTGCTGTCCCCGTAACTCGGCTGCGCTTCGGCGCGAACGGCAGATGGTATCGCCTGTCGCAGCCGTGATGACGCTTCCTCCGCTGGCGGTGACGCGGCAGCCCCAGCGAGAGTGATGTTGGACCCGAGGTTCAGGCCGGCCACGCCCTCAGCAGCTGCTGTGGCGATGGCGGGAGATTCAAAGTTTGAATCCGTTGAGATGGCGGGAAGGCGCATCGGACGTCGGTTCTCCTCGCCCCGTGGTGGTCCACCAGCCCCCAGCCGCGTGATGTGTTCGAGTGTGGCGGCAGCGGCGTAAAGCAGCTCCGCCAGCCTCGCGTGAGCCAGCCTCAGCCCTTCTGATGGCGGCTCCTCTTCATCCTGATGCCCCGGTAGGAATGCGTCCGGCCCCGGCTGCACGATGTCTTGTTGAGCCGTCTCGGGCTCGACAATTTCAGCGGTGTCCTCCACCTGCGGTACTCCGGCTCGAGCTGTCCGGCGCGTGTCCATGTTCGTAGTTGTTCTGACACCAGATGAAGTACCGTTGATGACTCTTGGACACCGTTGGTGAGGCACACGTATTTATTCCGTACAAGTAGTCACAACTGTGGACATACAATACTAGAGGGGGTATCGGCCCCCTCACCCGGCTAGCTGGGAATACACTGCTAGCTATCTCTGACCTACCTCCTAGTCCTCCACTAACGGGCTAGGGGAGGCTGTCTGGCCCGACACTGGTAAGTCGGGCTACGGTACCCGGAGTCCCAGAGCATTAGCTCTGGTTCTCGGGACCACGCCGCTGGCTCGGTCCTGCGCGGCCCTGACAAGGGCGGCGTCCCAGGGGAGTCCAGGGCTCTAGCTAGACGATCTTCGGTCTTCACTGGTTTAGCTTTAACATTCTGCCCCGAGCCCTCTGACACATCCCCCTTTATGCTCCACCCCCGCTGAGGGGTGGGGCCCCGGGCTGCCTGGTGCGGACGTCGTTGAGAGCACCCCCCCCCCGTGCACTCACGTAGCCCCGCCCACTGTGTTTGTTTCCCATAAGCTGCCATGCATAACGGCTCTCTCTCTAACACCCCTACACTATTACCACAGTTCGAGTATAACTGTATTCTACTTTCTTTTGATAAAACATACACACACACGCGCAGGGAGAGAACATTTACATTCCATACAGAGCAGTCACCTATTTGCTGTACTGCCGTTTGCACACACTACCTCATCCAAAAATACACTACGCTTTGTCTGATGGAGCCAGAGTTCATTAATAGTGACAACTGATTCATACACCGAGATCTTGGTCAGTTTAATATTACTTATTGCCCATTAGCAAGTTTTCTGCTGGCAGCTGCAGATGACAACTGTAGCATGCAGGAGTGAATACCGCTTGTGCAATGCTGTATATTATAGATGCCTCTAGTTTTCAAAGTGGAAATTTGGGCGATATTAGCATGCAATTAACTATCATTGTGAATGCTGAGGGTCTTATGCCCATTTTATATCAGACGCCATTCTTTGCTTTCATTACACACCTTTACAGAGTGGCCGCAGGAACGGTATAGTGGTGAGAAGATGTATACCGGCTCAGTGGCGAATATGCTAAACACCAGTTGTATACAATGTTCTGTATACACATGTACAATACAAGACACGTGCATATAAACTTACTGCAATAAGTTGTGTAATGTTATTTCCCAAAGGGTGGCGATGGACTACCTGGTTACCCTGGGAGCAAAGGAAGGCCTGGAATGCCGGTAAGCTCTGCATCTGACTGAAAATTGCACCATAATAAAATAATGTAATTTCATGTGTGTATGTGTAGTGGTGTTAACTACTCGCTGTTCGCAAACTGTGAGAGCAGATCGTAAACAAGGTTTTCCCGCTCAATCAAACGGTCAGGGTCAAATGGGGTGAGGTAGGATCCAAACCCAGATTGGGAAGGACCAATCAGAGGGTCCCACAAGGTGGCCAGGGATTGGACAACCCGGCCACGAACAGGTATAAAAGCCAGAGCGCTGAGAGCTCTGGAGTTCTGCTACACGAAGACCCAAGACGGCCGAAGACGTCTAGGACCCTGGACCAAGCCCTCCAGCCCTTATCAGGGCTAGGGCTCAGAGTAACCAGTGGTCGGGGAGAGATCCCCTAGGTCCAGCCAGAGGACGCTGGGAGAGCAGGGAGATTAGATAGCCTGCAAGGTCCGGAGGCTTGTACCTTCCGAGGGAAACGGGTGAGGGGACCATATACCCCTTAGTGTGATAGGGACTGTGTTATTAAGATAATAAACGGGGTGTGCCATAAAGACGTTTAGAAGTCCGTCCTTACAACACTACATATGTACAGTAGAGAAAGTGAGGAGCTGTAGTGTAGTGGTTAGCGTGCTGTGCTACGAATCCGGCGACCCAAGTTCGATTTCCACTCACGGACAACACCAGTGCCGATTATCTGAACTGGTCTTGGTCTCCCCTAGGTCGACTCAGCCTCAAATGAGTACCTAGTGCGGTATGTAAACATCGCCACTGGGGAGACATTGGCGGCCCGGCGTGGTGCTGGCCACTCACCCCCGCCGGCCTTCATAAGCACTTGCTAAGAGCACTTGCCCCAACAGTATGTTAAGGGCTTTACGGGGAATCGTTGTCTTTATATATATAAAACATACAACTGGTATTGGGCCAGATGTATCCCAATGCTGAAAAAAATATCTGCTAATTTCTCAATAGAGATCACAGATCAGCAGCAATATCACCTTCCTGCTACAAAAACCTGGCAGGTCCCTTCTGAATAAATAATCTTGAGACTCAAGTGGGTCAACGAGCGTAATTATAATTAACGTGTCAAAATATAGCGCTCTCGTACAGTAAAATGAAACCAGGTTAATGTATCTGAATGTGTACTATGTAAGTTGGATTATATGCTGACATACCACTCTCGAGTTAAACCCACGTTTACACTTTGGACACGATCGCATGTGAGTGGAAAGTCTTTTTGTGATGGATAGTGTCATTTATTATAAACAAAAAAAAACCTTTGTCTGAACATATGCATGTATACAATATACAAAACGAAACATTGCGGGGGAGGGGAGCCGTTCCCAGCATAATTGGACAATTTCCTGCATTGGGCTGCTTCCCTGCATTGGAAAAACCCCTATTCTGGATGTGGTCCTAGTTGTGATGTCTGTGTGAGCGTGCAAGGGCGCGTGTCCTCAGCTGCTCCCGTAACTCCAGCAAGATCGTGTTTCACTCCTCTGAGACGCACAGAGCACAGCCAACTGTTCACCTTGGAACTGTGCGCTATTTTTTTGGAACATAATAATATATACGTGTCCCTTCTGCAACAACTCACAGCGGACAGCCGTGTTATTTATAATTGCAGGTGTAATGTAGCTCTCAGAGACACCGTCTTGTTCGTTTATATGTGTACTAGCTTTACTACCTGGCTTCGCCCAGGACTTGGATTCTTGTCTTGGATTAATTTAATATTCCCTTATATTTCACTG
The DNA here is from genome assembly GCF_965212315.1 of Lampetra planeri. Taxonomy (NCBI): domain Eukaryota; kingdom Metazoa; phylum Chordata; class Hyperoartia; order Petromyzontiformes; family Petromyzontidae; genus Lampetra; species Lampetra planeri. The sequence goes on along the minus strand of NC_136108.1, from coordinate 22,438,230 downwards.
AAAAACCCTGAAAAAAATCGATGCTTGCAAGAAAGAAAAAAGCCGAAACAAATAAATGTAACTACTGTATTTTCCCGCATATAGCCCGCATACGCATATAATCCGCAGACGCATATACCCCACAAAAATAGCGTTTTGTGTAAAACAAATTTCAGATAGCCCGCACCTCCATATACCCCGCATGCATTCATATCTTTAACGTCGTTACCGCAGCTTAATTCCCTCATTAATACGAAGTTTCCATTTGTAATACATTCCACTATCAATTGTTAACATTAAAATCGCAACACAAGCAATCGTCATCAGGTGGAAAGATACAGCAGTAGAACTGCTGAACAGGAAAGGGCTGCTGCAACAAGAGGTTATATATAGGTTTGAGGTAGATGTCACCCAAGGGTAAGTAGGTGGGGTCAGAGATGGAAAGGAGTCCCGTCGCCGCACGCACAGCAGCTGCGTTAAAGGGAGAGATTGGCATGTTAATGTAAACGAGTATAATGGGAAATGAGCCCCATCGTCGAACATGAGCAATGTCACCGTACGCACGCACAGCTGTGTTAAAGGGAGCGATTGGCATGTCAATGTAAACAAGTTTAATGGGAAGATAGCATGTCTGTGTCAGAGAACCAGGCATAGTGTTGCTCCCAAGATAACGTCTGCGACTCAGTTGGACTCACTACAACTGGTGTCGGAAGTGGCCAACTTGCCAGGCTGTAGCTAGCGGTAGACGAGTATGTCTACACGTCGCAGAGTTCGTGTATGTGCGTCGGACGATGAAGACGACGAGGAGCGGATTCCGCCCACGGCCACCGAGCACGGAGCGGAGATGCTGCCCGCGGAGCAGGGCGCAGTTGGGGCATGGGGCGCCTCGCCTTCAGTAGCAGAGCTCGTCAGGGACGCGCATGGCCATCTCGCTGACCTCCAATTGGCGTCCTCCATCCTCGTCGAGATGCGGTCCCTACCCTCGACGGCGAAGGAGGGGGCGGCGAAGCCGTCCAGACAGGGCGACTCGGCCGCCATTTCACAAAGGGCGGGAACGCCATCGCCGCTGCCCGCACTCGCGGGCGCCATTTTGACGCCGGTGGGAAGTGCGGAGCCCGTCAAACTTAAAGCGGGGGCGTTCAGGTCATTTGACGTCCAGTCGCTCTGCCATCGGCTGCCCTTCATTAAAGAATTTGTTGCCGCCAGCGGCAATTGGGTGGCGTTTAAGCGGCGATTCCTCACTAAAGCCGACGTGTCGCGGTGGTCACAGGCGGACGCGCTGAAGGCGCTCCCCGCCGCCCGTGACGATGATCCTTTAGCGGTGTTCCTCGCCATCCCGCTGTCCAAGAGGTCCACCCTCACGCAGGCATTTGACCAGATGGCCGCCACTTTCGAGCCTCCGCTGAACACCCATCAGAAGTTTGCCGTGAGATGGAGAGGGGATGTTGAGTCGGCCCTCGCCTACAGAAGTGCGCTGTTGGCGCTGGCGAAGGCCGCGTTCCCGCGCATGGATCACAAAGGCCTTGACGCCTTGGTTCTCGAGAAAATGTTGGAGCTCACCAAGGACTTCCATACTGTGCTTCCCACTGTTGTATATATTTGAATATTTTTTTTAATATTAAGAATAATTAGGCCAATTTTAATATATATCTTTTTCTTGTTGTTTCATTAAATAATGAAAACAACCCTCCCAAGCACACCAGGAATCTGTAAAACGGGGAAGGCCATTAAACAACAAGATTTCAGATCAAAGAGAGGTCAGAGACCACTTAGAGATATCCAGATGAACGAAAGGTCAATGGCCAACCTTCCCAAGACGGTCTGGAGATGCACAGATAACGTAACGGTTTTCCTTAACGAAAAAAGTAGAAACTTAACAAAAAGAATTAACCAGCAAACAATAGGGGCTTGTTATTAGATATTCCCTTATATTACTCGTATTCACCGCTTATATATTATTTTGTATTGTATGTTTCTATCTACATGACCTTCCTAAAAACTAAAGAATACGAATTCCAGAAAGCTTAAGTGGAAACTTAGTTACACTTAACCTCAGGACATTAAAATATAACTCAGAATAAAACACCAATCCCTGGAAACAAACGCATAACCAAACTTGGCAAAGCCTTCAAAATAATGATGTAACGAGGATCATTACGAATATTCATTAAACATAGACCGAATAATAACCACGATATACTAAGACCGAGGGAACTCATAAGAAAAATTAAGAATAAATGTAACACACAGGACCACATACATGTATTGCAAAAATCTCCTCGGCCACCTTTGTCTCCCCGGAGTCGGCGCGAGGGCAGATGACAACCATAAAACCCATGGAGGGCGTCTGTTCTCTTGTTTGTTTTCCTCTCGCAGAGAGGAGAGGTTGTTTTACGTTTTGGGTTGTAAACACAAACAGACATGGGCTTGACGTAAAACACCACACTCTGGGTCACCAAGAGACGCGGAGAGAGGAGAGGGTGTTCACGTTTTGAGTTTTAAGCACACATCACGAATGGGCAGTCTGGTTCGAGTCGCGCTCAGTCTTGCAACTCGGCTTGCGACGCGGCGTTGCGACGGGGCTCGCAAGGGAGCTGGGGCGAGTCGTGCCTCGAAGAGAGATGGGACGACGAGGGGTCGTTAGAGTGACAGTCTGAGAGCAGTCTGGTTCGAGTCGTGCTCAGTCTTGCAACTCGGCTTGCGACGCGGCGTTGCGACGGGGCTCGCAAGGGAGCTGGGGCGAGTCGTGCCTCGAAGAAAGATGGAACGAGGAGGGGTCGTTCGAGTCGCAGAAGTCTGAGTTCAGCCTAGGTCGAGGCTGGGGTTCAGCCGTGCTCCGGCTGGCGGAGCGTCGTGAGGGAGCAAACACCGATACCGATGGCAGGTGTCGCTTCTCGCAGAACGAAGTGACGAGGGGTGATTAAGTGCGAGTGAAGCTGGCAGCTGCACGAACAAAGGAAAGCACGGAGAAGAGAGAGTCACGAGTGACATCAAGCAATCAACCTGTAGAAAGGGCGGAAATCGCCAAGCGTTGACCAAGCGAGCATCGAAAAGGACGAGCAGCAGCGGATGAGCAACAAGAGCCATCGTTCATCGCCAGAGCGCTCCAAGCCGGTGAGCGCGCACAGCCGCGTCGTCCAGAGCCTGAGCCAACACAGCCTGAAGTAAGGGCGAGTGTCTGTGTGAGGTTGGCAGCGATCAAGGAGAGAGCGACAGCAGCAGCACGACCCGGGCGTCACCGAGCGTCGTGCCGACTCAACAATCATCCAGCAGTGGAGAAGCCTGGAGCTGCCACCAAGAGAGAGAGAGCGCCATCGAATGCGCCGTGTGTTTGATACACACACACACTGACCAACTCCCAGTGAGAACAGACAAGACGTCCAGCAGCGATGACGATATCATCACACACCGCCGAAGGCGAGCATCGTGCCGACTCAACAATCATCCAGCAGTGGAGAAGCCTGGAGCTGCCACCAAGAGAGAGAGAGAGAGCGCCATCGAATGCGCCGTGTGTTTGATACACACACCGACCAACACCCAGTGAGAACAGACAAGACGTCCAGCAGCGACGACGGAATCATCGCGCACCACGTCGGCGAGCGTCGTGCCAACTCAATCGAGCAGTGGAGAGAGGGAGCAGCACGGGCTCGCTGCGGCCACGCCCAAGCGAGAAGGAATCTCTGGCCGCTGGTTGTATCCTCCCCCACCCCACAAGCTAACGACACAACTCCTGGCTCTAAGAAATTAAAATATTAATATTACAAGGGGACAACGCACACACAACACGCACACGAATAAGACTTTCAAAAAGTTATCTTTGTGTTTCAAAAAGGGTTGCCATTTCAAGGTGGTGCGTTCAATATCAACTGATCGTGCAAAGCAGTTGCTGCCGTCGAATTACATGAATAAGAATGTTTTAGTCATTTATTTTCGTTAATTGCATAATCTTGCCGATGAATCTATTGACGTATATTTTTGCCTTTGCATATTAGATCATATGTTTGTTTAGAATTAAAATTGCTTAACACCAAGTGTTCGAGTGCGTCTTTCCCAGTCCATGCAAAACTGTCTTATTCATAAGAACTGTTACCTGCAATGAGATATGAAGTTGGAGACCTAACATAACATAAACACACTAAGATAATCAGTAAATGTTTAATCAAAAATAATCGTTTTATCCCGATTGATACAACTCTGGATAACGAAGCTAAGCCTAATTATCATAACTGCACACATTAACATAATCGCAAGCATCCGCATAAATCACTACGATTATCCCCGTGATTATCATAATTTATGCATATAATCATACACATGAACATAATTTATGCGATTTGTGAATTTTTAGGAAAATTTATAATTTTTATTATTTGTATCAAAAATCCATAATCCGGCATATACAACACCACCGAGGACGGGGAGGTGTCTTCGCTCAAGATCGCCAGGTGTATACAGGCGCAGCAGACCCTGCAGCGTGACAGGGTGTTCGTGGCATGCTCCGCAACTCCCGCGTAGCCCGAGGCACACGCGGACGGAAAGCCTGCGTCCGCGTGCTCGCTGTATCAGCGGAACGCCGATCATCGTAGTGATGGAGATCAGCAGCGGGATGACTGGCGGCGGACACGGTCTGCTTCATCCCGATCCAGCGAAGCACGGGTCATCTGCTACAACTTCGGCCTGCCGGGGCATGCCCAGTCAGGCGGACGGGTTCCTCGATGGCGGGCCCAGGAATGTTCGCCTTCCTATGACTCCCTACCCCCTAAGGCGCCGTGCGACTGATGCCTCACGCGCGGCCGTTCATGTCGGCCTCGCGTGCTCGGAATGCGGAGGACCCGACGACCCGGCCTACTGCTCTTCGTGAGGAGCCGGCTTCGTCGGGTCGATTTCTTTCCCCCCCCGGCCCTCCCGAGACAGTCGAGCCCAAACCGTCTGGAGGGCCAGCATCACGGACTCGTTCAAATGCTCGTTTTGCGTGGTCCCCACGCATTGCACACTCCCACACCGTCATGGGCTGTCGCGCTCGCGTGAGTCGTGGCGAGTATTTGGCTGATCCTGCTCGCCATCGAGCTCACGGCCGTTGTTACCCGTTGTGGGTGGGAGATGTTGATTGTGCGCCGCGATTGTTGGTTCGACCGTTAGTTTTTTTAGGTCTGTGTGTATATATTGTACAGTTGGGTTGGGTAATGTATTGCTTTGTGATGTTGTTGGAGCACACTTGTTGTTATGTTCTATTAACTATACGTCGGTTGCTTCCTTTGGGGGGAGTTGGCAGCCGGGACGGCTGGAAGCTACGAAGGGGGGGGGGGGGGGTGATGTAGTGACTGTGCTTGTCACTGTATGGTGCCGGGGCTTGCGAAGCCACGGCCGGTAATGTGTTGTCATTACGGGCAGCCCGGGTTGCGGGATGTAGTACCAGCCCTAGCGGCGCTTGGGTGAGTGCTGGTTAGCGCGGAGGCACCGCGAGCAGTGTGCGGTGCGGGCTCCCGGTGAGAGAGCGAGAGGGAGCATCAGCCAGCCAGGGTTACCTTGGGGCATGATACTCTGGGTGACCTGCTGTCACGTGACCGGATGATATTGGAGGGGGGCCACCGGTGGAGGTAGGCCATGGAGTGGTCACGTGGTCCAAAGGGGCTCTCGGGAACCTTCGAGAAGGAGTTTGAGAGACCTGGAATGTGGGCGGGGCATAGGGCGGAGCCAGCCCCAGCCTGGAGGCATATAACGAGGGCCCCGTGAGGAGCTTGAGGTTCTTCGTGTGCTGGTGTTACGAAGATCCACGTCGGGGAGAAGAAGCCTCTAGCCACACGGTCCCGGACCCCGTTTGTGGTCCGGACAAGGATAGCGAACCGTGTCTAGTTCTGCCGTAGCGTGGTTAGATGGGCATTCGAGACCCGAGTGTAGACCGTGTTGTGTTGCATGCTAATGTGAAATAAATAGTGTTGCTCCCAAGATAACGTCTGCGACTCAGTTGGACTCACTACACATTTGTCAATGGAGAAGAATGTTCGTGAAAGTGCTTGAATAATTTCGTGAATAGATTTGTTGATCTCCTCAACTTTGACGTTTGGTGGTGTCAGAATTGCACGTACCTTAAGCCATTTGCGATTCAGAATATTTGCTCCGATGTTTGGATACACGCAATTGATGATACTCTTCAGAGTAAGACAAATATTGCAGAATTGTTCGGAGAGCTTGATTTTTCCAGTTTCACTTGTTGTTTCCTTGCCTTTGCCAATGTTGAGCAAATACTCAGAAAAATTATTGGAATCATAGCTATCAGATTGTTGAACTCTCATGTTGGTCGTGAGCTTTATTCTTGTGGCATCTCTCCAAAGCTGTGATGATTTCAGGCAGGCTTTGATCTCATCATCCATCGTGCCTCTTGGAATCACTGGTAACGTTTGGCGAAAATCACCAGCAAAGACAACAATCAAACTGCCCATAATATTTTTGTTGCACGAATGTCTTGCAGTGTTCTGTTGACTGCCTCAAATCCGTGCTTATGGATAATTGAGATTTCATCCCAGAATAATGCTTTAGCTTCCAGCAGTACTTTGGCCTTTCCACTTCCTTTCTTGATATTGCAAACGGCACTTCATTATGGACCAAGTCAATCTGGATTGGAAGCATTGAATGCACTGTTCGTCCACCAGTCATCAACGTTGCAGCGATGCCAGAAGATGCAACAGCAAGTGCAATCTTTTCTCCTCTGATGCGGGCCAGCAACAAATTAATTAAAAAAGCATTTCCGGTTCCTCCAGGCGCGTCAATAAAAATTACTCCGCCTTCGTTGCTGTAATGTCATCTTAGAACCTCTTGATACATTTTTTGTTGCTCTTCATTCAACAATGGCTCATTCTGCGTGACGTAATCCAGGATTTTGTCAGTCATGATAACTCTCAAAGGATTTCTCGAGTCATGTTCACTGCTTGCTGTCGTGAAGGACTTTTCATGCCAATCTCCAACAAAGACTTTCAAATCATCTCCAAAACTTTATCTTCAATTATGATAAGTGCCTCATTATAGATGTCATCAGTGAATTCCAAAGTCATTTGAGGATTATCTCGTGGAAGTCTATTAAAATGTCTTCAGGCATGCAGTCTTTGTGGCTCTCCCAAAGTGCTTTAGGATTTGATGGTTCACAAAACAACAGGATGACTGCGAAAAGAGTTCTGATTTTTGATGGTGAATCCGATTCCTTCGCTTCCTTCAATGTCTCGTCCCATTGATTGTCGTTCTCTAATAATCCTAATTCCAGGCAAGCTGCATGATACGTGTCGTATTCAACTCCATCGACTGTTCAGAGATCCTTGAAGCAAGTTGGGTCTTTGACTTTGTGCAACTCAAGTAGTAGCAATCGAAGTTTCTCATGTGCACTGTGTAAACACGGCCAAGAGCGTCGCCAGATCGAATGCCGACATGTCCTTCAACATTTGCACTTTTGCGTCAACTGAAGACATTCTTTTACTTGTCCCATGTGTAATACTTCGGAACTTCACAATAGAGCAGTGTTTTTGCAAAATCGTCTGTTTTGCATAGCTCGAAGAATCCTGTCAATGTTGTGTTTGGTGGATTGGCCAGAAGATTTTGCAAATTGCCTAGGTTAAAATAGATGCGCTGACCTTTTTCAAGGTGAACATGAAGATGCGCGACTGTTGGGTATCGTTCGTGGATCAGAAACCCGAAAATGCGCCATGCCGCTTCGTTACTGGAGATGTACCGGCCTGCTTGGTACTCGGAGATTTAATCAATTTCGGCATTGTTAAGTGTCATAGTAAAAACTCCTTGATCGGATCCCTTGTGGACATACTTGAGGATGTTTTAATCGATTTCAATGTTTGCGTTTCCTTGATGAATTGACGTGGAAATATCTTGCTGCACATCTTATCCTTCATGCATGGAGACTGCCAATTCAAAGCGCTGCAAGGACCATGTACCATTTGTTTTGAGTCCATTCGTCAATCAATCAAAATGTGTGCATGTGGAAGACCTCTCTTTTGCCACTCGATGGAATAAAGCCAATATTTAACTGAGCCAAAAACTTCGCCTTTGATGAGAACATTCATGAATTTGATGAGCTTCTTCTGGAAAATTCTTGCCACCAAATCATTACGGTCCGTTTTTGATTGGCCGTTAATCAAATTCTCTTCCATCTCTTTGCAATTCGGATTGAACATGTGCATGATGAATAATGACGGCTTGCCTCCATGACGAATGTAGGTGATGGCGTCTTGTGCATATTCATGCATGTTTCGTGGCCCTCCGGTACATGTTGATGGCAGAATCACTAACTTGCCATGATTTTCTGCATTGCCATCATTCACAATCGCATCTTTCAAGTGAATGTACCCGTTGTGGGTGGGAGATGTTGATTGTGCGCCACGATTGTTGGTTCGACCGTTAGTTTTTTTAGGTCTGTGTGTATATATTGTACAGTTGGGTTGGGTAATGTATTGCTTTGTGATGTTGTTGGAGCACACTTGTTGTTATGTTCTATTAACTATACGTCGGTTGCTTCCTTTGGGGGGAGTTGGCAGCCGGGACGGCTGGAAGCTACGAAGGGGGGGGGGGGGTGATGTAGTGACTGTGCTTGTCACTGTATGGTGCCGGGGCTTGCGAAGCCACGGCCGGTAATGTGTTGTCATTACGGGCAGCCCGGGTTGCGGGATGTAGTACCAGCCCTAGCGGCGCTTGGGTGAGTGCTGGTTAGCGCGGAGGCACCGCGAGCAGTGTGCGGTGCGGGCTCCCGGTGAGAGAGCGAGAGGGAGCATCAGCCAGCCAGGGTTACCTTGGGGCATGATACTCTGGGTGACCTGCTGTCACGTGACCGGATGATATTGGAGGGGGGCCACCGGTGGAGGTAGGCCATGGAGTGGTCACGTGGTCCAAAGGGGCTCTCGGGAACCTTCGAGAAGGAGTTTGAGAGACCTGGAATGTGGGCGATGCATAGGGCGGAGCCAGCCCCAGCCTGGAGGCATATAACGAGGGCCCCGTGAGGAGCTTGAGGTTCTTCGTGTGCTGGTGTTACGAAGATCCACGTCGGGGAGAAGAAGCCTCTAGCCACACGGTCCCGGACCCCGTTTGTGGTCCGGACAAGGATAGCGAACCGTGTCTAGTTCTGCCGTAGCGTGGTTAGATGGGCATTCGAGACCCGAGTGTAGACCGTGTTGTGTTGCATGCTAATGTGAAATAAATAGTGTTGCTCCCAAGATAACGTCTGCGACTCAGTTGGACTCACTACACATTTGTCAATGGAGAAGAATGTTCGTGAAAGTGCTTGAATAATTTCGTGAATAGATTTGTTGATCTCCTCAACTTTGACGTTTGGTAGTGTCAGAATTGCACGTACCTTAAGCCATTTGCGATTCAGAATATTTGCTCCGATGTTTGGATACACGCAATTGATGATACTCTTCAGAGTAAGACAAATATTGCAGAATTGTTCGGAGAGCTTGATTTTTCCAGTTTCACTTGTTGTTTCCTTGCCTTTGCCAATGTTGAGCAAATACTCAGAAAAATTATTGGAATCATAGCTATCAGATTGTTGAACTCTCATGTTGGTCGTGAGCTTTATTCTTGTGGCATCTCTCCAAAGCTGTGATGATTTCAGGCAGACTTTGATCTCATCATCCATCGTGCCTCTTGGAATCACTGGTAACATTTGGCGAAAATCACCAGCAAAGACAACAATCAAACTGCCCATAATATTTTTGTTGCACGAATGTCTTGCAGTGTTCTGTTGACTGCCTCAAATCCGTGCTTATGGATCATTGAGATTTCATCCCAGAATAATGCTTTAGCTTCCAGCAGTACTTTGGCCTTTCCACTTCCTTTCTTGATATTGCAAACGGCACTTCATTATGGACCAAGTCAATCTGGATTGGAAGCATTGAATGCACTGTTCGTCCACCAGTCATCAACGTTGCAGCGATGCCAGAAGATGCAACAGCAAGTGCAATCTTTTCTCCTCTGATGCGGGCCAGCAACAAATTAATTAAAAAAGCATTTCCGGTTCCTCCAGGCGCGTCAATGAAAATTACTCCGCCTTCGTTGCTGTAATGTCATCTTAGAACCTCTTGATACATTTTTTGTTGCTCTTCATTCAACAATGGCTCATTCTGCGTGACGTAATCCAGGATTTTGTCAGTCATGATAACTCTCAAAGGATTTCTCGAGTCATGTTCACTGCTTGCTGTCGTGAAGGACTTTTCATGCCAATCTCCAACAAAGACTTTCAAATCATCTCCAAAACTTTATCTTCAATTATGATAAGTGCCTCATTATAGATGTCATCAGTGAATTCCAAAGTCATTTGAGGATTATCTCGTGGAAGTCTATTAAAATGTCTTCAGGCATGCAGTCTTTGTGGCTCTCCCAAAGTGCTTTAGGATTTGATGGTTCACAAAACAACAGGATGACTGCGAAAAGAGTTCTGATTTTTGATGGTGAATCCGATTCCTTCGCTTCCTTCAATGTCTCGTCCCATTGATTGTCGTTCTCTAATAATCCTAATTCCAGGCAAGCTGCATGATACGTGTCGTATTCAACTCCATCGACTGTTCAGAGATCCTTGAAGCAAGTTGGGTCTTTGACTTTGTGCAACTCAAGTAGTAGCAATCGAAGTTTCTCATGTGCACTGTGTAAACACGGCCAAGAGCGTCGCCAGATCGAATGCCGACATGTCCTTCAACATTTGCACTTTTGCGTCAACTGAAGACATTCTTTTACTTGTCCCATGTGTAATACTTCGGAACTTCACAATAGAGCAGTGTTTTTGCAAAATCGTCTGTTTTGCATAGCTCGAAGAATCCTGTCAATGTTGTGTTTGGTGGATTGGCCAGAAGATTTTGCAAATTGCCTAGGTTAAAATAGATGCGCTGACCTTTTTCAAGGTGAACATGAAGATGCGCGACTGTTGGGTATCGTTCGTGGATCAGAAACCCGAAAATGCGCCATGCCGCTTCGTTACTGGAGATGTACCGGCCTGCTTGGTACTCGGAGATTTAATCAATTTCGGCATTGTTAAGTGTCATAGTAAAAACTCCTTGATCGGATCCCTTGTGGACATACTTGAGGATGTTTTAATCGATTTCAATGTTTGCGTTTCCTTGATGAATTGACGTGGAAATATCTTGCTGCACATCTTATCCTTCATGCATGGAGACTGCCAATTCAAAGCGCTGCAAGGACCATGTACCATTTGTTTTGAGTCCATTCGTCAATCAATCAAAATGTGTGCATGTGGAAGACCTCTCTTTTGCCACTCGATGGAATAAAGCCAATATTTAACTGAGCCAAAAACTTCGCCTTTGATGAGAACATTCATGAATTTGATGAGCTTCTTCTGGAAAATTCTTGCCACCAAATCATTACGGTCCGTTTTTGATTGGCCGTTAATCAAATTCTCTTCCATCTCTTTGCAATTCGGATTGAACATGTGCATGATGAATGATGACGGCTTGCCTCCATGACGAATGTAGGTAATGGCGTCTTGTGCATATTCATGCATGTTTCGTGGCCCTCCGGTACATGTTGATGGCAGAATCACTAACTTGCCATGATTTTCTGCATTGCCATCATTCACAATCGCATCTTTCAAGTGAATGTAATCATCGACACGAAGCTTCTTTTGGTTCAATTGGATGAAGAGCAATCTTTCAGTCTCAATCTTGGCATACATGTCAACCAAATATTGATGCAGTAACTGTCAGTAATTTAGCAATCGTTTCTCATTCAATCGCACCATCAATCGATAGGCGTAGTACGACATTGCCGACACCATTTCATTGGCTTTATTTGACGTTCCTGGCTGAACTTGATTGATGTTGATGGCATATCAGTCCTCGCTACGTGGAAACAGCAGATATTGCAAGGCGTCACACGAAATGTGCGTCTCGGAAATGCTCTTAAGGTCATTGTTACGCATAGTCAAAACATCTTCTTGGTTCTTTCGGTAAAGTCACATAGAAGGGAAATAATAAAGTAAAAAAAATAAAACATAATAAAATACAATGTTATTCTGTTTTATTTTTGTTATGATGAATCCCTGCAGTCACCAAAGCTTAAAATCGAAATAGTCAAAACAATATCGCGCTTTTCAAAATAATTTCCAGCAATGATGATGGTGACTTCATTGACTACCGGTGCATTAAAGACATGTGCATGGCCTTGTGCTGGTTTCTTGTTTGCCTTAATGACGATCTTTAGGTCTTCACTTGGATTATCATCAAGTACCATTTTGAATTGCTGAATGTAGTGATTGTTTCCGTGCAGCATCTTTTGCAAGGACGCGATCAAACTTTTGTTGGTGCCAGGAATCACAGCACAATGACGTTGCGCTTCAGTTTCTTCGTCGCCAAGAAAGTAAATTTGTAGGAACTTTGACTTTTCTTTGGGCAGCAATAGGAGAGAGAGCCAGCCTTGTGGGACATTCGACCTTGAATGAACAAAGTTGTCATGAATCCAGTTGACTGAGGCATAGGCACAGATGTTCCAAACGAATTCATTTGAAAACTGCAATTGTATTTGCGGATCAGGCTTAGATATTATTTCGACTTTGGATGATCACCATTCATAAAGCTCTTCAATGGCTCTGACAATTCCGGAAGCTCTGGCAACCAAATCTTTCGACCGGAACAGCAAAATCCTGGTGTCTCGCCTTCAAACTTCAGCGCATCGCAAAAAGTGCACTTCAAAGTCATGCTACCAATGACAATCGGAGGAAAGTTTGTATAATCCAATTCAGGATCATAATTGAATGCTTCGTCCTTCATATATAGCCATTTTCTTGCCCGTGAGGCACCTTGTCAAATTCTCTCCTGCTGGAGTCAATCTCTGCGAGCTTCAACATTTTTTGCCAAAATTCAGTTCTAGTCAGCAATTAAATCACTTTGAATTCGTTGCTGTCGCTGCTCCTCGCTTTCAATAGCTCTCGAGTTTGAAGCTTCCTTGAATTTACACAAACTTAAATTGTTAATATTTCACTCATGAAACACGCGATGAGGAAATAACATTAGAAATCTTCAACAATTATAAGAATCTATGACTGTACAAAATTCTTAAGAATGAACGTCGCGAGATTTTTTTTTTTATAAATCGGATGTTTTTCACTCAAGGAAATTCAACCTTAACCCACTTATACATAAGGTCGATTTTGTCAACTCGGGAAGGGAAAGCCGTAGCAAGCTGACAATAGTCGCATTGACTTAGACATTCCAGACAGCATAAGCTGTGGAAATTTCATGACGCCAGAGCTCAGCGTTCGAGAGATTTTGCTGTTTCACACAAACAAACAGATGTATTTTCTGCTTTATAATTAAGATTTATTATGAATAAAGTCCGCCGACTCACTGATAACTTAACGAGTAACCACGAGTGACTATATACACTTGGGTAACTTAGATAACTCTATTCTGAGACAACATAACTTTACTCTTCCAAGGCTACAAGGTGCCCACTCCAGGATAATGAAGACGACCCGCTCCCAGGTGACGACAGCGACGGCAATTCCCCCACAACAGCAGCCTTGCGCCCCGGTTTGGACTGGCTGTTATCCCCCTCACGACCCGGCCACGCCCCTATTCCTGAACCCTCTCTCACCGCACCTGGCCTTGTCTGTCTCTGCCTTTATTACAATTTACGACCGTCACTGGATTTTTCTATTGCTCGTAGTCACTTTAAGATGTTTTCTTGTTCATGTTTTTGTTTGTTGCGGTTGCACCCGATTCAAAATGTTTAGCGTACTTCCCGACATGCAACAAACTGGAAATTTACCATGTGGGTACTTTCCAGACTGTACACCATGCAAAAATTATTAAAATACACTTTTGTGTTTTTTTGGAGCGGGGGGGGAGCTCAATAATGCATATATTTTTTGCACGGCAAGTGAGCTGTGGTTAGCGCGCTGCGCTACGAACCCGGCGACCCGTGACGATTATTTCAACCGGTCCTGGGCCTCCCCTAGGTCGACTCAGCCTCAAACGAGTAACTGGTGTGGTGTGTGAACATCGCCACTGGGGAGACAAAGGCGGCCGGGCGTGGTGAATCCAAGTCCCAGGCGAAGCCGGGTAGTAAAGCTAGTACTGTACCTAATAAATTAACTGAACTGAACGCGACCCTGTCAACGCTTGTCCCATCAATCATTATTAGCAACCACTTAGGTCCCACATTAGCCTAACGTGACCCTGTCTGTTCCCGTTACGTTAATTAGTAACCATGGCCACGGGGAGCCGTACTGTCCCTACACAGGTATACTGTTATGAACTTTGGCATAAAAAAATGCGCCGTGTTCAAGTTGGTGTTCGAAGCAAAAACTGTTTGGCATGAGGTCTCCAGTAATTGTACTACTTAATATTTTTATTTTGCGAAGGCCCACTGAGCTATATACAGTAGATCGATTATCCAGGGTGAGGGGTGCTGGATTTTGAAAAACGCCAGATAATCACTAAATCATAATTTAAAATAGCTTATTTTTAGCACATTCTTGCATGACATGATTATGTTAGTGTTTAAATTGATTTAATATTTGAAATTGGCACAAATAAACATACAAATAGACAAACATAAACATACTCCTTTTAAAAGTTACTGAATTTACTGTCCATACCACTCCAATCTCGAAGACTGCATGGGAGATGTATATACTTACAGTATTTTCATTGTTGAAGTTGTATGTAATGTATAATGTACTGTATATAATATTTAACACTTAAGTAGAACAGATACATTTTTTTGGTCATGCACATGGTGCTGATCGCCGGACTTGTGTACAGCCTTTGGAGCAGCTTTGCTGTTTTCGCAGGATTGGCTCGGGACCGCCGGGTAATGTTCGAAGCAGCCGGATAATCGCGCGCCGGATAATCGATGATCAACTGTAGGCCTTTTTAAGAAGCGATCTGGCTACAAATGATAGCTCAACGAAGTGGCTTATCACGTGCAAATATATAGCTGCAGCCAAATACTCTAGTAATGCCGTACAATAGCACAGTAAAGCCCCAGCTGGTCAGACATGGCTATCTGGATTTTACTTTTATCCAGACCAATAGGTATATATATACACACATGCGTGTTTCGCTTAACGAGCAAGATACGTTTCGCGAAAATTGCTTGGAAAGAGAAAACTCGTTAAACGATCTTCGTGTTCCTATTGACTCACTTCATTGTTAAAAGCTGAGTTAGGTTTCAGCCACAAAAGTTTCACTCTTGAAATACAAATCATCATTTAAAATAAAGTAATAAAACATGAAATGTAACACTCAGCACACATGATGAACCACGCAGGCGCCTGGCATTTGTGTTGCTTGAAGGGTAGATGTTAGTGTGTGGAGGGAACAGTAAGGGCCATGCCGGACCGCTGGTTCACATATCACTCGCCACTGTTGTTAGCGGCGGTGCGGAATCGAACCAGGATTTCAGGAGGGATGCGAGATGGAGCACGACTTCCTGTCCTCAACGTTTGCAAATATTTAGGAATGCTGCCTACCTCTCCCGGACCCACCCATTACAGTGACACCACAAGGCCCCTCACCCCCGATACCACGAAACACGCGGGCACAGCACAGCTGGTAAACAAACAGCTGCGGGCTGCCGTGTGCTCCATGTCACCATGGGATGCATTCAATACATCGGTCTCTGCACGCAAAGCAAACATTTTGCTCGTTTTGTGAACAAATTGATCTAAATCAAATTGCTTGCCATAGCAAATTCTTGTAGACACGCCTGGTATAAAAATAAATAGTGTACTTTAGAGGCAAAAATGTATCAAATAGAGAAAATACATTGAACATACTTTAGAATGTTACGTAATATAATATGTCTAGTGACATCAGGGATGTCATTGTATGGTGCCGGCCCGGGAGGGCCGTGGTGTGTGATGTACTTACGTCACGGACTGCATCGGGTTGGTTGCTGTGTGATGCCGGCTCTAGCACAGCATGGCGTGCGATTCACCGTCATCGCGTACACCCTGTAGGTGGGTGTAGTACCAGCCCTAGCGGGGCTTGGTGAGCACTGGGATAGCGCGGGCACCACGCATAGCATGAAGTGCGGGCTTCCACAATGGGGAGCGGAAGAGTGTCAGCCCAGGGACAGGGTTGCCCCGGGCCATGGCACTCTGGTTGATCCCGTAGACACGTGATCTGGAGTGTCCACAGAGAAGGCCCCAGGTGGGGGGGCTAGGGGGTGATCACGTGTCCAGGGAGAGCTCTTGAGAGGGAGCTAGAACACTCGCGAAGGTGGGCGGGGCCGAGGGCGGAGCCAGCCCCGACCCGGGAGGATATAAGGTGGGTCCCTGAGAGGGACTGGGGTCACTTCGTTCTACAAGCTGTAAGATCTACGTCCTACGTCTGAAGAAGCATCAACACTTGGCCGGGGACCCGAGTAAGAGTCCGACCGTTCGTAGCTGTAAGTATAGTGTAGTTAGCTGGGTGGTCACCACCCCAGGCTGTATCTGGTAAAGGGGCAGTTAACCCTTTGTATATGTGTGTTACAATAAATGTGTTGCCACTGAAGAATAACGTCTGCGACTCAGTTGGACTCACTACACATGTTTAATAAAATGCTCAAGATTGCATTAAATTGTGTATAATGAGTAAAAATGTGGTTAACCGGTATGAA
Organism: Lampetra planeri; assembly: GCF_965212315.1. Taxonomy (NCBI): domain Eukaryota; kingdom Metazoa; phylum Chordata; class Hyperoartia; order Petromyzontiformes; family Petromyzontidae; genus Lampetra; species Lampetra planeri. The sequence continues at coordinate 22,421,640 of NC_136108.1, read as the reverse complement.
ATGTAGTTAGGGAAATACGTTAGTGGTGGGGGAATGTCGTGATGGAGGGATGGCAGCTGTTAATGTTGCAGAGACCTCCACACTTGTGGTAATTTACATGATTATTGTCTAGCCTAAACAGCCGTTATACCACATAAACAATGGAAAATGCCTTTGGTAAACTGTCTTCAGGGGCGTTTGAGGTTCCTGACAAATTTAATAGAGTTGACATGAGCATGGTCAAACTTTTACAAACTTTTCCCCAACTTTTCTTCGCTAAAGTGGCCTAAAGTATTGCACGCTTTATGCGTAGTCTACATGGTTTGGATGTAATGGAATACATTTGTGATGCAAGCTGTAAAATGTAACATTACACCAACACAGGAATCCAGCCCTGCGTCTCCATTGCATTACTTTTATTTTATATTGTGTCATCTGGGATGTCAATTCATACAACGTAGAACGGAGCTTCATATAGTTATAATTTGTTGATTGACCAAGCTAATCACGTACATTTATGTCACACTTATACACGTGACAGTTCATTTGTTTGGCTCTGTCGGGTTGTGGAAGGTTTTTAATGGCACAAATTTGGTCAGATAGTTATGTGGCCTCAAAACAATGTCTAGTATGATTCACATTTTAACTGTAATTTGAGTGTCTAAATGCAACTGCATCTCAATACGCTCTACACAACAGAGGGACGCCCACTGCAGGGGAAAAATGGAGGCGTATACATTTCCTGTCATTGGAGAATAATTAATTGAATCTGGAATTGAGCAGGGACAGGAAAGTCCGGCACAGGTGTCTGAGGGAAGGAGGTACCAGACCTCAGGGGTAGGAGAGGAGAGAGACAGACCTCCCCTTAAGTCAAGGTTCACCGGGGCCTGTGGTCTAAAAGCCTCTGGAGCCTGCACGTGGAGGGGAGTCGAATGAAATTAGAAGGAGCGCATACTTTTCGTGTTATGTTGACAGCATATATACATCATTTACGTTTTGTTGTAAAGCTGACATTCATTGAGGCATTGTCATTTATTAAAATTGTGTATTCATAATGCATTTGTCTTGACTAAACTGATGCAGACACCATAAATCGCGTTCACTTAGATATTACATTTGGCCAAAGACACGAAACGATAGAGCGGTGATGAGTACTTGTGTATTGAAATAGTCTGTTGTGCCAGGGACTTGTGGGCGAGCCGGGAATTCCAGGGGAGAAAGGAAATGCAGGAACGGCGGGGATGACGGTAATCACTTACATCTTGCAAATCCGTGCTTGTTCGGATGCTTTTGCTTGCTTTTTTGTGTGCGGATAAACAATACAATGCAACAGCTTGGTTTTCATATACGTATTGATCATTGTGTTTTCATGCAATGAAAATAATATGCCAAGAGTGTTGTGTACAGTACATTCATAACTCGTTTGACGTAATCTGTAAATAACCCTTTGTGCTGCAGGGGGAGCGAGGCTCTAACAGCACCGTGCCAGGCGTGGAAGGGGAGAGAGGCCACCCAGGAAATATGGTGAACCTCGATTTCATATATATACATGTGTTTATAAATTATATTATATTTCTGATTATTCGAACCAAAACATATCACTGCCTGAGTGAGTAAAACAAGTGACACGTTAATGAAATATAGTGATGAACCACACAAGAATACATTTTTCAATTTGTCTGTGGATATAATAATGAATGATTATATATAGCATAAATAAAAAAATTACGGAGTGTGTAACAGACACAGCTTTTGCACATAGGTGTAGAAAACCACCACCAGAACCAGTGCAAGCAATTGTCCAAGATCTGTGGCCCTATTTTGGAATGTTTGGCCAACTCCATTAATGAGTGATTATACACGTGGGAGGAAACCGGAGTACCAGGACATTTATAATTCATCCCCGTACAGATGGAATACATATGGAAATGAATCCACTTGCTGTACTACCTTAGCCTCGAATTTGTGTGATGCAAATTTGCCATTCAGTTAAACAAAATTTAATTGTGACCCTTAATTGACACAATTGAATTGTGAACGTGAATCATTACACCACGAATGATAGTTATATTGTTAGAGCGTAGATAAAATAACACGTGATTGTACTTGTGCATTACTTGGAGCGAGTGTGTATGTGGCAACATCTTTGACGCTTCGTTTGTATTCTTAGGGCCTGCCTGGGACCGATGGGCTGCCTGCTGACCCTGGGCCACCGGGGCCTGACGTGAGTCACTCAGTTTGTGTGCATCACAACACAAAAGTCGCTTCAATATCACCTCAGCGCAGTCATTGTCCATTCAGGTGTAAAATATGTGACATACAGAATCAGAGCATGGACGTGTGCTTCATTTATAATAAGGGTTTTTTGGGTTAGATCGCATTAATATAAATGTGTCGCTAACCCACCACCACCCGGCATGACTAATCATTAAGGTGTGTAACTTGAACATAAGGTACCAATTAGCTATTTCTTTAGCAAATCGGTGTGATGGCGAGTAAACGCACAACATTTACAATTGAGTATGCCGTTTTGCTGGTGAATTCAAACAGCCGGCAAATCGCCTGATGAAGCTGGTGGTAATCACCAGCGAAACGTCGTAGTCATGGCACATTAACGTAATATACATTAACGTTGAAAGAGAGATAATATCATCACGTTGCATCATCGAATAAAATGTCACATTGTTGATGTCTGTCCACGAAGGTCAGTGGAGGTCTCTGATAGCTGCACGTGGCCACTGAAAATACAGTCTCATGGCTTGGTGATTTCTGTACATTTCGTCTGACGATACCATAGGCCAAAGGCTTAACTGTAAGGAAATTATTTTCCTGTTTGTTTGCTTAACCTACAGTCCTTATACAAATATAGTATATATAAACAACAACAAAGGACCTGAAGTTCAACAATAAGCATCTTGTCCGTTAGTGTATAAGAGTGGGACCGGATCTAGGATGTTTGAATCCACATGTGTATTTGGATTCTCAAAACCTAGCTGTCGATATTTATATCAATGAAGTGTATTTGAAAACCCTGGACTGAAAGAGGATCTAAACTCTAATACATCCTTTGTTTCATTACTTTTCACACATAGTGCCTTTTCTCCTTGATTTCTCAGCCCCTTGTAACATACGTGTTGGAAAGGGGCCGCTTTTGTGATGTTTTGGCCAAAATATGCGAGTGTCTTTGGAGTGACTCCATTACCGCAGTGACTCAGATTGCCAAGGGGGGTGCGTCTCAGCTGTTTAAACAATTCGTGAATCTGGCTCTTGTCCGTGTATATCTTTATTTATAAATGTATTGAAGAATAACTTGTTGGTCAAGCAACAGTTAAACATAATTGCACCAAACAATTTAGGAAGATGCAAATACTTTGAATGTACTGTAAGCTCCTCATGAATAGTGTACCGTGTTAAGAGACTAGAGATGACACACGGGTGTATATTTTCAAGCTTTTTTTTTATATCGCAATAGAAATGTGGCAGCATGCAGTGCGCCAATACTTATGGATAAGTGCGCTGCCATTTTGAAGTTGCGTTGTCATGCCGTGTTTGGTCTGTTTGATTTGTTCTGAAAAGTGATAGACGTTGGTGTCTTTTAAAAGTTTATAACTCCACCTGCATTTACTTCTCGTTCACATGTAGGGTGCAAAGGGCTGGCGGGGACCGTCTGGACTCAAAGTGCGTTTGGGTTTAAGACATCCACTGTACTGACGTGTAAACAAGAACATTCACAACTAATGTGTTCGGCGATCAGTTTGTGCTCAGTGCACGTGACACATGAGTGTGCTTCCCCACATCCTCGTAAGAAGCCTTCACACAAAACTTGCACAAGATGGTGACACAGCCCAGCGATGGCGCGCTCGCCGCTCATTGCAGGGGTTCGCGGATTCGAATCCAGTAGACCGCCTCTGGTTATTACTGTGGTGGTGTGTATTGTCCATACAATACTGCATACTGTCTGATTCTCAGCAGACGTTAAAGACCCTTTGACATCATTGGATACCCCCCCCCCCTTACTTTACAACCAGTTATGAAACAATTTATTTACAGATGAATCAAATTGTACAGAATCCGTAATATTCCGGCAGACGATAAAATTTGACGAGGATCACATTAAGTTACACATCAATGCCATTCTAAGATAATTTTATTTGCCTTGATATAGTCTGATGAAACCAATCCACTCCTGAATGTAACACATCATACAGCATAAGTTGTGGTATATCGTGCAGAACAGCTAGAGGAATAACCCTATCTCCAATTAAACATTTGAATCGAATAATGGATTTGTAGACATCTTGAATGAATTTAAGTAAGATTTGATCCGTGCTACAGTAACGCAATTATGCCTTCTGTTATGTCCTACGAATCTTGCGCGTGTAAAAATGTAATATAATTTAGATTAATTTAAAATACCTTCGCTCAAGGTGCTTGACGGGGGCTTACAAAGATTCGGTGCGGTTATGATTTCGCTTTCTGATTGTGTGGGCGCAGGGTGAGAAGGGTGCTCCGGGAGGAGGCGGAACCAGAGGACTCGCGGGCTATCCTGGAAGTGCAGTAAGAGGCACACTGATGGGAATTTGTACTGCAGTAACGGTGGTTAACAAAACGTTCTCAGCGTACTAACCGAAACATAAGTACATTTTACAGCAGCTAATTGCAGAGGTTTCCATATATCTGTCGGGATAATTAAGTTGCTGCACTGCCAATCGTGTGGTGTACAATGGTACCAATGTGCGCCATGCGTATAAATGCGTGTATTACCTCATTAACATGTCACGTGACCGATTACAGGTTTCCGGTCGCTCAATGCGGTGGTAGAAGATGCGTCCCCCAAAAAATGGGAACAAAACGAAACCGCATGAGGAGACAGCTGCCTGCCAAGTGGCGCTTTCAGTACACACAGTAGACACAGTAGACACATTATTCTTTGGTTCTTTCGGTAAAGTCACGTATAAAGATAAAATAATAAATTAAATAATAGCATACTACGACGTTTCGATTGCAACACAAGCAATAATCATCAGGAATAAAAGAAATAGCAACAAAAATCTAACCAGAAAACTAGAGACAGACATATAAGCAGACAGACATCATAAAGATACACAGAGAGAACACGTATCGGCACAAAGAGAGAGGTCGTCTCTGTGACGGGGCTTTAAATATAGAGAGGGGGCGGGGGCGGAGAGAGGGAGGGGGCAGAGAAAAATTAGCATGTCAATGAGTGGACAACAACGTGGTACGGTACGGAAGCTTGAAAATTAGGAGATAGACACACTAAAATTAAATAACCTAGTAAAATATCGAAATGTAATGTAATGCAACACAGAGAGTCAGTCAACACACAATTAACGTATAGCCCAGTTGATTACGTATTTCAAAGATTGCTAAGTTAGAATTTAAGTGTGAAAATTCCAAAGAGAGGACACAGGCAGAGAGAGAAAACAAAAACCAGAGAGAGAGAAAACAGATAAGCTTAAATCTTCCCCGTAGAAGTGGTTCAATCTTAATTTTGGAGCTTTTGTGACTGCAGGAATTATTCTTTGGTTCTTTCGGTAAAGTCACGTATAAAGATAAAATAATAAATTAAATAATAGCATACTACGACGTTTCGATTGCAACACAAGCAATCATCATCAGGTATAAAAGAAATAGCAACAAAAATCTAACCAGAAAACTATAGACAGACATATAAGCAGACAGACATCATAAAGATACACAGAGAGAGAACACGTATTGGCACAAAGAGAGAGGTCGTCTCTGTGACGGGGTTTTAAATAAAGAGAGTGGGCGGGGGCGGAGAGAGGGAGGGGGCAGAGAAAAAATTAGCATGTCAATGAGTGGACAACAACGTGGTACGGTACGCAAGCTTGAAAATTAGAAGAAAGACACACTAAAATTAAATAATGTAGTAAAATATCGAAATGTAATGTAATGCAATACAGAGAGTCGGTCAACACACAATTAACGCATAGCCCGGTTGATTACGTATTTCAAAGATTGCTAAGTTAGAATTTAAGTGTGAAAATTCCAAAGAGAGGACACAGGCAGAGAGAGAAAACAAGAACCAGAGAGAGAGAGAAAAAAGATAAGCTTAAAACTTCCCCGTAGAAGTGGTTCAATCTTAATTTTGGAGCTTTCGTGACTGCAGGAATTATTCTTTGGTTCTTTCGGTAAAGTCACGTATAGTAGACACAGTACACACACAGTACACACACAGTACACATACAGTACACACAGTACATACACAGTACACACACAGTACACATGCACAATGTTGTTCCTCGTCCCACCGCATAGCTGCATGTAGAGTGAATTCAAACCGCATGGTAGAGGACATTTTTGGGGTAAAAAAGGTGAGCCACATATACAGCGCGAGCTCGCACAAACCGAACCCACATAGAGCAGAGGGAAACCTGTACGCCTATATAAGGGCTTCTTCTAAAGGGGGCCCAGGACAATGAATACCTCTTAGAGGCCATGGTCACCTCTACCTGTAGCTCTGTGTGCTGCACCAGTATATGTTTGCCTTGCCGTGATTGTTAAACGACCATGTAGGCCTTACCAGAATATATGCGTGCTTCTGTGTTTACGCACGTCACACAACAAATTGCTAGACAGCTGATAGGGCAGTGAGAGGCCTACAACGGGCCATGTTCCAGGTTTCTCAGGGTCTCAACCGCATGTGTAGTTATTCTTACACGTTTAAGTATGCACATACTCTCTCTAAACACACGGTAATGTGCACAGACTCGCAACATGTATACTTGCGCCCAATCCATATCCTATACTGGAAGTTGAACTTATATCACACCGTATGTAGCCAACCATGCTAACCGGAGGTGCAACAAGTGTGCCTTACACTCTCGTTTTATCCCAGGCCTTCCCTCCTTGCAAGCGTGATTAAACCTTAACCCGTAAAGGGGCTAATGAATCTGGCCTTTTTATCACAGACATGGAAGCTGTGCACACAGTAAAGCTGATCGCGTGAACTGTCATTACCCTTACATGTGTAGTGGTGATACGCGCTGGGGTAGCGATCGGGTGCCAGCGCGTAGTGATTGGCTGTGTGTGTGGTGACGCGCGCTGACGGTGAAGGATCAGGGGTCAGCGCGGGGTCGTGGGTTATGTGGTGCTGATTGGCTGTGTGCCGGTGACGCGCTGGAGAGGGAGTGATCGGGTGGCAGCGCGGCGTGATTGGTTGGGGAGTGGAAACACGCGCTGGGGGAAAACGGATCGTAGAGATAGCGCGTCGTGATTGGTTCACTAAGGAGCGATGCTCACGTCGAGGTCCGCATCCGCTCCGTCTCCCGTGAGGAGGGACTATATAAGGTGATGCACACAGGCGTAAGGAGAGAGTGTAACCAGCGAAGACTGAAGACGGAGAGGAAGAGATAGGGCCCTGCGGTACCCAGTCCCGCTGTCCTGTGGGGACCGGGACTCTGTGTAACCCAGAGGCGGAGTGTAGGGTGAGCATGCAGTGTCAGCATGCAGAGTGTGTAGCCAGAGGCTTAGGGTCTACACGAGACGAGTGATGTGTGTGTAGCCAGAGGCATAGGGTCTACACGAGACGAGTGATGTGTGTGTAGCCAGAGGCATAGGGTCTACACGAGACGAGTGAAGAGTGTAGCCAGAGGCAGAGAGTCTACACGAGCTAAGTGAAGAGTGTAGCCAGAGGCAGAGAGTCTACACGAGCTAAGTGAAGTGTGCAGTCGGAAGAATAGAGACCACACGTTGTATTGTGACAAGTCAAGATTTAATAAAAAGTGTGTTACCCGTCAAGGAGTTTCCTGCCGTCATTTCCAATACTTCACATGTAAATGGCCATTATTGCCACAATGTCAGCATTCATGCCTGTGCCAGTTCAGTTTTGCCTCCGGTGTTGTCAGTGACTTGATGAATGTATTTTATTCTGAGTCTGATCAATTATATTTAGCCACAGGTGAGTACTTGACATTATATTCTTAGGGAATAAAAAAACACAGGAAGTATTACACAACAACTGACAATAGGGTTTACAATTCAGGCTGTGCTATATAGTTTGCATTTCAATAGAAAGTTTGGTTTTATTATGTATGTTTATGTCAAATAAAATCATGCATATGTTGTAGTTCAGATTTCAAGGTTGTATGTATGTTGAACTTATTTAGCACCGTACGTAGTCAACCATGCTAATCGGCGGTGGGGGGGGGGGGAAGGACAACAAACTAAACACAACAAAGCAGTTCTAAAGAAATTAGTTTTCAATATACATTTAAAAGTGCATAGCTGCCGTGGCTTCCCAATAAAGGTTGTGTCTAAAGTCTGTAAACGTCTGCTTGAACTTCAGGGTAACAGAGGAAGCCAGGGTGACCAAGGCAGCAGAGGACCAAGTGGCATGCGTGGCTGTCATGTGAGTAAGCATTTTTATTTTTTGGGTCTTTCGGTAAAGTCATATAGATAGGTTCAAAGAAAATAACAAAAAACTACGACGTTTCGATGGCAACACAAGCGGTCGTCATCAGGAAAAGGGGGTTAGCCTCATTCCTTCTTTACTCATGGCCACCTTTCCAGTGGTGATTCATAGTCATGTAAACAAAACATACATTTCACTGCTATCGGTCAAAGGCATCCCAATGATGAAAAAATGACTGCAAATTACTAAATTGGAATTACACACAGCATTAATATCGCCTCCGACTATGAAACTTGTTGGTGATATGTTAACTCCTTTGCATTGTATGCAGGAGGCCATGGGTTATATTCCAACCCTGTATATTTGCAGTTTGTGTGTTCTGTCTCCCCATGGTCGTTTGTATGTTTCTCCAGGTCCTCCGGTTTTTCTCTCCACATTTGGCTGCTATGAATTTCCGCATGATAAGTCACTTCGTTGACCTATCATTTGTGGCCAGGTTTCTTCTAAGAACTACACATCTCAGTGGGCCTTACCTGGTAAAATAAATAAATAGTTTTTTGTTTTGTTTAATAGATCCCTTATAAAAAAGAGATTCTGTGAGGCTTCCATGGGTAAACAATCGTAATAAATTTACATATATCAAATGTACTCTTTGGTTCTTTAGGTAAAGTCACGTAGGTAGCAAAATGAAAAATAATATATCACGACGTTTCGATCGCAACTCAAGCGGTCGTCCTCAGGCGGAAAAAAATAATCCAGCAGTGGAACTGTTGAACCAGGAAGAACACAGCGAGAGAGCCGTTACAACAAGAGGTTATATACGTGGCGAAGGGCAAGCAGGCGGGGTCTGAGCTGGAAAGAAATTCCATCCCCGCACGCAAGTACACATATACAGTGAGGGAAAAAAGTATTTGATCCCCTGCTGATTTTGTACGTTTGCCCACTGACAAAGAAATTATCAGTCTATAATTTTAATGGTAGGTTTATTTGAACGGTGAGAGACAGAATAACAACAACAAAATCCAGAAAAACGCATGTCAAAAATGTTATGAATTGATTTGCATTTTAATGAGGGAAATAAGTATTTGACCCCCTTTCAATCAGAAAGATTTCTGGCTCCCAGGTGTTTTTTATACAGGTAACGAGCTGAGATTAGGAGCACACTCTTAAAGGGAGTGCTCCTAATCTCAGCTTGTTACCTGTATAAAAGACACCTGTTCATAGAAGCAATCAATCAATCAGATTCCAAACTCTCCACCATGGCCAAGACCAAAGAGCTCTCCAAGGATGTCAGGGACAAGATTGTATACCTACACAAGGCTGGAAGGGGCTACAAGACTCATCGCCAAGCAGCTTGGTGAGAAGGTGACAACAGTTTGTGCGATTATTCGCAAATGGAAGAAACACAAAAGAACTGTCAATCTCCCGCGGTCTGGGGCTCCATGCAAGATCTCACCTCGTGGAGTTGCAATGATCATGAGAACGGTGAGGAATCAGCCCAGAACTACACGGGAGGATCTTGTCAATGATTTCAAGGCAGCTGGGACCATAGTCACCAAGAAAACAGTTGGTAACACACTACGCCGTGAATGACTGAAATCCTGCAGCGCTCGCAAGGTTCTCCTGCTCAAGAAAGCACATATACATGCCCGTCTGAAGTTTGCCAATAAACATCTGAATGATTCAGAGGACAACTGGGTGAAAGTGTTGTGGTCAGATGAGACCAAAATGGAGCTTTTTGGCATCAACTCAACTCGCCGTGTTTGGAGGAGGAGGAATGCTGCCTATGACCCCAAGAACACCATCCCCACCGTCAAACATGGAGGTTGAAACATTATGCTTTGGGGGTGTTTTTCTGCTAAGGGGACAGGACAACTTCACCACATCAAAGGGACGATGGACGGGGCCATGTACCGTCAAATCTTTGGTGAGAACATCCCTCCCTCAGCCAGGGCATTAAAAATGGGTGGTGGATGGGTATTCCAGCATGACAATGACCCAAAACACACGGCCAAGGCAACAAAGGAGTGGCTCAAGAAGAAGCACATTAAGGTCCTGGAGTGGCCTCGCCAGTCTCCAGACCTTAATCCCATAGAAAATCTGTGGAGGGAGCTGAAGGTTCGAGTTGCCAAACGTCAGCCTCGAAACCTTAATGACTTGAAGAAGATCTGCAAATAGGAGTGGTACAAAATCCCTCCTGAGATGTGTGCAAACCTGGTGGCCAACTACAAGAAACGTCTGACCTCTGTGATTGCCAACAAGGGTTTTGCCACCAAGTACTAAGTCATGTTTTGCAGAGGGGTCAAATACTTATTTCCCTCATTAAAATGCAAATCAACTTATAACATTTTTACATGCGTTTTTCTGGATTCTGTTGTTGTTATTCTGTCTCTCACTGTTCAAATAAACCTACCATTAAAATGATAGACTAATCATTTCTTTGTCAGTGGGCAAACGTACAAAATCAGCAGGGGATCAAATACTTTTTTCCCTCACTGCACATGACATTAACTTGCTAATCCCCCTAATCGCTCTGCCTAATCTATCCCATCAACATAGTGCTAATCTCCCATTAACGCTGCTGTTGTGCGCATATGCAGGGACGATACTCTTATGCGGCGACGGAAGCTCATTTCATGCTAATTTCTCTCCCTAATCTCTCTCCCTAATCTCCCCCATTAACACAACTGACGTACTTGCGTGCGGGGATGGAATTCCTTTCCAGCTCAGAACCCGCCTGCTTGCCCTTCGCCACGTATATAACCTCTTGTTGTAACGGCTCTCTCGCTGTGTTCTTCCTGGTTCAACAGTTCCATTGCTGGATTATTTTTTTCCGCCTGAGGACGACCGCTTGTGTTGCGATCGAAACGTCGTGATATATTATTTTTTATTTTTCTACCTACGTGACTTTACCTAAATAACCAAAGAGTACATTTTATATATGTTAATTTATTACGATTGTTTACCCATGGAAGCCTCCAATGTGGTGGACAAGGACCCCTCTACTGACCAGCGTCTGTAGAGTGAAGGCCAGCATGCTGCGGCCACAGTGAGCCCTGTGTTCAACAACACTTAAGAGAAAAGAAAAGCATTGCAGAGGCTGGAAAAGCACAGAAACACGGGCTGTGGGGTTAGGGTTCGTGTAACTGAGATGGCTAGTGTTAGGGGCCGGTTCACTTTTCTGTTTGGCTTACAGGTGGAGCTTTCTGACCTGCCCTGACTGCACTTCTGTGAAAAAGAGTCTCACAGCTCAAAGGATTTCTACGGGATAAATAAAGATTCTGATTTCTGAAAGATTCTGATCATGTTTGGTTGGCTAATGCCACAAACTGCATGCGCCCCCTTCGTCAGTCCTCCATAGTTCCCACAACCCATTGCTACGTAATGGCTCTTATGTGTATATTGAGGGCTTCTTAAGTTTATATTCAGGGCTTCCATGTGTCTGCTGTTAGAATCAGAATCTTTATTTAGACTGGAGGAGGAATCCGATGAGCTATGAAGCTCTTTTTCACAGATGTCCCGTATGGGCGGGTCAGAAAGGTATAACAGCAAATAGTACAAAAAAACGATAAGAGTGCAGAATAGAGAAAAAGGTAAGGAAGTCACTAAATATAAATAAATAAAGAATACACAAATGTATTAATAAGTCTAATTTATCACACTTGGGCAAGGTAGCAAGAATAATAAAACAGTCCCAGACCACACCAAGGTAACACCACACAGCAGTTAACATTAATATTGAACTATGATACTACAGGGAAAGATCAAAGTTACAAATCACATGTGCAAATGTGACTGCATCCAGCACTACTCTGATACTGTTTTTGAGGCCCCCATGACAACTGTTGGCTGAGCCCCTCCTGAGAAGTCATCAACTCTGCCCTGCACCAGGGACCCCATCTACTGACGTAATCCATCACTGCACGAATGGCAACATTTAAGACCGAAGCAGGAGGATTTTTCCACAACTCTGGCTGTCCGCGTGATGATCCTAGTTGTAATTACTGGCTAAACGTTGTACTCGAATTGTAAATGTTGTAGGTTTACTCTCCAACATACCGGTGCGCTGTACTAGTAACGAATTGGCATTTTTTGTTTACGTGACAAACCTTACTAATTGGCTTTGTCGGGTGGTGGTGAATTTAACGACACATTTATATTTACGCGATCTAATCCTAAAACTTCTATTATGGCAAAATAGTGGTTGCTGAAGCACAAATGAAGAATTCTCTAATTTAATTCTGGCAAAAGCATTCTGCATTGAACATGATCATCTGGTAGTATTTCACATGATACATATTGGTTTAAAAATGTTGCTCCAATTCATTAAGCACCTTGATACGTGGTTGTATTTAGACAATTGACACATTACAATTGTATTGCATTGTGTGCTGTTTGCTGACATAGATGCTTATTGTATTGGTAATAATTATTGTACAAATTACAAAAAGACTCAAAACATGACTAGTGATGCCTGTAACTCAGCATTTGAGAGGAAAAGGTGGGTTCATCTCATTCTTGCTTTTGAAAAATCCCCGAACCAACTGATTTGAAAAGTGGCCAGGCGATGGCAGTACAAGAAGTGCATTTGTTAACCATTTGTTATTCCATCATGTACTGTACATGGGTATCTCTGAATATTCTGGTTTATTTCCACAAGGAATAAAAAAACAGAACAGGCAAACATCCCGATGCAGAACTTTCTTGGGGGGGGGGGACGTCTTCTGACCCTTGATGCTTTCTTGGGTAAACACATGAAAACATCCTTGTTGTTACAAAACAGAATTCTCTTCCCTGACATGTTAGGGTGATCCTGGACAACAAGGCCCAATTGGTAATCCTGGTGAGCCTGGTGGTCGAGGAACCAAGGTATGTGGCACACTAGACTATCACTTGCAGCGTTAAGGCCTGCTGTATTTTAATTTGGACCATTTACAAGTAACCTTCATATGTATTTTCAATGCCTGATGATAAATATAAATACAGGCGTCCCTCGCGTAACGTGTACTCCCGTTGCGCAAATTCGTAGTTACGCGATTCATCTTTTAAGGACATAATTCGCACTTACGCTGTGCGTTTCACAGTTACTCGCTGTGTGTTGGTATTTAAAAAAACGTTAAATTTATTCATAAAAAAACTTTTAATCATAAAAATGTAAAAGTAAAAAAATATATTTTTCTGATGCCTTCACCGCCATCTCCCATCCAACGAGAAAAGTTTTGCTGCCTGTATGGGAGTGATGGACGCACAGTCATGTCTAAAGGACGTGTGAATGGCTAGTGGTGTAGTGGGTTCACAGGCGACAGAGACGGTGTAGTCGAGGCACACTATTTATTATAACTTTACATTCAGCACAGGGCAACGTATTCAACACTTGAAGGGGTAACGGCCCTTCATCCGTACTGGACTGGGATACACCCCTAGGGCTATTGCCCAACTGGTCTGCTCCCAGGTCCTCTGCTAAGGGTGCTAGGGGAGGCTATCTGACCCGGCCCTGGTCAAGGCACAGGTCACGACACCCAACCAGACAGACCCGGCTCTTAGAAGAACATCGGCTCTGAGGCTCTGGGGCCGTGCCACTGGCTTGCCCTGCTTGGTCTTGAGAAGGACAGCGAGTCAGAGGAGTTCCAGGGCCTATCTGCCGGTCTTCAGTCTTCACTGGTTCTTCACTCGTTAGCTTTCCAACACTGAACCATGAGCCCTCTCGCTCCCCGCCTTTTATACCAATTTTCCACCGAGGGGTGGGGCTGTGTGGGATCCCAGCATCCCCCCACAGCCCCCCAGGCTGTTAACCATTTGCGGACGTGGATATGGACACCCCTGTGTGTTTGTCCGTTTCCCTCCCATAACACCCCTACAGTGGTAATAATAACAATATCCCAGTGTAATGGTTATGAATGTTCCTTTTGCTCTTGCCTGTCTGTACCATCAGGGAACAATTCGTTTTACGTCTGAGTGTTGAACTTATGGAAACCACTTCTGTACATTGGAATTTGTGAAGATTTACAACGTGTATGGTTAGTAAAGTGTATAATAGAAACTTGCCAGTTGATTGTTTATGGCAGCTGTCTGGTGATTTATGCAGGAAGTTTGTAAAACACCCCACCTGCAGCGAATCTCATAGACCACCATGATGTCACCCTGCTCACATGTCGCAATTTTGACAGCTGTGAGCATCTTGCCTGAAGAGATGTAGAGCATTCACGATCGTGACGGCTTTCATCATGTTCCTTTGTGTGAGAAGCTTTAGCTGCAGTAAAACCTGTCGCATCTGTTTGGATTTGAGGGGCAATTTCCCAGCCAGCAAAATAATTGGGTCAATGGTTGGTTGTGTAGTGAGTCCAACTGAGTCGCAGACGTTATCTTGGGAGCAGCACTATTTATTCACGTAACAATACGTAACATAACACAACCTATGCTCGGGTCTCGAATGCCCATCTAACCATGCTACGGCTGAACTAGACACGGTTCGTTATACCGGTCCGGACCACAAGCTGGGTCCCAGACCGCGTGGCTAGAGGCTTCTTCTCCCCGACGTGGATCTTTGAACACCAACACTTGAAGAACCCTGGGGCTGGCTCCGCCCTTAGCCCCGCCCACCTTCCAAGCTTCTTGAACTCCCTCTCGAATGTTCCCGAGAGCTCTTCGGGACCACGTGACCGCCCCTCGGCCCCCGTCCACCGGTGGCGTCAGCCAGAGTATCATGCCCTAGAGCAGGGGTCGGCAACCTACGGCTCAGGAGCCGCATGCGGCTCTTTACGGGCTGCTTCTTGACGATATGTACGTGAGTACAGTATGTACTCAGATGCATTGCGGCTCTTGAAATACTGAATTTTGTACCGAATTGGAAAGAAATGGCTCTTCTTGTTATTTTGGTTGCCGACCCCTGCCCTAGAGTAACCCTGGCTGGCTGACGCTCGCTCTATCTCCCTCACTGGGAGCCGGGCACTGCACACTGCTTGCGGTGCCTCCGCGCTAACCAGCGCTCACCCAACCACCGCTAGTGTTGGTACTGCAGCCCGCAACCCGGGCTGCCCGCAATGATATTACCGGCCGTGACTTCGCAAGTCCCGGCACCACACAGTGACAAGTACAGTGACTACCCCCCCCCCTACGTAGCTTGCAGCCGTCCCGGTTGTTAACTCCCCCCAAAGCACGCAACCGACGTAAACTAACATAAGTCACTACAGTTGTATTATGCCTGTATTATTGGCCCACCAATGGCAGCCAATGCTAGGCAATTGTGATATTTTTCATGGACTTGGTCTTTCCTCAGCATTTATATTTTAGTAAGAAACCTATTTCTGTGCCAACATGAGCTGATAATTATATCCATCCGGTTTTTACCAATGCCACTGCAATTACACTTACAGAATCAAATTTGTAAGAAAAAAGCGTTTATTTTTTCTAGTAAAATCTAAATCCAAGGTAATTTTCCCATTTTAATTCTGCAACTTTAACAATGGAATTTGTAGATTTTTTAAAATCCTAAATAATGAAATTGAACAAATGATCGACTTCCGTACACAGTCTTAGCTCGACCATTTACGTTTGTGAGACATCCACACTGCAGTCTTCTCCATGCAGGCTATGTAGCAGGTGCTCAGTTTGAAAATAATTGCTTGGCTTGGAAAGATTATTGAAAGCTATGGGGGCGGGGGGATTGGAAATTATGGCGGCACAGCAGTGGTTCCTAGTTTAGACGTTGGATGAACGTTGAACTTGCGCTTTGTGTAATCTTGGGCACTGCGCACACTCCGTGCGACCGCCCCAGGGTTGTGCTGGACAGAGAAATCTTTCTCACGACAAAAAAGGCGCTCAGACATTTCTAATCGATGCAAAATCATTGTTTTCTATGATTGACTGCATTCCATTATGTTTATTACCTATGGAACATGTGTAATAGTAACCTCCTCCTGTTAATAAATCTGTCTACACCATTGCAGTGTAGTACAGTATCAAAGTTAAGTGTCGCATTTGTACCGCAGACACCTATATACGGTACTCTTGAATAAAGATGTCTGCTAAAAGTGGTTTTGTAACAGGGAGAACGTGGTGAACGAGGGGACAAAGGAGGCATTGGATACCCTGGGAAACAAGGATATCCCGTGAGTATTTCGCCATTGGGGAGTGTAGTAGGAGCGATGGGAAGACATGGGTGCTCCATGATGGGAATAACTAAAACATATCACCATCAATAAGAAGAAAATGATGATTAGTGAAATCATCTCTTCGTGATTTCACTAATCATCATTTTGGGTCACCAGTTTCAATGTGATATTTATTCGCCCTGATTTTGTATGTGCAATCAATAGTGGCTACAGGAGTCTATGAACCAATGACTATACAAATATATTAATTTGACATTAATGCACCTTACGCACGTAATTGGATACGTGCATCTTGCTTTGATTACAATCTAAATCATCACGTTCATAAGAGTTACAACACATACACCCTAGGATACCCTTCACTACACCCCTGTTGGCAATTCAATACAAATTCCCACTGTCACCCAGGTTGTACCGTCTCACTCACCATCACATGCTACCGAACCACACGGGGGCAAGCTGGCACAGTGATAACACTCGTGCCGTCCAGCCAGAAGGGCCTGGGTTCCATTTCCAACTCGGTACCTTTCTGTGTGGAATTGGTATGTTTTCCCCCTGTTCTACATGGGGCTCCTCCGGATTCTCAAATTTCCTCCAATAGCTAAACAAATGTAACTGATTTTGTCCAAAAATGTTCTGCAAATTGCTCAATTGGAATTACACACAGCATTAAAATCGCCCCTTATTGTGAAACTCGTCAGGGCTCTCCTGAAAAAGAGTCTTGAGACTCAGTGATGGTTCCCTGGGTAAACAGGCCAATAGCAACAATATAATAAACAAAGACCCCTGTATAGCCTTAATAAATTGTTGGGGCAAGTGCTGTTAGTGAGCACCTATGAAGACCGACACAGCACATGAGGGGGTGGGTGGCCAGCACCACGCCCGACCACCTTTGTCTCCCTAGTGGCAATGTTTATACACCGCACCAGATACTCATTTGAGGCTGAGTCCACCTAGGGGAGGCCCAGAACCGGTTCGGATAATCGCTACTGATGTTGGCCATGAGCGTGAATCGAACCTGCGTTGCCAGGTTCATAGCGCAGCACTCTAATCTCTACACTACTGCTCCCCATAAAAATATAATAACACTCCACAAACGCCTTGACCACAATCAACCATTCCTCTACTTGTGCAATAACAGCAATTTGATATTCCACTAAAGACTACTTTTCCAATACAAATAAAGTACATCTACGTCTCTGAAACATAATATCTTGAATGTAATTTTGAATAACATGTCCAAACGTATAAATTCAATCCATAACCATATTTAATCTGTGTGCCAAAATGCAATCCAAATAAAGTACCTGGTTATTTTAACCGTTTCCCATTCCGAGACATCTGCAAGTTGCAGGGTGGGTCCCATTCACCGCTGAATATCAGAATGCGCAAGCAGTTCAGGGTTAATTTTATATGTACATGTATGTCATCAGAATGGGAAAGGGTTTAGTATGTTTGTCTCCATATACAGTGAGGTAAAAAAGTATCTGATCCCCTGCTGATTTTGTACGTTTGCCCACTGACAAAAAAATGATCAGTCTATAATTTTAATGGTAGGTTTATTTGAACAGTGAGAGACAGAATAACAACAACAAAGATCCAGAAAAATGCATGTCAAAAATGTTATAAATTGATTTGCATTTTAATGAGGGAAATAAGTATTTGACCCCCTCTCAATCAGAAATATTTCTGGCTCCCAGGTGTCTTTTATACAGGTAACGAGCTGAGATTAGGAGCACACTCTTAAAGGGATTGCTCATAATCTCAGCTTGTTATCTGTATAAAAGACACCTGTTCACAGAAGCAATCAATCAATCAGATTCCAAACTTTCCACCATGGCCAAGACCAAAGAGCTCTCCAAGGATGTCAGGGACAAGATTGTAGACCTACACAAGGCTGGAATGGGCTACAAGACCATCGCCAAGCAACTTGGTGAGAAGGTGACAGTTGGTACGATTATTCGCAAATGGAAGAAACACAAAAGAACTGTCAATCTCCCTCGGCCTGGGGCTCCATGCAAGATCTCACCTCGTGGAGTTGTAATGATCATGAGAACGGTGAGGAATCAGCCCAGAACTACACGGGAGGATCTTGTCAATGATCTCAAGGCAGCTGGGACCATAGTAACCAAGAAAACAGTTGGTAACATACTACGCCGTGAAGGACTGAAATCCTGCAGCGCCCGCAAGGTCCCCCTTCTCAAGAAAGCACATATACATGCCCGTCTGAAGTTTGCCAATGAACATCTGAATGATTCAGAGGACAACTGGGTGAAAGTGTTGTGGTTAGATGAGACCAAAATGGAGCTCTTTGGCATCAACTTAACTCGCCGTGTTTGGAGGAGGAGGAATGCTGCCTATGGCCCCAAGAACACCATCCCCACCATCAAACATGCAGGTGGAAACATTATGCTTTGGGGGTGTTTTTCTGCTAAGGGGACAGGACAACTTCACTGCATCAAAGGGACGATGGACGGGCCCATGTACCGTCAAATCTTGGGTGAGAACCTCCTTCCCTCAGCCAGGGCATTAAAAAATTAACCCGTAAAAACAAAGTTTTTCACTATAAATCCTTTATATGCGTGGCGGCTAGAGTCCTCTCGTCCTCTGGCTTGAGATGGCTGCCACCTATGGGTCAGATGATTGCCTGCCACCATTAAGCAATTGGTAATTAAATATAATTTTTTTTTTCTTAAAAAGTGTAAAGTTTTGGAAATGTTTTTTTCTCGAAAATAAATTGTCACGCACAACGAGTCTGTGTGCAAAATGTCAGCTCGATTGGATCACGGGAAATGGGTTAAAAAACGACCGAAAGATTTGCACGGTCGTAAGCGCGCAAGCAAGCAAGCAAGTGAACTTAATATAAAGGATTTAAAAATGGGTCGTGGATGGGTATTCCAGCATGACAATGATCGAAAACACACGGCCTAGGCAACAAAGGAGTGGCTCAAGAAGAAGCACATTAAGCCCCTGGAGTGGCCTAGCCAGTCTCCAGACCTTAATCCCATAGAAAATCTATGGAGGGAGCTGAGGGTTCGAGTTGCCAAACGTCAGCCTCGAAACCTTAATGACTTGGAGAAGATCTGCAAAGAGGAGTGGGACAAAATCCCTCCTGAGATGTGTGCAAACCTGGTTGCCAACTACAAGAAACATCTGACCTCTGTGATTGCCAACAAGGGTTTTGCCACCAAGTACTAAGTCATGTTTTGCAGAGGGATCAAATACTTATTTCCCTCATTAAAATGCAAATCAATTTATAACATTTTTGACATGCGCTTTTCTGGATTTTGTTGTTGTTATTCTGTCTCTCACTGTTCAAACAAACCTACCATTAAAATTATAGACTGATCATTTCTTTGTCAGTGGGCAAACGTACAAAATCAGCAGGAGATCAAATACTTTTTTCCCTCACTGTATCAACGTTCTGCTTCATAATGTAAAATAGTAATTAACTCTCAAATGGCACAACACTTTTATATCTTCTTGTTATTCTGTATTCGTCACTTCATTTCAAACTAAAGCTCTTATTCTTACATTAACCTGGCGTCAGATTATCTTGTGAGAGGTTGCATAAGAAAAACAACTCTGAAAGAAGTGAGAATCAACCAAATGTGACCAATTATATTACAGACGCTTTCCAGAAATGTTTGTCGACGACTGTAATTAGCAATTGAATCTACTGCAGATAAAAAAAGAAAAACGTGGCCTGTCTTATGTCTCCTCATCTTGTAATGCTTTAAGAAGAAGGACATTGCACATTTGACAAGTTGTTTGCCAGGGCTATCGTGACACAGGCAAAAATCAGCAAACCAGGGCCACCCATCCCTGTGCCACAACAGAGCGTCTACCCCAGATCGGCATGTCAGCCATCTTCGGGACCCACAGATAAAACATTGATGGACTCCGAGGCATTGCCAAAGATGTAGAAGCCTGGGCTTGCAAAATATGGTTTTGTCGTTGATCCCCTGTGTGTGTGTGTTGTCATATATAACCAGGTACAGTGATGTCATGTTACCGCACGTTCCATGTGAACTAATCTTCTCAACTGCGATTTTGTTGTCGTTGTAGGGCGTGAACGGATACGATGGCTATGGAGTCTCCGGAGTTAGAGGACCTAAGGTCTCACAATTACCACCCAACACCTTCACCGTGTGCCGTTGCCATTTTACGAAGTTGGCAATCTGCGTTTCAGTGTGATCGTATAGTATTATTTAATTGCATGTAGATAACAGTTTCAAGACCGCTTTCAACCTTTCTGGGGGGGGGGGGGGTGAAAAAACCTATGAAGAATGCCACCAGTATTGGCCGAAACATCCAAATTCTGGACAATTACCTGCAAATTACTCAATTAGGATCACACACAGCAGCAGCTACATCGCCCACTATGGCTAAAACTTGGCAGGACCCTACTGAAAAAGGGTCTTGAGACTGAGTGAGGCTTTCCTGGGTTAACTAGCGAATAATAATAATATTGTAGTGAGTCCAACTGAGTCGCAGACGTTGTCTTGGGAGCAACACTATTTGTTACATCAACTCAACACAATATCACGTAACCTACACTTGGGTGTTGAATGCCCATCTAACCACACTACGGCAGAACTAGACACGGTCCCGCTATCCCGGTCCAGACCACGAGCTGGGTCCTGGACCGCGTGGCTAGAGGCTTCTTTAACCCGACGTGGATCTTCTTCACCAACAACCCGAAAAATCCAGAGCCCCTCACAGGGCCCGCGTTATATCGGCCTGGGCTGGGGCTGGCTCCGCCCCTCGCCCCACCCACCTTCTAGATCTCTCCAGCTCTTTCCCGAAGGCTCCCGAGAGCTCCTTTATTCCACGTGACAGCCCAGCGGCCCCCGTCCACCGGTGGCCCCCCTACAATATCATCCGGCCACGTGTCGGTAGGTCAACTAGCGTATCATGCCCCAACATAACCCTGGCTGGCTGACACTCTCTCTCGCTCCCTCACCGAGAGCCTGCACCGCACACTGTACATGGTGCCTCTGCGCTAACCAGCGCTCATCCAAGCCCCACTAGGGCTGGTACTATGCCCAGTAAGCGGGCTGCACATAATGACAACAATATCCGCCGTGGCCTCGCAAGCCCGGCACCACACAGTGACATTCACAGTCACTATCATAATACATAAATTGCTGCAATGGCTATGCACGGCTCACCTTTTGATTGACACAGGCTACACCTGGTGTACCTCATAACCAGAGAGTGTCGCGTCTTTATTCTTGCAGGGGGACGTCGGTGAAATCGGATATCCAGGAGAAACGGTATGCTAACTCCCCACTCTTTTTCATAACATTGTATATGTTACCGTTATGACCATGTATCATTTTTTTAAGATAAATACATTTTTAACTTGTGCTAGGGTGAACCTGGGACTTCAGGGGACAAGGGTGAGAAGGCTTCAAAAGGCTTCAAAGGCAGAGCGGTACATGTGCTTGATTGGAATACATTTAAGTTTTGTTGCATGCATTTAACCACACATAGCGCATATAATGTTACACCTATGCACATATCAACTGCTCGTTCATCAACGTTACATGGTTTAGCTGTAGATGCGCTCTTTCCATTCCCTACAATAGCCATCCACCGACCTCCTTGAATCTTCTACTACGAAACTATTTTCCTATTTAAATCGTAAAACATTATTTCATTAGGGCATACAGAATAACAAACCCCTTATTACCCCTCTTGTCCATGCACATAGTGGAGCATGTATTTATGGTTCTTGTCAGAA
Source organism: Lampetra planeri (assembly GCF_965212315.1). Classification (NCBI taxonomy): domain Eukaryota; kingdom Metazoa; phylum Chordata; class Hyperoartia; order Petromyzontiformes; family Petromyzontidae; genus Lampetra; species Lampetra planeri. The sequence goes on along the minus strand of NC_136108.1, from coordinate 22,399,406 downwards.
AGTACTGTTTTTGATTCGTAAAGGCAGGTACTACTGATCCCAAGTGATCACTTCGTTTTGTACTTAATGTATAATTGGATGCAATGTACTTGTTCTTCGATGCTGGTCGAAGTGGAAGATTAGGCTCTGAGAGGGCCTCTCTAGGGCTCACTGGAGTGGAGACCCCCTCTAGAGAGACTCTAGAGTGGAGACCCCCTCTAGAGTGGAGACCCCCTCTAGAGAGACTCTAGAGTGGAGACCCCCTCTAGAGTGGAGACCCCCTCTAGAGAGACTCTAGAGTGGAGACCCCCACTAGAGTGGAGACCCCCTCTTAGAGTGGAGACCCCCTCTAGAGAGACTCTAGAGTGGAGACCCCCTCTAGAGAGACTCTAGAGTGGAGACCCCCTCTAGAGAGACTCTAGAGTGGAGACCCCCTCTAGAGAGACTCTAGAGTGGAGACCCCCTCTAGAGTGGAGACCCCCTCTAGAGAGACTAGAGTGGAGACCCCCTCTAGAGAGACTCTAGAGTGGAGACCTCCTCTAGAGAGACTAGAGTGGAGACCACCTCTAGAGTGGAGACCCCCTCTAGATAGACTAGAGTGGAGACCCCCTCTAGAGAGACTCTAGAGTGGAGACCCCCTCTAGAGAGACTCTAGAGTGGAGACCCCCTCTAGAGTGGAGACCCCCTCTAGAGAGACTCTAGAGTGGAGACCCCCTCTAGAGAGACTCTAGAGTGGAGACCCCCTCTAGAGAGACTCTAGAGTGGAGACCCCCTCTAGAGTGGAGACCCCCTCTAGAGAGACTAGAGTGGAGACCCCCTCTAGAGAGACTCTAGAGTGGAGACCTCCTCTAGAGAGACTAGAGTGGAGACCACCTCTAGAGTGGAGACCCCCTCTAGATAGACTAGAGTGGAGACCCCCTCTAGAGAGACTCTAGAGTGGAGACCCCCTCTAGAGAGACTCTAGAGTGGAGACCCCCTCTAGAGTGGAGACCACCTCTAGAGTGGAGACCCCCTCTAGATAGACTAGAGTGGAGACCCCCTCTAGAGAGACTCTAGAGTGGAGACCCCCTCTAGAGAGACTCTAGAGTGGAGACCCCCTCTAGAGTGGAGACCCCTTCTAGAGAGACTCTAGAGTGGAGACCCCCTCTAGAGAGACTCTGGAGTGGAGACCCCCTCTAGAGAGACTAGAGTGGAGACCATCTCTAGAGTGGAGACCCCCTCTAGAGAGACTAGAGTCGAGACCCCCTCTAGATAGACTCTAGAGTGGAGACCCCCTCTAGAGAGACTCTAGAGTGGAGACCCCCTCTAGAGAGACTCTAGAGTGGAGACCCCCTCTAGAGACACTAGAGTGGAGACCCCCTCTAGATAGACTCTAGAGTGGAGACCCCCTCTAGAGAGACTCTAGAGTGGAGACTCCCTCTAGAGAGACTCTAGAGTGGAGACCCCTATAGAGAGACTCTAGAGTGGAGACCCCCTCTAGAGAGACTCTAGAGTGGAGACTCCCTCTAGAGAGACTCTAGAGTGGAGACCCCTATAGAGAGACTCTAGAGTGGAGACCCCCTCTAGAGAGACTAGAGTGCAGACCCCCTCTAGAGAGACTCTAGAGTGGAGACCCCCTCTAGAGAGACTAGAGTGGAGACCCCTATAGAGAGACTCTAGAGTGGAGACCCCCTCTAGAGAGACTAGAGTGGAGACCCCCTCTAGAGAGACTCTAGAGTGGAGACCCCCTATAGAGAGACTTTAGAGTGGAGACCCCCTCTAGAGAGACTATAGTGGAGACCCCCTCTAGAGAGACTCTAGAGTGGAGACCCCCTCTAGAGAGACTAGAGTGGAGACCACCTCTAGAGTGGAGACCCCCTCTAGAGAGACTCTAGAGTGGAGACCCCCTATAGAGAGACTCTAGAGTGGAGACCCCCTCTAGAGAGACTAGAGTGGAGACCACCTCTAGAGTGGAGACCCCCTCTAGAGAGACTCTAGAGTGGAGACCCCCTATAGAGAGACTCTAGAGTGGAGACCCCCTCTAGAGAGACTAGAGTGGAGACCCCCTCTAGAGAGACTCTAGAGTGGAGACCCCCTCTAGAGAGACTAGAGTGGAGACCCCCTCTAGAGAGACTCTAGAGTGGAGACCCCCTCTAGAGAGACTAGAGTGGAGACCACCTCTAGAGTGGAGACCCCCTCTAGAGAGACTCTAGAGTGGAGACCCCCTCTAGAGAGACTCTGGAGTGGAGACCCCCACTAGAGAGATTAGAGTGGAGACCATCTCTAGAGTGGAGACCCCCTCTAGAGAGACTAGAGTGGAGACCCCCTCTAGATAGACTAGAGTGGAGACCCCCTCTAGAGAGACTCTAGAGTGGAGACCCCCTCTAGAGAGACTAGAGTGGAGACCCCTATAGAGAGACTCTAGAGTGGAGACCCCCTCTAGAGAGACTCTAGAGTGGAGACCCCCTCTAGAGAGACTCTAGAGTGGAGACCCCCTCTAGAGAGACTAGAGTGGAGACCCCCTCTAGAGAGACTAGAGTGGAGACCCCTATAGAGAGACTCTAGAGTGGAGACCCCCTCTACAGAGACTCTAGAGTGGAGACCCCCTCTAGAGAGACTAGAGTGGAGACCCCCTCTAGAGAGACTAGAGTGGAGACCCCCTCTAGAGAGACTAGAGTGGAGACCCCCTCTAGAGAGACTCTAGAGTGGAGACCCCCTCGAGAGAACTCTAGAGTGGAGACCCCCTATAGAGAGACTCTAGGGTGGAGACCCTATCTAGAGAGACTGGAGTGGAGACCCCTCTAGAGACTCTAGAGTGGAGACCAGCAATGGCTTGATCACAGAACGTCAAGGCTGTTCCTTGATCTTGTCTGCTAAATAATGTGAAGCAGTTCATTTGGCTAACTGGAAGTATTCCAATAATCTTATCGAAGATTTTTTATATTGTATTCATTAGGTTTACTCAAAGTGTTTGTAGGCTTGAAGAGCATCGCATCATACCGTCTGTATGGTACTGGATGGCCTCTGATGGTGTTTGTTCACGTTTGTTCATGAGCCACAGTTGACGGGCGTTTTGCGTTTGTGTTGCAGAGTGATGTGGGTCTGCCTGGCTCTGCAGGGACTCCAGGGAACCTTGGACCCCCTGGGTCTCCAGTACGTCGTGGTGTCTATGGCTCTTAAACATTCTCTTAAAAGTTATATTCCAATGGGAAAAGGTCTCATTTATTTATAATTTAATTGTCCGGCTGGGATACGACTGCATTCCAATAATAATTTGTTGTTGCTGTCTGATAAAAAAAAACTCATTATTTTGTGTCTAATTTTTACCGTTTCATTTGTATTTCTTTTGTTTATACATCTCATTGTGCAAATGTTGCACCATTATTATACATGTTTCATGAGCATAGTATTTGCATATAATTATGAAAATGCACGTGTAATTGATTTTCACAAGCGTGAATAGCTGACTGTATTTTGAGTGTTATAATTGCCTCATCGATGTAAGATGTGTTTTGCTTGTTTATTTTAGGGACCCCAAGGGACAAATGTACCTCCTAAATTGGTGAGATGGTAGAATAAGACTCAAACACTACATTACATGCACCTCCACTTAGCACAGTTGGCTACCTACAGTGCGAAAGACGTTCACCATACATACAGCTCTTCATTTGTATATTTGTCAAGCACTGCTTTTTATTTAAATTTTGTATGTAATTTTAAAGCCGTTTGGAAACTGGCACTTGTTTCATAATAATCATCATCAACGGTCACATCTCGAGCAGGAGGACGTTTCAGGGAACTACAGCGAGTGGTGGCGAGATGTTATCTACCTTGCTTGATATACAGGAGGTCGTGGGTTCAATCCCGCACCTGCCGCCTGTATATTTGTAGTTTGCATGTTCTGCCGTGGTCGTGTGGATTTTTGTTCTCAGGGTCCTCCAGTTTTCCCCTCCACATTTAGAACAAACTTCACGCGTTAAGAGTATTTGGCTGCTGTACATTTCCACGTGATAAGCCCACTTTTGTTGAGCTATCATTTGTGATCGCCAGGCCACGTCTGAAAAAGAGCTACGTAGCTCCAGTGGGTCCTTACCTGATCAAATAGAAAAAAAAGTTGAGTAAATAGTAAAAAAAAGTGAAGAGATAGTGACACCAGCGTTTGGCATCACACCACTCTTGCAGAGTCCCTCAGCCCGGCTCGCCCTACCTTGATGTTGCCACTGGGGTCTGGCCCATTTCGGCCGCACTCAATCGGCCCATGTGTTTTGAACTTAAAGTGGGGCAGAGGTCGCTCGGTGGGCAGTTGACACCGCCAGAAGTTACCACCAAAGCCATTACTCAAAAAAAACTGGACCAGGATCTCAGGTGTTGATTTGGGGTTTTAATTTCTGACGAAATATTTCAATAAAGCGCATCTTTTGTGTTGCATTACTCAACTATGTGAGTGTCTCACAATACACTTGCACGTACAGTTGTTAATTATTGTAGAGTAATAGACTATCTTATTATGGATTTTTAATGCATCACATTGTTTGTTTCAATTGCAGAATTGCGAAATATTGAAACAAATCAGAGAAAACTGCCGTGAGTAGTTTTCATGAACGCATTCAGATGTTTTATTGATGTGAGTTTGAGGTGTTTTTGCATCACATGTGAAATGAAGGCATTACTAACACATTGATTTACTTGTTTTACAGCTTGTTGTAAAGGTAAGATTTTTTTATTTTTATTAAATGAACTAGCTTTACAAATTCTTGGGTCTTTCGGTAAAGTCACGTAAATAGGTTCACGTGACTTTACTGAAAGACCTAAGACTCAAGAATATTAATTCCTGCAGTCACGAAAGTTTAAGTCAAGATTTAGCTTTACAAATTATATAATACTAGCGGGAAGTACCCGGCGTTGCCCGGGCGAAAAAGACACACAAACACATCGACTTACACACACACATACATCGATTTACACACACACACATGGACTTACACAACAGCAACAACAACCACACCATTGGTACCTCATTTGCCAGTAAAAAATATGATAATTGGTTTTTTACCCTTTTATCTGGCCACTAAGTGGCAGTGACGTCACCACGGCGCTTGTGCCAGGCTATTGTGCACCGTGAGGCCACATGAAGTGTCGAACGCCCACTTGCAGGAGGTCACGGGGCAGACCCAGGTGCCACGGGTCGACTAACTGAGATGACTGGCTGATGCACCACCTGTGCCCCCTACTGTGCCAACTTGCTGTGCTTTAGCCACCCAGCGCTCCGCTCGTTGTTGTGAGTGTTGCTGTTCCGCTCTCCATTGTTGTTGGAGGGCGACTGCCTCCAACTGCCCAGCAGCATTTTTCACGAGCCTCCTCCACAGAGGCCGATCTTGACACCGCTGGTACCAGTCATCAGCAAGTCCACTCAGCTCCACATCCTCCTGTACCACATCACTCCATCTCTTCTCTAGACCGTGCCACGCCCATTTAGCCTCCTCTATCCGGCCGAACAAAAGCTGTTTCGGCATGCGGTGACTGGGCATGCGGGCTACATGACCTAGCCAACGCAGCCTTGCCTGCCGGAGGAGCTCACCGATGGGACTTTGCCCAGATCTTTCAAGGATTTGTGAGCATCTCACACAATCAAGCCTAGTTAAACCCAGGATGCATTGTCGGCAGGCCAGCCTAAATGTTTCTAACCAGCGAAGATGCTCCATTAGGGGGGTCCACGTTTCGCAAGTGTAGAGAATGTAGGGAATGACCGTGGCCAAGAAGACTTGAAGCTTCGTGCGGTGCGACAGACCAGGTAGCTTCCACACAGCGTTACACAACCGTTGAAAACATAATGCCGCTTGATTGATTCTGAGTGAGACCTCTGCTGTCAAACCGGAGCTGGTCATGAGCACACTGCCCAGGTATGGGAAACTCTCCACTCTCTCCACAACTGCTTCATCACCGAGACAGGTGCTTAGTTTTGGTGGGGCTGATAGTAAGGCCCCACCTCTTAGTGGCACGCTCCAGTTTCAGCAGCAGCGCCTCCAACTCCTCCTCTGAGTGAGCGGCAATTAACAGATCATTGGCATACATAACGTGGTTGACCAATAGGGAGCCATCCCTTGACTGCACCCAGGCATCGATCAGCCTCCCATTGTATCTGTACCAGATGGAAATTCCTCTGGTACAGCCATCAAAGGCTTCACGAACTACGTGGTCGAAAAAGATGTTAAATAATGTGGGAGCCAGAGGACATCCCTGCTGCACCCCAAGTTGAACAGGGAATGGCTCCAACGCCTGGCCACGTAGTGTTACCTGGGCCCGCTCACCATCATGAAGGTCCTTAATGATTGTGAGCAGAGGGTCAGGGACTTCGAAAGCATGAAGAACAACCCAGAGCCTAGGCCTACTGATGGTATCATAGGCCTTGACCAGGTTAATAAAGCAGAGATGTAGGTCTTGTTAGAATTCCCTACACTTCTGCTGTAGCAAACGGACAGAAAATTTGGCATCTGTGCAGTACCCCCTTTCCTGAATCCACATTGAGGCTCCAAAAGCCTATCCTCAGCGTGCCTGGCAAGACGATGTTGAATAATCCTTGCCAGGAACTTTCCCGGCACACTGAGGAGTGAGATGCCCCTGTAGTTGTTACAGTCTGTGCGGTCCCCCTTCTTAAAGAGGGGGGACCACAAGGGCATCCTTCCAATCCTGCGGAACCCATCCAGTGGTCCAGACTGTTGTTATGATGTCATGTAGGGCAGTCTGTGCACAAACGCCACCCTTCCTCAGCATTTCTCTTGGGAGATCATCTTTGCCCGGTGCCTTTCCTGGTCTCAGACTCTGGATCGCCTTAGTACTTCCTCAACAGATGGCACCTCAGCCAGCCACTGACAGGGGGTGACTTCTTCTTCCAATATTTGAGGCACCGCAGCCTCAGCAGGGTCATCCCCACTTTGTCCCACAATGTTTTCCATGTCGAGGGATTTCCCCTCCCCCAGGACTTCACAGAAATACTCAGCAAATCTGCAAACTTGTTCCTGGGGGTCGGAGATTGGATCACCGTTTTTTTCCCTAATGATGGTAATAGGTGTGGCGCTGCAGGTTACTTTTTTGATGGAGTTAAATAGGGATTTGTGATCGCGTGCCATTGAGGCAGACTCCATCTCCTCAGCAACCCGCGACCACCACCCATCCTTGCAGTGCCTCACGGCTCTCCGAACCTCCGAGCGAAGGCTGCGGTAAGCCTCCTCATTCTCTGCCGTGGGATGCTGTAGACAATTAGAGTGGGCCTGTCGCTTTTTCTCAGCCATCCTGAACACCTCCTCTATCAGTCAGGGTCTCTGGGGAGGTCTGTACTGCATACCCAAAGCAGCCATTGCAGCTGCCTGGTGTGGACCAATCAATTTCAAGGACAATGCATACATTATCAGAGTGCTGTTTTTTGTTTGCATTTTGACCACAGGTATTGTGGTTAATGCAAACATGATCCCTTGTAAAAGGTGTCAGTTTTGTGCAAGATAAAAGGGTCAAAAACCTATTATTATATTTTGCCACTGGCAAAAGAGGTCTCATTATGTAAATGCTTACACCGAGCTCTCAATACTCTGATGCTGCGTTGTCTTTGAGTTGTGCGCCTTTTGGCGTCATCTGGTCGAACACCATATGAGACTGGGCTAAAAAAAAGCTGTCTCTGGTGTGGACCAATCAATTTCAAGGGCAATGCATATATTATCAGTGCTGTTTTTGTTTGCATTTTGTGGTTAATGCAAACATGATCCCTTGTAAAAAGGTGTCAGTTTTGTGCCAGATAAAAGGATAAAAAAAAACTATTATTAAGTACTAGGCTATTGTGAAAGCCCAGCGTTCCATTTGTCCGTCCATTTTTACATCAACAAAATTATAAGAGGCTTGAAGAAGTCCTGAATCCAAAAGTAATAGAAAGTAGCGGGTAAATAGTTGGTTTCCTAAAATTGTCGACCTCCCCCCCACAAAATATTTTTTACCCCCCATAGGCATATATACCTACACACCCTACATACAATAGATGAGTAGTATCTAGTAACTCTATAGTAGTATCTGACTCTACAGTAGTATCTGGCTCTACTGTAATATCTAATGACTGTATAGTAGTATCTATTGACCCTACAGTAGTATCTACTGACTCTACAGTCGTATCTACCGACTCTATAGTAGTATCTGCTGACTAGTAGTATCTGCTCACTCTATAGTATCTTTCGACTTTATAGTAGTAAATACTGGCTCTTCAGTAGTAACTACTGACTTACTTTTTGGTTCTTTCGGTAAAGTCACGTAGAACGAAAATAAATGAAATAATAGAATACGACGTTTTGATTGCAACACAAGCAATCGTCATCAGGTAAGAATGATTGATTACGTTCTTCCAAAGATTGCTAAATTTGAGAGAGAGAGACAAAACACAGACACGGAGACACATAGACACACAAGCAGAGAGAGACAACACAGAGACACACAGAAAGAGACACACAAATAGGCACACAGAGAAACAACGTTTCTGTGTCGAGGCCTTAAATAGAGAGAGGAGGTGGCATGAGGCAGAAAGAGAGGGTGGGGGGGGTAGATAAATTAGCATGTCAATAAGAGAGTTGTGTGGAAATCCACCCCGTAGCGGCCGGGGGAGAGAAAGAGCAAATGGACCTAAAGAAAAACAAGCCTGGCAAATTTTTGAGAGAGAAATAGGAAGTTTGAGAAAACAAACTTAGTCAAATTTGGAAATGTAATGCAATGCAACACAGAGTCGGTTAACACACAGCCTGGTTGATTACATTCTTCCAAAGATTGCTAAATTGGAAGTTAAGTGTGAAATTTGAGAGAGAGACAAAACACAGACGCGGAGACACATAGACAGATACACAAGTAGAGAGAGAGAGTGAGCGACAGAGTGAGCGGGGGGGGGGTACATAAAGCAAAGTTATAAAAAAAAAACATTAAAAATAAAATAAAATACGAAATGATGAACGAAGCAAAGTGCCGACTACACCGAGCATCTTCTTGTTTCCACTGATCGTAAAAAAAGAGAGAGACAACACAGAGACACAGAGAGAGAGAAAACAAACATAAATCCTCCCCGTAGAGGTGGTTCAAACTTGAATTGAAGCTTTCGTGACTGCAGGAATTACTCTTTTATCTACTGACTGTAGTAGAATTTACTGACCGTAGTAGTATCTACTGTCAGTAGTATCTACTGATTGTACTGTTATCTACTGACTATAGTAGTATCTACCAGAGGTGGGACAAAGTCATTGTTATGCAAGTCCAAGTCGAGTCGCAAGTCATCAAATTCATGACTCGAGTCTGACTCGAGTCCAAGTCACATGACTCGAGTCCACATCTCATAGGTGGGACAAAGTCATTGTTATGCAAGTCCAAGTCGAGTCGCAAGTCATCAAATTCATGACTCGAGTCTGACTCGAGTCCAAGTCACATGACTCGAGTCCACACCTCTGGTATCTACTGACTCTATAATAGTGTATATGGACTCTATAGCAGTAGCTACTAACTCTACAGTAGTATATACTGACTATAGTCATATCTACTAACTCTATATTCGTATCTACCGACTTGATAGCAGTATCTACGATCACTACAGTATGTACTAGCTGTAGTAGTAGCTATTTTCACTACAGTAGTAAGTACTGGCTGTAGTAGTAGCTATTTTCACTACAGTAGTAAGTACTGGCTGTAGTAGTAGCTACTATCACTACAGTAGTACGTACTGGCTGTAGTATTAGCTATTATTACTACAGCAGTAAGTACTGGCTGTAGTAGTAGCTACTATCACTACAGTAGTAAGTACTGGCTGTAGTAGTATCTACTATCACTACAGTATGTACTGACTGTAGTAGTAGCTACTATCAGTACAGTAGTAAGTACTGGTTGTAGTAGTAGCTATCACTACAGTAGTAAGTACTGGCTGTAGTAGTAGCCACTATCACTACAGTAGTAAGTACTGGCTGTAGTATTAGCTATTATTACTACAGCAGTAAGTACTGGCTGTAGTAGTAGCTACTATCACTACAGCAGTAAGTACTGGCTGTAGTAGTAGCTACTATCACTACAGCAGTAAGTACTGGCTGTAGTAGTAGCTACTATCACTACAGTAGTAAGTACTGGCTGTAGTAGTAGCTACTATCACTACAGTAGTAAGTACTGGCTGTAGTAGTAGCTACTATCACTACAGCAGTAAGTACTGGCTGTAGTAGTAGCTACTATCACTAAAGCAGTAAGTACTGACTGTAGTAGTAGCTACTATCACTACAGCAGTAAGTACTGGCTGTAGTAGTAGCTACTATCACTACAGCAGTAAGTACTGGCTGTAGTAGTAGCTACTATCACTACAGCAGTAAGTACTGGCTGTAGTAGTAGCTACTATCACTACAGCAGTAAGTACTGGCTGTAGTAGTAGCTACTATCACTACAGCAGTAAGTACTGGCTGTAGTAGTAGCTACTATCACTACAGCAGTAAGTACTGGCTGTAGTAGTAGCTACTATCACTACAGTAGTACGTACTGGCTGTAGTAGTTGCTACTATCACTACAGCAGTAAGTACTGGCTGTAGTAGTAGCTACTATCACTACAGCAGTAAGTACTGGCTGTAGTAGTAGCTACTATCACTACAGCAGTAAGTACTGGCTGTAGTAGTATCTAATATCACTACAGTAGTACGTACTGGCTGTAGTAGTAGCTACTATCACTACAGTAGTAAGTACTGGCTGTAGTAGTAGCTACTATCACTACAGTAGTAAGTACTGGCTGTAGTAGTAGCTACTATCACTACAGTAGTAAGATTCCAAAGAACACAGGATGAGATGTTACTATCCTTTGTGCAAGCACTTCCAAGAGTTCATGAACAGTGAGCCTGGTGAAATTTGGGGAGCGCATCGTCAGTAGTGACCCTTTGGTTCCTAGGGTGTTTCGGCCTTTCATACTATACACCCTCCCCAAAGGCGGCCAGCGACAGGGTGATCAATCCTACGCTTGCGTCCCATTCCCAATTAGTCATAGGAGTTGCCTTGTTGTTGATAGCCAACATCCCATGGGACTATGCATGGCAGGGGCGTCCTCCTCCCTGAGTCAAGCATTGTTGACTGCATACCTCCTGGCCCTCTCACTTTGGGGCCCAGCTGGGGTCTTTCCTCTTCATCCAGAGCCACTGACTGCTGCCTTCTGCCGCCTCCGATACAGCTCTGATTGCCGAACGCTGGCTCTGGCCCTTAATTCCCAGGTCTCTAAGCAGTCTGGTTGTAGATGTTGCCACAAAACCTCTGCAGCCCACCTCCACTGGTCGGACTTCTGTGTTCCAGCCATGATGCCGTGCTTCGGCAGCTAGATCGGCATAGCGCAGATGTTTTCGCTCATACGCCTCATCTACTGAGTCCTCCCAGGGTACTGTGAGCTCAATGATGAAGACCTTCTTGAGCGAACGGGACCAGAGCACCATGTCAGGTCTTAGGGTGGTGGTTGCGATCTCCGGAGGAAACACAAGTTGCCGGCCAATGTCAGCTAGCATTTTCCAGTCGCGGGCCAAGCGCAGCTGGTCTCGCTCTATTGGTGTAGAGCCGCTCTTCGGTGGTTTAGTCCCTTCGCGGACAAAGGTCGTCCGTAAGGGGTGTGATGCTGCTGGGGGTGGTAGGGAGTTGGTGGCAGCTCGCTTGTCCTCCAGGGCGGACGCAAGGTTTTTAAGGACTTGGTTGTGACGCCAAGTGTAGCGTCCTTGGGTGAGGCTTGTTTTACACCCTGTGAGAATGTGCCTGAGGTTGGCTGGCATGGAACAGAGGGCACAGTCCGGATCTTCACCATACCATTGGTGAAGATTAACTGGTGTTGGAAGGATGTCATATGTTGCTCTGATGGAAAAGCTCAACCGCCTCGCTTCCATGGCCCACAGATCCTTCCAGCTGATCTTCCTCTTCTCCACACTGTCCCATCGAGTCCACTGTCCTTGTTTGGCAAGAGAGACTGCCTTGGCCCACCTTGCAGCCTCCTCTTGATGGCGTACTTCCTGCACTACCATCTTCCGCCGCTCTGGTGCAGTGGCCTTACTCCAAGTAGCACGGCTAGTTAGCCCAAGGCCTCCTCTCCCTTGCTGAACATGACCCACAATGTCAGCATGTCTGAGGGCTGCTGTTGCCTCCTGGACTGCTTTTCCTGGCCTCCATTTGCGCCCAGTTGCCAAGGTCGGCGCGTTGTTGCTCACCACTGGGTCTCGAGATTCATTCAGTGACATCTGGAGCCTGGTTTTTGCACACTTGAATTCCTCGGTTAGACTGGTGAGGGGCAGCTTGAGGACACCATCTCCATAGAGGCCTATGGTGGTAAGGCATCGTGGAACTCCGAGCCACTTCTTTAAGTAGCTCGTGGCTCCTCTTTCCATCTTCTCCACTGTTGAGATTGGAACCTCATACACTGCTAGGGGCCACAACACCCGGGGTAGGAGACCAAACTGCAGACACCAGGCCTTTAACTTTCCAGGTAGCTGGGTGTTGTCGATGGACTGTAGGCTACTACTGATGTCTTTGCGCAGCTGTTGCACCTGGTCTTTGTCCTTCAGGCTTGCATCATACCACCTTCCAAGGCTTTTTACCGGCTGCTCAGACACTGTTGGGATTTGGTCATCTCCGATGAAGAATTTCAGGTCACAGAATACTCCCTTCACAATCGAGATGCTGCGTGACTTGGATGGTTTAATCTTCATATGGGCCCAGCTGATGTTCTCCTCGAGTTTTCTGAGCAGTCTCCTGGTGCATGGGACAGTGGTGGTCAATGTTGTAATGTCGTCCATGTAGGCTCTGAGTGGAGGGAGGCGAAAACCAGAGTCGACTCGCTGTCCACCAGCAACCCATTTTGAGGATCTGATGATAACCTCCATTGCCATTATGAATGCCAATGGAGAAATGGTACATCCCGCCATTATACCTACATTCAGGCATTGCCATGAGGTGGTGAACTCTGAGGTGGTGAAGCAGAACTGCAGATCTTGAAAATACTGGCTGTAGTAGTAGCTACTATCACTACAGCAGTAAGTACTGACTGTAGTAGTAGCTACTATCACTACAGCAGTAAGTACTGGCTGTAGTAGTAGCTACTATCACTACAGCAGTAAGTACTGGCTGTAGTAGTAGCTACTATCACTACAGTAGTAAGTACTGACTGTAGTAGTAGCTACTATCACTACAGTAGTAAGTACTGGCTGTAGTAGTAGCTACTATCACTACAATAGTAAGTACTGGCTGTAGTAGTAGCTACTATCACTACAGTAGTATGTACTAGCTGTAGTAGAAGCTATACTAACTCAAAAATAATAACGTTTGGTTCTTTCAGTAAAGTCACGTAGATAGAAAATTATAGTAAAAAAGTGAATAAAAAATAATAAAATTAAAATAATGAAAAATAACCATTCATGTAGATTGTAGCCTGATATTTAGGTTTGATGAGTGTATTGGCAGTCTATAATGTAGACTGTATCAACCAAGAATAAGTCTACATTATAGACTGTCAGTATGCTCACCAAGCTTAAAACCCAGACTACAGTCTACATTATAGACTACCAGTACACTCACCGAGGTTAAGAACCAGGCTACAGTCTACATTATAGACTGCCAGTACATTCACCCAGCTTAATAACTATTGCTGCAGTCTACATAATAGACTGGCAGTACACTCACCCAGCTTAATGACCATTGCTACAGTCTAAACTATAGACTGCCAGTACACTCACCAAACTTAATAACCAGGCTACAGTCTACATTATAGACTGCCAGTACACTCACTCCGAATCAGAACCAGGCAACAGTCTACATTAGTGGTTTTCATACTCTTTAGTTCTTTCTATAAAGTCACGTACTGTAGGTATGAAATAAAATAAATCACGACGTTTCGGGCACAACAAAAAATAATGAAATTAAAATAATAATTAAACAAATAACCATTAATGTAGACTGTAGCCTGTTTTTTTAAGTTTGGTGAGTGTACTGGCAGTCTATAATGTAGACTGTATCAACTGTTTACAGTCTGCCTCAGCAGCAGATCATGCTTTCTCACCTGATGACGGATGCTTGTGTTGCACCCGAAACGTCGTGATATATATTATTTTCTACCTACGTGACTTTACCGAAAGAACCAAAGAGTATGGATTCCTGCAGTCACGAAAGCTTCAAATCAAGATTGGTGGTTTTATTTAATATTGTTATTTATTTTATTAACTATTTTTTTTTCCATCTACGTGACTTTACCAAACGAACCATAGAATATGAATCCCTGCAGTCATGAAAGTTTTAGGTCAAAATCTATAATAGTACAAACTTAACGGAGTTTAGTGGTGAGGCCTAGTCCCGTGCAGAGCCCCCAGCCTCGCCTAGATTGCCTAGCCGGCCGAGGTGGCACCTTGGCATGCTGGGGCTGGGCTGCTACCCCCCCACCCACGATCCCCCCGCCCACTCTGCAGTAGTATCTACGGCCTATAGTAGTAACATATACCGACTCTATAGTAGTAACTGCACACATTGGGGTGGTGGGGTGGGGGAGAAGAGAACATCACACTGTGAAGAATTTACCTCAGCGTTTTGTATATTTTTTATTGCATTTTTAACACGAATGAGAATTTTTCCCCAACTCCACTGATCGCGCGTGTGCATTGCTAGGGGCAACCATGGCTTTGTAGCGCATGCGCAAATATGTGCTTTGGCGCACGCTGAGCAGAGTAAGGAAATAGGTTAATAATAATCAATAGCAATAAATTGCTAATTTAACTACTTTAAAGTTGACGGATGCGAAAATGGAATAGCGCTGGCTCACCACGGGGCTAATTGCGTGGGACCCGGGTACTTTTTTTAAAACGTGAACCCCACGGTTTGCAAGCCAAATCCTTCACAAGTTTCTTCCACAGATAGAGAGACAGACAGACAGACACACAGACAGACAAAAAATGACGTTTATCGGTAAGATAGTATTACAAATCAAACATGCCTTTTGCACACATTAAATTACTGGATAAAGTCCTCAATAACCTGATAACACTGCTTACTGATAATCTAATTACAATATATTGGGGCTTGTTTCTACACAATACATTCTCAGAATTAAAATTATGTTATTCTTTGCCAACATTGAAAATTATATTTAAATAATAATTTACGTGGGTTTTTTTGGTTTGTTGAGGGATGTGCCCTGTTCAAGTGGTGCTTCCTTTTTCGTGCTGTTTAGTGGTGTGTTTGACGATTATTCGCAAGTGCATCTTATTTCGTATTTCCTCTGGCTCGCTGAAGCGTTTCCAGTGCCTGACTTTCCCGCTCCCACGTGTTGTTTCGATTGGCCGTGCGTGTGACGCGCAGATAATTATTATCAGTTCATAATCTGAATATTTATAGTGGAGGAATCTGAAAAGCTTATAAAGCTCTTTTTCGTAGATGTCCAGTAAGGGCAGGTCAGAAAGTTACAACAACAACAACAAATAAAAAAACACGACAGGTGCAAAGTATAGGAAAGGTAAGCATATTATAAATAAAACTACACTATTTTATTTAACCAGGTAAAGTCCACTGAGCTAGTGATGAGCAATGGACAGGGAGGGAATGCTTCCGATGGGAAGACAGCCGAACAGTGTTTGTGATGAGGTCGGCTCACGTGCGGGAGTTGGAGCGTTGCATGACATAACGGAAAAGACACGGGGAAACCTTCATCCAGTAGTGGATAGATCACGGCAGATGATGATTATGATGAAAGTATTGTGCATGACAATGGCGAGATGTTTTTGTTTATTGCTGGCCCACTACTGCTAACAGAGCTGCACGTGACGTAAAGCCATCACCCGGGGTGATATTTGCGATGTGTGCAATAATGCCGAGTTCACATCTCTCGAGTACCTTGTTGAACTTCGTGCAGGGACGTGCCCCCCATACCCACTGGAGCTGGTGTTCGCAGTGGAGATCTCGCCTCAAATGACACGAGCACTCTTTGAGTTGGTGAAGACCTCGATGGTGGAGCTCCTTCGCGATGTGCTCATTGCCAGGAGGAGTTGTCCTCAGGGGGCCCGTGTGGCGGTCGTGACTTACAGCGGCAATGGGTGAGAACCGCAACACTCCGCTCATTCCCCGAGGCACAGTGGTTCTTTACTTAGGGTACACGCACCTGCTGGGGGTGCCAGATGCCCTTTCTAGGGGCGCGAGACATGGTCAGATTTTTCTTAAAAGGTAAATAATTGAAAACACAAATTAAGCACGGGTACGTAAGTACAACTACTTTGTTTCATTAAAGCTATGTATTTACGAACATTATACATTTGAATTTTGATTTAAAGCTTTCGTGACTGCAGGGATTCATCTTCTTGGTTCTTTCAGTAAAGTCACGTAGAAGGGAAGTAATAAAATAATAAAAATAAAACATAATAAAATTATTCTCACGACGTTTCGGCCACAACGCAAGCAGCCGTCCTCAGGTGAAAACCAGGTCCGTCGAGGCGACAGAGACTGAATGAAACAGCACACGAGCTTGGAGCATATATATAAGCTGGGCGCCTTGACAAAGGAATTTGCATATCAAGAGGAATTTAGCATATTTATGGGAAATGCAGGAATGTGATTAGTACTACATATGCATGTGCATTATGCAAGATTAACAGCATCAAAGAAAGTTGCAGTTGCTGCTGCTGCTGCAGTTGCTGCTGCTGCTGCAGTTTCTGCTGCTGCTGCTGCTGCAGTTACTGCTGCTGCTGCAGTTGCTGCTGCTGCTGCTGCTGCAGTTGCTGCCTTATCCATTTTAATATACCACTATGTATTATTCTACCCACCCTAATGTGTATCACACTGCTATATATTTACTATACAATTACGACACCATACATTACTCTGCACACTGCACCATGCCAGTGAGTGGAACGCGGTCTGAAAGTCACCGTAAACGTGAACACAATCAGTTAAGATCCGAAATGGTTTATTACGTCCTTCCAATGATTGCTAAGCCAGAATCCATCTTCTCGGTTGAAATTGTCTCTGTGTTTGTATATGTGGATCGCCTCATGAACGAATCTCTCATGATAGCCAGATGGCTTGCAGAGAACCTCTGTCTTGGAGAAGTCAATGTCATGTGAGCCCACTGAATTGTAACAGTGATCTGCCATGGCTGAGGTGTTTGTCCTACCGTGTTTCAGGTCTGCTTTATGTTCACGGATGCGGTCCGAGACATGTCGTTTGGTTTCTCCAATGTAACTGCTACCACAGAGGCAACTTAGTTTGTAGACGCCAGGGTACTGTATGTCTGGAACCACATCTTTTACAGACGGGACCAGATCACGGATTTTATGTACTGTGTTGAATCGGACCTGGATCTTGTGTTTAATCAGGATTTTGGAGATCTTTTTTGTGACCCCAGCAATGTAGGGTAAGGTGATGGTCTTGAAAGGCTCCTCAACAGGATCCTTCTTGATGGTTGGAGTGACGGCCTTGCGGATTGTGTAGTCGGAGTAACCATTAGCCTTAAGAGCTTGGCGTACGTGTTTGAGTTCACTGCCAATGTGTTCCTGGTCGGAAATGCATTGGGCTCTATGGTATAGAGTCTTGATGAGGGAATTCTTCTGGGATGGATGGTGGTGGGAATCCGGTTTTAGGTAAGCATCCGTATGGGTGGCTTTCCTGTAGACAGAGTGGCTCATTGAGCCATCAGGTCTCCTTTTAATTAGGACATCCAAAAAGGGTAGCTTGCCATCTTTTTCGACTTCCATGGTGAATCTGATGGCTGGGTGTATGGAATTGATGTGGTCGAGAAATTGGTCTAGAGCAGGCCGGCCATGTGGCCAGATGACAAAAGTGTCATCTACGTACCTCTTCCATAAGGTCGGGCGTAGAGTGGCAGTCTTGATGGCGTCAGTCTCAAATTTCTCCATGAAGATGTTGGCTACAACCGGAGATAGGGGGGAGCCCATTGGGGTGCCCTCAGTTTGCTTGTAGAAAGTTCCATTCCAGGTGAAGTATGTATTGGTTAAGCAGTGTCTCACCAGGGGGGGTACCCCAGCATTCAGTCCTTGATGAACCAAGTCTTCAATGATTGCGATGGTGTCAGGTACAGGAACTTTGGTGAATAAGGAAACCACATCAAAACTGACAAGCAGGTCGTCTGGGGACAGGGCAATCCCCTTGATTGTCGATACCAGGTTCAGTAGAGTTTAGTACCGCAGAGGTGTTTTTTCCAGTGAAAGGCCGTAGGATTTCAGACAAAAAACGAGCCAGTTTATAGGTGGGGGAGTTGATAGTAGAGACAATGGGACGAAGAGGTGTATCTTCTTTATGTATCTTTGGCCAGTCGTATAATCGTGGTGGCCTGGCTGCAGAAGGTTTCAACGAGAACTGTTTGGTCTGATCAATTAATGCGGTTGAATCAGAAATGATTTTCTTGGTTTTAGAGACGATGCTGTTGGTGGGTCTCTTTTTATTTTTGTATAGCTGCCATCGTTGAGTAGTTATTGGATTTTGTTGTTGTATTCTGTTTTGTCCATGATGACAGTGGCATTGCCTTCGTCTCTCAAATAAGAAACCGGACCCACACATTGAAAAGCTAGATGTTAACAAAGTCGTAATTAATCGCAGTAACAGTTCTATTTTTGAAGGTCTGAAATCCGTTTTAGCTAAAGGACTAAACTTTGCAGTCACACCTAGACACATACCAGTTAATGATATAATTGCTAGAGTAGATGTGGCTCTCAAGGGCCTGAGTCCCATCGCTGCAGACGTAGCAAGATCTGAAATCTCTGCAACCCTCAAAAACGCTAAGATGCCAGCTAGCAACATTAGCAAAGATGAGCGTTTTGAATTAGCTCAATTAAAAAAGAGGGATGACATTGTCATCCTCTCAGCCGACAAAGGCAATGCCACTGTCATCATGGACAAAACAGAATACAACAACATCCAAGAACTACTCAACGATGGCAGCTATACAAAAATAAAAAGAGACCCCACCAATAGCCTTGTCTCTAAAACCAAGAAAATCATTTCTGATTCAACCGCATTAATTGATCAGACCAAACAGTTCTCGTTGAAACCTTCTGCAGCCAGGCCACCACGATTATACGGCTTGCCAAAGATACATAAAGAAGATACACCTCTTCGTCCCATTGTCTCTACTATCAACTCCCCCACCTATAAACTGGCTCGTTTTTTGTCTGAAATCCTACGGCCTTTCACTGGAAAAACCACCTCTGCGGTACTAAACTCTACTGACCTGGTATCGACCATCAAGGGGATTGCCCTGTCCCCAGACGACCTGCTTGTCAGTTTTGATGTGGTTTCCTTATTCACCAAAGTTCCTGTACCTGACACCATCGCAATCATTGAAGACTTGGTTCATCAAGGACTGAATGCTGGGGTACCCCCCCCTGGTGAGACACTGCTTAACCAATACATACTTCACCTGGAATGGAACTTTCTACAAGCAAACTGAGGGCACCCCAATGGGCTCCCCCCTATCTCCGGTTGTAGCCAACATCTTCATGGAGAAATTTGAGACTGACACCATCAAGACTGCCACTCTACGCCCGACCTTATGGAAGAGGTACGTAGATGACACTTTTGTCATCTGGCCACATGGCCGGCCTGCTCTAGACCAATTTCTCGACCACATCAATTCCATACACCCAGCCATCAGATTCACCATGGAAGTCGAAAAAGATGGCAAGCTACCCTTTTTGGATGTCCTAATTAAAAGGAGACCTGATGGCTCAATGAGCCACTCTGTCTACGGGAAAGCCACCCATACGGATGCTTACCTAAAACCGGATTCCCACCACCATCCATCCCAGAAGAATTCCCTCATCAAGACTCTATACCATAGAGCCCAATGCATTTCCGACCAGGAACACATTGGCAGTGAACTCAAACACGTACGCCAAGCTCTTAAGGCTAATGGTTACTCCGACTACACAATCCGCAAGGCCATCACTCCAACCATCAAGAAGGATCCTGTTGAGCCTTTCAAGACCATCACCTTACCCTACATTGCTGGGGTCACAAAAAAGATCTCCAAAATCCTGATTAAACACAAGATCCAGGTCCGATTCAACACAGTACATAAAATCCGTGATCTGGTCCCGTCTGTAAAAGATGTGGTTCCAGACATACAGTACCCTGGTGTCTACAAACTAAGTTGCCTCTGTGGTAGCAGTTACATTGGAGAAACCAAACGACATGTCTCGGACCGCATCCGTGAATATAAAGCAGACCTGAAACACGGTAGGACAAACACCTCAGCCGTGGCAGATCACTGTTACAATTCAGTGGGCTCACATGACATTGACTTCTCCAAGACAGAGGTTCTCTGCAAGCCATCTGGCTATCATGAGAGATTCGTTCATGAGGCGATCCACATATACAAAAACAGAGACAATTTCAACCGAGAAGATGGATTCTGGCTTAGAAATCATTGGAAGGACGTAATATACCATTTCGGATCTTAACTGATTGTGTTCACGTTTACGGTGACTTTCAGACCACGTTCCACTCACTGGCATGGTGGCAGTGTGCAGAGTAATGTATGGTGTCGTAATTGTATAGTAAATATATAGCAGTGTGATACACATTAGGGTGGGTAGAATAATACATAGTGTTATATTAAAATGGATAAGGCAGCAACTGCAGCAGCAGCAGCAACTGCAGCAGCAGCAGTAACTGCAGCAGCAGCAGAAACTGCAGCAGCAGCAGAAACTGCAGCAGCAGCAACTGCAGCAGCAGCAGCAACTGCAGCAGCAGCAACTGCAACTTTCTTTGATGCTGTTAATCCTGCATAATGCACATGCATATGTAGTACTAATCACATTCCTGCATTTTCCATAAATATGCTAAATTCCTCTTGATATGCAAATTCCTTTGACAAGGCGCCCAGCTTATATATATGCTCCAAGCTCGTGTGCTGTTTCCTTCAGACTCTGTCGCCTCGACGGACCTGGTTTTCACCTGATGACGGCTGCTTGCGTTGTGGCCGAAACGTCGTGAGAATAATTTTAATATTTTTTATTTTTATTATTTTATTACTTCCCTTCTACGTGACTTTACCGAAAGAACCAAGAAGATTATACATTTGTTTTACGATTGAGAACCAAAGTGATTTAGGCTGCAGTCAAGGTTAAGAACCACTGCCCTAGGATGTCAGGAATTCCTCTCTCCTCGTGGACCTGTTGTGTGAACTGGTCACATGAAGGGGGAGTTAAAAACACGGAATGAAAAACGAGCTGTCATAAACTACAACAACAAACATGTCGATGAAAAGGAGAGATGTTGAAAAGGAAGAATAATCCAAACCAAGGAAAGAAACCACGGCGCGATTTAAAACCACGAGGGAGGGAATGACAAGGGACACACTAGATTATGTCATGGATACAATTTTACGGTTTTGAAAAAATTTACTGAAAATTATTCAATTAAAAAACTTTATTTTACCAGGTAAGGCCGACTGAGCTAGAGAGATCTTTACAGAAGCGACCTGGCAATAAATGATAGCCCAATTAAGTGGCTTATCATGTGGAAATTGATAGCAGTCATTTCTTCTAAACACACGTTTATTATAAATTGGGATTACACACAGCTGCAACATCGCCGCTTCTGTGAAACGACAGCAGACTGTGTCTGTGGAACGTAGCGCCTTCATTTGCCATGGCTCTACGCTATAAGAATATCCCAAACACCAAACCTGCTAAATTAAGATATCGTTTTATGTTGAAGTACTTCTAAAACTTTAAGTACTCAGTAACCATAGACTGATTTAAAAATTCGCTTGCCAAACTATAGTTGATGGCGTTGCCTACACTTTTTAGGATTTGCAGATGAACCGATTACAACTAAGTACAGGTGTAGATTGCCCAAGTTAAGCAGATTGCCCAAGTTAAACATTCTGGGATGTGGAGTCGTCCTTCACGTTTCCATCGGTGACAACCACTCTTCATCACCTACAGAAAGTGGCATTGGTCATCCTGCCTATAACAGCAAATATATATATACATCCAGTTTACGGTTCCGGTTTATGAAATTTAGTGATAGATTATATTTTTCCATTTCCGATTTTTGGTTCGGGTTAACCCTGAAAGTTGGACGATGTGAACGACGATGAATAAGATGCAGAGGATGGTGACAAAATGCAGACAGCACTCGTAATTTCCACCTCGGTGGAATTCCACACGTGAGTGAAACGAAGGTCTACACGAATCGGTGCCCACAGTTTTTTTCACCGTGGGCACCGATTCGATGATCACCGCATTGCGCGCCTTTAGATGCGCTCCTGTGGCCGTCTGGAACGATCTTCCGATATTAGGAAGGAAGCCACTGGAACTGTGCACTTTTCAATCTAGATCGAAAACTCGTTTTTTTTCGAACTTCTTTTTTGTCTTAAGTTTGTACTTCCACCCGCACCTCCGATTAGCATGGTTGGCTACGTATGGTGCAAAAGAAGTCCAACATAGATACACTTCAAAGGATCGCTACATATTCAGTCAACCCCCCAAAAAACGGAAATCTTACTATTATCTAAAGACACGGTTGTAAACGCCGTATTATTTCTCGTAACCATCAGAGTATATATGACTGTGTGACTTGTGAACGGTTTTCTTAACCACACCTTGAGTCATGATGTAAATCATTATATTGTGCTGCGCTTTCAGACCCTCCGCTCAAATTCGACACAAAATCCACTTCAGCGACTACAGCGACAAAGAGACGCTGAAGCGAACCATCAGAGATCTACCATATGTCAGTGGACATAGCGATGCCAATCTGACCACAGCCATGAAGCTCATCGGGAGAAACACTTTCAAGAGAATCCGGTCCGGAATCCTTGTGAAAAAGATGATTGTGGCTTTTGCAGCGATGGACTTCGTAGATGACACTTTTAGCGTGTTGCTGACAAGTCTGGCAGCTGAGAACATTTCTGCAGTGTTTGTCGGTTTTGAAAACCAGAAAATCAATCAAATTGACAACGAGGTAATGCACCATATAATCTAATGTGTACAGTGAATGTCGATGTGTATTTGAGAGTAAACTTTATTATACATTTGATGATATTTTTTCCATAAAACATGTTAACCCCGATACTAATGATAAATACATGTTACTTTCAATGCAGAATTAATTGTGAATGCCAATTTTTGAACAACAAAAAACTTGAGAAATATGGACTTTCGAGTGGAAAAGTGGAATGTTGCTATTCTAAAAACAAATGGAGTGGCATCATTGACAGTTTTATTTCAGACTAATTTTTTGCGTGGATCAGTTTACCGTGCATTCACAATGTGATCAGTGGCCATGATTTGGGGTTGCGAGTTAACTCAGGAATAGACATTGGCTGCAAAGTATTGCGAGGGAGTGACAACACACGCTAGATGGCAAGAGGAACATTTCCAGAAGTGGCGTCGGCTTTAGACATACAATGATCCCCACCCCGCTCTGGAAGTGATTCAATACATTATCAAAATTTGGGGCTAACTCAAGAGAAATAAAATTTCCACATTTCTTTCACTCATGTATGGTTTTGTAAATAGTTGCTTCGCCATGGTGGCAAGATGTTAATACCTCACCTGGTATACAGGAAGACGTGGGTTCGATCCAGACCTTGACGCCTGCTGTAAATTTGGAATTTGCATGTTCACCCCATGGTCGCGTGGATTTTTCTCTCGGTCCTCCGGTTTTTCTCTCCACATTTAGAAACACGAGTGTTTGGCTGTTATACATTTCCATCTAATTATCCACTTTGTTGAGCTATTTGTGGCCAGGTCGCTTCTGAAAAAGAGATTAATATGTCAGTGGGCCTTACTTGGTAAAAAAACATATGTAGTTTTAGATTCGAATAAACCTGATGACCGACAACGGAATGGGGAGGCCTTAATGAAGAAGTCGATTGACCATCGCTGCAAATTATTGTTATTAATATTGTAATTTCAACACAATTATGGAAAGAAAAAATAGACGTTTCATCTGCTCACAGGTGCACTTGTCTTCTGCCATCCATTGTCTTTGCAGGGTAGTGACACGTTCTTCCGGGTGTTTGTTCTCCCACAACAAGAAGCAGCTCGAAAGGAAGTATACGATGACATTCTGAAGTGTGCTATTTGTTTTGGTAAATATGTCTTCGCATGTTTTTTTGTATCTGCATGTATACCATGTTTTACATTTTTCTACCATGTAATTTAGTTACTTGAATTGTGTTGATGGTACAATTAATTCAAAGCGTATCATTAATCAGAATCTCATAAAGGCTTTTGAACTACAATAGATTTTGCAGTTCACCGGCATATAAAAACTCCTTCATATTTATGTAGTGAGTCCAACTGAGTCGCAGACGTTATCTTGGGAGCAACACTATTTATTCCGCAACTTAACACAACATCACACAATCTACACTCGGGTTTCCAATGCCCATTTAACCACGCTACGGCAGAACTAGACACAGTTCGCTATCCCGGCCCTGACTACAAGCTGGGTCCCGGACCGTGTGGCTAGAGGTTTCTTCTCCCCGACGTGGATCTTCACACCAGCACACGAAGAACCTCGAGCTCCAGCCCCTGGGCTGGGGCTGGCTCCGCCCTTTGCCCCACCCACCTTCCAGATCTCTCGAGCTCTTTCTCGAAGGTTCCCGAGAGCTCTTTTAGACCACGTCCAGCGGCCCCCATCCACTGGTGGCCCCCCTCCAATATCATCCGGTCACGTGTCAGCAGGTCAACCAGCGTATCATGCCCCAACATAACCCTGGCTGGCTGACGCTCCCTCTAGCTCCCTCACCGGAGCCCGCACCGCACACTGCTCGCGGTGCCTCCGCGCTGACCAGCGCTCACCCAAGCCCCGCTAGGGCTGGTACTACACCCCGTAAGCAGGCTACACGTCAGCACAT
Source organism: Lampetra planeri (assembly GCF_965212315.1). Lineage (NCBI taxonomy): Eukaryota > Metazoa > Chordata > Hyperoartia > Petromyzontiformes > Petromyzontidae > Lampetra > Lampetra planeri. The sequence continues at coordinate 22,374,577 of NC_136108.1, read as the reverse complement.
CCGCCGTGGCTTCGTAAGCCCGGCACCACACAGTGACAATCACAGTCACTACATTTATGTGAAACTATAAAGGGACTGTAATTACTATTGGAGTAATACTCTTGTCAGTGTTGATGTCAGTCATGCACTAGCCTTATGAATTACCCTTGAACACGGAGAGGCAGAGGTGTAACCATGCCCCGATTCAAGTTGATTCACAAGTTGAAGATGCGTGCATTGCATCCCATTGAATGTTTTCAAAACGGCCGCTCTTATATTTGTATCCTGTATCTGCTTCATCTTCGCCTTGTCCCGTTTATATGGGCCCAGCGGCTCTGCCTCTTAGTCTCGGCCTTGCCCTGTGTGCTGCATCCTTGTGACCTAGAGGCCAAGCCCAATGCCCGACATACCCTCCTCAATCTTGTCCCGTCTCTCCATTTCATCAATTGTTTTCCTGCGACTCCTGCACTACATCAACTACAAAGTAACAAAAAAAAGAGTGTGCTTGCTTACCCGGGAAGAACTCACTGAGTCTCAGGACTGTTTTTTTCAGGAGGGCCCTGCCAAGTTGTTGCTGTTGTATATTCCCAATTGAGTTATTTGGGGGTAATGATTCAGCATTGGGATGTTTGGCCAATATCAGTTACATTGTATTTTTTACTTTTGCTGTGAGAGATAACCAGAGAAAATGGAGAAAACCCACGCAGATTAGAGGAAGAGTATACAGACTCAACACAGAATGGTGCCCGATTCAGGAATCAAAGCTAGACCCTTGCTAGGAGGCGAGAGTTCCACCGCTGTGCCACCCATGGTAATCGATTGTTGTATTGAGCGTGATTACAATGGCGAATCTGACCCCTGGTGTTGGGGAGAGTTTTTACAATGACACACCTGCTAAGTACCTCGCCTGGTATACAGGAGGTTGTGGGTTCGATCTGTACCCTGACGCCTGTAAGTTTGGAATTTGCATGTTGTCCCCGTGGCCGTGTGGATTTTTGTCTGGGTTCTCCAATTTTTCTCTCCACATTTAGAAATTATCATGCGTTTAGAGCATTTGGCTGCTATAAATTCCCATGTGACAAGAACACACTTCTTTGAGCTTTCAGCTGTGGCAGGTTGCTTCTGAAAAAGAGCTATATATCTCAATGAGTCTTACCTTGTAAAATAAATAATAACATAAAATAAATAGTTCCACTGTGCTGTTACATAATCTGCTTGATATAACTACGTTAACAGGCGAGCCGTTTTGTTTTCACAGATATTTGCAAAAAAGGAAAATGTGAAAAAGAGCTTCTTCTCACGATGGACATTGCCTTCGTGATCGACAGCTCAGATAGCATAAAACCCGAAGACTTTCAGAAGATCAAGTTCTTCTTAAGCTCTTTGCTCGACCGCTTCAGTATCTCAGACGACCCCCAGCTTGAGTTGAACAAGTCGCGCGTGGCACTTGTGCAGTACACGCCCGGAGGATTTGATGTAAACCTGCAACTGACAGACCCCGTGAAGCTCGAGTTCAACTTCACACATTATGCAAACAAGGCGAAAATGAAAACCCACATTGAACGCATGAGGCAAATCGAAGGCACCACGGGCACTGGCCACGCCATCAAGTGGACCCTGGAGCATCTCTTTGGTAAAACGCAAAACGCTCGGAGTCACCGCGTAATTTTTGTCATCACCGACGGCGAAGCGAGGCCCTGGGACAAGGATACTCTCCACAGCGTCGTGCAGGATGCCAAGTGCAAAGAGTTTGCCATGTTTGCCATCGGCGTTGGAAAAGACATCAACCAGACCGAGCTCCATTACATTGCGAGTGAACCGATTAACCAGCACTACATCAAGATCGATAGGTACACCCAGTTGACCGAGTTCAATGTGAACAGCAGGATAAAGAGTATCCTCACGCAGTGGAAAGGTAAGCCGCGACGTTGCACTGTTTATAGAGAAATGTATCTGACCTCATTTTAACGATTTGTTTCTCATTGCATTCCATAGACATTGCTGGTGATGTAATAACATATATACAGTGGTATCTCAATCAGAGAGACTATTCTTGAACATTGACCTACATGAGAATTTTTAGTATGCCCAAAATGAAGCATTGTCTATTTTTAGCTTTGACACTTAAGACATTGGTTTAAGATGCAACAGCTCCTAGCAGGGCACGTGGAGCTTCTGTTGATGAAGTCAAATGTCGATTGAAGTTACTTGAGTAGTTCTCGACACCATTGTCAATAAAAACACCACTGCGTGTGGCCTTAAAGGAAAACTACAGAATATACGAAATTGCGGGCAATGGCTCTTCTTCTTAGCATGCAAATAGAGGGGCCAGAGAGCGAGAGATAGAGTGAAACGTCACAGTACTCGAATTATAATTCTTGTGGGTCTACTTCCCAACACACTGGTGTGCTAAACTAGTAACTAATCAGCACGTTTTGTTTACATGACAAACCTTACTGATTGGCTGTGTCGGGTGGTGGTGGGTTAGCGACACATTTATATTTACGCGATCTAACCCAAAAACCTTTATTTTGAGATAGAGCAGATAATAAGGGTTGGAGACTGCACTAAATACCATGGAGCCTGATGAGAATACAAAAATAAAAATACCTGATCATCAGTTTTAGACTGGCACGTTAATAATTCCCTTTTAGTAGATACCAAATAAAAGTAGTTCCATCACTTGGGATGTTCTGACGTGAGACGAAGTGATGTTAGTTTCAAGTTCCGGATTAGCATTGTCCTTTCTCACAGCATGATGCTGACAGCACACAATATAATTGAGAAACAAGAGAGGACAAATCCGTATATTTTATGAAAGAATAACGGTCTATTTCTGTGTGCTTGCTTTAATGTGTGCATCTTGTCACTCGCAGATAAAACTTTGATCTACCCATCGGATAAAAGCAAGTGCAGTCGGTAAGTGATGGAGAGATGGGAAGGAGGGAGGGTGGTAAGATGTGGGAGGGGGGGGGTAGATGTAAGAAGCAAAACTGCATTGAAGAGAAAGGGATGTAACATGGAAGTGAGAAGGGGAAAGTTTTATGAGGAAATAAAAAACTAGAGAATAACGACGCTCATTTGCCCAGAAATGCTCTTTTTCTGGGAGGGCCCTGCCAGGTTTTCACAGTAGGGGGCAATGTTGCTGCTACTGGTAGTGTGTGATACCAGTCGAGTATTTTGCGGGTGGTGTTTCAGCATCGCGATGTTTGACCAATATCAGTTACATTGTACGGTTGAAACCAGAGAAACCCCACGCAGAACAGGGAGGACAACATAGAACCTTCACACAGAATGGCGTCCGAATCGGGAATCGAGCCCAGGTCCCCTTCTTGATGTGAGGCGAGGGTGTCACCACGGCGCCATATAAAGACAGAGCAGAATGAGCAGAGAGGATGGGGGCGGGGAAGTGAGAGACGGGAACACACGAGAAGGCGGGACTAATTAGAGTTGGGCAAAAAGAGTTGAATATGAATAGCGAGCACGGTGAGTGTGGAACAGATGTGGACCACCACACCCTAATACGCGAGGTAGGACCCGGCCGATCCTGTGCAGGCCAACTACTAAACCTCACAGCACATCGAAGATGGTTACCAACAGAACGTGATCACAGCCACAGCGTTTGTTGATCTGTCTGCTGCATATGACACTGTTCAACACTAAATGTTGATCCACAAACTATATCTCATAACTGGCAACCTAGACCTTAGCCAGACCATCCATAGCCTTCTGGAACTAAACAGGCAGAAAAGTAGATGGCGTTCTCAAAAGAATGGCTTAATCACAAGGCAGTGTGCTCGCCCCACTTTTATTCAACACGTTCCTTCAGAGTGGGCAGGTAGGAACTTGGTTGGACAGCGCATTCGTGCACGACAGCCAGACAACTCATACCTGGTGGGCAGTGTGGAACCTGTTGTTCCTACCTGTATAAAAGATAACTTGAGGTAGCCAGGCAGACAGCCAGGTAGCCAGCCCTCTTAACTTTCGGCCCCTCCCCCTTGCTTAGGCCCCTCTCATTACCCACCTCCCTTAGGCCCCTCCCCTGACCAACCCCCCATATCCTTAGGCCCCTCCCCTGACCCCCCCTCCCTTAGGCCCCTCCTCTGAACCCCCCCCCCCCCACTCAGGCCCCTTACATGACTCCCCCCTTCCTTAGGCCCCTCTCCTGACCCTCCTCCCTTAGGCACCTCTCCGTACCAATCAAAGAGCTGTTTGTAAGGTCTCCACCAATCAAAGAGCTGTGTGTATTATATATTTATTTATGCACGACAGACAGACAGACAATAAATCCCTGGTGGGCAGTGTGGAACATTGTTCCTACCTGTAATATCTACACCAATTATCAGCCACTGACTGCTGAATGTCAGCGGTTCATCTCTGCTAACGACATCTGTATTACCACACAGCAGATAAATTGCGAGAACGCAGAGAAGATCCCGGAGAGGGCACTAAACGAAATGTCAAGATGCTACATAAATAATCATCTCAAACCCAACCCAAATCTGTGCCTTCCACCTGAGAAACTGGGATGCAGAGCGACACCTGAATGTCACCCGGGGAGACCAGAGCCTCGAACACCAGAGTCACCCAGTCTACCTTGGGGTAACATTGGATCATATACTCAGCTACAAAAAACACTTTAAATACCAAAGCCAAGGCCAACACAAAATATTCTGCGAAAGCTCGCAAATTCAAAGTGGGGAGCACATCCATCCACTCACCGCACCACTGCCTTAGCAATTTGTCTCTCTGTGGCTGAATATGCATGCTCTACCTGTAAACATCTCGACACCGCCCTAAATTACACGTGCAGAATCATATCAGGATGCCTGAGAGCCACCCCTGTTCTCTGCTTATATGTGTAGTGACGTATATTGAGTCACTATGGCGTCAACTGTTGGAAGAAAGGTGGTATTGTACATGTTAGCGTCTCTCTCTGGCATCAGTGTGTGCATGGCATAGAAGCGGGCCCTAGCGGGCATGCTTCGGGTGACGGCCAGAGAGAGGGCACTTATATATATAGAACAGTCTGGGTGAACCCGAGAGGACACGTGACCAGGAGAGGGTAGCAAGTTGGGCCAAGGGGTTGCGAGAGAGACACGCAACATAAGGCCCAGAACATTCTAGCAAAGCCAGGCCACGTTCAGCGGGCTGTCTCTGGGAATGGAACCCGCCGAGCTACGTCTTCGGTCTTCACGCACGGCATCGTGGACCAGGCAGGGTGTTAACTGATCTGATCCGAGTGTGTCTTGACCCGTGGTGGTTACTACCATATAGTATCCCGTCGAGTAGTTATGTAGTTCCCGTGGTGGTCACCACCTTATGTCGTTATACCGTGAACGTTATATATAATTACCCCGTTGTATTCAGAATAAACGTGTTGCCTCCAAGTTCGAGTGCGCGCCTCTGTGGAACCCACTACATATGCACTATCTGGCGCCCCCTAACATCAAGAGGAGAGTAGCAGGTGACCAAGACCAGCAAGTCCTAGAGGGGGACGTCCATAATCCGCTGCATGGCCATCAGCCAGCACACCGTGTCTGTCATTGAGAAGCAGCTTCTTGTGCTCCACTGTACCACTGACCATATGGCCGGAATCTGACAGAACTTCCCTCTGGCAAAAGAAAACTGCTGAATGGAGCTGGTGAGAAATCATCCCCAGTGAGGAACTCGCATCTGGCTCCAATTCCAAATGGCTCACATGGCAGAGCCTAAACAGATTGAGAGTGGGTTTCGGCAGATGCAACTCTCTCGTGAAATCATGGGACTTCTGCACAATCAAACAATGCGCTTGTCAGGAGAAGCAAACCATGAATCGTCTCCTTAGATGCCCTGCAGCACCACAATGCTCTCCTCAAGATTTGGCAATGCCAACACCAGAAGCGGTAGCCTATGCAGAATATTGGGCTAAAACTATATAGGTTGGACAGGAGACTACGAAGATGACTTCATTGAGCTATCATTTGTAATAGCCAGGTTGCTTCTGAAAAATATTTACATAGCTCAGTGGGCTTTACCTAGTAAAATAAAAATAGCTCTAAGTTTATCGGTGCTTCTGCCATTGGGGGACTGCCTTGACGTGCAGCTGAAGCTCGTGAGCTCTGTAGACCCCGAGTGGCTCTACTGCATCGAGGAACCCATAGCAGTGAGGTACTCGGTGAGAGGCAAGACAAAATGTGCCCCCTTCAACCTGACACTGACCAACGTCGTGAAGTATGGTCCAAGCGTCCCCACGACCAATATCTAAATAATGGCAACGGATAGGTGGGTGAAGAAGCAGGATATGTGAAAAAAAATCAATGCCTTCTGCATCTGACTATAACTACGCACATAACGTTGTTGAACTTGAAGAAAAATTGGCGAAAATAAGCTGGAGTGTCACGAACATTGATACGTATGATGATTGATCAATTCCCATGACTAATTCTGCTCATTTGACTTCCCCAGTAGCATACAAAGGGACCAATCGTCAGACACCTCAGGTAATGCAAAATGTAACCTACTTGCACAATTGAACTGTCAAATGTAAACACGTACAGCAGTGGGTGCTTGAACACATGAATAATTATCGCAGCGCAGGTGCGAGAGTTGTAAAGTTGCAGAGTGGTATCAACGGCAGTGGTTGCGATGACCTCCTTGATCTTTACAGCCACTTATATTTGTTCTTGTCAAGACAACGACTTTCCAGAGGTTTCAGGGAGTGATAGGCCAGTCATTCCCAATCTCAGCCTGCACGCTAGCAATACTCTCTATTGAACTCTCACACCGTATATAGCCAACCGTGCTAATCGGAGGTGCACTATAGTTGAAGCATTCACGTATTTTTCTATAAACAACTGGAGAAAAACAAATTTCCTCACTACAGCGTATCATTTTCATGGGCCAGTGGCTATAGCTGGCATTGATGCCTCAGCTTCTTGACATGGATCTCTATTGGCTACTTGCTCCCCCTCATCGCTCGATGGCTTGATAGAAAGGGAATGATTTCACCCACATTTTGACCAAGATTATGTTTCACCCGCCGATAACATTTGCCACTCATTAAGGTAATCAGAGGAATTGTGGGTAATATTGTGAGAGTTCATTATTTTCTACATCTACTGCTGGTGGAAGGGACTGCATTCGAGGAAACTCCAGAATGCATTTGTCCTACTTGTCCACGTTGATGAACATATGTTTTGGAAGAGGTGGGCATTCCCATACTTTATCTAACCACACAAAACCTGCCGATAGACTGCAGGGAATCCATTTAGACTGCTGGGTGGACAGGCGTGGAGGCACCCGGATTGCAAGTGCAGTGCCCAACCGTGACACCACGACTGCTCCCTGAAGAGTTCTGCTGTAAATGTGGCATTTTTCAGGATGGTGACGTGTTTGTGTTGTAAGCTCCGTGAAATGTCTTATTTTTATATTAAACGTTCTGAATGTGTTATAAAACTATTGTTCACCAAAATGAAACCTATTAATTGAATGTCGCACTACAGTTGCATTATCGTATCGCTATAATAAAAGTACATTATATTTTTATATACGTTTATACAAAATACATACATATGTTTTTAAATGCCCCGATGCTATTAAGGAGTAAAGTCGCCTTAATTAATTAGTTATATGTTATGTTTTGTAGGTGTCTTGGGCAAGAGTAAACCATTAGCTGCAGTCATCAGAGATGTTAACCACACCAGCTTAGTCTTGGAATGGAATGCACCAGACCCAGGCGAATTTCTGGTAACTGTGACGGACAAGGAGACTGGAGACGTGCCGTTCAGGGAAATGACGAATTCCACGACAGCCAATGTGATGGGTTTGACGAGCTGTCATGAATATTTGATACAAATCCAGTCGGTCAACAGCGGAGCTCCAGGATTTAGTTACACGGGCAGCCACAGAACACGTGAGTATAAAGTAACATTCAGCACCCCAACATGAGATGCCCACTCATGTCCAAACTTTTTGGTCAATAGCCATAACTGTATCCATAACCGTCTCTACATTATAAGGTTTTCTGCCAGAGCTAAAATAATCATACAATGTATGTATGTATGTTTCACTTATTTCGCACCGTGCGTAGCCAACCACGGTTATCGGAGGTGCGGGGGAAGGAAACTAAACACAAAAAGCAGTTCAAAAGAAATTAGTTTTCAATCTAGATGATTTAAAAGTGCATAGCTCCGGTGGCTTCCTAATATCGGAAGGAAGAACGTTCCAGACGGCTGCAGAAACGTATCTGAAAGCGCACGTTGCTCTAACCGTCATTGTTCAATGGCCAGTCAAAGCCGCTGCGAGGATGACCGGATTTCGTGTGATGATTTATGCTCCTTGACGTGATAGATTATGCTCCTTGTATTGCCCTGAGATACCCGTTAGGGCCATCCAAGTTCACTTTCCCTAGAGGTGATCACTGCTATGGTGGTCCGCCACAACTATTGTGAGAGGAGCTACAGCCGGGCTCGCCGCTTTGGGCCGGTTTGTGTGCAGGCGCGGCTCCTCCGTCCTCGGTGTGGACGACCGTGATCAGCAACAGCAGCGTGGCGCTGAGCTGGACTCCGCCCCTGCATGCCGTGCCCACCTCCTACAGCGTGCACATCAACACGCTGCCCTACGGCGATAAAAAGTGCTTCTCGGTCGATGTGGAGCAAACGCGGTATGTTTTTACCGGAATCGCGTCTGATGCTGTCTACAGCGTCGGAGTGAGCGCCTTCTGCGGCACACAGCAAAGCGTGACCGTCAACCTGCAAATCAAAACAGGTGCGTTCTTCAGGAGGGATTAATCAAACCTGTTTTGTCCACTTTGCTGTAACACAACGGAAGTAGTGGCATGCGACGTTATCATTTCAGAAATTGCTCATTTTATAACAAGTGTTGCCAGTTCAGTTGCTAAAGAAGCATCTGCCCTCATATTAGGCACTGGTTCTGGCTGCTGCCTTGCCACTTGTGTATGGTTTCCCGCACCTCTGACTCATAATGGAAACTGCGTGTGTTCCAAACTTCGGTATTTAATGATTTTACATACAGTCCTGTACCGTTTACGGGATAGGTTATTTCTTTCTGTCATTGAAAGGAGAGCACTTGTCCGTTTCAAATTACTCCGTAACGTGACTCATTGGCACTGCTGAACAATCAAAGGTGTTCCTCATCTGGGAACCAACGGTGAGGGGTAGATCTCTCATCCTGGGCTCTTGAGGTTTGGGGTGCCGTGGAGATTCATCACCGTCCACCGTGCACCTCATGGTGCCTTCAAACTCTCTTTTTGACCTCATTCAGACGTGTGTTCCTTGACCGTGGACAAAGGCAGCTGCCACGAGTTCAAGATGAGATGGTTTTTCTACGCCCACTTCCAAGTGTGTGCCCGTTTCTGGTACGGGGGCTGTGGAGGAAACGGCAACAACTTCATGAGCCGTGAGGAGTGTGAGATGACCTGTAAGACCAGAGGTAAGGGTTCATGAGAGCCATTATGCGGTCAAACAGCACAGCGGAGCGCACAACACTTAGTATGTTAGTCACGATCCAAAACAAGCAAAGCAATTTCTCAACGTTTTAACTCCGTGGGAATTATGGCCACGGAAACTCCTGCAAGCCAAGGTGAAAACGTATTGAGTGGGGTTGTGCAGCATGGGTGTAATTGGGCTTGATACTGTGACTTGGGTCCTGACTATATTCCAATCCGTAGCTGATCTGATCTAATGGATCTGATCCACTGTGTATGCTTAAAACAGATGAAGGGTATACGGAAATTGGGCCTTAGGGACACTTTCAGTATTTTGTGGCTCTGGTGGCCTGTAGCTATTGTGTACATGTGTAGTGGCGATACGCGCTGGGGTAGCGATCAGGTGCCAGCGCGTCGGGATTGGATGTGTGTGTGGTGACGCGCGCTGACGGTGAGGGATCAGGGGTCAGCGCGGGATCGTGTGTTGTGTGGTGCTGATTGGCTGGGTGCCGGTGACGCGCTGGTGTGGGAGTGATCGGGTGGCAGCGCGACGTGATTGGGTGATGAGTGGAAACACGCGCTGGGGGAAAGCGGATCGTAGAGATAGCGCGTCGTGATTGGTTCACTAAGGAGCGATGCTCACATCGAGGTCCGCATCCGCTCCGTCTCCCGGGAGGAGGGACTATATAAGGTGATGCGCAGAGGCGCACGGGGGGAGTGTAACCAGCGAAGACTGAAGACGGAGAGGAAGAGACAGGGCCCTGCGGTACCCAGTCCCGCTGTCCTGTGAGGACCCGGACTCTGTGTAACCCAGAGGCGGAGTGTAGGGTGAGCATGCAGTGTCAGCATGCGGAGTGTGTAGCCAGAGAGCTAGAGTCTACACGAGACGAGTGATGTGTGTAGCCAGAGAGCTAGAGTCTACACGAGACGAGTGATGTGTGTAGCCAGAGAGCTAGAGTCTACACGAGACGAGTGACGTGTGTAGCCAGAGAGCTAGAGTCTACACGAGACGAGTGGAGTGTGTAGCTAGAGGCATAGGGTCTACACGAGACGAGTGATGGGTGTAGCCAGAGGCCTAGAGTCTACACGAGTTAAGTAAAGAGTGTAGCCAGAGGCAGAGAGTCTACACGAGTTAAGTAAAGTGTGTCGTCGGAAGAATAGAGACCACACGTTGTATTGTGACAAGTCAAGATTTAATAAAAAGGTGTGTTACCCGTCAAGAAGTTTCCTGCCGTCATTTCCGATACTTCAACTGGCGTCAGAAGTGAAACTGTCTTCCAAGCATGGATACAAGGAAGACCAATCAGACCCACGGGATTGACCGCGAGGACAACCTTGACGACCCGGGCCAGCTGCCGTCGGGGGGTGAGGACGAAGAATGGCCCACGCTGCAAGATCCGCCGACGGTGCCGGAGGAGCGACGGGGGACCGAGGCCGTGCTCCGTGAGGCGCACTCTCGTCTGGCGGAGCTGCTGCTCGCCGCCGCGTCCATCCTGGCGGAAATCAGCTCGTCGGCTGAAGCGGAGACGGCGGCGGACATTCTACAGGGTCGCCCCGCAGATTCCCGCCAAAATGACTTGGCGATTCCCGCCATTTCATCGGCGTCGACTTTTGGCGGGAACGGCGACCGCCACGTGGCGGCGGTTCTCCAAGCGCGCCCTCTTACGTCATCAACGCGCGCTGCGGACCGCCATCAGTCATCCGCCATTGGGGCCGCCATCTTACACACCGACGGAGCGGCGGGAAGGAACCACGACGCGGAGGACGACTTCATTTTTCAACAGCGCCTCCCCGCATTGTCAGCCTTCAAGGCGGAAGGCGGGGACTGGGGCCAATTTCAGCGCAGGTTTTTGGCGCATCAGGAGATGTCTGCCTGGTCCGATGCTACGGCGCTGCGGGCACTGCCTGCCATGTTGGACGACAACGCGCTCGCGGCCTTCATGTCTGCTCGGAGGTCGGACCGCTCCACGCTGAAGGCAGTGCTGGGTCTCATGGCCAAGGTCTACGGACCTCCCTCGGCGTGCCGCCATCATTTTTATGCGAGGCGGAAGGCGGACACGGAGACCGCGCTCGCCTATCGCACGGCGTTGCTGGCTCTCGCCGATGCTGCATTCCCTCGGATGGACGAGGAGGGCCAGGATGCGATGGTTTTGGAGCAGCTGCTTAAGTTGGCGCAGGACCTGGGGGTCCCCATCAACACGGCCGACGAGATCGACATTTCTTCCTTACGGGTCGCTACGAGTAAACAAGCGCACGAGGTCCTTCAACGCAAACAGGGGATCGTCTGCAACGCTGCCGTGGCCTCAGCTCCGGGTCCGGTGATCACCGAACCCCAAGTCGTCGGTCCGCGAGAGGAGGCGTTCGCCGCGGAACGACCAGGGGACTGGAGGTCGGGGGGTCGGTCGCCTCTGCGATCGGCCCGCAAGCTGGAGCAACCGAGATCACCGACGACCCTCATCACGTGCTATAACTGCGGCCTCCGGGGCCACGTGGCGTCCGGTTGCCGCGCTCCCCGTCAGCGCGCCATGGGATCTCGGCTGGACGACGACCAAGGCCCCAAGGCAAGTCGCGGCACCTCACACGCTCAGCCCACACACTCGACACGCATGGGCCGTCGCGGGGCGACAGAGGAGGGCCGGTTAGGCTTCGGGGATTCGGTTCGGCGAGGGGGTTTCGGCCGGGACCGGGGAGACATTAAATGGTCGGAGTTGGGGCACAGAATTGTGGCTGCTTCAGCGGGTTCATCCGTCGTCGCGGGTTCTATTGATGGGGTCGAGGTCAGGGTATTGGTGGACACGGGGGCATCGGCGACTATTATGTCGGACCTCATTTATAACATTCTCCCCGTACAATGCCGTCCGCTGCTCCCAGTGGATGTGCCATTTTTCGCCGCAAATGGGGGATCGTTGGGCATTATCGGTCAGATTAGGGCGTCCATTTGCATTGGAGATATCAAATTGTCGGGACCCGTTTTCGTTTCGTCTTCTTTGGCGGTTCCTTGTCTATTGGGCACTGATTTTTTGGCTAAGATGCCCATTAAAATTCTAATCGATCAGCGTTGCATTGAACTACCATCGGGTCGCCGTATTTCATTTTTGACGAACCCTACTGAGATTCGGACGGCGTGCGCCACGATACAAGCGTTGGCGACGCAGACCGTGCACGTGCCCCCGGGTTCACAGATGCTAATTCCCCTCCGGTTGCGGAAACCATGGGTGGAGGGGACTTTGGAACAAGGCATGCTTTTGGGTCCTTCTAACAGGGCTGTCGGGGGGGTCGATTTGTCGGTGGCTCACACTTTGGTTCGGGCGGACAAGGATCCGTTTGTAATGGTTTTAAACGCTGGGTCGCGGCCAGCCGTCATTCAGCAGGGTACCGTGCTGGCTCACGCGGCGCGGGTTCCTGCGGAGGAGCGGCTGGTTGCGCACGTTGATCCGAGCCCCACACAAAACATTGAACCAAGGGAGGACCTTGAATGGGTCCATTCGCTGTGCGCAGGCTCGGACGATTTGTCAGGTGTGCAGTTGGGTGCGCTGCGCGAGTTACTCATGGAATTCTCTGATGTGTTCAGTAAACATAAATATGACATTGGGTGTACGGATTTGTTGCGCCACCACATTGACACGGGCGATGCGGCGCCGGTCAGGCTAAATCCCTTCCGACTGAGTCCTGCTGAGAAGGTACATGTTCAGTCGGCCGTTAACTATATGCTTGAAGCCGACATTATTTCGCCTTCCTCCAGTCCTTGGGGAGCACCTATTGTGCTGGTTAAGAAGCAAGACGGGTCCTTGCGATTTTGCGTAGATTTCCGTCGCCTGAATAAGATCTCTGTGGCTGACGCGTATCCGCTCCCCAGGATGGACGAGTCCCTCGATGCATTGTCTGGTGCGCGATATTTTTTGACTCTTGATTTATTATCGGGATTCTGGCAGTTGCCACTCGACGAAGAGTCTAAACCTAAGACAGCATTTCGGACTCCAGGGGGCTTGTTCCAGTTTAACCGGTTACCCATGGGACTTCACTCCTCTCCAGCGACGTTTCAGCGTCTTATGGAGTTGGTTTTGTTGGGCTTGCAATGGGAGACGTGCTTGATTTACCTTGACGATGTCATTGTTTTCAGTAGAACATTTGCGGAACACCTCCAGCGATTGAGAGGGGTGTTCTTGCGAATGCGATCGGCTAAATTGAAATTTAAACCGGCCAAATGCCACCTTTTTCGTAAGTCCGTTAGATACTTGGGTCACATTGTCGACTCTTCGGGGATCTCTACCGATCCCGCGAAGACGGACTGTGTCAGTTCATGGCCGACACCCACGTCAGTTGCAGACGTGCGCAGTTTCATCGGTTTTGCTTCGTATTACCGCCGATTCGTTGAGCACTTCGCCACTATTGCAAAACCCTTGCACGCTCTAACGGCGAAAGGTGTGAAGTTCCGATGGGGACCGGAGGAGGAGGCCGCGTTCTGCTCCCTCCGGGACGCCTTGGTGGGTGCCCCACCTTTGCGTTATCCGGATTTTGCGAGTCCCTTCGTGCTAGATACGGATGCTAGCAACACGGGCATTGGGGGGGTACTGTCCCAGGTCGTTGGGGGAGTCGAGAGGGTGGTCGCTTATGGTAGCAGGGTGTTGTCTCCGGCGGAGCAGCGCTACTGCGTCACCCGTCGTGAACTGCTCGCCATTGTATTTTTCGTACAACAGTTCAGACCGTATCTCTATGGTCGTCACTTTATGGTCCGGACGGATCACGCGGCGCTACAGTATTCGTTGAGGGTCGCCCAGCCCTCGGGCCAATTGTCACGGTGGTTGGAAGTCCTCCAAGACTATCAGTTCACGACCACGTACCGTAAGGGGTTGCGACACACAAATGCCGATGCCCTGTCGCGATTGTTGCCTTGTCAGAAATGTGCGTGTCTATCGGGATCGGCGCGCTGTAAACCGCCGGTTGGGGAAGATAGGGGGGCATTGGTTGTGACCGCGGACACACCAATCGGGGATGTTCCCGCTACCTCTCAGGATCGGGACTCGCTGCTCTCACTGTCGCTGAGTGAGTGGGGCCGCCTCCAAATGGCGGACAGCTCCCTGCTAGCGTTGCGCCGCAGGGTGGGAGGTCCTAACGAGGACCAGGAGCGAACTGGCTCCTATGTACTTAAACAGGGCATGTTGATGAGATGGGACAGTTTGTCCCGGCGGCATGCACTGGTGGTGCCTTCTGCTGTGAGGGGGAAGGTTGTTTTGGCCGCACACGAACGCCTCTTGCATTTGGGGGTAAACAAAACGCTTGCCCTGCTTCAGCGTGATTATTATTGGCCGGGAATGGGGGGCGACGTGGTAAATATTCTGAAGGGATGCGTTGAGTGCGCCAGGCGGAAACCACCGCCCGTGGCAGCTAATCCACCGCTGCAATCCATTCAAGTCTCGCGCACTAACGAGCTTGTTGCGCTCGATATTCTGGGGCCCTTTCCAGTCACGCCTAGGGGTAATAAGTACCTGTTGGTGGGGGTCGAATATTTTACCCGGTGGCCTATGGCGTGGCCACTCGCCAACCAGTCGGCGGCGGCTGTGACGGAAGCCTTTGTCCAGGGCTACGTCCTGGACAAGGGGGCTCCCGAACGCCTGCTGACCGACCAAGGGAAAACATTTTCAAGTAAATTGCTGCAAGAGGTGTGCGATCTGTTGGGCACTAAGAAGGTGCGTACTTCCCCGTACCGCCCGCAGCCGGACGGGATGGTGGAGAGACTCCACAAGACCTTGACTTCTATGCTGTGCCAGCGGGTGTTTGAGGCACATGTTGATTGGGACCTGCAGGTCCCGGGGGTCCTCGCCGCGTATAGAATGGCCCCCCATGCAGCCACGGGGTTTTCCCCATTCTATCTGATGTACGGTCGGGAAGCCGACCCACCAATGGAAACGCAGCTTGGCCTGTCCGCACCACGACCTAATTCTAAATTGGCAGAACATATTAAATTTAATATTCATAAGCTGACAGAGGCGAGGGAGGCCGCACGGCTTAATTCGCGGGCTCGCCAAATTGCTAACGAGCGGTTGCGTGCACGAAAGGTGTCCGTGCACGACTGGAGACCGGGTGACAGGGCCTGGCTGCATTGCCCTCAGGCGCCTTTGGCTACGTCGCCTAAGTTGTTGAAGCCATGGCGGGGACCCGTGGAGGTCGTGCGTGTTGCACGCCCCCAGTGCGTTCAGATAAAATGGGGAAAGCGACGGTGGTACGTCCACCCCTCCCGACTGAAACCGTTCTCGCCTCCATATGGCCTCCCCTTGTGTCGTGAGGGCCGAGCATGTGACGTGACCGACGACCCAAAGGGGAAAATGTCCTTGCCTGATCCTCACATGCTTCCGCCTGATCTCCTCCCAGGTCTCTCGGAACTGACAGCTGCCGACCACCGGCGGCCGGATCTTCGCGGCGGGGCCGGTCCTTTCAGGCCCGACCCACGCCGTCTAGAGCAGCCGGAACCACCGGACGGTCGTCAGCGTCCCGTCCCATATGACGGACCGGCCAGACAGACTCGCGCCAAGTCGCGCTACTTTTCATGACCTACCATGTGAGGAGTCGAGGAAGTTGGAGCGCCTCGTCGCTGCGGTAGTCACGGGGACGCCGGGCGCGTTCATTTTCTGGAAATCACTTTTATTATGTTGTTCGTCGGGCTGTATATAGCTTTTTATAAGGTGTTGTGTGTTATTGTTGACTTTTCTTGTGTTAATTGTCAAATTGTACATAGGTTGCTGTTGTGTTGTTGTTGTGTTACGGGGCACACTGGGGGGGTGGGGGTTTTGTTGTGTTAACGGTGTGTGAGGTTGTTGGTTAGCAGCCGGGACGGCTGCGAGCTATGTGGGGGGGGGGTGATGTAGTGGCGATACGCGCTGGGGTAGCGATCAGGTGCCAGCGCGTCGGGATTGGATGTGTGTGTGGTGACGCGCGCTGACGGTGAGGGATCAGGGGTCAGCGCGGGATCGTGTGTTGTGTGGTGCTGATTGGCTGGGTGCCGGTGACGCGCTGGTGTGGGAGTGATCGGGTGGCAGCGCGACGTGATTGGGTGATGAGTGGAAACACGCGCTGGGGGAAAGCGGATCGTAGAGATAGCACGTCGTGATTGGTTCACTAAGGAGCGATGCTTACATCGAGGTCCGCATCCGCTCCGTTTCCCGGGAGGAGGGACTATATAAGGTGATGCGCAGAGGCGCACGGGGGGAGTGTAACCAGCGAAGACTGAAGACGGAGAGGAAGAGACAGGGCCCTGCGGTACCCAGTCCCGCTGTCCTGTGAGGACCCGGACTCTGTGTAACCCAGAGGCGGAGTGTAGGGTGAGCATGCAGTGTCAGCATGCGGAGTGTGTAGCCAGAGAGCTAGAGTCTACACGAGACGAGTGATGTGTGTAGCCAGAGAGCTAGAGTCTACACGAGACGAGTGACGTGTGTAGCCAGAGAGTTAGAGTCTACACGAGACGAGTGGAGTGTGTAGCCAGAGGCATAGGGTCTACACGAGACGAGTGATGGGTGTAGCCAGAGGCCTAGAGTCTACACGAGTTAAGTAAAGAGTGTAGCCAGAGGCAGAGAGTCTACACGAGTTAAGTAAAGTGTGTCGTCGGAAGAATAGAGACCACACGTTGTATTGTGACAAGTCAAGATTTAATAAAAAGGTGTGTTACCCGTCAAGAAGTTTCCTGCCGTCATTTCCGATACTTCACATGTACCTGTTGGAAGTTGATGAATGTGATTACTCTCATCGAGAACGACCCATGCTTATAATGTTTTATAACCGTATTGTAATTATACCAGAAATATCGTAGCGTATTTGAGTGATTGCTATTAAACAAATTGTATTATTTCTGTTTGTCTTTTAGGCAGTTCTGACATGACCTTACCTGTGGGTGACATCATGCAGCATGTGAATGTGAAAAGCCTGTCGTGAGTGGTGCTCTGGGAAAGGAGACTCACATTGAAGAAGTGGTGCTAAACTAACAGAAAACCATCTTTCATACACATTCATTATATCGTTTAAGTATATTGTACTCCAATGTTGATCGTATATATTTCAAATCATGTATATTGATGTCATTACAGTTTGCATCCCATTAGGCATCAAAAAACAGAAATATAATATCAATGTTTGTTCCCGATAACGATTTGAATTCCTTCATTGCTTGCACTCAACTTTTGCACAAGTACCGTACTCACTGCACATACCGCGCCATCGTGCACTCACTCTCACCTGCCTCTCCCCTCTCCACTCCCAAAGCCGTGGCGACTACTTCGGTCCCCTAGGCCTCCTCAGCCAGTGTACTTAGGCCGTGGTGGCGAGATGTTAACTGCCTCGCCTGGTATACAGGAGGTCGTGGATGAATCCCGACCCTGACGCCTGCTGTATATTTGCAGTTTGCATGTCTCTCTCCCTGTGGTCGCGTGGATTTTTCTTCGGGTCCTCTGGTTTTTCCCTTCACATTTAGAATCAACAAGCGTTCAGAGTATTTAGCTGCTATACATTTCCACGTGACAAGCCACTTAGTTTAGCTATCATTTGTGGCCAGGGCACTTTTGAAATAGAGCAATGTAGCTCAGTGGGCCTTACCTGGTCAAATACAAAATAGTTTAGTTTACGAGCTCCCTGTCCGAGTATGGTGCTAAACACTTACCTGCCGCAGGCTTTACCACGTGTTTGGACACCGTTCTCAGTCGGGGCGAGTGCAGCAAAGTACAACGTTGTGTCAGGCGTCCCTCGCGTAACGCGTTTGCTCCCCCCCCCTCCATAGCGCGAATTCACAGTTATGTGATTCATATTTAAGGGACAAACTTCACGCTTACGCTATGCGTTTTACAGTCACAAAAGTAAAATAAAACATAAAAAAAATTCTAATGAAAGTTCTAAGTTAAAAACTGTCGGAAAGACAGCGTCCCAATGAACACCGCTAAGCTTGGCAGCGTATTTTTAATATGGGTGGGAGGAGCAGAGCGCCTTGACAATGGAGTTTACATATCAACAGCTGAGCTATTAACATTAAGTAACTGGGTATACACTACACCTGAGGACGGATGCTTATTGTTGTGGCCGAAACGTCGTGATAATTTTATTGTATTATTTTATTATTTCCCTTCTACGTGACTTTACCGAAAGAACCAATAATATGAATCCCTGCAGTCACGAAAGCTTTAAATCGAAATAAAAAAACGAATATTTCGCAGGTTAACCATCCAAAATCTCAATCTGATGGCTTAGCCATTTTAGATCTGAGTAGAAGCAGCCCACGGAAGCGTTGAAAAAGCCCTGAAGTTACTCCTTATTAAGTAATATTTGTAAGTATTACTCTTTAGAACCTTAATTAGTATTTGTCATTAAACTCCTTTTTAAGCAATTGCTGTATTGTTAGTAATATTAAGTACTAAATTTATACCTATTTTATAAAACCATGGCTAAAATAATTAAATGAAGCTTACATTTTCTTCGGTAACGCACCTATCCATATAAATAGGTTTTGTACAGCGCGCTTCGGCTTAGGCGCTGTTTTTCAGGAACGCACGTCGCGCGTTATGCGAGGACGCCTGTTAATGCACGCTGCCCGCCTTCACCGACCCACGCTGATCAACGTTGTGAAGTGTGGCCAATCCGCATGGCGTGGGGAATCACTCATCCAGCAGTGGATTGAGAAAATCACAGTCCTGCACGTGAGGGTGCCTATATGTTTAGGATGAGATGTGATGTAACGCGAGTCGCTTATTGTATGTTCGTAAAGCGCTCTGAGATGCCCCGGTGTGAAGGAGGGCGCTGTGTAAAAAAAAAATCGCGACACAAATCGGACATCACATATACACACACCACACAAACACAACTTACAAACCCACAGACGCAGACAAACCGCTTTACACCAGTCACAAGCACACAAGAACTTACAGCTCTTATCTTGCCAATGCACGGTGCTCGTCGTGCGGTCTTGGGGGCGAGTGCTCGTGCCCTGGCATCTTAAATCTAGAAGGTAAGATGTGACGCGAGTTGAAGGATATACGGTGCCAAGGCGTGAGTGGAATAAAGACGGGGTTACGTCTTCGAGGCAAGGTGACGCTGGACGGTGCAAACGTGTAGCGGCCTCGGTGAAATGGACACAGGTAAAAAAAAATCGATGCCTCCCACAGTCAACTGACAACCCGTCCATGCCTCTGTTCAAGTCCATGCTCAGGAGCCTTGACTTATGGCAAACTGTATTCCCATATATTGTCTTATATGCTGCTCATACTGCATTTCAGCCTCGCCTTATCCTGGTCAAATACCCCCCTTATTATTATGGGGGTATCCCAACCTTTGCATTCTTTCCAGTGTACTGCTCCGATAAAACGTCTTGAGAGCAAATCGACCAAATCACTCTGAATGAAGATGACCTTTTCAGATCTCGGAACCTGATTGGTACTTGGATGGGAAACTGCCTGCGAATACGAGGTGTTATATGCTTTTTACGGATATGTGTGGGTTTTCTCCAGGTACTTTGGTTTTTCTCCCACATGCTGCGCATAATCCCACTCGTTAAGAGAATTGATGAATGCAAGACTGAATAAAGATTAGTGGCTTAATGAGGCTTTCCTGGGAAAATAAAGGGAAAAATATTAGATAAGGGCTAGCTTCAGTCTCGCATGAGAAAACCTTGCATACTTAAAGGAAAAGCCCCAATGCCAGCACGTGTTATAACTTATATTATTATGAAGCTTGTTTACCCAGGAAAGCCTCATTAAGTCTCAACACTTAATTAGGAAGGAGGCAAAGTTATGTTTAATCCCATTGAGTAATTTGCAGGTACATTTTCAGTCTTTGGATATTTGCCCAATACCAGATACATTGTATGAGTTTTTTGCTATGGAAGGGAACTAACTGGAGACCCTGGAGGAAGCCCCATGCAGAACAGGGGGGGGGGGAACATACAACCTCCACATAGAAAGGTGCCGGATTTGTGAATCAAACCCAGGCGCTTGTTGATGTGAGGCACGCGTGCCATCACCGCGCCATCCTGCCACATATCACACTTGAGACAGAGGCCAGTGAACCCTATTGACTGTGCAAGTGTTTCTGCTTTAGCAACATTTATTCATTATTAAAATAATAAATACAATTTAATAAATATCCACGCAAGTATGTCTCGTCTGAATATGCATCTTACGGTGTTTCAGTTAAAACCGCATTTTTTCTCCTTCCTCTGCACCTCCGATTAGCATGGTTGGCTACGTACGGTGGTAAAGAAGTTCTACAAATATGTGTAGTGTCGTAGGTCTCTTCTACTCGAGGCTTTGTGTAGGCCTCGGCAAGGTAAGGTAATTTACCCTTTTTATCGAGTAAAAGGGTAAAGGTAAAGGGTAACGATGTCTACATGCCAAGGGGTAAGGTAAAGGGTAGGGTAAAGGTAGCTCGGAAGAATTACCCGGTAGGGTAAAGATAGCGCAAAGTATTACCCGGTAAATACGGCACCTTGTTTACCGCTAAAAGCTCCGTCGCGCAGTCCGTGGCCTCCATATAATAAGTAATATTAAAACAAACGTTATTAAAAACACACTTTTATGAAATGTACGAGTAATGGCAGAACTCCACGACTCCAGGAAGTGGCCCCGAAGCTTTCCATAACGTCAGGGACCGTGGTGATTTACAGCCAACGTCAGTTGAGCGTGGACAATTAGACCCAAGCCGAAACATAACATATAACAAAGATTGTTTAAAAAGCTATAGATTTTTTTTATGGTAGAATATAAAATTGTCATCAGTATGACCTAAGTATACCAAGTTTGCAGTCGATACCACATTAGGAAGTGGGTTAAAATTGAGTTACAAGATTTGAGGATATAACAATAACGACAACGACAGACAGAGTGAGTTAAAAGAAAGCGTGTAAAATTGATATAATCGAGAGTATTCTATATGATTAAAGCGCTCTACCTAGCATTTACCGTTATAAACCTTGTTCATGTGTAGTAGTTCCCTAGTAATTACCCTGTAATCGGGTAATTTGTATGGGGTAAGGGTAAAAGGTAGGGTAAAGGTAAGCTCGTTGCTTTTTACCTTTTACCTTACCTGCTAAAGGGTAAAAGGTAGGGTAGAGTGATTGTATTGTGGTAAGGTAAAAGGTAGGGTAAAGGTAGGCTCGTTTTTACCTTTTAACTTTTACCTTGCCGATGCCTAGCTTTGTGTGTGCGGGCGGCGTGCGTTGCGCACACACTCAGTCAGAGACTAGGTAGTCGCAGGAGGCACTGTCCTTCCTTTTTATTGTTGTGTTCACGCCACCAACTCCGGCTCCCTCTCTCACGACCACGCTGCCGTACGACCCGGCCCAGACACGACCCTGTCCGCGTTGCACCGACGGCGTCGACCGAGACAGCCAACTACTGTTCGGCCGCGCAATGATCGGGTGAAGGCGGCAGCGATGAGGGCGGCAACGACGACAGCGACGAGACGAGTCCACTCCCAGAACCGGCAGCCCGAAGCTCTCGCTCTCACTGCTTATATTCCCCTTGGCGTGGCTTGGCTCCACCCTAGCCATGCCTCCCTTCTCTAACCCACCAGAGGGTTCCAGGGGCCTCCCCACGAGGTCTGCCTTGACCCTTGTCCCAGTTCCTCCACCCTGCCTGCACACCCGTGTATATGCTCAACTGCGTGTGCGCTAAGTGTCCACCTGCAGTTGCAGCTGCTGTACAACAGTCATGCGTACGTTCAAAGATCAATGGTCAATAATATCTCGCATTCAAACTATCCAGTAAGGTTCTCAAGGAAACACAAGAACAACGAATTGCCACGCACATCTGTTATAACAACATTGCTCAACGGGCAATAGTCACACAAACTCTCATACTCTTCATTTGTTAGGGAAGTTAGAACTGCCAAGGGATCACTTCCCCAGTTCAGATAAATTAGAAATAAAAATATTGGAGGCGTAGGAGTAAAACAAAGGATGTGTAATGTGAGGTTATATCCGGGTCGTTGACAGATTACAACTCATCACGACGATTGGCTCTGCCGGTCCTGGTTCATAGCCAATGGGGGGAAGCCTAGGGGCGTGGCCCTGACGTAATGGAAAGGTGACAGCTGGTTGTAGAGGATTGGTTTTGCTGGCTTTAGCCACAGCCAATGGGGAGACGAGTCAGGGGCGTGGTCCCGGGAGCCTCTGGAATATTCCATGGAGGCTAACCAGGATTGGTGGAAACGTACCACGTGACCCGGGTATTAAATATGGGTGGAGACGTACGACACGTGGTCAGAATGGGAACGAACAGAGGAAGGGGGCCACGCGGAAGCGGGGCTCCGGGTTGCCACGTGGCAGTGTGTGTCTCTCTCTATCTGTCTCTCTCACGCTGCCTGTCAGCAGCGTGAAGGAAAGCTGTAATGCAAGGTTGAATAAAAGACCGGATGCCAGAAGTCGCCTCAACGAGCTTTATTACATTGGTGTCAGAAGTGTCTCTTGAGACCGTTTGGACGATCCTTTAAGATGCCCAAGCACCTCAAGAAGAAGAACCCACTGGACCCTCCGGCGGAGGAAGAAGTTGAGGTGGACGAGGACGAGCTGCTGAGAGCTGCGGGTCCTCTACCTCCGGCTGCTGCTCTCCCCGACGCCGCTCATCGCCGACAGGCTGGAGAAGCGACGTCCTCAACTGCGGACGAGGGATGGCGACGACTGGCGGAGCAAATTGATTCGCTCCGTGCGATTTTGCTGAATCTGGTGACGGCGGTCGCATCCTCAGCGGCCCTCATGCGGCCACGTGGATTTCAACCAAGTGCAGATGACCAGGATTTTCAGCGGGAATTGACGTCCGCCATTGTTCCTGCCGCGCAGGGAGAGGCCTCAATCTTAGGCGGGGCTGCTGCGATGAAGCCGCGGGACGCCATCTTGGGAGGGGCTGCTACCACACGGCCGCCGGATGCCATCTTGGGCGGGGCTGCTGCGATGAAGACGCCGGACGCCATCTTGGGCGGGGCTGCTGCGATGAAGCCGCCGGACGCCATCTTGGGCGGGGTTGCTGCCACGCGGCCGCCAGACGCCATCTTGACGGAGCCGCGAAATATGCGGGAAGCAGGAAATAGAGACGCTCGAGGCGTCGAACATTCACCGCGGACATCGCCTTCCTCAAATCAAGGAATTTGTCGCCGGGGGCGATTGGAGTGCGTTCACGTGGCGGTTCGAGTCAGCCTTTCGATCCGTATGATGGATGGAGGCGGAGGCACTGGAGGCGCTGCCCACGCTGCTAGATGATGTCTCCCTGGCGGTCTTTCGATCCATCCCGGCGACCAAGAAGAAGACGCTTCGTGACGCTTTCACGGAAATGGCGGAGTTTTACGAACCGCCGATGGCGGCTACCAGGAAATTTGTCACGTCGCCGAGGACCAGAGGAATCGCCCTTGGCGTACCGAGGGGCGCTGTTAGCGCTTGCCATGGCCGCCTACCCCGACTCGTCAGCTGATCTCCTGGATCCTCTCATCCTTTCCAGAATGATTGAGCTGGCCCAGGAACTTAACATCTCGTTGCCGGTGTGCGGCCACGAACCGCTTACGTCGCGATGGGTGGCGCGCTGCTTGGACGCCAAGTTCAACCTAAAACGCTGGGATCAGATGGCGGCATGGACGGGGAATCCAGAAATAGACGGTCTACCGTTGGGGTGGTCACCACGTCGGCTCGTCCACGGCTCCAATGACTCCAGCGACGACGACGTGATGGCTGCTGTTCCTCGCTGGGTCCCGAAACGCCGGCTGCGCGAGCGGCGCGATGGGGCCAGACGACCACGTGCAGAGACCGGGACGAGCGACCGCCGGGCGACGGCGGCTACGTATTTTAAGTGTGGCCGACGAGGCCATTTCGCCCGGGATTGCCGCTGCCAACCTCTGACTTCTCAGCTCCCGACGGGCCGGCTTCCATCTCCTCCACCGGACGCGGATCCACGGCACCCTCGGGCAAGTCGGCACACATCAGATACCTGGCAGGTCTTGTCACATCACCCATCCACTCGCACACATGTTTGCACTCCGGACGGTAATTGTCGTGTACCTGTGTCGATGCCGCACTCTGCGACACAATGGAAAAAATTGGCCCGTAGGGTGGTGGCACCCCGTACCGTCGATGGCGTCGATGTTCGTATTTTGGTAGACACTGGCGCGTCTGCCACCATCATTTCCAATGTAATTTTTCATCTCCTGTCCATTCCTACGTCACGGATCCGACCGGTTAATGATGCGTGCGTTGCTGCTAATGGGGGTAGCATGGGTATTTTGGGGCAAGTTGATGTGCGCATTGCTATTGGGAATATCACCGCGGAGGGACCAGTGTTGATTTCTCGTTCACTGGCCGTCCCATGCCTATTGGGCACCGATTTCTTGCGCCGCATGCCAATTAAGATACTCGTCGACCAAGGTTGCTTAGAAATGCCAGGGGGCCGTAGGATGTCGTTCCTGCCTTCCCTGCTGGAACGTTCGCCCCCGGGTAACGCGGTTAACGCGATTGTTGCTGCCACGGTGGAGGTGCCGTCGGGCTCGCAAATGCTTGTTCCGCTGCATTACCGAAAGCGTTTGGATGCTGCGGAGGGTGCGACGGGTGTGCTGTTGTCCCCGTCGAATTCGGTGGCAAGATCCTTTTCTCTAGTAGCGGCTCAAACTATCGTTCGGCCTGGTCAGGCCCCGTTTATACAAGTGTTAAATGGGGGCCCGAACCGGGTCGTCGTCCCGGCTGGATCGGTATTGGCTCACGCCACTACCAACTTCATCAGCTTTGAGGGGGAACCAACCACTAAAATGGCCGCTGGCGGGCCATGATACGATCGTTCACACGATCGATGGATGGCGGAATTGTGCGGGGAAAACACATCTTTGTCGCACACGCAAAGGAGCGCCTTGCAATCATTATTGTCGGAGTACTCTGACGTTTTCAGTAAAAACGAATTGGATCTGGGCCATACCTCGCTCTTGTCGCACCACATTGACACCGGTGCGGCGGGACCGATTTGTATGCACCCGTATCGCATGAGCCCTGCTAAAAGGGAACACGTGCACGGCGTTGTGGACGACATGTTGGCGGCCGATATAATTTCGCCGTCCAACAGTACTTGGGGCGCGCCGGTGGTGCTGGTTAAGAAAAAGGATGGTGGAACGAGGTTTTGTGTAGATTTCCGCAGATTTAATAAGATATCCGTGGCAGACGCATACCCCTTGCCACGGATGGACGACTCATTGGACGCTTTGTCAGGGGCAAATTTTTTCTCCACCCTCGACCTGTCGTCTGGGTTTTGGCAGCTTCCCCTCGATGACGCGTCCAAACCTAAAACGGCGTTCCGCACGCCACAAGGCCTCTTTGAGTTTAACCGCTTACCTATGGGCTTGAATGCGGCACCGGCGACGTTCCAACGTTTGATGAAACTGGTACTAGCGGGGCTGCAGTGGGAAACATGCCTCATATATTTGGACGATATCATCGTATTCAGCCGCACGTTCGAAGAACACCTCCAACGCCTGGAGACTGCCTTTCAGAGGATGCGCTCGGCTGACCTAAAATTTAAACCGAAAAAGTGCCATCTTTTGCAACGGTCTGTCCGATTCTTGGGTCACATCGTCAGCTCGGACGGTGTGTCCACGGACCCTCAGAAAACGGCGTGTGTCCGAGAGTGGCCCATGCCCACTTCGGTGGGCGACGTACGGCGGTTTATTGGGTTCGCATCCTACTATCGCCGTTTCGTTAAGAACTTCGCGATGCTGGCTAAGCCACTGCATGTTTTGACGGGGAAAAAACAGAGATTTAAATGGGGGCCGGAAGAGGAGCGCTCTTTTCAATCTCTTCGGGATCACCTCGCCACCGCGCCGACGCTCGACTACCCGGACTTTTCTCAGCCATTCATCCTTGACACGGATGCTAGCGATATTGGCATAGGAGCCGTTTTGTCACAACGGAAACACTCAGAACTAATATTTCTGTAGAGTGCACACATGATGAACAGTGAAATACAGTGTAAAAACTAATTTGGAACAGTGTTTAAGAGACAAGTAAAACCCTATGATGAACACTCTTAGGAGTCAGGGTTTTGCCAGACAGGGGCTCTTGGATTGTTTATCCAGTCCACCTAGACCAGTGGTTCTTAACCTGGGGTGCACGCACCCCTTGGGGGTGCGAGATGCCATTTCTGGGGGTGCAAGATGCCCTTTCTGGGGGTGCGAGACATGGCCAGGTTTTTTTAGAAGGTAAACACAAATTAAGCACAGGCACAACTACTTTGTTTCATCAAACCTACATATTTATATATTTATGAACGTTATACAACTGACGTAGACCATCATTCAGTCTTTATTTCACTAGGACGGGCGTATTTCAGTAAATCTGAAACTTGCAAGTGAAAAGCAGACCGTGACGTGATATTCATTGCATCCATCCGTGTGCAATTTGTAAGGCCGCGGTGACACAGACTTATTTAATTTAAAGGTTATAATCCAAGGCCGTAATTATAATATATATTGGGGGGGACACATCCCCCCCAATATATCCCCCCCAATATTCAAATATGCTCAAAATGTCCCCCCCCAATATATTGCTATGGACATTTATAACACCCGCATCACCAGCAAAGCAATCAAGATTGCAGGTGATCCCACCCATCCATCTCACAGCCTCTTCAGCCTGCTGCCGTCAGGGAGGAGATTGCGGAGTCTTCGGGCCAAGACCAGCAGGCTCAAAGACAGTTTCTTTCACCAGGCTGTCAGGAGACTCAACTCCCTCCCTGCTCTACCATCACTCCCCACCTCTGCCCACCCTCCCCCCTTTGCCCCCTGACCCCAACCCCGACACACACATTCACTCGTACATCCTGATCTCTGGACTGCACATTGCACTACATCGCACTACCACACCGGTTTAAATATCTTATTTCTTTAAATATTTTATTTAAATTATATTTTACATTTTATAATTCTTGACTGTTGTTTATTTTAAGTCTATTACATTTTTGATTATTTATCTTGTGTTGATCGCCGATTGTTTATTGTTTATTTATGTCTGTTAATTGTGATTCATTTTTTAATTGTTTGGTTGCACCGTGGGACCAAGAGAGAGGACTGTAATTTCATCTGTGTTGTATGTCATGCATGTAACACACTTGACAATAAAGTGACTTTTGACTTTGACTTTGATAATTGCTATGCTATGTAAATAAAAACAACAATTTGCTAAACCTTGGCCACAATGTCTGGACTTGTCTTCATATAAATCAATGCATAGATTTCTCTTTATGTGATTGTGGTTATAGTTGTACTTTATTAATCCCTAATCTCAAACATTGCATACAATGAAACAAGAAATGGTAAAAAAGTAAAAGCATAGCAATGTAATACAATACACTATTAGACAATATTGTAAAACATAAATAAAAAGTCCATCCCATGTGTTAGTTAATTTTTTAATATTTTAGGCAGGAAATAGCAGGAAATGAGTTTTCAAATTTAGATATTTTCTGGGTTGAAAACCTCAAACCCCTAGAAGATGTGGTCCCCCCCAGTGTTGACTCCATGGCTACGGCCTTGTTATAATCCCTTGTTCATCATGATGTTCTTTTTACTTTGATGTCTCAGTCGCGTTACGGAGATCGCGTGACGTGAGGGTTCTGCCTTTGTAGTGAGGGTTGTAAGTTGACGCCGAGGAGGGGGGAGGAGGCGCTTCGACCCCCCATGTGGAGTGACGTCAGCCGCTAATTATTATGAATGGAGGAGTGTGTCCATTTGGAGGACGTCACATTTTAATGGTTACCATTAATGAGGGGGGCTGTTCGATCTGGTGTGACGTCAACTGCTCATGATTATTAATGAGGGAGGCTGGTGGACGTGGAGTGACGTCACGTGCGTTACACACTGACATTCTTGGGTAAATATAGTAGTAAATGGGCCAGTACCCCCTCAATAAAGTGGACATTACAACGGAACGGGAACAGTACAGAGGGCATAGAGCAAGCAATGAATGAAAAACGAAACCCGTTACAACCTCAGTGGCTAACCCGTCGCGCCCTTACAAATCCAGGGGGATCGGAAACGAAAATAACAAGGGCCATATATTTTTTTAGAAATCGGTAAACAAAAAGAAGACCCTCGCATATTTCAAGAGCCGCAAAGCACTGCGGTGAATACGAGACGGCGGTCCTTCATAAATGACGTCACGAAGCAGCACTCCTTAAAGAGCCACCGCATGTGGCTCTGGAGCCGCAGATTGCCGATCCCTGGACCCAGATCAGGCACAGGCCTCCCATCGTCGATTGCCCCTATTACTTTAACCTTTACAACGATAGCAGCCGACGTTGAACCCACAAATATTGCACTCTCCTCTTGTATCCGGCAGGGAATGCTCTTGCCCCATCCATTGCTCTTGAGGAGTCGGGGCTACGATTTTGGTTCGGTGAGTTTGAGTCAAAATTAACGACCATGGTGCACCACGAACATCGAATTCAATGAAAGGTGACGGGACCCAAGATGGGGTGGTGGCCCAACGTAAGGTTTTTCTGTTCAAGAACAATATGTAGATGGAACAGCAAAAATTATGATTTAACTGCTTTAAAAAACCTTAAACCAAGCGGATAATTAAAACAATATATATGTTGTGTAAACATAAAACTCGCCCTTTTGAATCGATTCTATCTGAATAGATTTATTTTAATCGAAATTATTGTGGCGTCTAGTCTGCAGAGGGGCAGCCCTGGAGATTGCGACATGAGATGAGCCCCGTGGAGGAGAGGAGAAGACAGATTTGCGAGTGTTGGATTTGATGGCGATCACTTGGGGAGGGCCTTCATTCAGCAGCGGAGCGACCAATGCTGACGAACCAATGCGATTTAGAGGGCAATGTTAACATGTGTTGACGATGTAATTTTGGTCCGATAAAATAATATACGATTCCAAACCACCGTTTGTATTCGCTGTTAAATGCTCGCGTTATGCTATCGGCATAACTAAGAGCTGGGACACCCAAATACTGCTTATGGTAGTGCATGGGCATGCAACGAGTAATCTATTTCGGATTCATGCAAATATTGCAGGTGGCATGAAGGATAATAAAGCACCCGAAGCTGCAAAAGACATATACAATTGTGTGTACCATTGTGAGATTGTGAGTCTGTGGTTGTAAGGCTATTATTATAGTGTTCCGCTTCATTACCCAGGAAATCATCACTGAGGCTCAGGATTTATTTTCAGGAGGGTCCTGCCAAGTTGTAGCAGTTCAGGGTCGATGTTGCTCACGACATTTGAGTGATTGGCCGGTCATTGTTCAGCATTGAGGTGTTTGGTAACACTTGGTACATTTGTACGTTTTAATATCTGCAATAGAGTACTGCGTATGCGTGATTGTGGGCATGAACTCGCATGTGAGTCGGTGTGAGTCCAATCGCGCCCATGCGACTGATCCCTCCCATTTGAGTCGGTATGAGGTTGATCTCCAATGCGAGTTGGTGTGAGTCGGTGTGAGTCTGACCTCTCCCATGTGAGTCGGTGTGAGTCGGTGTGAGAGGGATGTCTCCCATGTGAGTCGGTGTGAGTCTGATCGCTCCCATGTGAGTCGGTGTGAGTGCCCTCTCCCATGTGAGTCGGTGTGAGTGACCTCTCCCATGTGAGTCGGTGTGAGTCAGTGTGTCTCAACTCCCATGTGAATCGGTGTGAGTCGGTGTGAGTCTGACCTCTCCCATGTAAGTCGGTGTGAGTGCCCTCTCCCATGTTAGTCGGTGTGAGTGACCTCTCCCATGTGAGTCGGTGAGTATGACCTCGCCCATGTGAGTCGGTGTGAGTGACCTCTCCCATGTGAGTCGGTGAGTATGACCTCGCCCATGTGAGTCGGTGTGAAATTGAACTCGAATATGAGTCAGTCTGAGTCTTACCACTCCCATGCGAGTCGGTGTGAGTCTGATCGCTCCCATGTGAGTCGGTGTGAGACTGATATCCCATGTGAGTCGGTGTAAGTGACCTCTCCCATGCCAGTCGGTGTGAGTCTGACCTCTCCCATGTGAATCGGTGTGAGTCGGTGTGAATGCGCTCAGCTCCGCCCAGACCGGAGGGGGGGGGGGTCCCGCTGAGCGGGGCCGCCCCGCGCCGTGCCTATTTCAGCGCCGCCCGCCGAGCGCTCCTCGCATCATCCACGTGTCTGAGGAGCATCCCCCGCAGCATCACCCTCCTCCTCCTACTCAGCATCACCCTCCTCCTCCTACTCAGCATCACACTCCTCCTCCTCAGCATCACACTCCTCCTCCTACTCATCATCACCCTCCTCCTCAGCATCACCCTCCTACTACTCAGCATCACCCTCCTACTACTCAGCATCACACTCCTACTCAGCGTCACCCTCATCCTAACTCAGCACCCATCTCTCCGTCGTCGTCCGTGTGCGGCGCGGTAAGACGTGCATGGGTGCCGTGACCGTCTGCTGTGGGTGTTGCTGCTGCTGTTGTTTTTGTGCCCTTGTTACGCCGCTGTTTTTATTGCTCTTCTTTAACGCTGTTGTGCTGTTGTTCATCTATGCCGGTGTTATCTTGATGTGCTGTTGTTTTATACCGTTGCGCTGGTAAACTGTTTTTATCGTATTGTGCTGTTATTTTTATTCCTGTTCTTTAATGCTGCAGTGCTATTTGTTGTTATATGCTGTTCCGTTATGCTGTGGTCGTGTTATGCTGTTGTGTTGCTCTGTTGTTATTATGTTATGCTATTGTTTTACGCTATTATGCTGCTTGCGCTAGTTTAAGTGGGCGTATGACAGCATCACACTTTCCAGCATCGCACATCATGCAGGCAGCTCGAGCGCAAAGCGTACAAAGATACACAACGAAAAAGATCCCCCGTGTAGCCTTTGGCAGACTTGGGGCACAGCACAACTGAGAGACACGGCAAGTCTTACACAAGGCTCTCGATACACAACAGTAATAATGGACACACAAAAGTTGCACAACACGCGCGCAAGATAGCAGGGAGAGCGGCACAGAACAAAACGCAAACCTTACAGCAACAGATACAGTGTACAACAGCACATTGCACGCAGCACAATATATAATGCAGTACACGTGTCCGTTGGTGGCCCATGGCCAATAGTGAAAATTCCACATTCATATGGCGGGGCCAGTGACCCCGTATGAACAGCCGCTGTTGAATTTAAACATTACAATACAGCCAAGCACAATATGAAACAAAAAACAACGAATTAATTGTCTGAAAACATCTTCGTATCTAGAGAAGCGCAGAGCTTGGCCAATGTTTGGCGCCGGCTCATCGTCTGCCTTTGCTGTCTTCCTGCTCGTCTGTGGTACCTGAACGATTCTAAACTTGATTATGAGCAATGTATCGATAGTTCAATGTCAATGTACAATTTTATTGAGGGACTGTGCTTTGTCTTGGTGTGGTCCGGGGCTGTTTTTGCTGTTGTTTTACTGCATTTTTCAAGCTTGGGAATTGATTTATTAATGAGATTTGAACTTGTATACGTTTGTTTATTTATTTAAGGGGCGTCGTGGTGGCGAGATGTTAACTACCTCGCCGGATATGCAGGAGGTCGTGGGTTCGACCCCGACCCTGGCGCCTCTATATTTGGAGTTTGCATGTCTCTCTCTCTCTCCCCGTGGTCGCGTGGATTTTTTTCTCCGGGTCCTCCGGTCTTTCCCTCCACATTTAGAAACATGTTTTTAGATAATTTTGCTGCTATAAATTTCCACACGACAAGCCACTTCGTTGATCTATCATTTGGGGCCAGGTCGCTTCTGAAAAATAAGCTAATAGCTCTGCGGACTTAATTTGATAAGATAAAAAAATCATTTTGTATATTTGTAAAGTTATTTGTTTACCTTTCCTATACTTTGGACTCCTATCGTGTTTTTGTATTGTTTGTTGTTGTAACGCTGTGGTTTTCCCCTACTAGAC
Organism: Lampetra planeri; assembly: GCF_965212315.1. NCBI lineage: Eukaryota > Metazoa > Chordata > Hyperoartia > Petromyzontiformes > Petromyzontidae > Lampetra > Lampetra planeri. Next base: position 22,342,296 of record NC_136108.1, on the reverse strand, counting down.
ATATATGAAAAAAAGCTTTATAGCTCATCTGATTCCTCCAGTCTAAATATTCCGATTCCGATTGGTGGTCGGCGCTGTGTTCGTTTTATACATTCCAGTTTTATAACAAAAATACAACGCACTCCCACCCAGCGCAGCATACTACTGCACAGCCAAAAACTGGTAGTGTGGACCACACTCACGGCTAGGGCCGGCGCTTAGAAGGTCCCTGCCGTGAGCCCTGCCCCACCAAAATAAATCTTAAGCGAAACTATGTTTCACTTTGTCCAGGTCAGGCCCACTGTGCTATGTAGATTGCGTTTTCAAAAGCGAGCTGGCCACAAATGATAGCCCAACGAAGTGGCTTATCGTGAGGGCATTTCTAGCAGTCAGATGATCTAGACCAGGGGTTGGGAACCAAACCAGCAAGAATAGACATTTTTTTCCAATACGGTAAAACAATCCAATATTTCCAGAGCCGCAATGCACGTGAATACGAGAATGGTCCTTAATAAATAACGTGTCACGAAGCAGTCGTTAGAGAGCCGTGTGCTGCTCCGGAGCAGCAGGTTGCAGACCCCTGCTCTGAACGCACGATGTCGATTCTTGATGTGACGGGTACAATTAGAGGATCCTGGAGAAAATCTACGTGACCACGGGGAGGGTCATGCAAACTCAAAAATATACAGCAGGCGTCAGGGTAGGGATCGAACCCAAGATCTCCTGTATACCAGGCGAGGTAGTTAACTCTAGATTTGAAGCTTTCGTGACTGCAAGGATTCATACTCTTAGGTTTTTTCGGTAAAGTCACGTAGGTAAAATAATAATAATAATAAAAGTAATAATACAAATAAAATATTTTTTATTATTACTTTAAATTTTATTATTTTTTACCTACGTGACTTTACCGAAAAAACCTAAGAGTATGAGGTAGTTAACATCTCGCCACTCTCCCTGAGTGCTAGGCCACTGTTGTTACGGTGCCGCCCACCCCCAAACAGCAGCATCAGTTCGACTGCCCCCATCTCCATCCGAGAGGAGCTGGAGCCACGCCTCACCCATCCGTAGCGCGCACAGGAATGGTGGCGCGCGCATCTGGAGCGCACAGTGAGGGGCGCCATGCCGGCACATTCCTGCGATTAGGACGAAACCTTAACCCCGAGTGCAGCAAACCACGGGGCCTCTCTGTTTCCCACCACCAGCTGCTGCTGCTGCAGGCCGTCACACCGCGCGTCCCGCATGCTCGCCGCTCACACGTACCCCGACTTTGTTGTTTATTTTGGCACAGGTAATCACATTGATGCGCATAGAGCGCCCAGCACTCGTATGTACGTATGTTGAACTTTTTTCGTGCGTAACCAGCCACATTATTCCATTCTGACACAGAATTCTGACAGAATGGAATGATGTAGTTGGCGGATGAATGCACGTTTTGATAGGGACCTGGTTACACCATACAAATCTGGTTATAGGAAAAAGAAAAAAACGATAATAACATGATTTTAAAACAATTGTATGTGCTCAAGTTTTGGTCGTACGTCGTACATCAAAGTGGTACAATCAGAATAAACAATATAGCAAGCCGAGTAGAACACGTGCCATGCAAAACATGTTGGGTGTAAAACAGCTCGGAGGTCGGTGAGATAGTAAACATTTTTTACGAATTAAAGTTTCTAAAGCAGAGCGACCAATTGGTCGTGGTGGTGACATTTACGGTTGTGAGTTTATAGAGTGCCATCGGTGATCGCGTTTAAAATAACGATCCAAATTGATTATCAGGATGTCACGCAACTTGTAAACCCAGCATAATGTTATCCTATAAAATATAAATATGTAGAGGGCCTTAGCTCAAGATCCTTTACAGAGTTTAAAAGCGGTAAAAAAATCGAGTGAATTAGATGGCAAGGGCAGTGCAAGGGCCGAGGAATGAGTGACCGTGAAAGAGGGCACGTGTGATGTCACGAAAAGGCTATCGGTGAGGGATGGGACAAAGTGGAGGGGCGAGGGGATGGAAGAGGAAGGGAATGGGCGACGGAGAAGAGGTGAGGCTTAAAAAGAGGAACGGAAGGAGGTTAAGGAGGGGGACTGCTTAATCAGTTCATTTCAGTTTATTTTGAAGTAACCTGTGAGCTAAGACTTTCATTAATAACAACCATTAATAACAACCATCAGAGAAAAATAAATGATTAATACAAATGAAAAAATGTAAAAAAAACGTAATAAATCAGATCATTTCAAATATAAAATGTATCTTTAAAAATTTTGAGTTAATTAAGGATTACAAAAAGTGCAAGATTAGGAATAAAATGTGCCAGTGGTAAACGCACCGTTTCCCAAGAAACACTAAATTTGTACATCACAGCAAGGCACTAATTTATTTTTAAACAGTCAGTATGTAAGCACATTGCTAAGTTTCTTTAAATAACCTAATTAAACTTTCCTGATGTGCGTGTGATTTTTGTTGTTGTAGTTTTCATCATGGGTTTTCCAGGCAAGTAAAAGTTAAACCCTCTTCAAAATGTAATCGGGGCCAAGTATCCCAATGCGGGGGGGGGGGGAGAAGAGTCTCGAGATTGTGAGTCTTCCCTGGATAAGTAACGTACAATGTGTATATCCCTCTTCAGTTGCCATGGCAATGTCACGTGTAGTTACGAAGGAGCCCCCCCCCCGCCATCAGATAGTAATTTGAAAAATCAGGGCAGCTTGGGCCCCTCTTACCCAACCCCGAGAGTCCCAACCCCCATCCCAGATCTATTCCTTGCCAGGCACGCAGTCTGGCTTTGTAGTTTCCTGTTTCTTTGCATTAGATCAAGAGCCAGTACAGTAGATGGAAGGCGACACACAGATGAGGCCAAATAAAAAAAAAGCGTTAGTGTAATCTTTAGATATATATTGTTTAAAATTAATATTGCAATAGATGAGCTGTCTTCAGATTACGTGGCCGATGTCTCAAAGCATGTGACCACCCGCAGCTTGGTTATGCCATGGTGTGTTGTGTGCACTGCTCTGCTTCCCTTGGTTGTGTGTGTGAATAAGACTGCGTATAATATAATTTGGGTATTTCGGTAAAGTCACGTAGATAGGTTCAAAGAAAATAACAAAAAAATACGACGTGTCGATCGCAACACCAGCGGTCGTCATTATGTTATTTTCTTTGAACCTATCTACGTGACTTTACCGAAAGATCCAAAGAATATGAATTACTGCAGTCACGAAAGCTTTCAGTTAAGATTTAAGACTGAATATCTTTTAGAAGTTTAGAATGTATGCAAATACGGTAATGTTTTTCGGTTAAACTCTCCTTTTTGTTTGTACCAAATAGTATAAGTGCTCTGGCCAAATTCCAAGTATGTCATCATGACTCCAGCTGTGGCTATATCCAGTGCCAGAGCGAACAATTATTCGGAGTCAAGATTTCCAATGAGCACGGAGGGTGTTGAGATGTCGTGTCCAAAGGGACATTGTGGTGCCCAGGTGAGGGTATTGATATCTGGTGAGGTCTGGATGAGCGTTGTGGGGGTGGGGGGAGGTCAGGGGGTGAAACGCGTGGATGATGGGATGGCTCTGGGTGACAGGAAGAGACGGAGACATATATTTACTAGGAAGTTGGGGGCGCCATACTGTAGGCGCCCCCCAACAACCACAGCCTGCGGCGGCCCCCAAAAGACTAATCAAGTAAATCCTTAGGATTGTGTGGTGGGCCTTCATCCAGCAGTGGATTTAAGCACACAAAAAACTCCAGTACTAATGTAATGGACAGAGCACGGCTCTGCCTCAGGGCAGCAGCGGACCGAGCACGGCTCTGCCTCAGGGCAGCAGCGGACCGAGCACGGCTCTGCCTCAGGCCAGCAGTGGAGAGAGTGCGTCTGGCTCCCTCGCGGCAGCAGTGGAGACAGCGCGGCTCTCCCTCAAGCCAGCAGTGGAGAGCATGGGGGTCCCTCAGGGCAGCAGTGGACGGAGCACGGCTCTGCCTCAGGGCAGCAGTGGAGAGAGCGCTTCTGGCTCCCTCACGGCAGCAGTGGAGATAGTGCTGCTCTCCCTTAGGACAGCAATGGACAGAGCACGGCTCTCCCTCAGGGCAGCAGTGGACAGAGCACGGCTCTCCCTCAGGGCAGCAGTGGACAGAGCACGGCTCTGCCTCAGGGCAGCAGTGGACAAAGCACGGCTCTCCCTCAGGGCAGCAGTGGGCAGAGCACGGCTCTCCCTCAGGGCAGCAGTGGACAGAGCACGGCTCTCCCTCAGGGCAGCAGTGGACAGAGCACGGCTCTGCCTCAGGGCAGCAGTGGACAGAGCACGGCTCTCCCTCAGGGCAGCAGTGGACAGAGCACGGCTCTGCCTCACTCTCACTCAACCGTCTCCTCCGTCTCACTCACCCGGCTGCTTGCTCGCGGTCAGGTGACGCACTTCAACCAATCCGGGGGCGTACATGCTTGGGAGGGGCACACCTGTGGTTGGCTGCTTGCACGTGACGCACTTGAAGCAATCCGTGCCGCGTTAATAACAATGACAAAGTCACAGAGCTGGGTGTTTATATATTAGTATTACACACGTGGGCAAATATTAACGCGGTGAAGGGTTTACATGAATATCATTAATATCCTGGAATATAAGTTTTCCGCCCTCACTGAGCATCCATATGTTTCAATCCCAGTCGCAAGAAGAAAAAAATACACTTTTGTCATAAGCACAGTACAAGCTGCCCAGCCAATTGTATGCAAAGTTCGCCCAAATTTCTGGACTGACACTGGCCACATGTAAAGCAGTGCAGCCTGTTGCGTGGTTGAGACGTTGATGAGGAAGGAACCAGCACGCTCCCCATACTTGGCCTGGTCGGTGGAGGAGACCAACTGGACACGGCAGTGCAAGCAAACGCAAGGACCCCATCGAAGGGCACCACAAAAGGGCCAGTGGGACACACCGGGGAATGAAAGCTCGCCCCTCGAACCTTTCTTGAAATGGAGAGGGGGTCTTGAAATGGAGGAGTGGCACTGTGGGGTACCAAAACAGAAGATGTGAAGTGTTAGGGGGGTACGTTTGGATGTAGAGTCCTGGGTCAGTCGGAGGATGAGTGGCTTGTTGGCTCGTGTACTGTGCTCGCAACAGTTGTGTGTCTCCTAGACATTGCCAAGTGGAGCCTTCACTGTTCGGCTGGTAACCATTTCAGGATTTTTGAGCACTCGGGTATAAAATTGCCACACAATTGCCAAAACGTGTGCAAATCCTTTTTAACCCAATCATAAGTAGTTAAAGCCAAAAATAATCTCTCTAACGTCCTGTCCTCCACCAATTTATAACTTTGGGGTTAACACTGGTTTGCAGTGCAGTTGTTAGCACACTGTGCTCTGTACTTGGTTGGATTCCTGGCTGCAGAAAACGGTGGTGCTTAGTGCCGGCCGTAGCTGTGAGTGAGGTGCACACCACCAGTTATATTTTTTACTGTTGTGGTCTGCCATCAACACACGCAGTCACTCGTAGATATATATTCTTTTGCGGTCGATGTTTTCAGTTGCAATGACAATGGTCAGCTGTTTTTTTTAACGTAATTTCTCAAATGTCAGAAGAAATCGGAGAGAGGTGTACACCAGGGGTCCCCAACCCCCGGGCCGCGGACCGGTATCGGTCCGTGACCTGTTAGGAACCGGGCCACACAGCAGGAGGTGAGAGCGGTGAGTCCGCGCGTGGCCCGCCCATTCATTTATTATTTACCACTTCCGTCCGCGCCTCTTTCCCGCACTGTGCACTTGCCTCAGTCACAGTTTTGGTAAGCCAACAAGCTAACCCTGGTCAAAATGAGTAAAAAACAAATGTCGCTGGAGAGCTTCTTTGAAAAGGGGGAAAGACTCAATGATGCCCCCCCCCCGGTCCGTGAAAAAATTGTCTTCCACGAAACCGGTCCCTGGTGCCAAAAAGGTTTGGGACCGCTGGTTTACACTGCTCGTTCATTTACAAGCAGTGCCAATAGACATTTGTTCCAAAGTGTTACATCACATACAAACTATTTACCTTGTTAATTTAACTGGCAGGATGCAAAGGTTGGCATATGAGCCACGCTTTATTGGCATTGCCTGTATTGGCCAAGATGAGCTACAAACATATTTCAGGACAAAGACCGAGTGAGGTGGAATTGAGCCCTATTCACAAGTTGGCTGACTTATGGCAGAATTTTTTTTTGTATCCAAATGCCAAGTTGTGTGCCCCTGCTAAGCGCGATTCACTGTTTATGAGTATGGCTGAAAGCGATTTATATAAATGTGTAGAATGTGAATTTTAATAACGATGTTAAAAACGTCACAGACAGATGCAATTCATTCATCACCACATAGTCAGCGAAGGACCGTTGTGCCAAATGTGTGACCTCTTGCGACAGCATTCGCTTAAAGCCTTAAATTACTCTTGCTGCCATTCACCGGTGTGTCTCAAGCTATTTGTTTGAACCACGTCTTACGGCAGTAGGGGGGGGGCGACCACGGGGGCGCTGTCATTCTTTAGAGGGCTGCAGTCTGCTTCGATCGTCGACCGCCAAATGAAGTGTGCGGTTTGGCTGGAGTTTGCACGCAAGATGGGGCGACGTGTCCACAAAGTGATAGCCGTCTCCTCCCTCGAACCGAGCTCTGGATCACTCGGAGACCGGTCGCAGATGCTAACGGTGACGTTGGTGATAGAGTTGAACCATCGGACGCCAAGAAGGCGTCTTTGGCATTGCGTGTGGAAGGACTGCAGCCGATCCAAATGGGCTTGAAGCAATGTTCAGGTCTCCGCACCATACAGCAAAACTGACAAAACATAGCATTGGTAGACTCTCAATTGGTGCCCAGACGTAACTGTTTCTGGAACCAAATGCATTTCAGACAGTTTATTATTCCTCAGGCCAGGCTGATCCAGCCTGACAGACACAAGATGATCGACAATTTATTACAGATAGCAGTAGGTACAACAAGAAAATTAACAATAATAATAATAAGAGAAAGGCAAAGTTAGATCTTGAGGACATGTACGTGTAATGAGAAAACAAAGACCGAATATAAATAAGTTTTGACTGGGAAGATTAGAGGTACAAGAAGCCAGGGAAGACAGTGCATTTAATTCCATATAGCAATTTGAACAATTGGATGCAACTGGGAGGAGTATCTCATGCAAAGTTATTGGTTAATATTAACGGTCAGAGCTAAGTGGAAGAAGGCCATGATCACCGCCGTCTTTGAGAAAGGACGTGGCACCATCAAGAGAGACAGCAAAATGTCACTGCAATAAACGTGGGCGTTCTGCATGCAGAATGCCACCACTTACATATCGTTGCACACGCTGCTAAATCTGCGAATACCCATCAGCCGATTTTTCCCTTTCAAATAATAGTTGACAAATAGAGAAACGCAGTCACGGAATTCGTTAAAGTTTACTTAATGAAGGCAGAGCTCTCATTGTTAAATACAGGGGCTGTACGGAGCTCTCGTGGAGACACGGACGGGGGCCCGCGGCGCACTTGGGCGTACGAAGGGGCGGTGGCGGCGAGCGTGTTTTTGGTGCGTTGCCTATCCCACCATCGTGTGCCACCTCGGCAGCCTCGTGCATCTGTGACGCACTGCAGCCCCTCTACCGTTGATGCCGTATTTGCAAATGTGATTTAAGCACTTTGATCATTACTCCTGTATGTATCGATAGTTCCATGTTAAGCTGCTTTTTAATTGAGGGACTACTGCTGCTATGTTATCTGGGTGTGGTCTGGGACTGTTTAGTTGTTTTCTGTTGCCTTGTTCAATCTTTATGGAATCAGACATATAATTAATGAATCATTTTTCCTTGTTTTTTTATATTTAGTCACTTGCTTACCGTTTTGTCTATTTTGCACTCACATCGTTGTTGTATTGTTTGCTATTGTAACTTTCTAACCCGCTCATACTGGTCATGTCTGAAAAAGAGCATATTAGCTCATCGGATTCCTCCAGACCAACTAAAAGATTCTGGTTCTAGTATCGCACAGCCGAGGCATTGTCACTGTTCAGGTTGATCTCTGGCAGAGCTGGTGAGTTTGCATTAAGCCCAAGATGCGAATCACATGGAGCAGACTTGACATAAATCAGCCAATTTCCGAAAGCATTTTAAAGCAATTTATTTGTCATACTTGCTGAGCACAGGGCCAAAATGAAAAGTGCACCAAGCGGCCAACAACAAACAGGACCGTTGGAGTTGCACTCTAAGAGACGGATTGGTCGGGTAGCTCACACGTTAGAGCACTGAGCTGGTACTGCTGAAGCTCTGGGTTTGAGTCACATGCAAACTACCTGTGATTTTAACTGGTTCATCAGGTGCGGTGAGTTGATGGTCTCGGCCGGACATCAAATACGTTCTAAAAAAAAAGCCGTTACATTACAATTGGTTTTGCCCTTAAATGGGCAAACATTCCAGCTATGATTGAATTGAGTTGATAAGTTTCTTGAGTTGAGCAATTTGTGTAATTCGAGTTTGGGGAAAAGAGACAATACGAGGGAAGAAGCAGAAAGAGAAGTGGCTTGGGCTGCAGTATGGTGGCTGAACACAGCACGGGTGTGAGGTGAACCAGTCTGTTAGATCACGCCTTCAACATGCGCAGAGGAATAATTGAGTGAAGTTCAAAGGAAGAGTAACCATGGTAATAGCAAGAGGTGAGTGTTAAAGAGGTGACCGCATGGAGTGAATCGGTGAATGCTGGATTAGCATCATCAATCACCCTGACTGCTGCTGCTGCTCCACTGAATTCTGTCGGGTGCAGCAGTGAAGTCGGAGATGGGTGCTCCATCCCAGATGGGAGAGCAGCAGCAGAATTCCAGCTGGGATTGAATGTGTGCTTTGTACAGCAGCAGTTGATAATTGCTCAGAGTTAACGAGGCGTTGGCATTGAACACAAAACGAGCTTCTTTAATACACCCTAAACCAGATTAGTAACACGGCTATTCCATGACAGGTTATATACGATGATTGTGCAAAGTAGAAGAATGGTTGTGCTTTGGATAATAATATCGTTGTTTAAATATGGTGGGAAGGGAAGTGAGGAATTGCCAGCCTTGTGTGGTTTTATCATTCCCTGGTTTTTTTTTAGTTGAACCCAACCGGTGTATTCGTCACTCCAATCAAGAACTGTATTCAAGTCAGCGGTGATTTATCCTGAGGCATCTGCGCATTGGGGCAGCCGTCTCTTGAAATGAGAGTGATGTACCCAACTTACGGCCTTCTGTGAGTGGGAGATTCGAAGTAATTCGCAGAGAGAACCAATAATGTTGGAAACAAAACAGTGTCTTTTGAATAGCCAGAGCTAATGGTGAAAATATCTTGATTCGTAAGAATTTTTTTGGGTTAGGCCATGGAATGATTTTGCCAGATCTGTGTTGTTAAAACCCTGAAGCACCCAACACAGCCAAACAAAGTAAATCATCGCGTGGTGTACAAGCATTTCATGATGTGACAATAATTTATTGTTTTGTTTCAACGGTGAATTCATGAACAATTATATTCTTTGGGTCTTTCGGTAAAGCCACGTAGATAGAAAAAATGATCTAAATAATAATAATATCACGATGTTTCGATCGCAACACAAGCAATCGTCTTCAGGTGAAAAAAGAGGGGGAAGTTTGCCGAGGCAGGCGGTTTGTAAAGGTTTATAGATGGACGGGGCAGCTAATGTTAATGTAGGAAAGGTCTCCGTAACCTGCAGTAGGTCTACACCAATCAAAGAGCTGTTTACAAATGGTTTAGAGATGGCGGGGCAGCTAATGCCAATGTGGGGGAGGTACTACAAAGCTGTGGGGGTGGCGATTGTATTGTGAGAGATTAGCATGTCAATATAAGAAATTTTAAGCTCATCGAGAGCTCGGACAGCACAGTGGCCACATGGAGGTGGAAAAGAATGGCAAGCCGCCATTTACTAACACAGCTAATGGTGGCTGTGTTAGTGAATGTAACTCAGAGAGTCGAAAATAACTGCTAGGTAGGATATGAACATCACAAGCAGTTATGACCTAAACTGGTTAATAACGTCCTTCCAATGATTGCTCAGTTTGTACCCATCTTTTCGGTGGAAATTGTGTCTGTGTTTATATATCTGTATGGCTTCATGAATGAATCTTTGTTGATAGCCAGTGGGTTTCCAGAGTACCTTCGTCTTGACAAAATCTATTTCGTGTGTGCCCACAGCGTTAAAATAGTGATGTTCCAGATCTCCCTTATATTCACGGACCCGGTCAGAGACATGTCACTTAGTTTCCCTAATGTAACTGCTGCCGCAGACACAGCTTAGTTTGTAGACACCGGGGTATTGCATGTCGGGGATTGCATCCTTCACAGAAGGGATCAAATCACAAATGTTATGTACTGTGTTGAATCGTACCTAGATCTTGTATTTGCTCATGATTTTGTAAATATTTTGGTGATCCCTGCTATGTATGGCAAGGTGATGGTTTTGATTGGGTCCTCAGATGATTCTTTCCCCACGGTTGGGTTGATAGCCTTACGGAGTGTGGAGTCCGAATATCCATTGCTCTTGAGGGCTTGGTGTACGTGCTCCAGTTCACTGGCTAGGTGGTGATGGTCAGAAATACAACGAGCTTCGTGATATAGAGTTTTGATGAAAGAATTCTTCTGGGATGGATGGTGGTGGGAGTCAGGTTTAGGTATTCATCTGTATGGGTGGCTTTCCTGAAGACAGAGTGTCGCATTGAGCCATCAGGTCTCTTTTCGATTAAAACATCCAAGAATGGTAACTTGCCATCCTTTTCCACTTCCATGGTGAATTTGATAGCTGGGTGTATGGAATTGATGTGGTTGAAGAATTGATCCAGAGCTGGTAGGCCATGTGGTCAGATGACGAATGTATCATCTACGTATCTCTTCCACACGGAAGGACGTAGGGTGGATGTCTGGATAGCATCTGTCTCAAAATTTGCCATGAAAACATTGGCTACAACTGGAGATAAGGGAGAACCCATAGGGGTACCTTCAATTTGTTTGTAGAATGTTTTATTCCAGGTGAAGTAATTTTTAAGACTGTATTTGATTTTCAGCAAACCTGTTTTTATTTGGGAACCTCATTTGCCAGTAAAAATATGATAATTGGTTCTTTACCCTTCTATCTGGCAACAAAACTGACACCTTTTTACAAGGAGTCATGTTTGCATAGACCGCAATACCTGCAGTCATAATACAAACAAAAGAACATAACTCTGATAATGTGCACTGTCCTTAAAGTTGATTGATCCACACCCCCGAGACAGCTTTCCTTTGAGCCTAGTCTCATATGGGTTGGACCAGATGACGCCAATTTTTGGAATACATATTGACTCCTTTTCTGTGCTTATATGTTGCTTTCTTCACGTAATCACAGTTTAGCCATTTCATAATTATATGTAATGTAGTAACTCGGCGGGAGACGACTTCACGGGTAGCACACTCTTTTATTTCACCAACTATAGTTACACGGGTGACTAACACCAGCTATAGTTACACGGGTGACCAACACCCACTTAGTTACTCGGGTGACCAACACCCACTTAGTTACTCGGGTGACCAACACCCACTTAGTTACTCGGGTGACCAACACCCACTTAGTTACTCGGGTGACCAACACCCACTTAGTTACACGGTCGGCTAACACCAGCCTAACCCACACGGTTCACCTGGCTACACCAACACGGGCTCTTACGCCCCGTAGCCTCTCGGAACACACCCAGCCGGGGTGTCCGTCTCGACTCTGGGTCCCACAGTCCCGACCCACAAGGGCGTCGGACCACGGGTCCCACAGTCTCGCCTCCGAGCCACACAGGGCCCCGGTCCCGACAAGGACAGCGGGACTAGGGGTCTCAGGGCACTACTTCTTCAACTCCGTCTTCAGTCTTCAACTGGTTAGCCAACCCGAGTGCTCCCGCGCGTCCTCTTTTATATCCACCCTGCGGACGTCGCTGAGAGCACCCATCCCATTTGACCAATCACTGTGCGCTGCCTACGATCCCCTTTTCTCACCCTCGTGTCAGCGCGCACCCATCCCCCACGCTGCGCCGCCCCGTACTCCCTTACTCCCGGCGCGTGCGTGCACACCACGCCCACATGCGTGTCCAACCCCGCACCTCGCGCCGCCCCGTAATCCATCACTGTCGGCGCATGTCAACACCACCACTACATTACCCCCTACCACATAGCTCGCAGCCGACCCGGCTGCTATAAAAATGTATCACTCCCCTTTCCCCCATGTGTGCCCCGTAACACAACAACAAGAACAACAACACAACAAGAACACCCCCATTCGCAAAAATCAGCACATGCCACTGCAACAACAAAAACAATGTGTACAATCTGGCGAGTGACAAGAATAAATGTGTATGCAAGAAAAAAAAATTTCCGATTCGTGCAGCGTCCTCTTCTTTCCGAGCGCCCCTTGAACGGGACATTACCCCGGCAGAGGGGGAACGCGGCGGCGAGCTCGGGTGTGAATTTTTTTTTTTTCTTTATGTTTTTCACGAAAAGTGTTGTGTCCTAGCACGAGTCCGCCTTGCCGGCCCGTCGTATGGCACCCGACGCGATTGCCCGTCCGGTGGTGCCGGCAGTCCAGGAAGGCACGGGCCAGGCATCGGAGATCCGCACGTGCCGCGGGATTCCGGTTCCCGATGGTCAACAGCCGTCAGGTCCGAGATACCTGGGGGTGAGTCAGGTGGAGACACGTGAGGATCAGCCTGCGACACATCCCTCCCCGAGTCGACGGTCACATCACACGCCCGGTCGTCACGGCACAAAGTGGGGTCACGCGGTGCCGCAAAGGGTTTCAGTCGGGAGGGGTGCAGTACCAACGGCGTTTTTCCCATTTAATCTGTATACTCTGGGGTCGTGCAACACGCACAATTTCCACCGGCCCCCTCCATGGTCTCAACAATTTAGGGGACGTAGCCAATGGTGTATGTGGACAATGCAGCCAGGCCTTATCGCCTGGTTTCCAATCGTGCGTATGCACCCTTCGCCCATGTAATCTTTCGTTCGCAATCTGCCGAGACCGCGAATTCAATCTCGCAGCCTCTCGCGCTTCAGCCAGTTTGGCGATATTAAATTTGATGTGGTCTGCCAATTTAGATTTATCGCGTGGCTGGGAAATCCCCAGTTGGACGTCCATGGCCGGATCGGCCTCCCGCCCATACATGAGAAAAAATGGGGAAAACCCCGTCGCCGCATGAGGGGCCATTCGATAGGCCGCGAGTACCCCAGGTAACTGTAAGTCCCAGTCAACCTGATCGTCGCAGACCTGTTGGCACAGCATAGAGGTAATCGTCCTGTTCAGACGTTCAACCATTCCGTCAGTCTGCGGATGGTACGGGGAGGTCCGCACTTTCTTTGTACCCAACAGGTCGCACACCTCGCGCAACAAAACGCTCGAAAAATTCTTTCCCTGGTCCGTCAGCAAGCGCTCGGGGGCGCCTTTGTCCAAAACATAGCCCTGGACAAAGGCGTCCGCCACTGCCGCAGCCGACTGGTTGGCGAGTGGCCATGCCATGGGCCAACGGGTGAAGTACTCTACGCCAACCAGCAGGTACTTATTACCCCTAGGTGTAGCGGGAAAAGGCCCCAGGATGTCGAGCGCAACCAATTCGTTTGTGCGTGAAACCTGAATGGATTGCAGCGGTGGATTAGCCGCTATTGGCGGCGGTTTTCTTTGGGCGCACCCTACACATCCCTTAAGGATGTTCGCCACGTCGTTGCCCATCCCCGGCCAATAATAGTCTCGCTGGATTAGGGCGAGCGTTTTGTGAAAACCCAGATGCATGAGTCGTTCGTGAGCAGCCAGAACGACCTACCCCGCATAGCAAATGGCACAACGAGCGCGTGACGCCGAGACATGTTGTCCCACTTCATCAAGAGGCCCTGTCTGCACACCCAGGAACCGACCCGCGTTTCCCCCCTTTCGGGAGCGTCAATCTTCCGACGTAGCGTGAGTAGGGAGCTGTCGGCCATTTGGAGACGGCCCCACTCGATGAGAGGCAACGCTAGTAACGAGTCCGTCCCCGTAGGAACGTCGACTCCCGTAGTGTCAGAGGCGGCGAGCAAAACTTCCGCGGGGGCGGCGCCAGGGGGTTTACACCGCGCCGATCCCAGCAGACATGTGCATTCCGTGCGCGGCGGCAATCGCGACAAGGCATCCGCATTCGAGTGCCGCAATCCTTTACGGTAAATCGTCGTGAATTGGTAGTCCTGAAGGACCTCCAACCATCGGGACAATTGGCCGGAGGGTTGCACCACCCGCATAGCGTATTGGAGAGCCGCATGGTCCGTACGAACCACAAAAGGACGGCCGTAAAGATACGGCCTGAATTGCTGTATAAAGAACACAATCGCCAGCAATTCACGACGTGTTACGCAGTAGCGTTGTTCCGCAGGTGATAGGACTCTGCTACCGTAGGCGACCACCCGTTCGACCCCCCCGACCACCTGTGAGAGCACTCCCCCGATACCCGTGTTACTGGCATCCGTGTCAAGCAAAAACGGTTGCGTGAAATCGGGGTAACACAAGGGGGGAGCCCGCACCAAGGCGTCACGAAGGGTGCAGAACGCCGCCTCCTCTTCCGGCCCCCAGTGAAACCTCACACCTTTAGCCGTCAGAGCGTGCAGGGGCCTGGCTATGGTGGCAAATTGCTTGACAAAACGACGGTAGTAGGAGGCGAATCCTATGAAGCTGCGGACTTCAGTGACCGAGGTTGGCGTTGGCCATGAGCTGACGCAGTGCGTCTTAGCAGGGTCCATCGAGATCCCTGAACGGCTAACGATATGGCCCAAGTACCTGACCGATTCCCGAAGCAGGTAACATTTTGCCGGTTTAAATTTAAGTTTAGCGGAACGCATCCTGAGGAACACCGCTCTCAGTCGCTGGAGGTGCTCCTCAAAAGTCCGGCTGAAAACGATGATATCATCAAGGTAAATCAAACAGGTGTCCCATTGGAGTCCTGACAAAACCAATTCCATGAGTCTCTGGAATGTGGCGGGAGCGGAATGTAAGCCCATGGGCAATCGGTTGAATTCAAATAGGCCTCCCGGTGTCCGGAAAGCGGTTTTTGGTTTCGATTCGTCATCGAGAGGCAATTGCCAAAATCCCGAAAGCAGATCAAGCGTCGAAAAAAACTGTGCTCCCGCTAAGGCGTCCAGTGACTCATCCATCCTGGGGAGCGGATACGCGTCGGCCATTGAGATTTTGTTTAGGCGGCGGAAATCGACACAGAACCGCAAGGACCCGTCTTGTTTTTTAACAAGGACGATGGGAGCACCCCACGGACTGGAAGATGGCGAAATAATGTCGGCCGCCAACATGTCATTAACCGCCGACTGCACATGCTCCTTCTCGGCTGGGCTGAGCCGGAAGGGATTCTGTCGAATAGGGGCCGCGTCCCCCGTCGCTATGTGGTGGCGCAACAGGTCTGTGCAGCCAATATCGTACTTGTGTCTACTAAACACGTCAGCGAATTCGAGTAGCAAGCCCCTCAATGCTCCCAACTGTACACTAGACAAGTTACCAGACCCAGCACACAACGAGTCCAACCACTCTGTCCCTTCCTCAATTTGAGGATGTGTATCAACTCTGGAATCCGCGTGAGCAACGAGCTGTTCCTCGACGGGTAGCGGCGCCGCGTGAGCCAGCACTGTTCCCTGTGTAATTATGGCTGGCCGCGACCCCGTATTCAGGACCATAACGAACGGCTCACTGTCCGCCCGCACCATGGTCTGAGCCACCGCTAAACCGAGGCCCCCAACAGCTTTGTTTGACGGCCCCAACAGAACTCCCTGTCCCCCCGCATCCACCCCGAGGGGTTTCCTCAATCGAAGGGGTACCAACATTTGCGATCCCGGGGGTACCCGTACAGTCTGAGTTGCCAGCGCCTGCACCGTTGCACAAACCGTGCGTATTTTAGTAGAATTCGTCAAAAATGCAACCCGCCGTCCCGATGGAAGCTCAATGCAGGCCTGATCTATGAGAATTTTGATGGGCATTTTAGCCAGAAAGTCCGTACCTAGTAAACAAGGAACTGCCAGCGATGATGAGACAAAAATAGGACCCGCCAATTTGATATCGCCAATAGAAATAGTCGCCCGAATCTGGCCGATGATCCCCAAGGATCCCCCGTTCGCCGCGTAAAATGGTACGTCCACCGGCAAAAGGGGTCGACATTGGACGGGAAGGATGTTATAAATAAGGTCCGAAATGATAGTGGCTGACGCACCCGTGTCCACAAGCACCCGGACCTCAACCCCGTCAATAAACCCCGTTACCACGGACGACCCGGCCGACGCGGCCACCATCCTGTGGGCCAGTTCGGACCATTCGACTGCTTTCGGGCCGTGTACGAACCCCCCTCGCCGAACCGAATCCCCGGTACCCATACGCGGTCCCCCCACCGCGAAGCGGCGACCCGAGTGTGCCGTGTATGTAGACCGAGCGTGTGAGGTGCCGCGACTTGCCGGGTTTAGCTGGGACGACTTGTGGCCCAGGTCGTCGTCCGGACGTGGTCCCATGGCGCGCTGACATGGAGCCCGGCACCCGGACGCGACGTGACCCCGAAGGCCGCAGTTATAGCAGACGACGAGGGACGTCGTAGGTTTTGGTTGCTCCAGCTTGCGGGATGAACGTGTGGGCGAACGACCTCCCGTTCTCCACTCCCCCGGTCTTGATACGGTGAAGGCCTCCTCCCGCGCCGCAGCAGGCTGAGGCTCGGCGACCGTGGCGGCAGGTGCCGCGATCCCCGTCGATGCGCAGATGACCGTCCGCTTGCGCTTGAGGACTTCGTATGCGTGAATACTCGTGGCAATCCCCAGGGAGCAGATATCCATTTCGTCCGCCGTATTAATGGGGACTCCCAGGTCGTGAGCCAATGCCAGCAGCTGCTCCGTCACCATGGCGTCCTTCCCCTCCTTATCCATGCGGGGAAAAGCTGGGTCCGCCAGGGCGAGCAGTGCCGTGCGATAGGCGAGCGTCGTTTCTCCAACCACCTTGCGCCGTTCGTAGAAATGGTGGCGACAGGTCGAGGGTGGACCGAACACCTTAGCCATTAGATGTAGCGCGGCCTGGAGCGTTGAGCGGGACGACCTCGGAGCAGATATGAAGGCTGCAAGCGCGTCGTCGTCGAGCGTCGCTGGCAGCGCGCGTAGGGCAGTGGCATCGGACCACCCTGACATTTCTTGATGTGCGAGGAAACTCCGTTGGAAGGCTCCCCAGTCGCCCCCGTCCGCCTTGAACGCCGTCAGCGCGGGCAATCGTTGCTGGAAGACCCGGTCGTCGTCCTCTGAGAAACGATTTTCCCGCGCGCCGCTGTGGTTATAGAAAATGTCGGCTCCGTCTGCAGGCGCATGATGGAGAGTTCTGGCGCGCGCCGATGACGTGGGCAGCGCTGAGTGGAGATCTCCCCCCATGTGGTGTCCGCGCTTCCCGCCAACCGATGGCGGACCCTCAAAAAAGGCGCCAACTTCCAAACTTTTGGCG
The DNA here is from genome assembly GCF_965212315.1 of Lampetra planeri. Classification (NCBI taxonomy): domain Eukaryota; kingdom Metazoa; phylum Chordata; class Hyperoartia; order Petromyzontiformes; family Petromyzontidae; genus Lampetra; species Lampetra planeri. The sequence goes on along the minus strand of NC_136108.1, from coordinate 22,324,847 downwards.
CGAAGTGCCTTCTGGCGGGATCCCTCCGTTCGCGCTCCCTCCTCCAACCCCGCAGCCGTCCTTCCGCCCGCCAAAACGGTGATGTCCGCCAAGATCGCAGCGGCGGCGAGCAACAACTCCGCCAGGCGGGAGTGTGCGTCCTGTAGGCTGGTGTCGGAGGCGAGCGGAGCGTCGGCCATTTCCGCGAAGTGTGGCATCGGCGGCAACTCCTCGTCCTCTCCTTCCGAGGTTTGTGTCTCCGGTACGCCGTCGTCTTCCCGATCTCGCTCGTGGGTACGGGTAGTCTTCCTAGTATCCATTCTTTTCTTGGAAGACAGGTTTACTTCTGACGCCAGTTGTAATGTAGTAACTCGGCGGGAGACGACTTCACGGGTAGCACACTCTTTTATTTCACCAACTATAGTTACACGGGTGACTAACACCAGCTATAGTTACTCGGGTGACCAACACCCACTTAGTTACTCGGGTGACCAACACCCACTTAGTTACTCGGGTGACCAACACCCACTTAATTACACGGTCGGCTAACACCAGCCTAACCCACACGGTTCACCTGGCTACACCAACACGGGCTCTTACGCCCCGTAGCCTCTCGGAACACACCCAGCCGGGGTGTCCGTCTCGACTCTGGGTCCCACAGTCCCGACCCACAAGGGCGTCGGACCACGGGTCCCACAGTCTCGCCTCCGAGCCACACAGGGCCCCGGTCCCGACAAGGACAGCGGGACTAGGGGTCTCAGGGCACTACTTCTTCAACTCCGTCTTCAGTCTTCAACTGGTTAATCACCCCGAGTGCTCCCGCGTGTCCTCTTTTATATCCACCCTGCGGACGATGCTGAGAGCACCCATCCCATTTGACCAATCACTGCGCGCTGCCTACGATCCCCTTTTCTCACCCTCGTGTCAGCGCGCACCCATCCCCCACGCTGCGCCGCCCCGTACTCCCTTACTCCCGGCGCGCGTGTGCACACCACGCCCACATGCGTGCCCAACCCCGCACCTCGCGCCGCCCCGTAATCCATCACTGTCGGCGCATGTCAACACCACCACTACATATATAAAAGACTAGCGGGAAGTACCCGGCATTGCCCTGTGGAAAAATATATTTCAGAACTTCTCTTAAAACACAACATATACGTACATTAATACGAAGCTATTGTGAAAGCCCGGCATTCCATTTGTCTGGCCATTTTTCCATCAACAAAATGACAAGAGGCTTGCAGAAGTCCTGAATCAAAAAGTGAAAGAAAGTGGTGTGTAAATAGTTGATCTAAAAGGTTTCCGAAAATTGTTGACCTCCCCCCCTCTCAAAAAATATTCATACCCCCCCGTAGGCATATATACCTACACACCCTACATACAATAGAGTGAGTAGTATCTAGTGACTCTATAGTAGTATCTGACTCTACAGTCGTATCTGGCTCTACAGTAGTATTTACTGACTCTATAGTATCGATTGACTCGAAAGTAGTATCTACTGACTCTATAGTAGTATCTGCTGACTCTGTAGTTGTATCTACTGATTGTACAATAGTATCTACTGAGCCCAGTAGTAGCTACTGACTGTATAGTAGTATCTAATGACTGTAGTCGTAACTACTGACCGTAGTCGTATCTTCTGACCATACAGTAGTATCTACCGACTCTATAGTAGTAACTAATAACTCTATAGTAGTATCTGCTGACTCAATAGTAGTGTAATGCGGGCGTAAGCGACCTTCCGGATGTGACGTCACGGGGGGTGGAGCCATGTGACGTGGGTGGAAGGTTCGGGTCCTTAAGCGGGTAACCCGGAAGGGGAAGTCAGTCGGGGTGTGAGCGGAAAAAAGTGAGGCCACGCGGGCGAGTGAGAAGAGGGGGGGGCACCGACGGCCATCGGGAGCCAACCCCGGAGACAGGAGGAAGCTACGGAGTGGTGTGCAGCTGCGGAGAAGACAGCCAGAAGGGCTGCGTGTTAGAGGCAGCGGTGTGGCTGCCAGGTGTGGCGGGAGAGAAGAGGGAGAGACAGCACGAGGCTGTCAGAGCTGCAGAAAGGACGAAGGAGAGAGGAGTTGCAGCAAGTACAGCCAAGGGGGGCTGTGTGAGAGTAACAGCAGCGGGGCTGCTGTTGTGGACCGGGCCGACAACGGAGTCAGCACCGTGGAGAAGCTACAGAGTAGAGACAGCCGTGTGGGAATACAGTACGAACCGAATAAAGGACACTGAGCCAGACATCGTGGTGCAGTCGTTTATTACACTGGTGTCGGAAGTGCAACGGCATGTCGAAACAAGTGAGGAAGAAAGTTAATCCGGCGCCTGCATCGGCTTCTTCGTCCGACGACGACGAACTCCCTCCAACCACGGATTCTGCTGGGGTGGTGGAGGAGAGCCCTGCTGAGGCGAGCACGGGGACGGGAGTGGAGGATGTCGGCGCGGTGGCGGGTCCGTCGACATCATCAGACGCTGATCAAAGATGGCAAGAGATGGCGGTACAACTGGAGGCACTTAAGGACGTCCTGACGCATTTATGCCATCTCGTCGCGCCAGGGACGATGGAGGACGCAGTTGGTGCTCCGCGGGCCGCCACGTTGCCTGCCCTGCCGCCGCCATTGGCCACGCGGCAAGAAGCCGCCATCTTGCGCGCTCCGCGGCGCCAAACCGCCATCTTGGCCACGCCGCGGGCCGACGCCATTTTGAATTTGCCACCACCACCATTGGAAGACGGCGGGAAGAGGAGTCGGAGTCGCCACCTTACCACAGTTAAAGAATTTTCCATCGGTGGGGACTGGAACGCTTTCGCCTGCCGCTTCTTGGCGGCGGTACGCACAGCAAGATGGACCGATGCGGAGGCTTTGGAGGTGAATCTGTCCGATTTTTCCGTTCCATAACGACCGATAAGAAGGCAACTTTATGTGGTGTTTTTCAAGAAATGGCCGACGCTTATGAGCCACCAGATGATGCGCATCGGCGATTCGCTCAACGACAACGAGCACCAGAGGAGTCGCCCGTGGCGTTCAGGGGGGCGGTGCTGGAGCTGGCCATGGCAGCTTATCCTGAGACGCCACAGGACCTGCTCGAGCCTCTCATATTAGGGAAAATGTTGGAGCTGTCTCGGGATCTAGGGATCCCCATGCCTGTGTGTGGGCATGAGAAACTAACTTCCCGGACGGCTGCTAAGTGTCTCGATGCGCAATTCAATCTCCGTCGCTGGAAACAAGTGACGGCGTGGACGGGGGGGCCCGTCAAAGAAGGGGATGCGCTGGGGTGGAACCCTGCGCAGGCTGTCTACGTTCCGGATGACCGGGGCCCTCAACAGCTGACGGCCGCCTCCGCTCCATGGACGGGACGCGGCGGGCCGAGGCCGCGCGCTGCGCTACCGGAACGGGGCCGTCAGGAGGCAAGGCCTGCGCTTCGGCGCAACGATGCCGAATGTTTCCGCTGCGGGCGTAGGGGCCACTACGCCAGAGACTGCTGGGCCCGCTTCCCGGCTCCGCCGCAGCAGGAGGCCTCGGTACCGGACAAGCCGACTAAAGATCCTCCGAAACAGGCATGTTGGCACGCACCAGACACCCGGCAAGGCTTTACACCTCACCCATCACCTTCGTTGCGCGATCCTAATGTTGTTGTTAAAGAAAGCCCTTCGACGGGGCCTTGTCGCTCGGTCACGCAGTGGCGCAAGTTGGCACGGAGAGTCGTCGCGGCCGCTACGGGTTCGTCCACTGTACCGGGGTCTATACAAGGGGTGGACGTACGCATTTTGGTCGACTCCGGCGCGTCTGCGACTATTATTTCGGATGTCATTTTCCATCTGTTGGGCATCCCGCCGGGGGCTGTGCGTCCGGTTTATGGGTCGTGCGTCGCTGCGAACGGGGGTAGCATGGGTATTGTGGGCCAGGTGGATGCTAAGATATCTATTGGGGATGTGTCGGCCTCGGGCGTTGTGTTAATATCGAGATCTTTGGCGGTTCCTTGTTTGTTAGGCACCGATTTTTTGGCTAAGATGCCCATTTTGATCAAAATCAATGAGAATTGTATTGAACTGCCGGGGGGCCGTCAAATCTCGTTTCTGCCGTCGCCCTGGGGGCGACCTGCTTCGGCCGTACAAGTGCAGGCGCTGTCCGTCGCATCTGTGGACATCCCACCTGGTACACAGATGCTTATACCCTTGCGGTATCGGAAGCCCCTGCCTGATCGGCTAGGAGCAGTAGGGGTCTTGTTGTCACCGTCCGCCACGATAACAACCGGGTTGGCGTTAGTGGGGGCACAGACCATCGTCCGGCCGGATCAATTACCGTTTTTACAGGTGCTTAATGCGGGGGGGGAAAACGTCCGTGTTCCGGCCGGTACGGTTGTGGCACATGCCACTACGGCGTTTGCGACGCATGATTGTCCGCATAGCCGGGGAGTGGTTGCTGGGGTTTCCGAGCCAAGGGGTTCGGACAATCGTTGGGTTGCTGACTTATGTGACGGAAATTCTTCCCTGTCCATGGAGCAACGTGGTGCCCTGCGTAAATTGTTGTTGACATATTCCGATGTGTTCAGCTCCGATGATTTGGATTTGGGCCGCGCATCGTTGCTTTACCATCACATTGAGACGGGCGATGCTGCCCCTATTCGATTAAATTCGCATCGGATGAGTCCTGCGGAGCGAGAACACGTGCGGGGGGCAGTGGAAGACATGTTGGCTGCGGACATTATATCGCCATCTAACAGCCCATGGGGCGCTCCGGTCGTCTTGGTTAAGAAAAAGGATGGCAAATTGCGATTTTGTGTTGATTTCCGGAAATTGAATAAGATATCGGTGGCAGATGCGTACCCCCTGCCGCGTATGGATGACTCCCTCGACGCATTGTCGGGGGCTAAGTTCTTTTCCACACTGGACCTCTCTTCGGGATTTTGGCAGCTTCCCCTTGACGAGTCCTCACGGGAGAAAACCGCATTCCGTACGCCGCAGGGGTTATTTCAATTCAACTGTCTCCCGATGTGATTGAATGCGGCCCCTGCTACATTTCAAAGATTGATGGAGCTCGTTTTGTCGGGGTTGCAGTGGGAGACGTGTCTTATATATTTGGATGATATTATTGTCTTCAGCCGCACATTTGATGAACATTTGACGCGGCTGGAGACAGTGTTCACGAGGATGCGTTCTGCCAAATTGAAATTCAAACCAAAGAAATGTCACCTACTGCAACGGTCCGTCCGCTATTTGGGGCACATTGTGAGTGCTGAGGGGGTGTCCACGGATCCGGAAAAGACGGCGTGCGTCCGGGATTGGCCGACTCCGGCCACCGTGGGGGATGTTCGGCGGTTTTTGGGATTTGCCTCGTATTACCGAAGATTTGTGCCGGGTTTTGCGACAATTGCGAGGCCCTTGCATCTCCTTACGGGTAAAGGACGGAAGTTTGTTTGGGGACAGCCGGAGGAGGCGGCTTTTCGGAGTCTGCGTGATCTATTGACCACGGCCCCAACATTGGATTATCCCGATTTCGATCACCCATTCATTCTTGATACGGACGCGAGTGACACGGGTATTGGGGCGGTATTATCACAGTCTAAAGGGGGTGTAGAGCGTGTCGTGGCGTATGGTAGCCGAGTCTTGTCTCCTGCGGAAACCCGCTACTGTGTCACTCGCAGAGAACTATTGGCGGTTGTTTTTTTCCTACGGCAATTTCGACCATACCTCTACGGTCGTTCTTTTATTGTCCGTACGGATCATGCGGCCTTGCAATATGCCCTTAAAATTGACCAGCCATCCGGACAGTTGGCACGTTGGTTGGACACGCTACAGGAATTTTCCTTCCAAATTCAACATCGGAAGGGAGTGCGCCATGCAAACGCTGACGCACTTTCCAGATTACTGCGGCGCGCCCCTTGTAAATGTGCGTCGGGGACGCATAGGTGTTCGCCGATTCCAAACCCCCCTCAGCCGCTTACGTTGGCCGTCGAGAAGTCGGACACTCCGATGGAACCGGGACCGGCTGACGGGGTTTTGAATCTGCCGTGGTCTGTCTGGATCCGGGAACAGATGATGGATGAGTCGTTGGTGTCCTTGCGGAAGCGGTCTGCTAGGGACAATGGGAGTCCGAGTACGGCTGTGGGGCCGCAAACCGCTCTCCGAGATGGTCTGCTTATGTGGCGGGAGGGGTTCCGGGAACGTTGGCGCCTGGTGGTACCAACGTCCTTGCGATTCGAGTTGATTAGAACCCTCCATTGTGACACTCTCTTACATTTAGGGGTGCAGAAGACCTTGTTGACGTTGCAACGTCATTATTTTTGGCACGGCATGGCGACAGATGTCGTAGGGCACGTGCGCGCGTGCCCTGCGTGTGCACGACGTAAGCCGCCGAAACATCCTTACGTGCCGCCTCTCCAGTCAATTCAGGTGTCTCGAGTCAATGAATTGGTGGCACTGGACATATTGGGACCTTTTCCACCATCGGCGAGGGGTAATAAATATTTGCTGGTAGGGGTTGAGTACCTCTCCCGTTGGCCGATGGCCTGGCCGTTGCCCGATCAGTCGGCCGCGGCCATTACCGACGCCTTTTTGTTTGGGTATATTATGGACAAGGGGGCGCCTGAGAGACTCCTCACGGACCAGGGCAGGAATTTCTCTTCTAAATTATTGGCGGAAGTGTGCGCGGGCCTTGGGACTAAGAAAGTACGCACATCCCCATACCATCCGCAGACAGATGGTATGGTTGAACGGCTGAACAGGACATTGTCTGCCATGCTTTGCCATACCGTGAGCGAACAACAATCAGATTGGGATCTGCACATCCCCGGAGTGCTTTCGGCGTACAGGATGACGCCGCATGCGGCTACAGGGTATTCGCCGTTTTACCTTATGTATGGTCGGGAAAACGTGCCGCCGGTGGATGTGCAATTGGGAACTGGGGTGAAGGGACCTCGTAAACCACTTCCTGAATACATTCAGGACACGGTTCGCCGAGTCACGGAGGCGCGGGAGAATGCCCGCGTGGCTACGGCCAAAGCCCAGGCCCGGAACGAGCGGTATGCGCGACGGTCCGAGGGGGAGTGCCCCTGGAAGGTTGGGGACCTAGCCTGGCTTCATTGTCCACAGGTACGTCCGGGAACCTCTCCGAAATTGTACAAACCCTGGCATGGTCCCGTACGCCTCATTGCGGTTCCCAACCCACAGTCAGCACGCGTCCAAATTGGATCTCGTCGCTGGGTTGTGCATACGTCGCGCTTGAAACCATATGTTGCTCCCTTACATGATGCGTCATCCCCCAATGTTGCCTTGCCGGGGTCTGTTGCTGCTGACTCTCCCCTGCCTGCGTCCATTGATCTTGCTAGAGCGCCTGTCGTACCTGTTCCAGACAGGCCGGCCGTGACATTGCGGGGGACGAGGGGCCCTGCTCGGAGGACGCCTGCCAGGTCTGCGGGACCTTCGAGCCCTGCAGCCTTTCCGACCCAGCTGCAGGCACGGTCACGGGACAAGCCCAAGACTGATTCTTTAGGGACACGGGACGTTGGTGGACTTCCAGCTGCGACAGGGGGATTACCCCCTGTCATTCCTCGACTTTCATCGCGTTCCCGTTCTGCGAGTGGGCCGCCGACCGTCCGGGACGGGCCGGCGACCCGCACACGTTCCAAATCGCTTACGTTTCGTTGATTGTTGCTGTGTTGTTATCTTTTTCTTACAGTTGTATTTATTGCATGCTTTTTGTACGTTCGTTGATGTTAATTGCGTTGTTGTTGTTGTTCTTGCTGTTACATTGTATGCTTAGTGTCCTTTAGGGGGGAAGGTCGATTCGCCGCATTACGATTTGCTATTGGTCAGCCGAGGTCGGCTGGGATTTTTCTACGGGGGAGGGTGGTGTAATGCGGGCGTAAGCGACCTTCCGGATGTGACGTCACGGGGGGTGGAGCCATGTGACGTGGGTGGAAGGTTCGGGTCCTTAAGCGGGTAAACTGGAAGGGGAAGTCAGTCGGGGTGTGAGCGGAAAAGAGTGAGGCCACGCGGGCGAGTGAGAAGAGGGGGGGGCACCGACGGCCATCGGGAGCCAACCCCGGAGACAGGAGGAAGCTACGGAGTGGTGTGCAGCTGCGGAGAAGACAGCCAGAAGGGCTGCGTGTTAGAGGCAGCGGTGTGGCTGCCAGGTGTGGCGGGAGAGAAGAGGGAGAGACAGCACAAGGCTGTCAGAGCTGCAGAAAGGACGAAGGAGAGAGGAGTTGCAGCGAGTACAGCCAAGGGGGGCTGTGTGAGAGTAACAGCAGCGGGGCTGCTGTTGTGGACCGGGCCGACAACGGAGTCAGCACCGTGGAGAAGCTACAGAGTAGAGACAGCCGTGTGGGAATACAGTACGAACCGAATAAAGGACACTGAGCCAGACATCGTGGTCCAGTCGTTTATTACAGTAGTATCCACTGACTATAGTAGTAACTACTAACTCTATAGCAGTATCTACTAACTCTATAGTAGTATCTGCTGGCTTTATAGCTGTATCTACTGACTCTATAGTCGTGTCTACTGACTCTGCAGCAGTATATACTGACTGTAGTGGAATCTACTGACTAGTATTATATATCGACTCTATAGTAGTATCTACCGACTATTGTATCCACTGACTATCGTAGTAACTACTAAGTCTTCAGTAGTATCTACTGACTCTATAGTAGTATCTACTGACTGTAGTAGTATTTACAGACCGTAGTAGTATATACTGACAGTAGTATCTACTAACTATACAGTAGTATTTACTGACTCTAGATTTGAAGCTTTCATGACTGCAAGGATTCATACTCTTAGTTCTTTCGGTAAAGTCACGTAGGTAAAAAATTAAATTAATAAAAATAAAACAATAAAATCACGACGTTTCGGAGGCAACACAAGTCTCCGTCATAGCCAGATTTGCTGCATCAAGTGAGGGAGGGATTCAAGATGCAAGCTCTTAAGTACCAGTTAAGGGGGGGAGGAGAGGGGGGGAGGGGCTTATCAGAATGTGGTAGCCAATGAATGGAACGTATCGGGAGGGGGGGGCGGGGCTAAAAGAGGGACGGGGTACTCGTGGTCGTGGACGTGTTTGTGCGCAGTCACTGTGGATGTACATAATAGAAAAGGAACGAAAATGCCCATGTTTATACCAGTGTTGGCTGACAATAAAGAGAGTACTGTTAAACGTTAGGGATGTTAACACTCGGTAAAGTAAAATAGTGCCTGTCAGATAAGATGGTCCAAAAATGTGTAATTAAATATTTTTTGCATGGTTGATAACATCTTTGCAATGATTACTAAGTTTGTACCCATCATCACGGTTGAAATTATGTCTGTGTTTGTATATTTGAATGGCTTTGTGTACAAACCTTTGATGGTAGCCAGAGGGTTTGCAGAGTACCTTAGTCTCGGAGAAAACAATGATCGACAACGGCGGAAGACTCAATTTTGCCGTGTTTCAAATCTGACTTGTGCTCGCGGACACGATCAGAGACATGACGTTTCGTTTCCCCAATGTAACAGTCACCACAGCTGCAACTCAGTTTATAGACTCCAGGGTATTGCAAGTCAGGGATGACATCCTTCACAGATGGAATTAGATCACGGATTTGATGTACTGTACTGAATCGGACTTGGATCTTATGTTTGTTTAGAATTTTGGAGATATTTTTGGTCACGCCTGCTATGTATGGTAACGTGACAGTTTTGATCAGAGTTTCAAGTGGCTGTTTCTGTATGGTGGGAGAAACAGCTTGGCGGATGGTGCGTTCAGAGTATCCGTTCATCCTGAGGGCCCGATGTACATGTCTCAATTCACTGGCCAGGTGGTGTTGGTCAGAAATGCCATGAGCTCTGTGGTATAGCGTTTTGATGAGAGAATTTTTTTGAGATGGGTGGTGGTGGGAATCCGGTTTCAAGTAGGAATCCACAACCACGAGTACCCCGTCCCTCTTTTAGCCCCCCCCCCCTCCCGATATGTTCCATTCATTGGCTACCACATTCACATTCTGATAAGCCCCTCCCCCCCTCTCCTCCCCCCCCCTTAACTGGTACTTAAGAGCTTGCATCTTGAACCCCTCCCTCACTTGATGTAGCAAATCTGGCTGTGACGGTCCCACCTGATGACGGAGACTTGTGTTGCCTCCGAAACGTCGTGATTTTGTTGTTTTATTTTTATTAATTTTAATTTCATTTTTTACCTACGTGACTTTACCGAAAGAACTAAGAGTATGTATCTACGGACTCTATAGTAGTATCTAATGACTATAGAAGTATCTACTGAATGTATAGTCGTATCTAATGCCTCTATAGTAGTATCCACTGACTATAGTAGTAACTACTAACTCTATCGTAGTATCTACTGACTCTCTAGTAGTATTTACTGACTGTGTAGTATCTACTGACTCTATAGTAGTATCTGCCGACTCTATAGTAGTATCAACCAACTCTATAGTAGTGAATACTGACTTTACAGAGTATCTAATGACTATAGAAGTATCTACTGAATTTATAGTCGTATCTAATGCCTCTATAGTAGTATCCATTGACTATAGTAGTAACTACTAACTCTATCGTAGTATCTACTGACTCTATAGTAGTGTAGTTTCTTGAATCACGGACGAATAAACTCCTTTGAGGTACACATTGTTTATTGTCTTTCTTCGACACGGTCGCTAACACACAAGGGGTATGCGGTCCCCTTACCCGTTAACCTGAGGAGGTACAGCCTCCGGGCGTGGTGGGACCTACACACAGCCTATCTGCTAACCTAAGGAGGTACAGCCTCCAGAGTATACCCGCATAACCTAGCGTCCTCCGGCTGGGACCTAGGGGAGGCTAATTGACCCACCGCTGGCTCGGTGGGTCCCCGACCTCTGGTCACGCAGAGCCTCAGCCCTTAGAAGGGCTGGAAGGCTGGGACCCAGGGTCATGCCTATCCAGGACCTATTCTCCCCTGACCACTGGAACACTGAGCCTCAGCCCTTAGAAGGGCTAGAAGGCTTGGCCCAGGGTCCTATCTTCTTCAGCCCGGGCTTCGGTCTTTGTGTATGGAGAACTGAGCCAGAGCTCTCAGCGCTCTGGCTTTTATACTGGTTCGTGGCTGGGCTTGTCCAATCCCACGTTACTTTGTGGACCCTTCTGATTGGTTATTCCCAATCTGTCGTTTTGATCCTCTTTCACCTTATCTGACCCTTGGCCGTTTGTCTGGCGGGAATCTGTGATTACGATCCGCTCTCACCTTTCCTGACCCCGACCGTTTACCGAGGGAGGCAACGCTGTACCGTAGGTCCCCGAATAATGAGTAGCTATCACCTCTACAGAAGTATCTGCAGACTCTATAGCAGTATCTACTGACTCTATAGTCATAGCTATTGACTCTGCAGCAGTATATACTGACTATAGTGGTATCTACTGACTTTATTATGTGCTGACTCTATAGTAGTATCTACCGACTATAGTAGTAACTACTGACTCTACAGTAGAATCTCCTGACTCTACACTAGTGTCTAAGTACAGTATTATTTACCTACTCTATAGTCGTATATATCGACTCTATAATAATATCTATTGAGAATAGGAAAACCTATTCTCAAAGACGTACACCCCCCTCCAATATCATCTGGTCACGTGTCGACAGGTCAACCAGCGTATAATGCCCCAATGTAACCCTGGCTGGCTGACACTTCCTCTCGCTCCCTCATCGGGAGCCCGCACCGCACATGGTATGTGGTGCCTCTGCGCGAACCAGCGCTGACCCAAGCCCCACTAGGGCTGGTACTATGCCCAGTAACCGGACTGCACATAATGACAACATATTATCCACCGTGGCCTCGCAAGCCCGGCACCACACAGTGACATTCACAGTCACTACATATATTATTGGAGTATGTTTTTTGCTTGCATTCTGACCACAAGTAATGCAGACATTATTTATTGTAAAAGGTTTCAGTTTTGTGTTTTAACATCTTAACACCTGTTTTGTTGCCAGAAAAAAAGGGGAAAACCTATTCTAAAATTTTGGCACTGGCAAAGGAGGTCCCATGAAGTTTCTATTGACTCTATAGCAGTTAACTACTAACTTAACAGAGGGCCGTGGTAAGGCCTAGTCCCGTGCAGAGCCCCCAACCTCTGAACCGCTATCCCTCCCCCCACCATCCCTCCGCATGACAGTAGTAGTATCTACGGACTATAGTAGTAGCTAGCGGCCCTATAGTAGTAAGTGCACACATTTGGGTGGGGGGGGGAGACATCACACTTTGAAGAATTTACCTCAGCGTTGTGTTTTGTTGTTGCATTTTGAACGCGAATAACAATTTCCCCCCCCCCACCGAGTCAGCGTTCTCGCGCATGCGCAGATGCGTGCTTTGGCGCGCGCTCAGCGTAGTAATATAATAATAAACAGTGATAAATTGTTAATTTAACTACTTTACATTTAACAGATGGGAAAAATAAATCGCGATTTGTCGGTCAGGGGCTTATTGCGTCGAACGTGTGTAGTTTGTTGAAACGCAGCAGTTTGTTAGTTAAATGCAGACAGACGGACAGAAAAAAAATACTTTTCGAGGTAAGATTTTGATCATTTGGGCACATCGTTTTTTATTCAGGTCTTGGTTTGCAAGAGCTTGGATACCTTAATGGCCACGAAAACAAATGGTATTTTCATAGCCTATAAAATTTGGACGTCGTTAGTTTTGTTTAAGGATCTTGATTTATTGTGGCCATGTGGTCGATGGTAGAAAACGCCAGACTTATGAATGAACTGGAGTATCAATCTTTTCTCGAACTCCCACCTCCACTGCATCCCAACACTATACAGCAAAAGACAGTGAGGCAGTGTTTGCTGTGAGGCGTACTCAATCTTCACGTTTTTTAAAATCTGTAATTGTGGAATGCTTTGATGCTGTCTGTGGGCCGAGTCGCACCTCCGATTAGTACGGTTGGCTACGTACGGTGCCAAATAAGTTCTACATACATATGTAAGGACAGTACGGGGCCTAATGGCCACAAATAAGGATTGCAGCTGAGGACAGGCAGGGTCAAGTGAGGTAACTGGGTGAGGAGTCACTGCGGGAGGAGGGGTGGAACGCACGAGGTGTTAGTGAGGCTAAGAAATCTCCAACAGGAGAGAGTTCAGGAAAAGGGTCGTGGCCGAGCCGAGCGGAGATAAAAAGGCATCGCGGAGTGGGGCTCGAAGCTGCCGTGGGGAGTCCGAGTCCCGACCGTAGTCGCTGTCATCGCTGTTGATCACCCTCATCGTCTTGGAAGGTTGGCGAAAGACGTTATATATCTACACCGTGGCTATTATATTGACTCCTATATAGTCAGTCAGCTATGTTGTGAACGTCATGTAGCAGCTACATAGTCACCCAGTTATAACATAGTCAACCTGCGTCCATCTAATAACACGTCATGAAGTCGGGTGGACTGTATTGTATAATATATATAACTTAAGAAGACAGCGTCTCTGAGTGCTACATTACACATACGTACGAGTCACCCTTGAAAAAAGTGCTTCTAAGCTCAATGGGCTTTACTCGGGAAATAAACGCTTGATTCTAATATATTTGCATGGCACTTGCTCAAGAACATGTTGGAAAAAATAACATGCTTCATTGGTGACAATAAAATCTCTACTGTATTTGAACACGTTGAAAGGACTGCTTGCAAAAGTTAATTGTGTATGCGTGTGTGTATGCAGGAAATGGAGGCAGGGATAAGGCTTTCGATGCTGGGATGCTTTGTGTTGGCTTCTCTCATGTCATCTGCTCAGCCTCAAATGATACATGGTGAGGTCATCCATCACTGTATTTCCCTACAGCTTGCATCAATAGATTTTTTCATGGCAACATAATTAATGCCATTATTTTGTACTGTATTTTCAAAAGCAAATATTCTGTTCTACCACATTCATATTTCCAATGCAGCAACTTATCTTTTTTCATTTGATTAAATATTGCTTATTTTATTTCGTTAATAAGGCATGAAGTATTAATAAAAAAATATTTGTGTGTGTTTAACTTCCATTTTGTATCACACGTTGAGCAAAACTTCTGAAAAGTAATGATAAAGACCTTTGTAGATCTGCTCATGGCCCCATTCTCATAGCACAGGGCTCTCAAGAAGGTGCTGGCCTATTTCACATACACAGCCTGCAGTAGTTTCTCAGTAGGGGGCGATGTTGCTGTGTGTAATTCCAATTGGGTAATTTGCAGATTAGTTTTCAAACTTGGTAAATTCGGACCGTGACACCGGAGAAAGCGACCAACTCTCCTCGAATTACATCACAGGAAACATCGCCTTCTCAGATTTTTTTTTAATGTGTCCCATTACAGACCTTTCATTGATTGATTGAAGCAGATGGCGCGTAGTATTTTATGGTTAATACACCGGCAGTAACGGCCACACGGGGGCCCGACAGGTGGATCCTGTTACCCACGTTCATCCGTGCATTTTCCTGGACTCCTTGAGCCGAAGTGCGAACAAACAGATCGTAGGACAAATTCGCTGCCACTTCTGGGCACCTCTTACCCACGTGAAGGCTTGTGTTGGGGATACCGTATCCGGGTGACTCTTCTGGGAGAAAGTCTCTGATAATAGGAGCACTATGGGAACCTCATTTGCCAGTAAAAATATGATAATTGGTTCTTTACCCTTCTATCTGGCAACAAAACTGACACCTTTTTTTTACAAGGAGTCATGTTTGCATAGACCGCAATACCTGCAGTCATAATACAAACAAAAGATAATGTGCACTGTCCTTAAAGTTGATTGATCCACACCCGAGACAGCTTTCCTTAGAGCCTAGTCTCATATGGGTTGGACCAGATGACGCCAAAAGGCGCACAACTCAAAGACAATGCACCATCAGAGTATGAGAGCTCGGGGCAAGCATCTACACTATGGGAACCTCATTTGCCAGTAAAAATATGATAATTGGTTCTTTACCCTTCTATCTGGCAACAAAACTGACACCTTTTTTACAAGGAGTCATGTTTGCATAGACCGCAATACCTGCAGTCATAATACAAACAAAAGAACATAACTCTGATAATGTGCACTGTCCTTAAAGTTGATTGATCCACACCCGAGACAGCTTTCCTTAGAGCCTAGTCTCATATGGGTTGGACCAGATGACGCCAAAAGGCGCACAACTCAAAGACAATGCACCATCAGAGTATGAGAGCTCGGGGCAAGCATCTACACTATGGGAACCTCATTTGCCAGTAAAAATATGATAATTGGTTCTTTACCCTTCTATCTGGCAACAAAACTGACACCTTTTTTACAAGGAGTCATGTTTGCATAGACCGCAATACCTGCAGTCATAATACAAACAAAAGAACATAACTCTGATAATGTGCACTGTCCTTAAAGTTGATTGATCCACACCCGAGACAGCTTTCCTTAGAGCCTAGTCTCATATGGGTTGGACCAGATGACGCCAAAAGGCACACAACTCAAAGACAATGCACCATCAGAGTATGAGAGCTCGGGGCAAGCATCTACACTATGGGAAGGGTAAAGAACCAATTATCATATTTTTACTGGCAAATGAGGTTCCCATAGTGTAGATGCTTGCCCCGAGCTCTCATACTCTGATGGTGCATTGTCTTTGAGTTGTGCGCCTTTTGGCGTCATCTGGTCCAACCCATATGAGACTAGGCTCTAAGGAAAGCTGTCTCGGGTGTGGATCAATCAACTTTAAGGACAGTGCACATTATCAGAGTTATGTTCTTTTGTTTGTATTATGACTGCAGGTATTGCGGTCTATGCAAACATGACTCCTTGTAAAAAAGGTGTCAGTTTTGTTGCCAGATAGAAGGGTAAAGAACCAATTATCATATTTTTACTGGCAAATGAGGTTCCCATAGTGTAGATGCTTGCCCCGAGCTCTCATACTCTGATGGTGCATTGTCTTTGAGTTGTGCGCCTTTTGGCGTCATCTGGTCCAACCCATATGAGACTAGGCTCTAAGGAAAGCTGTCTCGGGTGTGGATCAATCAACTTTAAGGACAGTGCACATTATCAGAGTTATGTTCTTTTGTTTGTATTATGACTGCAGGTATTGCGGTCTATGCAAACATGACTCCTTGTAAAAAAGGTGTCAGTTTTGTTGCCAGATAGAAGGGTAAAGAACCAATTATCATATTTTTACTGGCAAATGAGGTTCCCATAGTGTAGATGCTTGCCCCGAGCTCTCATACTCTGATGGTGCATTGTCTTTGAGTTGTGCGCCTTTTGGCGTCATCTGGTCCAACCCATATGAGACTAGGCTCTAAGGAAAGCTGTCTCGGGTGTGGATCAATCAACTTTAAGGACAGTGCACATTATCAGAGTTATGTTCTTTTGTTTGTATTATGACTGCAGGTATTGCGGTCTATGCAAACATGACTCCTTGTAAAAAAGGTGTCAGTTTTGTTGCCAGATAGAAGGGTAAAGAACCAATTATCAATAGGAGCACTTTTCAGACACTTTGTGGGTCACTTTTTCCTATCCACAAGAGTGCTACGATAACAGGAAGACTCCAGCATACAGGTGATAAGAATGTGCGTGGCTCTCTTAGGGCGAATGGGCGGTACGAAGCATGGATAGTAGGTAGTCGAAGTAGAGGATTTTTACTGATTATACATTGTTTATGAGAATCGTAGAAAACCAAAGAATGGGGATTCTAGACACAGACCCAGCACGTGAACGAGCTCTGGGTTTTTGGGAGGCGTTTTGGCAATGGGAACGGCCATAGCAGCGGCAGTACTGCACAATGCCGCACATGGCCTTGTTGGGGAATGTGTGCAGTTTACATAATCATTTAATCCACAATAATGCACTTCATTCAGCTCCAGTTTTCTTAACGTTTTTCAGATTATGTATGATGTGCCGCTTCCCGCATCCAATGATGAGAGTTTTTGTAACTTGGACATCACCTTCAATTCCAGTAGCACAGTACTGTATATGTACTCTATATGAACCTAACACTTTGGTGACATTGTTTCGTTGCAGGATGCTTGAACCCAGAAGCTGACCTTGTTTTCCTGGTCGATGGTTCCTGGAGCATTGGAAAAACAAATTTCGAGGAGATCCGAAACTTCTTGCTGGCCGTTGTGAGAGGCCTGGAGGTCAGGCCCGAGAAGGTGCGGGTGGGCATCGTCCAGTTCAGCTCCGAGCCACGCACCGAGTTCCAGCTCAACAGCTTCTCATCCCAAGGCGCCGTACTGGACGCCATCGCCAAGATGCAGTACCAAGGGGGTGGCACCCGCACGGGCATGGCGCTCGACTTTCTGATAACCAACCATTTTGTAAATTCGGCAGGCGGCCGAGAAGGAAGTGTGAAACAGGTCATGGTTTTGATCACAGACGGAACCTCTCAGGTAAGACGGTTCGGAAAACTGAAACGGCTTAACGTATATTTGTGAAGGAACTTTTTGTTTTATTTAGTTCTTGCATGATAAAGCACTCGTGAGTTAACATTACGTGCGTCCAATTTGTCGGCTATGTCCGGTCATATGTCATATGAGCGATGGCGCAGTGCCCATCTCTGTTGATGGCCCTGGGATTAGGTTTATTGGAATTCCACCTTCTTATGGCTGGGGATAGTCTATCCATACGACTCTCCGATGAAGTGGTTCTCGTTTGAATGACCCTGAAGAGGCTGACTTGAAACTTGACCGGGATTTGAACTTGAGTAAAACACTCTACCCACAGTTTTCTACTGCTGTAAAATATCACGTAGCAATAATAATGTATTGATCTTAAGGCAGTAGGGTGGCGCAGAGGTAAAACTTGCGCATCACAGCAAGAAGGGCCTGGGTTCTAACCCCGATTTGGGCACCTATATGTGTGGGATTTTGCACGTTCTCCTTTTCCGGTTCTGCAAAGGTTTCCTCCCAGGTTCTATGATTTCCTTAGCAAAAGAAAAAACACGTAAATGGTATTGACAAAAACATGCCAATGTTGAACATGTACCTGCAAAATAATCGAGTTGGGATTTCTTATAGGAGCAACATCACAACGTCGCTTCCTACTGCAAACAGAGTCTGAAACAAGCGCGATAATAACAACGGTTGACCGTCTGACTTTGAATTGACGACCTCGGCTTGCCAGCTCAGTATATTGCCATGATAGCCTCCTGGAACATGCAACCAGCCAAATTCAATATAGTTTGCTCCCATTGGCATTTCATATGCTCAACATGCTTTGAGACATAGCATATACAATCAAAACAACAATTGGGATTTTATTTAAAGTAACCTGTCGCTAAATTTCAGCTGCTGATGCTCCATATATATACAGGATGTTCTCCTATAATGTGGCGGTTGTAGTTGCGTTCCCGAAGAACACTGCATTGTGGTAAAATCGCGTTTAAAACAAACTAGCGGGAAGTACCCGGAGTTGCCTGGGTCTTAAAATATTTCAAAACTACTCTTAAAAATCTAACAGCAGTGCGTACTGACTGTGGTGGTTCCTGCTATGATTACAGCAGTGCATACTGTAGTGGCACTTGCTTTCACTGCAGCAGTGCATACTGACTGTGGTGGTACCTGCTGTGATTACAGCAGTGCATACCGACTGTGGTGGTACCTGTGTAGGGGTGTCAGGGGAAGGATTCCCACCAATAGATGGGTTAGGGGGAGGGGTGATCGAGGTGATATAAGGAGAGAACGGGCGGGAAAGGGGGGCCTTTGGCGGGAACGGGATTGGGACGGCTGGCGACAGGTGTGAATGGAAGGAAAGGAATAAAGGACGAGACCCCTGCAATCTCGTGTCGGCTCCTCTCTACATTTGGTGGCAGCGGTGGGATCCTAATGGCTACAAAGAAGAATCCTCGCGGGAGGGAGCCGAGGGAGGAGGAAGCAGGGGCCGGGGATCCTTCACATCCTGGGCAACAAGGGGGCCTGCTGTCAGAAGCAGCAGAAGGGGGCCCGGATCGCCTGGAGGATCGCATGGAGGACCGCATGGCCCGCGTGGAGAGGGCGCTCCAGGAGCTCTTGCAGAGGCTCCCTATGGGGGGCCCGCCGGCACCGGGACCCCCACCCCCACGCGTACTACGGGAGGAGAGGCCACGGGAACCGGACGCCGACCAGCCGGCCGGGCAGGAGCCGCAACCAACCTCGTCACGCCAGCCGCCGCCGCTCCCGCCAAAACCCCCAGGGCTAAACACCCAACACGGAGAGCAGGTGGCCGGACGGCCGCGTCGGCTGGGGCCCGTCGACAAGTTTGTGGCTGAGGAAGAAGATTGGGAGGAGTTTGTCCGCCGATTCGAGGCTGCCTTCCACGCTCTCGAGTGGACAGACGAAGAGGCCCTACGAGCGCTGCCATCTGTTCTGGGCAAAGAAGCACTCTCCTCTTACACCTCCCTTCCCTCGCACAGCAAGTCCACGCTACAGGCGGCCTACGAGGCTTTGGGGGAGATCTATTGCCCGGCGGAAGGAGCCTTTAAACGGTTCCAGGATCGCCAGCGAGGGGCTAAAGAATCCCCTTTAGCCTACAGGGGGGCGCTGCTCGTGTTGGCGAGGAGAGCTTTCCCTCGCCTGGCTGAAGAAGCGCTCGAGGACCTCGTGGTCGAGCACCTCATCGCCTACGCTTGCCGCGCCGGCGTTGTAATGCCCGTAGTGACGCCGGAAGAACGCACCTCGCTGTGGGCTGCCCGGACCATCCAAGCCCACGAGCAGGTCATGGGCCGGGCGCCACCCGTGGGCCCGGTGGCTGGCGCGGCGGGGGGGAACAGCCGAGCCGTTGCCGCGGCGCTACTTGGTCCAGCGACACTAACCGCCGAACCTGCACCGTCACCACAGGCTGCCGGTGGGGCATCTGGGGACGGACCGCCGACGTCTGAGACGGAGCCATCGCTGCGGGAGGTGTACGCGGCGATCCGGGGACTGGCGGAGCAGAGGGACCAGCCGCCGCGTCGCTGGCAGCCGCCTCTACAACATCGCGCCGAGCCCCCCCGACGCAACGCCCCGTGGGTCTGCCACCGTTGTGGTCGCGAGGGGCATGTGGCGAGGGGGTGCCGCACGGAGCCGGAGGCCGCCAACGTCACCTGGAACCTGCCGGGGCCGAACGCCGACAGGAGCCAGGCGAGTGACGCCGTCCCACCCGGCCTCTCGGGCGGGCCGGGTAATTACAATTCCGACGCCGCGAACTCACCGGGAGTCTCCTCGGGGTGGGCGCCGGTGGTGTCGTTTCCCGGTCCCCGCTGTTCTGGTCGGGGGAAGGGGATAGCGCCGGGGCCTGTGGTCGCATCGCGACCCGGAGTGGCGTCGCGAACGGACGTGACGTTGCGTCCGGAAGTGACGTCGCGGCCGGAAGTGGTGTCGCGGATCGCGCCGGGAATTGCGCCGGGGCCGTGGACCGCGCCTGGAATCGCGCCGGGGCCAGGGACCGCGTCGGGGATCGCGCCGAGGCCGGGGACCGCGCCGGGAGTCGCGCCGACGCCGGGAGGGACGTCGCGGACGGAGGTGACGTCGCGGGCGGAGGTGACGTCGCGGGCGGAAGTGACGTCGCGGCCGGCAGCGACGTCGATGCCGGGCGTGACGTCGCGCGCGGGCGGGGTTTCGCGGGCGGGCGTGGGTTCGCGGGCGGGCGGGGTTTCGCGGGCGGGCGTGACGTCGCGGGCGGGCGTGGTTTCGCGGGCGGGCGTGGGTTCGCGGGCGGGCGTGACGTCGCGGGTGGGCGTGGTTTCGCGGGCGGGCGGGGTTTCGCGGGCGGGCGTGACGTCGCGGGTGGGCGTGGTTTCGCGGGCGGGCGTGGGTTCGCGGGCGGGCGTGACGTCACCGGCGGGCGTGACGTCGCCGGCGGGCGTGACGTCACCAGTTACCTGCAACGCCGGCGAGTTGCCAGGGGCAACGGCCCGGGGGCGGAGGCAGCCCACACGATTGACATTGCGCCCTGGAGCAATTCCACGACCCGCCTCACCACCGCTTTGCGACAGAGCGAGACGGAACCAGGGGGACCACGCCCCCGTGACAAAGGAAAGGGAGGGGCTCACGGGAAGGCCCACCCCCCAGTCCCCACCGCCCCCTACAATGGGGGGGCCCCCCCACACCACAAGGGGGGCCCATCCTACGTCACCTAGGGGGGGCAATTTGCACTACATAGAGAGCCCAGCCCGCAACCCAGGGGTAAGCCCACACTATGTAACAAGGGCGCGTTCACCCTGCTGTGACGCACTCCAAAGGGAGGAACCCCATCTTCAGTCCATCCACACCCATCCCCCATCATTTCACCATGCACCACAGGATAACGAGACGCCGCCTGGTCAGTGGCCGGACTCAGCCACACAATGGAGGAAGCTGGCAAGGCGGGTGGTAGCGGCCACGTCAGGAACCTCGGTCCTGGTCGGTGAAATCGCGGGAGTGTCGGCACGTATCTTGGTCGATACGGGGGCATCAGCCACGATCATCTCGAGCACCATGCATGAGATGCTGCCGGATAAAATCCGACCTTTAGTCCCCGTCAAGACAACGTTCATTGCAGCAAATGGAGGCAGCATGGGCTTCCTGGGCCAGGTTGAAGCCCCGATACAGATTGGGCAGCTTTCGGTAGCAGGACCCATCCTTGTCTCCGCAACGTTGCCCGTACCCTGCCTGTTGGGGACGGACTTTCTGAGGCGGATGCCAATGAAAATCGATCTGGCCAATGGGCGGGTGGAAGTCCAGGGAACGCATCTCCATTTCCTAAAGGCGGAGGGGGCCAGCCAGGGTGTACCCTACGTGCAGGCTCTGGTCAGTAAGTCTGTCTCCATTCCCCCGGCAGCCCAGATGCTGGTTCCGTTGCAATATCGGTCCCCCCTCGTGACAGCCCGACCAGACTCACCCATCCTGGTGTCTCCGGCGTCAGCGGCCATGGATCGTCATGCGCTGGTGGGGGCCGAAACTATTGTACAGAGGAACCAGCATCTGTTCATTCAGGTGCTGAACACCTCCGATAGAACAGCGACGGTGCAGGAGGGAACAGTTCTGGCCCACGTTAGTCCCTTGTCACTAGGAGCCCCAGGGACAGAGCCCGAGCTTGTAGGCAGCATCAGCCAGTCCGAGGACAGAGGGGCCAAATCGTGGATGGACCAGCTGGCGGGGCCTGAGCCGGGATTGCCGCCCGACCAGAAACAGCAGCTGCACTCGTTATTGCAGGAGTTCTCGGACGTGTTCAGCCGGGGACCGTTCGACCTAGGGCGCACAAATCTGTCACAGCACCACATCAACACGGGAGATGCCGCACCCCTGCGCCAAAACACATATAGAATGAGCCCAATGGAAAAAGGGCACATTCAACAAGCGGTGCAGGAGATGCTGCGGGCCGACATAATTTCTCCATCCTCGAGTCCCTGGGGGGCACCGGTGGTCCTAGTCAAGAAGTCAGATGGGTCACTGAGATTCTGTGTGGACTTCCGACGCCTCAATGCCGTCACGCTGGCCGACGCATATCCCCTACCACGTATCGACGACTCATTGGATGCACTGGCGGGAGCAAAATTTTTCAGTACGCTGGATTTGTTGTCCGGGTTCTGGCAGGTCCCACTAGACGCGGACTCCCGGCCTAAAACAGCATTCCGGACACCACAGGGCCTGTTCGAGTTCAACTGCCTGCCTATGGGCCTCCAGACGGCGCCGGCAACGTTCCAACGCATAATGGAGTTGGCCTTGGCAGGCCTCCAATGGGAAACGTGCCTCATCTACCTGGACGACGTCATTGTTTTCAGCCGATCATTCGAGGAACACATTGACCGATTGCGTCAGGTGTTCCTGCGGTTCCGGAACGCGAACTTGAAGCTCAAGCCGTCGAAGTGCCACCTTATGCAGTCGTCGGTACGCTACTTGGGCCACGTCGTCAGTGAGTCGGGAGTGGCTACAGACCCGGAAAAGACGGCCTGCGTGAGGGCCTGGGCTGTTCCCACAACGGTTCCGGAGGTACGCCGGTTTGTGGGTTTCGTTTCTTACTACCGCCGGTTTGTGCCCAACTTCGCAACCATTGCCAAGCCCTTGCACGTGTTGACGGCGAAGAACCAGAGGTTTTATTGGGGCCCTCTGGAGGAAGAGGCATTCCAGCAGCTGCGCTCACGTCTGACAGATGCACCACCATTGGCCTTTCCGGATTTTGGCCTCCCCTTTATCCTGGACACGGACGCCAGCGATGTGGGCATCGGCAGTGTTTTGTCGCAAGTCCAGCAGGGTCGGGAGGTGGTTATCGCCTATGGTAGTCGCGTGCTTTCATCAGCAGAGCAGCGCTACTGCGTCACACGTAGGGAACTCCTGGCAGTCGTTCACTTTGTGCAGCAATTCCGACCCTACCTGTATGGTCGCAAATTTACGGTCCGCACTGACCACGCGGCCTTGCAGTATTCGCTCCGCATCGACCAGCCTTCGGGCCAGCTGGCCAGATGGATAGAACGCCTGCAGGAGTACAGGTACCAAGTAGTGCATCGCAAAGGGACCAGACATGCCAACGCAGACGCATTGTCCCGACTGGTGCCCCAGGGCCCTTGTGCATGCACCACAGGCGGGGCACGCTGCAAGGAGGCGAGGCCGGAGGGGACGGTCATCGCTCCCGTACGCACGGCGGAGGGCGCACAGGGTGAGGTCCAGCTGACCGACCACGACCTGGGGCTGACCTTGGACGATTGGAGACGGCTACAGCTGGAGGAAGCCCCACTGCGAACACTACGCGCCTCAGCAGAGGCAGGGGGGGAGGAGTACATCGTATGGGAGGATCTCCTCATGCGATGGGACCCGACAGGGCGCCGGCGATGCCTGGTAGTTCCGGAGTCGCTGCGTCAACAATTGGTTTTGGACGTACACGGCCGCCAGCTGCTGCACCTGGCAGGGCGGAAGACACTGCACACATTACAGGGTCGGTACTTTTGGCCAGGTATGACCGCTGACGTGCATCGATGGGTCGCTACCTGCGTCGAATGTGCGCGGCGAAAGCCGCCACCCCGGGTAAGCCGGGCGCCCCTACAGCCCATCACGGTGACCAGGGTCAACGAATTGGTTGCGTTGGACATCTTGGGACCGCTGCCGGTCACGCCACGGGGAAATAAATACCTGTTGGTCGGAGTCGAGTACTGCACGAGGTGGCCGATGGCGTGGGCCCTCCCGGACCAAACGGCACAGACCATCGCCGATGCCTTCGTGGGAGGCTATGTCCTTGATAAGGGGGCACCGGAGCGGTTGCTCACGGATCAGGGCAGGAATTTCTCCTCACAGCTATTGAAGGACGTCTGCTCTATCCTGGGCACTAAAAAGGTCCGAACATCTCCATATCATCCCCAGACCGATGGGATGGTAGAGCGGCTTAACCGCACCATAGCGGCCATGCTGTCCCAAGTGGTGGACGAAAACCATTCCGACTGGGACCTCCACATTCCATCGGTCTTAGCGGCGTACAGGGTGGCCCCACACGCGGCGACGGGGTTCTCGCCGTTTTTCCTGATGTACGGACGGGATCCCGTTCCGCCTATTGAGGTGCAGCTGACGGACATTCCGGCAAGAGCCGACGCATGGCCGAAGGCACTAAAGACCTCCCTCATTTATTTGAGAGAGGCCCGCCAAGCAGCCGAGGCCGCATCGGCCGCGAGCCAAGAGAGTAATGTACGGATACGGGAGAGGACAGTGACAGCCAAGCCCTTTAAAGTCGGGGACCAGGCATGGCTACACTGTCCTCAGGTGCCGGTTGGCCTCTCACCAAAGCTGCACCGACCCTGGAAAGGGCCGGTCGAGGTCATCAAAGCACTCCGACCGCAGTGCGTCCAGGTCCAACTGGGTAAGCGACGATGGTTTGTACACCCCACCCGCCTTAAGCCATACATCTTTCCACCGTCATCTTCACCAACATCACCACCAACATCACTGCCAACATCATCATCATCCCTACCCAGGCCAAGGTCGCCGACCACCACGCGCCGACCGGCAGGGGGTTCGGTGCCCTGTGTTCCCTTGTCACCTACAGCACCCCATGTGAGGCCTGACGGAGCGGCGGCACGAGCGGGGGCCGGAGAGACAGCGGCGCCAGGCAAGGCGACACCGGCACCACCGAACCAGGGACCGCGACGAGAGGGCCTTCGAAGGAGGGGGCCGCCACGGTCATCTGCTGCCTGTGGATGTCCGGGCTGTTACGGGATGCTGGCTGGAGACCTGGGCAGGCCGCGCAATTGATTTGTTGTGTTATATTGCATTGTATGGTTGTGGGGGGGGGTAAGGGCTGTCGTCACTGTCAGTGGTGGGAGGCATGGGGAGACTTAAATGGTCCATGGGGGAGGCAGAACCGAGGACGGTTATTTTTTCTCCGGGGGGGGGGGGGGGGGTGATGTAGGGGTGTCAGGGGAAGGATTCCCACCAATAGATGGGTTAGGGGGAGGGGTGATCGAGGTGATATAAGGAGAGAACGGGCGGGAAAGGGGGGCCTTTGGCGGGAACGGGATTGGGACGGCTGGCGACAGGTGTGAATGGAAGGAAAGGAATAAAGGACGAGACCCCTGCAATCTCGTGTCGGCTCCTCTCTACACCTGCTATCACTACAGTAGTACATGCTGATTCTATAGCAGTATTTATCGACTGTATAGCACAAAGTACTCACCTGACAGAGTGGCGTGGTGAACCCTAATCCCATGCAGAACCTCCGGCCGCGGCCTAGTTTGTCCAGCCGGCCGAGGTGGCATCTTGGCAAGCTGGGGCTGGGCTGCTACACCTGACCCCCCCCCCCAGCCACGATCTCCCCGGCCCCTCTGCAGTAATATCTACGGCCTATAGTGGTAGCATCTAGCGACTGTATAGTAGTAATCACTGCACGCATTGGGGTGGAGGGGACATCACACAGTGAAGAATTAACGTCAGCGTTTAGTGTATTCTTATAGCATTTTTTATGCGAAATGTCCCGATCCCTCCCACCAAAGGCGTCAACTTGCATGGGCCGTCTCCCCCCACCAAAGGTGCGTGAGTTGGTATGGGCATGCACGTGTCATAAATAAATAAATAAAAGGGAAGCGCACACAAATTGCACTAAATCGCTAATTTAGCATATTTAAATTTGATGGATGTGAAAAAGGCATAGCGCTTGCTCACCGCGGGGCTTACGGCGTGGTACCTGGCTTTTTTTTTTTATTAAACCCCACCATTGGAGAGGCAAATCGTTCGCAAGCGCGCGAACACACACAAACTCACAAACAGATAATTTTTTACTTTTACATATATAGACTCAATTTGAAATCGCTTTATCTCTGCAACCACGAACCGCCCATTAATGCAACTCTTACCACTTGAAAGGGCAGGGCATATAGTTTCAAATGATTACTGCTAGATGCCTCTCTCAGCGCACAAACAGTCCCTAGCCTCAGTCATTCGTAAGACACACTGCCTCAATATTGGATAGCTCGCACGGGATCCCAAGACCCCCAGACATCACACCCTGCGACTTTTTCTTGTGGGGATACGTCAAAGACCGTGTTTTTGTGCCACCATTACCGACTAATCTGGATGACCTCAAAAACAGAATCACGGCAGCGGTGACTTCAGTGGAAGAAGACACTTTGAGAGGCATTTGGGATGAATTCAACTATCGTCTCGATGTTGTCCGTACAGCAGGTGCAGGGCACATCGAACATTTATAAAATCGTTAGTAAACTTGATCAATCATTAAACCTTTTGTAACTTTTTGTGTAATAGTAACATGTTGCCATCGTGAAATATACTGAAATTGGGTCCATCATTTTCATACACCCTATATAATACTCTTTGGTTTTTTCGGTAAAGTCACATAGGTGAAAATAAAATAAAAATGAAAATTAAATCACGACGTTTCGGAGGCAACACAGGTGGAACTGTTACAGCCAACATCACTGTAGTAAGTGAAGAGAGCTAACAGAGATACGCGATTATATAGGGTAAGAGGGGGGGAGGAGCCAATGGGGACCGCAAGGTAGGGGGGGGGGCGCCCAAAGTGGAGTCGGGGGGGGGTGATACGCTGAGTTAAGCCGGCGTGTGAACACGGGGGCGGAAGTTAAGCTGATAAATAAGAACGCTAAGTTAAGCCGATTGATATCATCTATTTATTATGCAGGAGAGGGGGGCGGTGAGTATTGGGGCACGGAGATTAGAGAGACTTCGGGGGCGCCGTGTGAAGTCGGGGGGGGGGGGGGTAAGCTGCATGTACCACAGAGGGGGAGGGGGGAGAATGGGATGGGGGACAGTTTTACACGATTAAAAACACTGTACGTCAAATGTCCTAGTGATGATCGAGTGCAAAGCTGGGAGTAAAAGACTGGAAATATGGATATGAATATAAACTATAAGGCAGCTAAAGTTTAACTTGGTTGATGACATCCTTCCAATGTAGGGTAAAACACAGTCTGCGATAACACATGACATGCGTACACAGGCTGAACAAAGGCTGAGGCGCGTGGGTAGCATCTAGAAGCATCCAGCAGCATCCCACCTTGTGTAATGCTACGCCAAGGTAGCCGTACACCCGCTTATTCCTACTCATGATGACGTAGTCCTGCTCGATCGCGTTGTAAAAATGTGTTCCCTAACACATTCATCGTGTTATGTCACATTCGCGTCATGAAAACAACACGTGTTTTAGGAGAAACAGACCGTACGCATGGTGATATTTGAAGTGCATTAAGCGAACGACTCATGATTCTGAACGTCAGGTAAGGCCTTGCGATTTCCACCTGGCAGGATGACGTGAGGCAGGCTGCGAGCATCTTGAAGCAGAGAAAGGTGGACATCATCGCGCTCGGCGTGAAGCAGGCAGACAAGTCGGAACTCAATTTGATTGCAGGTTCCAAGGTCTTCATGACAGACGATTACCCGGCTCTGAGCAGCTTCT
Organism: Lampetra planeri; assembly: GCF_965212315.1. Classification (NCBI taxonomy): domain Eukaryota; kingdom Metazoa; phylum Chordata; class Hyperoartia; order Petromyzontiformes; family Petromyzontidae; genus Lampetra; species Lampetra planeri. The sequence continues at coordinate 22,297,090 of NC_136108.1, read as the reverse complement.
CTCAAGAGGTTGTGACTGAAATCTGCTCTCCAGTGGACGAGTTGGTCATGAGAAGTCAAGTGACTGGGACACGTGAGTTGCTTGTTCGTTTACCGTCTTGCATTATTAAATGTTAACCTACGAGGCACCCCCCCCCCCAGCGTGTCACCTTCCCCTCCCGCGAGTCACCCCCCCCCCCCATGGAGTCAGTCACCGCCCAGGAGTCACCCCCCCCCCCCCCCCGTGAGTAACCTCCCCCACGAGTTACCCCCCTCTCCCGTGACTCACCTCCCTCGCCCCGTGAGTCACCCACCCAGTGAGTCACCCCCCCCCCCCTCGCGATTCTATCCACACCCCGCGAGTCACCCCCCTCGAGTTAGAGTTACCCCCCCAAGTAGGCCTTGGCAAGGTAAGGTAATTTACCCTTTTTACCGGGTAAAAGGGTAAAGGTAAAGGTGTCGACATGCCAAGGGGTAAGGTAAAGGGTAGGGTAGAGGTAGCTTGGAAGAATTACCCGGTAGGGTAAAGTAGCGCAAAGTATTACCTGGTAAATACGGTACCTTGTTTACAGCTAAAAGCTCCGTGGCGCAGACCGTGGCCTACATTTAATAAGTAATATTTAAACAAACTTTATTAAAAACACGCTTTTATTAAATGTTCTAGTAATGGCAGAACTCCAGGAAGTGGCCCCGAAGCTTGCCGTAATGTAAGGGACCGTGGCCAATTACAGCCAACGTCAGTTGACCGTGGATAATTAGACTCAAGACGAAACATAACATATAAAAAATAATGTTTAAAAACATATATTTTTTATGATAGAATATAGTATTGTCATCAGTATGACCTAAGTATACCAAGTTTTCAGTCGATACCACATTAGGAAGTGGGTAAAAATTGAGTTTCATGATTTGAGGATACAACAACAATAACGACAACAACAACAGACAGAGTGAATTAAAAGAAAGCGTGTAAAATTGGAATCATCGAGAGTATTCTATATGATTAAAGCGCTCTACCAAGCATTTACTGTTATAAACCTTGTTCAAGTGAAGTAGTTCCCTAGTAATTACCTTGTAATCGGGTAATTTGTATGGGGTAAGGGTAAAAGGTAGGGTAAAGGTAAGCTCGTTGCTTTTTACCTTTTACCTTACCTGCTAAAGGGTAAAAGGTAGGGTAGAGTGATTGTATTGTGATAAGGTAAAAGGTAGGGTAAAGGTAGGCTCATTGTTTTTACCTTTTAACTTTTACCTTGCCTTGCCGAGGCCTACCCCCAAGTACCAAGTACTATGGCCTACGACACAGTGTTAACTTCAAAGACATTTTTGAGCAAAAATTTTGTGTTTCGTGGCTGCTGCAGCTTGCGAGAAGAGCGGTCCTGCCGACATCGTCTTCCTGATGGGAGGAGAGAAGAATGCCCAGACGTTGCAGAAGCTGCGAGTCCTACTCCTCTACATTATCGATGCCCTGGACGTCAGTAGCAACTTCGTTCGCGTCGGTCTTCTCCGTTACAACGCCGACCCCAAGAACGAGTTCTTCCTGAAGACGCACAAAAGGAAGGAAGACGTCATAAAGGCCGCCAAGTCTCAGCAAGTCAGAAGAGGGAGCCCGAAGCTCGGCGCCGGTTTGAACTTCGCCGCCAAGAATCATTTCACCAAGTCTGCTGGCAGCCGCGAGCTGGAGGGCGTGCCGCAGATCGCCGTCGTCTTGGCAGGAGCGTCGACAGACGACGACGTGTTGGCGGCGGCGGAGGAGCTCAAGAGTCAGGGAGTCGCGATCTTTGTCATCGCGACTGAAGACACGGACATTGCCGAGCTGCAGAGAGTCCCCAGCCAGTCATCGTTCTTGCTCACCTCCGACGACAAGGCCACGATTTTGCAGCAACTGTGCAAGTACATCGACCTCCAACTTACACCTTGGCCGTTGAAGCCGATGGGAGGTAAAACATGTTTAATCATTCCGCATCTCCTCATATACGCCGCAACATTTATCGTCATGTTCCTGCTAATTATTATTCTGCCTGTGATGCAATGTGGCAACACAAAGAAACGTATACTTCATATATTTTAGTACTGTGCAATGTAAGCAGCTCCAATCACACAATAAAGAACAAATGCTCTATTCAAGCTGCCTATCAAAAGGACATATCTTGGAACCACATTGCGCTGACTTGCACGGACGCAGTGGTTACCAGTATTGGCTGCCACGGTACATCCAGGACGAGCATTGGGCACCACGTTTGGCACAGTGACCTCGCAGTGACTCCCTACTCGGACACCTTTCTGCGTGGAGTCTGTATGTTCTCCTCCTGTTCTGCATGGGGTTTCTTCCGGGCTCTCCAATTTCCTCCCAAAGCAAAAAAAAACTGGTATTAGCCAAACATCCCAATGCTCAAAAAAATCCTGCAATTGACTCATTTGGGATTACGCACAGCAGCAGCAACATTGCTCCCTAATGTGAAAACTTGGCAGGACCCTCCTGAAAAGTGATGAGACAAAACACAATTACAATTTTGTTGGCAGAGTAAGGTGCCCATAATAGCAAATCTAATTCTATATTTCAGCATAGCTCCTGAGGCTCTCACTTCTCAGTTGGTGATATCTTTCTGAGATCGTGTGCGAGCACTGCATAAGCACATGAAATTCGAGGAAGATTTTACCTTGCTTCGAAATCCCGTTTAGTTTTAGTGCATCCGATCAATCATTTTCAGCAAAGTATAAAATTATTTCAATAACCGATTTGAAGTGTTTTGAAGTCCAGGCCGACCAGATGTGGAACGATCCAATTATTTGTCCGACAGGAACGCACGCGTGCGAATCGTGCATTTTGGTTCCGCGCGTGTGGCGTGTGTTATGCCATCGCGCCGCCCCTGCCACCATCTGCAGCCAACAGAAGGCGCTACCATTTGCCAGGATGTAAAAAAATAACAAACTAGTATTCAGAATAATGTTATTTATTCGTCACCAATGAACAATGCTGTTGCGAACTGAGCAGTTGAATGTGCTCTTCTCCCTTCTCAGATTACATGCGCGCCCCGCCAATGGACGTGGTCTTCCTCATCGACGGGTCGTCATCCGTGGGAGAGATAAACTTCCGCTTCATCAAAAACCTTGTCTACTCCTTCGTGTCGGCGCTGCCCGTCGGCGTCGACAACGTCCACGTGTCCGTGGTGCAGATCGGTGGCGCGCCGCACATTGAGTTTACGCTCGACAAGTACTTCGACAAGGAGAAGGTCCTCCGTGCCATCGAGGGAGTCACGCTTCAGGGCGGCACGGGAAAGATCAGGGAAGCCATCGAGCTCTCCATCAGCAACGTGTTCTCTCAGAAGGGCGGCGGCCGAGCGCAGAGCGTTGTTCCACAGCTGGCTGTGGTGGTGTCCGGCGGAGAGTCCGCGGACGACCTCTCCGGCGTGGAGGCCCTGCTGAAGCGCGCCGGCCTCACGGCGTTCTGCATCGGCGTGAAGGGCGGCGGAGTGGCCAACCTGAACCTGATAGCGTCGTCGCCGCGCGACGCCCATGTGCACCTGGCGCAGTCGTTCCAGCAAATCCAGCGTGTCGTGAATGAGGTCCTCAGCACCACGGTCGCAGAAGTGGAAAGGAAAATAAACAAAGTGATTGTCAGGTCGACGAGTACCTCCTTCAATCCAAATATGCGTGAGTGCTTTTGTACCCTTCCTCATGAATACACTCTAGAGCTTTTCATTGTCATTGTCTCGTGTGCAAAGCTGATTTAAAAAAAACACAACTGTACTGTAAATGCAGGAGGTTGCAGTGATGACACACAGAGTGCTTGCCACAAACCAGAATACGTTATTAATCTCGAACAAAAACTGTGACCGTATCACGTGCTTTCAGATGCGCTTCTGCGGTGGTCTGGAATGCTCTTTCTTCTGATATTAGGAAGCCACTGGAGCTATGTACTTTTAAATTTAGATTGAAAACTAATTTACTTTAGAACAGCTTTTTGTATTTACTTTGTTGTCCTTCCCCCGCACATCCGATTAGTGCGGTTGGCTACGTACGGTTCAAGATGCATTCAGCATTGTGTTCCAGCACCACTTCATGTCATCCATAAATATGTGATGTAAACACTCATTAATTGGTCGCTAACACTTTGATAAATAGATGAATGCAGAGCTTATGGGGGAATTTTGTGCTGGCCCTTTTTGCTCATCTGTAGTTCCTCGTGGCTCTGAGCCTCTCTCTTCAAGGAGCGAGCAACAACTGTGCATTATTAATAATAGTATGGTATAAACTGGGGTTGTGAATTTCATGACAACGGCTAACAGCATCTCAACGATGTTTTCGTCACAGAATGCGGCATCATAGCCGACGTGGTGCTGGTGATCGACAGTTCGACCAGCATCAGTCCACAGAACTTCGAGAACACGAAAGACTTCCTCAGCAAGCTGGTGATGAACTTCAGAATCTCGCCAAATGCCGTTAACGTTGGTGCCATCCAGTTCAGCACCAACCCCAAGACCGAATTCCTGCTCCCAGATTATGATACGCGCGAGAAAGTGGTGGCCGCCATCCTCGCCATCAAACAACAGAAGGGCGACACCTACACAGACAAGGCGCTGTGGCACGTCAAGAACAACATGCTGGGCGATCGCAAGGTGTCCAAGGTGGTGGTGGTGTTTACCGACGGCGACCCCACCAACAAATACAAGGTCCCCGCCGCGGCCGAGGCGCTGCACAACCAGGGCGTCAAAGTGGTGGCTATCGGCGTGGGTGACGTCCGCTTCGAGAACCTCAAAGTCATCGCCAGCGAGGAGAAGCTAGTGTTCCACCTCGAGAGTTTTGAAGACCTGCCGAACATTCGGGACGAGGTGGTGGGCAAGATGTGTGTCGGGGATGAGCCGGCGCCAAGCACGACGCCTCAGCCGCCACCGAGTAAGTGTTGCTGCGTGGGCCTATTCCAGGGATCGTTTTTGCTGCGAGACAAGGCGGTGGTGATGGTGGTGGTGTCGCAGTGATGCCCGCTCACGCCTCACAGCAGCAAGCAGGGTCTGGGTTCGATTCCTGGCTCGGTGTCTTTCAGTGTGTAGTCTATTTAACGCATAAAAAATAATGGTGTAGTGTATGAGTACGGTGTGGTGTTTTTGTAGTGTAATGCTAGTGTAGAAATATGGTGTAGCAAGTAGATACTGGGTTTGATTCCTGACTGTTGCCTTTCGGTGTGGAGTCTACCTAACGCATTTTTTCCCCTATATTTTTTTCATGGTGTAGTGTAGGAATAGTGTGTAGTGGTGTGGTGTAGTTGTGTGGCATAGGATTGCAGCGTAGTGGTGAAATTAATTCATGTAGTGGTGTAGTGAAACTTCTGCGTTTCAGGGGAGTAGTGTGTCTGGTGGGTGTCTACCGAGTGGTGAGGTAAGGCCCACTGAGCTATGTAGCTCGTTTTCAGAAGTGACCTGGCCGCAAATGGTAGTTCATCAAAGTGACTTATCATCATGTGGAAATGTATAGCAGCCAAATACTCTAAACGCGAGATGTTGATTCTAAATGTGGAGGGAGAAACCGGAGAACCCAGAGAAAAATCCACGACCACAGGGAGAACACGCAAACTCTATATATACAGGTGTCAGGGTCGTAATCGAACCCACGACCTCCTGCATACCAGGCAAGATAGTTAGCATCTTGCCACTACGGCGTCTGTATTTTCTCCACCTGCTCTGAATAGGGTTTCTTTAGGATCTACGGTCTCCTCCCAAAGCTTAATAAAAACCGCTGAAATATTACCTGAAAATTACTCAAATGGGATCACACACAGCAACAACATCGCCCCCCTACTGTGAAAACTTGGGCAGGACCCTCCTGAAAAAGAGTCTTGAGACTCAGGCTTTCCTGGATAATCACAACGGAATAATAACAACAATAATGATACAGTTTTAAGAGTTATAACATGTGTTGTTCACGTAGTAGTCACTGTGCACTGTTATGTCTCATTAACATTGAGGAAAGGGCAGTGACACGGCCTGGCAGTTAGTACGTTCACTGTTTGTTGTTGCAGAGGTTTATGGTTCGAATTTGGCAGGCCGCCCTGGTTATTCCTGTTTGTGTAATAATCGTCTTAATACCCCACGCATTCTGCTTCGCAGTGGATGTTAAAGATCTCCTGACGTCATTCGCAAGAGTATTCCATTGTGTGCCTGCATCATGATAAAAATTTGCCAAATTACAAATTTTACCTGTTAAAGACTCAGCTGAGACTATATAGCTAGCAGCAATACTTGCCTCCCTACTGGCTGACCAATGCCCCAGGTCACTCTTGCAAATGAGACTCTTTTCCTGGTCTCTAAAGTTCTCATCCTGGTTACACAAAATCAACTTAAAAGAGTGACTTTTGTGCAAGTCTAAACGCGCGCGCATGCGCACGCTGCCACCACGCCATGTCTAGGTATTACGGAGTGCTCGGTGGATGTCCTGGTCGGGGTGGACGTGTCGACGAACAACGCGGCGGACTACCAGAAGTTGATCAACCCCCTGAATGACGTGCTCGGGGCTCTTGGGCAAGTTGAGGGCGTCAGCTGCGACTTGGGAAGCATCCTGCCCACCCGGTTGGCGTTGTTGGCGGCAGCCCGCAACGGAAAAACGCTCGTAGAGACCGGCTTCGTGCCCTTCGGCAACACGTTCAGAGAGGCGGTTGAGAAACTCAAGACGGCGGGGCCTTCCTTCCTGAACGAGCAGGTCCTGGGAGCCGCCCTGGAAAAGATGGAGAAAGATAAATATGCCAGACTGAAGGTACGTCGGAGTCCCAAGGATTTACTACATCGGTAGGACTTTTTCGTTCATCAAAAACTCTGAACATCTCGTAAATATAATTAAAGATATTAAGCTTAATCCTAATGATATTTGGCGTCCTCTGGTCTTACACCGTTTGAGACAAGGCTCGAAAGAAAGCTGTCTCTGGTGTGGACCAATCAGTTTCAAAGACAATGCATATATTATCAAAGTGGATTTTTTGCATTCTGACCACAGGTATTGTGGTTAATGCAGACATGATTCCTGGTAAAATGTGTTTTTTTGTTGCAAGAAAAAATGGGAAATAAACCTATTATCATATTTTGGTACTGGTAAAGGAGTTCCAATGAAGTAAAAATAATTGTAACCGTTTGGATAGCTACCGCCTTAGTGCTGCATGGAAGCGAATCATCAAACAATACATTAATTAAATGCATGCCTATAAAGGGCAGCATACTTTAATAGGGATTACCGTTGGTATGCTATTTTAATACACACAATGGAAAGGAAGGACACGATCAAAGGGCACGCATAATGCACATGCATAATGTAGTTGACTCCGTAATCTCCCCCCCCCCCACTTTGCACAAGAACGCAGAAGTGTGGTCACCACAACTCTCCTCAGATTATTCGAATCAGAATATTTATTTATCCAGGAGAAATCCGATCAGCTATGAAGCTCCTTTTCACAGATACCCAGAAGGGGCGGGTCAGAAAGTTACATAGACAAACAATACAAAAACACGATAGGAGTGCAAAGTATAGGAAAGATGAGCAAATCACTAATAAAATAGATATAGTGTATTGGTAAAAATTGCATGAGTACGCCAATTCTCAAGCTTGGGAAAAGAAGCAAAACAGCAACAGTCCCAAACCATATCAAGACAACGACACACAGTACCTCAATAAAATTGCACATTAAAATGTAACTATCGATATATGGGTAAGGATGAAAGTTATGAATCATATTCTGCAAATGCAGTTGTATCCACCACTAATATTCTGCTTTCGGATATTTTTTTAAAGGAAGATTTACGATGTTAAGGGAGGAAACAATGTTGTTTCCAAAACGTTGGTACTGCAATGGCAAAGGCTTTGTCACCTATTCCTATTCTTGTTTTTGGGATAGTTAAAGGCAATTAGATGGACGTCTGTGGTGTCTTGGGTTAGACAATGGGGTTAATGAATTTGCTAATTTTAGCGTAGATTTTCAATAAGGATTTTTTATGGATGAACATGGTCCAGTGTATATTTCTTATCAGCTCCTATCGGCTGCGACCCGGTGAGCTGCGACTGCTGCTATTCACAGCCAGAACTATTTGCAGGGACTCCTATCATCCACGGAGTAAATCACTGCCTTTTGAGCAGAGCTAGTTTGCGGATAGAAGAGAAGTCGCCCACACGTGAAGCTGCCGTGTGTGTTGATCAGCGGCACAATGCTGTTCCCGCCAGTCACATCCGTTCCTCGTGGTTCTCTCCAGGCTCAGAGAAGTTGCATGGCACTGTGGGATGATGATGATGATGATAGCGAGGGTGGTGATTGTTATGATGTTGGAGATTGACAGTGATAGTGATGATGATGATGGATTGGTGATGATGGATTGATGGTGTTTGACGATGATGATTGATTGCTGATGGTGTTGACGATTGATGTTCCTGATAATGATAATGGATTGATGATGATTGAAGATGATGACCATGAATTGATGATGGGTTGCAGATTATGTTGATGATTTGATGATGTATTGATGGTAATAGATTGACAATGATGTGTTGATGATGATGTATTAATGATGGATGATTGACAGTGGTTGATGATGTTACTTTTGACGTGTTCCATTGCTGGGCTGTGTGCCGCTGTACTTCATTTTTAAGCGACGTCGATCCCCACCGTTTCCCCTTCGGCTGGTGTGTGCTCTGCGTGCAGGTTCTCATATATTTTACGGATGGATTGGATCAAGACTTGAGCAAGATGCAGAAGATCATTCAAAAACTACATACCACAGGTAAGCGCTTGATTCTCTTTGGCATCGACAATTGTTGTCTGCACGCAGGTGCCGCCTCCTAAAATGTTTTAGCCTGGGCACTGCCTCCCCTAAAATCCTGGTGATGAACGTGTGATGCATTGTCATGGGCCAACCAGTGGACACGTGTGATCTTGAGCCCAAGCAATGCACGCCACAGTGCGATGCTGGTGCGTCTGTCTATCGTGGGGACAGGTCGTCATCGTCTGCAGATACACAAGCTGTGGCCAACAGAGCCATGCAATCCGTAGCAATAAGGGGCAGTTGTCTTGTATCGGAGTTGGACACCCTTGCAACATTGAGTTTAGTCCTTTCATCTAATATGTAAGTTTTCCACAAGCGAAGTGAATCAGAAGTGGGTTATAATGTCATCAGGTTGTTAGTTTTATGTTAGCGTAGTAACCCTATGTGCATGCACATTGGGCAATATTCATCTCAATTGACTATTCTGAGTCCTTTCTGTAAACCCGATGCTACCAAAATTGCTAACTGCACTGTTATATTTTGTATCACCACATGGCAACATGAATTCAGAGTTGTCATAAACGACCCTTGTAATAATCAATGAAAAAACCCCGATTTATTAAGCCATATGGGCGATAATCATGCATATATATCTGTTAAATCATTAACATAACTTATTGTGGCACATACCCAACAGTATATTCGCGATACTATTTTTATCTTCTTGGGAGCTCCCCCTTTTCACTCCTCGCCATGAGAAGCAGCAAAAATTTGCAAAGCTACCCACAAATTACTCAATTGGGAAAATGCATTGTAACATTGCCCCCTACAGCGACAACCTGGCAGAACCCTCCTGAGAAATAGAGTAATGAGACTTGGTGAGGTTTTCCCGGGCAAACGCTCGATTTAAATAACTAGGTGTGTCTCAGAAATGTGAAACATGACAGATCTCTGCTAGTGCAAAGGATCTCTGCTATAAAATGAGCAAAAGGGCAGTCGTCGTCTCCATTAGTGGCCCTGGGTGAATCGGGAAATGTCCACATTGTCATGGTGGGGGCCATTCCTTCCACACTATGATCAATGTTGAATTTCCATGAAATGGTATTCACTTGATTGATTATGATGATGACGACGATGACGATAGGCAAAGTAAAGCATCAAATAGGCGGTAGGCTAGCACACTTACGCCTTACGGCAAGAACGGCCTGAGTTCGATTCGCCTTTCTGTGAGAAGTTTGTATGTTCTCCCCCTGTTCTACAAAGGGTTTCCTCTGAGTTCTCCGGATTCCTGCCATAGCTAAAAAAAAAATAACAAATAATATAACAGGTATTGGGCAAAACATCCCAAAGTTTAAATATTACCTGCAAATTGTTCAATTGGGATTTCACATAGCAGTAACATCACCCCCCACCTGCTAAAACTCAGCAGGACGCTCCCAAAAAAGTCTTGAGTGAGGCCTTTCTGAGCGAACGGGCATAGTAATGATGTGCTGCGAGCTCGACAGTCTGAACGGATGACTCGTTGCATCCTCACACTGGGCCATTCTCGACCATGTTGTAATGGGGGGGTGGGGGTTTGCATGATGGCGCTTCTGCTGTGAGCAGGTATTGTGAACGCCTTCATCACGGTGAGCCTGCAAGGTATGGCCCAAGAGGCCGATATCTCCAAGGTGGAGTTTGGCCGTGGGACGCGGTACAATCGGCAAATCGTGCTCGCTCGCTGGGACCTGCAAAACGAGCTGGCTGTGGAGCTCGTGAGTGGTTTTGACTGGGAGGCACTCCCATGGACACACACACACACAAAGACAAATATTCCCCGTATAGCTTTAACAATTTTTTTAGGCTGATAGCGAGCACCTATGAAGGCCGGCACGGCACAGCATGCTCGGGCGCCTTCGTCTCCCCAGTGGCAATGTTTTCACACAGCACCAGGTACTCATTTGAGGCTGAGTCTTGTGAGTGGAGGCCCAGAACCGGTTCAGATAATTGTCATTAGTGTTGCCCGTGAGAGCGGAAATCGAACTCTGGTCACGGGGTTCATAGCGCCGCGCGCTAACCGCTGTGCCACCATTCCCTCCAAACACACACACTATACTCTTGGCTGATGGATTAATTCCAGTTTCTAGTTTGCCAAAGCAAACAAAGCAATGTATTTGGCGCGGTAATCGCCCACGGAGATGAAGAAGTATGTCGGACAAGTTAACTGTGGAGTGAAATAAGAACAATATGGTTGGCGAAAGAGAGATGGTGCAAAGCAACAACAAGGCCCCCCTAAAGGGGTAACAAGACATTCAAACGTTGTAGATAACATTTCACAGAAATAAAATAGACATATATATATACACACAACCCACACATTTCTTACGAAAAAAAAACGAAGTCTTTAAAACAAACCTTCCTACTGTGTTTTGCTAAATACATAAATAGCAATTAAAAATGCATATATAGATATTCAAAAGCCTTTCTCGTATGATAACGAAAAACATTTTTATATTAATTCGTCTTTCATGAGTGGAAAGGCAGATTATAATGCTATTTAACATAACATAATTTTTCGGTTTTTATTGCAAAAATCAAGTCAAATTTGTCTTTCTGACAACACACGAATCAGGCTGCACATCTCTGAGAAGCTCTAAACTCACCCGTTTCCCTTCCGCTCACGTGAATTTGACATGAAATGAGAATCGCTCATCTGATTTGCAAACAACTTATTGTCAGGTAAAGTGTTAGTAACCTGTCTGTTATCAGCTGTTACCAAGTATGGTAATCACCAGCAATGCTCAGAGTGCTAGACTTAACTAAAACCAGCCTATGTAGAGATCGTTTTTAACTTTACATATTTTTTACTTGGAAATGTTGACCTCGGGTTCGTATTTACATGGCAGTGTAGTGTAAATCGTCGTTTAGCAAATGCAATCTCATGCTCAAAAACATCTCTGGCAGCTAAAGTTTCGCTCATCAATGTGAGAGGGAGAATAAACTCAAGTTGGCTTAAGCAGCCGGAGTAAAAGCTCGCAGATAATGAGAACCACTCCGTAGTTTTCTGAGCGCCCACGCGGCTGCGAACGGGATATGCCGACCTTGATTGCCGACCACGTAACGATGTAAGTGCACCGCTCATTCTTGCCGTTGAGGCTGTTTCCTTTCGCTGTGCCCGCTGCTCTCCCCCCACCCCCAGAACAGCGTGGCGGAGCGCATCTGCTGCGGAGTGATGTGCAAGTGCAGTGGGCAGTCGGGCCCGCGCGGTCTACAGGGGCCGAGAGGCCTGCAGGTACGTGGAGGTTCTGCTGGGGGCCGGCCGGGTAGCCGGGTGGCTGGCCGGTTGGCCGGCCTGGCAGTGACGGCCAGATGCCACTGCGACCCCGAGCATCGTGGAAAATTCTTAGCGGTCCTCTCCGAACGCGAGCTGGCGTGGCTGGAGACAGGCTGGACGGGAGCCAAAATGCTATGTCTTGCGCTGCCAACAAAGAGGACATTGCAGATGTTTTCACGAAAACCATACAATGCGAAATTGCTTGCTACAAATATTACTACAACTTGCCCAGATTTATATAGTTTGTGGTAAGATGGGCAATGAAATACTTTTAAAAAAGGTTTTTCTTTTAAACTGATATGCACAACAGCAGTTCGTGGGTCTGCATCCAAGCGTGTGAATCCATGAAAACATAGAGAGTATCCACGCGTACATTCTTTGGAGATCTGCATAGCCTAACGCAACACAAGTCTCCCTTATACTGGCTTTCCAGCTTGTACTGGTCTGCCAGCTTGTTTCTATATTAAACTTTGCAGTGTGGTGAAGTGTGGTCAAAACAACCCCATGGCAGCCATGCCATGGGGACGCTTTGGTGTGGAAAAAGGCTGTCATTTATTATGATTGGTATTTTCATCTTATTTAAATTATATTGTTCATTTGGAATGTAGTATTTTATCTTTGTAAATACGTTCTCCATTTAGACTTTTGCCTTTTATTTCAGTCAAATCCAATTTTTGGAAAAAACCTTCGATTGTTTTTTCGGAGAAATAGCTTTGGCGAAAACGTGGGTAATTGTTATAAATTTGTATTGTATTGCTTGTTTTACGCAATCTCAATGGACTTTATTATCTACGATCGAATATTATATCTCTGTGACAAGTTATAGTTCCATCTTTCATCTCTCCCTCAGTGTGACCACATTTTGCTGTTTTTTAAGGCTCTCATTGCTTGACATCTCAATTCGATGGAGCTTTTATTTTTGTTTTGTTATTTCTTAATTTTTTCTTCTCATTCATACAGAGTTTGGTGTATTCACGCTTTAGTTTTAGCGTCTGTATCTACTTCCTCAGCAAGTCTTGTGGGTTTTGAGATAATTTGTCCTCTGCTGGTGAACCTTCCCCCTCCGTCACCGTGCTAGTTTATTGCATTGTCCGTGCAGCACACAGTATGTTGAGGGGCTGGGGATTATGGATGAGGGGAGAAAAGTGTAATGTCCTCGTCATTGTCCAGAGTGGGTCAAGTTTCTAGCCCGCAATACGGGCGGCGCGCAAGCTTCGGAATTTAAATCATTCTCTGCTGAAAACGTTGGAGTGGATATGCAGACGGGATGAATGAGTGATTTAAAAGTTTATGAAATATTTTATTTAAGCCATAAACCAGGAATTGTGACCACTTTGCTCATTTTAACAATTATATACCATCTGAGGTAGAAAGAGTGTATTGTGGGGCGGGGGGGAGGCAGCTGATTACAGCATCACGAACTGCCCATGGAAACAGCTGGAGGGGTTGCTGCCACATGAACACATGGTACAGATTAAACAACCCATTACTCCGGGCCCCAGCGTAAACACACAAAGAGTAAAAAAAGCAGCCTTTAAAGGAAGGAAACCTCACAAATGCGTTTGATGGTGCAAATCGTACCTTCATGAAAGTTAAATCCCATTGAAAACTATTACCAAATGGCTGCGCAGACAGCTGTGCCCATCGCCGGTGACAAACGGCATCGCCGAGGTGACCTCGGGATTCACTGCGGAGTAGCCGCACGCATCTGGTCCGCCGGAGTGGCGTTGAGATTGAATGCTCTACGTGCTGTACACGATACCAGCTAATGTGAACGCTTTCGCACGCGTGTTTTAACAACAACAAAAGCCGTTGTCTCATTGCAAAAATAACTGCATCCCGATTTTCGTCGAGTTTGTTTCTGCACTCTTGCAGACCTACAACTTTTTTCTGCAAATTCCATTTAAAAATAACGGTCCCACCAAAATTCAAACGGCGGTTTCTGGCCCTCTTTTAAAATCTGTGGGGGATGGGTTGAGCCCTGCTCTGCAGAACATGGTGCAACCGGCCGGCACTTGGCTGCCGAGGAACAGCCAGGCCGTCCCTGCTGATATCGGCACATCTGCTGCGACAACCGGACAGGCCCGACGATTGGTGTCTGCTCCACCCTGGCCCGCTACTGCATGCTAAGCCACACCAACGTCGGGCTACTTGAAAACAATGATGACAAATGAAGAGTTTTCGTAAAAGTAAAGATGCTGCTGCTTCAACTAACTGATGATCCATCAACTGGCAATTCCACAAACCCACAATCCAAATTCTGCGTTGATCCACCAAACCTTATCACACATGGTACTGCTTTAAGGCATCTGTGAAAAGAGCTTCGTAGCTCATCGGATTCCCCCAGGATTAATTGCGATTCTCAATCTGAAGGCTGACTTGACCTAGGGCACGCTCAGGACCGCTTGGTTCAAAGATCACTCGCCAATCATGTTAACAGTGTCCAGGGCTCATAGCACAGCAATCTAACCACTGTGCCGCCACTCTCCTCCCACACTTTGCACGCAAAAATCACAGGCAATGGCTTTGTAAAGGGCTCTCTAATTTGTATTGCTCAATGTGAAGGATGGAGATTAAGGCAGCGTTAAAGACAACCTCCAATTAGCACGATTGGCTACGTACGGCACGAGAGAAGTTCAACGTACATCCACAAATCGCACAAATCTGCATTCAATGGGTGATAGAGCTCTCAATGCCTTGCCCCAGACTGTTTGGGATGCTCCGTCAGTCGAAGTTTTTAGGGATGGTCTGAGATACATCTATGTAGGGTTTGCCGCAGAGTTTGAGTGTAAAGGGTTGTTAATGGGATTCTGTTGTAAAGCGCTGTGAGGCATTGTGTGAACGGCACCATATAAAACTGAGACAGCCTGCTGGATCAACAGAAATGCCTGTATTGTTTGTGAGAGCGTTGACAGGCCAAGGATGCTTACGTTTTCAATCTACTGCCCTTTTTCAATGCACTCTTGGATGAAGGCCTGTCGATGCAATGTCAGTTGTTCTTTGTCCATACTTGACCTTGCTGGTCAGCGCGGTCTACTGAAAGCGGGGATGTTTTGGTTCTTGTATTAGTCACCAGTGACGTTAGCCGTGACCGGGACTCAAACTCGGATTGGCAGGTTCATGAGGCAGTGCTGCTGTTCCGCCCCCCCGACACCGCCTCCACCGCTCAGTGACCTACGTTCATAGTCCTGGAGGTTGTGGGTTAACTAGGAAAAGACATTACGGAAAGTGGGTTCCTGAATCTGTCTGTTTGCACGTTCGACTATAGTATTGTCCCCTGCATGCATGGGTTTTATCTGCGATTCCTCCCACGTGCAAAGCACTCTTAGAAGCAAGGCGTCTCTCTCCTTCTGAATCATCATCACCATTTTATTCATCCCAAATCCGTGATCTTCATCATTTTAATAATTATTAACTCTTTCCCATTCTGATGATGTACATGTGCATTTGAATCATTATTATCATCACATGTACATCATCAGTTTTTCTTCCGATTCAGCTCTGATGATGTACACGCACATCATCGGAACGGAATCTGGAGTAAAAGGCCATGCGGGAGGACGTGTGGCACAGTTTGGCGCCAGCTATCATAGATTGCGGTCGTGTCGCTACAGTGCTGACCACGTGTGCGTTCCAAGATTGAGCAGTTAATGGGACCTGCCCTGCAACTTGCAGACGTCTCACAATCGGAAAGGTATAATAGCAACAACAAAAGCATTACAATCATGATCGATGTCATCAATATCATCATATCGTCCTCATATTCCTTTTCATATTGGCAGTTACATCGCCATTGTGCGCGTGAGCCTCGATTCCAGAATTTGGTGGAAAGTTGAGGGAACCTAAACATTTCTGTACAAAAGTTGAGAAATGGTCGCACCAAATGTATTATTTATTAATCTGATTGATTACCCCGGAAAGCCTCACTGAGTCTCAAGACTCTCTGTGAAGAGGTTCCTGCAAATTTTATTTGCGCGTTAGAGAGCGATGCTGCTGCTGTGTGTCATCCCAATTAAGTAATTTGCAGGCAATATTTCAGTGTGGAGATGTTTGGCAAATACCGGTGACGTATTGTATTTTTTTTATTTTAGCTATGGGAGAAACCTAGGGAACCCGGAGTAAGCCCATGCAAAGGAGGGGACAACATCTCATGTTATATAGAGTTATATAGCAGCGCCTTATTCCAAGGCGCTTTACAACAACTGTAAAATTGTGCCTAACATTTTAGTGGTTGAGATAATATAGAGTGGAGTTTTTATTAAAAGTGGTGGTGTAGTTATGGTGACAGGACAGGTGCGAGTGATAAAGCATGGATTGGGGTAGGGGTCGTGATAGGGGTAGGCCTGGTCATAGCTGCCGGGCAGGGAGAAGCAGTAGTAGGATGGACTCTGGAGAAGAGATGGGGGTTCTTTTAAGGAAGGAACAGAAGCAGTTAGAGAAGATGGTTGTTTTATGTGCATACAAACATCACACAGAAAGACGTTGAATTTACAATGTTATAAACATTTGTAGCACTTGCAGATGCATCTGTGTGGAATGAGCCTCTCGGCACTCCGCAAAAACAAGCCACGGCTGCGAGATGTTACCTACTTCGCCTGGTATACCGGAGGTTGTGCGTTCGATCCCGACCCTGATGCCTGTATGTTTGGAGTTTGCATGTTACCCCTGTGGTCGCTTTGACTTTTCTCCGAGTCCTCTGGTTTTTCCCTCCACATTTAGAAACATGCGTTTCGAGTATTTGGCTGCTATACATTTCCACGTGATAAGCCACTTCGTTGAGCTATAATTGGTGGCCAGGTTGCTTCTGAAAAAGAGCTACATAGCTCAGTGGGCCTTACCCAGTAAAATAAAAAACATGGTAAGTCACATCTGCCAATCGTGAATTGGATCATTGCGCGTATTTGCCAGAAATTTTCCACACATCGGCTGAATCCTTCCTCAGTTGTTGTCCTCTGTAACCCCGACAACCTGGGGGCCGTTGCACAAATGTTCCGTGAGCAGTGGCGGACTGCACTGATCTACAGGAAATAGTGCCACGTTATTTGTATGGCCCTTCGGTGAATGTTTATCTTTCAACACATGACCTCATTACTGAATGATCCTTTTTGAACCAATCAAAATCTTTACAACAAATGCCTCTCAACTGTCATTTATAACAACCCAAGGCACTTATCGGTGGAGGTGTGAACATTTCCAGAGAGCGTTGCATTGTATTTTTGGTTGTCACAATGGGTGACTGCTGCTATTGGCTTTGTACGCTAACCCTCCATTTGAGTGGCGATGTGGAAGAGGGCTCAGCTCACATTTAGAATATTTTGAGTTCAACTCGGCCCATCAACCATCTGGGCTTACTTAAAAATGAGTACCACTAAGTGGAAAGGAAACCATTTTCCTCTGAAAACAATGGCCCCTACCTTGGGAATGTATCTGCACAAATTGCTGCCTTAAATATTTGAACATTGACTTACTCTTTGGTTCTTTCGGTAAAGTCACGTAGGTATAAAATAAAATAAAATGACTTCACCGAAACAAACAAAAAGTATGTATTCCTGCAGTCACGAAAGCTTCAAATCAAGATTGACTTTCATATTTTCTTTGATTTACTGTAACCTCTGCTGCGGAGAACTGTTAAGTGGCGTTACTGTCTCGTTGATATTGGCAGCCTTGTGAATGCAATATTTAAATGAACCACCTGTGTGTGTGTGTGTGATCGCTAGTAACACACGTGATCGCTTGTCGTTTTCTAGGGCAACGTTGGACTAAAAGGTTTACCTGGCCACCCCGGGGAGGAAGGGCCCACTGTGAGTAAATGCTCATGAGCTCGCCTTTAAAACAATCAACTTTTCTCTGTTATAATGTTCCTTTTATTTCAACCATCACTAATATATAAATATACACTGGCCCGACTCCACGGGACACCAGGGTGAGCCCTGCACAAGCGCACGTCCCCTAGGCCCAGACAAAACATACGTATTCTTTGTTGTGGTTTACGTTGTGTTCACGTTTCCTACGTTGCGTGTTAGGTGACATGCCTAACAATTGACATGGCCTCGTGAGAGTGCATCATTTCAGCAGCGTTGTTGGTTGAATGTAAAGCGAGCTGTGGGCTCATTTTGACATTCAGTGTTCCACCAGCTTGATTGACTCAATGCTGTAAACTGCCAAATGCTTTAGGTAAGGGCCCCCTGTCTAAGATATGGGTCCTAGTTCGACACAAAATTATAAAATGCATAACAACAGTAATTTGCGTTGTCGTGGAGAATTAATCCATTACCCACGACTGCTCGATACTTTATAAGTCATGCAAGGGGATTGACCCGCCGTGAGATGATTATACAGAGTGTGTGAAGACGTCTTTCTTGTTTCCCTCTGGCAGGGAGAGAGAGGCCAAGTCGGCTTGAATGGAACCCAGGGCTTCCAGGGCTGCCAAGGTGTCAGGGGTCAAAAGGTAGAGGAGGACCGGGTGGACTTTCCCTCACGCCGATGCCCTCGGTTTGTTTTGTCCCGAAAAATGTGTGTGGCCTGTATGGAGGACTTTTCTGGGCACAGGCCCGGCACCCATTGAGAATGTACGTATGTATTTTGAACTTCTTTTGCACCGTACGTAGCCAACCATGCTAATCGGAGGTGCGGGGGAAGGACAAGAGACTAAACACAAAAGCAGTTCTAAAGAAATTAGTATTCAATCTAGATTATTTAAAAGTGTATAGCTCCAGTGGCTTCCTAATATCAGAAGGAAGAACGTACCAGACGACCGCTGAAGCGCATCTGAAAGCGCGCAATGCAATGATCATCTTTTTTCTATGGCTAGCCAAAAGCCGCTGCTGCGAAGATGATGGTTTATGCTCCTTGACGACATCAGCAAGGTATTGTGGTTCATTTGTGGCAAGCACTGTGTGCGTGTGTAATGAGATAGTGACATCTACTGGTTGGTAAAGGGAAGCAGGGGACAGGCACCATTATAAACATTATCCAATCCCCAAAGGGGAAGGTATCTAGGCCAAAGGTGAAGGGCAGGGCCGGCCTAGAAACTCCGAGAACCGGCTAGAAAGTTCAACGAGAGGGCGTGGCCGGAGGCGGAGCCCAGCCGTGCCTGCGGCAATATAAACAGAGGCGGAGGAGGACTCGGGGTCGGTGTGTGAAGTATTGGGTTCGGACTGCGTCGCTGCTCGCCGTCATCTCTCTCCGTCATTCGGCCAAGCGGCAGATCTCCGGCAGAGCTCCACCGCCCACCCCGGCACGCCGTCAGCCAGCGGCGAGACCGGGAGCGGACGGGCAGAACCCGTCGTGTGATCGACCGTGTGTGTACTTGGAGAGGAAGCCGATGACGTTGGCCTGTGCCGTGCCGCACGTGGAATAAAGAAGAGTACCCTCTACACAATGTGTCATGGAAGTCGCTCATTACACGTGTAATGAGTGCATTAAGCATTGCCCTCACAGTCATCAACTGCCCGTGCCACAGAAATATAAAAACCGAGACGGGGCTAGGCACCTTTCTCCACCGGAGCCATGGCACGGCACTGCTATGTAACACCGGCTTGCCATGCGTTGAGATTAGTTTCAGCGATAATTACAGTCTGAGTGGCGATGGGGAGGTTGTGTTATGGTAACAATCGTGTTCGTATGTATTCACAAGCTTTATGTTTCGTGCGGTGTCCTGCCGTTGCTATGCTGACGCGGGGGGCGAGGTTATGTTTGGAAATGTTACATCTTGCAGAAATGTGCAACCGTGAAGCATAATTGGTGCCCTTGATAATCGGTCCATGGCAATGCCTGTGGGGAGAAGTAAAATAATGCCCTCTTGTTTATTTTTCAGGGTTCACCGGGGACATCAGGACAGTTGGTAAGGATCACCATCAATAACAGTGTTGATGGCGAAAACCCATCATGTTCTCATGAGTATATTCTTGGAGTCATTGAACAGTATTTTGAAGTGGGAAGAAGCGATACGTCAATTATTCGTGTCCTCCCTGTCATCTTAAAGCGTATTTTGCAAATAAAACTCGTTGCACCTATCTATAATACATTTTTTTGGGTTAGATTTAACCCCAAACAAACTATTATGGATGATATTGGTCGTGAAAGCCTTCGTTGTACCTATTACATTTTAAATGCAGGATATGAATATGTTATTGTCACCATATCATAAATTCTACAGATTCTTAACAACCGTTTCACAACGTTGCCACTGCCTGCTCCCTCAACGAAATGACTTTAAATGTAATTTTAAAAAATCATTGCACGTCAAAAAAGTGAATTGCTGGGGGAAAAGAAATGCCCGTCTCACGTTAAAGATGTTTGCACAGATACTGTGATACCGAGCGCTGGTACACAGCATCTGCTGGAAATACAAATGCCACTTTTTAAATCATGTGACCATATACTCTTCATTATAAGATGCTCCGGATGGTAAGCCGCATCACAACGTTTGTTGTCATTTTGAATAGAATAATATTCCAGAAAATGCGACAGAAATCCTGGGAAAGTCGGAAAGGAGGATATAAAATACGAAGTCATACAAATATAGATTGGATGCTGGGAAGAAAGAGTCTGGAGAATGTTATGTTTTAACTACCTCTGTGGAGGAAATAAAGTTATTAAAGTCTGATCAACAAAGACTAAGATACCCCAGACTGTTGGGGCAAGTGCTGTTAGCGAGCACCTATGAAGGCCGGAACGGCACATGAGAGGGTGGGTGGCCAGAATCACGCCCGGCTGAATTTGTCTCCCAAGTGGCAGTGTTTTTACACATCGCACTAGGTACTCAATTAAGGCTGAGTCGACCTAAGGGAGGCCCAGGACCGGTTCAGATAATCGTCACTGGTGATGGCTGTGAGCAGGAATCGAACTCTGGTCGCTGGGTTTGTAGTGCAGCGCGCTATCCGCTACACTAATTCCACTCCCCACCAAGGCTGGTCTCACACACACACACACCGGGTTTTAGACGCACCTCCAATTTTCTTTTTTTAAATACGGGAAATAGATGCATCTTATAATGCGGAGAATATGGTACCGTACAGTATTGTAGAGAATGTTTAGTGGCCTCCTCACAGAAGAGAATAGTAAACTACAGGAAATGGCATATACATACTGTATATCGTTTTGAATGTAATTGCAAGTAATGTTATGGAATTAATCATGGGCAAGTCAACAACAATGGATTAAACAAGCAAGTTGGCTTTCCCAAAAGTATAATAGCCACGCTCTTTATCTACAAATATAAACGATCTCACTTGTATGCAAGAGGCTTTGTGAAAGAAGAACGTCCACCTCACCGCTTTGTTTTGTTTGACAGGGAACATCGGGTGAGCATGCATTGGATGGGATTAATGGCCAAGACGTAAGTCCGAGCAGCACACCACGTGCACCGTTACAGGTGTTTCTGGAACGTGCTCGAGCTGTAGTCAACGAAGGTGCAACAATATTATCTTGTGGCGATGAAGAAAAATGTAAAAATGTATGCAAGAATAGACTTTACCCTTTCTGGCAATAATACGGGAGGTGTTAAGATGTTCAAACACCAAATAAGACACCTATTGCAAGGCATCAAATTTGCATTAACAGCACATACTTGTGGCAAAAACTTGCAAACAGACATGCTCTGATATATGCTTTGTCTTTGAAGTTGATTGGCCTATACCAGAGAGAGCATTTTTTAATTGCCTTGTCTCACCAGTGTCAGACCAGAGAATGCCAAAAGGTGAACCATACAAAGGCAGTGCGAGCAGTTATATCTATGGGACCTTTTTGCCAGAATGAAAATTATGAAAAAAGTAATCGGCTTTACCCTTTCTGGAAATAGCCACACATACAAATGGCAAAACATGCAAACAAAAAAAGGATACCAGCAAAAAGGTCCCGTAGATATTATTTTATAGCTGCGTTTCCCAGGCTGTTTAATGGGAATCTTGACATTTTTTCTCGAAGCCAGGATAAAATAATCATGCACGTTCATGTGTTTCATCACAATGTCCAACGGGGTTTATCCTTGGAAGTATTAATTTTTTGTAATGAGTGCGCGACTACCTGATATGGCACGGATGAGGAACATGGATAGTAACAGAATATAAAAATCGGCTTAATAGCAATTCATTATCACATCTTTTGCTCTGACTGGATTTCCTTTTAAGAGGGTTACAGCGACCCTCGACTACATACAAACATAGCTCATGCATTAATGCCTTAGACCTGCATTTACAATCCAAGGCAGGAGCATCCTTGTGAAATCACTGGATTAGAACACTCAGGCGCGATGTTGTATGATGCCAACAGAGCGCACCTTGCCATGATCCTAACATTTCAAAATAAACTTCTTCTCACCCAGAGACTCACAGCTAAGCTACGTAGCTAACAGAGTCGCTCTTTATTTATGGCTCTGTCATTCGTCACTGTGGTGGGCCCCCCTCCTGCCTATGCATAACGAGACCTCCACGTTGCACGTTTTCAGGGGGAGCGAGGGTTCCCTGGAGTTCCTGGAATCAAAGGCAGTATGGGAGGAGCGGTAAGACAATGCTGCCATCTCATTTCCACGACATCGAGATTACCCTACACGTTATTGAATGGTCCGTTTTTTATCATTGAATGGATTTTGCCAGTCAGTAAATGTGGCAATGTCGTCTCCGCTTCCCTATCCCCACCGCAGGGTTCACAAGGACCTACAGGGGATGATGGAGTGCGGGGTCACCCGGGATTCCGAGGAGATGCCGTGAGGAAAACACTGCCCACAGACTCAACACTGCCCATAGACACACACTGCCCATAGACTAACACTGCCCATAGACTCACATTGCCCATGGACTCACATTACCCATAGACTCAACACTGCTTATAGACTCAAAACTGCCTGTAGACTCAACACCGTCCATATACTCAACACTGCCCATAGACTCAATACTGCCTATAGACTCAACACAGCCCATAGACTCAACACTGCCCATGGATGCAACACTGTCCATAGACTCAAAACTAACCTGTACATGAAGCAGTCCCCCTCCTTAACCTCCTTCCATACCTCTCTTTAAGCGTCACCTCTTCTCCATCACCCATTCCCTTCCTCTTCCCTGCCCTCGCCCCTCCACTCCATCCCATCCCTCCCCTATAGCCCTTTCATGACCCCACGTGCCCTCTGTTACGGATACTCATTCCTAGGCCCTTGCACTGCCCTTGTCATAAAAATCACTAGATTTTTGTTTTCGCTTTTATACTTTGTTATTAAGCGCTATGAGTTAAGGGTGCTCTATAAATATTAAATTGGAAGATGAGATAAGCATGAGCAAGTTACAGAATCACAGATGTGAAAAATAAAGTTGGCGTTTGTCCCTGACCGTCACCTTGCTGAGAGCCCCCAGGTTCTGCAGTGCACCCTGAGCACTGCAAGGTGCGCCGTCACTCGGGAGCGGCGGTGGCGGGAATGTTTATTTTTCCCTCCGGGATTTTGGTGTCCGTAGGGTGAGCCTGGAGTGGCGAACAATAAGCAAGGTCCAAACGGTGAGATCGGATACCCGGGACCTCAGGTAAGAACATTTATTTTTATTAGAGTTAATTTATGATAATGGTACCTGTTCACCTCTTGGCATTTTACTCAAGATAAGTGACTTGCATCTCATCTCATGGGCAGCTGTCCCTGTGGGCACAGGGTGACTGGGGCATCAGTTTGCCAGCAGCGGGGAGGCGATAATTGCTCTGCATGATCCTAACCGAGTAATGTGCGGTGTAATTTTCAAAGTTTGAACTTGGCCCTGGAACACGATGGCCTACTCTTTCCAATGACGTTACAGGATTTTTTACGTCCGCCGTAGAGCAGACGGCACATATTTTACGGTTAAGCCGCACCAAAGTAGTGACCAGGGCGGCCTGCCGGATTTCAACCACGAACAGCAAGTGGGTGAGTGCGCCACCGCTGGGCCGTGTCGGCGCCCCATCCGATGTTTCTTACGTTGAGTTGCACTGTGAATGCATGCGCAGGGTGATATTGGCAAGAATGGATCAGATGGACAACCCGGTGATGCTGCATCCGTAGTGAGTGACACGTCTTCATGCCACAACACTGTCCATGTATAATTGTTTTTTGTATAACTTTCAATTTCAAACATGTCACCAGAGTTGTCTAACCCCCAAATCTTCCGAAGTGGTTTATGCAGTCCATCAAAAACATCCTCTTAATTATGATATTTCTTGAACTTTTTCTCACAAGCTCCTGAACCCACAATATCCTATATTATCTTCAACATCTCACCTCCAATGTAACACCTCTGCAATGGCTACACACATTTTAAAGGAAGATGCAAAGCATAAACCAAATAGCTACCAAAGTTGCTTGCTGCAGCTTGCTCTCTCTGTATACCAATTTAGTTATCGCGGGGTTAGTTTTGGCCCTTTGTGGCTATACACGGAAGTATCACTCGAGAAGCTTCTTCGGTGATAATTGCCAATGTGATGGGTTAAAATGTATTTAGGATTGGCGTTGTGGAATATACACTTTGTGTGCAGACAATTTCTAAACATGAATATGCTATTTATATTCAAGAAGTTTACCACATTAAATATTTTTCAGGTAATATGTTATAATAAAATGTCAATGTTTTATTCAGGGTCTAAAAGGAATGCGGGGTCCACCAGGAGAAAAGGTAAAGCGAGTATTCGTTACCATTCACATGCTGCTATTACGATATTATTATTCTGTGGACATTCGCTGATGTCAGGAGCTTAAACGTTGTACAGTCACCCAGCGTGGTTGGGGTTGCGTTCACCTCCGTACCCTCGCCCGTGCTCGTGTTGCGTCGTTGTCGTGCGTCTTGGGACCATTTTTCTACGCGAACGTGGGTTTGCGATATTCACCATTTTTAAGATTCAGCTTGCACGAATGCTGCAGTATAAAATAATTACCATTCACTTATCTATTCATATCAGAGTTTTTATAGTGCGCTTTAATTACGACGATTAAATTACACGACTGACCCCTGACCTTTGCGTGGGAGATGCGTTACATCCCGACACCGGTTGCAGAGTGAATGTCTCAAGGGGGTCTCGCTACCCCTTCCCCACTCCCCCTGCCTTCACGAACTCACTGACCAGTGTGGTGAAGTATGATCATTTTAATTCGCAAATTGTAATGGTCACTTTCACAGAGAGCGAGAATGATTCAGAGGTGTAAGGCAGCCAATACTGTTTTAAAATGTGTACGTTACCAGGTAAGGCCCACTGAGCTTCAGAGCTTTTTTCCAGAAGCGACCTGGACACAAATGACAGCTCAACCTATTGGGTTATGTGGAATTTATAGCAGCCAAATACTCTAAACACATGTTTATAAATGCGGAGGGAAAAATCCGGAGGACCCAGGGAAAAATGCACGCGACCTGTATACAAGGCAAGGTAGAACATCTTGCCACTGGTGCCAACATTTGCCCAAGCTCTATGGCCCTATATTGGGTTGTGTGGCCATCTCCTGTGACTATTTATGATCAAACAGGCCCCACGACTGAAAGGACCGAGAAGGCCTTGATCCAACAGTGGATTGTCACAAACGCTGGAAATTAATATTTAAATAATTAAATCGCTGCATTTCCCGCAATAATATTTCAACGAGCGTGCCATCTTTTCAGAAACCCACACGTAGACTTCGCAATGAATTTCTGTGCGCTGCAGGGCGGGCGTGGGGATCAGGGAGGAGCAGGCTTGCCGGGCATGAGGGGAACTGTCGGCATGCAGGTAATGCCACTGCTCCTGTGCAATGCACCATCCTTTCTTGTAGTACGCAGCTTCTACCCGGAAACAACTACTCCCTGGACTCGTGTATACTCCAGCACCCATGCACTTACCCTTTACATGATGTTATATTCTTGCCTATGGCAATATAACCAGGAGCTAAATGCCAATGTCAAGGTCTGCTAGCCACGAGAGGGCTTCAGGAGAGAGCCAATTAGTAAGATTTATCGCGTCAACAAAACTTGCCAATTAGTTACTAGTTCAGCAAACCGATGTGTTGGAGAGTAAACCTACAACATTTACAATCAAATTATAATGAATTGACTGTCAGGTGGTAGTGGGTTAAGAACACATTTATATTTAAGCGATCGAACCCATTAAAAACCGTGATTATAAATAAAATTGGTCGTCAAAGCCTACGTGTTAAACAGAGTTTGTGTAAGTTTGCTGTTCTTCAACGGAGGACTTTTGCTATTCCTCAATGGAGGCATAGAAAAAAACGACACGACCTTTCTCTTGAAGCACTCTCGTGGTAAGCATGCATATGTTACATAGGTTAATATCGCATTATCTTGGTATCTTCTTGAGCAAACAGCAGATGAACCATCCAATAAAAAAAAATCTTCAAACAAAAATCTTCTCGTAGCTGGACTCGAGTAAGCCATAATTAGGGGTTGGACCTTAATTGGGGGTTAGACAACATGATAGGTTAGTCAGAATTATTGGTTAGACAGATTTTGGGGTGAGACAGGATTGGGGGTTAGACAGAATTAGGAGTTAGATAGAATTAGGAGTTAGACAGAACTTGGGGTTCGACAAAAAGGCTGTCTGGGAGGGGAAAACACTGAAAAGACACACAAAACCCTGCAATTGGTAGGATGGACCAGCATGCCACATGGTCGTCTGGTGATGGTGATGTGCTGTTTTTTGGAAATTATTCTGAATGCATATGTGTTATATATATGTATTTGTTCAACTAATGAAAACAAATATTGAAGGTTAATATTAAAACAAATGACAGCGCAACTCCATCCACATCAGCGATGTAGACAAATGCAATTGGTTAGCTTGCACCCTTGGGTGTGTGAATAATCAAAACGCGATGAATTGAAGACAGAGTTGAGAAGGGTTATCCTGGGACTATGGGACACGGTTGGCATCGGTGAGGTGAGAGGCGGGGGGGGGGGGGGAATTCTCAATAGTGGGCTACCTTTTCTATCACAGAGTGAAGAGTTGATTGCAATGATGGAGGTGTGGGATAGCAACTTGTTTTGAAAGTCAGGCATTTAGCTTAGGAGCAGTGTTCTCAGTGACAGCTCAGCTCTGGCTCGGCCTCCCAACGCTCAGCCTCAGCTCAGGCTTGAGACGCTCGGTGGTTTCAAAGTCGCACGAGCGAGCGGCCCGGCCATTGCCTGGCTCAGCCTCCTGGGAATCCTGAGCGCGGCTGGGACCTTGCCCTGAGCTGGCTCGAGTTAAGCGCCACGGTGGTTCTGAGCCATGGCTCATTTGAGCCAAAACCTAGCATGAACCGAGCCGTGGCTAAGAATATATAAAGGGCTGTCTCCATCTCTTTTCCACTCGACACCGCTGTGGCGTCTCTCTCACTCTCTATGTACTGTGAAAGAGGGCCATTGCCCAGAATGTCACCTTCGTATTTACTTTTCCTTTTAAGGCCACAGTGTTGTTGTTGATGAATGTGAGGGGTTTGTTTTGCTAATTGTGCTTGTGCATCACCGTCAATGCAGCAGCATCACCGAATGATTTGTTTTATTCATTGTAAAGAAGCTTCAAATCTATGCGTGACAGCTCAGGACATAGCCTCGGTTGTATATCTAAGATATAAGCACTGCACTTTTTGTGGTGAGTTTAGTAGTGATAAAAGTTTACATTTATGTGTAGTAGTGGAATTCAGTGACACGTTTCCATTGCAATGGTGTCAAGTCTATCGGCAAAACACACAGACTGCTCGAAAAATCAGGGACCAGCTGAGTTTGAAACGAGATATATCGAGAGTGAAACTTGCTCCTTGAACGTGAAAAATTCTTAGAAGCATTATTCTTAGTTAACTGGATGAACACTGCATTTGCACCGGGGATGGTCGCAAAACTGTGAATTAAACTCAAAGCTCGTATTAACAAGGGAGGCGACGTCAAAAATGTGAAGGGCAGCCAACAATCCAAGTGAGTATTTCATGTGTAAAATTGTCTTCTCTTTGCAGGGAGCCCAGGGTAATTCTGGACCTCCTGGCAAGAGAGGGGATCCCGGATTCCGTGGTCCCAATGTGCGTAT
Source organism: Lampetra planeri (assembly GCF_965212315.1). Taxonomy (NCBI): domain Eukaryota; kingdom Metazoa; phylum Chordata; class Hyperoartia; order Petromyzontiformes; family Petromyzontidae; genus Lampetra; species Lampetra planeri. Next base: position 22,269,074 of record NC_136108.1, on the reverse strand, counting down.
CGCCGCTACGCTTGCCAATCATCCCAGACACATTCGCAGTCTTACACGGCTCCCGGTGGACGTGTTAGGTTAATAACTCGCAACACCCATACGAGGCATTGAAGAACAGTTATGTACTTGTTACTGTGATGTGTGATTATAGTTATTCATGTAAATATGTGTTTATATTAGATTGAGTGATATGTTTACATTATGAAATAATGGCAAAAAAATATCGAAGTCGGTGTCGTGGTTATTCTTGCTGTGTTTTTCTTCTACCGTAGCCGGGTGGCATTAAGTTTAGACATTTTTGACAATTGATATGTGGACACGAAAGGCAAATGAGCAATGCCTGGAAGCCCAATGTGCCAGTAAGAATGCTATTCTGTGACGCCCGCCTCGTGAGCTGTATCGTAGTCACAGTATGTAGCGTTTTCGCAACATCGACTATATCAAATGCATATACACGTGTTAGTTATATTTTATAATGTAAATGTTATTGCAGATGTTGAGATTGTTTAACTGACATTTCTATTGCTAAGGCGCACGTTCGCAAGTGGCTTATGTGCACGTGTCCGTGTCGTGTCAATGCAAGGGTGTTCCTGGGGTGCCTGGAGTCGGTGGAGATCCCGGAAAACCAGGCCCAAGAGGCTTGAAGGTGAGAAGTGTACCCACTGTCACCCACGGTAACACGAGCTACAACCCAAACGCACTTTTTTTTTACTAAATGTGCAATAGTTAATATTTGAATGCAATGAAATTGCAATTTAAGTAGTGATTGTTGTAGTGTTTGTGGTATCTGAATTATGCATATGCACATTCAACTTTTTAAATTCATGTCTAGGCTGCCCGGGCCTGTACTGACAACTTTTTTGTTGTGTACATGGCAGAAGAACTGAAATAATAATCTAGCCATATTGTTAACATACTTACATTTGTTTCATGCACACTTATTTTACAACATATAAAACCCCCACTAAGAATAAACAATCTTGTGTGTTTCATGAACTTCCTTTGTCCCAGTCAGTAACTGCAAACAAATGATGATGCAAACAAATACAACACGATAATATATGTACATAAGTACATTGAACTTCTTTCGTGCCAATCATAGCCAAGCTGGAAGATGTTTTCAAACAAGACGCAAAAATGTGTAGACAGCCTTGTGTGTCTTTCACAGCGCACAGCCAATGCAAAATAACGATCAGCATTTCCTGAAGTGCATTTAAAATATTTGGGTGATTGCCATAAGCAGCTTTTAGCTGGGTCAGCTTGCCCTGTGTCTTACTACTCTGTCCTGGTCCTGCAGCGCATCCATTCTGCAAGCCACATGCAAATGATGATGATTGTGGTAATTACCTGTGAAACGTCACGGTACTCGAATTTGTGAATGTTGTGGGTTTACTCTCCACCACACCGGTGTACTGAACAAGTAACAAATTGGCATGTTTTGTTTACGTGACAAGACTTACTAATTGGCTGTGTCGGGTGGTGACAGGTTTAACGACACATTTATATCTACGCGACCTAACCCAAAAAAAAAGATATAGATAATATTGTTCGCGAAAGCCTATGTATTCAACTGAAAGAAGTAAAATTTCGATATTTCCCTTCTACGTGACTTTACCGAAAGAACCAAGATCTGAATCGGAAGTTTATTTCCCATGGTGGTAATTTTCAATGGCGACTCGGCCGGCCAAACGACAGGAATAGGAATAGGCAACAAAGCCCTTTGCCATTGCAGCCCAAACGTTTTGGAACGACCGTTGTTTCCAAAAAAATATTCTGAAGCAGAAGACGAGTCCTGGATACAACCGCTTTTGCAAATGTGATGTGTGACTTTGATCCGTATATCGATAGTTGAATTTTGATGTGCTATTTTATTGAGGGACTGTGTGTCGTTGTCTTGGCGTGGTCTGAGACTGCTGTTGTTTTGCTGCCGTGCCCAAGATTGCATTTGGTCTTGAAAAATCGCCAGGAATTTATGTACTTGTGCAATGTGTACTCCTATGCTTTATTTATTTATATTTAGATGTAGTGCCTTAGCTTTCCTTTACTTTCCACTCCTATCGTGTTTTTGTATTGTTTGTTGTTGCAACTTTCTGACCTGCTCCTACTGGACATTTGTGAAAATAGAGCTTTTTTGCTCATCGGATTCTTCCAGTCTAAATAATTATTAACATTCTGATTCAAACTCTTTGGTTCTTTCGGTAAAGTCACGTAGAAAATAATAATAGATCACGACGTTTCGAGGCACAAGGAGATACAGAGACACACAGAGATACAGAGACACACGGAGATACAGAGACACACGGAGATACAGAGACACACGGATATACAGAGACACTCAGATACAGAGATACAAGGAGATAAAGAGACAGACGGAGATACAGAGACACAAGGAGAGACAGAGACACTGAGATACAGAAATACAAGGAGATAAAGAGACACACGGAGATACAGAGACACTGAGATACAGAGACACACGGAGATATAGAGATACAAGGAGATACAGAGACAGTGGGTCAGAGTCACGTTTCCCCAAACCCAATTAAGCGGTATTTTCGAACCTGTGTGCAACTAATTGAACGTTCCACGTGTTATTTATCAAGTTGCATGTTCAAAAAATTGCCATGCACTTACACTGCACATATGCTTTGATAATTATTTACAGTTTTTCAGTTTGTTATGATGCTAAAAACTGTAAAATAACATCTCTTTACGGATGTTTACATCAACTTGGTTCTACACATCTGGCAGTGGGTTTTATTGGCCTTGCAAGACACGGTCCTGCCAATTTTTAAAAATGTGAAACCATTGCTGCTGAATTCCCAAAGCAGCCCATTCCAAAGGGAAAACTCCCTTCCATACATTGTGAGTGTTTCAACATAACATAAGAATGACTCGTTTTATATTTCATGGCCCTTTAAGCCGTGGCGGCATCTTGGACCGCAGATATGAATGTATTATCTCCTGTAATGGTGTGTTTGTCACAATGAATAACTATCTTCTTGGTTCATTCGATAAAGTCACGTAGAAGGGAAATAATAAAATAATAATAAAACACTGAGACAGACCTGTTCTTCACCTGAGGACGGCTGCTTGCGTTGTAGCCGAAACTTCGCGAGAATTGTATTTTATTATGTTTTATTTTTGTTATTTTATTATTTCCCTTCTACTTGACTTTACCGAAAGAACAAAGAAGATGAATCCCTGCAGTCACGACAGCTTTAAATCGAAAAATGAATAACTAACTGTATGCCACAGCTGTCATACATTAGCTATATTTCAGCGACTTGTCTTCGACTGTATGAGTAAAGACAATAAATAACGCGCCCAATGATTATTGCTGAGAAATTGGATGTAGCCTCGCCGTAATGTTTACATTTCACTGTAATGTTTTTTTTAGATGTGGAGTGGAACCTGTTTCAGATTGATTTTTACACACACAGGCCTCATCAACAACAGTTGCTTTGTGAGCACTGATGAGTAGATAAACTGAAGTTCACAACGCCCCCACAGTCTGTAACGGCTCATAAATTCTGCAAGGGCGGAAATCCGCAAGTTCTTCAGAATGTTAAGACTTTCGCAGTGCGGCAATTTAAAAAAATACTGTATATATTTTCATCGCAGTGTCTCGCAACACCGGCATACACCAGGAGACACAAGGAGATACAGAGACACAAGGAGAGACAGAGACACAATGAGATCCAGAGACACAAGGAGAGACAGAGACACTATGAGATACAGAGACACACGGAGATACAGAGACACAAGGAGAGACACAGACAGACGGAGATCCAGAGACACTATGAGATACAGAGACACAAGGAGATACAGAGACACAAGGCAAAGATATAAGTACTCATTAAAGGCCGAGTCGACCTAGGGGAGCCCTAGGACCGGTTCAGATATTTTTCACCAATATTAGCTGTGACCGGGAACCGAACTCAAGTCACCAGTACGTTAACCACTATGCCACCGCTCCCCATGTTGTACGGCATGTACACTAAACACGGGGAATAGCTTTAAAAGTTGTCCTGCAGATCTAGATGCCCCTTGTTCTTCATGTTCTGCAGATCTAGATCCCCCTTGTTCTTCATGTTCTGCAGATGGAGATGCCGCTGGTTCTTCACGTTCTGCACATGTAGATGCTAATTCTCTTTGGTGCTCGTGTTTCCTCTCTATTCTTTTGAAACACTTAGCAAGAGATGTCTGCACAGTTGCTCTCTTCTTTTCTCCATACATGAACTTGTATCCTTTAAAAAAAAAATCCCAACAGTCGAACTATTTATCCCAAAAGCTCGCGCAATGTTTATCATTTTCTCACCTCTGTCACATATCTTTATAATGTCCACTTAGTTTCCATCGTAATACTGTGCCTCTTCTTACTACCACCCTTAACACTTTCACCACCCTTAAGCATGATGGGGGTTGATCATGTTCGTGAAAAGCAGAGAGAACGTCATAGTGAACCGCACAGCGACAACACAATAACATAAAATGGCGGCAGCCCAGGTAGAAATGCTGGCAATGCTCGGTAATGATATCGAACAACCACCGCCATCTATTGCGCGACAGTTAAACGTACGACTCTCAGTCCAAACAGGCAACTGGACATACAGACAGGTTTGTTCGTATCTCTGAAAGTTCGTAAGTCGAGCGCTTGTAAGTAGAGGAGTCCCTATATTGTATATGGTTCTTCGACACACATTTACACGTATGGCACGTACTATATATCGACACGCACATAACCCAGTGACCTGTGTTCGTTTGCCATGGCTAACATCAGTGTGAGTGATAGCCAAACCCGTGCTGTCATTGAGTAACTTCCTTCGCTCGCCCGAAGTGACTGGTGCTGGAGAAGTGTGGTCATACCCTTCTGATGTAATTCCTCGCATGTGCCGAAAAATGTGAAAAAGCGTCAAATACGCAACTCTGTATGAATCCGGCCAGGAGTCCTGGAATCCCTGAAACAAAATCAAGTCTCCCTCGATGGTCCAGCTTCTCGGCTTGTTATATAATAATTCTTCACCATACTCGCTCGCTCAGCTCCATCTCCTCTTGGATGGGGAGGCCAGGAGAGTGGCGGTGTGGTGACCCAGCATCGCAGTGATTTACCGCTAAGCACAATGAGTTTTTGTAATACAGTAGAACCTCGGAGATCGAACGCACCAGAACTCGAACAAATCGGTGTTCGAACGATATTTCCCAACATTTTTTGCCCTGGAAACCGAACGAAATTCGGAGGTCGAACAGGCAATCGCGACTTGAAAGAACCTGTACGGCTGAGACGCGTATGGCCAGAATGCATGACGCTTGCCCAGACTAAGGGAACTCCCCTTCCAAACAATAACACCACCACCTCCTCCTCACCACCTTCCACTCAAGCCATCAACTCTCCTTACTACAGGTAAAGTGAAGTTCAATGTTAATTTATTTCATTTATTCCATATAGTTATTCATTTATTCAATTTATTTATTGTGTTGCTTGTTTTTTTGTATGATTTTATGCATGTAATTACTGTAAACTTTGTGTAAAAATGCTTTATAATGATATTTCTTGTGTCTGGAACCAATTAATGTCATTTACATTAATTTTTATGAGAAAAATGCATTCGGTGTTCGAACAAATCGGTGTTCGAATTGCCTTCTGGAACGAATTAAGTTCGATCTCCGGGGTACCACTGTAGCTGGGAAATTTTGAAATAACTAGAGTGCAAGCCCGTCCTACAGACGGGATTATCTTCCCCATCAGCTCAGTCCCCGACTTTCAACTTTTCTCCCCTTACTGTTTTTTCCACCATCGGCACCACCATGCCTCTGTTGACGACTCTCAACACTCACCAAACACTGTTCACCGAATGGGACTGTGACCAGATACGAGATACTCACCATCTAATGAGGGTCAGGGGGATGTTCTGGCGCCACGGTGGCGAGATGTTAACTGCAGGAGGTCGTAGGTTTGATCCCGATCCTAAACGCCTGTATATTTGGAGTTTGCATGTCTCTCTCCCTGTGGTCGCGTGGATTTTTCTCCAGGCCCCAGGTTTGTCCCTCCACTTTAGAATGCACATTCGTATTGAGTATTTGCCTGCTATAAATTTCCACTTGATAAGCCACTTCATTGAGCTACCATATGTGGCCAGGTCGCTACTGATAAAAAGAGCTATATAGCTCAGTGGGTCTTAGCTGGTAAAATAAAAAAAATAGTTTAGTTAAGAATGTGTAAATATAACTTGGCTAGGCACGAGGGACATCTGGTGGTGCAGGGCCCCATGCCAGAGCGCCACTAGCATCAAGCCGTGCTCTTCGCTTGGCCGGTATTACCACATCAAGTCGACGCTGTTCCTGTTTAGACGTACGTAGTCACCTCAGTCAATAAACAGGACCCTGCGGGGTGGGCTGGTAGGAACGAATAACCAAAGAATATAAACATAATGTATTATGACACTTGTTTAGCCAGGAAAGCCCCACTGAGTCGAAAGGTTTTTGTAGGGTCCTGCCAAGTGTTTGCAGTAGGGGGCGATGTTGCTACACCTAATCGGACGATACGAAGGGAGAGGTTGAGGCCTAGTTCTAGGCTTTAGGCCTAGCTGTAGGCTTTAGGCCGCTGTGAGTAAATTTTTAATTTAAATGTTTTAATTATACATGTAAAAGCTTTAAATGTAAATGTTTCTATTAAAAAAACACCAGGGAATGTAACATTGTTAAACATTAACTCCCTTTCACACACACGGGGGTACGATACGAAGGGAGAGTTTGACGCCTAGTTCTAGGCTTTAGGCCTAGCTGTAGGCTTTAGGGCGCTGTGAGTTAATGTTTAATTTAAATGTTTTAATTATTAATGTTTAATTTAAATGTTTTAATTATTAATGTAAAAGCTTTAAATGTAAATGTTTCTATTTAAAAACATGAGGGAATGTAACATTGTTAAACATTAACTCCCTTTCACACACGCGGGGGTACGATACGAAGGGAGAGTTTGAGGCCTAGTTCTAGGCTTTAGGCGTAGCTGTAGGCTTTTGGCCGCTGTGAGTGAATTTGTTATTTAAATGTTTTAATTAAAAGCTATCTCAGGGAATTATAAGGGAATGTTACACTTGTTTAGCCAGGAAGGCCGCTGTGAGTGAATTTGTAATTTAATTTTTTAATTAAAAGCTATCTCAGGGAATTATAAGGGAATGTTACACTTGTTTAGCCAGGAAAGTGTCACTGAGTCTAAAGGTTTTTGTAGGGTCATGCCAAGTGTTTTCAGTAGGGGGCGATGTTGCTACACGGACGGACGGACGATATCATCTATTGTAGGCTGGTCCACTTCGTTCCTACCAGTAATACGTTTTCCCTCTTGAGCATTTCGAGGCTCGCACTCACGTGTTTATAATAACACATACGACAGCATTTAGAAAAATGTATACACGAAATTTTTGTTTTTTTAAACACGTTTATTAAGCATATTGTACAGGAATGATGTTGAAACGGGAAACTAAAGTAACACAAATCCAAGTTTGTAAAAGGTTTGTGATGCATACAGTACATGTTGAATTGTGTGCATTGCAGTTTTTGCTTTCATTGGCAAGGGTTAGTTTGCATGCTGTTTAACAAAGCCTGTACCATTTCTGGCATCGTGTTCTCCCCTCGTGACATTTGGGATATTGTAACCATGCCGTAAAGAGCTCCAGATGTTCGGCCCTGTGTCTATTCTTGAAATCTCTAATTCAAAACACAATAACCAAGATGAGCAAGAAAATAATTAAAAACGAAATTTCATTGAAAACCTGCACATCTGCAATTAAATAAACAAGTGGCGATCAGCAGCTGTCTCGTATCTGGTGCGGCTCAGTTTGCGCAGGAGTGAGGTCAGGATCGGAAAATGTTGTGAGTTCCAGTAATTATTCACGTTAGACCAAACCCATCATTCCCTTGGGACCGGTGGAATAAGGGCCCAGCTGGTCAGGACCACTTAGGGAAAAGTCAACAGCGGTCATCAAGTAAAGACACTGGCCACATGCACGTACAGAATTCATATTCCTGGCTCGCTTGAAAAGCTTGGAGAACGTTGTTGAGTATTTACCGTGGATACATTAATAACAGAAGTGAATGTTTTACCACGCTTCGCAACAGAGACTATTTGTATTACAGTATCACGTACTTGCCGTGCACACAGATGAATAAACTCCCAGCACGTCCAATGAAACGTCGGACACTGTGCCGAAAAACATGCAGTACGAACCGAGAATACATCGGAGAACTCTGCCAACGCAACCACAGTGGTCATGTTTTGCCAACTGGACAGCTGTAAAAAAAGAGTGTTTTAGCTCAATGTATTCATCCAGTGTAAATAGATATTGTGATTCACTTTGTCAGGCTCTTCGTTGGTCCACTCTGGGATTTTTATGCTGTCAGCCTTAATTGTTTACCAATACACACACAAAATGCTAGAAATGAGAAACACAGTGCCCTTTACTCTTTGGTTTTTTCGGTAAAGTCACGTATAAAATTAAATAATAGAATACGACGTTTCGGTTCCAACACAAGCAACCATCATCAGGTAAGAATGAATGATAAAACACAGAGACGGAAACAACATAGGCAGACACACATGCAGAGAGACACACACAAAGACACACCGAGCGAGACACACACCAAGACAAACAGAAGGACAACGACTCTGTGCCGAGGCCTTAAATAGAGAGAGGGGGGGAGGGGCCGGGGCAGAGAGAGGACTGGGGAGGCGGACAAACGAGGGGACAAGGAGGGAGCAGTGTGGAATTCCGGACCACAGTGGCCGGAGGAGAGACAATGGTTTAGAGCAAGAAAATCAAAAGTTTGAGAAAGCAAATTTAGTAAAATTAAGAAGTATAATGTAATGCAACGCAAGAGGGTCGGTTAACACACAGTTAACGCATAGCCTGGTTGATTAACGTTTTTCCAAAGTTTGCTAAATTATAAGTAAAGTGTGAGTTGTGAGTAAACCCTCCCCGTAGATGTGGTTCAAACTAGATTCGTGCCCTTTGTTTATAGTCATCACAGGAAGCTATTCACCCATCCTGTAATCCACGATACCATTTCCAATCGGTTGTTGATTGGCAACTCCCATGTGTCTATTGTAAAGCGAGACCTGGAATATACTTCAGTTCGAGCTAATAATGGGAAATTCATTGTGACATGTCTCTGGTATGTTCTGCGTTTACGATTATTAGCAATCAGTGGAGGTATTACCACACTCGTGTAACAATCACAGAATAACAGCATATTAACCGAGAGCTACGTGATGAGCAATCATTAAAAATGTTTCCACAAATCTGGTTGTTGCCTGATGAAGCTAGTTGTAATTACTGGTGAAACGTCGTATTCAGATTTTAAATGTTGTGGATGTTCTCTCCAACACACCAGTGTGCTGTACTAGTGAAGTATTGGAAAATGACGGCAGGAGACTCCTTGACGGGAACACACTTCTTTTATTAAATCTTGACTTGTAACAATACAACGCGTGGCCTCTCTTCTTCACAATGCGCTTCTCTTGACTCTGGATTCTGTGCTGCTGGCTCTCTGTGCCTCGTGTAGACTCCGCGCCTCGGCTACACTCCTCTCTCGCCTCGTGTAGACTCTGCGCCTCTGCTACACTCTCCACTCGCCTCGTGTAGACTTTGCCTCTCTCTCCCTGGCTACACCGTATGCATACTCGGCTCGTGTAGACCCTTCTCTCTCTCTGGCTACACCGTATGCATACTCGGCTCGTGCAGACCGTTCTCTCTCGCTGGCTACACACTATACATTACTCAGCTCGTGTAGACCGTTCTCTCTCGCTGGCTACACACTATACATTACTCAGCTCGTGTAGACCGTTCTCTCTCGCTGGCTACACACTATACATTACTCAGCTCGTGTAGACCGTTCTCTCTCGCTGGCTACACACTATCCCGTACTCTCCTTTACTCTCCCTTACTCTCCATTACTCTCCATTACTCTCCTCTCCGGGCTCTATCTCTGCACCTTCGTCTTCATTCTTAGATGGTTCCACTTCTGCCCCCTGCTCCTCTGTGCATCACCTTATATATCCCTTCTTCCCGGGAGACGGAGCGGATGCGGACCTCAACGTCGGCACCGCTCCTCAGTTACCCAATCCCCACGCGCTATCCCTACGATCCGGTTCCGCTCAGCGCGTGTTTCCACTCCCCGACCAATCACACCGCGCTGCTACCCGATCACTCCCTCTGGGCGCGTCACCGGCACACCGCCAATCAGCAGCACTACCCCCACCCGCGCACTGACGCCTGCTCCTCCCCGTCAGCGCGCGTCACCACACACACACCCGTACATACGCGCTGGCACACGACATACACACCCAGCGCGTATCACCACTACATCACCCCCTCCCACATAGCTCGCAGCCGGCCCGGCTGCTAACAACAACCAACCACGACGATAAAACGACAACCAACAAAAAAAAACCCCGTAACCCCCCGAGTGTGCCCCGTAACATAACACAACAACAACAACAACAAGAATAACTATGTACAGATTGACAATAAACCCGAAAAGTCAACAATAACACGATACGAGCAAATTCGAAACGAACGCGCCCCACGTCCCTGCGACTACACGCAGTGACGAGGCGCTCCAACTGCCCCGACTCCTCACGAGGCACGTCATGCAAAGTAGCACGACCTGGCGCGAGTCCGTCTGGCTGGTCCATCGTATGGGGCGGGACACTGACGACCGTCCGGCGGTTCCGGCTGCTCCAGACGGCGCGGAACGGGCCTGAAAGGGCCGGCCCCGCCGCGGAGATCCGGCCGCCGGTGATCGGCAGCTGTCAGTTCCGAGACACCTGGGAGCAGATCAGGCGAAAATACGTGTGGATCAGGCAGAGACATTTCCCCCTCTGGGTCGCCGGTCACGTCACACGCCCGGCCATCACGACACAAGGGGAGGCCATATGGAGGCGAGAACGGTTTCAGTCGGGAGGGGTGAACGTACCACCGGCGCTTTCCCCACTTTATCTGAACGCACTGGGGCCGTGCAACGCGCACGACCTCCACGGGTCCCCTCCACGGTCTCAACAATTTAGGCGACGTAGCCAAGGGTGCCTGAGGGCAATGCAGCCAGGCCCTGTCACCTGGTTTCCATTCGTGCATGGACACCTTCCGTGCCCGCAACCGTTCATTAGCAATTTGGCGAGCCCGCGAATTAAGCCGCGCGGCCTCCCTCGCCTCTGTCAGCTTGTGAATATTAAACTTAATATGTTCTGCCAAATTAGAATTAGTTCGTGGAGCGGACAGGCCAAGTTGCGTTTCTATTGGCGGGTCAGCTTCCCGACCGTACATCAAATAGAATGGGGAAAACCCCGTAGCTGCATGGGGGGCCATTCTATACGCGGCAAGGACTCCCGGGACCTGCAGGTCCCAATCTACATGTGCCTCGCACACCTGCTGGCACAGCATGGAAGTCAAGGTTTTGTGGAGTCTCTCCACCATCCCGTCAGTCTGCGGGTGGTACGGGGAGGTACGCACCTTCTTGGTACCCAACAGATCGCACACCTCTTGCAACAATTTACTCGAAAATTTTTTACCTTGGTCGGTCAGCAGGCGTTCGGGAGCCCCCTTGTCCAGGACATAGCCCTGGACGAAGGCATCCGTCACGGCCGCTGCCGACTGGTTAGCGAGAGGCCACGCCATAGGCCATCGGGTAAAGTATTCGACCCCCACTAACAAATATTTATTCCCTCTCGGCGTGACTGGGAAGGGCCCCAAAATATCGACTGCAACGAGCTCGTTGGTACGCGAGACCTGAATAGATTGCAGCGGTGGATTAGCTGCCACGGCCGGTGGTTTACGCCTGGCGCACTCAACGCACCCCTTCAGAATATGCACCACATCACTTCCCATTCCCGGCCAGTAATAGTCACGCTGAAGCAGGGCAAGCGTCTTGTTAACTCCCAAGTGCAAGAGGCGTTCGTGTGCCGCCAAGACAACCCTCCCCCTCACAGCGGAAGGCACCACGAGTGCGTTCCGCCGGGACAAACTGTCCCATTTCAATAACACGCCCCGCTCAAGTACATAGGAGCCGGTACGCTCCTGGTCCCCCTCGGGACCCCCAACCTTGCGGCGCAATGCTAGCAGCGAGCTGTCCGCCATCTGGAGGCGGCCCCATTCGCTGAGCGACAGCGAGAGCAGCGAGTCCCGACCCTGAGAGGCAGTGGAATCATCCCCGATCGGTGCGCCCGCTGTCGCAGCCAGTGCCCCCATCTCCCCCGCAAGCGTCGGTTTACAGCGCGCCGATCCCGACAAACACGCGCATTCATCACAAGGCAACAACCGCGACAAGCAATCGGCATTCGTGTGTCGCAACCCCTTACGGTACGTAGTCGTAAACTGATAGTCCTGGAGGACTTCCAACCAACGCGACAACTGGCCCGAGGGCTGGGCGACCCTCAATGAATACTGTAGCGCCGCGTGGTCCGTTCGGACTGTAAAGTGACGACCATAAAGATATGGCCTAAACTGCTGCACAAAAAAAACAATGGCAAGCAGCTCGCGACGGGTGACACAGTAGCGCTGCTCCGCCGGAGACAACACCCTACTACCGTAGGCGACAACTCTTTCGACACCCCCAACGACTTGGGATAGCACCCCCCCAATGCCCGTGTTGCTAGCATCCGTGTCCAGCAAAAAGGGACTGGCAAAATCGGGATAACACAAGGGCGGGGCACCCACCAAGGCGTCCCGGAGGGAGCGAAACGCGGCCTCCTCCTCCGGTCCCCATTTGAACTTCACTCCCTTCGCCGTTAGAGCGTGCAAGGGTTTTGCAATAGTGGCGAAGTGCTCAACGAACCGCCGATAATAAGAAGCAAACCCGATGAAACTACGCACGTCGGAAACGGACGTAGGTGTCGGCCACGAACCGACACAATCCGTCTTCGCGGGATCGGTGGAGATCCCCGAAGAATCGACAATGTGACCCAAGTATCTAACGGACCTACGAAGGAGGTGACATTTGGCCGGTTTAAATTTCAACTTAGCCGATCGCATTCGCAAGAACACCCCTCTCAATCGCCGGAGGTGTTCCTCAAACGTTTTACTGAAAACAATGACATCGTCCATATAAATCAAGCATGTATCCCACTGCAAGCCCGACAAAACCAGCTCCATAAGTCGCTGAAACGTCGCTGGAGAGGAGTGAAGTCCCATGGGTAACCGGTTAAACTGGAACAGCCCCCCTGGAGTCCGAAATGCCGTCTTAGGTTTCGACTCTTCGTCGAGCGGCAACTGCCAAAACCCCGATAACAAATCAAGAGTCGAAAAATATCGCGCACCAGACAATGCATCGAGGGACTCATCCATCCTGGGGAGCGGATACGCGTCAGCCACAGAGATCTTATTCAGGCGACGGAAATCAATGCAGAATCGCAGGGACCCGTCCTGCTTCTTAACCAGCACAATAGGCGCTCCCCACGGGCTAGAGGAGGGCGAAATAATATCGGCTTCTAGCATATCGTTAACAGCCGACTGAACATGTTCCTTCTCCACGGGACTCAGTCGGAAGGGATTTAGCCTGACCGGCGCCGCATCGCCCGTTTCAATGTGATGGTGCAACAAATCCGTGCACCCAATGTCATACTTATGTTTACTGAATACATCAGAGAATTCAATGAGCAACTCGCGCAGCGCACCCAACTGCGCCGCCGACAAATCGTCCGAGGCGGCACATAACGAATGGACCCACTCAAGGTCTTCCTCTGGCTCAACGTTCCGCGCGGGGCTCGAGCCCACCTGCGCAACCAACCCATCATCCCCAGGGACCTGCGCCGCACGAGCCAGCACGGTGCCCTGCGGAATGACAGCTGGTCGCGACCCCACGTTCAAAACCATCACAAACGGATCCCTGTCAGCCCGCACCAAATTGTGAGCCACCGATAAATCAAGACCCCCGACAGCCTTGTTAGAAGGACCCAAAAGCATACTCTGTCCCGAAGCCTCCCTCACCCATGGTTTCCGCAACCGGAGGGGAATCAACATCTGTGAACCCGGGGGCACTTGCACTGTCTGCGTCGCCACCGCTTGTATCGTAGCGCACGCCGTCCGAATGTCAGTAGGGCCCGTCAAAAATGAAATCCGGCGACCCGATGGCAGTTCAATGCATCGTTGATCGATAAGAATTTTAATGGGCATTTTAGCCAAAAAGTCAGTGCCCAAAAGACACGGAACTGCCAAAGAAGACGAAACGAAAACGGGTCCCGACAATTTGATATCTCCAATGCAAATGGACGCCCTAACCTGACCGATAATGCCCAACGATCCCCCATTAGCGGCGTAAAATGGCACATCCACTGGAAGCAGCGGACGACATTGGACCGGAAGAATATTATAAATGAGGTCCGATATAATAGTTGCCGATGCCCCCGTGTCCACTAATACCCTAATCTCAACCCCATCAATAGAACCCGTAACAACGGACGAACCCGCCGAAGCAGCCACAATTCTATGCCCCAATTCCGCCCATTCAATGTCTCCCTGGTCCCGGCCGAACCCCCCTCGCCGAACCGAATCCCCGGACCTTAACCGGCCCTCCTCCGCCGCAACGCGGCGTCCCATGTGTGCCGAATAAACAGGCCGAGCGTGTGAGGTGCCGCGACTTGCCGGGGATTGTAGAGATGACTTGGGCTCTCGGTCGTCGTCCAGCCGAGCTCCCATGGCGCGCTGCCGCGGAGCGCGGCACCCGGACGCCACGTGGCCCCGGAGGCCGCAGTTATAGCACGTGACGAGGGTCGGAGTAGATCTTGGTTGCTCCGACTTTCGGCCCGATTGCAGAGGCGACCGGGCCCCCGGCCTCCAGTCCCTTGGTCGTCCCGTGGCGAACGCCTCCTCTCGTGGGCTGACGACTTGGGGTTCGGCGACCACCAAACCCGGGGCTGCGACGACAGCAGCGTTGCAACCAACGCCTTGCTTCCGTTGTAGGGCCTCGTGCGCTTGAATACTCGTGGCGACTCTCAAAGAAGAAATATCAATCTCGTCAGCTGTGTTGATCGGGACCCCCAGGTCCTGCGCCAACTTGAGCAGCTGCTCCAAAACCATCGCGTCTTGGCCCTCCTCGTCCATCCGAGGGAACGCAGCATCAGCAAGAGCCAGCAACGCCGTGCGATAGGCCAGCGCGGTCTCCGTGGCCGCTTTCCGTCTTGCGTAGAACTGATGGCGGCACGTAGAGGGAGGCCCGTAGACCCTGGCCAACAACCCCAGCGCATCCTTCAGCGTGGAGCGGTCCGACTTCCGTGCAGCCCTGAAGGCCGCGAGCGCATCGTCGTCCAGCATGGCGGGCAATGCCCGCAGCGCCGTAGTATCGGACCACGCTGACATCTCTTGATGGGCCAAAAACCTTCGCTGAAATTGGCCCCAGTCCCCGCCTTCCGCCTTGAAGGCTGACAACGTGGGCAGGCGCTGCTGAAAAATGAAGTCATTCGCCTCGTGGTTCCTCTCCGCCTGTCCGTCGGTGTCTAAGATGGCGGCTCCAGTAGCAGACGTAAGATGGCGGACCCCCTCGCGCGCTGATGACGTCGATGCGCGCGCTTGGGAACCCGCCACCACGTGGCGCTCGCCGTTCCCGCCAAAAGTAGGCCCAGGCGCAATGGCGGGAATCCCCCATTCGTTTTGGCGGGAATCTGCGGGGCGACCTTGTAAAATGTCCCCCACCGTCCCCGCTCCTCCCGACGAGCTGATCTCCGCCAAGATGGACGCGGCGGCGAGCAGCAGCTCCGCCAGTCGGGAGTGCGCCTCACGAAGCCCGGCGTCTGTCCCCGGTCGCTCGGCCGGCGCCGTCGACGGACCCTGCAGCGTGGGCAAGTCCTCTTCCTCACCCCCCGCCACCAGCGGCCCCGAGTCGTCCAGGTCTTCCTCGCGGTCAATCCCGTGGGTCCTACGGGTCTTCCTCGTCTCCATACTTGGAAGCCCGTTTCACTTCTGACGCCAGATGAAGTATTGGAAAATGACGGCAGGAGACTCCTTGACGGGAACACACTTCTTTTATTAAATCTTGACTTGTAACAATACAACGCGTGGCCTCTCTTCTTCACAATGCGCTTCTCTTGACTCTGGATTCTGTGCTGCTGGCTCTCTGTGCCTCGTGTAGACTCCGCGCCTCGGCTACACTCCTCTCTCGCCTCGTGTAGACTCTGCGCCTCTGCTACACTCTCCACTCGCCTCGTGTAGACTTTGCCTCTCTCTCCCTGGCTACACCGTATGCATACTCGGCTCGTGTAGACCCTTCTCTCTCTCTGGCTACACCGTATGCATACTCGGCTCGTGCAGACCGTTCTCTCTCGCTGGCTACACACTATACATTACTCAGCTCGTGTAGACCGTTCTCTCTCGCTGGCTACACACTATCCCGTACTCTCCTTTACTCTCCCTTACTCTCCATTACTCTCCATTACTCTCCTCTCCGGGCTCTATCTCTGCACCTTCGTCTTCATTCTTAGATGGTTCCACTTCTGCCCCCTGCTCCTCTGTGCATCACCTTATATATCCCTTCTTCCCGGGAGACGGAGCGGATGCGGACCTCAACGTCGGCACCGCTCCTCAGTTACCCAATCCCCACGCGCTATCCCTACGATCCGGTTCCGCTCAGCGCGTGTTTCCACTCCCCGACCAATCACACCGCGCTGCTACCCGATCACTCCCTCTGGGCGCGTCACCGGCACACCGCCAATCAGCAGCACTACCCCCACCCGCGCACTGACGCCTGCTCCTCCCCGTCAGCGCGCGTCACCACACACACACCCGTACATACGCGCTGGCACACGACATACACACCCAGCGCGTATCACCACTACACTAGTAACGAATTGGCATGTTCTTTTTACGTGACAAACCTTACTAATTGGCTGTGTCGGGTATTGACGGGTTCAACGACATTCATATTTGCGCGATATAACCCAAAAAAACTATATTACGGATGATATTGGTTGCGAAAGCCTACCTGTTAAACTAAAAATTTGTGTTTGACAACAGCATATGCAACGTGTTTGTCCCATCACACAACTGATTATCTCTGTTTATCTGCCGGAGTGATGCTTGTGCCACCATAGGTACACATATCAGCATCTGAACTCCCACTGTTCCCATTTAACTGCGATCGTGGTCTGTTACCCAAGCACAGCTCGAAGATCCTCATTCCGCATGTGCCATATGCCATATGGCACTTTTTAGCTATGGGCCGTGTTTTGTTGCAACCTATTTTTGTGGCTTGTTGTGTCCTCCGCACCCATTCAAATGGTTGTGATTAAAATTTAGGTTTTTGAAGGAATCAATGATGGTATTAACTTTTTCTAAAATGAAAACAGGATAACTGTATTTAATTAAAAACGAGGAGATGAAAGCCCTGTTAGAGGTAAACATGTACATGTTTTTAAATATATATCTCTTGAGGATCTTTTCTGTCCCACAGGGTCAACAAGGAATTCTCGGAGACGCGGGTCCCATTGGTCTCGATGGAAACCGAGGGTCGACTGTGAGTGACCATTCATACCTCGCCACCTCACCGGCCTGCCACGCTCCTCATGGCCAGGCCACAGCAAGCCCAGCGTGTGGCTAATGCGTATCGCATCTGCAACTACAAATAATAAGAACGTTTTTCTATCTCCGTGACTTTACTGAAAGAACCAAATAATATAAAAACCTATTCCATTGACATTAGCCACGCAAAATTGGTCGTGGATACAAAGTAAGAGGACTGTATTCTTAGTCACGGCTCAGCTCAGGCTTGGCCCAGGCTCTAGTGAGCCGGCTCAAAACCGCCATGCTTAACTTGAGCTGGCTCTAAGCATCGGTCCCATGTGGCTGAGCCTGAACCAGGCGGTGGCTTACCTCTTATCACCTCGACTTGGTAACCAACCGAGTGGCTCAGGCCTGAGCTGAGCGTGAGCATTCGAGGCCGAGTCAGAGCCATGACTAAGAACACAGCCCCAATTTGTCTCCCTGCTTTCAAGCGTGCATTGTGATGTTGCACACCCCCATTTGGAAGACCTGGGTAAGTGATGCAAATTAGATACCCTATGACAATATAAAACCGCAAAAGGACTACCAATGTAAAATTCCCAGACAGTGATACTCCTATTATTGACTCTGGAGGGATGATAAACTAAGTTGACTCATGTTAAATGCTCTATAAATCTCTTGATGGATGAATCCGTGTTGGTCATGGGGATTGTTTTATCATATTTCACCACGCCAGTCAGTGAAGATTGGTGAAGTGGTGGTGGAGGTGGCGAAGGGGTGGCGGGGCAGGACCAGCCAAAGATTTTAACTTGTGGCCTTTCACCTGTGAGTCAAGGGTTCTAGCCGCATCAGCACGCAGTTTGCATGAGAACTGTTATGGCAGAGAGCCTGCAACAAAGATTTTTAAAAAAAAATGTTTTCCTGAATTCATCCTAAGGCATGTGCGCTTGCATTAGTACCGAGTGCAGTTTCAGCCAACCGATGTTTCCAGCACAAGTGCAACAAGCGCCACCTAGTGCAGCTTGGAGAGAGGGCCTCCTCTTGCACTGACATCCGAAGCCATTCAATTCTCCAGTCTTATTTTGTTACGATTACGCTCGGGTAGCCAGCAACGCCTAGCCGAGTCTTCAAATCTCTTTTGAAGAGGGTCCCGGCCAGGTTTTCGCAGCAGTAGGAGGAGATGTAGCTCTGTGTGTAATGCCAGTTGAGTCGTGTGCGGGCCATTTTTCAGCATTGGGAATATTGGCCAAATACCAGTGACGTTGTTTGTTAACCTGAGCACTTAAGTCTGTGCCACTGCGTTGGCAGACACAATCGAGTGTGCACCTCGTTGTGGTTGGGAGTGTTGGGGTTTTAGTCGGTCACAAAATCCCCTCGTCTCAATTTGTGCAACAACTGTGGGTTTAAAGAGTTAAACGAGCTAGCCTGTGTTTGGATGTCACTAATATATGTTCTAGTTTAGTTGTAATTATAATGAAAATATTAAAGAGGCAAATATTTAATTTCTGTATTGATTTTATCGTAAACATATAAAGAATAACAACACTATGTTTTACGTTCTCCTCACTGAAAATGTATTGGGACACGGACATGAAGATTAAACATGACATTGTCTTTCAGGGTTACCCAGGGGCAGACATGATTGGACCCAAGGGAGGTGTTGGCAAAAAGGTATTGACTACTCATGCACAACACTGCCATAAGATATTTCTATTGGCATCAGAGTCTTGGTCCCTTAGCCATGGAGCAAGGTTTAATGTGTAAGCCCGAGAAGAATGCAGTCCAATTTTTAAGTCGTGTTTTTCTTCCATATAATGTGCATTGCTTACTCATTTGTATACCTTTATTTTACTTAAAGCGTTTCCTGTTTACATAGTTTAGAGACTGCCATAACCATTTTGGCGAAGCCCAGATAAACACAATCGCCCGCTCACCCTGCCTGCA
Source organism: Lampetra planeri (assembly GCF_965212315.1). Taxonomy (NCBI): domain Eukaryota; kingdom Metazoa; phylum Chordata; class Hyperoartia; order Petromyzontiformes; family Petromyzontidae; genus Lampetra; species Lampetra planeri. The sequence continues at coordinate 22,249,662 of NC_136108.1, read as the reverse complement.
GTAGCCATGCGAGCAGGCAGTGTTTGGACGAGGAGTGGTGTGCTTGCTTTGCACGCGTGGTCTTCCAATTTTACGAAGATTTGTGGAGAGCTCTATTTTTGGGGAACGGTGGAACAGCGGGTTAGCACACTGCGCTGCAAACCCGGCGACACAGCGTTCGATTCCCACGCAAGGCCAGCTTTGGTGGCGAATATCTCAACCGGTCCTGCGCCTCCCCTAGATCGACTCGGCCGTAAATGATTGCCTGGTGTGGTGTACAAACATCAGCACTGAGGAGAAGGGCATGGTGCTACTTACTAACAGCACATGTCTCAACTGTCTGTTAACAGCTAAATAGGGAATCTTGCCTTATTTTGGTGTTATATTTAGTGAGGACTAAATATAAAAAAATTAACTTTGTGTTCTTAATGGCATTTCAGAGCATGCCAGCACTTTGTGTGTGTCCCAGCTCACGTAAAAGGTGTCCAATTGCCTTCACCAAAACCCCAAGCTATGCTCGGAAAATGTTCTCAACTTTTCATAGCAAACTTTTCAGCTACATCGAGTATCTGACTACAGAGCTCTGGAATTCCTCGAGGAAGGGAGGGTCCATATTTTCTTATCAGAAGCACAGAATTCCAAAGACATCAATGCCAGCATCGGTCGGTGAGAGCAGCGCCTCGTATCTTAATCGAACGCGACGCTGTTATTGTGTTTAAATTATCCCAATCCACACTGATTTGATATCGTACATTTGCCAAAATAAACTTTAATTCACAGCATTGTATTGCAATTTCTGTCTTAAATTGTTAGCATGTGCTGAAAAATGAGCTGGAGCAATTTTACAATTAATTGGAATGATACTTGAAAACTGATGAGGTGGGGAGGCATGGATACATAGTAATAAAAAAATGATTGCCTCTCTTATGCGCGATGTTGATTCGACACTCACATAAAGGTCTAGATAATAAAGATGCCTACATATTGAGATATTATTTTCACGAAAACTCAAGAGAAACATTTCACGAAGAAAGCAAAATAGCGCGAGTTGCTTGAACCATCAATGTGATGCGTGCGTTGACCGCACCTCCGATTAGCATGGTTGACTATGTACGGTGCAAAAGAAGTTCAACATACGTACATACGTACATAACCTGTTGCCATGTGTCTCACAGGGCGACGATGGCTTTCTGGGCTACACTGGCATCCAGGTAACAAGGCGCACCTTCATCCAGTATACAGTCATTACACTTTACAGCTAAGGTTAAAAAAAGTTTACAGGGCAGCGCCTGGGTTTGACTCCTGACTCGGGGTTGGGGGGGGGGGGGGCGCCTGTCTGCGTCGAGTTTTTATGTTCTCCCCTTGATCTGCTCGGTTTCCTCTGGAGATATCTGGGTTCCCCTCCATAACTGGAAAAAAAATGTCCACAAACAATGCAAATCTCGGTTAAAATTGGCAAAAGTTTGACAAAAATAATTAACCACTATTCACTCGCAAGAAATCATCACCCCTACTGGCAGACTAATTCCCATCGTGAGCCAAATGTTGTGATGTTGTGCCGTACGGGGACAGCTACCAAGAGGGCTTTGCGCTCTGAGACGTTTTCCATTAACATAATCAACTTCAATATGAATGCAAGCTCGTTCATTAAGGTCATTCACAGTTGCAGTGCGTTAGATGTGGGGAGAAGCACATTAGTTCCTAGAATTGATGAATCCTGCTTCACGCCATTACCCTGTTCCCTGCAGGGTAATGTTGGTGACGAGGGACCAGGAGGTGAAGATGGACCCAAGGGCATCAGAGGTCGCATGGTAACAAACGAAGAGACATGCTGCCTTAAAACCAATCTCATTCGCTTTTATTTTGCCTGCCAATCCAAAGGCATCACCAGGTTCTATGATTCTTCAGATCTGTATAACTTCCAAAAATCATTACCATCATCTTCTTAATGTATCCTTGTCACGAGTACCGCTCTCATCGTTCTCATCGTCATCATCAATGAGACCGATTCAAAACGCGCGGCGAGTGGCCAACAAGTCAGGGTCACAAACACAAGTCAGAGCTGCTGGGCAAGGCCCCAGCGTAACCCGAGTGCCATTCCGCACAGACGTGTCTCCAGCCACCTCTTGACGGCCGCTGCCACCACCGCGAACCACGCGCTGCCTACAGCCACAGGGAGCGTATTCCATTCACGAGCAGCGGAGACAGATAACTAGCATAGACAATTACCATCATCTTCGTACATGGTCGTCACCATCATTATTTATCATCTTCTACATCCTCTTCTTCATCATCAGAAGCATTGTCATCAACAAATATGGCCAATCGCTAAACTAGCAGACCTGGGTGCAAGATGGAGCAGCTCTCAGACACAACAACAACAGCTGTCATTAGTCACTAAGTGGCGGCGACGTCATCACGGCACTCGCGTCATGTCAGGTGCACTCCTGAGGCCACTTGGAGTGTTGAAGGCTCGCTGACATGAGGTCACGGGACATACCCAGCAGGTGCTTGCGATTGGCTGACTGAGACGACTGGCAGATGCAACTGCCTGTGACCTCCACACGCACGTACCTGCGAATTTTGTGCAACAAAAGCCTAATTGGTCGGCTCGGATGTCAGCAGTTCCCGTCAGTTCTCTTCTGGCCCGCTCGGGACCTTGCGGAAGTTTCTAGTGAATGGGGCCATGGCGTGTCATGCTAAATGTCGGCGCGTGAATTTGACGAAAGGGATTTTGCGCAATTCATGTACTACGTTGGATTTCCGCCCATGTGCTCAAGCTCAAGGCATATCTCTGTTTCATAAACACAATGTTACAATTATATATATAGGTATATTTAAAAACTCAGCATCTGGGATATTGTACGTTATCCACACGTTGAATGTCTTGCTTGCATGTATGTGATGGTTTCATTTCAGACTTAACGTTTAAAAAATGTAAATGTGGCTGCGCTGTATTTTGGCTGCAACTAGGTGTTGTTGTGACCTGTCACTTATTTGCCTAGAATAATATTTAAAATTAATTGCGGGACCAAAGCATAATTTTGCTGTTGTTACTGCCCGCACCCACTGATTAGCCATGCAGAGCACAAGCTACAGCCCCACATATGGCTGGCTGTATGTGGGGTTGTCTGTCTCTTGGGTGCTGATCTCACATGCTGGCGACGCTGTCCTTCTGCAGGCAAACTCGGGGAAAAAAGGCACTCCAGGAGAGGGAGGGGAACTGGGACCACCTGGTCCACTGGTGAGTCAAGCAACTGCAACAAAGCTCTCTCGCCTACAGAAACTACTCGCCACATTCATCAATAACACTGCCTCTGCATCACCAGGATTCAGCAACGCATGCAGCAAAAGTGTATAGGATTTCCCGTACGCAAGCTCTTGGCCTTATCCAGACCACCAACTCCAAAGGACTGAACGCGTGTGGTCCGTTTGCACATTTAGACCGCCAACTCTTCAGAAAAAGTGTCCACCTTAGCAGACAGCAGTGAAGCAAAGACACGTGGCAGCAGGGGAATGTGGCAGCAGCCTACATTCGTGACTGTACTGTACTGATGAGCCCAAATGAGGATGAAACCAGCCCACAGTTGATTCATTGTTTTTACTGTTGCCTGCTGGGATGGTCACGTTTCTCCACTCATCGAGTTGGTGGTGAAAAAGACAAAATAGCCGCATGCTCAGATCTTGTGAGCTGCCCCCCCCTCTCTCTCTATACAATGCCTCGTCACAGAGGCATTGTTTCTCTGTGTGTGTCTCTCTCTCTCTGCGTGTGTGTCTTTCGATATGTCTCTCCACCATGTGTGTGTCTCTCTCTCTGTGTGTGTCTCTCTCTGTATATGTGTCTCTCTCTGAGCTTGCATTCATTCACACCTGATGACGGTTGCTTGTGTTGCAATCGAAACGTTGTATTCTATTATTTATTTTATTTTATTTATACGTGACTTTACCGAAAGAACCACAAAGTAAGTCCTGCAGTCACGAAAGCTTCAAATCAAGTTTTAACGACACATTTATATATGTATGCGATCTAACCCAAAAAAACCTCTATTAAGGATGGTTATGTCCTGTTTATAATCAAAATCAAATGTGCACCCACAATGGTTGAACCACACATTGGCTACTTCGATTAGTTGCGTAATCCCTACCTCGCAGTACAAGAAGTTAATCTCTTGTTCACTTCACTTTGTTGTTGGTTTTTGAATTGTGGAAGTCATTATAGCAGCTTCACATCCATTCTAATGGAAATCAGTCTTTATTTGGAATGGAGGAAGAATCCGATGAGCTATGAAGCTCTTTTTTACAGATGTCCAGTATAGATGGTTCAGCAAATGGAGATACAACCCAAACAACGAACATCTATTATATTCTATCAGGTTTTTTTTGGTGTTTACACAGCATCACTCATACCAATTGGACCGCAGTCACTGGGAAACAACAGACTAAGCCGGAACGCAGCAGCCAAGCGGTGAGCCGGTGTTAACAATGGCCCAAGCTCTGCAGTCCCTGATATAACAATATGTTTTCAGACAATTAATGAGTGTTTACATATTGGAAGAAACCGAAACAACCGGAGAAACACCACGTGTGAGGGTGTAACACTCTCCTATAGAGAATAGACCGGCGATGTTAGTCTACACTTTGCTGTATCACCTCCTGGGAAGCCAGGCTATAACACCTCCACTCATATGGAAAGGGAGCTAGCAACATTTGTGCGATCCATAAACCAGTCCTGCCTCCACAGCACTGCATTTACAGGCATGTCCACCCACCAGCGCCCGGCTAATGTAGATTCATACCTCGGCTGTGCCCAGGCCTGTCCAACACACATTCTAATCTTTCATGAATGCAAACAAAATATGTAAAGTTTATTTCAAGATGGCTGCCATGGTGCACTCTCGTGATATCATTGCGGTCTTACGATTGTAAATGGTGTGCCACGGTGGCGAGATGTTAACTCCCTCGCCTGGTATGCAGGATGTCGTGGGTTTCATCCCGACCCTGACGCCTGCTGTATAATTGGAATTTGCGTCTCTCTCTCCCCGTGGTCGTGTGGATTTTCCTCCGGGTCCTCCGTATTTTTCCTCCACATTGTGCGTTTAGAGTATTTGGCTGCAATACATTTCCACAAGATAAACCACTTCATTGAACTATAATTTGTGGCCAGGTCGCTTCTGAAAACGAGTTATATAGCTCAGTGGGCTTTACCTGGTAAAATAAAAAAAAAGTTTTTTTAATAGTAAATGTCTCACCTCAGCACCACGTGTGGCTTCAGCTCCTCTCGGTTGAGGGGGGCCAGTCAAGTTGCTGTGGTGGGAGGGGGGCACCGTAACAACAGTGGGCTGGCGCTAAGGAAAGTAAACTTGGCTGGGCCTAACAGACATTTGGCGGAGCGGGGCCCACGCCAGTGACCTGCTAGTACCGGCCCTGCTCAGGACTGTCGTCACTGCAGTACGTTTGGTGCGTGCTGGGAGCCGGGCATGTTAAACTCATGGCGCTGCATGCAGCAGGAAAAAAAAACAGTAATGTCAGCATGTATAGATACACACTTCGACTGCCACATTACTGTGAATGTATGTTGCTTGGACATCTAAGTAAAACGAAACTGTTAATGAATTCATTAGTTCCGCCTATTCGTCTGTAACATGGGGGCACGATAACTCTCATGAGGATGGTGCTGTACAAACAAAACCTTTGTATCAAGTTGTGTTGCTATGGGTACCAAATATATCAAATGGTTGTCCAAAATTTTAAGACAGAAAACCAGCACTAAATGAGAGGTTTGAAAAAACGATGTCAGGACGTATTATTTCGTACAAACCCAAACAAAAACACGTGAGACGAATGACACCATCGCGGAACGTGATCGATTTGTACCGTCGTTACTTTAATGGAACTTCAATGTATGATGTCACCACATGTTCAAGAAGTGGTACCAACGCAGTTGAACAAAAACAAACGCGGGCCATGAGCCTGGCCGTGTAGCGGCGTACCCGCTGCCGACCTGCATTTAATTTTTCATTTTTTTTCTCCATTTTATTTCCAATAGAGAGTTCTCTGTTGGAAAAAAATGCGGCAGACTCACCCATCACGCGGCTCATCGCGCTGTCGTAATGGGCACTGAGGCGGTGACATCAGCAGTGTCACAAAGTTCAGTGGCACCTAGCGGCCCAACGTACGTTGTAATGACTTTATTGTTTTTTAAAGCCCAATGGATCTATTTAAGCTTGTCTGATACATGTACGCTGTCTGTCATTCATGTTTCAGGGACTCAAAGGAAAAGCAGGCCATATGTTGTCGGTAATGATTTTGCAATAGCATGACACATTCCCTTTGTATAAAATGTCGTTTTACTTTCAGCATGATGACACATTGAATACATGTTTTATTGTTGCTCTAAAGTGCAAATATCCAAACCCTAGATCTCATTACATACATGGAAACCAGCTAGAACAGCAGCTTATAAAAACACGTGTGCACAGATTTGTATTGTTCCTTGTGGGGAGTCTAGCCATTTCAGTGACCAACCTGAACATCTACACCTAACAATATATAAGATTGTCACGACGGCTGAGAATTGCCATGGATGGTGATAAAGGTGGTTATTCGGGACAGTGATTTTGGTCCTGCGGTCGTGCGTTCATTGTTCGTTGCAGAGGTACGTGGTTTAAACTCGGCAGGCCACCCTGGTTTCACTACGGTGGTGTGGTATTAACCCTAAAATATTATGCGCTGTCTGCTTCACAAAGTGAACATTAAGGAAACCGTGATGTCATTGTGTTGCCGGCGTCACGGTCCAAATTTGCCAAACTTGATAATAACCTGAAAATTACTCAATTGGGATTAAACGCAGCAGAAGCAGCAACATCGGCCCCCTTCCTGCAGACCGTGTCCGTGAAACACAGCGCCTCAGTGATGGCCTTGCGCTTACGAGATTGATAGTGCCGACACCAAACGTACCTCGGTCATTGATTCGCAAGACAGGTTTGTGTGGCCGCGTGACCCCGTGGCGCACTGACAGCCATGCCCGTGGCCTCGCAGACGTCACGTGACGCTCAGCGTGAACGAACACGAGCGCAGGACGAGGGGTGCCAACCCCTCCCTGTCTTACTGTTGAACGAAGATGAGCACGGTTTCACCACCACCTCTGTCAATGTCTGTCACGAACGCTCGTGTGTTTCAGAAGTGCGACGTGAGAAATTTCGTCCGAGACAGATGCCGTAAGTAGCGCAGCACGTGCAGCGCACAAACTAAGCGTCACGCGGTGACACGCACTTTTTGTCTGGAACAGTAATTTTAATACTCTCAACACTTTGGACATCTCCTTTGGCACCATTGCATCCTATGGCAAGTTTTTTTTTTATTATAAATTTTTACTCGATTGTCGCGAGCACTCAATTCAAATGTTTTTTCCCCCCTCTCTCACTCCATTTTATGTCTGAAATAATGTAGCTATTTGTTCTGTTGCCAAGCATGAGAAATGTATTTACCTTGCACAATGGTGACCTTTGGCTCTGTGGACTATTTTCCTTTTTGATGCCGTCGGATTGAACACCCACTCCACCCCCTCTGGCAAAACCTTCCGAGCGGCAGCACGCCTTGCTGTGGACACATTTTCCAGAGCGCGTTAACGACTGGTGCTTGCTTTGGCTCATTTTGACTTAGAAAAGTCAGCGTCCCCTCATTATAGGACCTATAGATGCACGGGACATGTTGGGCCAGGCTTAGTAAGTAGCCCTGCCACTATTGCTATCATCGCTATAACTAGGCTCCGTTATTTCTGAGGCTGTGCATGCGGGTTATTTACACGCATCTGTGACCGGATTTTTTGCCAGCATTTTTTATTTGTATGTAAATAATTTATTGTTTATCCTGTTTGCAGTGAGCTCTGGCTTGGGTTTCATGGAAATAATATTAGTTTTTGCTCTCGTTTGCACATTCCCACCAACCAATGTTCTGTAACTGCCGCTCCTGCCGACAGTCTTGAGCTGTGGTCTATGGGTCTTTATATAATACTGAATCTCAATGCAACTCTGAGTCTCTATGTAACTGTGTAACTGCAATGTCCTGTCGCTGCCGCCACTGCCGACAGTCTTAGGCTGTGGTCTACGTGCCTTTATATGACTATATGAATCTCTATGTAACTCTATGAGTCTCTATGTAACTCTATAGCTCTATGTAACTGTGTAACTGCAATGTCATGTAGCTGCCGCCACTGCCGACGGTCTTTGGCTATGGTCGTCCGGGTAACAGAGCTGCCTAGCTCAATGCGCCTCACCGGCTGAATTAAAGTTCGACTGAGTGTGAACCAATCTTTAACATAGCACCACAAACACTTGCGATTTATAAGAGGCTTAATTTAATCTCCATGCATCATGACTTGTTTCACCACTGTTTACATTTATAACAGTGATTTAATTAACACTCCCTTTTTGAGTAACAGTAGCCATTGTATTTAAATATTAGGATGCAGTTTAACACGTAGGCTTTTGCAACCAATATCATCCATAAGAGGTTTTTTGGGGGTTAGATCGCGTAAATATATAAATGTGTCGTTAAACCCACCACCACCTGACACAGCAAACTAGTAAGGGTTGTCACGTAAACAGAACATGCCAATTAATCACTAGTACAGCACACCGGTGTGTTGGAGAGCCAAGCCACAACATTTACAATCTGAGTACGACGTTTCGCCAGTAATTACAACTAGCTTCATCAGGCGACAGCCAGATTTGTGGAGAAGTCCACCTGTTTCGTTCCTTATATAGAGGCGTAGATGTGGTGACCACACTTCTGCACTCTTTCGCAAAGTGGGGGGGGGGGGTGGATTAATGAGTCACCGTACATTATGCATGCAAGCCCTTTGATCTTGTCCTTCCTGTCCATTGTGTGTATTAAAATAGCCATACCAATGGTAATCCCTATTGAAACATAGGCATGCACTCTTTGGTTCTTTCGGTAAAGTCACGTCGAATTTTTTTTTAAAATAATATAATACGACGTTTCGATTGCAACACAAGCAATCTTCATCAGGTAAGAATGAATGAGAAAACAAATCTAGTAAACTTAGAAATATAATGCAATAAAACACAGAGAGTCGGCTAACACAACAGTCAAGACTCTACCTGGTTGATTACGTTCTTCCAAAGATTGATACATTTGAGAGAGAGACAAGACACAGACACAGAGACACATAGACAGACACACAAGCAGAGAGAGAGACAACACAGAGACACACGAAACAGGTGGCTGTCGCCTGATGAAGCTAGTTGTAATTACTGGCAAAACGTCTTACTCAGATTGTAAATGTTGTGGCTTGGCTCTCCAACACACCTGTGTGCTGTACTAGTGATTAACTGGCATGTTCTGTTTGTGACAACCCTTACGAGTTGGCTGTGTCGGGTGGTGGCAGGTTTAACGACACATTTATATATTTACGCAATCTAACCCAAAAAAAAACCTCTTATGGATATTAGGATGCATTTTGCAAACTTCATTTCTGTAATGAATGTACTATTTATTCATGCAAAACAAGACAAGCTTAACTGATAACCACGGAATTCCGTTACAATTCAATAGAATCAAAAACAAGATAAGCTTCAAGTAATCTAAAAAACATCACCACTATCTAGGGATTTTAACGTGACCATTTTAAACTGCATTTCTGTGCGAGCGCTTTGATTTGTTCAAAGCCACATAATTCCTTCTCAGTCGGGTGATTAGGGGTTTGTGTTTGCAGCATTGACTAAAAAAAACTCCACCGCTTGCCCTAACAATTCCGTGTAAAGACCGCCATTGCCCTTGACTGTATCCGCAGCATGCTGCAAGTCCGACTGCCCCATCTATCCCACGGAGCTGACCCTGGCGATTGAAACGTCTTCCAAGAGTACAGAAGCACTTTTCACCACGACCAAAAACCTCATAGCAAGCTTGCTGAGCAACGTCACCATAGCCGCTGCAACCTGCCCAAAAGGAGCCCGCGTTTCTGTCCTCCTGTACGACTCGGAGGTTCGAACCAAGATCCGCTTCGGCGAGTTCACCAACGTGAATGCTCTCGTAAAAGAGATCGAGCAGCTGCCGTTCAAAAAGTCAAACAGACGAGCGAACCTGGCCAATGCAATTCAAGTTGTGCATAGGAATACGTTCAAGAGGGTTCGCGGGGGGTCCATGATACAGAAGGTGGCGATGTTTTTCACCGTGGATTCCGAAATGAACAACTACGACACTAACATAGCCATATTCAACATGGCCGTCAATCAGATCAACCCTGCCGTATTTGCCTATGAGCCATTGCCAAAATTGGTACCCGCTCTGCAGGTAAGGCACTGTTTTACGTTCCTAACGGGTTGTTGCATTGTAGCCTGTCAAGAGAGTAGTGGAGCACACTGTGGCATTGATGGCAGCCTGTGCATGACAATGAAAAAAATAATGAATTATTTGCAAGCATATGATTCTTAATAGGTGTTTGCTAATAGTATGTTCCCCACCTGTGTGTTAAAGGCTGTATGTAGTGATCTTTGTCTTAGTAAGCCTATGATGATTGTGCGTGTGTAGAACGTTCCACCAATAATATCACTCCATGTTCATCTTTAAAGTCAGAATCAAATTTCTATACACGATTTATATATATACTAGCCTTACTACTCGACTTCACCCGAGACTTGGATTCTTGTCTTGGATTAACATATGGTCTACGTGGAGGGTGGGGGGGATGAATGACGTGAGCAGGCACACTGCGTAACGGTTCCGCATGCGGCTGACATCACAGATGTGACGTCACCGCTCACTTGCCGTGCAAAATATATGCATTATTGCGCCCCCCCCCCCCAAAATACAAAAGTCTATTTTTATACTTTTAGCATTGTGTACAGTCTGGAAGCTACCCACATGCCAAATTTCAAGTTTGTTGCATGTCGGGAAGTATGCTAAACATTTCGATCAGACACACATTCACAAATTTCCCTTTTACATATATATCGATCGATACTAGCTTTACTACCCGGCTTCACCCTGGACTTGGATTCTTGTCTTCTTGGATTAATACACGGTCTACGCGGAGGGTTGGGGGGGTGACGTCAGCAGGCATACTGCGTGACGCTGCTGCATGCGGGTGACATCACAGATGTGACGTCACCGCTCACTTGCCATGCAATATATATCCATTATTGCGCCCCCCCCACAAATTTTAAGTTTGTTGCATGTTGGGAAGTATGCTAAACATTTGGGATAGATACATTCACAAATTTCCCTTTTATATATATAGATACTTTAATTTCCAACCTCAATCGTAAATATATTCACAGTATACTCATGTATTATGGATCTGCATTCCCTCACTTCAGTTGCTTTAAGTCACTCACATTCCACACCTTCTCTGTAGACCACATAAATATTACATTTAATCAATGTAATATTGACCTGGAGGAGAACCTGAAATGTACACTGCTCACCATTCAAATGTAGAAAATCACTCAATATGCAACTCTAATATAACTACTACCTTGATTTGAAGCTTTCGGGACTGCAGGAATCCATACTCTTTGGTTCTTTCGGTAAAGTCACGTAGGTAGAAAAATAATAGATCACGACGTTTTGATTGCAACACAAGCAATCGGCATCAGGTGGGACAACCACAGCAAGAAAAAACTGCTGAAGTAGGCGAGAGATCTGCCGTGGCACGAGATTATATAGGCCTCGGCAGTAGGGGGGAGAGAGGGGGCGGGGCAGAAAGTGGACCCCACGGCAGCACTTGGAGAGATCTGTGAGATCGGTTACAGGGGGGGGGAGAGAGAAGGGGGGGGGGGGGGCGGAAAGTGGACCCTGCACTGTGTTGCGATCAAAACGTCGGGATCTATTATTTTTATACATATGTGACTTTACCGAAAGAACCAAAGTGTATTACTACTACCATTCACCTTGCATGTCAATAGTTACAAATTTTCCTGTTAAAGTAATCATTTGTGATCAGGCCTAGCAGCCGGCTTCTTCAGGAATGCTGCATTCGTAACATTGCTGTTGGCATCTTATAAATGTTTGTGAGCATTTTCAATCTGTTTGTTTTTTTATACCAGATTGGACTTCCAACTTCGACCGTCATTCAGGTTCCGAGGAATAAGATTCCATCACAAGCGGAAATTGATAAAATTCTTAAAAGCACTATTTGTCGTGGTAAGTAATTTATTTTAGATGCGGTCTTACCTTGAAGTGTGGCAGGGTGTCACAGTGGTAACGTGCATGCCTCAGTAGCAAGAAGCACCTGGGTTGGATTCCTGACTCGTTGTATGTGGAGTCTGTATGTTCTTCCCCTATTCTGCATAGGGTTAAAAATTTATAAATAAATATTATTTCACTAAGTAAGGCCCACTGAACTATATAGCTCTTTTTCAGAAGCGACCTGTCCACAGGTGATTGGTCAACAAAGGCGGCTTATTACATGGAAATTTATAACAGCCAAATCCTCTAAACGCATCTTTCTAAATGTGGAGGGAAAAACCGGAGGACCCGGAGAAAAATCCACACGACCATGGGGAAAACATGCAAACTCCAAATATACAGGCGTCAGGGTTGGGATCAAACCCACGACCAGGGGCGGTTTCTTCATTAGGGTGATTGGGCGACGCACCACCAATATCATTCAACCACAGAGTCACGCTAGCCGTCACTGTGCCTCTGGATATAGTCCAATCAGCGTCATGTCACGTTCTGTGGAGTACCGCCTCTTTTTGGGCGATTTCACTCCGGCTGAGAATCGCCTCGAGTGGCCCCATAGACTTACATTCAAAGATGTTTTTTTTCGAACGGGGGCGCTGCAATGCATTCTCTATGGCTTCCGGGAGGGCTCGCCCTAACGTGCTTACGTCATCATACGTAAGCACGTTTCATCCAACAATATAATTTGTCGCCACCTAGTGGAATCTTTAATAAAAGAAACTTGAGTGGATTGTATTAATAGTGAGTATAGAAACAAACAAGATGTATTGTAAGAGTCACTTTATTTTTCATTAATATTAAAGAAGTGAAGTTGCCTTTACATGCTTAAGCTGTTAATTTATCCATTGCATGGGTGGACCTTATCCTTATCAATCATCCAGACATTTGCCCCCCCAGAGAGATTTTGCAGGAGCCGCCACTGCCCACGACCCCCTGTATACCAGGCGATGTAGTTAACATATCGCCGCCGTGGTTCCCTGATTTCCTCTGAGTTTCCTCCCGTAGCTGAAAAAAACCCCACAAAATGTAACTGAAATTGGCCAAATATCCCAATGCTGAAAACTTACAGTGAAATTACTCAATTGGGATCACACACAGCATCAGCATCGCTCCTTACTGCAAAAACTCGGCAGAACCCTCCTGAAAAAGAGTCTTGAGACTCAGTGAGGCTCTCCCAGGAAAACAACCATCGTCGTAGTAGTGATAATAACGTAATTGAAAGCTGGTGTCTCAGTTTTTCACTTGGTTGTACTGCAATACAAAAATATTTATTTACAAACATTTCCCAATGCGCTGCTGAATGAAGGCCTCCCCACACCATGTTAGTCATGGGGGTAATTTGGCCATACTTCACCACACTGGTCACTGAGGGTTGGTGAAGGGGTTGGGGGGGATGCTCAGGATCGGTTCTGATATCACTCACCACTGATATTAGCTATGGCCTGGATTCGAACTCAGGTCAGCGCATTTTGAAAACTATTGGCCCACTGCCTCTTTATCCCCTTAGATAAGAACTGAAGGCATTCTAACCAGCATGATGAAGCTGGGCAGTGGTGGCTACACACATGGCCCGTCATCCAGCACTGTGGAGGCAGCGATTGTTTGTGGATCACCGCACAAATGTTGTGAATCCTTCCCGGGGCGTCGAGAATAAGCTTGCCACAAATGAACCAAAATACCTTCTGAACTCGTCATACAAAAGTCATCCTCGCAGCAGCTTTTGGCTAACCATCGAACAAAGATGGGGTCACCGCATCGCGTGCTTTCAGATGTGCTTGTGCGGCCGTCTGGAACGCTCTTCCGTCCAATATTAGAAAGCCATTGGAGCTATGCGCTTTTAAATCTAAATTGAAAACTAATTTCTTTATAACTGCTTTTTGTGTTTAGTTTGTTGCCCTTCCCCCATACGGTTGGCTATGTAAGATGCAAACAAAGTTCAACATATATAGCAGCCATTCTCGCGCTCACCAGGAGAATGCGGTATAGCAAATGTGGACTTCCCCAGTTCCCATATGGGATACATTACAGCCCCCTAACACACACGTGGGTCTTCTCTGGGTGCTCTGGTTTTCTCCCAGATGTAAACACTTAATGACTGGCCCATACCACCTGAATATTTAGAGGACCGCAGAGCTTGTGGGGGAGAGGTGGGAGAATCAATCCTTTCAACTGATATTATGTATTCTGGACTTGGTAAGGATTGTTAAAGTTATTAAAATACATTATTTCATTGCCTACAAAGATGTATACTGAAATAACATATGCACTTTTCCACATTTCAGACATCTGCGATCCATCACCAAAACCAATAGAAATACAGAATGTAGATTTAGCTTTTGTGATTGACAGCTCAGAATCGATCCGTCCTCCTGATCATCAAAATATTAAGGAATTCCTAAAACTTATTATCGACCAGTTCGAAGTGGTCCGAGGCAATAATAGCACTCGTATCGCATTACTTCAGTATTCGCCTCCCACTCTCGAATTCGATTTCACCTCCAGCTTAAAGAAGGAAGATATGAAGAAAAAGGTAGATGAAATGGTTCATTTAGAGAGTAATACTCTCACTGGCACTGCTATTAAGTATGCGCTGGACAAAATTTTCCCCATTGATTTGCCTAACCCTCGCAAAGTTAAGGTCATATTTGTGCTCACGGATGGAGAGACGAATTTAAAAGATCAGCATATCTTGCAGAGGGCTGTTCTTGAGGCCAAATGCAAAGGAATCGTGATAATGACTGTAGGTGTTGGCAGCTACAATCAGAGAGAGTTAGATTTCATTTCCAGCAAGCCTTCTACTCTGCATTCCATTCGCGCTGCTAGCTTCATTGAACTGCCAAAAGTTGAGGACGTCATGAAGTTGTTTAAAGTCTGGTCAGGTAAGATACGTCAGCTTCATATTTGCAAGTTGCTTGCTTTATACATAATCGCGTTTAATTATATTCTTACTGTGTACCATATGTTTACCTGACGACTCACACATGCCCTTGAGCTCTTTATAATGGAGTATTACACGTGCCTGCCATCGGTGAGTATTTGATATTTACCATTGTACAGCCTGCATCGGAAATGTAAACGTGTCATGTGTTACATTAAGGGGAAACTGCACATTTAGACTTTTTACAGCACTTGTGCACAATGATTCACTGTTATGCAGGAAATGTCATCAAATATCCAGATGAAGAAACACAAAAGAAGTGCGCGGAGCTTTACAAGTCTCAAGCTGACAAGTGAGCCCTGATAAGTTTGAATAACTATTGCTTGCATTTGGTATTAACGCCATTCCTATCATGCAAGGCCATCGCGAAGCAAAGCGCTGCCATGTTGCAGCAACGTGGTAGTTTCACAGAGAAGGGCGACAGTTTCCAAGTGTGTTCCCAATTGAGGAATTTTTTTTGTTGGGTAAATTTCGAATTTGGCCATGACGCCAGCACACGACGGCCTCGTTTCAAATGACGTCGGAGGATCTTTAACGTCCACTGTGAAGCAGATGGCGCATGGTGTATCCCGTTTAGCACACCCGCAGTATTAACCAGGATGGCCAACTGGATTCTCACCACGGACCTCTGCAACCAGCGGCAAATGCGCTACCACTGGGCCAGGTCGCTGCACCAGGCCCCTGGCTAAAACTAACCCTTGCACCTGACAAGCCAGAGAGAGAATTGTTGAAATGCTGACAATGCAGTTTGTTTACATTACATAAGATATTCACAAAGAATGTAGGTTAGTTACGTGAGACTCCCAAATTGGAACTATCAGGCGATTAGCGATTGTTTTCATACAGCCAAAAACTAACGTGTAGAATAATGCTTACAAATGCTACTTCCGGCTGGTTGATGCTATCGTGACAGTGCATAACTCACAATTTGAAGGTCACGGTTTATATTTATAACCTCACCCAGCGGTTGACTTGACCTATAATTCAGTCAGGGCTAATCAAATGAGTTCCACTTAATGGGAAATGAACAGTGGTTGCCCTCAGTAGAGACCGGGTCCCTGCCATGAACTCGGAGCTCAGGGCCCACTATGGAGATAATCTCTGCCTACGCGAGTGTGGAGTCACTGGCGCCAACTGCATCACGGTTGTTTGGGAGCTTGTTCTTCTATTTCTACAACAACGAGGTCCCTGAGATTATCGGATCACCTTCTTCTAAGTACTCCGACGTTACGGCTCTGTTACTGGGGTGATTGGGCCTTTGCCAGTGCAGCTCCCAAGCTTTGGAACAACGCTTTGCCTTTGCTAATGAGACAATCAGAGATGTATTTAAGTCTGTCTTGAAAACGCACTTCTTTAAACTGACCTTTACGCCCGAGTGGTGCCCATTTACACTGCAGGTTCTGTTTATTTCCTGATTTCCATACATGGGGCACATTGGGATCTACATATGAAATGCACCTCGCAAATGTTTGTATTATTATCATGGTTAAATACTCAATGCCAATAACTGTAACATGGAAGGAATATTTTACACTCTAAACCTGGATTTTTTTGTGTGTGTGCAGCAGCTATCCGGATATTACAGTGACCATATCAGGTACGGTGATATAGTTTTTAAACCTTTCCTTAAATTCTATAATTCTACCCACGATACTGTATTTTCATTTTGAGTTACGGTATATAAAAGTGCACCTAAATTTTATTTTGAGTATTTCAAACAATAAAATCCCATTTTCATAAGATGGCAGAGGATGCAGGTTGTGATGTAACACGCCTTAAGAGTTAAACATCCTGTCATTATAGGAAAATAATTGTAATAATTTAGTACATTTGGTATTCACGCCATTTGTATGGCTTGGAGAGGACTTCCTCCAGCACTGGGTTGATTGTTGCTGATGTTAATGACGATAGATAAGAGGTTTTAGATTACTTATATGCAATAACTTTACTTTGGTAAGAAATTTGTGGCATTTCTTTGTAACATATTGCTTAAATATTCCTGTAATGGCAGACGTCAATCTGTTGTAAAGTTTAAGAAAGAAAATGCGGGTGATATTTCTCACGCGATTCACGGTAATTCACCCGGCGAGCGTCGTTGGCATGCACGTCTTTACCACCACAGAAGGCACTCCTGGGAGGGAAAACTCCGTTCAGCAGATCACGACAAAGAACATCACGGAGAAGAGCTTCGTAGTGTCGTGGATGGCGGCCACTGGCGCATCAGAGTACGAGGTGGTGGTGATCGACGTGGACACACGGAAGCCCATCCTGAAGCAGCGCACCGTGGCCACTGAGATGCTGGTGTCAGACCTGGAGTGTGGCCACGAGTACACGGTCATTGTCAACTCCATCCGGCAAAGGCAGCACATCGAGAGATACATGGCGAGCCAGGCCACACGTATGGCGGACACATCACCACCACCATTCACTCGCTCGCTCGCACACACCCAAAGGGAATGTGACAGCGTGTCTGGTTTCTGACGGTGGATCTTTGGCATGTAACGATGCGTCGGTTTCACCCCGTCAAAATAGATTTTCACATCCATTTTGTATGTATAAATGTTGAACTTCTTTCGCACCATATACGTAGCCAACCATGCTAATCAGAGGTGCGGTAAAAAGACAACAGACTAAACACAAAAAGCAGTACGTACACGTACGTGACTTTAGCGAAAGAACCAAAGAGTATGGATTCCTGCAGTCACGAAAGCTTCAAATCAAGAGCAAAAAGCAGTTTTAATATATACAGCACTCCATTGCGCATGCAAATAGTGTGCGTGTGTATGTGGCTCAGCGGTTAGCGCGCTGCGCTACGAACTTGGTGCTAATGGCCACCAACACCAGTGACGATTATCTGAACCAGTCCTTGGCCTCCTCTAGTCTTCACAAAGGTCTGTTAAGGCTATACAGGGAATCTTTGTGCAAATGATATGTGAATATTACATAAATGTACAAACCAGAAAGAATAAACAACATGCAAAAGATGTTGTAAGAATGGGACTAAGAGAATAGATTTATTTCATTTGTATTATTATACGTTGTGTTACCCAAGAAAGCCTCACTGAGTCTTAGGACTATTTTCCAGGAGGGTGCTGCCAAGTGTTCACAGGGGGGGGGTGCTGCTGCTGTGTGTAATCCCAATATAGTAATTTCCAAGTGATTTTCAGAATTGGGATGTTTGGCCAAGGAACCTATACAGATCAGTGTGGAGAACACACAAACTCCACACAGCAAGGCGCTCGAGTCAGAAATCAAACTCAGGCCCTGTGTGCTGTGAGGCTGCTAGTGTTACCACCGCACCACCCTGCCGCCCAGTGCAGCAATTGATTGGGACAATTCAAGACGTTCGCGAGTGGGGGTGAACTGTTAGATGCCTCGTACAGAATGTCCAGCTAGTTGGATGGACTTTTGAGTCGAGGTGATGCTGCGTGGCTGGGTGGGTGGGCAAAATGTTTGAGACGTTGCTTCATCTTTGGAGGCGGCGGACCAGGATTCCTCCTGTGACCGAGTAGGATACCCAGGCACATATGAAGAACTTCGATCGCAGGCACCCTGGTCTTCACAGGCAATGCGTGCAAATTAAACACAGCCCTTGGGGGCCCACAGTGAATTATATCTCAAATGTGGTGGAACTCGAGCTAGTGGGGAAAGCCAGCCATGTCCATCCACAATTAACTGTAGAAGAGTTCAGGTGTGGCCACAAGAGCAGCCAAACCTTTATCCTGAGCCTCTAAGGATCAAGGTTTGGTTTAGGTTAGAGTCCGAGTGGCAACCAAAACAACACTCCGTCTCCGTCTACCGTTGTGACGGAGCGATAAAATCCGCTCGGGTGCAGGAGCTCGATTGATCGTTACACTACGAGAGCATGACACGTGGTGACACCTTGCAGCGGTCTTCATCCAACAGTACATGGAACATGGTTGCTGATGTGTGTCTGGCATATACATTTAGTATTCTATATTAAATTTATATTGGCCTTTCACTGCTATGCACTTGGAATGCCTTATTATTGTCTGTTGGGAGCTGTTGTCAGTGGCAACAAATTAGGAAATTGGAGACAACTTATTTTCCATGCTGTCTGTGTACATATGTAACAAAAAACATTACCACTTTCTGCCACTGTTATGGGAAACGACATGTGCGCTCTACTGTCTGGGACAAGGCCTAACCTCTTGTTAATACAACAGATAGCTAGACTCACATGAGTCAGTGTACTCCGAGAGCAGCATGTTTACTGGCACAGGGTCTCGTTATCCTTGAGAAGAGCGGGTGGCAGTGTTGTATGTGTCGGGTTATGAAATTTTGATAAAAATAATACAAATTAATAATTTTCCGAAAAATGCGCAAATCGCATTAATTATGTTAATGTGTGTATTAATATGCATACATTATGATGATGCGTGTGATTATATGCATAAATTATGATAATCGCTGAGATAATCGTAGTAATTTATGCGGATGCTTGCGATGATGTTAATATGTGCAGTTGTGATAATTAGGCTCAGCTTCGTTTATCCCGAGTTGTCAATCAGGATAACACGATTATCATCGATTAAACGTTTACCGATTATCCTAGTGTGTGTTATGATATTTAAGGTCACCAGTTCAGATCTCATCACAGGATACAGCTCTTATGAATAAGACAGTTTTGCATGGACTTGGAAAGAAGCACTCGAACAGTTGGTGTTAAGCAATTTTATTCTAACAAGCATGTGACATTCTATCATGCAGGTCAAACATGCGTCAATAATTCATGAATAACCAAACTCTTATGCATTGCGATACTATGCATTCGATTAATATGAATAACTAAAATTCTTATGCAATTACGAGGTTATGCAATTCCCTAATATGAATGACTAAACATTTTTTTTTTTATTCATTGGCGAAATTATGCAGTTAACGAAAATGAATGACTAAAAACATTTCTTATTCATGTAACTCGACGGCAGCACTGCTTTGCACGATCAGTTGATATTGAACGCACCACCTCGAAATGGCAACCCTTTTTGAAACACAAAGACAATTTTCTTTTAAAGTCTTATTCGTGTACGTGCTGTGTATGCGTTGTCCCCTTGTAATATTAATTAATTCTTAGAGCCAGGAGTTGTGTCATTAGCTTGTGTGGTGTGGGAGGATACAAACAGCGGCCAGAAGTTTTTCTCTGGGATGGGCGTGGCCACCGCTCTGCTCCTGCTGCTCCCTCGCTCGGCGTGTCTCTGCTTGTGCTCTCTCTCTCTCTCCACTGCTCGATGACGAGTTGGCACGATGCTGTCCTTGAAGATGCTCGGTCGCTCGTGTCGCTCGTTGGCGCACAGTGGCGCACGGTGGCGCACGGTGGCGCACGGTGGCGCACGGTGGCGCACGATGGCGCTGGGTGTCGCTCGCGCTTTCTTGGTGGCAGCCTCCGGCTTCTCCACTGCTCGATTGATTGTTGAGTCGGCACGATGCTCGCCGTCGCTCTGGACGTCTGGTGTGTTCACACTGGTCGTTGGTCGGTGTGCCCTCAGGCACACGGCGCATTCGATGGCGCTGTCCTCTCCCTCCCAGCCGTTTGACCAGGCTTTCTCCACTGCTTCGCGCTCTCTGCTTTGCACGCTTGGTCGACGCTTGGCGATCTCCGCCCTTTTACAGGTTGATTGCTTGTCGTCACTCGTTACTCTCTCTGCTCCATGCTTCCTTTGTTCGTGCAGCTGCCAGCTTCACTCGCACTTAACTTCGTTCTGCGATAAGCGACACCTGCTATCGGCATCGGTGTTTCGTTTCCTCACGACGCTCCGCCAGCCGGAGCACGGCTGAAACCCAGCCCCAACTCAGGTTGAACTCAGACTTCTGCGACTCGAACGACTCCTCCTCGTTCCATCACTTCTCGAGGCACAACCGCCCCAGCTCTCTTGCGAGCCCCCGTCGCAACGCTGCGTCGCAAGCCGAGTTGCGAGACCGAGCGCCTCGGACAGACTGCTCTCAGACTGTCACTTTAACGAAGTCTCGTCGTCCCATCTCTTCTCGAGGCACGACTGCCACAGCTCCCTTGCGTGCGCCGTCGCACCGCTGAGCGCGACTCGGACCGACTCAACCCAGACTGTCCTTTCGCGGTGTGCGCCCGTGCCTAACTCAAAACGTGACTCCCCTCTCTTCGCGTCTCTTGCAAGAGAAAACAAACAAGACAGAGCGAGAAGAAGCAGACACCCCCCCCCCTTGTGACCTTTTGCTCCCTCCTTGCCCGTCAGACCCCGCTGGAAGACAAAGGTGGCTGAGGAGATGTTTGTAATACATTTATGTGGTCCTGTGTGTTACATTTATTCTTGAATTATATTTTATGAGTTCCTTCGGTCTTAGTATCGTGGTAATCATTCGTCTATGTTTAATGAATATTCGTAATGATTCTCGTCACATTATTATTTTGGCTTCGCCAAGTTTAGTTCTCCAGAGATTGGTGTTTATTCTGAGTTATATTTTAATGTCCTGAGGTTAAGCGTAATTATGTTTCCACTTAAGCTTTCTGGAATTCGTACTCTTTATTTTTTATTTTTATTTTTTTGGAAGGTCGTGTAGGTAGGAAACATATAATAATAGAAAAAATATTATTGTTTGTTGGTTAATTATCTATGTTAAGTTTCTACTTTTCGGTAAGGAAAACGTTAAGAAAACGCGAAGTTTCAACCGTTATTTATTCTGCCCTTATCTGTACATCTCTAGATGTCTTGGGAGGCTAGTCCATACATCTTTTGTCCATCTGGATGTCCATGACCTCTTTGTGACCGAACTCTCAACATTTTAACCGCCCTCCATGTTTCATGGATTCCTGGTGTTCTTGTGAGGAGAAGTGAGTTGTTTTCATTAATTAATAAAAAAAAAAGGTATATATATAGATTAAAAAAAAAATTATTGTTTTTTTTTTGAATTGTTCTTAATAAAAAAAAGGGTATAGACACAACAATCCGCCCGTTTGAAAATTATCAGGGGTCGATTTGGCCACTGGCGAATTTTCAAACCAAGTAAATGCCCTTTTTTTTGTTTTATGAATCTATAAGCCGCGCTCACTCTCGGCGGTTATTTCTTACGACGCGCGCATATGTATCACAATCGTAACATGGTTACATTTGAAATAAGCAAAAGAAATAAAACACAACGTTAAACATCGGTACTAATCCATAACGCATTCCTTCCAAGGCGCGCGCATATGTATCACAATCTTAACAAGGTTACATTTGAAATAAGCAAGGAAAATACAACAAAACTTTAACATCGATATCACCAGTTACATGGTTCTCATACATCATAACTCCGACGGATATTAATTTTTTTGTTTTTGTTAAATCCTGGGAAACGCTAGGTAGCGGTTTCGAACGCATTTTTGCGTTATTTTCCTCCTGTTACATCCTTGCAATCTTTTTACCAAGTTCCGAGTGTCTGGTTTACCACTTATCACTTTGATCATTCGATCACGGTTTTCCGGTTCGTTTTTGTAATTTCCCCTCTCACTCTCTCGCGTCGTGGGAGTGTGTGGTGTAAAATTGTGCTGCACATAATCAGAATTCGCGCACACAACCAACTTCTGTACTCCGTCATCACTGGCATTCGCTCTCTCTGCGATTACATGCACATTTGCCGAGTCAGTGTGTCGATTTAATTCTGTCCCTCGTAATGTTGCCCTCTTTGTTTTTACGAGTGTGTTGGATTTCAACACCATTCCCGATACGTCATGGACATTCGTCTCCATTTTAGCACTCCGATCCACATAAATTTTGGTTTCCCTTGGATATTTTCCATTCAAAGGCTCATGCCTGCGCTCCTCAGGGCATGTCCCTGCTGTCTGTTTTTGTACTGTCCGATCACGCTTCAATGCAACCCTGTCCTTGTATTCGATCCGCGCGTCATTTACGGGAGCACTGTCCACGTTTTTGCCCGCCCTGTCACTTGCAGCCTGCTTGTGTTTCCCATTGAGCTCCGGGTTTAACACCTCGGCGGGTGGGGCGCGTGTTGGCCGCTCGCTCGCGCTCACTGTGGGTTGTTTATCATGTATTTGGACCGCATTCTGTGTTATTCCTCTATTCCCTCCTGGTATAGCCGGTGGAGGAATTGGTCGGAATTGGATCGATTGTGTTTGACCTCCCATCCTGCGATTCCTCTGAATGTTCGCATCCATACCTCCGCGGTCTGTGTAACACCTTCCCGCTAGGTGGTTATCTTGCCATCTCTGTGCGTAATTTGAACCTTGCGTGTGTCGTGGGATGGGGTGTTGATATGGTTCTGCTCTGAACCTCTCCCTCCTGCGATTCTCGTACAATTTTGGCCCAGTGTTTCTCCCATTTGGGTGCCAAATTTTTCCTGGATTGTTACCTTGCCATTTTTGTGGGTAATTTTGACCTTGCGTGTGTCGTGGCATGGGGTGTTGATATGGTTCTGTTCTGAACCTCCCCCTCCTGCGATTCCTCTGAATGTTCGGCTTTGTGCCGCTCTCATTCTCGTGCCAACCTCTCTCTGGGTTATTTTGCCATGTGTGCGTGCGTTTTTGCTCCGTCCTGCATTGTGGGACTGCTCGGTGATTTTTATTCCTCTCTGAGAGGCTGGGTTCTTTATCCCTCTCCCTGTGTTCTGGATCCGAATTATGATTCTTAGCTCTGTATAACCATGCCATGTACGCCTTGCTCTCTATGCGGCGTAAGGATGCGGTTTCTGGATTCACAACCATTCTCACCCTTTCTGTAATCTCTGGGCTCAAGGATTCAAAAAACATAATTTTGAACATTTTATCTCCTTCGTGGTATTGATTCACATCGCCTGCGTAATACGCTCTTTTAAATTGTACGAGGTAGTCACATGGATCTTGGTCCATGCCCTGGGTCATCGATTTTACAGCATAAAACCCTTCAGTGAGTGTCGAATATTCTCCAAACTTCCGAATCACTGCCAGGCTCAGTTGTTTAAAATCATTTCTAACCTTGTGTGGTAGTGACTTTACCCATGGAATAGAATCTTTATGTAAGCTTCGTTTCAACAAACTCGCTTTTTCATCCCGTCTCCTCAGCCCTCTAATCATTGCCTCCTCTTCCACTGTCGCGATATGTGTATGTATATCCATGGACTTATTGTGGGGGTCAAAATCGGGAATTCTGACTAGAGCCTTGTCCATCAATTTAAGGGTTTTACTGGTGAATAGGTATTCCGAAAGTTGATTGCCGTCAGCGTCATCATAAAACAAGTTATCATCAGGCAATCTGTCAATTTGGTCTGTGCTGTGTCGCTTGTGTTTAAGTGGCGTGCAATTTTTGTGTGCGCGTCCAGTGCTGTGTCGCTCGTGTTGCCATTTCCCTTCAGTTTTTGCCTCTGCCCTTAGTGGAGCATGTCCTGTCGACTTTACTTTAACATTTTGCCTCCCTCTATCTGTGAAGTTGTCAATCTCACATGTTTTTGTTTGCATATGTATCTCTCCATCCCTTCTCTCGAATTGTGAGGGTTTCCCTTTGTCAAGGATTTTTTGTTCGATATTCATAATTTTTTTTCGATCAGTCCCTTGACTCTGTCCCCGTACCCAAGAGTGTGATTTACTGTTACTTTCATATTTATTCTGTGGATCAACGTCTGTGAGTTTCGCTGGTGTCGCGAGCCCTGATTTCTCCTCCCTTACGATGGTGTGAGGACATTTTTCCTCGTTTATTAGAGACGATTTCTCTCCCGTTTCCCTTCCAAATTTTTCCTCATTCCACAATCCCTGTCTGTATGCTTGTGTGAGAAGGCATGAGTCCTGTCCTGCCTTCTCTGCAGTTTTTGCATCGTGTTCGCCTTTGTTACATTTTATCCAGTCACTTAGTTTCCCTCGAGGTGTGTTCGTGTTATCGATACAGCTCCCTTCCCATATGTCTCTCTGACTGTACTGCTTTATAACAGATTGGTCGGTACGTTTTAATACGAGCTCCCAGTATTCCGTAATCCATTCAAAAATTATTCTTAATCCTATCATCTCAAGTGGCAGGAGTTACTTTGACCTTTCCTTTCAGAGTGCATATAAAACAATTATCTCACAGAGTGTGGTCAGTTTGACTCGAGCTATTCTGTAATTTTCCGATTCAGAGTGCGTACCTCTAACACCATTTATCACAGGATGCAATCGGTTTGATACGATATTATCTTAATTCCACTGTCTCTGTTTCAACCTGCTATTCTGGGTTTTAACCTTAGAGGGCGTTTTTTTTTTTTCCGCCCGTTTACAATCACAATGCAATGTTTGATCCCGATATTTTGGTTAACACGTAGTGGTTCATTTCATCATCCATGCAAAACACTGTCTGTGAGAGATCCCGGACGACGCCACCCATTATGTTGTATGTGTCGGGTTATGAAATTTTGATAAAAATAATACAAATTAATAATTTTCCGAAAAATGCGCAAATCGCATTAATTATGTTAATGTGTGTATTAATATGCATACATTATGATGATGCGTGTGATTATATGCATAAATTATGATAATCGCTGAGATAATCGTAGTAATTTATGCGGATGCTTGCGATGATGTTAATGTGTGCAGTTGTGATAATTAGGCTCAGCTTCGTTTATCCCGAGTTGTCAATCAGGATAACACGATTATCATCGATTAAACGTTTACCGATTATCCTAGTGTGTGTTATGATATTTAAGGTCACCAGTTCAGATCTCATCACAGGATACAGCTCTTATGAATAAGACAGTTTTGCATGGACTTGGAAAGAAGCACTCGAACAGTTGGTGTTAAGCAATTTTATTCTAACAAGCATGTGACATTCTATCATGCAGGTCAAACATGCGTCAATAATTCATGAATAACCAAACTCTTATGCATTGCGATACTATGCATTCGATTAATATGAATAACTAAAATTCTTATGCAATTACGAGGTTATGCAATTCCCTAATATGAATGACTAAACATTTTTTTTTTATTCATTGGCGAAATTATGCAGTTAACGAAAATGAATGACTAAAAACATTTCTTATTCATGTAACTCGACGGCAGCACTGCTTTGCACGATCAGTTGGTATTGAACGCACCACCTCGAAATGGCAACCCTTTTTGAAACACAAAGACAATTTTCTTTTAAAGTCTTATTCGTGTACGTGCTGTGTATGCGTTGTCCCCTTGTAATATTAATTAATTCTTAGAGCCAGGAGTTGTGTCATTAGCTTGTGTGGTGTGGGAGGATACAAACAGCGGCCAGAAGTTTTTCTCTGGGATGGGCGTGGCCGCCGCTCTGCTCCTGCTGCTCCCTCGCTCGGCGTGTCTCTGCTTGTGCTCTCTCTCTCTCTCCACTGCTCGATGACGAGTTGGCACGATGCTGTCCTTGAAGATGCTCGGTCGCTCGTGTCGCTCGTTGGCGCACAGTGGCGCACGGTGGCGCACGGTGGCGCACGGTGGCGCACGGTGGCGCACGGTGGCGCACAATGGCGCTGGGTGTCGCTCGCGCTTTCTTGGTGGCAGCCCCCGGCTTCTCCACTGCTCGATTGATTGTTGAGTCGGCACGATGCTCGCCGTCGCTCTGGACGTCTGGTGTGTTCACACTGGTCGTTGGTCGGTGTGCCCTCAGGCACATGGCGCATTCGATGGCGCTGTCCTCTCCCTCCCAGCCGTTTGACCAGGCTTTCTCCACTGCTTCGCACTCTCTGCTTTGCACGCTTGGTCGACGCTTGGCGATCTCCGCCCTTTTACAGGTTGATTGCTTGTCGTCACTCGTCACTCTCTCTGCTCCGTGCTTCCTTTGATCGTGCAGCTGCCAGCTTCACTCGCACTTAACTTCGTTCTGCGATAAGCGACACCTGCTATCGGCATCGGTGTTTCGTTTCCTCACGACGCTCCGCCAGCCGGAGCACGGCTGAAACCCAGCCCCAACTCAGGTTGAACTCAGACTTCTGCGACTCGAACGACTCCTCCTCGTTCCATCACTTCTCGAGGCACAACCGCCCCAGCTCTCTTGCGAGCCCCCGTCGCAACGCTGCGTCGCAAGCCGAGTTGCGAGACCGAGCGCCTCGGACAGACTGCTCTCAGACTGTCACTTTAACGAAGTCTCGTCGTCCCATCTCTTCTCGAGGCACGACTGCCACAGCTCCCTTGCGTGCCCCGTCGCAACGCTGAGCTCGACTCGGACAGACTGCTCTCAGACTGTCACTTTAACGATGTCTCGTCGTTCCATCTCTCCTCGAGGCACGACGCGCCTCCGCTCTCTTGCGAGCCCCGTCGCAACACCGCGTCGCAAGCCGAGTTGCGAGACTGAGCACGACTCAACCCAGACTGCTCTCAGGCTGCCACTTTAACGATGTCTCGTCGTCCCATCTCTTCTCGAGGCACGACTGCCACAGCTCCCTTGCGTGCCCCGTCGCACCGCTGAGCGCGACTCGGACCGACTCAACCCAGACTGTCCTTTCGCGGTGTGCGCCCGTGCCTAACTCAAAACGTGACTCCCCTCTCTTCGCGTCTCTTGCGAGAGAAAACAAACAAGACAGAGCGAGAAGAAGCAGACACCCCCCCCCCTTGTGACCTTTTGCTCCCACCTTGCCCGTCAGACCCCGCTGGAAGACAAAGGTGGCTGAGGAGATGTTTGTAATACATTTATGTGGTCCTGTGTGTTACATTTATTCTTGAATTATATTTTATGAGTTCCTTCGGTCTTAGTATCGTGGTAATCATTCGTCTATGTTTAATGAATATTCGTAATGATTCTCGTCACATTATTATTTTGGCTTCGCCAAGTTTAGTTCTCCAGAGATTGGTGTTTATTCTGAGTTATATTTTAATGTCCTGAGGTTAAGCGTAATTATGTTTCCACTTAAGCTTTCTGGAATTCGTACTCTTTAGTTTTTATTTTTATTTTTTTGGAAGGTCGTGTAGGTAGGAAACATATAATAATAGAAAAAATATTATTGTTTGTTGGTTAATTATCTATGTTAAGTTTCTACTTTTCGGTAAGGAAAACGTTAAGAAAACGCGAAGTTTCAACCGTTATTTATTCTGCCCTTATCTGTACATCTCCAGATGTCTTGGGAGGCTAGTCCATACATCTTTTGTCCATCTGGATGTCCATGACCTCTTTGTGACCGAACTCTCAACATTTTAACCGCCCTCCATGTTTCATGGATTCCTGGTGTTCTTGTGAGAAGTGAGTTGTTTTCATTAATAAAAAAAAAAAGGTATATATATATAGATTAAAAAAACATTTTTTTTTATTCTTAATTAAAAAAAAGGGTATAGACACAACAGCAGGAACGATGCAATGGCTATCTACCAGACTTAAGGTTTTTGTTGCCTTAGGTTGGCGGTTGCCATATTTCTGAAAGTTATATCTTATAAAACGTTGGCAGCGTGGTTGACGAAAAATGGAAAACATGCTGTTGACATTTAACTAAACCACATTGAGTGCATTCTGAGAGAATTTGGCATATTTGCTAGCTCGCCGTGGATTCTGACAAAAAATGTAGATGGATTTCACAATAGATAATTCGTGAGGAAGAATAATGTAGTACACATGAGAAAAACATGGATTCTGAATTTTGAAGAGTCGTAAGGGCCCAAATTACCTTATGGCAAACGGTATTTTTCCATTGCATATCTAGGAAACCTTGCTATCTTCTCACTCCACATTAAAGAAATTCAACAAAGCGATGCATTTCAGATGGTTCGTCAAGATGTAAATCTGACCCATGCTCAAGCAATAGCAGACTGTTTATAAGCATAGAATAGAGTGGTGTTGTGTTTCGCAATATCCTGGTGGCTCAGGGGGTTAATACCCCCACACCTCCAATTAGCACGATTAGCTATGTACGGTGCAAAAGAAATCCAACATACACACGTACATGGGATGCCGTGTTCAGCGTGCGGACACCCATGTTCAGCACAACCAGTCGAGAGTCCATTCGGTCACCAATGTACAAAATAATCCGAAACAGTGCCAGCGCTAGCGGAGTGCCGATGTGCTCCCTGCACCACCAAATCTCCTTTTGCGCCAACCACGCTCACTCTCCCGAGCGGTGATCACTGCTATACTGGAGCCTGACCTTATCACAAAGGGTTGGTTTTCCTCTTGGCTCAGGCTATAGCTCAGTGAACAAGTACAACACGATTGGCCTATGGCAAATCACTCTTAAGGGAGTGCGGAGGAGCGCCTTGTCCTTTGCTGAGTTTAGAGGAGCCAGTGGCAGTAACAGATTAAGTAGTGCGGTTCACTGTTGTGATGTGCTTGCCGACTGCAGACATTTTAGGATGTTTCTTGGCCCTTATAGTTTGACTCCCATACAATACTATTGCTAACAATGAAAATACATTGATAAGCATAACACATATTTGTATTCTTGGAATAGGCAATCCTGTATGCCTCGTAGTTGCTATGTAAAGTAAAAATGGGCAATGAAACGTCAATCTATAGCATTGCTATGACATGGGTTTCATAAAAAAATACCTGAAACTCTTTCTTGTGGCGCCGTACCTTAGCGGCAGGTTCTTTGGCTGCTATCGTGTCCATCCTTGACCGTTCTCTGCCCTCCTCTTCATTCCCGCAAACGCCCCATCCTTCAGCTCCTCTAGCATCCCGATCCTTGGCCTCCCCTCTCGCTCTGCTCCCTCCCATTCCTCCCTCTGTAACATCTTTCACCAATGTCCAATCCAGCTCTTCTCTCGCCTTCTGATGGCATCCATTGTCATTGTTGTTTCGTTGATGCTTTTCATTATTGCGTCATTGCTCTTATTCTCTGCTCAGCTTACTTTCTGCTTAACACATTATTGATTCGTACATTAGGATTATCATTACACTGAAAGATCAGCACACGGTGAGGTTTCTAAACAATGTCGCAAATCTACAACGATTAGCCCCTGCTGCTGCACTTACACGGGGCCGTCGTCGTCTGCGTTTGCAGATTGGCCAGCATGCTTGTGCGGATGTTATGTCCTTCGCAGGGATGTCTCCGCCCGAGGCGGTGGTCTTGCATGCCGTCGGGGAGAAGAGTGTCACTGTCCGCTGGTCCCCACCGCGGAATGCTCGTCCCTCCTCGTACAACGTGTACATTCAGAAGCTCCCCGATGGCGAGACGTGGAGCGTGAGCTTGGATGCCGAGCGTGAGGTGCACACGTTTGATGGCCTGGAGCGCGGCACTGTGTATTTCGTGGCAGTGACGGCGCTGAGCGGCCATTCAGAGAGCCAGCCGGTCGGTGTGCATGCACAGACAGGTATGCGAGCGGGGACTCCCCATAATGACTTGTCGACACTGCGGGGGTATCGACTGTGCAGAATTCATTAAAAGGATTCAAGAATTTTAAATAGCACTTTGATAATTGCATACAAGCCTGTTTAATCAATTGTACACGTAGGTTTTCGATTTAAAGCTTCCGTGACTGCAGGGATTCATATTCTTGGTTCTTTCGGTAAAGTCACGTAGAAGGGAAATAATACAATAATAAAAATAAATCAAAAAAATTCTCACGACGTTTCGATTGCAACACAAGCAATCATCATCAGGTGTGAAAACCACAGCAAGAAAATGTTTGAAAAATTTTTGTAAACCGCCACTTTTTTCAAAAATGTTCTTGCTGTGGGTTTCACACCCGATGATGATTGCTTTTGTTGCAAGCGATACGTGAGAATTTTATTGTTTTATTTTTATTATTTAATTTTTCCCTTCTACGTGACTTTGCGGAAAGAACCAAGAATATGTACACGTAGGCTCGTATGATTTTCTGGCATAAATCTACCACGTCGCCTAAGCTATGAACAAATAAATATATATCAGCCTCTTCAAGCTGCCAATTCCAGTCTCACAAAGTATCGACAGATGTTACAATCCACAAATTATCCAAACGCCTGTTTGCACTGCACAATGCTGGCATCCACTCGTGTAATTTCTTCCCACATCTGATCCTCCAAGTGGTTGACTGGTATTCAAATGTTCTATTAAAATATTGCCGTCTAATTTATTTAATTTATGTTTTAAAAAATATTCCCGTGCGCTTAAATTACGATGTAACCCCCCCCATCCCCCCAAAGGTCGCCGTTGCAAGAGAGGCCACAGTGTTTCATGAACCTCAGTTCGTTTATTTAATCATATAAAAAGCTCATCACTTTAGATGTACCTCTCGTAACCTAGAAAGAAAATCACTGCCGCGGCAATACTACTGGAAGGAGCAGCGGTAACAACATTTTCTAAGTGTAATAAGAAAAAACACACTTTCTGGAAAACTACAGAAATGTTGAGGGCTTTTTTTTCCACAACCTGGCAGCACGACCATGCTTAGGTGTGGCTGGCAACAGGAGGTCTACAAGAACAGGGATGATGGAAGATGTGGAGACACCCAAATCAATCTTAAATTGTCTCTGGCTTCATATTTTTGGTTCTTTCAGTAAAGTCACGTAGAAGGGAAGTAATAAAATAATACAATTGAAAGAATAAAATTCTGAAGACGTTTCGATTGCAACACAAGCAATCATCATCAGATTAAAAAATGTTCTTGCTGTGGTTTTCACACCTGATGATGATTGCTTGTGTTGCAATCGAAACGTCGTGAGAATTTTATAGTTTTATTATTATTATTTCCCTTCTACGTGACTTTATCGAAAAAAACAAGAATATGAATCCCTGCAGTCACGAAAGCTTTAAATCGAAATTTGGTCTCTGGCTTGTCAGATATCCCAGCTTCAGAGCACCGGTTGTGGCGTCTCACTTGCCTTATCCGCTCATGTGCACTTCTGCGTGATTGCCAGCGCACGGCCTGGAGAATCTAGTCTATAAACATACATATTTCTGAAGCTTGTTTGGCCATGAAAATATAAATCCCAGTACATATGATTTATGTATATTATGTTACAGCACCTCTGGTTAGCATGGTTGGCTAGGTACGGTGCGAAAGAAGTTAGACGTACATACATAGTCGTTATATGGAACCCTTACAAAATTGATTTTCTCCGAATTCCTTTCAACAAACGTACATTTTGGGTTTTCAATTTTTTTTTTGCAAAACTTCGACCATTATTAACATTGACAGTAGCAAAGCCCTTAATTTCTATGACAGGATTGCATCTTTCAGTAAAGGCTATTACAGTAATTATGTGGTAAGTGTTGAACTTACAATGTTATCATGAAACAACTAAACATTTCACAGCATTGAAGTGCAGAGTCCAACCACATACATACAGACCAGAAGCGCTTGGTTACATTTATCAGCTTGGAGTTACTGAGGCGTTGCTCCATCGTAAGCTCAGTCTTGCATTACGATAGAAGGCACACAAACTTACAGAGGAGGGGTGATTGATACATTTGGTATTGGAGTGACAAGTGAGAGAGGTGAGCATATCCATTGGAGTCCAGCACCGAGATGGAAATAATGAGTACCTTTAAAAATTAATCTCAGACGTGGTAATGCAAGAGCCCAATTGGTGAAAGTACACATCAGCTTGACTTGAACTTTACAAATAAACCCGGCTAATTCGCAAAACGAAGATTAACATTAAAAAAAAATCTGGGTTGGCGCACAGCTGATTTAAGCCAACTCTAAGCAACATTTTCAAATGCCTGGAGGATCAGCTAGATGCATGATTGGAATTACAGTGAGGGACAGAAAGAGGGACATGGAATGGAGGACATACACAGGGTAATGACGTAATTCAACCTGTGAAGAAACTTAAGTGGAGCCTTGGGCAGGACGTGTCACTAGAAGGGGCAATTTGCCATTAAATCGGAGGATGACGGAGTGGCAGCCAAAGGAGAGAGGGCATCTGAGAGTGAGGCCGCGACATGGATGGAGTGCTCACAACGGATTATTTGATGGAATGGTATATAACAGGGACACAGCAGGTACATAGAAGGGACAGCAGGTACATAGCAGAGCCATGAGGGGGTGAGATCCAGCAGTGGAATGATTATGGCTGACGAATATTGAAACTAACAGCTATCGATGTAATTAAATGTGATTAGGCTGCTGTATGTTTGGATTGCGTTTAATTTTTTATTTTTCTAGCAATTAGGACGGAAATAAATTCATTTAACCACTTTCAATGTAAAACAATCTATACCGCATTGAATACTGTTGACTCTTTTTGAGTAACAGTTGGTCGTTTAACCTGCACTTGGAAATTAATTTGGTTCACATGCTTGTTTCATACTAATCCTACGTTGTCATCAGGAGTAGTGTTTTACTTAATACAGCTCATCGTAAGATACCATATATCCCAATTTCTCGCACAATATTAAATGCATAATCTTTAGACTTTGATGACTCATTATCAATCGCAAGCACTCGTTACAATGCTTTTCACAAAGCACAGAATCCATCAATGACCTGCTAAGATTGATGTGGAGAAACACTGCTTGCATGCGTGCCTTGAGATGTCTTGCATTGTCTCGGACACAATGCCTTTGTCCATGGTAGCACATGGATGGTCCAGCATGTACTTGGAATGGACAGCATGCCCGTGCGGATGTTATGTGCTTTGCAGGGGTATCTCCACCAGGGTCGGTGGTCTTGCATGCTGTAGGGGAGGAGAGTG
The DNA here is from genome assembly GCF_965212315.1 of Lampetra planeri. Taxonomy (NCBI): domain Eukaryota; kingdom Metazoa; phylum Chordata; class Hyperoartia; order Petromyzontiformes; family Petromyzontidae; genus Lampetra; species Lampetra planeri. Next base: position 22,216,038 of record NC_136108.1, on the reverse strand, counting down.
TCACTGTCCGCTGGTCCCCTCCCCGGAATGTTCATCCCTCCGCGTACAATGTGTACATTCAAAAGCTCCCCGATGGCGAGACGCGGAGCGTGGAAAAGGATGCCAAGCATGAGGCACACACTTTTCATACTCTGGTTTCCGACACGTCCTATTATGTGGGAGTAACTGCTGTCTATGGGCACGCAGAAAGCAGGCCCATCTGGATACATGCCCAGACAGGTACTACTTGCGGATCTTGCCGTACAAATGTTGACCATGAAACGTTAACCGCCTTGTATAAAGCAGAATACATTTTTCGACTTTAGTATTGGCGTTGAACTGTGCTCGCAAGAATCCCGGATTTTTAGGTAGTGGGACGTACCTCGTTATATTTTTGCCACGTTGTGACCATCGGGAGGTAATGTTTTGAGTGTGGCAATAAATTAGCAGAACGTTGCTAATTCGACTAGTCGCTTTACAAATACAGTAGTCGGTTAGTTATGGCCTCAAATGTCCCTAAATACGGTCACAACTCCGCATTGTTTGAAGAATTTCCCGGGGAGTTCGTCCCACTACCTATTTGAGTTCTGTTGTATGTATGGTCAGTGCACCACTGCAATATGTATGTTTGTATTTTGACATAATATATGTTGAAAATACTTTGCTGAAACACACGTGATGTTAAAATGCACATCTCCAGTATAACAATATCTTTTCATTGTCATCAACACTTTGGTTTTTCAAAGTTAATATAGAAATGTTGTAAATTAAAGTCTATCTGTAAAATTACACATTCATGAAATATTAAACAACCCCCTATGACCAACATGGAAGGCATTCAATCGGTAGTGTGATCTACATTATTTTACTGTTAGGTGGAAGAGCAAATCATTTTGTAAATCGCGTGGTAGTTGAAGCGATTTAAATAGTTGTTCATTTGGCACTTAAATGTGCGATTACAAGTAAAGTGTGAATAAAAATGTCAACAAAATAGAACAATTTTAATACCAACAACACCTTTTGGATAACAGAGCTCCTAAGCTGATGTGCTCCAATGGAAGTTACATAAACATTGACCGGGTTTGGCTTCTTTTAAAATAACTTTACGCTGTTGAAAACAGTGTCTCTTTCCTCTTATAGATGACCACGTGCACTCCAAATAAAATGCCATGCTTTATACCAATTTTCAATCGGAAGAAGATTATGCATAAACAAGTCTGCACCTGCGTAGTAGAAAGATCCGGGGGAATAATTGTTCCATAACTGCCAATAGTCTAAGTTGAAGTACATTTATTATCGAAAATGTTATAAAACTGGCTCAATCAAAATATTCTAATTCTCAAAGGATGATAGATGTATCCCTGCGACAAAATGTACTGCAGCTGATCTACCCAGTGTGAAGATGTGCAACATTTTCACTTAAAAATGTTTCAGAAAATATAATCACGATATATTCAACATACATTTCAGAAACCGAAGCCAGAATGTATGATTAATTTGGGGATGAACCCAGTTCTCATCTCCAGGATAGAAAGCATCCTGCTCACACCGAGTTTCACTTCAGCTGTGAGCGATGGGGAGATCTAAAATAGCAAATATATTTCCTTCAACAACTGAAGACCGCGCTCTGAAGACTGGATTAAGGTGTCTATTTATTGAAGCACCGGGGAGAGGCTTTCCCCGAAGTTAAATCACAAGGAAGTGATGTTGAAGTTAAGAGGATAAGCAGCTATGCAGCCTCATGTCGAGAAACCGAAGAGAGGGACGGAATGAAAGTGTTTTTGTAGAGGCACAGCAGCATACGACTTGACCCCTTACTGCTACTACACTTGACCGGCAGAGGGTCGTCACGCCCTCCGGCCTGGCCGGCCACTCTCAGCTCTCTGCCTACTGGGTCATAGGGGGCCCGTTTCCGTCTCTATGTGGCGTGGCCAGATGTGAAGAGGCAGGTAAATTGGAAATGCTTCCAGTCGCCGCCTGCTGCTCTTGCTCTGCGCCTTGACGTGATGCGTAGCGGGGGGGGGGGTCAACGTGACCCGGAGAGTTCTCCGGCATTTTACAAGAGCGATATAATCACCATCAAAATGTGGATGTGGCTTCGACCGCCTTGGCCACTGACAGAGAAACAGCAGATGGTGCGGTAGCGCCACGATGGTTTTTGTGGTTTCGCCTCTTCTGCTCGGGACGTTTGTGTGAGAGCCGTAGTGGAGGGCCCGGCCACGTGCTCAGGCCTTGCATCGAGAAGACCGCCGCACCTTTAGCGTAGTCGAAGCCGGTGAACAGGCTGTCTATTGACTGCATTACCAAAGGTGCTGGTACATCTTGACACGATCCGGTCGACGGCTGGGCAGAAAAGGGCCAGGGCGATGATGCAACCTCGATGGACCCCGGACAAAAGTGGATAAATGAGCAGACTGTTACCGATTTGAACACATGAGGTCGTGCCAGGCGAGAGATCCGAAGCAGCTGGTGGTGTTCCAGTGGCTCTTGGGGCCTTCCACAGTGCTGCCCTGGCAACGGAAGTTCAATTCCCGCCGTCATGTCAATGTATGCCACTTGAAGGGGGGTTGTTGAACTCTCGATGCAACTCGGCGACAAGAGGCAAGGCGGGAAATGCATTTAAAGTCGATAAACGCTTTGTGAACTCTGACCGCTGTGGGCAGCAACGCTGCTGAAGAAACGCTTTCAGCTTGGCCAACAGGACGCAGGGAACCTTGGAATTGACAGTCGCAATTCAGTCGGTAGCTCACGCAAATTGACCTTTGTTCCTTTCCCTGTCACAGAAAGGTGGATGGTGCCTTGCTTAAAGTTAGCTGGCACAAGTGCTGACTTCCGCACGCTCAAGAAAAGATTCTGGAAAGCAAAACTTTCTGGCTGTCCTGCACACTTGAGTAGTTGGAGAGATGCGATGCTGGCATGCGTCCATTGCCCAGTTTTTTGTTGGCCTGCCACACTTCTTGCAGTGTTGCAGCGTCCTCAGAAATGGTCTAGGCTGGGTGTGGTGCCAGATGAGCAGACGTCCGATTCAATAGAGGCAGCGTGCGGGGAGACGGTTGTGCATATTCTGGTAATAGTCACACTTGCAGTCCAGGATAAATGTTTTCACTGTCCTGCATGCACAGCAATCACTCTTGGCGTGATTGTTGTGATACCACCACCGTGGCGCTCAGTGCCACCTTGCGTCCGCTTAGTGATGCGGTAATCTGGGCGTCGTTTGTAATGCTGTATGCCATTCTCAAATTCATCCGCAAGCCCGGCCGTAGAACACTTTGGGTTTAGTCTTTGCCTTCTTCTTGAACAACTCCTGAAGTCTACGTCCCCCTTCCATGACCGATGATGTGTTAGGGAGGTCTTCATGAGATGCGCTTCTGCGGCACGTCTGGAATTATCTTCCGATATTAAGAAGCCACTGGAGCTATGCACTTTTAAATATGGATTGAAAACTCATTTCTTTTAGAACTGATTTTTGTGTTTAGTTTGTTGTCACTCTCCCGCACCTCCGATTAGCACGCTTGGCTACATATGGTGCAAAAGAAGTTCAACATACATCCAGCAGTGGATTGACAAAGAGCTGAACATTTTTACTTTTATTACTGTGAAAATATGGATAACTATTCTGTTGTCAAACGCCGTTTTTATAACCAAATACAATGAATGCTTTACGACTGATAGAGACATTGGTTTTTAAGATGACTGCATACAGCCAGAAGCTCTGACGTTCCATATGAGGCTTGCCATGGTCATAGTTTCGTCTGCAAAGTTTATTTTTGAGAATCTCTGCAAAATGTGCTCTCATGCAGCGTTGAATGCCGTATAAGTCTAGTTATTTTATTGCAGAGAGTGCTGGATCTGCCCAAGTACAGCAACATGACTTTCCACCCAGTGCAGGTATGCATTTTTGTAAATTTCCAAAAACTTGACTCCCGTTTAAAATTAGTTCGTGTTTAAACCACAATACATTTCAATAATAAATGCTGGATGGATATCACGGGATTAAAATCTGAAGTAAACATCTCACTCTAAACCCATTGGTTATAACGCTGTAGTTCTAAAAGTGTGAGTCCTGATGTAAAGTAGATGCAGCCTGCATCTGCTTTCAATTTGCCTTCACAACATTTAAAGCCAACACATTTAAAAGGTATGTAACATTTTTACATAGGCTCATGAAATGTTGTCTTTTTCAGTGCATTCAGATATCTGCTCACTTCCATTGGACAAAGGCAGCTGCTATGACTACTCAGTGAAGTGGCATTACGACCAGACACAGAGAAGCTGTATGCAGTTTGTGTACCGTGGCTGCACGGGCAACGCCAACCGCTTCGACTCGCACGTGGAATGCGAGTCTGTATGCCTTACCACCGGTGGGTTCCCCACAGACACCTCAATCCACACCTCTACTCAAACAATACTCATTGTACAGTCTCCACATATCGGGTAAAACTGAAACGATGGAAGGTCAACAGTTGGGGCCTGGCGGAGTTGCATGAGTGCCACCCAAGTTTGACATGAGGCATATTTGGTCAATTGAGTGTTGCCGACTGTGCTACCATCTGTATTGTGGACGAGTGAACCTCATTGCACGTTATTACACACAAAGTGCTTGCCAAAATGTAACCACAACACCTTGCTGATCTCGTCAACGAGCATAAACCATCATCATGCAAACTCCGATCATCCTCGCAGCAGCGGCTTTTGGCTAACGATCGGAACAAAGATGGTCACTGCATCGCGTGCTTTCAGATGCGTTTCTGCTGCCGTCTGGAACGCTCTTCCGATATTAGGAAGCCACTGGAGCTATGCACTTTTAAATCTAGATTGAAAACTAATTTCTTTAGAACTGCTTTTTGTGTTTAGTTTGTTGTCCTTCCCCCCGAATCTCCGATGAGCTGGTTGTCTACATACCGTGCAAAAGAAGTGCAACATACATATATACATATCAACCTGTCCGTGTTATTTCCAGGTCTCGTGGGAGCAGGGACACTCCGCGGTGACATGGGACCACAAGCCGCTCTTGTAAAGCACAGCTGAAAAGTGTTCTAATAACCTGCATCGCAGTGAACACAAAATGTTACTCGTTTGTGATATCAAATTGTTTTTGTACCTGCTGTTGGTATCTCGGCTCAACGTTTCCCCACTGATTAACCAAAGATATAGGTGCTATAATTCTTAAGAATTACATTATTTTTTGAAAGTTTCAATCTTTCTAATTTTCCAGTTATTTACACATTCAGAGACTGGCATATCAGTTGTCTTGGACTCTCACGTTTTATGACTACGTGTTGGACTCTGGTGCTATTTTACATTTTAAAAAACGACTTTACATGAGCACAATACAAATTAGGAACTGCCCACATGGTCTTCATTGTATCTGTGTACACTGTCCATTTTTATTGTGCTGTTTTAAAAAAAATGGCATACGTGGGATTTACCTAAAATTACTAGGTGTTTAAAAAAATGAAACTAAGTTAACTATTTTTATTATGATTACCCGGGAAAGACGGAGTCTTGAGACTCTTTCTTCAAGAGGAGCCCCTGCCAAATTGTTCGCATCAGGGATGATCTCGCTCCGTGTAATCCCAATTCAGTAAATTTCATGTACATTTTGCAGCATCGTGAAATTTGGGCCAATGCCAATTACAATGTTTTTTTTTGTTTAGCCATAAATTTAGCAATATCCAGACTAGTTTATCTCATGAGTGCTTCTGTGACAAACAGTCTCTGTTGTTATCAAAACACTGCAATGCCATTACATTTATTTACGAACTGAAAAGTGTATTTATCAAGTTCCTGAGATACGACAACAACAAAGAGCTTCATTCAGGGTGCAGGAGATTGAAATCGATGGAATCTGTTCAGGAAACTCATCATGTCATTTGCATTTTGATCCAAAATGCAAGTGACAGGGTAGTAAGGGTGTTTAAGCAAGAGTATAAATTAACCGTGAAAGAAACGATTCAACTTTAAAAAATCCTCATACTTTTTGGAGTCATTCTCATACGGACAAGCACTCCAGAATGAAACCACTTTGCGAATGCTGACAAATTAGCGGTTTCTGTGAGTTGTGAGGGGACTGTAGTAAACAACCGACTAAAGTACACATTTAAGAGCATATCTCTTGTGTCCCTTACCTGCATGTATCCTGCTAAGATGTCTAAATGTGCTACATATCCGTAATACAATCTCTCAGTGCACATTTACTGAGTTATCATTTCCTGAGAGGAATATTTCACGTAATTCCTCTTGCCAACATTTCCCCCGTTTCTGTCAGCATCTCTTGCTACTCAGCATAGCAAAATAAATATACCAATGATTTATATTGTTGGCTGGCGTAACACTCGCTCAGTTTTGCCCTGTTCAACAAAATTGGGTATGATTTGAATGTACCACTGTATTCCCACGTATGTTACAAGTTGTATTTGTGCACTGTACTTGAGGGAAAAAAATTGCATTGCATTTATATCAAAAAGTAGCTTTTTTAATATTAGCTTTATGAAATAAATATTGAAAAAATTCGCAACGAGCTCATTAATTTAGTACATTTGGTATTTTGCGCCGTTCTTAAAGTACAAGGCAATGAAGAAGGAAGACACTGCTGTGCTTCACAAACACAGCCTACAGCCAGTGTCCAATAATCTTCAGATCGGGGGGGTCACTTTCACCGGTAAGACATCATCACTGTGAGGGCCGCCACACATTTGTAACCATTGGGGTTTGACAGCACGATGGTGGGATGTTTTCAAATTGTGTATTGTCGGGCGCCGCACTAAAGGCCACTGGGGCCGCCAGTGGCCCGCGGGCCTTGAAATGAAAACACTGCTCTACAGGAGGTTCACAATGGGGGGCAATGTTGTTGTGTGTCATCCCAATTGAGTGCTTTGCAGGTAATTTTCAAATTTGACATCGAATGACGTCACGCGATGATTGACGTCCACTGTGAAGCAGTATTTTACATTTAAGGTGTACCGAAGTTATAACCATGATGTCACAGGATCTTTGACGTCCTTTGTGAGGCCACACTGTAGTCGTAACCGTGGTGGCCTGCCGGATTTGAACCGCGAACCTCTGCAACAAGCAGGCGAACGCCCTCCCGCTCGGCCGTGTCACCGCCCCACAGGGAATGGCGTTATTCCTGGTTGGGTGGTGCAGTTGTTCAAATCGCAGGTCAGGTTACCCAAACGGCTACTACTGTGAGAAGTCAACACTTGTGCTATCGATTGACTTGTCCCTGCAATACGCATGTGTATTTCACACCCCTACCCAAAGCTGAGTTATTATTGCCATATGCTCAATAAAGGACTGACGGGATTTTTTTGATGTGATACTGCTCCTTAGAGAGGAATGTGAATATTTCATGCCAACAATGTCAACCTGTTTTTATGAACGTGTTGTGGTTTTAACTGTAGGGATAGCTGCGGTTAGGGTCCACCGTGAAGTGCATTTACCCTCAATTCCTGAAAACCCTGAAACTCTAAGTATGGGGAGTCACGCCACAGCATGAATACTTAATTTCTGGCGGCTATGTTGCAGTCATGTAAGTTATTACTTATCTGATACAGATTCTCTACAAATCCTCATGGATCCACAAATATGGGAAGAAATGTGGATCTTGTTGACAAAAATAGGATTTGCAAATGTAAAACAAATCAGACCAGGTGTCTCAGCAGTATAGCGAGCGACTCATAAAGTTTCAAGCTCAAATCCTGGTTTGGGATTGACTCAACCCATCATCCCTCTGGTCTCTTGAATTCTCACGTGGTTAAACAAAATAAAATAGAAGCTTGACAGATGTTAAGCAAATTCATAATATAAAGCAATGCTTATTTTCTTGGACTCCCACGTCTTACTTGGGCTTGCACTCTGACATACTTTATTTGAATCGATACCTAAATCTTGTGTCCATGAATAATGATCACATATGAGCCTGTGGTAATATCTCTTTATGTTGTCACACCAATCGGACATTTTACTGATACAGTATCTAACACTCAATGTGGGAACATGTAAAATTCCCACACGCTGATCTAACAGCGTAAAGATGGCATGTGATGTTCAACTTAACATTAAGGATGTATTCATATCACTGCTCCAAAATACCATTTAAAACGGACCGTAAATATTGAAGTACGTTCATTGTAAAACAATAAGCTATTCCATGTGGAACCAATTATTTGACGATAAACATTGTTGATCTTGGATTCATAATGAACTCTTGCCAGAAACATTTTGGAGCCTACTAAAAGCAACACTTGATCACCACAGATCACAATGTCAGCCAGCACCGTTGCTGAGAATTCAGTAATCACTGCCAAAAGCAAATGGTGAGAACAGCTGTAGACTCAATCGTGATATGGAAAATGTGATGAGATTGCATCCAGATTGCAGCTTGCCAGAGGGTTCATCTTTTAAGTCATTATCCACTGTCTCATCATAAGTTCCTATCGTTATTATTTTGTTCGATGGACTACGTTTTGATTCAAGTTAATACGACATTGTGTTCATGGCGAAACAAAAACGCATAACGAGTAGGGCTCACCGTGCGGAGGCGACGCTTTGGTGGCCCAAACGGAGACCACGACAGAGCTTCGGCAGCACGCCGATGCGCACTTCTCCTTCATGAATAGGAAATAAACTAAACTTGTTATATGTTACCAGGTAAGGCCAACTGAGCTATATGGCTCTTTTAGAAAAGCGACTAGGCCACAAAAGATAGCTTAACGAAGTGGTTTATCATGTGGAAATGTGTATCAGCCGAATACTCTTAATGCACATTGATTCTAAATGTGGGGGGAAAAACCAGAGGACCCGGTTAAAAATCCATATGACCAAGGGGAGAGCATGACAACTCCAAATATACAGGCAGCATGGTCGGCTTCGAACCCACGGCCCGCATGCCAGACGAGGGAGTTAACATCTCGCCACAGCGGAAATTAAAGACAAGCCGCAATAGTGCTATAGTAGCCATGCAATCCAAACTATGGACTGTTCAGTAAACACATAGAGGCACATAGATACTCAAAAAGAGATATTAAAGACAAGCCACAGTAGTGCAATGGTGGTCATGCAACCCAAACTATGAACCATATAGTTCACCACTGTAGTCTGCGTTCTTTCAACAGAGAACAGCAAAACTACACGAACTATCTCCCGACGCCCTCTGGTGGGGAGCAGTCCTCGACATTGACATTTGGCTCCGGAAAATATTGCCATGCACAAGAATATAATAGATTTATTATGATTATATTTTCTATGTGCAATGCGAATTGTGTACATTTCAGGTCATTTCCTTACAGCTTTTGGATGTTTAGCAAATGGTAGTTACATTGTTTTTGTCCATGTGAGGAAACCCATGCAGAACAGGGAGAGAAAATACAAACACCACACAAAGGCACCAGAGTCAAAAACCAAACTCAGGTCCTTAATGCTGTGAGACGTGAATATTTACCACTGCGCCAGCATGTCACTCCAGAAAAAGAGTGCATTGTGGGTAACGTGACAATGAAGATCACAGCCATTTGTAACTATGATCCTAAATACAGCACAAATACTCAAAAGCACCGATAAGAATGTGTTTCGGTTTCATATAACTGCGTGAAGATGGCATGTGATTTTTAAAGTAGAGAGAATAATCAATGTTTTGTTAATGACAAAAAAAAATTCTCCAAATGGTTTCCGCTTGGCTTTAGAAATGCAGCCCTTCAATCTTAATTGGTTCCACATTCAATGCTCTCAAATATATTCACCATTTGTTTACCGTGTTGCAGTGGCATTGCATAACCGCGACTGTTTTGATTCTTACAGTGCCATGTAATACCTTAAATGCATACAACTTAAATGTAGGTACATTTTAAGTTCGTGAAAACTGAAACAAAAAAGGGACACGTCATTTAAAATGTGTAGGTTAAACATGGCAGCCGCACAAGTATGACTTCACTTGGTATGCACATCTGGGGATAACAGCTCTTGGTTCGAAAGGCAGCTTTTCCAAACACCAGCTGCAGGGTTTCAGTGTAAGTGGTGGGTTTTTTGTGCGCTCAAATATTTACATCTGACTCATTTGGCCTGTTTGGGTGGCAGGGTGGTGCAGTGGAGAGCCTGGGTTAACTTCCTCTCTCAGGCGTCTCTCTGAGTGTATGTTGTATGTTCTCTCCCTCTCTTCTTTGGGGGTTTTCTCCAGATTTTCTCCAATAGTTTAACCTCCGTTCCTCTCTTAAAGCGTCACCTCTTCTCCAATGCCCATTCTCTTCACTCCTTCCCGTCCCTCCCCTTCCTAACCCCTAAGTACCCCTCTATCGCGGTCACCCATCATCAGCCCTTGCACGCCCGTGACATGGAAATCGTTCTGGCCTTAACACTGTTTTTAAACCTATGTCAAGTGCCTTGAGCAAAGGCGCTCTATAAATATAAAATAAGATTGCTAAACAAAACACACAATTGTAGACAACTTACATTTATTTGGCCACAATGGTAAAAGGGGCCGATCCGTTTTGGACAGTGAGGACAGAGCTATCATTTGAGTTGGAATGAGGCCGTTCTTTGTGGTTGTTCCCGTTTTTCATTAATATTATTAAAGAGTTGTATTGTTCTAAAGGCAATCCTGAGAACGATCATATTTGACTACACAAATTCGTAAGGTGCCCAATTAGGAAATAGACGACACAATGTATCCGAATCATAATATTTATTTATACTAGAGCAATCCGATGAGCTTCAAAGCTCTTTTTCACAGATGTCCAGTAGGGGCGGGTAAGAACGTTACAACAACAAACAATACAAAAACACAATAGGAGTGCAAAATACAAGAAATAGGAGTGCAAAGTACAAACATCCCAATGCTCGAAAATTGCCTTAAAATTATTCAATTGAGATGATACGTGCAAACATTTCCCCCGAATGTAAAACTTGGTAGGACCCTCCTGAAAAAGAGTCTTGAGGCTCAATGAGGCTTTCCTGGGTAAACAAGCAGAATCATAATATATTTATATATGTTGAACTTCTTTCGCACAGTACGTAGCCAACCATGTTAATCGGGCGTGTGGGGTGAATGACAACAGACTAAACACAAAAAGCAGTTCTAAAGAAATTAGTTTTCAATCTAGACGATTTAAAAGTGCATAGCTCCCAGTCGCTTTATAATAACGGAGGGAAGAACGTTCCAGACTGCCGCAGAAGCAGCACATCTGAAAGCGCCGTGCGATGCGGTGACCAGTGTTTGATGGTTCACCAAAAAAAATGTAATGTCAGCATACTTACTCGCACACCCCAACCCTGACTGCAAACCCTCTTCAAACCCCGTCCTTAGAGCTGTTACCAATCAGCATAACACACAGCTTCATAATCTCAAACAACGTACTTCCCTTTCCAATGAACACCACATTCCCTCTGACCTCCACGTGTCTCCTCTTATAGCAAGGTTTGTGGTTGGTTATGTTTGTAAGAAATATATACAGTGTGCTCCAAAAAAATGTAAACACTTCCGAGAATTTACAACAATAGCACAAGAAATGTGACTCCGGGCTCTGGAGACCACCTGGAGAAGATTCCAGGCAATGTGTTGACAATGATAGCGAAGAAGTGGAGACTATTTCATTTTTGAAGCTATTAACATACTTTTGTTATCCCGTTAAAGTGTATCATCCATTCCTTTTTCTATTAAAAACGACAGTCCCATATACGTATTACCATTGTTGAAGCGCCCTGTCATGCAGACGATGGCGCCATCTAGTGTCTGCCGCTCCCAGCCTGCCATTGTCCGCGAATATGGGACTGGTTTTCGCCTCAGAGTTTTACGCACCTTTGGTTGACAATTTTCTCTTCCCCTCCCAAGTCAAATTGCGTCCGCAAAACGTCTCCCCTTCACCGTGAGTGCCTGGCACTGCACGTGCTGTTGATTTTTTTTCTTTTTACATGCTTTTATTTAACTCACTTCGTCTGTTGTATTCTCAAAAAATAAATCTTGTAACTAATTTTTTACACACTTCCCAATGTGCTATCGACTGCAAACTTCGTATAGGTATGTCATACTGATGACAACACGATATTCTATCATTGAAAATAAAAAATATATATTTTTAAACGATCTTTTTTTACGGCTCTAATTGTCCACGTTTACGGCTCTTAATTGTCGACGCTCAACTCACGTTGGCTGTAAAATCATCCCTTGTGTTACGGCAAACCACGGGGAGCCACGCCGCGGGGCGGGGGATGTGGAAGGAGGGGAGGGGCGATGGGGGAAGGGGGCAGGGGGAGGGGCAGCTCGGACAGTACATTTCATTAAAGTGTGTTTAAAAAAAAGTATTTTTAAATATTTTATTCTGGTGTTTTTTCTGTCCCTTCGGCACTCGCCACGCTGCAGGCTGCTCGTGTACACGGGCCTATCACTCTCCCAACTACCCCCCTATCTTCTTACAAAACTCTCTTTTTCCTTTATTTCACTTATTTTAATCTCTTTTCCTCGTTACTTTCGTTTCACCGGTGCTGTTTCTATATATATAACGGCACTTTACGAGAAGTACGAGGCTCTCACTCGTAAAAATGACCTCATCTGCTTCCCTTCAGCAGTAGTCAGTGTCGAGGGTATAGCTGCATCTGCTGGCGAGTGCGTGGTTCCGGCGAGCGTTCTCGTCGCCTCGCACATGAACCATGGCGGGGTCTTGTTCCTGGCCAAGGTGGCATGCGTTGTGGAGACAGGTTTAAACATTAAGGGGAGCTGTTTGTGCAATTTACACCTCTGGCTTCCCCTGCTGTAAAAGTCCTCATCTCCAACGCCCCACCCTTCCTCAAAAACGCCAATCTGCAAAGAGATGTACAGCGCTTTGGCAGAATCGTCTCCCGCATCATCGTGGTGCCCTTGCAGAGACGGCAACAGAAGCTAGCACACATCATGTCGTTCCAGCGCGAAACTTCATAATTTTGAACGCCAACAACAATGACCTCGACGTGAACCTCAAGTACACGGTGGACGGCCACGTCTACACCGTGTACGCGTCAACAGCGTTGCAGCAGTCTTGCGTGTGCGGTGGTGTCGGTCACGCCTACAAACACTGACCAGAAAAAACTGTGCAGCTTCTGCCACACACGATTGGAGCAGCAGCACCATCAGCAGGATACTGACTCGGTGGCCAATCGCGCAAAGCCATCAACTGACAGTGAGGAAAGTTTCACCATCGTCGAGTCGCAAAAGTGGAGGGCAAACGGCGGCCCTGCCGCAGGAGGGCGCAGTGCCACGAGGCCCAAGTGCGCAGCCACCGCAGACGACGAGCCCGACCCACCAGATGCAGTGGATGCCAAAGAACGACCCCCAGTGAATGCCGTATTGGAAGCCTCTGAGGGGGGTGCGACAGCAAATGCGGTCGATGGCGCCCTACGGGGGCTTGGCATGGTGGGAGAGGCACAACCAACCGATGCTGGCTCGGCCGCCTCGGAGCAAGAGGGGCTGCAGGCTGGCACAGCGTTTGATGGTGTCACAGTGTTGGAGGGCGCCAGCCAGCTCAACTTACCCAAGGAGGTAGCTGTAGAGCATCAGTTTGTAGAAGAGAGCCACCATGTTTCGGATGAGAATGTCGACAGAAGAGGGGTCTGTCGAGCCACAAGCAATCGTGCACGGGGACTCTGACGACTAATTGTCAGAATCCAATGTAGATGAATACACGAGATGAGTTTCTCACGAATGAAGGGCGAATGTTAATATGTGCCCAATGGGATCCACTATTATTACCTACAGAAAGTGTGGAGTGATGCGTGATGCTTTCTTCCCGGATGTAATGGGCTTCCTTAAGAGCTCTCAGAAAATTTACCAACAGCTCAGCAGCCTTTTTCCCGTGAAGAGGGGGGTCAGAAAGGGATTCCCTCTATCGTGGCTGCTGTATAGTGGAACCTCGGTATACGACCGCTTTGGAATACGTCGAATTTGGTATACGTCGTGTTTTTTCGAGAAAAAATGTCTTGGGATACGACGTCTTGCTTGGGATACGACGCGCTTGCTAGAACTTGTATGGGTCGGGATGAGTCACCGCGTACAGTACCCGCGTATACCCCGTTTACGACTGGAACAAAGCGAGAGGGGCGGGGGGCGTGGGGGGCTGCCCCCATGGAGGGTGGAGCCCCGGGTCGAGGCGCGTGTGACGTGCGGGGTTGAGGCACGCCACGTGACCAGCGCAGCTGGCAGCAGCGTGGTCACGTGGCTTCTGTACGCATTTTAGTAATTAGTGTCTAAATTATTTTATACAACTCCATTAATGTATAATATGCCATATAAAATATAATTTCTTTTCTTCTGGAACGGATTATTTCCTTTCCCTTTATTTATTATGGGAAAAATGTGTTTGGTATACGTCATTTTCGGTATAAGTCCTACCTTCTGGAACGAATTAACGATGTATATCGAGGTTCCACTGTACACCCTGTCTATTGATCCACTCCCACACCGCCTGAGATAAACTATGTCTGGTTTCAAGTTTCTAGGACCTGAAAATGCAGTCGTCAGGCACTATATTCCGGACGATATTTGCATGGTCAACAACGCGCAGGACGTCTCCGCACTCTGCTGGGCGGTGGCAGTGTACAAGAAGGCCTCTTGTGCCAGGGTGAACTGGGCCAAGTGGGAAGCTCTATGTATGAGGTTGCAGTGCGGCGTGCGTTCTGCACTCCTCCCAGGAGGGGTCAGTTGTGCAGGCTGATGCAATCAAGTACCTGAAAGTCTACCTGGGGAAAGCACACATCGCTCAGAACAATTGGACCAAGCTGGCCGACATAATTGGCGGTAAATTGCTGGCATGGCACGCGTTGGTCCGCAGATGTCCTTTAGGGAGCGAGTGCTCATCATTAAAAACCTGGTAGCATATGTGCTGTGGCACAAGACCAAAGCCCTTCAGCCTTCGGACTGGCTACTCATGAGAGTGAACTGGTCACTCATGCACTCTGTATGGTACGGGAAGCACTGGCTGAAGCTGGGGTTTCTCTGCCTGCCGGTGGCTGAGGGCGGTCAGGGCCTGGTGGATGTCTCTGCCAGGGTGATGAACATCAGGCTCATGCCTGTGACGCGGCTGCTGTACAAACAGGGAGGGCTACCCTGGAAATTACCGGCCCTCAGCCTGATGAGAGACGCAGCAGGGCGTCTGGGATGTGGAAAGGAGCTCTTCCTGTTAGACCTGAGCCTGGTCGACTACACGAGTCAGCCAGGTTTTTACCAGAGCCTTTTGGACACGTGGCGGAGCTTTGAATGGAGCAGGGTGCGCATGCACTATAACCTCAAACAGTTATTGAACGAGCCCTTGTTCTGCAATGGCCTCTTTAAAGGTGTAGTGGTGTTAACTACTCGCTGTTCGCAAACTGTGAGAGCAGATCGTAAACAAGGTTTTCCCGCTCAATCGAACGGTCAGGGTCAAATGGGGTGAGGTAGGATCCAAACGCCAGATTGGGAAGGACCAATCAGAGGGTCCCACAAGGTGGCCGGGGATTGGACAACCCGGCCACGAACAGGTATAAAAGCCAAAGCGCTGAGAGCTCTGGAGGAGTTCTGCTACACGAAGACCCAAGTCGGCCGAAGACGTCTAGGACCCTGGACCAAGCCCTCCAGCCCTTATCAGGGCTAGGGCTCAGAGTAACCAGTGGTCGGGGTGAGATCCCCTAGGTCCAGCCAGAGGACGCTGGGAGAGCAGGGAGATTAGATAGCCTGCAAGGTCCGGAGGCTTGTACCTTCTGAGGGTAACGGGTGAGGGGACCATATACCCCTTAGTGTGATAGGGACTGTGTATTACGATAATAAACAGTGTGTGCCATAAAAAAGTTTAGAAGTCCGTCCTTACAACACTACAAAGGGATCAGCGCAGAGAGGACTCTGGCTCTATGTTTGACCTCAGTAGGGGTATGGACAGTCAGCAACCTCGTAAAAGGCCACCAGTGCAAGTGGAAGACCGCAGCTACGGTCGCCAGCACTGCGGGACTTTGCTCCATGCTCGCCGGTGAGAAGCTGCTATGGGACATGATCTGAGCCATGCAGGAGCTGCGTTTGAAGCCCTGCATTTTCAGGACCTGAAGAACCTACCAGACACAAAATGGAGATATAATTTATCTCCCCTAATTGAGGTTGCCCCCCAGTGGAAGCAGATGTACAAGTCTCCTGTTGCAAAACGCTGCGGAAACCTCCAGTGGAGGTTAGCGCACTGGACGGTTCCCTCGGCCATGTGACTCAGCCAAATCTCCCCAAGGGCACCAGACTCTTGTGCGTTCTGCGGAGCCACGGAAGATCTGGCCCACCAGTAATTGGGGTGTCCGCGGCTCAACCCAATGTTCCGCCTTTTGGGGCCCATTTGTAGGAGACTGGAGATGCCTTTTTACAAAAGCAATTTAATATACCTGGAAAATAAGCGCCACAATCTTGCAAACTTCATCTGTGCCCAAGAAAAGTTGGCAGTTTACAAGACGAGAAAAAGTATTTTGCTGCTGGCAGCAATAAAAGTGGTTTAAAGTCGAGTGTGTTTCGTTGCTCTGAGGACCGGGTAGATCGACTATGATTGATGTTCGGGTCGCCGCGTTGATGGCGTTCGTGACGATTTCTCACTTCACAGAGTAGGCCGCATGAAGGCTACCCACCTTCCAGTCCGGTGTGTACGGTAGTTGCACCGTGGCACTGTGATTGCGTTACAGCAGCCTGGATAGCACTGGGGGCTGTTCGGCATCCAAAGTCCCAGATCTGCTGCCCCCTCCACTCCGTCCCATCCCTCCCCCATAGCCTTTTTCGTGACCCCCCACGTGGTTCTCTGTTACGGTCACTCATTACTCGGTCCCTTGCACTGCCACTGCCATATAAATCTCTCGATTTTTGTGACTGCTTTTTAAACTCTGTTATAGAGCGCCTCAGGCGAAGGTGCTCTATATGAATGTGAAATAAGATAGGGAAAGAAACGTATTTTCCCAGCCCACCACCTCCCAACAGCAAACAACCATCAGCCCCCATCCCCGGCCCTCTCAACTCCCTCGTTCACGCATGCGCAGTAGGGCAAACGGACGCAGACAAATAGATACATGCAAAGATCCCCCATGTAGCCTTAACAGACTCTCGTGGCAAGTGCTGTTAGTGAGCACCTATGAAGGTCAACACGGCACATGAGGGGGTGGATGGCCAACACCACGCCCGATCGCCTTTATCTCCCTAGTGCTATTCATTTGAACCTGAGTCGACCTAGTACAATGAATAAGGTACTAGTGTTAACTGTTCGCAGAAGTGCAGCGCACTCTCCAATGCATCACCACTCCCTAAATGCAGACACACACACAGACACACAGGCATAATCAAATATGGATACAAACACGGAGATACACAGAAACGGAGACATTCATACGAGACACACACAGACATGGAGAGACATACATGGACACCGAGCCAAACATAGACACAGAGACATAGAGACACACAAAGATACAGAGATACGAAGACAAATACACAAATACACTCAAACACGGAGACAAGACGCAGAGGCACAGACACGCAGACATGCAGTTTGCCAAGTTCTTGTAATGGGTTTTGGTAGCACAACTTCATGTCCTTGTTCTGGATATAACATCGGTATGAGTGAAGGATCGTGAATTTACTCTCAGATACAACGCATTCCCACTCATCCACCCACCGATTCGGGCCCACAGTTTATTTGGTTTTGGTGTGTTGTGAAGATCGAGCGAAGTCATTCAAAAGTGTACCCTGGCGTGAAGGAGGTTGAGGCACCGCTCTAGACAATGATGATGATAATTGCGATGTTTCTCTGGAAGATATGAGTTATCTGGACGTGGTCAGTGCAATTGTTATCCACGTGAAGGTGTTGAAAAGTAGATTAATCACGATATATTTTACCTTGCTGCTCTCGTCAAGGAAAATAAACCATCGCGTGAACTCTGGTCATCCTTGCTAGTGGCTTTTGGCTAGCCGTCACTGCATCCAGTGCTTTTGGCAGCGCTTCTGCGGCCGTCTGGAACATTATTTCGTCCGATATTAGGAATACACTGGAGCAACGCACTTTGAAAGAAATTCAGATTGTAAACTGTTTTTTGTGGTTAGTTTGTTGTCCTTCCCCCACACCTCCGATTAGCACGGTTGGCTACATACGGTGCGGAAAAAGAGGTTCAACATACATGCATTTTCACTACATTGTAATACCTGCAGGTATCTTGTTCATCATTCCCACTATTTATCAATCATGTGTCTCCCAGAAGTACCTTATTCATTGTACTTGAGTGAAAATAAGAGGACATTGAGTAGTTCCAATTTCACTCTCTGACCCGTGCATCTTTACACAAACAATAGAAGGCCAACTTCAGGCCAAGAAGCAGTTATTTTATCGACCACCAATATCACCACATAACTGGATAAGAGCAGTTATATTATACACGTGTTTTGGTTGGAGGTTTAAATAATCGAAGTAATGTTTTCCTGAATAAAATATTATAAAAAGTTGGATAGCTGTCCTTTGTGATGTATATCACTGGATCTTCAATTTATGTGTCTCCTCATTTCTGTATACAGTAATAGTGAAATCTACAGTCCACTGTTGGACAAATGTCTTCCCATGCCAGAATCAAACAAGCGGGTTGTAATACATTTATGGTTTTAATTGGAATTCCATTTTTCATCACATTTCCACTCTGCAGAAACGCATTCTTAATGTTAGGGTTGGAACGTGAGCAATAACCATAGATTTCATCGAAGCCGAATATAAATCTTGAAATATACATCCTTAGACACGCAAACAACTTTAGGATAATGCACTGTTGATGTGTTCGCTAGATTTATTTGCGGTCTCCTTTAAGTTGTTTTTTCTTCCACCACGTCCACGGACCATTCTTGTGACACAGTTTACGGGCTGAATGTTTCTTACCCGCCTCAACAAATACAATAAACTCAAAGATGTACTGAAATACAAACAGCTGCATGGTGGTAGATGCCGCATATAAAAAATGTGTTTAAAATATCTCATTTGGAATAACATGCATTGGGAATATCAAAACACATAACAACATGTGTGGCCAACTTCAGTGCCAGCTGCCTCAGTATCAGAATATACAGTATGGGATTTTTTAATATATTTTTTTATTTGAGTAGCAAGTAGCCTAGCAAATGCTGCAAAGGGAATGTTCCCAAGCCAAGTCCGACACAGTGAAACTTGGCATGTATAATAGTACACTGTAGAACTGGAAACATTCAACTGGAATGTTGAATTTGTCCGATTAAAATATTGAGCACAATCACCGTGAAGTGTCTTAAAACTAATAATTACCTTTTTGGGTAAGCATTGCAATATGTCAACAAAATGTTGGAGTCCAAATACTGTACAATCAGATATAGAGATGATGTATGTGTAACAGTGGTATGGGAAGGAATAGCTGGATTGGGGGGGGCGGAGGGCAAGCGGGAGCATAGCCGATTCTTGCCGGAATTCACATGCAAAGTAGTAAATGATGGAGAAAAGAGAGTGAATAACAAAAACATTAAGATAACATCTGGGTATAATGTCATCCTGTTTTGGCAGAATAGTGACTGATTTGGCCCGTGGACCCAATTCCACCATTTGCCCTTCATCTAGCACCATCTCTGCCCAATGGGATCAAATTCTGCCGCACCACATTCCACATTGTGCTTTGCACCAGTGTGGGGAGATCTACAGCACGAGCTGGAGACCGTGGAGTGGGCACAATGGCGGAGCCAGGATTTTCAGGTAGGTGGGGCAACCCCTCCAGCAATAAAAAATGATAGGAGTTGTTAGTAAGAACTTGTCCCTTGCTTTTTATTCGACGCGTGTGCGGCGATGGCGCAGCCATCAATTGAGGGTCGAATTCGAACCGCGTTGTGTGATCGGCATCGCGCTCGCTGAAGGTATGCCTTCAGGGAAGTCGTGTACTGTATATACAACTGCACACAATTCTGTGCGTCACTTATAACTGCGTTGCCGTTACTTTTGCCAATTATGGACTTATTGCCAATTATGGACTCAGACTATTGTCCTATCGTCTCAGAGTCCCTGGCACGTGATAATATGCTACACAGTGGCAGTGGGGGTCGTAAAATGCCGATTTATTACAAAAAACCCCAATGATCCGATCGAAATTAGGGATTTAAATCGGATCATTGGGGGGGCACGTGCCCCAACACCCCCCCACCCCCCCACTGGCTCTGCCAGTGAGTGGGCAAGGCAGTCAATACAGTGACCTGCATGAAACGGTTTGCCACTATCACAAAGTGGCAGAAATTCTGCAACCAAAATTTAAATTCTAGCAAAAAGTTCACTGTGATGATGTTAGATGTTGCTATTGGACATCCCGTCCGGCATAGCCAATACATGCCCATGCATACACTCATAACTACGAGCGACCTACATCAAATAACCTACACCCCACCAATCTTGATTTGATGTTTTCGTGACTGCAGGAATCCATACTCTTTGGTTCTTTCGGTAAAGTCACGTAGGTAGAAAAATAAATAATATATCACGACGTTTCGATCGCAACACAAGCAATCGTCATCAGGTGGAAAGATACAGCTGTGGAACTGCTGAACAAAAAAGGGCTGCTGCAACAAGAGATTATATATAGGGTAAGTAGGTGGGGTCAGAGATGGAAAGGAGTCCCGTCGCCGCACGCACAGCAGCTGCGTTAAAGGGAGAGATGGCATGCTAATGTAAACGAGTTTAATGGAAAATAAGCTCCGTCGTCGCACACGAGCACCGTCGTCGCACGCACAGCCCCACCGTCAATACGTGTACAGAGTTTATGCGATGATACGTCAGGAGTGTGGGGGTCACGCAAAGGTCAAGGGACCACGGCCATAGAAGTAATTAAAGGACGCTGGCAAGGAAGGTGCGAAAATGTGATGGGTATTGCGGTTGCGGATTTCATATACGGGGAAATAAATATTCACTGTGAGACTCTATCATGAGACAGAGTAGATTATTTTTTTTATTGGTGATAAATTGGACACCAAAGAAGATCACAGTTTTCAAAATGTGATAATCTCCAAAGAAAAGCAAAAATACTTAAAAATACAAATGCGTATATCCCGTTAGCACCCAGCGATATTTTTACACCAAGAGTCAAATTTTAGTTGTCTATCTCCGTAGAGAAGCTTTTGACCCGTGTTGATCTCGTGTTTGACACTCCACGCGATCACAAACCTGTCACCAGTTACGCCAACACAGAACACGCTGATGACAAGAATGAAACACCAACATTGTCACTCAATATGTCCATCCTCTCAGTGTAAATATCTACATTTAGTTAGCCTACTAACACTCTGAGGTAATTATGTCTGTCTTCAAATAGACCATGTATATATATGTGTGTCTCAGCAGCTATATAATCTTATTCTTCAAGTGCAGCATAACGTTATAACAAAACAGAATCACTTTAACCTGGAGCTGAAACGTGGAGTCCCAGCGATGCTGATTGTGAGTCAGTCCATTTGGGCCGTCGACCTCATTTCCAACAATGCCGGTCCGTTTGCTCAACCGACTCGAGGCCCTTAGCCAACCACAACCGGGCAAACACCACACGCACGGGACAATATGCAACACACTCTGTAGAGCAACTACTTTATTAACAGAATAAACATCAGCTAACAACACTTGACAACATTAAATGTAATAACCGTTAATTTGCTGTCGAGGTGAAACATGTTCCTCCATTCTTCAGCCCAGGTGGCTTCTTGAAGTTGAACCACGGGCAAGCTGATACTGAACTCCTGGCAGGGTGAGTCACATTACCAGAGGTGTGAACTCGAGTCATGTGACTTGGACTCGAGTCAGACTCGAGTCATGAATTTGATGACTTGCGACTCGACTTGGACTTGCATAACAATGACTTTGTCCCACCTATGAGATGTGGACTCGAGTCATGTGACTTGGACTCGAGTCAGACTCGAGTCATGAATTTGATGACTTGCGACTCGACTTGGACTTGCATAACAATGACTTTGTCCCACCTCTGCACATTACCTCGCTTTCCCAAACAGGTGAGTTGTTGAACTCGAACCACAGGTAAGCTCAGTGGCGGCTCCAGCAAAATCTCTCAGGGGGGGCAAATGTCTGGATGATTGATAAGGATAAGGTCCACCCATGCAATGGATACATTAACAGCTTAAGCATGTAAAGGCAACTTCACTTCTTTAATATTAATGAAAAATAAAGTGACTCTTACAATACATCTTGTTTGTTTCTATACTCACTATTAAAACAAACCACTCAAGTTTCTTTTATTAAAGATTCCACTAGGTGGCGACAAATTATATTGTTGGATGAAATGTGCTTACGTATGATGACGTAAGCACGTATGATGACGTAAGCACGTTAGGGCGAGCCCTCCCGGAAGCCATAGAGAATGCATTGCAGCGCCCCCGTTCGAAAAAAAACATCTTTGAATGTAAGTCTATGGGACCACTCGGGGCGATTCTCAGCTGGAGGGAAATCGCCCAAAAAGAGGCGGTACTCCACAGAACGTAGCATGACGCTGATTGGACTATATCCAGAGGCACAGTGACGGCTAGCGTGACTCTGTGGTTGAATGACATTGGTGGTGCGTCGCCCAATCGCCCTAATGAAGAAACCGCCCCTGGGTAAGCTGACACGAAACTCCTGGCAGGATGAGTCACATTAGCTCACTTTGCCGATCAAGTGAGTTGTTGAACTCGAACCACAGCACTGTAGTCTGCGCTCCTTCAACTAGAGGTGCTGCCAGGTTTTTTTTGCCACTCCTGTTCCACTCGCGTTTATCTTCGTCTTTTAGCTTCACCATTTTTTAATACTTATTTCAATACTTTAATGAAACATCTATTTTTTGCAAGTTGCCTAGTTTTTCAAGTTTTACCAAACACACCACGCCTGCAGAACGCCGAACACACTGCGCCCCCCGGCGAACGCTGACCGCAACAGCGGGCCCACCACTTCCGGAGGTGTGGGTTTTGAGGAATTGATCCTTGTGGCGGTACTTCGAGGTACCAAATAATACAAAATGGCCTTGGCAATTAAATATTTTATTTCTGGGACACTTTTTCCCAGGGGTGTTACCTAACTCCGTGACTGGAATACCAATCAATCCGAAATCAGTGCTACTCCGCAATGTCGAAACGCCAAACAGCATTAAACATCCTTTATCGAAAAATTCAACGTTGAATAGTGCATTGTGTATAACTCGTCGAGATGAGTCGATTGCCGCATCACCGACCATCAACAGACTAAAAATGACTGCATCATGGACATTATGCGAGAGCCGGAGACTATGGTCCCTCATGTTCGCTATAAGGTTCAATTATTTTCCCACAACACGGTTGTTGCCTGGTAACACAATCCACTTTTCCATACTGGAAGAAACGCGGTATTTGCCAGAAACAAATTTGGGACCTGATCCTCTGCCTGAGAACTTTGTTCACTCTGCCACGTAGGGCTGATTTTCTGTATAAGCACAAAATAAGTTTGGTATTTAATCTGCTGCCTGGTAACACTGCTAGCTCAACACTGAACTGAAATACTACACCCAATTGAACTCAATTTGCGACTTGACCTTCTGCCTGATAGCACTGTTCACTCTCCAACACGCAACATCATATTGTATTTGCATACCAGAAATAGGTACAGTAGTTTGGAATTATGTTGATATACAGGTCCACAGTTCACATATGAATGCTGTCTTTCCACACAATAAGTATGTGGTTGAGAATTCGGCTGGTAACACGTCTCAACTTCAACACAGGCAAGAACTGTACTTGAATACTCAAAGCATGGAATTTGTATCTCCAATAAAACTGTGTGCTCGCTGGAAATAAATCTGGGACTTGATCTTCGGCCTCAAAACACTGTTCCCTCTCCAACACTGGACATCATGTTGTATTCGCATACCAGAATTTGGTAGCTTGGAATCCTGCTGATAACAGGTCTCCTCTTCAACACGAATGAATGCTGTATCTGGCTACTAATAACACAGGCTACCAATCTTTCACGAGGCTCCACTGGCCAGATCCCCGAGAGCACAGGGTATATTATCTATACATTTTTGACAAACAGCGGTTTGTTTTCTGCAACTTGCGAAACTTGTTGTTGATTCCTGTTCCAACGCCAGGCTCCGAACAAGATGGTCTCTCGTTGTCTTTGCCACCAAGACGCTCTGACCGCGCTGCCTCGCTGAACTCGGCCGTCTCTCTCCATGAAGGCAGTGGTCCCTGGACACGCTTCACTTTGTTTGAGGCTGAAATTGCACTGCCCCCACTCCCTTCACTCACCCCACAGGTGCTGGTGAGAGGGCGCGAGGGGCGCGGGGTGATGGTGCCTCACTAAATAGTGTTGACGTCACAACGGTGCTTGTGCCAGGCTATGTGCACTTTAAGGCCACGCAAAGTATCGAACGCCCACTGGCAGGTCACTCGATAGACCCAGGTGCCATGGGTTGACTGACTGAGATGATTGACTGATGCACTACCTGTGCCCTCTACTGTGCCAACTTGCTGTGTTTTAGCCGCCTGGTGCTCCGCTCGTTGTTGTGAGCGTCACTCCTTTGCCCTATATTGTTGCTGGAGGACGACTGCCTGCCTCCAACTGCCCAGTAGCATCCTTCACAAGTCTCCTCCACATTTCCATAGAAGACACTTTATTGGGCTATCATTTGTGGCCAGGTCGCTTCTGAAAAAGAGCTATATAGCTCAAAAGTGGGTCTTTCCTGCTAAAATGAAATAGTTAAATAGTTTAAATAGTTCTCATGGTAAAAAATAACAGTATGTAAAAAACAAGTTTTTCAATGCACACACTTTTATTTGCACTCAAAAGCAGAACATGTATTATTTAGACCCCAGAATTAATACTATTTTATGCAGTGAATACAAGTGTGTGGTTTCTTAGTATATGTTAAATTTAGCAGTTTAATTTAAAGCATTTCTCGCAACAATAATAATTATAACATTTTGCCAATTAAAATAGCGATTCATAATACAGGTTTTTGGGTTAGATCGGGTAAGTATAAATGTGTCGTAACCCTCCACCACCCGACACAGCCAGTAAGGTTTGTCACGTAAACAACGCACCAATTAGTTACTACTTCAGCCCACCGGTGTGTTGGAGAGTAAATCCACAACATTTACAATTTTAATATGACGTATTGCTGGTTATTACATCCAGCATCATCGGGCGATTTGCCAGACTAGCGAAGCAATCAACCTGCTTCCGGTCTTAAATAGAGCAAGATGACGTTATCACAGAACCCATCAGGTGCAGAGATCAGAGGCAAAGGAGGGGGGGGTATTGTAATCATATAATACTAGCGGGAAGTACCCGGCGTTGCCCGGGTCTTAAAAATATTTCAAAACTACTCTTAAAAATGTAACAGCAGTGCGTACTGACTGTGGTGGTACCTGCTATGATTACAGCAGTGCATACTGTGGTGGTACCTGCTGTCACTGCAGCAGTGCATACTGTGGTAGTAGCTGCTATGATTACAGCAGTGCATACCGACTGTGGTGGTACCTGCTATGATTACAGCAGTGTATACCGATTGTGGTGGTACCTGCTATGATGACAGCAGTGCATACTGTGGTGGTACCTGTTATGATTACAGTAGTGCATACTGTGGTGGAACCTGCTTTCACTGCAGCAATGCATACTGTGGTAGTAGCTGCTATGATTACATCAGTGCATACCGACTGTGGTGCGACCTGCTATGACTACAGTAGTACATGCTGACTCTATAGCAGTATTTATCGACTCCATAACACAAAGTACTCAACTGACAGAGTGGCGTGGTGAGGCCTAGTCCCATGCAGAGCCTTCGGCCTCGCCTAGATTGTCTAGCCGGCCGAGTTGGCACCTTGGCAGTCTGGGGCTGGGCTGCTACCCCTGTCCTCCCCCCCCAGGCACAATGTCCCCGGCCGCTCAGCAGTAATATCTACAGCCTATAGTGGCAGTATATACCTGAGACAGTGAAGAATTTACCTGAGCGTTTAGTGTATTTTTACAGGAATTTTTTTACGCGAAAGAAAATGTCCCCCTCACTCCCACCAAAGGCGTGCGACTTGGTATGGGCCATCCTCCCCACCAAAGGCACGTGATTTGTTATGGTCGTGCATGTGTCATAAATAAATTAAAAAGTATGCACACAGAAATCGCATTAAATCGCTAATGAAACTAATTTAATGTTGACGGATGTGAAAAAAGAATAGCGCTTGCTCAAGGCGGGGCCTACGGGGTGGTACCTGGGTATTTTAATCCCCTCACTCCCACCGAAGGCGTGTGACTTGGCATGGGCGCCCCCCCCCCCCCACCAAATGCGCGTGAGTTGGTATGGTCATGCACGTGTCATAAATAAATGGATAAATGCGAAGCGCACAAAAATAGCACTAAATCGCTAATTAAACTAATTTAAAGTTGACGGATGTGAAAAAGGAATAGTGCTTGCTCACCGCGGGGCTTACGGCGTGGTACCTGGCAATTTTTTAAAACATAACCCCACCGTTAGAGAGCCAAGCGCACGACCACACACAAACCCACACACAAACCCACAAACCCACACACAATTTTTTACTTTTATATATATAGAGAAGAGAAGAAGATAGATATTAGTAATCCGTTAATTAGCTTGTGTTTCCTCTATAAGGAATGCAGTTGTAAGATGTATTACTTAATAATACGCTTCCAGGCCGCACAAAGCCTGTAGCTGTCAGAGTGGTTAAAATAATTTGTATTTCTCTCAATTTCAATGGATTCTCGAATTAGTTTTGGCCAGTAATAATTTGTCTTACACAACACTTCAACGTTATCAAAATAAATTGAGTGTTCTTGTTGGCAAACATGTTCTGCAACTGGCGACAGATGTGTTTGAGAGTATTTAATATTTATTTGGTGTTCTTTTAGTCTTACGCTAATATTACATCCCGTCTGTCCAATATAGCATCTGCCACATAAGCAATGAATCCGATACACACCTGCAATTCATCTTTAGTACAAGATACTAGTTTTTGAATGTTGTGTTCCGTGCCAAATCTTACTCTGATTTTTTCTTTTTCCAAAACTCTAGCTAATTTGTCAGTTACTCCTGCAATATATGGTATTTTAATTGTTTTAATAACTTGATCGCTTTCAGCAGTATTGCTGTTCGATCTTGGTTTGGCATTCAAAATTGCTCGCGAAAGCATATGTGTTAAACTTAAATAGTGATAACATTAGGGCATTTAATTCACCTGTTAACTCAGCTACAGCATGACCATTTTACCCTCAGCGCATCGGAACGGGCGTGACAAAGCAAATTATAATACTATGTATTACTATTATAGCGATGCAATTGTATCAATAGCAATGGTACTAATTTATTATTATTAGTGTAATTGTGTGTCCCAGGATAAGGAAGTGAGAACCACAGCGCCAGCTCCGGCGCCATAATGGGCAGCAATATAAGTGCACCTTTCATTGGTCATAGGCTCCCCAACAACAGCCATTCTGAGTAGACACGACGTTTCATCGTGTAGCTGAGCGCGACCATTCGTGATTTTAAATGGAGTGGGGGGGCAGAATGTACGAGTATTAATACAGGAAGGAATAACAGTTACACACTGCCCACCAGGGATTATTTGTCTGTCGTGCATAGCCAAGCCCTCGATTTGTATTTCACAGAGCGCTTCGGGCGGGCTCAGCACCACGTGACGCGCCGCCCCACGCAGCCTGCGCCGCGTGACACGGATCACACGAATGCGCTGTCCAACCAAGTTCCTACCTGCCCACTCCGAAGGAACGTGTTTCCAATCAAGTCAAAAACACGAATAGGCGCAGAATCGGCGGGACTTGGACCGGCGTTTAAATGAAATCTTGA
The DNA here is from genome assembly GCF_965212315.1 of Lampetra planeri. Classification (NCBI taxonomy): domain Eukaryota; kingdom Metazoa; phylum Chordata; class Hyperoartia; order Petromyzontiformes; family Petromyzontidae; genus Lampetra; species Lampetra planeri. Next base: position 22,188,240 of record NC_136108.1, on the reverse strand, counting down.
TTTGTCACGTGAGACGAGTCTTTGTAAAAAAAATTGAGCTCGTTAGGCTTCGTAGATCCGAATATACAAAGGGTCAAATATTTGAAAGAATATAAACAGACAACAGGGCAAGTTCAACAAAAGTGAGTAAAAAAACTGTTTGTATACTGTGTAACACTTGAGTGGAAAGAGATGCCTTTTAGCTCAGTGCACATATTCATATGCTGCTGAGCATAGCTTGTACTGAAACAATTTAATTGGACATGACAGAATGTTCTTCCATGCAGCTTTTCATGGGTATTATCGGTTTTTAATTTGCTTGCATTTTTTATATTACGCTTGTGGTGATCTCTGTGTATGACGAAGACTAATAAAGTGTCTACTCTTGAATCATGTACAGCAGCTCAAACTTGTACATGTGACATGCCCTGTGCTTGCTCGCTTTTCTACAGGCTGTACATTATCTGGACCTCGAAGCTGAGTCACGGTACACATCGCCCGTGTGCTTATCCCCAATCCAATTCAGGCACAACTTACCCCATTTTTTGCCCAGCAAAACTTAAACCAATGCACTCTCCAGCAAGTTTTCCCATATAGTCTCTTAGAAATTCAGCAGGTCCTTTTGCACCGCTGTTCATAAGTAATACACATACTGTGGGTTTATGGATATTACAATATGCATAGCTTTACATTTCATACAATTTTGTTTTTTGTAATGTATTGTTCATAAGGCATTTCATATTATTCCAAGTTAAATAAGGGAATTATTTAATTGAAATTAAGCATTTGGCTCTGGCTTGGCTACCCCAACAAAGGTTATACTATATAGGTCGTAAAGGAGCTATAAAGATTTGTATTTTTTTTGTAAATTATTTTTATTGATTCAACCACGGTGGGAGAGGGGGGGATGTACAACTTCCGCGACAGGTCAGTGGTGTATATTGGGATTGGCGGCTCGGGCAGACAACCAACGCGGATGTGTAGAACCGTAACATGTGGTACGTGCGTGCGTCAGATCTAATTTCTTTGGGAAGGAAGGGGGAAATAGGGGGGGGGGGGGGAGTTAGTCTTATTTCAAGATCAGTCAAGTAAACTCAGGGTCTCTGGAGTGGCATTCAAGAGGGGGCACTAGATCTGGTGAACTCCCCCTATTCCACAGTTTGACTCAGGTGTTCTAAATCTGATTGGGAAAATATGGAGTTATGCCAGAGGGTGAATGAGGGGGCTCCATAATTCTTCCAGGAGCTCAGGATGGTCTTTCTAACCAAAATGTTAGATGCTTGCAGAAGGGTGTGTTAGTGCCTGGTGATGCCTTCGCGTTTAAGCCCCAGGAGTGAGGATTCAATTGTAGCTATTATATCGGTGCCTGACATTACGTTCTACACAAAAGTTATTTTATTATATGTCCTGATGGTGGGATATTCCCAGAAGTCGTGAATGTACATTTGGATGGTGCTCGGGGGACACCTGGAGGCAGTCTGGGTATATGGTCTGGGAGAATTTATCCCTCCCTTGGTTAGTGAGATATGTGCCATGAATGAACTTAAATTGAATCATCCTGAGTGGGAGGAATCTTAGACCTTGCCAGGGGTTGTGCCAAATTAGTTTCCAAGACTCTGATGGGATCGGGCGGCCCAGCACCCCCTCCCAAAGCACCCTGGTCTTTGGTCTCACCTCGATAGGGCCCGGGAGTAGAAGTTGGTATGCTTCATACATTTTATATTGAGCCCTATCCTCCATCAGCCACACCAATATCTAGGAGGGAATCTTTCTGAGGTCAATATCCCTTGTCTTGTTAATAGAGTCCCTGATCTGGAGAAATTTGAAAAAAAAATCGCTATTATGGATGTCATCTTGCTTTCTGATGTTTGGAGATTGTTGACCCCCCCCCCCTACCCCGAGTCCGACAAGAGATCATCCACCCTCCCGATTCCCACTCTTTTTCAAGCCGCACAGCTTACCCCCTTACCCCCAATTTTGAGGGATGGATTATCCCACATATGGAGAGAGTCGCTGGGGAGGAGGGAGGGGGGTAGAAAAAAACCCTCCCAGGGGGCAGGTGGATGACCGAGATAGACACACACGGACACGGAGACACTCAAAGATAGGGAGACACAGACACGGAGACATACACAGTTTGTGTATCACCGTGTCTGTAGCTATTATGGATGTCATCTTAACTAGTAAGGGATGTCACGTAAACAGAACATGCCAATTCGTCACTAGCACAGCACACCGGTGTGTTGGTCACTTTATTTTCATTTTTTATTTGTATTATTTTATTGTTATTATTTTTTCTATCTACGTGACTTTACCAAAAGACCCAAAGAATATGAATTCCTGCAGTCACGAAAGCTTTAAGTAAAGATTTCATGTATTATTTGATGATTCGCTTCCATGCAGCACTAAGTCCGTAGCTATCCAAACGGTTAAAATTATTTGTATTTTTTTTTATTTCGATAGATTCTCTAATTAGGCTTGGCCAGTAGTAGCTAGTCTTGCACAAAACTTCAACATTATCACAATCAATTGAGTGTCCTTGTTGGCACGCATGTTCTGCTGCTGCTGACAGTTGTATTTGGCAAGGTGATGGTTTTGATTGCCATACATAGCAGGGGTCACTATAAAGATTTTCAAAATCATGAGCAAACACAAGACCCAGGTTCGATTTAACACAGTACATAAAATTCGTGATCTGATCCCATCTGTGAAGGATGTGATCCCTGGCATGCAATACCCCGGCGTCTACAAACTAAGCTGTGTCTGCGGCAGTAGTTACATCGGGGAAATTAAGCGACATGTCTCGGACTGTGTTCGTGAACATAAGGCAGATCTGAAACACGGTAGGACTAATACCTCGGCCGTGGCTGATCATTGTTTTAATGCTTACACGAAATAGATTTCTCTAAGATGAAGGTACTTTGCAAGCCCACTGACTATTAACAATGATTCGTTCATGAAGCCATCCATATATATAGACACAGACACAATTTCAACCGAGAAGATGGATACAAACTGAGCATTAATTGGAAGGACGTTATATACCAGTTTAAGTCATAATTGGCGATGATGTTCCCATCCTACCACCTTCCGATGTTAGTTGTGCTTTACGCCCATTTCAAACTTGCGCTTTCACAGTCACTTCGCGCGCCGACCCCTTGGTTGCAGCTCTGCGATCTGCCATTAACATGCTAATCTCTCTTTAACATGCTAATTTTCACCTGCCAGCCCTTTGATTGGTGGAAAACGAACCACCGCCGGGTTGGCTGCCGAGCACTTACATTATCGTGACTGCAAGGATTCATATTCTTAGGTTTTTTCAGTGAAGTCACGTAGGTAAATAATTAAAATTAAAATTAATAAAAGTAAAATAAAATAAAAATAAAATCACGACGTTTCGGAGGCAACACAAGCTTCCGTCTTCAGGTGGAACCGTCACAGCCACGACAGCTGTATCAAGTAAATGAGAGATTACAAGAGATACCACTCCATATATGTAATGGTTGAGGGGGGAAGGGCCAGGAACGGCACACTTTTTATTAATATGCTAAGGTGAGGCTTAAGACTAAGAATAGACTGCATAACAAAAGACTGAGCCTTTGTTATGGAGAGGTGCGGTTTGTGACTACGCCTAGCCGACATAACAAAAGTGTGAAAAAAGAAAAACTAAACCTGGTAAAACAAAACTGTCTGTCTATCAGTAACCTGTAATAGTTGTCTGTCAAATAAGATGGTCCAAATAAGTGTAGTTACAACAAAATCCTGGACCTACTTAATGATGGGAGTTACTCCAAAATTAAAAATGATCCCACTAAAAGCCTAACGACAAAAACCAACAGAATCATCACGAGTTCGACTTCCGTAATCGAACCAAGCAAACGTCCCTCTCTAAAACCATCGGCGGCAAGACCTCCCAGACTCTATGGTCTTCCCAAGATCCATAAAGAAGGCACCCCGCTACGACCCATCGTGTCGACGATAAACTCTCCTACCTACAAACTAGCCCGGTTTCTATCAGATACTCTGCTTCCCTTCACAGGCAAGACCTCTTCGGCAGTACTCAACTCAACCCAATTAGTCTCTATGGTTAAGGACATGGTACTATCTCCTGATGACATCCTCGTCAGTTTTGATGTAGTATCTCTGTTTACCAAAGTCCCAGTACCGGACACCCTAACAATAATTGAGGACTTAGTCCAACATGGATTGAATTCTGATGTACCTGCGCTGGTTAGGCATTGCGTCACTAACACCTATTTTACCTGGAATGGCACCTTCTACAAACAGAATGAGGGTACCCCCCTTGTCACCAGTGATAGCCAACATGTTCATGGAAAAGTTTGAATCAGACGCCATCCAGACATCCACCCTGCGTCCTTCCCTGTGGAAGAGGTATGTGGATGACACTTTCGTCATCTGGCCACATGGCCTCCCAGCATTGAACCACTTCTTGGACCACATCAATTCCAGACACGCATCCATCAGATTCACCATGGAAGTGGAGAAAGATGGAAAACTACCATTCTTGGATATTCTGTTTGAGAGGAGACCTGACGGATCCTTGGGACATTCTGTCTACAGGAAAGCCACCCACACAGATTCCTACTTGAAACCGGATTCCCACCACCACCCATCTCAAAAGAATTCTCTCATCAAAACGCTATACCACAGAGCCCATGGCATTTCTGACCAACACCACCTGGCCGGTGAATTAAGACATATACATCGGGCCCTCAGGATGAACGGATACTCTGACCGCACCATCCGCCAAGCTGTTTCTCCCACCATACAGAAACAGCCACATGACACTCCGACCAAAACTATCACGTTACCATACATAGCAGGCGTGACCAAAAAGATCTCCAAAATTCTAAACAAACATAAGATCCAAGTCCGATTCAGTCCAGTGCATAAAATCCGTGATCTGATTCCATCTGTGAAGGATGTCGTCCCTGACTTACAGTATCCTGGAGTCTACAAACTGAGTTGCAGTTGTGGTGATTGCTACATTGGAGAAACGAAACGTCATGTTTCTGATCGTGTCCGCGAGCACAAGTCAGATCTGAAACACGGAGAGAACTGATTCTTTGGCCATTGCCGATCATTGCTACAACTCTGTGGGCTCTCATGAAATTGTCTTTTCCGAGACCAAGGTGCTCTGCAAACCTCCTGGCTACCATCAAAGGTTTGTACACGAAGCCATACAAATATACAAACACAGACATAATTTCAACCGTGATGATGGTTACAAACTGAGTAATCATTGGAAAGATGTGATTAACCATGCAAAAAAGATTTAACTACACTTATTTGGACTATCTTATTTGACAGACAACTGTTACAGGTTACTGATAGACAGCCAGTTTTGTTTTACCAGGTTTAGTTTTTCTTTTTTCACACTTTTGTTATGTAGGCTAGGCGTAGTCACAAACCGCACCTCTCCATAACAAAGGCGCAGTCTTTTGTTATGCAGTCTATTCTTAGTCTTAAGCCTCACCTTACCATATTAATAAAAAGTGTGCCGTTCCTGGCCCTTCCCCCCTCAACCATTATATATACAGAGTGGTATCTCTTGTAATCTCTAATTTACTTGATACAGCTGTCGTGGCTGTGACGGTTCCACCTGAAGACGGAAGCTTGTGTTGCCTCCGAAACGTCGTGATTTTATTTTTATTTATTTTACTTTTATTAATTTTAATTTTTTACCTACGTGACTTTACCGAAAAAAACCTAAGAATTTGAATCCTTGCAGTCACGAAAGCTTCAAATCTCGAATTATCATTGGCTGCTGACATTTGGGCTACGCCCATTTCAAACCCTTATAAACAGTTTGCCTTGGAAGCTAACCCCCCTTTTCTTGAAGACGACCGCTTGCGTTGCGATCAAAATGTCATAGCTTTCTATTATTTTTGATTATTTTCTTTGAACCTAACTACGTGACTTTACCGAAAGACCCAAGAATAAGAGCTACATCGTTTAGAGGGGCCTTCCCTGGTAAAATAATAAGTATAACCCGTAAAAACAAAGTTTTTCACTCTAAATCCTTTATATGCGTGGCGGCTAGAGTCCTCTCGTCCTCTGGCTTGAGATGGCTGCCACCTATGGGTCAGATGATTGTCTGCAGTATTAAACAATTGGTAATTAAATATTTAATTTGTTTTCCCTAAACAGTGTAAAATTTTGGAAAAATTTTTTTCACGAACATTAATTGTCTCGCACAACGAGTCTGTGTGCAAAATGTCAGCTCGATTGGATCACGGGAAGTGGGTTAAAAAACGACCGAAAGGTTTGCACGGTCGTAAGCAAGCAAGCACGCAAGCACGCAAGCAAGCCAGCAAGCAAGCGAACTTAATATAAAGGATTTAAAAAAAAGTAAAAAAGTCAAATAGACACACCTGGCACCTCACCACCTAGTAGACACTCACCAGACACAATACTCCCCTGAAACGCAGCAGTCTCACGACACCACACCACTACATTAATGCATTTCACCACTACGTTGCACTCCGACACTGCACCACACCACTACCCCATACTCCTCCACTACACCCCTACACCACACCACTATACTGCACCACACCACTACATAATACTACTACACTACGACACTATCCATAATTTCTTGGGTTATATCATGTAAATATAAATATGTTGTTAAACCCGCCACCACCCGACACAGCTAATTATTAAGGTTTGTCACTAAACAAAATATGCCAATTAGTTACTAGTGCAGCACACAGGTGAGTTGGAGAGGAAACCCATAACATTTTCATTTGAGTAGGACGGTAATTATAATACAACCAGCCTCATCGGGCGACAGCCAGAATTGTGGAGAAATCTTCCTCCTGTTTCGGTCTTAAATAGAGGGGTCATTTGTGATGTTGTCACTTGTGAGTCAATCAGGTGTGAAGACCAGACGGGGGGTGAATGTATGTATATTATATATGTACATTCTGCCGTTTGTGGGTCCAAACAATATCCCAATACCTGTTATCGGCTGCTCACAGTTCATCACCATCGACATATGGTGACCTGTATATGCATGCAAACACATTCCTGCGGAGGGAGCTGGTAGGAACGTTGGGTTGCTCGGTCAATGGCCAGGGTCAACGGCGGCGTGGTGTATTCCTCAAATATGGCCGACTGTGAGGGCGGGCACAAGCCGGCGTGAGTAGGTTAAACGTTGAGTTTTATAAGGGCACCACGGGTGACCAGTCCCTCCCCACCCAGCCCCACCCCTCCCACCCCCCACGCAGCCCCACCCTCCCCACCCTCCCCACCCAGCCCCTCCCCACCCTCCCCTTTTCACCCAGCCCCACCCCTCCCATTTTTGGATGCACGACGGACGGACGGACACAATAATCCCCTGTGGGCTGGTGTAACCAGGAGGTTCCTACCAGTATTATACACTTCCAAGCAGCACTAAGCTTGTAACTATCAGAACTTTTAAAATACAATTTTAATTCTCTCAATTTCAATAGATTATCTGGTCGCGAAAGCCATACTACTACACTATTACACGACTATAGTACACACTACTTGTGTTACACTACCACACACTTTCATTGCACCACACAGCCACACCACAGAACTTCACTCTTCCCTTGTTCACTTATTTTCCCCACATTCACTCATTCCTTAATTTGATTTTTTTGTTCACATAAGTTCGTTAGCGAAGCGCTGTTTTGTATTTTGTGCTCCACATATTACAGTGTCACTCATACATCGACACTGTAATGGCGTAGAAAAACATGTTTATTTTTGCTTGCACACCCTCAGACTAAGGGCTTTCAAACGATAACAAATTTGTGCCCATAGCTATACAACCGTAAATTTGTATAAAGTTTGAAAAAGTTCGTTCAAACAAAAAACCAACATGCAGGGATGAGATTGTATATACAGTATATTTAGTAGGTTCAGTAAAATGAGGCCTCTGGCTTTGCTACCATTCCAAAGGTTATTGTGATATAGTCTGTAGGTGTGCAGGAGGTGAGTCGCTGTTGCTTTTTTTACTGTTCACATTCCTCAGCCCTTGCATGCCCATGCCATCTAAACCATTCTTGTATTATGTCGTTTTAAAAACTATGTTAAGTGCCTTGAGCAAAGGTGCTCTGCCATTGTGAATGTCCTGGTCAAACCCGTTTACGAAAAAGTACATGGAAATCTTAGTTTTTTGTAAGGGTGTTAATATACTTTTCGCTACTATTTTGGCTGTATTTTAACAGGAAACTAGTTTTATAGTAGTCATAAAACATTTACAATTTCTAAGTAGGGAGAGTAGATGGTGTTCATGTGCATGATTTCTCGGCAGCGTCACTTTCAGAAGATATTTTGTTCCAGCCAACGTAATCCCGACATGTTTTCTGAGAAATGACTGTTGTAAGAAACGCAATACGTCACGTGAACGTGATGGTATACATTAGAAAAAACCTCCCCAAAGAATACATTTCACGAATGTCCACCGCCTTGGCAACCTCGCAACGATAACCTTGGGGAATAGCCCAGGTCGAGATGGATAGTTGCTCTGCCACAAAAGAAAACGTAGAAGAAGAGCTGGATATAGAAATAAGTGGCCTCGATAAAAATGAGAAGACGGCGGAGATAAAGCTGCTAAAATACTTCCAAAGCAAGCGCTTATCAAATGGTGGCGAATGTAGGCTTCTAACTTGGCTGCCGGGGAACAGAGTGGGTCTTCGCTTCATGACAGCAGATGGTAAGGTCACCAAACCAAGAATATGTGATTTAAACGATGACAAACCCTATATCTTCGAGTTAATACACAATGCATAATAAATAGTAGTTATCTGATAAAGTACTGTATTGCATAGTATACAATAGTTTTACATAGCGATGAAGGCTGCAATTCTACTTATTGATATTCACCATTACATGGTGTTTTATGTATAATACATGTATTATATTGGTCGCGAAAGCCTACGTTTGTTTTCACGTATTGGAATTAGATTGATATATCTGCGGTTATGTACATTGATATGTCTACTTCCTCAAAACTGGGTTTGTAAGGTTTCAGTTTCCTCCTGCCATGTAGAGTATGTTGTTTCATCCAGCTTATATTTCATTGCTCTTCGTGATTGTTTTAGCTCCCTTATTGATAATCTTGTGAATGTATCTGTCAGTCAGAATTAAAGCATCTTCCTCTGTCATTAGCCATGATACGCATTTCCCATGTTTTGTGCTGGATTTTTTAAATATATAGCTGGATCTTTTCTATTGCTGCACCACCGTTTAGCAGTTTTGTTGAGGTTAAATCTTCCACTATCCATTCCCAATGAATATTTGTCCCCCTGATTCCCCTTCCATTTCATTCCCCCCCCCCCTCCTGGGAAGAGGTTGGTTGTTGGTTAAGTTCCCCGCTATCACAACTGCGAAATTCACCTATTTGAGCACTGACTGTCGACCTACCTGTTACCAATTGGTTGCCTTCTCTACACTGTTACAAGATTCATTTTTCTGAATTCAGAATCTTCTTTTTCTTTTTCAAATTGGAGGTATCCGATTAGCTATAAAGCTCTTTTTCACAGGTGTTCAGTCGAGTCAGGTAATAAAGTTACAACAATGATAACCTGCGATGAGAGGCGTGGGGAGCAGTGGCGCAACGGTTAGCGCGCTTATCAAATGGTGGAGAATGCAGGCTTTTAACTTGGCTGCCGGGGAACAGAGTGCGACTTCCCTTCATGACAGCGGATGGTAAGGTCACCGAACCAAGAATATGTTCTTTAAACGATGACAGACCCTATATCTTCGAGATAATACACAATACTTAATAAACAGTAGTTATCGGATAAATTACTGTATCGATTAGTATACAATAGTTTTACATAACGATGAAGGCTGCAACTCTACTTATTGATATTCACCATTACACGGTGTTTTTATGTATAATACATGGATGATGATATTGGTCGCGAAAGCCTACGTGTGTTTTTACATATTAGAATTAGATTGATATATCTGCGGTTTCGTACATTGATATGTCTACTTCCTCAAAACTGGGTTTGTACGGTTTCCGTTTCCTCCTGCCACGTAGAGTATGTGTTTTTTTATAGCTGGGTCTTTTCTATTGCTGCACCACCATTTAGCAGTTTTGTTGAGGTTAAATGTTCCACTATCCATTTCCAATGAATATTTGTCCCCCTGATTCTCCTTCCATTTGATCTGCCCCCTCCTGGGAAGAGGTTGGTTGTTGGTTAAGTTCCCCGCTATCACAACTGCGGAATTCACCTATTTGAGCACTGACTGTCGACCTACCTGTTATAAATTGGTTCCCTTCTTTACGCTGTTACAAGATTAATTTTTCTGAATTCTGAATATTTTTTTCGGATTTTTTTTTATTGGAGGAATCCGATGAGCTATAAAGCTCTTTTTAACAGGTGTTCAGTATGGTCAGGTAATAAAGTTGTGACATCACGGATGTCACGTACACCCCGTAGGTGGGTGTAGTACCAGCCCTAGCGGGGCTTGGTGAGCGCTGGGATAGCGCCGGCACCACGCACAGCATGTAGTGCGGGCTCCTACAACGGGGAGCGGGAGAGTGTCAACCCAGAGACAGGGTTGCTCCGGGCCATGGCACTCTGGTTGACCCCGTAGACACGTGATCTGGAGTGTCCACAGAGAAGGACCCAGGTGGGGGGGCTAGGGGGTGATCACGTGTCCAGGGAAAGCTCTCCAGAGGGATCGAGAGGGAGCTGGAACGCTCGCGAAGGTGGGCGGGGCATCTGAAGAATAACGTCTGCGACTCAGTTGGACTCACTACAAAGTTACAACAATGGTGATCTGCGATGAGAGGTGTGGGGAGCAGTGTCGCAATGGTTAGCGCGCGTCGCTACGAACCCAGCCACCCGAGTTCGATTCCCGCTCATGCTCAACACAAGTGACAATTAATTATCTGAAGCGGTCCTGGGCCTCCTTTAGGATGACTCAGACTCAAATAAGCACCCGGTGCGGTGTGTAAACATCGCCGCTAGGGAGACAAAGGCGGCCAGGCGTGGTGCTAGCCACCCACCCCTCGTGTCGTGTGCCGTAACAGCCTTCATAGGTGCTCGCTAACAGCACTTTGTTAAGGCTATACGGGGGATCTTTGCCTTTAGAGGGTGGGGGGGGGGGTGCACATGTATGAGAGACGGAGAGAGCAAGAGAGCACGAGTTGTGTGACTGGGTGGAGACAGAATGTGTGAGTGATTTCAAATACAGATAGTCCCCGAGTTACGATAGTCCGACTTACGATATTTCGATCTTACAATGGCGATAGGAATACGATATGTTCAATACATATTCAAAGTTTTTATAGCAGATAGGCTAAGAATTTACCTTTTTTAACTTTACATTTTACTGGGCAATACAGTATTGTAATTAATAAATACATACAGTATATAGTTTATACAGTACGGTACTGTAAATTGCTCTGTTTTGCTAAATTATCACCATTCTTTAAGACTCCTGGGTAGGCTAGGACATCTTCGACTTACGATATTTTTGACTTACGATGGGGTCGTCGTAACGCATCTCCATCGTAAGTAGAGGACTACCTGTATGTGGCTGTAAGCAGGTGATATCATAAGCTATAATGGTGATCTTGCACTGTGGTTCTTAATGTGTGGTAAGTGTTAAATGTAATGTTTTATTACTTTATTTCAAAATTATACAATCATTTGTATTTTTCACCTTCAAAAACGTCCTTTAAAAGTCTAATATTTTGGTGCTGAGACGTATCTCAGCTTTTAACATGGGAGGAGGCAATGGGAAAACGGATGATTGTTTAACGAGTGTTTGCTTACTGAGCAATTTTCGCTAAATGTATCTCATTAGAACACGCCCGTGCACATTTTCACCCCCACTGCACCTCCCGGCTGGAACCTGACCTAGCATGGGGTCTGTCTACTGAGCATCATCCTCACCGCCACACTCAGCATGAGGCCAGTCTTCCAAAGAAGCAGGTTGCAGGTTCAAGTCGGTTCAGGTTGTGGCTAAAAAGTGAGATCCACGCAGGACTCTATCAACTGTCGGGGAATTTCCATTAATAATTCGCTATAGAGTGAGTCACTGCATTTTTTTCAATTCTCGTGGTACATCTGTAATGACATGATGACACCTGCTGGTTATAAAAGGGAAGCACGGATACAGGCACCACTGAAACAACATCCAATCCGAAAGAGAGAGGTATCTGGACCAAAGGTAATGGGCGGGGCTTGCCAGGATGCTCCGGGAACCCGCACGAAGGTTCCATGATAGGGCGTGGCCAGAGGCGGAGCCTAGCCGCACCTGCGGGAATATAAGCGGGGGCGGAGGAGGACTCGGGGTTCATGTGTGGAGTCTTTGGTCCGGACTGCGTCGCTGCTCGCCGTCATCTCGATCGTCCGGCCACGTGGAAGATCTCCTGCGGGGTTCCATCACCCTTCCCAGCCCGCCGCCAGCCAGCGGAAACGGTCGATGCAGACACAGTATCTCCACACCAGCAGCCCGAAGATAGCTGGAGGAAGGTGTCGGAGTAGCTGGACTTGTTGCGGATGGTGGTCATACAGCTGGTGTTGCTCGTCATAGAGACTACGGTGGCGGGGCGCTCAGCGCTGACATTGCCGGGAGAAAACGGCCAGGAGTCCGGGGTGGAAGTCTGCAGGTGCAATGGCCACCATTACGCATGGGGAGGAGAACGCGCAGCCGGACGCCATCATTTCGGGCGGCGTGGGAGAGGTGAGGACAGAGTCCGCCATTTTACGAAGTACACATGGTGCGCCAAACGCGGCACCCTCCGCTGAGAACGTGGTGAGTAGGAGCAAGCGCACTCGCAGACTGCCTCAACTTAAAGAATTTGTTGCGGCAGGCGGCGATTGGAGCACCTTCACTTGGCAATTTGAAGCGGCTTTACGATCAGTGCATTGGACATAAGAGGAGGCGCTGATCGTTCTGTCGACTGTTTTGGACGACGATGTCTTCAGAGCTATTCCCGCTGATTAAAAGGCTACACTTCAAGGTGCTTATGCTGAGATGGCAGACGTGTACGAACCACCTTCCGACATGCGACACAAATTTCTTCAGCGTAGGCGAGGGGAAGCCGAGACGCCTCTCGCCTACCGCAGCACACTGTTGGTGTTAGCTGGAGCAGCTTACCCTGGGGTGAAACTGGAGTCCCTCGACTAGCTTGTCATGGAACGGATGTTGGGACTGGCTAGAGAAATTGGTGTGGTCTTACTTGTGTGTGACAAAGACATACAAACATCCCGATGGGCCGCCAGGTGTCTTCAGGCCCACGAGAATCTACAGCATTGGGCTCAGATGGCAGCATGGACAGGGTACCCCGGCCGAGACGGGGAACCAAAAGGATGGTCGCCGAGTAAGGTCGTGGTGATGCCACCTGGCGATACGACTTCGGAGGGAGACATCGCTGCAGCACTCCCGCCGTGGAACTGGAGAAGAGTGGACGCTGCGCGCCGTCGATAGAACTGGGGACCGCGTCAACAGGAGGGTTGGATGGCGCAGAGGCAATCTCTTGCCTGTTTCCGCTGCGGTCAGCCGGGGCACTTCGCATGAGGATGCCAGAATCGCCCTCGGACGCCGACTACGGCTCCGGCGCCCACTGCCTCTCCGACGGCTCCACCTCAACCCTAACAGGCGAGTCGTGACACATCAGACACCCGGCCCATTTTTAAATCTCAGGCATCTAATGACTCATCCGCTCTCAGCATAACATACACATTGATATCGGGCAACATAATTCGGTTGTGCATGGGTGGCTTAGCTCGGGGACACAGTGGAGGAAATTGGCGCATCGCGTGATCGCAGCGGCTGCAGGTTCCTCGGCGGTATCCGGTTCTATTCAAGGTATTGAGGTCCGTGTCTTGGTAAACACAAAAGCCTCGGCTACCGTTATTTCTGATGTTATTTTTCAATTGTTGTCGATCTCTGCTCGTCAAGTGCAACCTGTCGTTAATGCTTGTGTCGCAGCAAATGGTGGGAGCATGGGCATCATTGGTAAAGTGGATGCCTGCATCTAAATTGGCGAGGTTGCTGTGGTTGGACCTGTCCTGATCTCAAAGTCACTGACTGTTCCCTGCCTTTTGGGAACCGATTTTCTGTTAAGGATGCCTATTAAAATCCTGGTTGATCAAGGGTGTGTGGAAATGCCATCGGGTCACAAATTGTTTTTTTTGCCATCATCGCATGTACGTTCAGCAGCGAGCGTCATGGTACAAGCTCTTGCTAAGGATTCGGTAAAGATCCCGCCGGGATCTCGGATGCTTGTACCGCTATGCTATTGCAAGTAATTGGGGAATGTTGATCCGATGGCTGGAGTCCTTCTGACCCCGTCAAATACAGCGAATCACCGATTGATGCTAGTTGGCGCACAAACAGTCCTTTGCTCCGATCAAGTCCCGTTCTTGCAAGTGCTTAACGTTGGTGCGTGTACAGTTGTGGTTCAGGCATGTACGGTGTTCGCACACGCTACAACCGCGTTTTGTGAGAATGATGCCGTGGCGCCGCAGAGTGTTGTTGGTGCAGTAGAGCAGATTGGGGTCGCGAATGGGATCTGGGCAGAAGCGCTGTGTCGGGAGAATTCACAGTTGTCTGTGGAGCAACAGAACGACTTGCGTTCGCTCTTGTGTGAGTTCTCCAACGTCTTCAGCAAACGTGAATTTGATATCGGTCGGACCTCTCTGTTGCAGCATCATATCGACACAGGGGAGGTCGGCCCTATTCGTCAGAACTCGTACCGATTGAGCCCAGTAGAAAAGGAACATGTGCAACGGGCAGTCGACGACATGTTGGCCGCCGATATTATTTCTCCATCTAATAGCCCTTGGGGAGCGTCCGTCGTGCTCGTTAAGAAAAAGGACGGCAGTCTTAGGTTTTGTGTTGACTTCCGTAATTTGAACAAAGTTTCTGTGGCCGACACGTACCTGATCCCACGTATGGACGACTCCATGGATGCTTTGTCCAGTGCATGTTTTTTCTGTACTCTCGACATGTCATCGGGGTTTTAGCAGCTTCCCCTTGACGAGTCATGAAAGCCACAAACCCTGTTCCACACATCCCAGGGACTCTTCCAGTTTAATTGCCTTCCGATGGGCTTGAATTCGGCTCTGGCCACCTTTCAGCGACTCATGGAACTCGTCTTGACTGGTCTGCAGTGGGACTCATGTCTCATTTATTTGGACGATGTCATTGTGTTCAGCCACACTTTTTACGAACATCTCCGATGGCTGCGATCTGTTTTCGCTAGGATACGCTCAGCCAATTTGAAATTTAAGCCGGCGATATGTCATTTGTTACAGAATTTTGTACGCTATTTGGGTCACATTGTTAGCGCTGAGGGCATAGCCACGGATCCAGAGAAAACGGCTTGCGTTCGCGATTGGCCGACCCCCACATGCGTGGGTGATGTTGCCAGTTTCGTCAGGTTTGCATCGTACTGTACTACCACAGGTTTGTACCGCAATTTGCCATGGTCGCCAAACCCTTGCATGCCTTGACTGCTAAGAACAAGAGGTTCCAATGGGGACCAAAGGAAGAGGCTGCGTTCCTAGCCCTTCACGAACAATTGTCCAATGTGCCCACCCTCGAGTATCCCAATTTCTCCCTGCCATTTATTCTTGACACTGACGCTAGTGACACGGGCATAGGCGCCATTTTGTCTCAAGTTAAGAAGGGGATAGAGAAAGTGGTTGCGTACAGCAGCCATGTCCTCTCCCCCTCAGAACGTCGTCATTGTGTCATTCGGAGGGAATTGTTGGTCATAGTTTATTTCATCCAACAATACAGGCCTTACCTCTACGGCAGGGAGTTTGTTGTTCGCACGTATCATGTGGGCCTTCAGTATTCCTTGAAGGTTGAACAACCTTCTGGCCAACTTTCGCATTGGCTCGAAATTCTACAGGAATTCTCATTCCGCGTGATATATTTGAAAGGTACTCGACATTGCAATGCAGATGCCTTGTCCCGGTTGCCTCAATTGTCTCGTTGTCCATGTTTGTCGGGTGCGGGCCGTTGTAGACCCTCGATATTAAAATCGTCTACCGTCATGTCTGCATTTAATGACTCGGAGCCCGCTGGGGCGGTTGCGCCTGCCGATAGCGTTTTGCACCTTACACGCGCTGCATGGGTGCATGAGCAGTTGAATGATAAATCTCTACGGGCCTTGCGGTGTCGCGCAGAAATTTAACAAAAAACTCCCGCATCGGTTGATGGGCCTTGATTGTTTCTTCAGGATGACCTATTGATATGGAGATAGGAAATGTTGGACCGTTGCCATGTTGTCGTCCCCACTGCTCTTCGGGATGACCTGATTCGCATGGTGCACGAGGATAAATTGTTACACCTTGGTGTTTACAAGGTAGTCCAAGGGTGTATGGAATGTGCGCGCAGGAAACCACCACAGAAGAAGTCCCATCCTCCGCTATAATCCATTTCGGTTTCACAGATCAACGAATTGGTAGCGCTCAATATCCTTGGGCCCTTTCCTTCCACTCCAAGAGGGAATGGTGGTTCAGTATTTCTCTTGATGGCTTATGGCTTGGCTGCTGCCTGACCAGTCACCGGCATCCATTGCAGAGGCATTTTTGTACAGTTACGTAATGGACAAGGGAGCCCCTGAACAGTTGCTCACTGACTAGGGACGCAATTTCTCATCTAAACTGCTGTGCGAGGTTTATGACGCTTTAGGTACTAAGATAATTAGAACGTCGCCGTATCACCCCTCATACAGATAGGATGGTGGAGCGCCTGAATAGAACTCTGATCTCCATGTTTTGTCAGGCGGTTGACGCGGCGCAAACGGACTCCGATTTGCATGTTCCGAGTGTACTAGCAGCATATAGGATGGCCCCTCATACTTCCACGGGAGGGAGAATGTACCCCCTATAGATGCCCAATTGGGTTCATCACTGGATAAGGGGAAATCTAAGTTGCCTGAACAGTGAAAATTACCCTGCAACGCATTTCCATGGCTTGAGAAGAGGCCAGATTTAACGCCGCAAAGCACAGGCACACAATGAGCGTATTGTGGGGAAACAGGATCACGTGCTACCATGGGCCGTTGGTGACAGAGCATGGTTACAATGCCCGCAGGTGCCGGTTGGTACGTCCCCTAAGCTGCATAAGCCCTGGCAAGGGCCCGTGGAAGTGGTCGGGGTTAAATGGCCACAGTGTGTGCATATTTTGGTGGGCCGTCGCCGTTGGTTTGTCCATCTGTCTCGGTTGAAGCCGTTTGTTCCTCCGCGGATCGCCTCTCCATCTCCAAAAATTGGTCTGCCGGTGTCTGGTGTGTCTGACGAGCGGGGGATCGTGCGTTCAGAGGGTGTGCGTCAGAAGGATTGCGTCGTGCCGCCCACAGCGTCCGAGCCTGTGACCATGGACGGGCGTTGAAGCCTCGCAGGGATCGAGGAGATACCTGCTGCCACCGAATCTGCTACACCTGTGCCTCCTGTTTTGCAGCCCATGTCTCCGGCTGTTTCGGTGGTGTGCACACCTCCCGGGCAGGAGTGTAAGACTGTCTCCGTCGAGGGACTGGCATCGCGAACTCGGTCCAAATGCTTGCGATTCCGTTGATTCCTTGTTCTGGGTATTGCTCGGGAATGGCGGAGAGGTTGTGGTTGTTGTTCAGTTCTGTTTTTTTCTTCCGTCTTGTTCCCCTTCCTAATTTTCCTTTCCCTCGTTCCCTTATGTTGGGTGTTGATTGTTCCTGCGGATTGTCCCGCCCTTTAAGGAAGACAACTCGAGTCCTGCTTTTTTAGCTCTTTATTGTAGTTCTTATCCTGCACATGGGTGCACTTACCTGTTAATTCAGTATTAGCCGAGACGGCTACATTTTTTATTACGCGGGGGAGGGAGGGGGTTGAGGAATGACGTGATGACACCTGCTGGTTAGAAAAGGGAAGCACGGATACAGGCACCACTAAAACAACATCCAATCCGAAAGAGAGTGATCTGGGCCAAAGGTAATGGGCGGGGCTTGCCGGGATGCTCCGGGAACCCGCGCAAAGGACCATGATAGGGCGTGGCCAGAGGCGGAGCCTAGCTGCGCCTGCGGGAATATAAGCGGTGGTGGAGGACTCGGGGTTCATGTGTAGAGTCTTGGGTTCGAACTGCGTCACTGCTCGCCGTCATCTTTCTCCGTTGTCCGGCCACGTGGAAGATCTCCTGTGGGGTTCCATCACCCTTCCCGGCCCGCCGCCAGCCAGCGACGAAGCCGAGAGTGGATGGTGGAACCACGCCGTGTGATCGACGGTGTGTGTAGCTAGTAGAGTGCTAACATTTAAGTGTTCTACCGTAATGAGAAGAAAGGTTGGCTTGTGCTGTGCCGTGTGTGAATAAAATAGGAAGTGCCCTCTACACGACGAGTCGCGGAAGTCGCTCATTACACATCATTAATTTATCATATCCTAACTTAAATGGGCGGCCTTAAGGCTTGCCCCACGTCAGGCACCATCCATGCATACCACAGAATCCTTTTTAGCATTCGCACACCCTGGCTAGGCAAACTCCATCTATGCACTGGAAACCGTAGCAAGGCAATTCTCTCAGACTGCCTGGATAAATCACCAGCATAGAAGAGGTGTTGGGTTGAGGGCTAGCTTTCCTAATTAGGCTAGCCCCTTGTGTGGTATGATTGAAGTTTAGATAACGGTTATGGTCTCCACCCATCCTGGTATCCACTCTGCGGCCTTGTAGCCACTGTTGGCTCCAGTGATGGCTTTCTTGTTGCTGGCAGAGGAAGGCTTCCCTGAGCTGGGATCCCAGCAGCAATGCCTTCATGAGCGTGGCAGGAGAGCAGCTCCTGTGAGCCGTGGCATTACCAGTTGCATAGATACTAACTCTGTCTGATCTCTATGTTGCAAATAATGGACACTTATTTGTTCTTTGTCTCTGCTTCCTGTGTGCATAGTGCTGGAGCGGGTGTTAAAGAAGCAGGAACATGTGCTGGAAATCAGAAATGAGAAATATAAGCTGTCAGTGAGTCGCTGTTGTGGAAATGGACAGAATGAACCTCTGGTATCAGTCTCTGCCAAGCAAATAGATGAGCCTGCTAATTTCGACAGTCTGGCACAGGTAATTATGAATGCTTTTTAACTTCATGGATTTAAAAATACTTTTCGTTTTATATTTCCAAATATATCCATATAAAAGTTGTGAAATGTAATTTTTACTTTCAATACTGTAATTCATTATTAAATTTTTTGCATTTTCTCCATTAGGATAATTTGAAAAATAAAAGACGAACAATAATTACTGAAGTTAGTAGCAACACTTCACATCAATGTAAGTGAAAATGATTATTACTTGCAAAGTTGTGTTTTTTACATTGGTTTAAGCTATATGACAACATTTTGTTAAATTACAATTTAAAATGTGTACATTATAAAATTGCCTGATAAACATGCTACGCAGTAAACATCAAAGACTATATTACACATGAATAAACAATACATATTTTTATGCAATAAAAAATAATGCTATACGCTTGTGAGTTTAGGTTATGGCTTTTACCTCTAAAAGAAGAAATTTGTTCAGAAACATTATATATATTTTGTAGATAGTGTATATATCTCTTTCCTGCAGTATACAGGGTGGGCCATATGTACCTGATTTGTTTTGCCTATAACTTTTGAAAAAGTAAATAAAAACACAAACTCTAAATAATTAAAAAACGTTAATTCATGGAAATTCGAAATAATTATATATGAACCCCAGAACCTGCATTTTTGTTTTTTGACGATGCCGCTAATGTGAAAATGAGCTTCATCTGACATCTTTACATTTTTAATGAAAGCATTGTCTTGGTCTGCAATTTCCATGAAAGAACGTGAGTAGTCTAGGCGGCTTTCATGGTCTCTGGGCTGTAATTCATGCACCAGCTGAATCTCATATGGAAAAAGATGCCAGGATTCGCGACAGCGACCGTCGTGCGATCCCCAATTGAGCGGAGCGTCTCTTTGTCGAAGTTTCATGGTTTTCATTGACACTCCCTTACTTGGTCAATAGAAGTCGGAGATCGACTGGTTCGATGTCTGCCAATGCTTTGCATCCACCTTGTTCCTGATTCCCGAAATCGGGAAATCAACACCCAAATATGGTGCAGAGTTGGAGCCGTTTGGGACTTAAAATATCTGTGATTGTCTCTCTGTGTTGAAATAATCCAACAATTGTTTCTGAAATAAATGTTAACTTTTCTTGCACACTGCTGAGGTGTATACTGGTTCATCATAAACTTCCAGGCTTCTTTATTTCTGCAAACATTTTTTTTTACATAAAAGTCCGCTATTTCAAATCACGTACTTACTTATGGCTCATCCTGTATATATAAAGGCTATGCAACAGGAGTCTAAAAAACATTGTGTTGTTTTTTTTCAGCACTGCAAAATGAAGGAATAGAATCTTCTGAATTAAAAACTGCCATCAGAGTGGAGAAGGTGGCCAACCTGGATATGAAAGTTCTCCTGATGTACTTTGAAAGTGAAAAGTGGTCTGGTGGAGGAGAAATTGCAAATGAGGAAGAAATGGATCAGTACTGGGTTTTGACCTTCAAAGATGAAGCAGGTATATATTATTCGTGCTTTCGTTTAAATACATTTTATTGCAATTGTAACAAGTTTGAAAATAATCACATGTGTATTGTATCAGTATTTGATCACCACTAAATATAAAACAATAAACGTCGAACTCAGATTATAAATGTTGTGAATTTGCTCTTCAACACACCGGCGTGCTGTACTAGTAACGAATTGGCATGTTCTGTTTACTTGACAAACCTTACGAATTGGTTGCCGGGTGGTGGAGGGTTTAACGACATTTATATTTACGCGATCTAACCCATAAAACCTATATGATGGAAAACAAGTTTTGATTGGAGTGACACATACCTGGTCACGTTCAACTGAAAAAGTGAATGATAATTAGTTCTTAATGCAGCCAAAACAGTCTGTACCTCTGGTCTGTGAATTATTTTGGTTCACCACATTCACCTCACTTATATGTGCCCTTATGCAATAAATATGCTCATGGGTCAAAATAAATATGATACATTATTGGGATTATTAGGGTTAGAAATATCTTTTACTCTAGTGATAGTGCCTTAAACTGATAACTAATCCTAGCAAACCTAGTGGCATTCCACAACATAATGTTGAGAAATTAACCCCTGATATCCTGCAATTATGGCAAAACCGCAATACCACAGTTCCTCCCATCATTTTGGAGGAATACTTGCAGGGATAATGTTGTTCCTCAACGCTGGTTTCTTAACACATCATCCAGAGAACTTCCACCGCCTCATACTCGCGTATTTTGAAATGGCTCCGTCCTGTTCTTATACCTGGTTGAGGTTGTCGGCCAGTACATGATCCACTATTTTAAACTTTTGCTGTAATTAGTGTGTCCTACAATGGTAGCTCTACCTGTAATGAGGGTACCCCGGGAAAATAGTTTTCAACTGGCTGGTCACCTGATAGTGCAAAGACTTGAACTCATTGTTAATGCTTTGGGTAGGCTGCCTTATTAGCAGATATATTACCTTCGACTATAACAGGTTTTTTTTTTTTGGGTAAGATCGTGTAAATATTTCTATGTCGTTAAACCCGCCACCACCCGACACAGCCAATTAGTAAGGTTTGTCACGTGGCACGTGTAATGATACATTTATACAGCTGGAACAATGTTCCTCACTGCCCACCAGGGATTATTTGTCTGTCTGACTGTCGTGCATAAATATATATATAATATAAACAGCTCTTTGATTGGTGGAGACCTACTGCCGGGTACGGAGAGGGGAGGTGCCTAAGGGAGGAGGGTCAGGGGAGGGGCCTAAGGAAGGGGGGAGTCAGGAGAGGGGCCTGAGTGGGGGGTGGCGTCAGAGCAGGGGCCTAAGGGAGGGGGGGTCAGGGGAGGGGCCTAAGGATATGGGGGGGGGGGGTGGTCAAGGGAAGGGCCTAAGGATATGGGGGGTTGGTTAGGGGAGGGGCCTAAGCAAGGGGGAGGGGCCGATAGTTAAGGGGGCTGGCTACCTGGCTGGCTGCCTGGCTACCTAAAGTGAAGTTATCTTTTATACAGGTAGGAACAACAGGTTCCATTTGTTTTATTATGTTTTATTTTTATTATTTTATTACTTCCCTTCTACGTGACTTTACCGAAAGAACCAAGAAGAGGTTCCACACTGCCCACCAGGAATTATTTGTCTGTCGTGCATCGGAATGCAGCCCACCCATGCCCCCCCACCGACCACCGAGCAGGGCCACGATTGGTTGAGGATGTCGGGGAGGGTGGGGGGAAGGGTAAACATGCCCACTCATCCAACTGCCCCCCCCCCCCGAACGCCGCGCTGAGTGTGTGTGTGAGTCTGAGAGTGTGAGAGTGAGTGTGTGTGAGTCTGAGAGTGTGAGAGTGAGTGTATCTGTGTGCGAGTCTGAGAGTGTAAGAGTGTGTGCGTGTGTGAGTCTGAGAGTGTGTGTGAGTCTGAAAGTGTGAGGGTGAGTGTGTGTCAGGGTGAGTGTGTGTGTGTGAGTCTGACAGTGTGAGAGTGAGTGTATGTGAGTCTGAGAGTGTGAGAGTGTGAGTGTGTGTGTCTGAGAGTGTGAGTGTGTGTGAGTCTGAGAGTGTGTGTGTGTGAGTCTGAAAGTGAGTGTGTGAGTCTGAGAGTGTGAGAGTGAGTGTGTGTGAGTCTGAGAGTGTGAAAGTGAGTGTGTGTGTGTCTGAGAGTGTGAGAGTAAGTATGTGTGTGTGAGTTTGAGAGTGTGAGGGTGAGTGTATGTGTGTGTGAGTCTGCGAGTGTGAGAGGGAGTGCGTGTGTGTGTGAGTCTGAGAGTGAGTGTGTGTGAGTTTGAGAGCGTGAGAGTGAGTGTGTGTGTGTGAGTCTGAGAGTGTGAGATTGAGTGTGTGTGTGTCTGAGAGTGTGAGAGTGAGTGTGTGTGTAAGTCTGAGAGTGTGAGAGTGAGTGTGTGTGTCTGCGAGTGTGAGTGTGTATCTGAGAGTGTGAGGGTGAGTGTGTGTGTGTGTGTGTCTGCGAGTGTGAGAGTGAGTGTGTGTGTGTGAGTCTGAGAGTGTGAGAGTGAGTGTGTGTGTGTCTGAGAGTGTGAGAGTGAGTGTGTGTGTAAGTCTGAGAGTGTGAGAGTGAGTGTGTGTGTCTGTGAGTGTGAGTGTGTGTCTGAGAGTGTGAGAGTGAGTGTGTGTGTGTGTGTGTCTGCGAGTGTGAGAGTGAGTGCGTGTGTGTGTGTGAGTCTGAGAGTGAGTGTGTGTGAGTCTGAGAGTGTTCGAGTGAGTGTGTGTGTGTCTGATAGTGTGAGTGTGTGTGTGAGTCTGAGAGGGTGAGAGTGAGTGTGTGTGTGAGTCTGATAGTGTGAGCGTGAGTATGTGTGAGTCTGAGAGTGTGTGTGAGTCTGAGAGTGTGAGAGTGAGTGTGTCTGATAGTGTGAGTGTGTCTGTGTGAGTCTGAGAGTATGAGAGTGAATGTGTGAGTGTGAGTCTGAGAGTGAATGTGTGTGTGTCTGAGAGTGTGAGAGTTAGTGTATGTGTGTGTGAGTCTGAGAGTGTGAGAGTGAGTGTGTGTGTGTCTGAGAGTGAGTGTGTGTTTGAGTCTGAGAGTGTGAGAGTGAGTGTGTGTGTGAGTCTGAGAGTGAGTGTGTGTTTGAGTCTGAGAGTGTGAGAGTGAGTGTGTGTGTGAGTCTGAGAGTGTGAGCGTGAGTATGTGTGAGTCTGAGAGTGTGAGAGTGTATGTGTGTGAGTCTGAAACTGTGAGAGTGAGTGTGTGTGTCTGAGAGTGTGAGAGTTAGTGTATGTGTGTGTGAGTCTGAGAGTGTGAGAGTGAGTGCGTGTGTGTGTGTGAGTCTGAGAGTGAGTGTGTGTGAGTTTGAGAGTGTTAGAGTGAGTGTGTGTGTGTCTGATAGTGTATGTGTGTGAGTCTGAAACTGTGAGAGTGAGTGTGTGTGTCTGAGAGTGTGAGGGTGAGTGTGTGTGTGTGAGTCTGAGACTGTGAGAGTGAGTGTGTGTGTGTGAGTCTGAGAGTCTGAGAGTGTGTGTGTGAGTCTGAGAGTGTGTGTGTGAGTCTGAGATTGTGAGAGTGTGTGTGTGTCTGCGAGTATGAGAGTGAGTGTGTGTATGAGTCTGAGAGTGTGAGAGTGAGTGTATGTGTGTGTGAGTCTGAGAGTATGAGAGTGAGTGTGTGTGTGTCTGAGAGTGTGAGAGTGAGTGTGTGAGTCTGAGAGTGTGAGGGTGAGTGTATGTGTGTGTGTGTGTGAGTCTGCGAGTGTGCGAGTGAGTGCGTGTGTGAGTGAGAGTGTGTGTGAGTCTGAGAGTGTGAGTGTGAGTGTGTCTGTGTGAGTCTGAGAGTATGAGAGTGAGTGTGTGAGTGTGAGTCTGAGAGTGTGAGAGGGAGTGTGTGTGTGAGTCTGAGAGTGTGAGAGTGAGTGTGTGTGTGTCTGAGAGTGTGAGAGTGAGTGTGTGTGAGTCTGAGAGTATGAGAGTGAGTGTGTGTGTGTCTGTGAGTGTGAGAGTGAGTGTGTGTGTGTGTCTGAGAGTGTGAGAGTGAGTGTGTGTGTGTCTGAGAGTGTGAGAGTGAGTGTATGTGTATGACTCTGAGAGTGAGTGTGTGTGAGTCTGAGAGTGTTAGAGTGAGTGTGTGTGTGTCTGATAGTGTGAGTGTGTGTGTGAGTCTGAGAGTGTGAGAGTTAGTGTGTGTGTGTGTGTCTGAGAGTGTGAGGGTGAGTGTGTGTGTGTCTGAGAGAGTGAGGGTGAGTGTATGTGTGTGTGAGTCTGCGAGTGTGAGAGTGAGTGCGTGTGTGTGTGCGAGTCTGAGAGTGAGTGTGTGTGAGTCTGAGAGTGTTAGAGTGAGTGTGTGTGTGTCTGATAGTGTGAGTGTGTGTGTGAGTCTGAGAGTGTGAGAGTTAGTGTGTGTGTGTGTGTCTGAGAGTGTGAGGGTGAGTGTGTGTGTGTGTCTGAGAGTGAGTGTGTGTTTGAGTCTGAGAGTGTGAGAGTGAGTGTGTGTGTGAGTCTGAGAGTGAGTGTGTGTTTGAGTCTGAGAGTGTGAGAGTGAGTGTGTGTGTGAGTCTGAGAGTGTGAGCGTGAGTATGTGTGAGTCTGAGAGTGTGAGAGTGTATGTGTGTGAGTCTGAAACTGTGAGAGTGAGTGTGTGTGTCTGAGAGTGTGAGAGTTAGTGTATGTGTGTGTGAGTCTGAGAGTGTGAGAGTGAGTGTGTGTGTCTGAGAGTGTGAGAGTGAGTGTGTGTGTGTGAGTCTGAGAGTGTGAGGGTGAGTGTATGTGTCTGCGAGTGTGAGTGTGTATCTGAGAGTGTGAGGGTGAGTGTGTGTGTGTGTGTGTCTGCGAGTGTGAGAGTGAGTGTGTGTGTGTGAGTCTGAGAGTGTGAGAGTGAGTGTGTGTGTGTCTGAGAGTGTGAGAGTGAGTGTGTGTGTAAGTCTGAGAGTGTGAGAGTGAGTGTGTGTGTCTGTGAGTGTGAGTGTGTGTCTGAGAGTGTGAGAGTGAGTGTGTGTGTGTGTGTGTCTGCGAGTGTGAGAGTGAGTGCGTGTGTGTGTGTGAGTCTGAGAGTGAGTGTGTGTGAGTCTGAGAGTGTTCGAGTGAGTGTGTGTGTGTCTGATAGTGTGAGTGTGTGTGTGAGTCTGAGAGGGTGAGAGTGAGTGTGTGTGTGAGTCTGATAGTGTGAGCGTGAGTATGTGTGAGTCTGAGAGTGTGTGTGAGTCTGAGAGTGTGAGAGTGAGTGTGTCTGATAGTGTGAGTGTGTCTGTGTGAGTCTGAGAGTATGAGAGTGAATGTGTGAGTGTGAGTCTGAGAGTGAATGTGTGTGTGTCTGAGAGTGTGAGAGTTAGTGTATGTGTGTGTGAGTCTGAGAGTGTGAGAGTGAGTGTGTGTGTGTCTGAGAGTGAGTGTGTGTTTGAGTCTGAGAGTGTGAGAGTGAGTGTGTGTGTGAGTCTGAGAGTGAGTGTGTGTTTGAGTCTGAGAGTGTGAGAGTGAGTGTGTGTGTGAGTCTGAGAGTGTGAGCGTGAGTATGTGTGAGTCTGAGAGTGTGAGAGTGTATGTGTGTGAGTCTGAAACTGTGAGAGTGAGTGTGTGTGTCTGAGAGTGTGAGAGTTAGTGTATGTGTGTGTGAGTCTGAGAGTGTGAGAGTGAGTGCGTGTGTGTGTGTGAGTCTGAGAGTGAGTGTGTGTGAGTTTGAGAGTGTTAGAGTGAGTGTGTGTGTGTCTGATAGTGTATGTGTGTGAGTCTGAAACTGTGAGAGTGAGTGTGTGTGTCTGAGAGTGTGAGGGTGAGTGTGTGTGTGTGAGTCTGAGACTGTGAGAGTGAGTGTGTGTGTGTGAGTCTGAGAGTCTGAGAGTGTGTGTGTGAGTCTGAGAGTGTGTGTGTGAGTCTGAGATTGTGAGAGTGTGTGTGTGTCTGCGAGTATGAGAGTGAGTGTGTGTATGAGTCTGAGAGTGTGAGAGTGAGTGTATGTGTGTGTGAGTCTGAGAGTATGAGAGTGAGTGTGTGTGTGTCTGAGAGTGTGAGAGTGAGTGTGTGAGTCTGAGAGTGTGAGGGTGAGTGTATGTGTGTGTGTGTGTGAGTCTGCGAGTGTGCGAGTGAGTGCGTGTGTGAGTGAGAGTGTGTGTGAGTCTGAGAGTGTGAGTGTGAGTGTGTCTGTGTGAGTCTGAGAGTATGAGAGTGAGTGTGTGAGTGTGAGTCTGAGAGTGTGAGAGGGAGTGTGTGTGTGAGTCTGAGAGTGTGAGAGTGAGTGTGTGTGTGTCTGAGAGTGTGAGAGTGAGTGTGTGTGAGTCTGAGAGTATGAGAGTGAGTGTGTGTGTGTCTGTGAGTGTGAGAGTGAGTGTGTGTGTGTGTCTGAGAGTGTGAGAGTGAGTGTGTGTGTGTCTGAGAGTGTGAGAGTGAGTGTATGTGTATGACTCTGAGAGTGAGTGTGTGTGAGTCTGAGAGTGTTAGAGTGAGTGTGTGTGTGTCTGATAGTGTGAGTGTGTGTGTGAGTCTGAGAGTGTGAGAGTTAGTGTGTGTGTGTGTGTCTGAGAGTGTGAGGGTGAGTGTGTGTGTGTCTGAGAGAGTGAGGGTGAGTGTATGTGTGTGTGAGTCTGCGAGTGTGAGAGTGAGTGCGTGTGTGTGTGCGAGTCTGAGAGTGAGTGTGTGTGAGTCTGAGAGTGTTAGAGTGAGTGTGTGTGTGTCTGATAGTGTGAGTGTGTGTGTGAGTCTGAGAGTGTGAGAGTTAGTGTGTGTGTGTGTGTCTGAGAGTGTGAGGGTGAGTGTGTGTGTGTGTCTGAGAGTGAGTGTGTGTTTGAGTCTGAGAGTGTGAGAGTGAGTGTGTGTGTGAGTCTGAGAGTGAGTGTGTGTTTGAGTCTGAGAGTGTGAGAGTGAGTGTGTGTGTGAGTCTGAGAGTGTGAGCGTGAGTATGTGTGAGTCTGAGAGTGTGAGAGTGTATGTGTGTGAGTCTGAAACTGTGAGAGTGAGTGTGTGTGTCTGAGAGTGTGAGAGTTAGTGTATGTGTGTGTGAGTCTGAGAGTGTGAGAGTGAGTGTGTGTGTCTGAGAGTGTGAGAGTGAGTGTGTGTGTGTGAGTCTGAGAGTGTGAGGGTGAGTGTATGTGTGTGTGAGTCTGCGAGTGTGAGAGTGAGTGCGTGTGTGTGTGTGAGTCTGAGAGTGAGTGTGTGTGAGTTTGAGAGTGTTAGAGTGAGTGTGTGTGTGTCTGATAGTGTGTGTGTGAGTCTGAGAGTGTGAGAGTGTGTGTGTGAGTCTGAAACTGTGAGAGTGAGTGTGTGTGTCTGAGAGTGTGAGGGTGAGTGTGTGTGTGTGAGTCTGAGACTGTGAGAGTGAGTGTGTGTGTGTGAGTCTGAGAGTCTGAGAGTGTGTGTGTGAGTCTGAGAGTGTGTGTGTGAGTCTGAGATTGTGAGAGTGTGTGTGTGTCTGCGAGTATGAGAGTGAGTGTGTGTGTATGAGTCTGAGAGTGTGAGAGTGAGTGTATGTGTGTGTGAGTCTGAGAGTATGAGAGTGAGTGTGTGTGTGTGTCTGAGAGTGTGAGAGTGAGTGTGTGAGTCTGAGAGTGTGAGGGTGAGTGTATGTGTGTGTGTGTGTGAGTCTGCGAGTGTGCGATTGAGTGCGTGTGTGAGTGAGAGTGTGTGTGAGTCTGAGAGTGTGAGTGTGTCTGTGTGAGTCTGAGAGTATGAGAGTGAGTGTGTGAGTGTGTGTCTGAGAGTGTGAGAGTGAGTGTGTGTGAGTCTGAGAGTATGAGAGTGAGTGTGTGTGTGTCTGTGAGTGTGAGAGTGAGTGTGTGTGTGTGTCTGAGAGTGTGAGAGTGAGTGTGTGTGTGTCTGAGAGTGTGAGAGTGAGTGTATGTGTATGAGTCTGAGATTGTGAGGGTGAGTGTATGTGTGTGTGAGTCTGCGAGTGTGAGAGTGAGTGGGTGTGTGTGTGTGTGTGAGTCTGCGAGTGAGTGTTTGTGAGTCTGAGAGTGTTAGAGTGAGTGTGTGTGTGTGTCTGATAGTGTGAGTGTGTGTGTGAGTCTGAGAGTGTGAGAGTGAGTGTGTGTGTGAGTCTGAGAGTGAGTGTGTGTGTGAGTCTGAGAGTGCGAGTGTGAGTGTGTGTGTGTCTGAGAGTGTGAGAGTGAGTGTGTGAGTCTGAGAGTATGAGGGTGAGTGTATGTGTGTGTGTGTGAGTCTGCGAGTGTGCGAGTGAGTGCGTGTGTGTGAGTCTGAGAGTGTGTGTGAGTCTGAGAGTGTGAGAGTAAGTGTGTCTGATAGTGTGAGTGTGTCTGTGTGAGTCTGAGAGTATGAGAGTGAGTGTGTGAGTGTGAGTCTGAGAGTGTGAGAGGGAGTGTGTGTGTGAGTCTGAGAGTGTGAGAGTGAGTGTGTGTGTGTGTCTGAGAGTGTGAGAGTGAGTGTGTGTGTGTGAGTCTGAGAGTATGAGAGTGAGTGTGTGTGTGTCTGTGAGTGTGAGAGTGAGTGTGTGTGTGTGTCTGAGAGTGTGAGAGTGAGTGTGTGTGTGTCTGAGAGTGTGAGAGTGAGTGTATGTGTGTGAGTCTGAGATTGTGAGGGTGAGTGTATGTGTGTGTGAGTCTGCGAGTGTGAGAGTGAGTGGGTGTGTGTGTGTGAGTCTGCGAGTGAGTGTGTGTGAGTCTGAGAGTGTTAGAGTGAGTGTGTGTGTGTCTGATAGTGTGAGTGTGTGTGTGAGTCTGAGAGTGTGAGAGTGAGTGTGTGTGTGAGTCTGAGAGTGAGTGTGTGTGTGTGTCTGAGAGTGAGTGTATGTGTGTGAGAGTCTTAGTTACCTAGAGTGTTATACAGGTAGGAACAACAGGTTCCACACTGCCCACCAGGGATTATTTGTCGGTCTGTCGTGCATACACGGAATTCCGCCCATCCATGCACCTCCCCACCGAACACTGAGCTACGCCGCGATTGGTTGACGATGTCGGGGAGGGTGGGGGGGAAGGGTCAACATGCCCACTCATCCAACTGCCCCCCCCCCCCCGAACGCCGCGCTCTCCAACCAAGTCCCTACCTGCCCACTCCGAAGGAACGTGTTTTATTTACGTGATCTAGCCCAAAAAAACCTGTATTATGGATATTGGTCGCAAAAGCCTACGTTTTAAACTACCTTAGAGTTATTTTTTATGCTGGCTCATGACTGGAGGGAGCTCCAAGCATATGATTTCTGGGCACATTGGTGAGACCACATTCGGGAATAGAGTAGCCATTGGCTGTAGGTTCGTGGCTGCCAGTAAAGTGACAGACCACGGGGATGTAGGCGAGCCAGCAGAAAATATTCAGTTGGCAGAATTTGGCCTACAGCTCAGGAATGGGGGTGCCAGGATGTACGGCAAAGGCTCGGAAGGGCAGCACAGGTGAGTGATGTTAAAGGTAGATCAGCTGGAAGCTTTGCCAGATGTGGCAAAGACCCAAGCTAACAGACGACAAAGCAAGGCTGCTCTGTAGCCATCAGCTGCTGTCGAAGCTGCCTTCACCAACACTTCCGTTACTACTATTACGCGACCGCTACTGTTAGTGCTATTGCTGCCTTGTACTGGTGTTGCTCCTGATTCTGTTGGTGCTGCAGTAACCATTTAAAAAAATCAAATATCAGTAACTGCTGAAGGGTAGATATTTGGGAAAAATTATTTTAATTTGCAAATACTTTTTGGCAACCCTTTGATCAATTAGGCCAGTTTTGAAAGGCGTATGTTTGTTTCTAATAGTACCTTCATCCTCCAGGTTGGTTCATATTGGATCATTTTTGTGAGTTAAAGTGTCCCCCATCCACCCAATTAAAGTAATATGAAGACCTAATATAATTGTATCATGTTCATATTCATTGGCATTTCTAATAACTCTACTGACGTTATTTTTACTTTTATTTCATTTGTATACAGTGTCTCATCGGGTTTTGTCCCGCTCCGACCACGAGGTAAACAATATACCATTGGTGTGTTCAGCATTTATCAAAAACCCCATAATGCAAACTTCAAAAGCAATTCCACTTGATCCAAAGAGGGTGCTGCTGAGTGGATTTATCAAGCCAGTGGAAAAACACTTCCTTGCGCTTTATGTGGAGGCCTGCAGTGCCACTGGTGAATTTCAAATAGAGGACACCGACAACAACATTTCTAAAGTTATTACCTTCTTGACCAACGTTGGTAAGTAGGTGACATTTTATAACGCCTATCATTTTATGACATGTACCATTTTAAGGGTGATCCTGACCGACTCACACTGCCGCTTGGGTTTTATTTGTAAATATTTGGAAGGTGGCTCCTTTTGCAAATAGTGTAATGCTTGCTGTGGTGGGTGGCGAGACATGAGGCGGGCATGGTATTGGGAGGGAGATGAGCAATACAATAAGTCCTCGTTTAACGGTGTAGACGGGTTACCGAAAAGTTATGCGTCAAGTGAAAAATGTGCTAAGTGAAATAATTTCCCCGTAAAAAAATTAATTATAAAGTTTGCAAATATAATATGTACGAGGCACACACAGGAAGATGGCGGGACAAAACAGATAAGAGTCACTTACAATTCTGCAGCACCTATTCTGTGGACCATATGGTTGTGATACCGTCATATAAGGAAACCTGCAAACAAATGGCACCCTCCCTCAGCAGATCACTTGAGAGGTAATTTCTGCCTAGCGCTTTACCTGGTTTCAGGCTCTGGATCGCCCTTAGCATTTCTTCAACTGAAGGCACAGCAGCCAGCCACTCACAGGGTTAGACTCCTTTCCAGGCACCACATTTTCTGTAAGGTCAACCACACTTAGCCCCATGTTTTCATCTAAGCAGAGGGGTTTCCTGTCCCCAAGACCTCACAAAAATCTTCATAAAACCTGAAAACCTGTTCCTGGGGGTCAAAGATAAGATACTCATTCGTTAAGGATGGTAATAGTTGTGATGCTGCAAGTCACTTTTTTGATGTAAATAAAAAGTTACTTGAGATTGCATGCTCTTGAGGCAGTTTATATCTCCTTAACAACCTGTAACAAACCACTCATCTTTGTGATGCTGCATGTCTCTCCAACCTATGAGGGAAGGCTGCAGTAAGCCTCCTCATTCTCGGACGAGGGATGTTGTAGATGGTGGGAGTGGGCCTGCGGCTTTCTCAGCTTGTTGGAACACCTCCTCCAAAACTCAGAGTCTCTGGAGAGGTCGGGACCATTTACCAAATGCAGCCATTGCAGCTGCATGAATGGATGGTGCTTCAGATGCAGTGAGGTCTAATCGTCATACATCCCCAACAACAGCGTCCATAACAATTGCTAACCCAGGAAGACATAGGCGAGCATCAGGAAACCTGGTTATTTAATGAGGTAAGAATGACAGGTTATGGCAACCCTTATCATGTTGTAACGATTCTAAATAGTTACCCTATCCATGAAAGCTGAAGAGGAGGCCCGTGTAGCTATTGATGCAGAGTTGTTCTCAGCGTGGCAAGTCCCCACACTCCGACAGTCGACATCGCTCACCCAGCTATAGAAGTGGTCTTTCCACACTCCAACAGTTAAATAGAGCCCTCCTCGTGGCTCTGGGTGTGGCGTGTCGCCCCTACCCCACTCCAGCAGACTGGACCCACCCCTCTCAGCACAGCACACTCAGCCCCAGGTACAACACTCAACTTCTGGGGCTGCACTGCTTGAGGTTATCGCAGCCCTGGTCGGGATGCTCCATTCTCCAGCAGTGGATAAGGCCCTCTTGCCCCACTCGGTGTGATTCCTCCACACTCCCGCAGTAGATCAGGCTCTGTTGCCCCACTCGGTGCGATTCCTCCACATTCCAGCAGTGAATCAGGCCCTCCTGCCCCACTCGGTGTGGTTTCTTCCCACTCCAGCATTGGATCAGGCCCTCTTACCACACCCGGTGTGGTTCCTCTACTACCGCAGTAGATCAGGCCCTCCTGCTGCACTCGGTATGGTTCCGCCACACTCCAGCAGTATATCAGGACCCTCTTGCTGCACTCAGTATGGTCCCTCCTCACTCAAACAGCGGATCAGGCCCTCTTGCTCCACTCGGTGTGGTTCCTCCACACTCCAGCCGTGGATCAGACCCTCTTGCCCCACTCGGTGTGGTTCCTCCACACTCCAGCTGTGGATCAGACCCTCTTGCCCCACTCGGTGTGGTTCCTTCACACTCTAGGCCCTCTGGCCGGTGGCCGGTGGCCGGTGGCTCCTGTGCTTGGCTTCCTTCCTCGCTTTTATAGCCGTTAAATTAACATAATTGGGCTTCCCCACACCCATTATCCTACAACCGGTCCCACCAGTTATTACCGGCACAGCAGGGGTGTGATCCTCAAGTTTAACCTCATCACATTGACTCCCTTATCAAGAGAGGCAACGTTTAGTTTGACTTCATCTCCCGTGAGTGTGAAAGAGAGACCACACCTCGGCTTGTCCTGGGCAGCTACTACTGACATCTACTCAGGTAGTCGGCACCAATGTTGTCAGCAACTTTAATACTGCGTAAGGTGTACCGATAGGGTTGCAATGACAATGCCCATCTCATCACTCGGACATTTTCAATTTGTGATCTGTTCAGGAAAATTAAGGGCTTGTGATTGGTTTCCAATATGAACTCGCTGCCATATAGGAACATCCGAAACTTGTGCACCCCCCCCCACACACACTAATGTCAGCACTCTTTCTAATAGTTGAGTACCGTGTCTCCCTTCTTAACAATTTCTGACTGTTGTACATCACGGTAAAAATTTTACTTTAAGCTTTCGTGACTGCAGGAATACATATTCTATGGGTATTTCGGTAAAGCCACGTACAGTAGAACAAAAAAGAAAAAAAAAACATCACGGCGTTTCGATCGCAACACAAGCAATCGTCTTCAGGTGAGACAGAGAAAACTGCTGAGACAAGATCTAATATAGGCCTGAGATGGGTGCATCAAGGTAGGTGGGTGGAGCTAGAGATGGTCCAACTATAGAGGCTGGGGCAGTGGCCTTTGTATTGTGAGAGATTAGCATGTCAATGGCTGGGGCAGTGGCCTTTGTATTGTGAGAGATTAGCCTGTTGGGCGCCACCAAAGCTGCGAAGGTGGTCATTGTATTGTGTGTAGCCAAAGGGTAAGTGGGCGGGGCTAGCGGTGGTATTTGCATGTAAATGTACGACCGAAAGGCGCCCTGAGGCTGTGGACGTGGCCATTGTATTTTGAGAGACTAGCATGTTAATGTAAGAGAACCACCGCAACGGTGGATGTGCTAGTGAGACATTCAGCCAGTTTTTTTTCAACGATGTTTCTACCCAACACTGATCCGTATCTCACACTTTACCCCCAATAAACTTAATATTATCTCCCTAAATGTAAAGGGGCGCCGCGGTGACAAGATGTTAACTACCTCGCCTGGTATACAGGAGGTTGTGGGTTCGAACCTGACCCTGACGCCTCCTGTATATTTGTAGTTTGCACTGTTTCTCGCCTCGTGGTTGCATGGATTTTTCTCCAGTATGTCCAGTTTTTCCCTCCACATTTAGAATCAACGTGCTTTAAAAGTATTTGGCTGCTATAAATGTCCACATAAGCCACTTCATTGGGCTACCATTTGTGGCCAGGCCACTTCTGAAAAAGAGATATATAGCTCAGTGGGCCTTATCTGGTAAAATAAAAAATTGTTTAGTTTTAGTAAATGGTCTCAACCACCCCACCACCCCATCAATATACCTAAATGAGCAACCGTGAGGATGTTGCATTTCCTTCTTGGAAGCCACTTTTATATTTCGATTTTCATTATTTCATTTTTCTGAGGGTGGATGTTGGTGGTGCATATTGACTTTGTTGAAATGGTACCATGTACAACATTTGAATTCTGATTTTAAGAGAGCCAGTGTTTGACTAGAGCAGCTCGGACAGTCCAAAAACTCTCAATAGTGGCTACTACGTTATTTTGTATAGAGGTGAATGAGGAATCAAAAAACAATATAGCTGATCAGATGGCCCCAAAATCAGTGTGAGGGTGTCGAGTCTGTGATGACCCTTTTTAGGTTGGAGGACGATGTACAATATCTAGGTAGATTGAGCAATAGTTTCCATGCAGGATAAACACAGCATGCAGCCTCGCCACTCAAGATGGAAAATAGGGGCTGGGGGTTCAACACTTTCAGAATAAGTTGACCCATGGGAAGCTCACAACAAGCACCATGGGACTTGTCAAGTTTGTAGAACAGTTTATGGCCACTGCACCACTGCTCCCTACAAAAATAGACACACATACATGATACAAGATTCAAGGCTAATCCAAAAGGCTTATTTGACCCATGCTTCACCATGCTGCTCTGTGTGGGTTTGTAATGGAGTGGCCCAAGATTGGTTCAGATATCACTCACTGCTGACTATAGCTGTCTTCCAGACTCAAGCTCAAGGGACTGGTATATAATGCAATGCAATGCACAAACCACTACACCACCGCACCACCCTCATCAGACGGTAAAGTGCACGCAGGCTGAAAACAGATAAGAGTCATTATTACACGGAAAGGTGATTTATAGATAGTAGAAAGTGCTATTGTGTACATAAGCTGGGTCCTCCCAGCATGCCATGCATGTCACATGATGTCATAAATACTGCATGTATGAGCTGTGTTGTATCACAAGCGAAGGCACACTGCTGATAGAGGACATACTTTGTTGTGTTAAAAGTCCTCTTGGACTATTCAATATAGTGAGTTTCAGAATACATGTTTTATGTTGTTCGAGGTTGGATAGCTGGATCAGTTGAAGAGACTTCCTGATTAAAAGCTGTTTGAAGTATTGTTGTTTTCGCGTCTTCACTTGAGCTAGTGTAAAACTCCATGTGCTACACTCGTAATAAGTCTGTTGATATATCATCGGCAAACTTGAGACTACAAGTATATTTTTAACCTTCAGACCATATTTACATCAATTCCGAATACGAAAATAAGCATTTCAAGTCATCTTCTTAAGTTCTAAAATATTTTTCTAAAAACAAAGATGTGCATTATTGTATTCCGAATGTATATTGTTTTGTTTTTATTCCAGATATAGAATGCTTTATAGAGTGCTGTGGGAAAAGAGAATTCAACAAAGAATGTATCAAAGCTCAGCAACTTCCAATGACAAATTGTGTGCTGATTGAAAACCTGCCTGAACATGTTGACGAGAGTGAGGTGCGGCTATATTTGGAGAGTATGCCAGGGCCAGGAGTGAAAGTGCAAAATGTTAAACTTGAGACTGAAGATGATACTGCCATAATCCACCTCAACAGTATTGAAGGTGAATTGAATTGCATTAATTGTACACACATACAGTTAAAGTATATATTATACTGGAAATAATTAACGTACGATTTTAGGTATTGTCTATTCTACTCACGTTACATAATTCCATGCAATGTTTCTACAATAAGATGCTAAAATAATTGCTTATTTTCCCCTGCTGTGGCCACAATCCCATTTAATTTGTCATGTTTGATCTTTGCTCTGTGATCCATCATCATAACTATGAGGAATAAACAATGTAACACACGTTAGCAATGCAATGCACATTCAACAAATTCTGTTTTTGAGAAGCCCGCAGGATTTCTGGGGCTTATCACCCTTCATTTAATGTGCTGCTGTATTGGGAGAATTTTCAGGGCTTTTATGGTTGATTGATATCCATTTTCAGGGGTATTAACTGTATGGAAGGCATGGCTGTTTTGTTTTGCGCAATATCTATAGGAATGTGCAGTCGTAGTCAAATTAATGCAGCCACCCTGAGCTATTTGTGTCTTGCATTGCCTTTTTACTTATGGCTTCAGGCACGGGGCTCATGTGTAGTGTTTTTATTTCACGTGGACAACTTTTTCTCCTGTCACTTTCTATTTAACTGAACTCCTCGCGTTCGACACCCCGTAACTCCGTCGCAACTCTCCTGCTTGCGCTGCTCGCCTGCTTCGCTCTGGTCGCTTTGATCACTCCGCTCTCTCTCTCTTTCCTAGCCTCTCCACTGCTAGCCTGTTCTCTCTCTCACTCTCCTAGCCTCTACACTGCTAGCCTGTTCTCTCTCTCACTCTCCTAGCCTCTCTTTTTTACGATCAGAGGAAACAAGAATATGCTAGGTGTATTTGGCACTTTGCTTCGTTCATCATTTCGTTTTTCTTTTTTTTAAAGCTTTGCTTTACATAACCGCCCCCTTTTTAAATGAAAGATTTAAGAAAATATTTATTCGCTCTGCTCTCCTTAACCTCTCACTATACCCCTCTCTCTACCCCCCCCCCTCTCTCTGTACCTCCTCTCTTCCTACTTCATGTCGCTCTCTCGCTCTCTCTCTCTCTCACTCTCTCGCTCGCTCTCTCTCTCGCTCTCCCTCTCACTCTCTTAACTACGACAAGTGCTGCATCTGCACGCAGCCCTTCTCGCAGTCCAACGGCCTCCGACGGGTAGCTTATATCTGCATGCAAAGCTCTCCATCATCTGCCACCGAGCACACGGCCTCCTCCAGTGCCCACTGCTCCTTGAAGGCCGGCACGGCGTGGGTCAGCCGCGCATAGCGGAACTCCAGTCCCACCCTGGCTCCGACCAGAGCGTGGAAGATGGCCAGGCTGCTGGCCGGACGTTTCCCCTCCAGGGCCACCTTCCTCGCCCTGTATATGGTGAGCTTGGCGTAGCCGACGAGCACGTTGACCAGCCCCTGAAGATGTTGGGGTCCGTCGCCCTTCAGGTATCCAAAGATGAGGACCGTCGGAGAGAAGTGGAGGCTGAACTTTAGGAGGATGTTTCTTAGGACCTTGAACAGCAAGTCCAGGCTCTCCACTACTAGCCTGTCCTCTCTCTCTCACTCTCCTAGCCTCTCCATTGCTAGCCTGTTCTCTCTCACTCTCCTAGCCTCTCCACTGCCAGCCTGCCTGCCACGCTCCGCTCGTTTCGAACTCTCTGCTGCTGGCCTACCACTACTCACTCTAATAGTTTCCCACCGTACACTCTGCTAGCCTTTCCATTGCTAGCCTATTACTATACACTCTGATAGCTACTCCACTGCTAGCCTCTCACTATATCTTCTGCTAGCTTCCCTACTGCTTACCTACCACGAGATATTCTGCCAGCTTCTCCACTGCTAGCCTTCCGCTATATACTCTGCCAGCTTCTCCACTGCTAGCCTTCCGCTATATACTCTGCTAGTTTCTTCACTGCTAGCCTTCCGCTATATACTCTGCTAGCTTCTCCACTGCTAGCTATACTTTCTGCTAGCTTCTCTACTGCTAACACAACCACACATTAAGGTAAATCCTGAACAGTGTGATATCCTATACTCCCCACCCCAATGTGTGCAGTTACTACTATAGAGTCAGTAGCAGGGGCGGTTTCTTCATTAGGGTGATTGGGCGACGCACCACCAATTCATTCAACCACAGAGTCACGCTAGCCGTCACTGTGCCTCTGGATATAGTCCAATCAGCGCCATGTCACGTTCTGTGGAGTACCGCCTCTATTTGGGCGATTTCACTCCGGCTCAGAATCGCCCCGAGTGGCCCCATAGACTTACATTCAAAGATGTTTTTTTTCGACCGGGGGGCGCTGCAATGCATTCTCTATGGCTTCCGGGAGGGCTCGCCCTAACGTGCTTACGTCGTCATACGTAAGCACGTTTCATCCAACAATATAATTTGTCGCCACCTAGTGGAATCTTTAATAAAAGAAACTTGAGTGGATTGTATTAATAGTGAGTATAGAAACAAACAAGATGTATTGTAAGAGTCACTTTATTTTTCATTAATATTAAAGAAGTGAAGTTGCCTTTACATGCTTAAGCTGTTAATTTATCCATTGCATGGGTGGACCTTATCCTTATCAATCATCCAGACATTTGCCCCCCCTGAGAGATTTTGCAGGAGCCGCCACTGGTCAGTAGATATGACAATAGTCAGTAGATACTACTATAGAGTCAGTAGATACTACTGTAATGACGACCTGGCACACTTTCTTGAGATAGTTTATTTTATTGAAGACACGTTTGCTTGAACAGGCGGAGACCCCAAGTTCAGCAGCCCCGAGTCTCCCGCGCATCTCCCTTATAAACGGTCCAAGGCCTCGCCCCCATTCCCGAACCTTCTCGCTGGATCTAGACCGCTCGCTCTACCAGCAGACTCTACGGTCTTCTTCCGTCACCTGGCCATGCTCCTATTCCCAATCATGCCCGTAGCCACCAGTCCATCCGTACTGCAAGCTTGTTCCCCTGTCATTATCTCCCATGGCCACTCATCCATTCGCACTGCAGGCTGACTGCCCTGTCATTACCTCCCATGGCCACTAGTCCACTCACACTGTAAGTTGACTCTACTGTCATTACACTACTATAGAGTCAGTAGATACTGCTATAGAGTCAGTAGATAACACTATAATCAGAAGAAACTACAATAGAGTTAGTAGTTACTACTGTAGTGACGTCACTACTATGTCGGGTCTGCACACACATGACGTCACTACCATGTTGGGTCTGTACACACACGACGTCACTGCCAGGTCAGGCAGTGCGGAGGCTGTTGACGTTTGCCATGGAGGTCGTGGCAGGCCGTGGCACTCTGGGTGACCCCGGCCAGACACGTGACTGGATCAAGGCGGTGGCCAGGGTCCAGGGGGGACTCTGGCGGTCACGTGGTCGTGGTCTGGAGCCTTCTCGAGGGTCGAGAAGGGGGGCGTGGTCAGGGTGTGGCCAGCCACGTTGGAAAGGCATATAAGCGGGCGCCGCTGAGAGAGCGGGGCTGTTCGCGCCCGGGATGAAGATGCCTTATGAAGACTGAAGACGAAAAGGTCGGGGCCAAGGTCCACGTAGCGTGGCCACGCCAGCTATAATACCTGAGTGTTAATGAGAGTAGGTCGGTGGTCACCACCCTATGTATAGTGTGTGTAACAAGTGTTAATAAATAGTGTTGCCTCCACAGAAGAGTGTGCGCCTCAATCGAACACATTACATTTGGTGCCAAAAGTGACCAATTTAGGTTATATTTACCTAGCGTGAGGTGGAATGCTCAAACATCGAAAGCAACCTGCCAGACACTCCTTGGACAAAGAGGACGACGGAGACTTCATCCCACCGACATCCCTGGGGATGGCAGTGCCGGATGGTCCCGCTGAGGCTCCGCTGCCAACAGAGCAGCGCTGCGCGACTCAGGCGGTGGACCCACCGCTGCCCAAGACTTGCCGAACGGCCAGCACCCACCTCGCAGAGATGCTGGGCACTGCGGCCGAGTTGGTCGCCAAGCTCGACGGCGGGGAGCCGTCGTCGGAGAAGCCACGTGGCGTCGACATCGTTTCCGCCACCGTCCAAGCGCACGATTCTCCCGCCGCGCCGCCCGAACACGCAGCATCCATTTTGGTGGTAACGCGCGGCGGGGAGGCCGCCATTTTCCCTCACTCGCCAGCTGTGCCACGGGACGTCCCTGCACTGCATCGCCGGCTCCCATTTGTGCGGGAGTTCACTGCGGCTGGCGGGGATTGTGAGGTGTTCAAACCCTGCTTCTCCACGAGCTGCACTCTTGTGGGGCGAATGGAGGAAGAAGCTTTGAAAGCGCTTCCCACCTCTCTCAACAACAACGCGTTGGCTGCATTTTACGTCATCCCGCCAGCGCAGCGGTCCATGCTGCAACAAGCGTTCAAGGATATGGCTGCAGTCCACGACCCGCCATCCAGTGTGCACAACAGATTTGCTGAGCATCAGCGGGGGGAAACCGAGATGCCCCTCGCCTTCAGAAGTGCTCTGCTGTCTCTGCCGCAGGCAGCGTTTCCAAAGATGGAGCCGGCGGGCATTGATTCATTGGTCTTGGAAAGACTGTTGGGGCTGGCGAAAGAGTTAAATGTTACCCTTCCTGCCTCAGAGGAGGATGATCCGTCGTCCCTGGTAATCGCACGCTGCATACAGACTCACCTTGGGTTGAAGAGACATAAGGGGCTGGTGACATGTGCTGCACCCGCGAGCGGACGCGAAGAGTTGGAAGAGGACGAGCCTGCCCCACTTTGTGCTGCGGTCGACGGTGGTGCTGGACGGAGGTGTGACATGGCGAGCGGGGGAGGCTGCGGCTGCCCTCGAGGAGCCTTCCCTTACCCGGGCTCCAGCCG
Organism: Lampetra planeri; assembly: GCF_965212315.1. Taxonomy (NCBI): domain Eukaryota; kingdom Metazoa; phylum Chordata; class Hyperoartia; order Petromyzontiformes; family Petromyzontidae; genus Lampetra; species Lampetra planeri. Next base: position 22,147,749 of record NC_136108.1, on the reverse strand, counting down.
CGCCGTCTGCTACAACTGCGGTCTGCCAGAACACGTCGCCTCGGGGTGCCGCGCTGCTCGTTGGGGATGTTTTGGACCGCCATCGTCGTCTTCCCAGCCAACGTCGACTACGAGGGGCCCCCAAGCGAGTCGCGGTGCACCACACACTTGGCCCTCGTTCCCACCTCACCCATCTCATTATCACGTGCATCCGCGTACTGTCGTTGCTTGTCCTCGTCGCGTTGCATCGCATAGGAAATTTCTTGCTTTGGGAGAGGGTTGGCCACTCAGCCTGACCAGTGGTCACAGTTAGCCCATCACGTTGTCGCCGCGACCGCCCGTTAATCCACGGCCGTCGGCACCATACAGGGTGTTGAGGTGCGACATCTTATTGATACGGGGGCTTCCGCCACCATGGTTTCTAAACTGATATTTTATATTTTGCTGCGGAATTGCCGTATGTTGCGCCCCGTTACTGTTCCGTATTTCGCCGCTAATAGGGGACCGTTGGGAATATTGGGCCAAATTTCGGCAGAGGTGGCCATTGCGGACATTAAATTGGAAGGGCCCATGTTGGTTTCCACATCCCTGGTGGTGTCGTGCTTGTTGGGGACGGACTTCCTTGGAAAGATGCCCCTCAAAATTTTAACGGACCGAGGTTGCTTGGAGTTGCCCTCGGGAAGGCGTATCACGTTTTTGTCACTGCCTACTAGAATGCACAATGCTAACGCATCTATTCCGGCGCTTGTGACCGACACGGTCACAATTCGCCTGGGGGCACAAATGCTTGTCCCCCTGCGGCTGCGCAGGCCGCTTGATCAGGATGCCACTGCTGGGGGAATTGTGTTGGGACCGTCAAATAAAGCAGATCGCGGGATGTCGCTTGTGGGGGCCCAGTCGCTGGTTTAGAGGGATCGGCAGCCCTTTATTCAAGTGCTGAATGTGGGGCCGGCCGCGTTTGTTATTCAAGCGGGTACAGTACTCACTCATGTGTCTGCCGCGTCGGTCCACGGTGATATGATTGGGGGATTTGCGATGTCACAGAACACGGGACGCGCGCGGTCTAATGAAGATGGGTCGGCGGATGCGCTTTGCTTCGAGAATCGGGACCTGTCCGGGGCTCAGAGGTCCGCGTTGTATGCATTGTTGCTTGAATTCAGTGATATTTTCAGCCGGGGTAAATTTGATCTTGGTTGCACGACCCTTCTGAACCACCACATTGATACGGGTGACTCTCCTCCTATTCGGCAAAACTCATATCGGTTGAGCCCGGCTGAAAAGGAGCATGTACGCCTCGCAGTTAACGATATGTTAGCCGCGGATGTTATTTCCCCGTCCACAAGCCCGTGGGGCGCTCCGATTGTGTTGGTGAAGAAGCCTGACGGGAGTCTGCGCTTCTGCATGGACTTCCACAAACTGAACAAAGTGTCCGTAGCTGATGCGTACCCCCTGCCCCGTATGGATGATTCGCTGGATGCGATGACTGCTCAAGGCCTAAGACTGCTTTCCGAATGCCGCAAGGCTTGTTTGAATTTAACAGACTCCCGATGGGCCTCCACTCGGCTCCGGCGACTTTTCAAAGACTTATGGAGCTGGTCCTGGCAGGACTCGAGTGGGACTCCTGCCTGATATACTTAGATTACATAATTGTGTTCAGTCGCACGTTCGATGAGCATCTGACCCAGCTGCGTGCTGTTTTCCTTAAGATGCGAGAGGCCAATCTTAAGTTTAAACCTCAGAAATGCCACATGTTGCAAATGTCTGTGCGATACCTCGGGCACATAGTCAGCAAATCAGGTATCGTGACCGATCCTGTTAAGATTGCGTGCGTGCACACGTTGGCCCACCCCCAAGTCGGTGGGTGAGGTACGCAGTTTTATCGGTTTTGCTTCCTATTACCGTCGCTTTGTGCCCGGGTTCGCCACCGTTGCCAAACCTCTCCACGCCCTGACGGCAAAAGGACAGAAATTTCGGTGGGGTGCGGAGGATGGCTTGGTGGGGGCCCCTCCCTTCCAATACTCAAGTGGTGAATGGGGTGGAGAGGGTTGTGGCATACGGTAGTAAAGTGCTCTCGCCAGCGGAACAGCATTACTGTGTGACGCGCAGAGAACTACTCGCTATAGTTTTTTTGTGCAACAATACTGGCCGTATTTATATGGCAGGTGGTTCGGAGTGCACTCCGATCACGCCGCCCTCCAGTACGCCTTGCGCGTTGAGCAACCATCGGGCCAGCTCTCGCACTGGTTGCAAATCCTGCAGGATTATTCGTTCCGTAAGGGGACGTGGCACGCCATTGCGGATGCACTGTCGCGTTTGCCCCCGGACGGCAGCTGTTTATGTCTCGTGGGCTCGGCCCGTTGTAAGTCGCCAGATAGGACTGGTTCTCCCCCCATTGTTGCGTCGGCATCAACTTCCTCTGCCGCGGAGCCCAGTGCTCCTGTACTATGTGACGTTGCCCTGGGGTTGAGCCACTCAGAATGGGGGCGCCTCCAGGCAGAAGACGCCTCGCTGTTACAGATGTGGCGCTGTGTTGAGGGTTCCTGTGGTGACTCGCATCGGTGCAGGATGGCCCCCATCATATTGCAGGGGGGCCTGTTGATGCATTGGGATGGCGGGCTGCAACGATGCAGTATCATTGTGCCCACAAGCCTCAGGGGCAGGTTGATTGTGGCCATCCATGAGCGGCTGATACATTTGGGGGTTAACAAGACCTTGGCCACTCTTAGGCTCGACTATTCTTGGCCCGGCATGGCGGCGGATATCAGAAACGTCTTGAAAGGTTGCGTGCAGTGTGCTTGCCGCAAACCACCGCCGGTTAAGAGTTTCCCGCCACTGCAGTCAATTACAGTATCCCACATCAATGAGATTGTAGCCCTAGACATGTTGGGACTCTTCCCCACTACGGCCCGAGGAAATAAATACTTGCTTGTGGGCGTTGAATATTTTTCCCACTGGGTCGTGGCTTGGCCGCTCCCTAACCAATCGGCTGCTGCGATCAATGAGGCATTTTTGCATGGCTACTTGCTTGATAAAAGACCCCCAGAGCGCCTCCTCACTGACCAGGGGAAAAATGTATCTGCTAATCTGCTTAAGGAAGTGTGCGACCTTTTAGGGACGGAGAAGGTGCGCACATCGCCCTACCATCCCCAGACAGAAGGGATGGTAGAGCGTCTCAATAGGACTCTGACCTCAATGCTGAGTCAGCAGGTCAATGAATCTCAGAAGAACTGGGATTTGCGCATCCCTGGGGTGCTTGCTGCCTACAGAACGGCTCCGCACGTTTCCACTGGTTACTCACCGTTTTTTTTCATGTATGGGCGGGAACCATACCCCGCCATTGATGTCCAGCTTAAGGTATCTCTTGCGAAGCCGAAGGCTTCCATTTTCGATCCTATGCGGTTTACTCTTCAATGTATCTCGGAGGCGCGAGCAGCCTCCAGGGAAAACTCTGCTGCACCGCAATTGGCAAACAAGAAGTTGAGGGCTCGTCACTTGTCGGGCAGGCGGTGGGCCCCGGGCGACATGGCCTGGCTGCACTGTCCGCAAGTGCCTGTTGGCACGTCTCCCAAGCTGTCTAAGCTGTGACGAGGTCCGGTTGAAGTGGTGCGGGCCGACCGGCCTCAGTGCGTTAGGATCCGGTTCGGTTGCCGGAATTGGTTCGTGCATCCGTCGAGGCTTAAACCGTTCGTTCATCCCCACCATGTCCCCTCATCTTCCAATCCCCGCGGGCCGAGTGTCGGGTGTGCTTGGCGAGCTGGGGGCCCCTCAGGGTGGTTCTATCATTCCACCCACAGGATCGGGGGTCGTGACCCTCCCGACGCTGCCGGCCGCTGCCCTTCCAGAGGGCTCACTGCGCGAAGGGCGGCCGTCGCCCGTCCGCCCTCCATCAACGCCGCCGCCCTTGATGGCATGACTGCACCCACCCGCCTGTGTCGATTCTCCCCCAGGACCTTCCATGGAGCTTAGACCCACCTCACCTGGAGGTCCAGCCACGCGGACTCGCTCGAAAACCGCGCGTTTCAAATGACTCTTTCACACGTTAGAGTTGATTGCTCTCGTTCTCGGTGTACATATGTTGCTCGCGTAACTTGTTGTCGCTCGCCGGTTATTTATTGACGTTCTGTTTCATTTGGAGGCACACAGGTTTTGGTTTTATATGGTCACAGCCGGGACGGCTGTATGTTACACGGGGGGGGGGGGGGGGGGGGGTGATGTAGTGACATATGACGTCACTACTATGTCGGGTCTGCACACACATGATGTCACTACCATGTCGGGTCTGTACACACACGACGTCACTGCCGGGTAGGGCAGTGCAGAGGCTGTTGACATGTGCCACGGAGGTCGTGGCAGGCCGTGGCACTCTGGGTGACCCCAGCCAGACACATGACCGGATCAAGGTGGGGGCCAGGGTCCAGGGGGGACCCTGGGGGTCATGTGGTCGGCGTCCGGAACCTTCTCGAGGGTTCGAGAAGGGGGGCGTGGCCGGGGTGTGCCCGGCCACACTGGAGAGAACCACCACAGTTGGTATGCACTGTTGTAGTAATAGCAGTGCATACCGTCGATGTGTGTGTGCGTAAGTCGATGTGTGTGTGTTAGTCAATGTGTGTGCGTGGTGCGTGTGTGTAGACAACTAATAATTTCTAAATAAGTTACTTAAATGTACAATAATAATGTGTGTCTAAGTCCATGTGTGCGTGTGAGTAGATGTGCGTGTCTGCGGCGATGTGTGTGTGTAGTCGATGTGTGTGTGTGAGTCAATGTGTTTGTGAGTCGATATGTGTGTGTGTGTGTCAGTCGAAGTGTGTGTGTTAGTCGCTGTGTGTGCGTGGCTCCATGTGAGTCAGTGTAAGTCCATTTCTTTGTGTGTGTAGGTCCATGTGTGTGCGTGAGTCCATGTGTGTGTGTATGTACGTACATGTGTAAGTCCATGTGTGTGTATCGGTCCATGTGTGTGTGGCTCTATGTGCGTGTGTGAGTCAATGTGTGTTTGTGTGCGAGTCTATGTGTGTCAGTCCATGTGTATACGCCGATGTGTGTACGTGTGTGAGAGTCCATGTGTGTGTGTGCATCGATGTGTCTGTAACTCTATATGTGTGTGTGTGTAAGTCCATATGTGTGTGTATGTCTATGTGTGTGTGAGTCTATGTATGTGTGTGTGTGGATCCATGTGTGTGCAAGTCTATGGATGTGTGTGAGTCGATAAGTGTGTGTAAGTCTATGTGTGTGTGAGTCGCTGTGTGTGTGTAACTCCATGTGTGTGTGTCTAAAGTCGATGTCTGTGTGTGAGTCCATGTGTGTGTAAGTCTATGTGTTTCTATGTGTGTGGGTCAATGTGTGTGTCGAAGTCGATGTGTGTGTGTATCTTTTTTCGCCCAGGCAACGCCGGGTACTTCCTGCTAGTATCCAATAAACTTTCAAGTACACTAGTTAACAACCTTCTAAAATTAAGTCAACAGAGGCTGTAAATGAATAACATGTTTACCTTTTAATTGATCTTGATTTGAAGCTTTCGTGACTGCAGGAATCCATACTCTTTGGTTATTTCGGTAAAGTCACGGAGGTAGAAAATAAAATATAAATAATATATCACGACGTTTCGATCGCAACACAAGCGTTCGTCATCGGGAAGAAAAAAATAAACCCGTAAAAACTAAGTTTTTCACTATAAATCCTTTATATGCGTGGCATCGGGGCGGCTAGAGTCCTCTCGTCCTCTGGCTTGAGATGGCTGCCACCTATGGGTCAGATGATTGTCTGGCAGCATTAAACAATTGGTAATTAAATATTTAAAAAAATTTCCCTAAACAGTGTAAAATTTTGGAAAAAATGTTTTTCACGAAAATGCATTGTCACGCACAACGAGTCTGTGTGCAAAATGTCAGCTCGATTGGATCACGGGAAGTGGGTTAAAAAACGACCGAAAGATTTGCACGGCCCTAAGCAAGCAAGCGAACTTAATATAAAGGATTTAAAAAGAGGGGGACAGCTGCTGAGGCAGACTGTTTTAAAAGGTTTAAAATGGGTGTAGCCCAAGGGTCATAAACGAAGTAGGCGGGGCTAGTGATGTTAATGTGAGAAATTAGCATGTAAATGTAAGATCAGAGGGCGACCTCCACGATGAGGGCACGGAGGTGGCTATGTTAATGTGAGAGATTAGCATGTTAATGTAAGATCGGAGAGCGGCCTCCACGAGGCAGCTGCCTCGACGCAAGAGAACCACCACAACAGTGGCCATGCCAGTGAGACACACAGCCCATAAAACAGTAAGAACCATCGATACATCGAGGCTAAGGGCGCAGAGGTGGCCATGTTAGTGAGACCCCAGACCGTTAATGCATTGCCCTGTGGGTTGCTTCCAATATTTTACTTATTTATGCCCTTTCAGTACAAATAGATTGTATCTCTTATTTTTAAGTTGGTTTTCTTTAAATCTAGTTTAGGAAATTGTCATAATTTATGTATAATTATTAAATACCATGGTACTTTCATATCTCAGTTTAACATGCACATTTAATGTACCTTAAAGTACTGTATTTGGGAAATCAAGACTGTTTGATGGAGGCATGTAATCATGCAACAACATAATGAACTCTTGCAAACGCAGGCACACACTAATGTTAATATACCCTCCCCCCCTCTCCACTTCTCATGCAGATGCTGAAAAACTCATTAAGGGAAAACTTAAGTTGAAAGAAAATCAGTTAATAGGCCATCGTTTCTATGAGTCGAATGGTTTATTCATACTCACAGAGGATGAAAGGGGCACCCAGGGCCTGGAACCACATGAATTAAAAGTAGATCCTATTTTGATGGAATTCATCTCTTTACACCCTGAAGACTCCGACAAGCTTCAAGAGCAATTAAAAACACACCAGGCCAGATTTATGTGGCCTGCTGGGTCTGCTAAAGATGTGATGAGGATTGTACCTGCATATGCTGATAATCAAGTAATCTGCTACAAGCTGAGGAGATGTTGGTCAAAGTCTGTGGCAAAGGAATGTATAGAGTTTTTCAACAAATACAAGCGTTGCTCAGAAACGTTTAATGATAATACATTTGAGGCCATTGTTGAAAAAGTTTCTCCAAGTCTGCAGGAAAGGATTCAGATCATTCCTGACAAGACAAATTTTCATATAATGTTAGTTGGTCTGAAAGACGATGTTGAATTGTTTCAAGGAAAACTTTCCAAATTACATGATGACATACGTTTAGAGATGCAACGAATCGAAAATCTAAAGATATCAGAAGTTACTATGAGGAAATGTCATTTAGATTTATTTAAAATACATGGGCTTGAAAAACTAATTATGCAAGAGTTCCCAGGTACCGTCATAAATTTCGATCTGGATAAGAATAAAATACTAATAGAAGGACCAAAAGACAGTGCCAATGAGGTTAAATCTAAAATTATGGAAGTTTTAATACAATGTTCTGAAAATATTTTGGACATTTCTCAAGAAATAAAAACATTTCTCATGCAGTTAAATAATGAAGAATTTATTCAATATGCATTTTGTAAAAATGGCATACGGGCTACTATGTCAGAAAGGGGCAAGGATATTACACTTATTGGCGCCAGTGATGATGATTTAATTAAAGCAGAAAAATTGTTTCATGAATTAGTTGTACAAATAAAAGTTAATCTCAAGGAAGAATTTGATTTGCAAAAAAAGCCCAGGGAATGGGAAGAATTTGTGGAAGGCCTAAAGAAGAAAAAAGAACTATCCATGGTTGGAATAACAGGGGCACCATTTCAAATTCACAGAGTTTTTCAAAGTGATAAAGACATTATTCTTACAGGATTAAGAGATGTGATTAAAACGGTTGAATGGGAAATAACAGATTTCGTTGAGATAGGACTGGTTCTCCCCCCATTGTTGCGTCGGCATCAACTTCCTCTGCCGCGGAGCCCAGTGCTCCTGTACTATGTGACGTTGCCCTGGGGTTGAGCCACTCAGAATGGGGGCGCCTCCAGGCAGAAGACGCCTCGCTGTTACAGATGTGGCGCTGTGTTGAGGGTTCCTGTGGTGACTCGCATCGGTGCAGGATGGCCCCCATCATATTGCAGGGGGGCCTGTTGATGCATTGGGATGGCGGGCTGCAACGATGCAGTATCATTGTGCCCACAAGCCTCAGGGGCAGGTTGATTGTGGCCATCCATGAGCGGCTGATACATTTGGGGGTTAACAAGACCTTGGCCACTCTTAGGCTCGACTATTCTTGGCCCGGCATGGCGGCGGATATCAGAAACGTCTTGAAAGGTTGCGTGCAGTGTGCTTGCCGCAAACCACCGCCGGTTAAGAGTTTCCCGCCACTGCAGTCAATTACAGTATCCCACATCAATGAGATTGTAGCCCTAGACATGTTGGGACTCTTCCCCACTACGGCCCGAGGAAATAAATACTTGCTTGTGGGCGTTGAATATTTTTCCCACTGGGTCGTGGCTTGGCCGCTCCCTAACCAATCGGCTGCTGCGATCAATGAGGCATTTTTGCATGGCTACTTGCTTGATAAAAGACCCCCAGAGCGCCTCCTCACTGACCAGGGGAAAAATGTATCTGCTAATCTGCTTAAGGAAGTGTGCGACCTTTTAGGGACGGAGAAGGTGCGCACATCGCCCTACCATCCCCAGACAGAAGGGATGGTAGAGCGTCTCAATAGGACTCTGACCTCAATGCTGAGTCAGCAGGTCAATGAATCTCAGAAGAACTGGGATTTGCGCATCCCTGGGGTGCTTGCTGCCTACAGAACGGCTCCGCACGTTTCCACTGGTTACTCACCGTTTTTTTTCATGTATGGGCGGGAACCATACCCCGCCATTGATGTCCAGCTTAAGGTATCTCTTGCGAAGCCGAAGGCTTCCATTTTCGATCCTATGCGGTTTACTCTTCAATGTATCTCGGAGGCGCGAGCAGCCTCCAGGGAAAACTCTGCTGCACCGCAATTGGCAAACAAGAAGTTGAGGGCTCGTCACTTGTCGGGCAGGCGGTGGGCCCCGGGCGACATGGCCTGGCTGCACTGTCCGCAAGTGCCTGTTGGCACGTCTCCCAAGCTGTCTAAGCTGTGACGAGGTCCGGTTGAAGTGGTGCGGGCCGACCGGCCTCAGTGCGTTAGGATCCGGTTCGGTTGCCGGAATTGGTTCGTGCATCCGTCGAGGCTTAAACCGTTCGTTCATCCCCACCATGTCCCCTCATCTTCCAATCCCCGCGGGCCGAGTGTCGGGTGTGCTTGGCGAGCTGGGGGCCCCTCAGGGTGGTTCTATCATTCCACCCACAGGATCGGGGGTCGTGACCCTCCCGACGCTGCCGGCCGCTGCCCTTCCAGAGGGCTCACTGCGCGAAGGGCGGCCGTCGCCCGTCCGCCCTCCATCAACGCCGCCGCCCTTGATGGCATGACTGCACCCACCCGCCTGTGTCGATTCTCCCCCAGGACCTTCCATGGAGCTTAGACCCACCTCACCTGGAGGTCCAGCCACGCGGACTCGCTCGAAAACCGCGCGTTTCAAATGACTCTTTCACACGTTAGAGTTGATTGCTCTCGTTCTCGGTGTACATATGTTGCTCGCGTAACTTGTTGTCGCTCGCCGGTTATTTATTGACGTTCTGTTTCATTTGGAGGCACACAGGTTTTGGTTTTATATGGTCACAGCCGGGACGGCTGTATGTTACACGGGGGGGGGGGGGGGGGGGGTGATGTAGTGACATATGACGTCACTACTATGTCGGGTCTGCACACACATGATGTCACTACCATGTCGGGTCTGTACACACACGACGTCACTGCCGGGTAGGGCAGTGCAGAGGCTGTTGACATGTGCCACGGAGGTCGTGGCAGGCCGTGGCACTCTGGGTGACCCCAGCCAGACACATGACCGGATCAAGGTGGGGGCCAGGGTCCAGGGGGGACCCTGGGGGTCATGTGGTCGGCGTCCGGAACCTTCTCGAGGGTTCGAGAAGGGGGGCGTGGCCGGGGTGTGCCCGGCCACACTGGAGAGAACCACCACAGTTGGTATGCACTGTTGTAGTAATAGCAGTGCATACCGTCGATGTGTGTGTGCGTAAGTCGATGTGTGTGTGTTAGTCAATGTGTGTGCGTGGTGCGTGTGTGTAGACAACTAATAATTTCTAAATAAGTTACTTAAATGTACAATAATAATGTGTGTCTAAGTCCATGTGTGCGTGTGAGTAGATGTGCGTGTCTGCGGCGATGTGTGTGTGTAGTCGATGTGTGTGTGTGAGTCAATGTGTTTGTGAGTCGATATGTGTGTGTGTGCGTGGCTCCATGTGAGTCAGTGTGAGTCCATTTCTTTGTGTGTGTAGGTCCATGTGTGTGCGTGAGTCCATGTGTGTGTGTATGTACGTACATGTGTAAGTCCATGTGTGTGTATCGGTCCATGTGTGTGTGGCTCTATGTGCGTGTGTGAGTCAATGTGTGTTTGTGTGCGAGTCTATGTGTGTCAGTCCATGTGTATACGCCGATGTGTGTACGTGTGTGAGAGTCCATGTGTGTGTGTGCATCGATGTGTCTGTAACTCTATATGTGTGTGTGTGTAAGTCCATATGTGTGTGTATGTCTATGTGTGTGTGAGTCTATGTATGTGTGTGTGTGGATCCATGTGTGTGCAAGTCTATGGATGTGTGTGAGTCGATAAGTGTGTGTAAGTCTATGTGTGTGTGAGTCGCTGTGTGTGTGTAACTCCATGTGTGTGTGTCTAAAGTCGATGTCTGTGTGTGAGTCCATGTGTGTGTAAGTCTATGTGTTTCTATGTGTGTGGGTCAATGTGTGTGTCGAAGTCGATGTGTGTGTGTATCTTTTTTCGCCCAGGCAACGCCGGGTACTTCCTGCTAGTATCCAATAAACTTTCAAGTACACTAGTTAACAACCTTCTAAAATTAAGTCAACAGAGGCTGTAAATGAATAACATGTTTACCTTTTAATTGATCTTGATTTGAAGCTTTCGTGACTGCAGGAATCCATACTCTTTGGTTATTTCGGTAAAGTCACGGAGGTAGAAAATAAAATATAAATAATATATCACGACGTTTCGATCGCAACACAAGCGTTCGTCATCGGGAAGAAAAAAATAAACCCGTAAAAACTAAGTTTTTCACTATAAATCCTTTATATGCGTGGCATCGGGGCGGCTAGAGTCCTCTCGTCCTCTGGCTTGAGATGGCTGCCACCTATGGGTCAGATGATTGTCTGGCAGCATTAAACAATTGGTAATTAAATATTTAAAAAAATTTCCCTAAACAGTGTAAAATTTTGGAAAAAATGTTTTTCACGAAAATGCATTGTCACGCACAACGAGTCTGTGTGCAAAATGTCAGCTCGATTGGATCACGGGAAGTGGGTTAAAAAACGACCGAAAGATTTGCACGGCCCTAAGCAAGCAAGCGAACTTAATATAAAGGATTTAAAAAGAGGGGGACAGCTGCTGAGGCAGACTGTTTTAAAAGGTTTAAAATGGGTGTAGCCCAAGGGTCATAAACGAAGTAGGCGGGGCTAGTGATGTTAATGTGAGAAATTAGCATGTAAATGTAAGATCAGAGGGCGACCTCCACGATGAGGGCACGGAGGTGGCTATGTTAATGTGAGAGATTAGCATGTTAATGTAAGATCGGAGAGCGGCCTCCACGAGGCAGCTGCCTCGACGCAAGAGAACCACCACAACAGTGGCCATGCCAGTGAGACACACAGCCCATAAAACAGTAAGAACCATCGATACATCGAGGCTAAGGGCGCAGAGGTGGCCATGTTAGTGAGACCCCAGACCGTTAATGCATTGCCCTGTGGGTTGCTTCCAATATTTTACTTATTTATGCCCTTTCAGTACAAATAGATTGTATCTCTTATTTTTAAGTTGGTTTTCTTTAAATCTAGTTTAGGAAATTGTCATAATTTATGTATAATTATTAAATACCATGGTACTTTCATATCTCAGTTTAACATGCACATTTAATGTACCTTAAAGTACTGTATTTGGGAAATCAAGACTGTTTGATGGAGGCATGTAATCATGCAACAACATAATGAACTCTTGCAAACGCAGGCACACACTAATGTTAATATACCCTCCCCCCCTCTCCACTTCTCATGCAGATGCTGAAAAACTCATTAAGGGAAAACTTAAGTTGAAAGAAAATCAGTTAATAGGCCATCGTTTCTATGAGTCGAATGGTTTATTCATACTCACAGAGGATGAAAGGGGCACCCAGGGCCTGGAACCACATGAATTAAAAGTAGATCCTATTTTGATGGAATTCATCTCTTTACACCCTGAAGACTCCGACAAGCTTCAAGAGCAATTAAAAACACACCAGGCCAGATTTATGTGGCCTGCTGGGTCTGCTAAAGATGTGATGAGGATTGTACCTGCATATGCTGATAATCAAGTAATCTGCTACAAGCTGAGGAGATGTTGGTCAAAGTCTGTGGCAAAGGAATGTATAGAGTTTTTCAACAAATACAAGCGTTGCTCAGAAACGTTTAATGATAATACATTTGAGGCCATTGTTGAAAAAGTTTCTCCAAGTCTGCAGGAAAGGATTCAGATCATTCCTGACAAGACAAATTTTCATATAATGTTAGTTGGTCTGAAAGACGATGTTGAATTGTTTCAAGGAAAACTTTCCAAATTACATGATGACATACGTTTAGAGATGCAACGAATCGAAAATCTAAAGATATCAGAAGTTACTATGAGGAAATGTCATTTAGATTTATTTAAAATACATGGGCTTGAAAAACTAATTATGCAAGAGTTCCCAGGTACCGTCATAAATTTCGATCTGGATAAGAATAAAATACTAATAGAAGGACCAAATAACAGTGCCAATGAGGTTAAATCTAAAATTATGGAAGTTTTAATACAATGTTCTGAAAATATTTTGGACATTTCTCAAGAAATAAAAACATTTCTCATGCAGTTAAATAATGAAGAATTTATTCAATATGCATTTTGTAAAAATGGCATACGGGCTACTATGTCAGAAAGGGGCAAGGATATTACACTTATTGGCGCCAGTGATGATGATTTAATTAAAGCAGAAAAATTGTTTCATGAATTAGTTGTACAAATAAAAGTTAATCTCAAGGAAGAATTTGATTTGCAAAAAAAGCCCAGGGAATGGGAAGAATTTGTGGAAGGCCTAAAGAAGAAAAAAGAACTATCCATGGTTGGAATAACAGGGGCACCATTTCAAATTCACAGAGTTTTTCAAAGTGATAAAGACATTATTCTTACAGGATTAAGAGATGTGATTAAAACGGTTGAATGGGAAATAACAGATTTCGTTGAAAATAATATAATAGTAACATATTTCTTCCCATTAAAATCGTTAGGTGCATTGTCTTACCTTGACAAATATTGTGACGTTGCCAGTCAGCTACCAGATTGTTCAAAAGTCATATCGCAAAAACATACATCAAACGTATATGGCTACAATATAAGTTCGAAAGCAAAGGACAAAGAAAAAAACATAAACATTTTAGAACAATTATCAGCTCGTGTTATTTCAAAAACGGTGACTATTCAAAAACCAGGCGCTGCCAAGTATTTGCGTGGACAAGGTAAATTAATTATGGCTATGTCAGAAATTAAACACAAATGCATAATCCTTATTGATCAGCCTAAAGACCAACAAGGCACAGATTTGTTGCAAATTCACACTGGTCAATTAATATGCCAAATTACACTAAATAAAATAACAGTGTCTGTACAAAAAGGAGATCTTCAGCATCATTGTGTAGACGTGGTAGTGAATGCTGCAAACAGACAGTTGAATCATGCTGGTGGTTTGGCAAAAAGTTTGCTTGATGCAGGTGGGAAAATAATTCAGGATGAGAGTGACATAATCGTACACAATAAAGGTGGCATTTTAATGGAAGGAGATGCTGTTTTTACGAAAGCAGGAGCTTTACCTTGCAAGGCACTGATTCATGCCATTGGCCCTGATTGGGACTCTAATTTAGCCGAAATCAAGATAAACACGTTGAAACAAACGGTTCATAAAAGCCTTCGTCTGGCTGCAGATAAGAAATATGAATCTATTGCAATACCAGCGATAAGCTCTGGAATATTTGAATTTCCTTTGCAACCGTGTTGCGAAACAATAATGTCAACAGTAAAAGAATTCTGTGAGACGGATGCAAACGATTCCTCTACTCTCAAAGATATCCGACTTGTTAACAATGATGATATCACTGTAATGATGATGAAGGAATCCTTCATAACAGTTTTTGGTCAAAAAAAGCTGAGCTCTGATTTCAATAATCCCAAAATATCAAATAAAAATACTTTTGAAAAAGACTTTACCAAATTGAAGAAAACGGGTTTACATACATTCCAATCATCTTCCTCGCAAGCCGAGTACAAGCGTAAAGAAAAGGTAAGATTTTTAGATATTTTTAATAATATGCACATTTTAACATTGTTTGAGTTAATGTATGTTTATGCACAATTTTTTTAATAAATAAATAAACCTTTAAAATGTGTTTTATGCAGGATCCAAATGTCACGTATTTTTTTTAGCAAATGCAAAGCTATACCAAATTGCATGAAACAAAATAATGTTATCACCAGGTGTACCGAGAACTACTGACATTAATACAGGACTATTGGAGAACGTTAATGCAATATCAACCTACGTTAATGACTTAAGAGTAATCACGTACGTATTTAATTTTTAAGTAAATGAGACGATATACAACAATCAATTCCTTACACTTAACTACATTTCAGCTTCGTTAAAAATGTAATGTTGCTTCTTGTGTCGTGACCCTCTCAAAATAATTATTTGGGGTATTTTTTATATATATAACTAGGTGATTGGGGATGGCCAGTATTAATGCTGACGTGTAGAGAAATGCAAAAGCATCAGACGGTTCAATCAAGAGCTTACAATTATACCGCAGTTTTAATCGGCTTATTTGGTTGAAGGATTGTTTGGGATGATACGTAGGCGGACGGATTTACAATATGCGTATTGTTTATATTATATGCGAATTTATTTCTACAATTAAACATGTTACCAAACAGTTAATCAGAATCGCAACGTAAGGTTGAAAATACATCTTGAATGCTTATGTTCTCGTCAGAATATTGTTCTCATTAAAACATGTCTTGGCCAGGGCACAACCGCAAAAATAACTAAATCAGCACAACCGCAAAACCGAAATTTGCTTCAGACATTTGAAGGCCTGGATATACAGTTGATTAAAGGAAACATAGAAAATGAGCAGGTAAGCCCTTGTGGAAATGACTGCAAAGACAACAGAAAGTGACTTGGATGGCTTGACAACACATGTATTAAAGTACTGTACCTTACTGTCTTATATAAATGCAAAAGTACTGCATACAGATTTGAAGCTTTCGTGACTGCAGGAATCCATACTCTTTGGTTCTTTCGGTAAAGTCACGTAGGTAGAAATAAAAAATATCTGCCGGGTACTTGTCTATTTTTCACGAGTTAATTCCCCCCCCCGCATCCCCAGCTTTCCTAGCCTCCCACTTCCAGCCCCGCCCACTTCCCCCCCCCGGCCTCACGTCCTGTCTCCCCCGAGCGCTCACGCAGCGCCCCCCTACCCCACACCCCCCCTCTCCGCCCCCTTGCTCCTCCCCCCTTTCTTACCTAAATAATCTTTTGACACGGCAGCTGTCCTCGCCCATTTCAGCAATTTTTTCTTGCTGTGGTTGTCCCACCTGATGACGGGCGCTTGTGTTGCGCCCGAAACGTCGTGATTTGTTTTATTTTATTTCTAATTACGTGACTTTACCGAAAGAACCAAAGAGTACTGCAAATAGTTAACACTTGATGTGTTTATGAAATGTTCTAAGTTAAAGACGACCATTATTTGCTCCTAAGCAGGAGTATTGGTAATCTGAAATCAAAGTACATTCACTCAGCCCATCTTAACCAATAACTTCATTTTATGGAAGGACTGGGAAATCTTGCTTTTTGACATCTACTTAAGTTGCCCCTAATAAATACATTTCCACCTTCATGGTGCACATACATGCTGCATATATATGAGCACCATAATGCTCTTATATTTGCGTGCATTGTCTCGTTCTTCTGGCCGTGGTCTTCACGTGGAACACAAGGGCGGTTATCATCAAATATTGTCAAAGTTCGGTAGTACTCTTCTTGCTTTCCAGCATTTCCCCACTTTGACTCGAGGGTTGCAGCGCGCCCCATGCAGTCTCTCATCCGGCAGCCATCACACACACATACACAGAGCCTCCAGGTGATGTTGAAGAACCACAATGGTGCCCATTTATTCGCACAGACTTACCAACACGCCAGCATACGAACAGGGCCTGCAACGTGATTCCCAGATCATGACTCGGCCACGACAAAAACATCAACCGCCATTCACCACGAAGTCACCACAGCGATTGTGCCAGCACCAACACTATCACCACTTCCCCAGCCCCTCACGTGTCTCTGACGTTCACTGGCGTAGGAATCAGTGACCGCTCATTTTTCCCTTGAGCTAATCATGACCCAGGGTTACTCACGATATTACACAATTCCAACACGCTCATCACGAGTTAGGGGCCGTCCATAAATGACATCACGCGATTTTGGACGGTTTTTGACCCCCACCCCCCCTCGTCACACGGCGTCACAAAAAGTCAGATCCCCCCTCAAATATGACGTCACAAAGCTCTGCCCCCCCAAAACAAATAAAACATGCTTCAAATCGCTTTAAACTATTGCCATTGTAATGCGTATTTAATGTGGCGCTGCACTCTGATGTTGTAGGAGAAAATATTTATTAAAAAGTATATATAATTAAGTAGAACGTGTTTTCCATATTTATTTAAAGTTGCGAATTTTGATATGACGTCACATTTTTCAACCCCCCCTTCGTCACACATCGTCACATATGTCTGACCCCCCCCTCCCCCTAGGTGCGTGACGTTTTTTCTGGACGGCACCTGAGTGGCAATATACTCACAACATTAAAATCAGAACCACACCTGTCACACATGTACAGAATTATATTTTTCTGTACAAATTCGCATGGCATAGATGCAGTGGCATAAACTATGACTTATTGCAAGACCAGTCGTTTTTATGAATTCCTCGTTGCCAGGTTGACATTTGGTCCTCGTAGCATGCAGATACACATTTGATTTTGTAGTGCAAATAAGCATGCTAGCGTTCGTGAGTTTTGAACTTTGCAGTCAACGTAATCACTTTTTGTTTCGCGCCGACAATTTGGCAAAGACAGGTTGTGGAGAAACACCTGGTAATGCTTGCACGTCTACAAACCACATTCTTTACCAAATTTTAAAAAAATGTGAATTTGTATAACGTTTGTTCGAAATGTCAAACAATGACAAAGATTCCCCGTATAACCTGAACAGAATTATGAGGCAAGTGCTGTTAGCGAGCACTATCTATGATGGCCGAAACAGCACACGAGTGGGTGGGTGGCCAAGCACCACGCCCGACCGCGTGGTCGATGTTGACACACCGCACCAGGCACTCATTTGAGCCTGAGTCGACCTAGGGGAAGCCCAGACCGGTTTAGAAAATCGTCACTAGGGTTGGCCGTGAGCAGGAATCGAACTCGGGTCGTGCGGTTCATAGCGCGCTAACCGCTACACTATCACTTAATTATTCAATGTGTGTGTGTT
Source organism: Lampetra planeri (assembly GCF_965212315.1). Classification (NCBI taxonomy): domain Eukaryota; kingdom Metazoa; phylum Chordata; class Hyperoartia; order Petromyzontiformes; family Petromyzontidae; genus Lampetra; species Lampetra planeri. Next base: position 22,130,117 of record NC_136108.1, on the reverse strand, counting down.
ATATAATGCATATGTCGATGCCACCCTGATCTTACATGAAGATTTATATAATATCAAACAAATGTTTATTTCCTTTTATTGTTTTTACCATAGGTGGATGTGATTGTCAATACTGTCTCGAATGATTTAGATTTAAGCTATGGAGGAGTTTCATCAGCACTCCTGGAAAAAGCTGGTCCACAGTTACAAATGCTTACAACAGCAATATCAGGAGGTCAAAATGCAGATGATGGAGATGTAATACCTATAAAAATTAAAGAATGCAAATTGAAATGTCGTGAAGTCTACCAAACTGTCTGCTGTCATTGGGATGAAAGCATTGGTGAAACGGTAAATATGGTAACTTTTAAGTATTACACTGCCATGTGTATTTCTGACAGAAATTGTAAAAAAAAAGGTTTATTGTATTTTTTTGGGATAAATATTGATATTGTGTTTCATTTAAAGGTCCTGCGGAAAATAATTTCCAGTTGCCTCCAGATGGCCCATAAATCTAAATATCGAAGTGTCGTTTTTCCCGCCATTGGCACTGGTAATCTGAATTTTCCAAGAGCTATCACAGCATGCATATTTTTTGACGAACTGGTGGACTTCAGCAAAAAATACCCAAAAACACCGATTCAGTCTGTCAGAATTGTGGTATTTGGAAAGGACGAATCAACGTATGCGGTAAGTACTTTAACGTTTGAACAATTAATCATTGGAATTATTTGTTGAACTAAACACATGTTTTCAACAAATGTAGAAGTTTTGCTCATAATTGTTATTTGACCATACATTTACGTCAGCAAGTAGCTTGTTATCTGTTCAAAGAGCAATCGAATAGGCAGTCAGCCGAATTAAGTAAATTGCTTATTGTTTGGTGCACATTGCTCAAAATGTCACAAATGTTTTTTTTCTGAACGCTGTTATTGATGAATATAAGTAAAACATATATAATAAATGTACGAGCCATAAACAGCCCGAGCAACCACCAGGTTCCACGAGACTCCAAAATCATGAATAGAAAGAGATGGATATGGGTTTATGACAGGGTACTGATCTAGAGATGGTCATTTAAACGTCAAGGGATGGAAATCAGTCTGTAGACAATAGTGAAGGTAGAAGATGTGGATTAAAATAATGAGCCTGGTGCAAGCAGAGTGGGAGATCCTTGGAATATGAATACAGTAATTATAAATGAAAGGGAGGAATGCAGAGATGATTTTTTTAATGAAAAATAAGAATAGGTTTTAGCCTTTCTGACAATTAAACAGGTGTTAAGATGTTCAAACACGTTCGCCTTTTGGCGTCCTCTGGTCTGACACTGGTGAGACTAGGCCCTAAAAAAGGCTGTCTCTGGTGTAGGCAAATCAGTTTCAAAGACAATGCATATATTAAAGTATCAGAGCATGTTTGTTTGCATGTTCACCACAAGTATGTGTGATTAACGCGAACTTGATTCTTTGCAAAAGGTTTATATTTGGTGTTTGAACATTTTAAGACCTGTTTTATTGCCAGAAAGGGTAAAATCTATTCTTATTTTTTCATGCCAAATAGATACCTTTTTCAAGGAACCAAGAAAGGGTAAAACTTATTCTTATTTTTCTTACTTTGAGGCTGGTAAAAAGGCCCCGTGAATGCCCAAGTTGTACAGAGAAAGAGATCAAACAGGCAACGTTTACGATGCTACCCTGTGCAGTATATGGAGGCTGATCACTGATGTGGTATAAGTATCTCTTCTTCATTTGTCCATTCTTATCCATCCACTGAAGTCAGTTGACTGCAAGTATTGTAGTACTTGAGATGGAGATTCCCTTAGAGAACTGTGATGCTGGCGTTATGTAAACTTGTTGTCGCTACAAGCGTGCTGGAATGCTAAACGACTAAACTTCTTCACCTCTCCCTCCGTCTTCTCCACTGGCGTCTCGTTAACTACCGCCGTCTTTTTAAATGTCTGCTGCAAGTCTTTACATCTCTCTGTGGGCTTTCCCTACATTATCTTGCCTCTCTCATCTT